>NC_080687.1:29089946-30339946 GCF_030445035.2 Dasypus novemcinctus
AAATAGAATACAGTTACAAATATGGTAGCTATTTACCAAACTATACCAATGATCACTTTAAATATGAATGGTCTAAATATACCAATGAAAAGACAGAGTCTCTGTGGTAGATTGAATTACCTACTTCAATTTAGATATGTTTTTAATCCTCATTCCTTAAACTGTTAATTGAAACTCTTGAGGATGTTATTTTTAGATGAAGTGTGGCCTAACTGAAGGCGGGTATGTCTTCATTGAGAATACTGGAGGTCTTATAAAGAGAAAGGCATAGGTAGGAACTAGTAACCAGAAATCGGCAAGAACGGAGAAGAGAAAGGCGAGGCCATTGCCATGTGGTGTGCAGCAGAGATTCAAGCCAAGGCACAACAAGGATTGCAGCAAGCCAGCGCGCGAGTGCTACTGACCCTCGAAGACAGCAAGTTTTCTCACCACTGAAATCATGAGACTTTGAATTCCTGTTGTTTAAGTCAACCTGTTGTGCAGTATTTGTCATACATGCTCTGGAAAACTAAGACAAACTGAGAGGGTAGATAAAAAAAAGAAGACTCAATTTATGTGCTCTACAAGAAAGTTACTTTAAATATAAATACCCAGATAGATTGAAAGTAAAGAGGTGCATGCCTTTGGTGTAATTTTTCTGTAAATGCAATTCTAAAACTTCTCTAAAAATCAAGTTTAGTATTACAAAAAAGAGCAAAAAAGGTTAAGGGATGGAGGAAGATAAATAATGCTACACAAATCAAAAGAAAGCTGGAGTAGCTATATTGATTTCTTAAGTCAGAGCAGACTTAAGCACAAGGACAATTTTCAGGGATAATTTTCAGGGGCATTACAGAATGACAAAGGGGTCAATTCTCCAGGAAGACATAACAATCCTTAATGTATATGTGCCTAAAAGAGTCAAAATACACAAGGCAAAAACTAATAGAATTGCAAGAAGAAGTAGACAAATCCACTATTATGTTATAGCTGGAGACTTCGCAAAACTGTACTTGTATTAAACAGAGTCAGAAAGCAGAAAATCAGTAACAGTATAGTTGAAAAGCACTATCAATCAATTGCTTCTAATTGCCATTTATAGAATACTTCATCCAAAAACAGCAGAATACACACTTTCCTCAAGCTGACATGGAAAATTATCAAGATAGTCACATTCTGGACCAAAAAACACACCTCAACAAATTTTAAAGGATAGAAGTCATACAAGGTATTCTCCCAGACTACAATAGAATTAAATGTGGAAGATCTGGAGCAAGATGGCAGCTGAATAAGGAGCTCCTAGAGTCAGCTCCTGCTACAGGGTGGTTAGTAAACACCCAGAGCTCTCTGGAGCTAGCTGAAGCACCTGTTTGGGGGCTTCAAGAGGCCAGAAGAGCATCCTCCAACATCCTTGAAGGAATGGAAGGAGGAAGCTGCCCATCTGCAGAGAAGACTTGAAAGTAGAGTGCCCCATGCCCCGGAGGCCTGTGCCCATCCTTCCCTGGAGGCACAAACCGCCTCGGGAGCTGTTCCACGGAGAGAAGTGAAAGCTCCACTTTCCCAAAAATGGGGGAGGAAGAGACGGTTGGGCACCAATTTCAGCTACTGATGAGCACATTCAGCCGGCTCCAGTATAATCCTGAGAACGCCTAAAGTTTGAGCCTGTCCAAGCCAGAAAGAGGCTGGGAGCTGCCATCTTAACTACGTGCTTGGCACGAGGCAAACTGGGCAAAAAAAAAAAAAAAATCCCAGTGCTGATGGGGACCAGCTTCTTTCCATCCAGATCAGATTGCAGCTCCAGCCTAGGCCCCAGTGCCACCTCTAGCAGGGAGGAAGATGTGGGGACCTGCTCCAGCCTCTCTGGGAAATTACCAGCCAGGCTGTGGAGGTTGGTGATTATCCCACTCTGTCAGCACAAACTGCCTCAGGAACTATTCTGTTACTGGTATTGGAAGCTCCATTTCCCAAAAGCAGGGGAGGAGGAGACGGTTGGCTGCCGATTTCGGCTACTGACTGATAGACTTGGCTGGCTAAGATATAACCCTGGGAACAGTTGGGGTTTGAACCAGTCCAAGTTGGAAAGAGGCCAGGGACTGCCATTTGGATTCTGCCCTCAGCTTGAGAGGAAGCCGGGCTGACCAAAAATCACAATGATGGTAGGAACTAGTTTCTTTCACCCAGATCAGCCTACAGCACTAGCCTAGGCTTCAGCACTGCCTCTGGCAGGAAGGAAGCTAAGGAGCCCTGCACCAGCCTATACAGGTAACTGCAGGGAACTTCCGCAGGTGTAGACTGAAAATCAGAAGTCTACCAGGGCAACTACAGTTATCTTAGGACCCGCACTGCATCAATTGTTGCCCACACCTGCAGCTCCATCCTTGCTCCAGGTAGGGGAGAAAGGGATGTGAAGCTCCATCAGTCTCTCTGGGCAACTACAGTCTAGGCCTGCACATGGATTATTCCACATAGCTGTGATTCTGTCCCTACCCCTGGCAAAGGAGAAAGTTGGAAGAAGATTCATTGGTCCCTGGTGCAATGAGGGCACGTTGAGCCTTGACAGCTTATAGCATCATCTATATGCTTGGGTCCTACTGCATAATCAGCAAGGGAGAAACGATAGGAAGCCCTAACCTAGAGAGAAAAACTGCACCCAGAATAAATACTCTAGTAAGCCAGATGCAAAGACACCAACCAAAAATTACAATCCACACCAAGAAACAGGAAGCTATGGCCCAGTTAAAGGAAAAAGATATGCCTCCAGATGACATTAAGGAGATGAGACAACTAATTATAGATGTTCAAACAAATCTCCTTAATAAATTCAATGAGATGGCTAAGAAGATTAAGAATATTAAGAAGACACTGGATGAGCACAAAGAAGAATTTGAAAGCATACATAGAAAAATAGGAGATCTTATGGGAATGAAAGGTGCAATCAATGAAATTTTTAAAAATTGGAATCATATAATAGCAGATTTGAGGAGGCAGAAGAAAGGATTGGTGAGCTTGAAGAAATGGCCTCTGAAAGTGAACATACAAAAGAACAGAAGAAGAAAAGAATGGAAAAAATTGAGCAAGATCTCAGGGAAATAAACGACAGAAAAAGGTGTGCAAACATATGTGTCATGGGTGTCCCTGAAGGAGAAGAGAAGGGTAAAGGAGCAGAAGGAATATTTGAAGAAATAATGGTAGAAAATTTCTCAACTCTTTTGAAGGACATAGATATCCATGTCCCAGAAGCACAATGTACTCCCACCCAAAACAATCCTAATAGACCAACTCCAAGACACATACTCATCAGAATGTCAAAGGCCAAAGGCAAAGAAAGAATTCTGAGAACAGCAAGAGAAAAGCAATGCATAACATATAAGGGATACCCAATAAGATTAAGTGCAGATTTCTCTCCAGAAACCATGAATGCAAGAAGACAGTGGTCTGATATATTTTAGATACTACAAGAGAAAAACTTCCAGCCAAGAAACTTATATTCAGTAAGACTGTTTTTCAAAAATGCAGGTGAGATTAGAATATTCACAGATAAAGAGAAACTGAGAGAATTTCTAAGCAAGAGACCAGATTTTCAGGAAACACTAAAGGGTATGCTAGAGCCTGAAAAGAAAAGACAGGAGAGAGAGGCCTGGAAGAGAATCTAGAAATGAAGATTATATCAATGAAAGTAACTAAAATTGTCAAAAGAATGGTGAAAATAATATATGACAGATAAAACTCAAATAATCAGTTATAAATTTAACTAATGATGTGAAGAACTTATATTCAGAAAACCTCGGGCGGTGGACTTGGCCCAGTGGTTAGGGCATCCGTCTACCACATGGGAGGTCCACGGTTCAAACCCCAGGCCTCCTTGACCCGTGTGCAGCTGGCCCATGCGCAGTGCTGATGCGCGCAAGGAAGTGCCCTGCCATGCAGGGGTGTTCCCCGCGAAGGGGAGCCCTACATGGCAAGGAGTGCTCCCTGTAAGGAGAGCCACTCAGTGCAAAAGTAGCCTGCCCAGGAATGGTGCCATCCACACGGAGAGCTGACACAACAAGATGATGCAACCAAAAGAAACACAGATTCCTGTGCCACTGACAACAACAGAAGCAGACAAAGAAGCAGCAGCAAATAGACACAGAGAACAGACAACCGGGGTGGAGGGTGTGGGGTGAGGGGGAAGGGGAGAGAAATAAATAAATAAATCTTTAAAAACAAAAAAAGAAAACAACTCAATGTGAAATTCAAAAAAGGCCTAAATAACTGAAAGAACATTTCATGCTCATGAATTGAAAGACTAAATGTCATTAAGGTGTCAATTCTACTCAAATTGATATACAGATTTAATGCAATCCCAATAAAAATTCCACCAGCATTAAAGAAAAAATCGAAAACCTTATCATCAAATTTATTTGGAAGGGTAAGGGGTCTTGAATAGCCAGAAACATCATAAAAAAGAAAAGCAAAGCTTCATCTCCAGACTTTAAATCATACTACCTAGCAAGAGTGGTATAAACAGAATGGTACTGGCATAAAGACAGACACAGTAGACCAATGGAACCAAATTTATGGTTTAGAAACAGCTCCTCACATTTATGGTCAAGTGATTTTTGACTAACCTGTCAAACTCACACAGCTCGGACAGAACAATCCATTCAACAAATGGTGCTGAAAGAATTGGATATCCATAGCTAAAAGAAGGAAAGAGGACCCCTATCTCATACCGTATCTAAAAATTCACTCAAAATGGATCAAAAACTTAGAAATAAAAGCAAGAACCATAAAACTTCTAGAAGAAATTATAGGAAAATATCTTCAAGAACTGGTGGTAGGTGGTGGATTCTTAAAGGAGATAAGAGGAGGACTGAGTGGACTATTGATGTTTAATGTATGTAGAAGTTTTAATTAGCTTTACTGTAAATGTGTGGAAATGTATAGAGTGGATGGTAAAACACAGTGAGTAACAACTAGTTTATAAATGGGGATGTGACTGAAAATGGTAGTCTAGGTATGTAAATACCAATTGACAGAATGAATAAGAACTGGATAGCACAATAAAGTAAGAGGTGGATGAGAATTGTGTATTGATGGTGTGGATGCAAGAGTGTCCTTTGTGGGCTAGAGCAAATGTATGTCACTGCTGCAGGGTATTAGGAATGTGAAGAGGCATGGGAAAAATACGGCTGGAGTGATCTATGCACTGTGGTTAGTAGTAATAATATAATAATCTTATATTATCTATTCAAAAGACATACTGTATTGATAATGCATCTATTCGAAAGATGTACTGTGTTGATAATGAGGCAGCGTGGAAAATGTGAGCCAAAT
This sequence comes from Dasypus novemcinctus, assembly GCF_030445035.2. NCBI lineage: Eukaryota > Metazoa > Chordata > Mammalia > Cingulata > Dasypodidae > Dasypus > Dasypus novemcinctus. Next base: position 29,095,245 of record NC_080687.1, read on the forward strand.
GTACACTATAGACATGGAAACAATCAGATGATATTATCTTACCTGTAGCAAATGTTCCTCCACAGTTGGGTGTGTTGATGGAGGGATGTTGTTTAGGAATTCTGCATATGTGCATGACTGTTTTATAAGTTTACAACTTCTGTCATAAAAAATGTATTTAAAAATAATAAAATTGGGTGGGTTGGGGGAAAACACACCAAATGTAAGATAAGGACTATGATTAGTAGTAAGATTTTGACATTATTCTTTCATAATTTGCAACAAACTTCACGACAATGCAAGGTTTGATGGAGGGTTGATGTATGGGACCCCTGTATGATGTTATGCATGTTTGCTTTGTGAGTTTTTTACTATACACTTTATAAGTGTTTTACTATACATTTAATTGTTTATGTTTGCTCATATATAAATGATATAAAAATAATAATAATAGGGTTGGTTGGGGGAAAATACTTTGTTTAGTAGTAATGTTTTGACAATGCTCTTTAATCATTAGTTTAAAATGTTTAACAACAATGCAAGTTATTGATGGTAGGATGAGTTATGAAAGTCCTGTATGATGTTATATATGTTTGTTTTCTAAGTTCACAACTATTATTATACACTTACTGTTTATGTATGTTTATGTATGAGTGATATACTTCAATAAATTAATTTTTAAGAAAGAATTAAACTGTAAACCATTAACAGAAAGAAAGTACGAGAATCCCAAAATATTCAGAGATTAAACCACATGCTTCTAAATAAAAATAGGTCGATGAAAAGTCTCATGAGAAATTTAAAAAATATTTGAATGTAGTTAAAACAAAAATACAACTTATTCAAATTTTGGGGATGCAGCGTGAACACTGTTAGAGGAACAATTTTAGAATCAAATGCATCTATTAGAAAAGAAGAAAGGTTAAAAAATTATCTAACCACCAGTTTAGGAAACTAGGGAAAACAGAGCAAAGTAAACTTAAAGCAAACATCAGAGAAATAATAAAAATTAGAGGAGAAATCAATGAAATTAAAAACAGAAAAACAAAAGAGAAAAATCAATGAAACTGATAACTTATTCATTGGGAAGACCAATAAAATAAACAAATACCTAGTGATGAAGCTAACCAAGAAAGAAAAAAAGAAAACAACTTTACTAGTATCAGAAATGAAAAAGGGGCCATCACTACTGGTCCCATGAACATTAAAAGGATAATAAAGGATTAATATAAACCATTCTACGCCCGCAAATCTGATAACTTCGATGAAAAAGATCAATTCTTTGAAAGACAAAATTTACCAACTTACTCGGGAGAAATAGATCATTTAAATATGCCCATATCACACAACCAATCCAATGTCCACATAGAAGAGGTGCCATTGGATTGGGAAAAGTGGACATGGTGGCTGATGGGTATGGGGAAAGGCAGGAAGAGATGAGAGGTGGAGGCGTCTTTGGGACATGGAGCTGCCCTGGATGGTGCTTCAGAGGCAATCACCGGACATTGTAAATCCTCACAGGGCCCACTGGATGGAATGGAGGAGAGTATGGGCCATGATGTGGACCATTGACTATGAGGTGCAGAAGTCACCAAAGATGTACTTACCAAATCCAATGGATGTGTCATGATGATGGGAACGAGTGTTGCTGGGGGGGGGGGGGGGGGGAGAGGTGGGGTGGGGTGGTGTGGTTGAATGGGACCTCACATATATATTTTTAATGTAATATTATTACAAAATCAATAAAAAATAAATAAATATGCCCATATCTACTAAAAATTCTGTATCATTAATTAATAACCTTTCAAAACACAGAGAACCAGGCTCAGTGACTATATTGGTAAATGCTACCAAATATTTAAGTAAGAAATCATAGGAATTCTCTATAATCTCTTCCATAAAATAGAAGCAAAAGGAACACTTACTAAGATATTCTACGAAACCAACAGGCTAGATATTGAACTTGGGGTAGAAAACCTACGTAGCAATTTGTCCAGTTAGTTCCCTTTTCTTAAGGCAAGTCTTTTATGTTTTATTAATGAAAATTAATATTCACATTCTTCTGCTATCTAATGCCCAATATCCAAAACTGTTGTTTTATATATTTATCTAGTTTCCTAGTTTACAGCAAGAGATCAATTCCCATGCCAATTATTCCTTTTTGGGTAGAAGTGAAAATACAGAGAATCCTTTTAATTTAATACTGGATACCTTATTTCCTTTTTGGTCAAGAATTTAATAGCACCTTCTTTAGCATGTATCTTCTTAAAGTACATTTGTGGTTCTTAATTTTCTGATGAAAAAGATATCCATCTTTTTTCAATTTTGTTTCCATTTTTTAAAAAATTACCATTTTGGAGAATTGAATATTCAGATCCTTTGTTTGCCAATGTATGGTATGGATTTTCTTCAGGACAATTCTCATGATCTAACTTCTTTTTGGAATTCTGGATCAGGGCCATAGAGCAACACATTTAGCTTCTCAGTAGTGACTAGAGGCATTTCCTGTAGCTGCACAACATGGGAGCTTCATCTAGCTTTTTAGGCTCAGCCTTCTAGGATTTTGAATAAATGGTATTTAAATCCTAATATCTATAAATGAAAATGTTTCTCCCTATCTAAATATGCTTATATATACTGGCAGGAATTTCACCTACCAGGATAAAATGCAATCCCTCAGTCCTCATCCCTTTCAGTGCTCTGAGAGTTTCAGTTTATTACTAGAGGATACATAATGAAATTGGGGGCTGATGGGGTAGGATGGGATGTAGAAAGACAGGAATAATCTGTGGGCATGTATTAGAATATAGCTATGGCAGTTTCTAGTTTTAAAGTATTTGTATTTCTGATCCTGTGGGATGTCCCTAGAGGATGGAACAAATGTTTTTCAGTGATAGACTCATGGCAGTGAATTGTTATCGGTGACCCTCAAATTATGTTTTGTAAATCTAATTTCATCTCTTTTGTAGAATATGAAACCTCATAGTCAAAATAGAACCTCTCCTGGACTGGCCAATATCTTATAATAAGATGTATCATATTTCATATACTAATTGCTGATTTGTAGAAATCGCTGAGTATTTGTAGTTTCAGTGTCTGTAATTTATAAAAATCTTTGCTAGCTGGTCAATTTTATTCTCTGTAGCTACTATCACACAGATCAGAAGTTAGAATTCATAGTACCCATTGTGAAAATCCCTCCTGCAGCTTCTAGTGAATACTTGGAAATGAGTTTTCTCTCTCAGCTGCTATGGTATTTTGACTACTATATTTTCCTAGTAAATGCTACCTCAAAAACAGTTTGCCAGTTTTTTTTTTAGAAAACTATCTTTTTATTTAATTTCTGTATTTTCCAATAAATTTCCCTCTTGGATGCAGAAAATGTTTCATGCCCACTTACTTGTGAGCTGCCTTTCAATAGTAAAAGAGACACTTATTTAGAAAATTATCAGTACACAAGTATTATAGCATCATATTATTCATGTATGGCAAATAATAATAATGACCTGGAGGGCACTATTTTAAAACTTAGAAGCCTTCAATTTCCAAATTAGATTTTGTTCCTGGGAAAATAATATTTATGCATTTTAAGTATGAAGCACATACTTTAAAAAATTTCTTTTCACTATTTCTTCATTAAATTTTGTTCTAAAGGATGCCTTAAGGAATCCAAGTAAATAATCTCTGCATCATTCTATTTCTTACATTTGAGAACCAACTGTAAAAGATTGGGTATAATTTGTCTATGTTTCCAAAAATAATCTAGAATTAGATTTTCTTTTTCTACTGAAGTAATGCCAGGTATCACTTTTCTATGCCACTAAAATCTAACATTCAGTGTGATAGCGCATCATACTATTAAAACCTGTTTGATATGTAAAGGGTTTTAATATGGAATTGCCTTTTATTCAAATTTTCAAGATTCAAAAAATCTAGAACAATAAGATGGTTTCTAAAGAAAATTATACATACTCTTCGACTGGCTTATAAGCAATGGATAATATCATTTCTGCCTAATACATTCTAGAATAAAATTTATTGATCTGCTATGAGCAAAAAGCACTAAAAATGTCTGGCTAAATAAAACTCTGTTAAGGTGAGATTCTGCAATGCATCCTGTATGGTGAAAGACCTAACCTACTCTGTGAGTAACTGGAATTATCATTATCCTGATGGTTTAGCCTGATAGTTCAAGTAACTTGCAATGCAAGTGTTGTAATATAATTTGCAATGAAAATACTTAAAAAAAAAAGAAAGTCATAATTTCAACTTCTCAGAACTTTGCCTTTTTCATTTACTAGTGTTCTTACAGGTAGTTGAGTGAACACCAGCGATAAGACGGCAGGGGCACACCGAGACCACTGGGCTGATGAGGCCAAGGCCTCAGGTTCAATTCCTATATGGACAGGTTAGCTTATGTTGTCTCATGGAATAAGAGCTACATCCTTAACCTCAGTTAGCTACAGTGGCTAATGTCACTGATCATAGGATGACAGGGTGAGAGTATATTGTCTGATAGGAGGAAATCCACCCTCTCTACCAAATGAAAATAAAAGAAGGTGTATGTCTTTGGCCACTGTTCAGTAATATACATTAAGAATATTGTTGCAGTGGAATAAAACAAAATGTGGTCTTTTCTATTCCAGCATAGAATACTATTCAGTTAAGTCATCTTATAACTACTCAGGTGCTCAGCCCTCTCCAGTCATAACAGAAGAGCTTATGTCATTAATTAACAATGTGAAGCCATCAAATGCCAGGTAGCTGAAGTGACTTCCAGATAAAACTGTTTAAATATCTTGAACAAGTAATAATGACATCAATTTTATTTGTTGTCATAACATAAGCTGTGTTTTCTATCTAAGAGAACTTTTGAAAATAAAATATATTTATTCACGTGATAAAGTACTGAATATTACACTGCTTTGTTTGTAACTTCAATATTATTAAACCGTCACATGGGACAATTTATATGTTGAAAATTCAGGTGCAATTTAATGCACTTGGGATTCCCTTAGGTAAGGCCGTTTTTAGAACTTGTTATTTAATTTTAATTTATTCAAATTCTATATGATAGATGTGTTTATGCTTGTTCATCAGTATATAATTAGAATTATATTGTAGAAAGGAAGATTTTCAGATCTTCTATTAAGACATTGCAGACTTTGTAAAGCATTTTATATCATTTTTAGAGAGACTATTTATGATTAGGAAAGGACGGTTGTTAACTGTAAAACCAGTGACAATTGAAAAAGTGGGTGATTGGCAAGGCAGCATTTAAAAATAGGCAAGATCTGAATAGTGCATGGTTATGCTGTCCTATTTCACTCTCACATTTTACATCCTATTCTAGTGCTGGACTGCTACTCAAAATGTATTTTGAGAAGAATGCTAAAGCAGAGGGAACATTTTCTACCCCATCTTGGGCAAATGATTTGTTGTAGAACATTTAAAGAATTTCCTCAAACTTTTGACCAAAATGACTCACACTGAATAAAAACTTTATATTAAGAAATTATGCCGGCGGCCGCAGTGTTTCCTGAGAACAGTCAGTTGTGCGGTGGTGTTCCTGGGCCCCGTGGTCCCCGGATACATGGTCCCTAGGTCAGTGTCCCCTGAGCCCCCATAGCCTGTGTTTCACGGACTTATGTGCCCTGGGTCTGCAGAGTCCCGGACTTCCTGTTCCCAAGTCCAGTGCTCCCAGAGTTCCCGGATTGCCTTAGCCCTCAAACTTTGGACTGACTCCATGGGTGGGAGGGATTCGGTGGGGGGTGCAGTAAGCGGGTCTGGCTAGTTTGGGTTCGATTTTCTGGTGTTCCCCTCCCCCCCCTTTTTCCTTTCCTTTTTTTTTCTTTTCTTGCACTTGGAGGAGCATACTGGCTAGCTTGGGGAGAGTCTGGGAAGGGAGGTGTGGCGAATCTCCTGAGAAAGCCCGATTCACCTAAATACCCTGGGATAGGAAATTTGACCTGGGAGAAGGTGGAGTCAGATAATCAACAAGCCCTTTCATAGCACACCTAAAGGAGAGATAGTGTAAGAGGTGTTTTCCAAGCCTCCAATAGCATACTTAGGTTTCCTGGTGAGGTGTGGATGCTCTCTCTCTGGAAATTAAGAGTCATTGTTTTCTGTGTAGAGCTGATTCAACAAGGACCCACTTGAATCTCCTACTGGACCTCTCAGGCAGCTTTCCTGCTGCCTGGAAGAGAGGGAAGTTGAGGAAGAGAGAAAAAGGGAAACGTCATATCCCTAAGAGTTTCATTTAACTACAAACAGGATTCCTTGCTTGAAACTTTCCCTAGTATTTGGTTGGTTTTTCCTTGGTTTTCCCTACTCTTTATCCCCCCAAGGACCTTTCTTTCTTTCTTTCTTTCTTTCTTTCTTTCTTTCTTTCTTTCTTTCTTTCTTTCTTTCTTTCTTTCTTTCTTTCTTTCTTTCTTTCTTTCTTTCTTTCTTTCTTTCTTTCTTTCTTTCTTTCTTTCTTTCTTTTCTTTCCTTCCTTCCTTCCTTCCTTCCTTCCTTCCTTCCTTCCTTCCTTCCTTCCTTCCTTCCTTCCTTCCTTCCTTCCTTCCTTCCTTCCTTCCTTCCTTCCTTCCTTCCTTCCTTCCTTCCTTCCTTCTTTCTTTTTCTTTTTCCTTCTTACTTCCCCACTCCCTTTTGTCTCTTTCTGTTTTCTCTCTTTCTTTCTTTCTCTGCTTTCTTATTCTTCTTACATTAGATGCTGCAGGGACAGCTTCACATTTGTTGTATTTCCTCATCCTCCATTTACTCTTTTCTGTGTGTATTGATTTTGGCCACCAACACTATTCCCTTTCCTCTACATCTTTCTATCCTCCATCATTAATTGTTTCTCTTACATTACACCTCTCCTTGTTTGCCCCCCTATTTTTTTTACTTTTTATTACTAATACCTTTGTTCTGTTTTCTGCCTTATATTCACTCTTTATATTATTGTCCTCTCTTTTCTCTGTCCCTCTCTCCTGAACACACAGGTCTTTTAATTCACACTGTATTCCTCCCCATATTCAGATTTTGATGTACTCTACCTTTCTTACTGTTATAACTCTACATACCTTAGTTGAGTCTAATATCCATTCTCCTATATCTTACATAGTTCCTCTGTTAATATTTACTATCAATACTATTATTATTCATTTTCTTTTCTTATTCCTTAGCCAACAACAATGAAATAGAATAAGAAGAACAAAGTGACAAAGCTAAGACTTAACACGGACGGATGAAAAAACAACTAATTAAAATCCAAACTAGACAAAGAAGCTAAGCAACTGACTAAACCCGTCAAGATAAAATGATGACCAGACAGCAACAAAAAACTACAAACCAAACCAATAATCAGGAAAACATGCCCCAATCCAATAAACAAACTAAAAACCAGGAAGAGGAGCAGAACATCGAACAAGTAATTAAAGATCTCAAAACATATATTAGGGACCAATTTGATGAGGTGAAGGAAGAGATTAAGAATATGAGGAAAACGATTGGAGAGAATACAGAAGAAATTGCAATCATATGCAAAAATATAACAGATAAGATGGTGATGAACAGCACAATTCAAGAAATCAAAAATACACTCTCAGCAAATAACAGCATACTCAAAGAGGCAGAGGAGAGATTAAGTCATATGGAAGACAGTACATCTGAAATCAAACAGATAGTAGAACTGGTCTATAAAAAGATAGAAAAACTCCAGCAGGGGCTTAGGGACCTGAATGACAATGCAAAATGCACAAACATATGTATTATAGGCATCCCAGAAGGAGAAGAGAAGGGAAAGGGGACAGAAGGGGTGTTGGAGGAAATAATGGCTGAAAACTTTCCAAACATATTAAGGGAGATGAATGTACATGTCCAGGAAGCAAAACACACCCCAAACAGCATAAATCCCAACAGGCCTAGCCCAAGACATATACTTGTCAAGTTATCCAAACTCAAGACAAAGAGAAAATACTAAAAACACCAAGAGAAAAGAGAACCATCACAAACAAAGGAGGCTCCATAAGATTAAGTGCTGATTTCTCATCTGAAACAATGGAGGCAAGAAGACAGTGGTATGACATAGTCAAGGTACTAAAAGAAAAAAATTTCCAACCGAGAATACTCTATCCAGCAAAGTTAGCATTCAAAAATGATGGAGAGTTCAAAATATTCACAGATAAACAGAAACTAAGAGAGTATGCCAACAAGAATCCTTCCCTTCAAGCAATATTAAAGGGAATTCTGCAGGAAGAAAGAAAAAAACAAGAGAGACAGAGTTGAAGGAGAGTGTAAAAGCAACTAAAAAGACAAAAACAGAAAAAGAAAATCAAACAGAATATGACAAACACAAATCCGAAGAAAATATGGCTAATATAAGTAATTCCTTGAAAGCAATAACACTGAATGTCAATGGATTAAACTCACTTTTCAAGAAACTCAGCCTGGAAGATTGGATAAGGAAATATGACCCATCTATATGCTGTCTGCAAGAAACACATCTTAGACCCAGGGATTCAAGGAGGTTAAAAGTGAATGGCTGGAAAACAGTCCTACATGCAAACAATAGCCAAAAAGGGTAGGAGTAGCTATATTTATATCAGACAAAATAGATTTTAAATGCAAAACAATTGTCAGAGACAAAGACAGACACTACATATTAGTGAAAGGGATAATCTTTCAAGAAGAAAGAACAATCTTAAACATTTATGCTCCAAACAAGTGTGCCTCCAAATATGTTAGGCAATCACTGGAAAAGCTAAGTGAAGGAATAGATGCCTCTAAAAATATAGTGGAGGACTTTAATACACCACTATCAACTTTGGACAGAACATCTCAAAAGAGAATCAATAAAGAAACAAAGACTTTGAACAATATATTAGAGGAGTTGGACCTAATAAACATATAAAGAACATTACACCCAAATACAGCAGGGTATATATTTTTCTCAATTGCACATGGATCATTCTCCAAGATAGACCACATGCTAGGCCACAGAAAAAGTCTCAACGAAATCAGAAAGATAGAAATTATACAAAATAATTTTTCTGACCACAGTGGAATGAAGCTGGAAATCTGCAAGGGGCAGAAACCCAGATTTGGCACAAAGATTTGGAACTTAAACAACACACTCTTAAAAAAAACAGTGGGTCAAGGAGGAAATTGCAAAAGAAATTAATAACTACTTTGAAACTAATGAAAATGATAATATAACATATCCAAACATATGGGATGCAGCAAAAGCAGTACCAAGAGGCAAATTTATAGCCATAAATTCATACATCAAAAAAGAAGAAAGAGCTAAAGTTGAAGAACTAAATACACACTTGGAGGAACTAGCTAAAAAACAAACAACAAACTAAACCCAAAAGAAGAAGAAAGAAAGAAAGAACAAAAATCAGAGCAGAACTAAATGAAATAGAAAATAAGAAAGCACTTGAAAAGCTAAACAAAACCAAGAGCTGGTTCTTTGAGAAAATCAATAAAATTGGCAACCCTTAGCTAGATTAAAAAAGAAAAAAAGAGAGAAGGTGCAAATACACAAAATAAGAAATGAGATAGGCAATATCACCACTGATCCCACAGAAATATAAAGACTATCATAAAAGGATACTTTGAAAAACTATATTCCAACGAAAACAACAATTTAGAGGAAATGGACAAATTCCTAGAAACACATAAACAGCCTACATTCACAAAAGAAGAAGTTGACAATCTCAACAAACCAATCACAAGTAAAGAGATAGAATCAGTCATTAAAAACCTCCCAACTAAAAAGAGCCCTGGGCCAGACAGCTTCACCGGTGAATTCTACAAAATATTCTGGAAAGAACTATCATCAATCTTGCTTACACTCTTCCAAAAAATTGAAGCAGAAGGAACATTGCCTAACTCATTCTATGATGCCAACATTACTCTAATACCGAAAACAAACAAAGACTCCACAAGAAAGGAAAATTAGAGACCAATCTTTCTAATGAACCTTTACGTGAAAATCCTCAACAAAATACTTGCTAATTGTATTCAACAACACATTAAAGAAATTATACACCAGGACCAAGTGGGGTTCATTCCTGGTATGCAAGGATGGTTCAACATAGAAAATCAATTAATGTAATACACCACATAAACAGATTGAAGAAAAAAAAATCACATGATCGTTTGCATCTATAGATCATCTATAGATGCAGAAAAAGTATTTGACAAAATACAGCACACTTTCTTGATAAAAACACTGCAAAAGATTGGAATAGAAGGAAACTTTCTGAACACGATAAAGAACATATATGAAAAACCCACAGCTAACATCATTTACAATGGTGACATCCTAAAACTTTCCCTCTAAGATCAGGAACAAGACAAGGATGCCCACTATCACCCCTACTATTTAACATAGTCTTAGAAGTACTTGCCCAATCACTGAGGCAAGAACCAGACATAAAAGGCATCCAAATTGGAAAGGAAGACGTCAAAATTTCACTATTTGCAGATGCTATGATCCTATACATAGAAAACCCTGAGAAGTCTACAACAAAGCTTCTAGAACTTATAAATGAGTTCAGTAAAGTTACAGGTTACAAGATAAATGCACAAAAATCAGTAGCATTTCTGTACACCAATAATGAGCAATCTGAGGAGGAAATCAGGAATCAAATACCATTCACAATAGTAAATAAAAAATCAAATACTTAGGAATAAATTTAACTAAAGAGGTAAAAGACTTATATACAGAAAACTACACAACACTGTTCAAGGAAATCAAGGAAGACCTAAATAAATGGAAGAATATTCCCTGTTCATGGATAGGAAGACTAAATATTATTAAGATGTCTCTCCTACTAAAACTGATCTACAGATTCAATGCAATCCCAATAAAAATCAACACATCATTCTTTAATGAACTAGAAAAACTAACTATGAAATTTATTTGGAAAGGAAAGAGGCACCAAATAACCAAAGACATATTGAAAAAGAAAAATGAAATTAGAGGAATCACACTACCTGACTTCAAAACATACTACAAAGCTACAGCAGTGAAAAATCATGGTATTGGCACAAGGATAGACACATTAATTAATGGAACCTAAATGAGAGTTCTGATATTGATCCTCATATATACAGCCATATGGTATTTGACAAGGCCACCAAACTCTCTCAACTGGGAGTGAATGGCCTCTTCAACAAGTGGTTCCTGGAGAACTGGATATCCATATGTAAAAGAATGAAAGAGGATTACCAACTCACACTTTATACAAAAACCAACTCAAGATGGATAAAAGACCTAAATATAAGACCCAAGACCATAAAGACCTTGGAAAGCATATTAGGGAAGCAGCTACAGGACCTTGTAATAGGAAACGGCTTCATGAACTTCACACCAGAAGAACAAATAGATAAATGGGACTTCCTCAAAATTAAAGCCTTCTGCACTTCAAAAGAGTTTGTCAGGAAAGTGAAAAGAGAGCCTACAAAATGGAAGAAAGACAAAGAGCCCATTTTAAAAATGGGAAAAAGATTTGAACAGACACTTCTCCAAAGATGATATAAAAATGACTAAAAAACACATGAAAAGTGCTCAAAATCCCTAACTATTATGGAAATGCAAATCAAAACATCAATGAGATACCATCTTACTCCCATAAGACTGGCAGCTGCCAAAAAATCAGAAGACTACAATTGTTGGAAAGGGTGTGGAGGAATGGGAACACTCATCTACTGCTGGTGAGAATGTAGAAGGATCCAGCCATCCTGGAGGACAGTTTGGCAGTTTCTCAAAAAACTAGCTATAGATTTCCCATATGACCTAGCATTCCACTGCTGGGTATATACCCAGAAGATCTGAAAACAAGGACACAAACTGATATATGCACACCAATGTTCATAGCAGCACTATTCACTATTGCCAAAAGTTGGAATCAACCCAAAAGCCCATGACCAGATGAATGGATAAATAAAATGTAGTATATACATACAATGGAATACTACTCAGCTGTAAGAACAAATACAGTACAAACGTGTGATAACATGGATGAATCTTGAGAACCTTATGTTGAGTGACACAACCCAGGCATTGAAGGACAAATACTTCATGATCTCTCTGATATGAAATAAGTAAACCAAGCTGTCTCAGAGACTGGATGATAAACTTTAAGTTAGTTGGAGGGTAGAGGAAGGTTGTGAGCTGACAGCTACTTGGCTGAAATCTATGATAAGCTGGAGGTAAGTATTTTTACAGGGAAGGGACAAAATGGGGGCATAGGGATAACTTTGGGTGAGGCTGCATGGGCTTTAGGGGTGCTAGGGATGGGAGGATGGGTCAGATTGCCCAAGAAATTGGGGAGAGGTTGAGGGAAACATTTGATCGTGGGAGATTGTAAAGTATGTAGTTGAAATTGTGATGCAGAGAAAACTCTTTAGAGAATGTAATATGGAAAGTTGCCTGTTTGGGATGCTTAAGGGGGGGAATCTGACATAGGGCAAGCTTCTGGGGAGTGTGTGAGTGATCATTTTGTCACTGTGGATTATTCATTGTGTAGAGACCCATACAATGAGAGTGAAGGTATACCCACATCCTGGGGAGGACTGATGTTCTCAAACAGAGGGAATTGTATCTCTTGAGAGAATTGGTGGCTCCCAATGGGTTAGTCCAGTCAAGTATGTCAAGCCCTCAACATTTTTGCAAGTATCTTTGAATATGGTCCCTCAAGTAATGAAGATTGATTGTCATCGTGGGCCCCGAGGGAAGGAGGAAAGAGGTGTTGAATACATGGAATCAGGGTAAACGTGGGGCAATGAAAGTGTTCCACAAGATCATGCCATAATGGATATAGGTCATGTTAAATTACACCAAAATGTATAAATGTCTATAGGCTAAAATGTAAACCACAATGCAAAACATAAGGTAACTAAAATTTTAGAAAATTGTATAGTCTAAAATATAAACCATAATGTGAACCCAAATGGAACCATGTTTGAAAGCTATTGTTCAATATCTGTACATTAGCTGCAGCAAATATAATATGAACATGTAAAAAGATCACTGTTGGGGAAGGGACAAAGGGTTTGATGTTGGATATGTGGGAGTATCATATATTGTATATATGAATTACTGTGACTTAAAACTTATGTCAAGAGAAACTTAATAATCAGGAAAAAGAAAAAGAAAGAAAAGAGGTAGACACTGAGGAAGAAATGGAAGAAATTGCCTTGCCACTGTACATACAGGACAACACCTGTAGCAGTGATGAAAGGCAAAATGTCAAAAACAAAGCATTTTCATTTTTTTCGTTTCTTTCATACCCCAATTAATTTTCCTTTCTTTAATTTTTCTACATTTCTATATATTCTATATCTAATCTTTAAACCCATCACTATATTCCGTTTTTCCATCAAAGGAAACTGGCAGTATATTGGGCTTCCTTTTTGAAGAAGTTTTGGACTACCAAGAAGTTCAGCTAAGGCAGGGGGAGGAGCACTTGTGTGGGGTGATATTAGTGGGGGGCACAGGGTTTGGAGGGAGTTCTCCAAGGCATATATACAGGGTATATAGAAAGGTTTGGATATTTTTATAGTGGTTTCAGTTGGAAATGACAGATGAGAGAGTGCTGAATTCCTGACCAGGGGAGCTCTATCACATTCCCCAATGGAACAACAACAATCCCCCAAGTGCAATGGCAAAGACCAATAAAGATGGATAGTCCAACGATTAGCCCTTGATGCTGATGGCTATGATTATGAGCCTGTGTGCCTGAAATATGAATTAGGGCTTTAGCTGTGGGGTCGCTAAGTGTTACCTCCTGAGAACCTCCATGTTGCTCAAATGTGGCCACTCTCTAAGCTAAACACAGCTTGTAGATGCATTGCCTTCACCCCAGTTTGGGACATGACTCCCAGGGATGAGCCTCCCTGGCACCGAGGGATTACTACCAAACACCAGTTGATGATGTAACTACAAAAAGACCATGAACAAAGAGGTCAACTCAGACCAGCAAAATATCCCAGCCTACATGTAATATCAGGTGTTAAAAACTGCTTTTTGACTTTGGATAAAAAGGGGGAAACAGAAAGGACAAGTGAGTTTATATGGCTAAGAGTCTCCAAAAAGAGTCAGGAGGTCATCAGGGGGTGATGCTTATGCAAGTCTCAGCAGGGTACCAGAGACAGCCAAGATAGATGGAAACCTAGGTGCTGGTTCTCCTGAGGGCTGCAGTGACCCAAAGGTTCTATGATCAAGGCAAATGGCTCTGGAGTTCAGGGCCATGTCAGTTGGCCCTACTTTGGAGTTTGTGTTCCTGAGTGTGATGGAGTTGGACTCAGATATAACCTTTCTATACATGCCTCTTCTGTTACTTTTACTGGACCTGTGGTTGGCATTTGGGTGGGTGTATACTCAGGAGACCTGAATCTCTGAACTTTCCATGTGACAGCCAGGCCCTGGGCCTCAGCATACTTGCAGCTCCTACCCTCTGGTTTCTTGGACTTACCCTGGTCAGCTGACAGGGAGGTGAAGAAGGTCAACCACCCCTCTTGATATAGATGGGGACTGGACATAGCCATCCCAGGTCCACAAGATGGAGGAATAGTGTATGGATTAGAGAGGACTTACTGGTGTTCTGCTGGGGAACTATTGTGATGAAAGGGAAGAAATTGTAGTAGTGATGTGGAGAGGGTGGCCATGGTAGCTGCTGATGGTTGGGAGAGAGAAGAGGAGATATGGTGTGGGGGCATTTTCAGGATTTGGAGTTGTCCTAGGTGGTGCTGCAGGAATGGATGCTGGACATTGTGTTTCCTGTCATGGCCCACTGGGTGGACTGGGGGAGGTCTACAATTTAGACCACTGTCCATGTGGTGCAGCAGAGCTCCAGAATGTATTCGCCAGGTGCAGTGGATGTGCTGCAATGATGGAAGGGGTTGTTGATATGGGAGGAGTGGGTGGGTGGGGTGGTGGGTATATGGGGACCTCATATTTTTTAAATGTAACATTTAAAAGAAAATAAAGAAAAAAAAATTATGCCAACAAAATATGACCACACCTGATGATTTCAAATCATTGAAATATTTTTCAGCCCTTTTTTTTTTTAAAAAAAAAAGGAAGACACAGCAATCACATGAGACATTGGAATTTCTTCTTTCTACATTATTTCAAAACCAATTAAAATTGGGGAAAATAAACTAATCAAAGCTATCATTTACTTCAACATTGTCTACTGTCTCTTACATGTACCCAGTACTGAAGAATTAGTTTCCCCTACCACCAACTATACAGTGGTTTTCTGATAGGATTGTGGGTTAGTCATGAATGGGATATCTAAATGTGATCTGTGGGTTTCTGATGACTGAGAGAGTTCCCGTTGGTTCACAGACCAGACTCTGATAATATTATTGTTTTCAATATGACATTAAATCTGTGGCTTTTTTTTTCTGGCATCATTCTTGAAATTCCTTGGCAGGGATAAATGTCTAAATTAAAAGAATGTGATTTTCAAGATCTTCCTTTCTCTAAAAAAGTGGTTAGTGTGATGAAAAGCTGTATCATATTCACGGGAATAGTTCTGGAAGCCAGAGAAGAAAATCACATAATTGTGTACACATATACATTAAGAATATTAAATTAAATATTATCAAAATCCATAGTTATGAACTTACAGTTTCAGTTCCAATATGTTTAGAGCCTGAATGATCTCAGTTTCATCCTTACAATGAGAACAATGAACAAAGTGAAAATCCACAACGTTTTTTGGACCTATAAGAGAACTGGATTTGCAGGGCAAACTATAACCCTGAAATATAGAACAATGGGTGAATATAGAGAATCATAGCGTAGATTTTCTCAGCTGGATCAGCAGCCACTGGAGCCATAAAATAGAAGGAACACTTAAATGGTAGGTTTGATAAATTGCTGGAGGTGAGTATGGTCTACCTTGAGAGTGATAACCTTCAGGGTCTGCAGTTAGCAGAGCATCCACACTTTAACAGGCTTTAACTCTATAAACTCTGCCTGGTTCTCAAGTAAAGATCCAATTAGAACCCTCATGGCTCTGTAAAGGGAAATGGGAAAAATAATAATATGCTTTGAGTATTTCCCATGATAGGGCCTACTCTGTAGGGAAACAAACTTTATCAGAGCCATATCCAGCTGGGAATATGTAATTCTCATCACTGTAGCCACCTCCTTTCCTGTCTCAATAAAGCAGGAGTAAGGAAAGCTATACAAGAAGAAACACTTGTGATTTTCAAAGGTTAGAGACACAGGCCCACTAAAAGACAGAGATTTAATTGGAAGAATATTGACCATTTTCCTTCTTCTATACTTTACCACCAAAACCAATACAGTTCCAGTGAAATAAAAGTGGGTTAGAGATAAAAGAGGTGAAAACCATAGAGAGTCTCTGAGAAGAAATATTTAGGGAAGCCAAAAGCAAATAGGGGAGATAAAAACAAGGAGACTAGAGGAATTTGAAACCTCTAAAAATTAAGCCAAAGGACAAATTAATCAAAGCCTAACTTCTAGCATGATTAACACTAGAGTCCTAGTCACCTAAATTCATATTCCCGATACATGTCCAGCTTTCAAAAAAAATTACAAGGCATGCTAAGTGGCAAAAAAAAAAAAAAAAAAAACAACGGAGATTCTGAAGAGACACAACAAAAATTGGAACCAGACTCTATTAGGAAAGTCACAGATAACTGTTAAGCAGTCATTGCAAAGATCTCACCTATCCCAACCTCCTTGTTTAGGGAATCATGAGCGTAGAGTAAGTGGCCATCCTCCAACCTCCTGCTATCCTCAACTCCTTTTCTATTGTAGGCCATCCAACAATTTGGGCAAGATATTGAGTCTAATGTAAAGGCCTAACCAAACCTTAAACGCAGAGACTGGAAACAAGCAGCCCCAGATGCTTATCAGAACAGGAATTCTCAGTGACGCTTGTTTTATTTTTTTTTTCACTTAAATAAAACTTATGAATTTTGACTAAAGACATAATTATGGAATGGAGAACCCACAAGGAAAATTACCAAGCTATTGTCATGGATGATGGAAGAACAAAGTTAATGTAAGGACTAATTTAGGAATCACAAACCTAAAATAACATGTTCACACCATTCACTTGTCTGCTCATGAAGTAATTATAACAACAATAATATGACAGAGATTTCATTAGGCTTTTTAGATGTGATTCAATGGATGGACCACCATGAGTCAAGATAAATTAATCCCTAGGACTAAAGAGAGAAGGGTAGGTTAGTACCTAGAAGGATAAGAGAAAAGGTGAGAAAGAAGGGAAGGCATGTATTTGGCTATTATGGTCTTCTTTGCTCTTTCTCAATTCCCTGCCTTGTAGACCCCATAGCCCACATAAAAAGAAAATTCTAAGAAAAACAGATACAGTTATCCTTGCAAATTTAGATACAAATTGTCTTAGACATTACAAGACAATTCAGGAAATTTAATTGGTGATTTTTCTGTTCTAGCAAATTTCATTTTAACATTGACTTCTACGCTTAACCTCCGTGTAGAATGTAACTCTTTCATGACAAAGAGAATACACAATATAATTAGTAGTACCAAGGATTTAGAGTCATATAGTCTGGGGTTTGAACCAGGGCTCTTCAAATGTCAATATTATGCCCCTAAATACTATCTGCATTTTATAAATGTGAGCCATGCTATTTTGAGGATTGTATGCATTTCACTTCTGACACATGATCTGACACTTACAAGGTGCTGAATGACAAACCATTGGTATATCAATGGGGTCTCCTGAGATGTTGAGATTAGCACCTGTCCAGAGCATTGGGAATCCATTTATCCTTTCTGCTTCTTTCAGTTCAGCACCTTCTAATTTCTCTTTACTCACAAATAACCTTTTTTGGTCTCCCCTGCATATCTGAGACTAGAAATTATGATTTAGCAAAAGACTGACAACAAAACAGCAATCTACACATTCTCCCCATGCAAGCCACCCTTTGGTTTTCTTCTCTAGTAGTCTCTGTAAGGTATTTTTCAGAACACTGCAACCAGACAGAGATAAAAAGGGGTATCATCCTGAATGACTTTTATATTAGTACAGATTATGATGAGGAAATTTGATTTTCCTGGAAATATAAGTTATATTATAGAAAGGAAAGTTAAATTAAAAAATGTTTATTTTCAAGAATTGTAATACCAAGTCTTAATATTCATTGATGGAATCAGGCCAGCAATATAATAACACATTTTTAAAATATTGATGTTAACGAGTATCGTTCTAGGAGCTGTTGAGATAATGTCAAAGATGGAGAACAATTATATAACACATCAGTGATCTTGGAAGGTTAGAATGCCCTTGGTACATGCTGAGATTAATACTGATTGGTAATTGGAGAGAAATTCCATCCAGTCAGATTAATAGTTCACATTATACCTGACATATGAGTATAACCATAAGTATATGGTTCAGGAATTCATCTGATGTGACTCACATGCCATTTATCTCTGGCAAAAGGCAATTATGTGAAGTGGCAGGGTTTTTTTTACCTAATGTTGTTAAAATTGCTACCACTTTAGTTAATATTTTATATTCCTAAAATATTATCTAAAGGAAGACAATAATTAAATTATTAAAGTGACAAAAAAGACTGATAGATTATAAATTGTAAGTTATTTTAATGCTCCCTATGCTGATAAATAGACAAATAGAGACAATATGAGTCAGATACATTAATTTACGTTTTGTCTCTGTGAAATTTAAGAAAATGTAAGTGTTCCAGTATGAGAACTTCTAACATGTTATTTCACTTAAGAAAGAAAATCCTACCAGATAATTTATTCATTACCTGACAATGATGTCAATGACAAAATTTTGAGGAAGATGGAATTACTTTCCATATATCATATACCAGCTTATTCTCAAATTCTGTCATTGTGTATATTATTCTTTTAAAAATCATCTTCTTTATATTTTTCAGCTTTCATACCTACATAAATTTATCTTCAACCTCTATATATTACTGACTCCAATAATTCTTCTCAGTTTTATGTGTTTACAACTTTTGTTGAAAACTATCCATGGTTTTGATTTCTTCCCCAAATAATGTTTCATATTTTAAAATGAATCCATTCACATTGAGATTTGTATATTAATTTTTCCTTTATGAGTTTGATATACTCACCCAATAAATATTTACAGTTGTTCATATATACCTCTCAAAGAAGAGATGGCTGGTTCCTAGTTGTGGTGAATCTTGCAATTCTTCTTGTAAGATGAGTGATAGTTTGTCAGGTGGACATGGAATGGCATTATTCTAAGCAGAAGGGACAGTAAGAAAGGCTCAGGATGTGAGGGGGCACATCATTTTCAGGTCACCAAATAGCTTCATTTGGCCAGAATATGGCCCATTCATCAAGAACATTTAATACTGTATACATTTCCCTGTTTGTTATTATTTGAGGAGTTTGATCATAGTTTCCATAATTTTATTTCAGTCTTAGATACTGAAGGGTATTAGGCCTTAATGCCTAAATTACTTGTAAATCTTCCTCATCTTTTCAGATACCTTATCAGTATTTACAGTTGACACATGATTAAAATAATGAGTCTATGAAAAAATGTGACAATTCATTAATAAATCAATCTTCTGTATTTTTCTCCATTATCATGTTTCTGTGTGATTTTGTTATCATGGGATATCATGACTGAAGAGAGTGACCATCATCATCTGATGACTCTATTCCTAATTTGACATAATTTTCTGGCTTCTGTTAGAAGTTTTAAAAAAGAATAATCACTGAGCATTTGTACAGAGATGAAAGAAATAATCTCTTGTGTGTTATTCCTCTAATACTGTATCTTAGAATTATTCCTTAAAATAAAGAAACCAAAATAATATATACATTGGGGATTCGTCATTTCCTTGAAATTTTTAAATACCCAGCAAGAGGAATCAATTGGGAGAGATATTAGAAAATGATGAATTGTTGCATTTTTATTAATGATAAAAGTAAAAAGCACAACTTGACATGGAGACAACTATATTTTTATGTATAAACCAGAAGTAGGTTTTCACTTTTATAATTAATACTTTTTATATGAGCCTTATAAAGAACTATTAAATTTAAAAATAAAATATATCAGCTACCAATTGGAATACCTTTTGCCACAAAGTGAATGGGAGTTACCAAAGAATAAGGATAAGTTTTTGGCTTGAAATATAAAAAGTGTCGTGGCACAAAAAGGCTGAAGACTCGGTCCTGCTCAAAATAAGTGTTGCATCCTGGATGAGGTTACAAAAATAAAAACAAAAAAGCTATTACAAAACTAAGTTGTATAGCCCTTTCATAGAGGCAACAGTGTTAAAACAGAAAATATAATGCCACAAAAAGAATCAGGGTGTAGAAGCAACATTGCCAGTCCCTGGTGGCCATTCCCTGTCGCTGCTCCTGCCTTACTGAGAAGCTGGCACCCATCAACATGATTCGAAGGGATAGTAACCAGTTTCTTATATTGAAAACATGTTCATCACAGTCACTCATGCTGCCTTAGTTTTTCCTCCTTTAAATCTGACATTGCAAAAAATAGATTTTTTTTTTGTCTTCAAATTGCTTTTGATTTCTTTTCTCTACATCCAGTTTGGACATCTCAATGAAGAAGAAGAAGAAGAAGAAGAAAAGGGAAATTCCAGAGTGCTCAGTGCAAAATGCACAGAAATTAATTTCAAACAGATTTGAAAAAGTTATTCCATAGCAAATGGGATTATCCAGGTAATTTAACCTCTGGTCCTCTCTTATTCTCCTATGCGCTTCTGTGTTGATAAAGAATTCTTGGAAGATTTGTTCACTTGTGCTGGTATTAAATACAAATCTCTCAGGGAAAGGTCTTATTATTATCTTCAAAGAAAACTGCAATAATGTTTGGGATCATTTGAGCATTTATTCCCCTTCTTCCTTGCCTTTTATTTTATCTATGTTACTGATAAAGTGTTTGAAGGTTGAGTATATGCTTATGTAAGCTGATCTGCTGAGCTTACATATGAAGAAACGTTTTTGACCTATTGCTCTGGTGTCTACTCTAGGATAATTTTCTTATTTATCCACTTTAATGTACAGTAAGTAGAGACTTTGTATTCCAACTGAGTTATCTTTTAAAATCACAATGTTTACTTGAATTTAAATATCAAGAGTATCTATAAAAATAGAGAAATTTACTTAATCAAGAGTCAAGGTTGAGTTTCTCAATTCGCCTCTCATTAATTTTTTTTGAGTATTTAAGATATGTCAGTTACTACTGTAACTACTTTACATTAACTAAATCATTTTATAATGATAAATTAATAGCAATAACAACTCTATGTGGATGGTATTATTATCATTCCCATTTTACACATGATAAAATTGAGGGGAAGAAGTGTTAAGTAATTTGCCAGAGGTCTGATAGCCAGCAAGAGGTAGATTTGAGCATCAAACTCAGAGTCCATGTTCTTTACCATCCTTGAGTGGAGACCCTTTTGAGCCTCAATTTTTCATCTACAAAACAGAGGAGATGGATTTTCCTTTCCTCACAGGGCTATTACTAGGTTCATATCTCTTAATCTGACTAATCTAGTCCAAGGGGTAATTTAACTCACTGGGAGTTTAGTGGCCCATTTCAAAAAGGTGGTTTTTTGCAGACAGATTACAAAAACAGACTCTTTCCTCTAGGCTGAAGCAGTTCCCAACTAGAGTAGAGTACTTTGCAGAATGAGGGGTGATTTACAGCCCCATTCTTCCTTTGTCTTTAATCTAGTGTGCCCCTATCGCACAAACTATTTGGAGAAGATTTGAACATCTTACTTCCTGTTTTAAAATTCTTAAGCAGCTCTCCATTTCTCAGAAGCTAAGATTGGAAATATTTTTTCATGATCTGAAAACTTCTTCATAATGGGACACCTAACTACACTATTTTCTTCCCTTGCCAGTTTTCCTTTATCTCTCAGCCCATATTTGTGATCCTTGAATTTGCTTCACTACTATTCTTGTGGTCTTTGGTAGGGGCACCCCTCTGTCTTGAAAGACCTCACTTGAGAGTTTTGTTAACCAATTCCTACTGGTTCTTTAAATATCAGATCATCATCTCAGAAGCTTTCTTTGAAATTTTAATTCCACCCAAGGCAAAGTTTTCTTTCATATTTCCCTGGCATCTTATTTTTATCTCTATTGCAACAGAGTTCCTGCTGTTCTTTAAATTATTAATTTTCATATCTGTTCTCCTTTTGGTCTCTGAGGCTTTGGTGGCAGAGGATTTTTCTAGTTCATCTCCATATCCTCAGAACCCAGAGCTTGACAGACTTAATAGTTGCTTAATAAATGATTGTTCTGTTGAATTAAGTAGAATCCTGCAGCTGATAATAAAAGAACGTAATTCCTTCTCAAAATTAAATTAAAATATTTGGGTTCTACTTTGAGGGTGGCCATTATACCAACCCCCTACTAAAACAAGGAAGCTGAGGAATCTTAAAGACAGTAATCATCCTCAAAATTAAGGAAAACAGTTAAAGAGCTGAATTAACCAGGAAATGCTGAAATAGGAAAACACAGATTTTAAAATCCATAAAAGACACTCTGGGTGCCTTGCTGCCCACCCCCCACCCTACTTGTACTCCCACCATGGGTTCCTGGCCCTGTTCCAGAGAGAGCCAAGTGGCCTCACAATGGCCTCTGTATGTATACTGGAGTGCATGGATGTCATGCCAATCTCACTGGTGGAAATCTGAGGGACTGGGCCAGAGAACTTGTCTCTCTTTTGTCCCCCCCACCCCCCACCCCAGAGTTTGTCCTGAGGGTAGAGAAGCAGCATGCAGATAACTGGGACAGTGTGAGGAATAGTTAAATTAAAGAATTCTGGGACAAAGGGCTTTCTCAATAAAGTCACTCAAGAGAGCATCCATGAGGGACTGAGGTCTATTTTAAAGGTAGTAGACAGGGATATTCTGCTGATCCGTATTGGGACCTCGTATTTTTTGAATGTAATTCGTAAAAATAAATAATTTTAATTAAAAAAAAATAAAGGTAGTAGAGAAGGCACTTATTCTCTGTAAACTGTAAATGGGGAATTCATATGGCCTCTATTAAGCACAAGCCCAAGAAAGGAGGTAGATTCCAAGTTTCCCAATCAGAGTGGACTTTAACACATATTTTTGGGTCCTTAGTTTGGACAAGAAATGTTGCCACAGTCAGAAGAAGAAATCTGAGGAGATCTAGTGTATCACCATATGATGAAGTACTGCCATCACCAGAATGCTACTGTCCTCAGAAGAAAGCATAGCCATGTTGATCTCGATTTTGAATGCCTAGCCTCTAAAACCATGAAGCAATAAATTCTTGTTGGTTAAGCAACCAATGTATGGTATTTGACATAGCAGCCTGGCAAACCAAGACAGTATATTTGTCACCAACAAATTCTCTTAGTCTTTGTTTATCTCAGATGAACTTTATTTTACTTTAATTTTGCATTTTTTTCATCATAAGAAAAACATTAAAACTTTATTGGACTTCATTACACACATATACAAATAAATTAAAATGGAAAATGAATTAGCAACAAATAACTATAAGGGGATAAATGCCTCTAGGTTTTACCTATTCTGTTTTATTCATTTGGTAACTTATATTTGGTTCTATGGTCCTTTGGTGGGAATATTTCAATTTCTTCTAATCATCCTACTTTATATATCTCTCTATAGGATTATTTCCTCATTAATTGGAATTTTCAGCAACTTCAATAATTTAAGCTTCTGTCATTTACAGGTGGCTTAGAATTTTGATTCGCAATAGAAATAGCCCCATACTATGGAAGTGGATGACAGAATTGAATTTGTGCTTTCAAATCTTATTCGATTTGAATGTCCAGGGTGAAAAAAGAAAGAAAATTATAGGTCCCAAAAAAAGTACATCATAAAAATGACTTTTAGCTGCCCCAAAGAGTCAGCTTTCTTTAGATGATATCTACATTTTTCATAGAAACAGGTAGAATTATCATAGGCAAATATAATATTTTTCCCTATTGCCCATAAAAGAAAGCACATTGGATAGTTTTAGTAAATATATTATAGTCTTTTCCATCTATTTTCCTTCTATTACTATATATAGTCGTTGTGAAGCAAGTACCTATGTACTATTCACATTCATTTACCTTTTTTTTAATCTAACATGGCATTTTTCTCCTATATAAAATTTACTGTAACAGTTTGATATGGTTATGAATTCCAAAAATAGATATTGGATTATGTTTGTAATCTGGTCTGTACCTGGGCATGATTAAGTTATGACTAGGGCTTTGATTGGGCCACATCATTAGGGCAAGGAGTTCCCACCCCTTGGTGGGTGGGGAATCATGGATAAAAAGCATGGGAAAGGACAGAGTTGAGGGTTTTTGATCTTGGAGTTTGATGCTGAAGCCTTAAGCTAGAGCTCTGGGAAGCAAGCTCACAGAGGAAAGAGAAGCAAGCCCCAGGAAGAGAGGAAACCTGAGCCCAGGAAGAAGCAAGCCCTGGGAAGAGAGGAACCCTAAACCCAGAGAGAAGGAAGACCCTAGAAGCGAGGAACCCAGGAAGCTTGAACCCTCGCAGATTTTGGCAGCCATTTTGCTTCTACACTTGAAAATAGACTTTGGTGAGGGAAGTAACTTATGCTTTATGGCCTGGTATCTGTAAACTCCTATGCCAAATAAGTACCCTTTATGAAAACTAGCCAGTTTCCGGTATTTTGCACCAGTACCCTTTTGGCTGTAATACGCTTACTCAATATGATAAAAAATGTTTTGAATAATTCATGTGTGTTTAATTTTATCCATGAAAATACAATAATCAATTACCACAACTATATCATGATTTAAAAATTTTAAAGTTGGCACCTAAATTATAACTTTCATATTCAGATTTTAGTACTGCTGATGCTGTCCCTGTTATCTATTGCTCACTCAAAGTCTTTAGCTTTTGAGGTCTGAAAATTCTGTTCTTAATATGATGTTCATATTCATAGAATTTCTACAGTCTGGAAGGTGTTTCCAATCTGCTTGGCACTTTGGGCAATGTGTGTTTTTAAGATAAATACACATAATCATGCAAAGATTAGAAAAACAGGACAACCAATTTAAAGAAGAGCTTACCAGAAGATTTTCCTTAAAACTGAATATAAATTTCTGAAATAGTTAATGTGCAATAAGAGATTATTATTGAATTTGGTACTGATATAGCCTATATAATTATGCAACACACCTGTAGCTTTCATAATATAGCTTGTGTGTATTATTTTTAAATGATGCTGAACAATATTTGTAAGGATTCACTTCATAATGACTAACCAGTTCCTACATGGATGAAGAAGACTGTAAAATTTGACACTGTATATATGAAAGTATAGCACAATTATGAGTTTTTGAGTTGATGAACTTTGTTTTCAATTATTTTCTTTCTTGTATTCAATTCATTGATTTCTGTATTCAATTTCATTGATTTCAGGTCTCATTTGGATTATTCTCTTCCTCTGCTTACTTTAGGCCTAATTTTCCCTTCTTCAATTTCTTATGACAAAAATTTAGTTTATTAATTTTAGATATTCTTTTCAAAAATATGCATTTAATGCTATGTATTTCCCTCTAAGCATTGTTTTAGCTGCATCCTATGTAATTTGATACATTATGTCTTCATTTTCTTTTAGATCTTGAGACTTCTTCAATCCTTGGATTATTTAGAAGTGTGTTGTTTAATATAGCAATATTTGGGAATTTTCTATTTATCTTTCTTTTGTTGATTTCTAGTTTAATTCCGTCATAGTCTGAGAGCATATTTTGTATGATTTCTATTGTTAAAACTTATTAACTTTGCTTTATGGAACAGAATATGTTTTCCTTTGTGAGTCCTTCATGAGCACTTGATAAGCGTGTGCATTCTCCTATAGTTGGTTGGAGTATCCTGTCATGATTAACTAAGTCTTTTTGTTTGGGATTATTGGTCAAGTCATCTCTATTCATACTGATATGGAGGAGTATTAAACTAATGATGTTCCCTTCACCAGATGGAATGACTTTTCACCAGATCCCTTAAGCTGCAGTTTTGTTTCTTTCCCTCTGAACACTAAGGCATCAATTTTATAGGATTTTATAGGGGAGATAAGAAAGATGGATTTGTGTGAATTTCAACTGTGGCTGTTACTCTCCTGTGCTTAGAACCATTAATGAAGCTTTCTGCAGCTAGAAGCACCACCAGGGATTCCTGGAGGATAAGCTTGCAGACAAGTAAGACTCTCTATGTTGATGGCCCCCAGGGACTTCAGTTTTCATACAATCCCATGCTTGCATTTAGTAAATTATTAAGTATTTCTAGATGAATCTTATTAATTTATTTGGTAATCCAGGGTGTCTGTCCCAGGTAACCACATTCTCTGGTTCTATTTCCTCTTGCATTCACTGTTCTCTCTTCAGGTATCAAATTAGTTTTTACCCTGCGACCTCATTTCCCTGAGGGTTTCTAAGAATATCTTTAATATTCAGTTTGTCCAGTTTTTTTTGTTTGTTTGCTGTCATTATAAGGAAGAGGGTGATACTCTTTCTAGCTTCTGTATCGCAGAAGTCCCAAATAATTTTATTTCACTTTTTTTGTTTATGAGATTATCAGTTGAAATTGATGACCAATTTTTAATTAACAGTCAAAAATAGAGTTCACTATATAATATGTGGTGGTTTAGAGCTTTATAAAGAAACACATGCTCTTCAACTTAATTCCTGTGGGTGTTGGTCCTTTGTAAATTGGGTATCCTCAAGATGTTACTTCATTTACGGTGTGGCCCAAATGAACCATATTGACTTTAATCTGAATTACTGGAGTCCTCTGTAACCAGAGTGAAAATCAGACAGAGAAAATGCCAGAGGGAGCAGCCAGAAGCTGAATGTCAATGCAACTGGAAAAGAAGGGAGAAGCCAGGAGAGGCCACCGTTTGCATCGACATGTGACAGAAAAGCCAGAGACCATAGATAGCAAGCAGCCAAAGAATGTCACAGTCTTCTGGAGAACTCATGACCTTGATGACACATTTATTTTGTACTTCTCTTAGCCTCAAAACCATGAGCCAATAAATTCCCATTGTTTAAACCAACCCATTGCATGGTATTTGCTTTGGCAGCCAGGAAAGTAAAGCATAATATAATGTTTTCTTTGTGAAGCTCTCCAATAATATTATTAGCCAGAGAATTGTAATTGCCCAGAAACATTGGATGCTTTATTTACTTATATATGTTTTTATTTTAAAAATGTGAAATTGATTGACATTATAGATACAAAGCTAAGAATCAAAGATATGTTCTACCATTTGTTCCTAAACAGGATGTTAGAATTTGCATTCTTAATCTTAGCCATGAATTTATTTTGTCTCCATTCTTATTTTCACCTCTTTTGCTGCCTTATTATTATTATTGTTGTTGTTATCTAATTCTATTTTATTATTCTACATGAATTCTCAGTGGCTATCTGAAATTCTTTCTAGAACGTCACTGGGTGTGAATACAAAAGAAAGAAGAAAATATTTTAAAAAAATAGAAAGGAAAGACAAAAAGGAGGGAGAGAAGAAGAGAACCAGATAGAGCAGGTATAAGAAAGTATTAACCATGCCTCAGAAAATAAATATAATAATTTGAAATTCTTTGATTTCAGAAAAGAAAGTCAACATAAATTGCAATTTCAATAGAAATTTGAAAAATTGTAAAACAACTGGAAGAGAAGAAAAATAATAAAAATATGTGTATTTTTATTGATGGCAATTTAAATTTTTAACAAAGCTATCTTAAATAATTTAGTGTTAAGTTCCTATATTCTTTCCATAATGCAATAGAAAAACATGGAGATTCCATACTCAGCAGACTTTGAAGTGAGAGTCAGTAGAATATTGGGGATCGTAGAAGGTGATGTTAGAAATATGGGTGGTGAAGAGAACTGCTTGCAAGTCAGAAAACCTATTTTTTTATTATTGAGCTGTTGTTAGTTGTATGACCTGGCCAAGTTATTTAATCTTTCTGAACTTTAGTTTCCTTCTCTGTGAAATGAAGAATTTAGATCTGATTATATTTAAGTTGTAAAACTCTCTATCTATGTAGGTTTAAATGTAGATTAGCGTACAATGTATTGGACATTTAATCTCAAGCACAGTATTTGGGACTTGATTCTCAAGAAATGGAAAGTCATTGATGGTGTTTGAGCAAGAGGTTATGTGGAACATTTAAAAAGGGGTTAGTTTGGAATGACAATGTTTAGAGCAGGGGGTAACTGATGTGAAGTATGCAGGGATGATCTAGACTAGTATGGTTGAACTAAACAGCAGTGAATGGAGCAGCAGTACTTGCCACTAATCTCTCTAATGAGGTTTTTAGAGTGATATCAGCCTCATGTTGCCTGCTGTTTAGTGTCACCAAGAAATAGTGTGAGATGACTGGTATTACAGAGGGATAGTCAGGCTGTTTTCTCACCCACCCCCTCAAACTGTATCATATCCTTCTACAATAACATTAACATATGCCGGATCCTAACATCCATAGCTATTCATCTCCGATGGCTGAGATAGCCTGTGGCTTCTGCGTATGGTGATTATACCTCCCCTACACGAGGTTTTGAAAATTCCTCTGAATTTTTAAATAATGCTAATGGTATTTTCACTCCTGTTGTCCAAAATATTTTTTAAAATAAAAGATTCTCAAGAAGCTCCTCCTTGAGTTCGGGGCCAGGAAGATGCTTATTTCTTTAATGATCCAGATTGGTTTCTACTGGTAGACAAGAAGATGTATATATTTGTTTTTTTGGATTTGCCCTAGAATCTAAGAAATTAAGAATTAAGTTTCCTGATTAACTATTATGACATCTTATAGCTTTTATTTCTTCCTCTGAAATTTTATCTTCCTAATTTTTACATTAAGGGGTAATCTTTTATACTGGGTAATGCTTTGGGACTTCTGTGTTTATATTATCACTGTAAACAACTTTAAAGTCATTTGTGAAGAGAAAGGATAAGAATAAATTAGAACATAGCTTTATTTGAACTGATTAAGTATAGATCACCTCTCATGATCAAGACCCAGAAATCAGTCTTGCCCAACACAGGTTTAGACTTGGCAATATTTACATTAATATAATAATTAAAATTGAAGAAACTGAAGTAAGTAATACATGAGATAATAAACATATTCTAACACTATTTTTCTTTGCCTTTTCTTATAGATGGGGTCAGTATGTTAAAAGATAGAGTTGAATAAAGCTAGCTCAACTATAACTATTTGTTGAAGTAGTCATAGTTTATTATTTTAACTCTGGAGTTTAATTAGAGTAGTAATCAGGATAGGAGGCAAATATAAATGTGTCTCTCCCAACAATTTCTCTAAATATCTTCTATATTAGAACATGAAATACAGTATGTTGCTGGTTACTGAAGTTTATAAATATTTATGATTTTTTTCCTTGTGATTGCCATGGTTTACTTTATTGAGTACTAGCTATATCTTTATACACAGAATTTAATTTGAGATTCCAAAAGAATTTCTATTTCCTTATAGTCATATGAAGATGAGTGGCCAAAACCCTATAAAACACTACAGAAGTGGGTAGCATAACATTGTAACTGACAGCAAGTACAACAGAAACCAGCATATGAATAGATCAAGTTTTCTTGGAGGCAGAGAAATGTTTCTTAGATGTGTAGTTTGTGTATTAGATTCTTTTTTTTTGGGTAAATCCAGTATTATAAAATATGATTCCATAGCATAAGCAAATGTGGGATAACATACATACCAGAACTTTGGTTTCAGAACTTTTAATTGGGAATAGAATAAGAACAAATAGAGTCTGTATAGTAATAACCCACAAAAGAGTTCTTGCTCATTGTGAATGGAATGATTTTTTAATTGCTATCCTCCTAGTTTCTCTATTCATCAAAAATAAAAAAATAAACATAAGAAAGAATTGCAATTACAACAAAACATTTGGGACAATAAATGCAAATATTTTTTAACTACTAAGTTTTGAAAATGGAATTAAGTGTAAGCATCGTCAAGACTTAGGGAGCACATACACTAACACTGAATACAGATTCAATCTCTCTCTTAAGGTGGTGGAAAGAAATCTCTGTACCTACAATTGAACCTAGAGAATAAAAACATACATTGGACACATTTAAACATATGTTGTTGAGAAGCTACTTTATTAATTAATCATGTTCGGTACTGGAAGAAATATACCTGTTATAACTGTAAAAAAGCATTATATAGGGCATGAAACATGTTTAAGTATGGATCCTCTAATTAATTTGATTAGATCATCACATGTTTCATGATCACCTATTTTTTTAATAGGTAAAAAATATTGAAGACTTTTAATAGGTAAAAAATATTGACTTAATCGTAGGTATGTTAAATCAGAGAGATTATGTCATTCTTTTCCTTGGCCCCTGAATGTAACATTTTTTGTTGGTGGTGCTTAAAAAACATCCTACAAACAGATATTGATAACTGTCTTCCAGCTTATTAATGGCAGTCCTTTAAATAGTTAAAGTAGTTAACATGCCCCATCTCTATTTAATTCACCTACACACAGGATAATCATTACAGTTCCTTACACTAACCAAATGAGAAGGGTTTTTGTCAATCTCCTACCTGTTTCATCCTAAACTTCAAATTTACAAAGACTTTTAAGTAGCCAAACACACACCATTCTCTTTGTAGGGATGAAGCACTGAATTCTTTGCCATGGGAAGAAATTGAGAAAAAGATTTAAAAACGATCTCATGTTTTTTTCTAATAGGACACATAGTAGCTGAGATAATGAAGACAGCTTGGATTTTAGCACAGTCTGAAATCAGAAGGTCATATTAAGTAGGATGGCAAATTATAAGGGTCTCAAATATATTTCAGGTTTTCATATGTAATATAGCCTCAGTTTATTGTTTATTCTAATATTTCATCCAGATTCATCTATGCCACTGGTTATCAACTAGGGGCAATTTTGCATTCCAGGGGACATTTGGAAATTTCTGGAGACATTTGGGTTGTCTCCACTAAGGAAGTAGGGTGCCTCTGTCATTTATTGGGTAGTGGCCATGGATTCCACTAAACAGACTCCTACAATGCACTGGATAGTATCTCCACAACAGAAAATTACAATGGTGTTGAGGTTGAGAAACATTGATCTATTTGATTGTAATATGGCTTTCAAGTTTGTGTTTTGTTATTGTTGTTGTTTTACCATGTTACTAAATAAAAGCTTTAAGGGATATTCAAATAAATTTATTATATCATTCAATTCCCATAGTCATTCTAAATACAAAATGAAGTGCTAGATCTCAGCTACTATTGCAACTCTGTTGACTTCCGAGGTACCATTAATATTCTTGAGGTACCAGACTTAAAAATCAGTGAGCAACTTGTATATCATAACAGCTAGTTTTCTGTTTTCTTCTGAGAAAATGCTCCTTGCTTTGTTAGCAAGCATGGGTGTATCCACACCTTCATTTTAGAGGAGAACAATTTTGAATTCTACTACGTTAAGTTCTTCTCTTGGTCTGGTAAGAATTACTGTGCTTCCCAGTGTATCTCAAAAGGGTTATTTAGGTACCAGTAAAATTGGTTTCATGATACTATTGTGAGATAGTTCTTATTTATAAATACCTGAGCTTCATTAATTATAAATTTATTTATTTAAATTATTCATTTATTTATTTACAAATGAATTCAATTACATAATCCTACAATTTATTAAGTTTAGATTACCGTTTGTTATAATTTTTTTGATATCTTGAGACACTAATAATAACAATCACGGTAATAATGCAAAGAAAAACGTAAAAGTATTCATTCATCACACTGTAAAGCAATCTTTAGCTTTTTTTTGTTTTTCTTTATAATGTGTCATTATTTTCCTGATAGACTCTACCATCTGAAAGCATTTCATTGCATTTTCTATGTATGTAATATAATACAGTATGAAGGGAACTGAAATATTATATTCTTCTATACTTAGGAAGATGGGAGGCAGAATGAAGAGCTCAATTTCTTTGTCTAGGCCATTTTGTTGTAGGTGTTAATTTGCCAAGGTATTTCTCAATTACTGCTCAGATCCTAAGCATTGTACTCTCTTATTGGATAAGTATTTATGAAGAGATTTAAAGAAAATATATCACTGGTAAATGTTTACTCAGTGTTTCATGTTTGATCTTTTTGGTACAATCTTTCTACTAAAGCTGGAATCTATTTTCAATGACTACATATAAATGCAGCACACGCTCTGCGGCCTAACAGATGCCATCTGTAAAAGCATTTACTTTAAATTAGTGGAATAAGTAATCAAAAGGGCTTTGTACTTAATGCAAAACTTTTGGTGCCTATTAAATGCTCATTAGAGGGTGTTTTTGCTGTATGACTGTCAAAATCAGCAGGACGTTTATGTTAGATTTCCTGAGTGGGTCAAGATTGAATATGATTTTACAACCTAAATAACATAAATGAATGCAGGTTATTTTAGTATCTCCAGATGTTTTTTAAACTCTTTGCCCCTAAACCCAAAACTTAGTGCCATTTCAAATTCTGCAATAGTATTTTTGTGGAGATTTTTAAAAAATAAATATTTTGCATCTTTTTATATGTAGGCCACTTTTCAAACTCCTAACATGTACAAATGAAAAAAATGATAATACCTATAATGCTAAGTATTATTTCAAGCCATCTTTTATGGAAATATATCCCCAGGGAATCAGATAGTATTAACTCAGTTTAACTATGCACTTATTACAATACCTAATTATTGTTAAAAAATTAATTATCTTATGATGGCTTATTGGTAGATTGTGTAGGTGTTGCAACATTATTGAATCTCTTGTAATCTGTCCTTATTATCACTTTGCTTTTAATTAAACATTCGATAGCTGCTTTGTTTAATCTAAGAGTAGCATCTGTTATTCTCACTATTGTTATTTCTATAGTACTGTATAAAGAGAATAATTGCTTAAATGAACTTATGGTCGCCACACTGAGAAAATCTCAGATCTGTTAACAAAAGTCTGTAAGTGCTTAGATTATAACAGAAGACTTTAAAGACCCTCTCCTGAATCATAAAGGTAGAAAAAGAGATCCAAGACTTCAAGAAGTCACACTCACTTTTCTTGCAGGAAGAATTACACATGGACTAGTTAGATTAACATTGATGGTTAAGTGTAGAGAAGAAAACTAAGTTTGGGTAATGAAAGTCTGCCAGTTTAGAAAAAGTATATTAGATCAGCATAATGATGTTTTCTCCTATTTTTTTTTAATTGGAAAATGTAATTTGACAAAATAACCTGCTCCTTTTCTCTTCATTTCAACATCTTTCCAATGGACTTAATTGTATTACCACCTATATTGTCCAGAATCAGAGATAGTTTTCTGGCAGTTTGTAAAACCACAATTGCCCATTATCTTTGTCTCTGGTGACTCAAATATACAATAAGTTCTCAACAGACAGAAGATCAGATCACCCTGGTTTTTTCCCCCTTGCAAAAGTTCTTTCCTCTGGGTCAATCTGAATAGCCTTTAACTCCTACTCACCCTAGCCTTTTCCAACACACATTTACAACAGAAACAAAAACTCTTGCAATCCCCATTTGAACTGTAGTTATTTAGAAATTGTTTCTGAAAAAGACAAAGCATGTGCTTTTTGGGGGCTGGTACAAGAACTGGAATTGAAAAGAAGTATGGAAATTTTTGTCTGAATGGAATTAAGTGATTGGTCCTTATAGACTAAGTCACACAGAGAATGGAACTATGTACCATGTACCATGGGATGAAAAGTATCCTGCCACTATTGCTAATTATTGTCTGTTGCAAAAATAGAATTAGATAAGAATAGAATTCTACCAAAAAATAAGATGTTCCATAAAACACAAGAGACTTATTTTAGGAGGAGACAACGGGTGCACTATTTCTTGAAGGATGAGAAGGAGTAAGGCAAATCTTGCGTAAGGAGGTAAAAATCGGTGTGGTTTCTTCATGGCAAAAGGAGAAATAGACATAAAGACATGGATGTGAGATTTTCTCATTATTAAATCACTGCTATTCAAATGAAATTGATTCATTTCTATTATGTTTTTTCTATTGGAAATCATTTAAGCATAAATTAATCCATCTGACAAATTTCAGTCATTTTAATTCCTGAGGCAACTGTCATGGCAAAATGCAATCAAATTATTTCAGACTTACTCTACAGAGCTTTCTGTAGGCTATCTCCACAAAACTTTCTCAGTTGGCTCATATTCAAGTGATGAAAACAATTTTATGAAAATGAATAAGAGATCACCAGAGAGCTTGCAAATGACTGTGAGTCTTTTTTCCTGCGACAATAAACAACTTTCTACACCTTGAAAAATGAGCACAAGGGAGAAAACAAAAATATTTGTAATTGGCATAATACTTCAGATAATTTGATCATGATGGAAATATGTGTTAGGGACGATGATTGAAGGAGAGTACCCTTATCAAAAGATAGTAAAAACATGGGAGTGAGTGTAGCTCAGTGGTTCAGTGCCTGCTTCCCAGGTAAGAGGTCCCAGGTACAATCCCTGGTGCCTTCTAAAAAAAAAGTAAAAATTAGTTCCTTGACAAATCCATTTTGAAAAACCAACATTGAATAAAATTTTATAGGAAGGTGAATTATTTCAGTGGCTCAAGAATAAGGCTAAGAAAATTTCATATCTATATTGTTGGCAGCTTCTAGATAACACATAAAGTAACTTAGCATTTTAAGATTCATACTTTTTTGGTCCTTTTTCTACGTAAAGAAATGAATTTTTTGTAAATTTTACTTCACTATTTATCAAGTCCTGGGAGAAAGATGGGTTTTGATATCTTTATCTCCACAGGTAATTCTGCAGTTTGAAAAACTTGGGGTTCCAGGTGCCATGACTACAAATCATGCACATCTCATTTTGTATAAGATGCCAGTAAACCATATAATTTCCATTACTGAATTATCCAAAAGGAATGCACATATTTTAATGTAGCTCGAGTATGACCTGGAGTCAAATTAGCAAATATTCCCCAGATTTTTCCTATTGGAAGAAAATATGCTGAAGTGATTCTTTGAATTACAAAGAACTTTAGCTATACAATCTCTCATAAAATTGATTAATCATGAGTCTAAGGTGGTAAGCCTATCTCCCAGAGTATAAGACAAGTCCCTGGCTAGTCAGCTTGTCTTTTCAAAATGCAGGAGAGCAAGTGATTTGCCCTTTGGCATCATGCCCTGGGCTAGTAAACAAACTTGCAGGCACATCTAGTCTTATGCTCCTTAAGTCAACCCAGAATTCTCAGTCAGTCACATACACAATAAAGATCAGGACGCTCGTGATCTTTAGTCTCTGTGTGCAGGTGAAAATACATCATAACACCTGTGTTTCCATCCAATCATGAACCCACATGAACTTATGTGCATCTGCCTCTGTGTTTACTTCTCTAGTTCTTCTTGTTGTGAAGCAGGTTTCCTTCCTGTTCAAGGCTTATCTTTTCCTCTGTGTTTTACATCATGTCTCTTCCTGAGAGCTTTGACATTTTGTTCCAACATGAAGTCACGTTTAAATAGTCAAACTCTTTCTCTTTCTCTCTACTGGTTTCTTATCCTAAGTATGCAATGGTCTCCCTTTTCTCACCAGCAACCCTCCACGTGGGAAACCATAAAACAAGACAGTCCAGCATCTAGGCAAGGAAGCTGTATGTCAGGTACATTTCTGGTGAAATGTAACTCAGTTTCAACATGCTGAAAACATTGAACAAAATCCTTGTGAAGTGAGCAACCTCCAGGACTGCTCTATGCTGGAGGAAGGGTATAAGAAAGGACTTGTTTTTCCATGTCAATGAGGTACCACTATAAATAACTTAATTTATAAATTAAAAGTTGTAGGAATTTTTATTTTACAGGTAAAAGAATTGCGGCCCAGAGAGGCTGTGTAAAATATCAGAGATCATACAACTTGCAAATGGTTGAGTAAGAATGTTGTCCCATTGTTCCTACCATCATTTCCTGAACCTGAAAACATCATTTCTGTCCCATATATCTTTTCGTCGTTTTCATATATTTTCCTCACATATTTTTCTCTTTCTCTTCTAGTTACCTCTAACTCAAAAAAAGCATATTAATTTTATTAAATTTTGGCACTTGAGTAGATATTAAAAAAGTATTTTTCATAATAAAACGCAAAATACACATAAAGCACTTTGGCTGCATACCAAATTACAGTGGTTATCTTGGGGAGTAGTGCTTGCTTCAATTGCAAAATGACTGGGGACTTCTGTCATAGAACACCATTTTTACTTGAAAGAATGCCTGACAGATAAGTTATCCAGACTTAGGTGTGTGGAAGACATGCTCTCAAACTGACTGAGATGGGCATGCAACTTTAAGGAAAATTATTGAGAGTATTAATTATTCATTTTAAATTCAAGCTTTCAATCAAAATTAGAATTTTGGAAAAATTGTATTGGCCACTGTGAACTTGAACTTTCCAGTTCTTAAAAAATTTTCTGTTGAGATTGTTGACACTAAAGAATGCAATTCTTAAAATATTGTTTTACAAATGTGCCAACATTTGAAAGATCTGCAAATGATCCAATATTTTCCAAAGATCAATGCATAATGTTACAAAATCATGCATGATACATTCAAAGTGAAAAAATAGACCAATTGATTTGTACGTAACAGGTATAAAAAGCCTATGAATAAAGTTTCAGATTCCACATTGCAACAAACATTTAAGATACCATCACTTGTCAAGTTTGACTATAGTATTAAAGAATACCTAGAGTTATTTGAAAAGATTATTGAAGTAAATATTCCTCTTTTTCAAATACATATTTGTGCGAAGCAATATCTCCTTCATAAACTTCATCCAGAACAACATATTTACCCAGCTTTAATGCAGAAGCCAAAATAAGAATCCAGCTGTCTTCTGTTAAGTCAGACATTATAGAGATTTGCAAAAATTTAAAACAATGCCACTTTTCTCACTGAATTCTTTTTGTATTGAAAAATATAATTATTTTAAAATATGTTATTCATGTTAACATGTAATACATGCATTGTTATTATTTTAAGTGACAAGTATTTTTAAATTTTACCATTTTAATTTAACAGAAAATATTGGTAGACATAACCCATTAAAGCAAAAGCTCTTTGTGGACAACAGTATATCTTAAGAATAGAAAGTGGTTCTGAGGCCAAAGTGTTGACAATTCTTGTTATACAGAAATCCAACTTTTATATAACATTGAGACGCATTGCCTAATTACCTTTCTTTTACTTTTCTTCTGTCTCTATTTGGTTGTAAATACCTTGAGAATATTTTGACTTGTTCATTTTGATCTATATCACAGTTCCAGGAACATAGTTGACAACTCAAAAATAAATGCTGAGTGAATGGACTAATGAATAAATTGATTAATCTTACCTTGTAATGGACTCTAGAGATTCCTTGGCTATTGCTTTTCTGGATAACTGGATACCCCATTCTTTGAAGCTTTTTAAAAATTCCCTCTCTGAAATAATTCCTACGGGATTTCCTTCCTGGTGAGGCAGTGTGACATATAAAATAAGCATGAGATTAAAGACAGACTTCAACTGAATTATAATATGAAGTCTACCATTTGTCAGTCATACAGTTTTTGAACCTGTTATGAAATATGCCTGAGTCTGATTCCCTCTCTGTAAAAATATGAGTAAAAATTCCTGCCTATAGAACTTTGCAAGGCTTAAATTGGATTATATCTGTAATAGTCTAACGCAGCATTTCAATTTTGTTTGCTCAGAAGAATCTATCATGAATTTTGCAAGTTGGGAAGGAGCCCTGGCATATGTATTTTTAAAAGTTCCACATGGCATGATGATGGCTAAACAACTTGAGAACTGCTGAGGCAATATGTTGGTAACACAAAGAAAAACAGACTGATCTATGTATAAGAGATGCCACTTAACCTGCTCTGGGTATCAGGACCTTTAGGGTTGGCCCAGTTCAATGTCAAGTTAAGTGACAGGAGAGATTTCTGGAGGAGATACATTTTAAAGTGTTTTATAATACTTTTAAAGATCAGTTGTTGAGAATGACTAAACCATGCCCTGTTCCATCCAGTGGAGAGCAGCTTCTTAGTTGGAATCTGAACTGAAAACAAATTTCGCATACTGTAAGGCCTGGAAAATTTCATGTATGCAAGGCAACCAAACCCCTCCTTGGTAGTGGTAGCAGTTTTCCCAAATTTGAACTTTGAAATATTGTATAGGCTGTACAAGTAACTGCCTCAGCCTCAATAATTTTTAGATACTGTTTACCTCAATTGTCAGGTAGGTCTATAAAAAATAATTAAATAAAAAGGTAAATTAAAATAAACATGTTGGATCACGTACATACTAAAGAATCCAATGAGGGGTTTTCTTTAATTTTTACCTGGAGGTCCTTGGTATGCAGTGGAGACCACTGCATCAACGGTGCTTTGAACTTTATTAAGGTTACAAGTGTGCTGAAGCCAGTTCTTAGTAAAATAGAAGGCATTCCAAGAGAACAAAGAACCTTAACTTGTTTTAAAAACAATGAAGCAAAGTTACAGTGATTTTGTTGTACATTTGTAATCTATTTGTCTACACATTCAAGAAAATGTTTCTGGTTTAAAAGCTCAAAACAAGCTAAATCTCCAAATAGAAATGCCAAGGTTCCTTACTCTTCTGTTTTAATGGTAACATAATACCATAAGAAAAACCACGCCTCATGTTGTCCAAATCCTTTGGGTTTTCTTACAGATATTTTTGTCTCTTGTTCTTCTTAATAAAACACAAAATCTTGGTATGCTTGTATATGTGGAAGAATATGTTTGAAATCTCTCTGTATCATGTAATCAGATTTTAAAGGATGTAGGAGCTCTAAAGGAAGAAGAACCATTCAAACTTTCTGATCACAACCGCATGAGCAATGGCTGTTTGATTGCATAGGAATGCCTGTTTAGTTTTAGTACTCCTGTGGAATGAGCTGTTATTTGATTGCTTGGTTGCCTGGCCTTTTTAAGGTTGTCTGAAAGTGCTCTGCTATAAACTTACTTATTTATCCTATTTATTGGATGCACCCATCGCTTAATAGTCTCTGGGTACATTTACAAGGGTAATAAAAAAGGCAATACAACTTTTGGCAATTGGATAGAGTGCCTAGAGTTCAAAGGAGATGCAAGTGTCTGTAATTCAGTTCTTGCATTCTTCTTTTAAAATCTTAGCATTTCTCATTTAGATATTTTTTTTAAGTTACCATACAATGAATATCCAAAGGAAGAGTATACATTATTAACCGATATATTAAAGAAAAGAAAATAATGGACAGCCTTTTGCATTGTTTTTCAAAGCAGTCCACCATGAGAGGCGATTCTGTTAGGATGGTTGCTATGTTGGAGGCCCTTGTCTCAGAGCCAAAATAACACATCTCATGTGAAGAAGAGACTTTGACTAGATATTCTTTTAGGATTCCATGCCTGATTAATGAGCATGCCGTAGAACTGGATAGAATTGTAGTTGGTATAACATGTGGCTTATAAGACTTTTCTATAGCCAAGTTAAGCAAAAGATATGCCATTGGC
Organism: Dasypus novemcinctus; assembly: GCF_030445035.2. Taxonomy (NCBI): domain Eukaryota; kingdom Metazoa; phylum Chordata; class Mammalia; order Cingulata; family Dasypodidae; genus Dasypus; species Dasypus novemcinctus. The sequence goes on from NC_080687.1 coordinate 29,134,829, forward strand.
TCATTTGAGCTCAGAATTTCTAATAGGCAATTGGGATTCACAATAATTCTTGAATAGTAGAATGCTTTTACATGGCGCATGGATAAATAATTTAATATTACTTACAAGTATGTAGAATTCTGGTTTTTGGGTTTGAAATAGTAAAGATAAACTATTTCTGGTGATTAAATACAAGTACTAGAAAACTATATGTTCTAATTAACTTATTTTTTAACCAATTTGCTCAAAGCATACAAAGCGAAGGAGAGTAACGTTTGTTATATAAAGGTAATTTCTCATATGTGGAGCTAAAAAATAGCAAAGATGTCATTGATTTGTATGTGATAGACAATTTAGAGAAAGGATTTTTGAGAATGAATATCTTTAAAATGGCTACATTTCTACTTTGTGTTCTGTATTCTGTGGGCTTACTCACAATAGAATGACTCAGAAAACAACCCATTTGTGTGTAATCAACAGCAGCATTAGTGGACCATGTGTTTATCCTTGTAAGCCAGTGATCCCTCTTTCTTGCTACCATGAACCCCTATACACACACACATACAATATACGTGAATTTATTTATTTGTAAATTAACTTCATATATCATTTTCTAATATTTAATTTGTGTTAATATAGATCACAAAATATAATTTAAACATAATTAGATAAGATAGCATGCACATTGTTGAGATGCATATTATGAGGTGGTTTAAACCACCACATTTTCTCAACCTTTATCTCTCTCTTTCAAGGAGACTGCACAACTTCCAAGTGTTCCTCTTACACTTTTAAAAGTTTACTTGTACATCAGTGCTATAGTCCTCCTAGTACACAATATTTTTAATGATAACTCTGTATATTATTATCATTTATTGAAATTTTAAGCCACAGCATGTGCCAAATTATGTCAAATTAAGATGAGAATATCTTTAATAGAGCAAGAATTGAGGCAAATTAAACATACATATTTTAAAATTATTTCCAGCATACTAAATTATCTATGCTTTATAACCAGAAGACCCTTAAAAGCATACAGTTTTCATGTAAAAATCTGTATAATGTTCTCTTTTTCTACTAATTCTATTGATTTCACTGTTCCTCTTACAAACTTTACATTTAAAAATCACTTAATTTTTCTTTTCCATGATTTTCTTAATTAGTCATGTTTCTAAATAATTGTTTACCACACTTTTTAAAAAGGCACAATTTATTATGTCTGGAAAAATGATGGGCTAAATAGATTTTGTACCTAATTCAATAAATCAATAACTTTGATTTTATTTTGGAAAAAACCCAAAGACATTTCCTTTAAAATTTTGCTTGCGATCATTGCTACATGAAAAAAATATGTTCTGGATCTTTGGGAGATGAAAAGATTAATCTTACCAACTAAGACTTTCTATTTGGAGAGATAAGACCAGGACAAAAGTAAATATATTTAAGGATGTAAAAGATAAACATAAAAATGAAAGCATAGTAGTATACTTATATTTTAAAGCAAATTCTAAAGAACAGATTATTTCAGATAATTCAATTCCTTTCAATAAATCTTTCTTGGCCAGTTAGAATATATGAAAAATATACCAACTGCTGGGAATACAAAGATGTATATGGAATAATCTTTGCATTTTAATGTGTATGATGCATTGTGGATAAGATAGCTGTTGATCAAGGCATTGAATAAAGAGAGGAATTCAGAATTATGAAGATGGGGAGGAGATTATTCTCTTGTTCCAAATTGAGAATATTATGATGACTTATGCATGATGTATTACATAGGGCCTTCTGACTATGTAATTGATGTTTGAAAGGGAGAGGTAGACCATAAGATTGGCAACAACAAAGCCAGGACATCAGCAGACTTTAATGAGGTCACTCTCCTAATATCTAAGAATATCTAAGAATACTAATATCTAAGAATACTCTCAGTAAGGGAGCAGTATGATAGAGATGTATGATCTAGGACAATTCATATTGACTGTGGTACAAAAGGTGGTTTGGGCTAAAAAGATACTAGAGGGCTTATTGATACATTATATTACTGGACCAAAAGGAGGGATTTGAAGGAAAGTCATGAAGAGCTGATACGTTGTTTTGTCAGTGGGATTTTTTTTTTCAAGAGTGTAGAATTATTGCAGAAGTAAGACTAATGCTCAACTAATAATTGGATATGGAACAAAGAAAAGTGGTAGAATCAAAACTAATGCTAGTATATAAACTTGATTGACAGATTAGTGCAATTAATATAGAATTAAAAGAATTGGATGGAAACTTTGGAAGAGCAGGCAATGAGTTCAGTGTTGAACCTTGACATTGAAGAGCTGGTGAGTGAGGCTTTATGGTGGTATGTCAGCAGGTAATTTGGGACTGGATCTCAGGAAATGGTCAGGGGTGGAGTAAAGATTTGGGAATCATCTGAAGAGGACTGTGATAAATTTACCATGTGAGACATAAAAAAGATGTGCAAGGGTACATCTTAGAACACCCACATTTGGGATAGGGAAGGGATACAAAGAAGAGGAGTAAGCAAAGGAAACAGATGAGAAGTTCATTTTATAAAGGGTACTCCATCTAAAACATGGAGTCAGATTACAATGTATACAATTTCTCTTTTGGGATACAACTCATTCTTTTCCCTTAGGAAATAGCTAATATTTATCATGCTTTGCTGCCATCTTTAACAGGTATACTAGAACACTCACTTAATGCCACACATTAAAAAAAAATTTTTTTAAATTTTCTTTTAGCTGAAAAGTTGGCCTATAGAATCTATGTTTACAAATAATATGCATTTATCAATCCCATCTTACTGTAAGGATAGTGATATGAATTCCAGCAAATTGCTGTCATAGGTATGTATTTTATAAAGTTGATCTTAGAGATAATTTTGTTACCAGGTCTGCATTTATGGAGCATCTATAGCATATAAAGCTTTTTGCTGAGACAGTCAGTGAAGCCTCAATGAAAGAAGTAGCAGCTGATATGTTAATTAAATGATTTGGGCAAAGCTCACTTGATGTCTTCTCTTTTATCCTAGTGTAATTCTTAAATTAGTCTAAGTTAAGGAACCTCAAATTTTTAAAATGAACTAAAATGTCTTAATTTGGTTATGTATCTTTTTATTCTCAACATATTTTTCTTACTCTAGCACCTCCACAGCCACAAAATTTAGGACACCACAAACTTTCCATCGGAAAGGAATTTTGTTGCTTGTAGTTTATATTTCCACCTCAAATATCTTCCATTGCCCTTCTACAACCCTCTTTTCATTTTAGGATCATTACTTCAGCATGTAAATACAACTATGGAGTTAAATTGATATGCTTACAAATTCCACTTTATGTTCCTATATATTTATGCATTTGTTTTATGTAGCATTCATTCATTTATTGTATATAATACAAAATTATTTCAGGACTAGTACAATTGGGCCTGTTAAAAAAGAAGTATATTTCCTAGTTTTGCCTAAGATATAATATTTATTTTTTTCTTAGAATTTCAATTGCAATGTACCTGAATTCAGAATTATTACTTGTTCCTGAAAAAAAAAAAAGCAACAAAATACTAATTTCTGTCTAATTGTGTGGCCACTGTTTTCAGTATCTCAGGCTATTTTTCAAGTTCTTTTATGCCATTCTCATGACCTTTCTTGTGAAAATAGGTTACCTTGTTATTCTGAGTATCAATTACAATGTCCTTGACTCACTCTTGATAGTGTAGAATTGAATTCCTCCTCCATTGAATGTTAACAATAAAGGATTTATTCAGCAGTCCAAAGATTGTGTCATTTGCAATGGAGAAAGGAGGCCTTTCTCTTTGATTCAGAGTAGCAAAAAAGGGAGGACTCTGCTTTATTTTCCCCTACTTCTCATTGTCTTGGAAAGGAACAACACTGAAATTGGACTCCATCACCTGACTAGACTGGTCTAAATCGATTATATTTAGCAGACAAGATGCAGTTTCTAAATATAGAAGTCTGAATTTCAAGGTATCTTGGGTTGGTTACTAACTTGTTCCCCAGAGGGAAATTTAATGCAATTACCTTTAGTTAAGTAGTCACATTTCCCCATTAGGGCAAGTTAAGATTGGTTTATAAGGAATTTGGAGATGTGCTATGTTTGGTCTATATAAACAAAAGCTTCCTGTTGCTCGCTAGCTCTTCCTAAGCTTTTAGGGCAAACAGACCAAAGATACTAATATTCAGCAATGAAGTCATTGCTTAGTTTCCCTAATGTTTGAATGTGATTGTCCAGTAATCAAATTATCTTACTTTTATCTAATCCATTCCCTGCCGAAAAAATATGTTTTGAAGTTTTACATTTTGTTTAGTTGTAAAATGATTCATTGAGAATAAATTTTTATATTGAAAATAGTTTTAAAACCACCACTTTTACCTTTATAAATGATATCACGGTTTCTAAAAAAAATGGGTCAAGTCATAATAAATACACTAGAATGGAAAAAGTAATTTATAAAATATGTGCGAGGCGAATAGGAATTAGAAGCTGAGTTTCGTCCATTATCTCTTCTCTTTGTCTTTATATTTATTTGAATGACAGGAAGAATTTGAAATGTTGGGAAGAAGAATGAAATATACGGGGATAGGTTCTGCCATTTACAGATGAAATGAAATGATAAGGGTAGAAAGAAAATGGTATGGAGGTCTCAGTGGCATTTTTGAAGAACGTTTACAAAGAGGTGTTTAATTACACAACAACCATTAAAACATGTAAATATGAAAAAGGTAGGTTGAGTAATTATTTTGTAGTGGGGGGCAAGCAGGACTATTATCAGGTGGACATAAAGTAAGTATGTGTATCTCTAATGATAAAGAGCTTTCCTAATCAAGAAGAAATTGTAACTAGAATTTGTTATTCAAGATAAATGATCTTTGGTTCTCTATCCAACAAAATTTTGAGGAAGATGTACTGCTAATGTTAATAATGTTGTTTCTCACAAGTGTCTCGATTTGAATAAATATATATTTATTACTGCCTACCATGAACAAGCCTTATCTATAGTAGGTACATAAAGATATACCAATTCTCAGGTGTATCCCTTTTACAATTGTTCATGGAGTGAGGGTTGATGGAATCAGTTAATAAAATCTTATCTACAGTATCTGTATCTGGGAGTCTATGGTAAGGTCCGGAAAATCAGAAAGAGAACTGAGCTGAATTAAGTCAAAATCTGGTTAAGAGACTTACACCAAAGACTTTCTGAACACCCACTATGTACCAGGCTTTGAGATGGGAGCTGCCTATACATCTTAAAGGGCTGTTAGGATTATGTGAAAGTTTTAAGGGACATTATACAATAGTTCACAAGTGTATGGAAGGAGAATTATCATCATACTCCAATAATTAGGTAAACATTACAATCTTTATACTTTTATTCTTGGTATGCACATCTGTTGTATATTTTGTCTCTGTTGTCAAATCGTAAACTTTTGGCATTAAATATGTGTAAGATTATTGTTGGTAATAATAGTAACATGACTGATGCCTGGAAAAAAAAGAGACACCAACAGCTTCTCTTTCTTCCCCACCTTAGCCAACCCTGACTGGGTATGATTATTTGGTCTCTAAGCACAGGAGGTGCCCTGCGGAGTCTTCAGTGACTCCTCTTCAGATGAGCTGCTAGAACTAAGGAAGGAAGAGGGGATTTCACCTTAAACAATAGTACTACTCTCAATATTTTTTCTCATTGTTACATAGGTAGTGCTGTGTTTTGTGATGTTTTCTCCTTGTATAGTTTTATTATAATTGAAATGTTAAAATTATCTCATTAAGATCAATTAGCTTGTTCATTCTTACATTTATTCATTCACTCAGCCAAAATCTATTGAGTGTCTATTACAGCGCTGGGCGCTAAGACATTGTGCTTGCCTTCATGAAGTGTTGAGTCTTACAGGAATCAAATATGCAGAAAACTATAGCAGCTCATCCTGACAGGATGCTAGAATAGTGACAAAAACAAGGGACTACCCAGTTTAAATATGTAATAAAGGAACACTACCTTGGAGAAGGTAATTCCAATAGGTTTTCCCAATGTCAAGAGTATAGGATACAAACAAGTCCCTTGTGGGTTGTAAGAATTAACAATTCATGCTCTATGAGAACATAATATATTTATTACCCCTTTTTAAAACGCTAGGATGAAATCCTTTTATAAAAATGGACAAAGGACAGAAAATAATTTACAAAACAATAAATAAAACAGTCCATTAAAATATGAAAAATATTACCTGCCTCATTAATTGTAAATAATCAAATATTGGATAATGGGCTTTGCTCATCGATTATCAATAAATTTAATAAATAAATATAAAATTTTATTATATTTTTAATAAATAAATATAATAAAATTTTATTATGTCCATAGTAGATGTATTACTCAGTGCCCTTGTTGCAGGAAACAGAAGTTTAAACTGGAAAATTATGCAGGAAAAGGGTTTACGAGAAAGATATTAGATAACTTACAGAGTTAGGAAGAAGATATTAGAGAATCAAGCTTAAAGCTAAGCTTACAGGAATAATGCCCCCAAACATGCTTAAGACTTACTTGTAAAGAAAACAACCATAAATGCTGCTGAACCATGTAGCAAGAGAGGAACTCATTCTCCCTTCCTCTGCAGTTAAGCCATTTCTGGATAACAAAATTTCAAAACACTTCCCGCAGCATCTCACACTTGGTTCAGCACACCTAACAGCACAAAGGACTTTGAGAAAGGTTTTCTTTTTCATCTTACCTGTCTCACACAAAACATTATCCATTAAAGGAAAAAGGAAATGAAAAGATAGTCTGAAGTGTTTCAAAATTTTAAATTTCTACTTTTCAAAGATGTAATTAGACCACAGACTGGAAAAAATATTTGTAACACATTTAACAAAGAACTTTTATCTAAATATATAAGGAATTTCTATCAATCCATAGTTAAAAGACATTTTAAAAAATTGCCAGAAAACTTGATATCTGATATAATAGCCAGTAAAGATATTAAAAGGTATTCAACAGTATTCATTATCAAGGAAATGCAAATTAAAACCTCAATGACAGGCCGTTTACACCAACTGAAATGTCTGAAATCTGAAAAAAGGACTGAAAGCAATTAAGTGTTAGAGAGAATATGGAGCAACTGACACACTCATATTTTTCCAGTGGGTGTGTAAAATGGCTAAATCACTTTGAAGAGCTGGTTGGTACTCTTATAAAGTTAAGCCTACAGCAAACATATGACCTATCAATTCCTCTCCTAAGCATGTGCCCAAGATAAATGAAAACATATGTCCATAAAAAAGACTTGTTCAAGTAAGTTCATAGCAGTCTAGTTCAACAATGTCCCAAATTAGAACAATCCAAATGTCCAGCAATAGAAGAATGGACAAAAGACCTCTGTAGACCCATGCAATGAAATCCTAGTCAGCAATAAAATTGAACAGATTACTAATCCATGTAACAACATTGATAAAACTCAACAAAAGTATTTTGAGAGAAACTAGACACAAAAAAGAACATACTGCTTGATTCCTCTTATATGACATTCATATAAGCTAAACTCTAGTGACAGGAACAAAAAAGAGTGTCCCTGGGGTACACTGGAAAGGGCACAAGGGAACAACCTGAGGAGATAGGATATTAAATATCTTTCTTTGTGTGTTGATTGTATGGTGTAAATAATTGCCAAAATTCATAAAAGTGAATGCTTATGATTTGTGTATTTTCTTTTGTGTTAATAGATTTTGATATATTTTCATTGTTAATTATTGTGATTTTTTTTCACTTAATTTTCAACATAGGTGACATTTTCTGATATTAAGTTGCTATGGAAAATTTTGTCCTAGTTATTTCTCATTTTGTAACAGGCTTTTATACATCTAGTTTTATTATATATTTTACTATTTTTTCTTTTAGAGATAAGCATCATACCTGTGTCCAACCTCATTTGGCACAGTCATAGACATACACCTGCTGATTTGCCATCACATGACATAATTTCCTAAAGTACCACCTGTGATAGAACATATTGTACAGCTTCAATTTAAAAGCTTTATGAATATTAAAAGCAAATGTTCCTGCTTCGTTGAATGTGCTTGGCTTCATATTCTACTCACCATGCCTAACCCAGGTGTTGATTTAAAATTCAGTGGCACAAAATGATTATCTATCATTCTAAATTATCCCATATTCTTTTAATTCTTGATGTATCTAAGACAGAAGCTTAGGGAACACTTCCTCTCCAATTGACCATATAGCATATTTTGTCATTAAAGGCTGAAGCTTCATCATTTGGAATTTCATTCTAAACAAAGATTCATAAGTGAGCCTTCAAGCAGCTGCCTTGTCAGGTTTGTGAAAGGGAAAAATTAAGTCTACTATATTTATTCCAAGCATCCTCTGTAATGGATCTTATATGAGAGCTTAATTTTATTTTCTGCTTATCAGAAATAAGGCCTATCAAATGCATGGTATGTAAGTAATTATGTAAAGCCATCACACAGATGGTAGATAATAATGAGAAATTTTTATGGAAATCTCTCTCTTTAACAAGCAAAGAGAAATGCCATTTGACTTCCCCTTTATAAATGGTAATACCTAGTGCTTGTTAAATTTAGTGACACTTGCACTTTACCAGAAAAAGAGATCTGATATTGATCATAAACATCAAAGAATGAAGATGAAACAACTCACAGTCCTGTATTTATTTTATCAGTGTAGATAAGGATATACATACATATGTATATATACCTGCTAAACGTTAAATTTAATGTGTTAAACCACTAAACTTTTAAAAAGTGTGAAGCCACAAAGTTGTGATGAGTCTTTTATAGATGACATATATTATTTTATTTTCATAAATGCTTTAAAGTTAACTCCAGTGGGGCAATGTTGTATTGCCCAATAATTTATTCTTTAGCCTCATTTATCCTTTTCCTGTTAAAAAAATAGAAGTCTAATATTGGTTCAAACATTCATTCATTCATTCATTTAAATTTTTTTTAGGACACTAACGTGTCCTACAAGCAGAGAGTAAAGAAGGAAAAGGAACTATTTGTTCACTATTTCCATGAGTAGCACAGAAAATAAACACATGATGATTTGGTCTACTTTAAATATCTGAAATGGATTAAATTCAGTCAGCATTTATTCACCCAACCAAAATTCATTGAATACATACTTTTGTCCAGTTTAGTGTGGAAGTAAGATTAAAATGGAAAAGATCACAAGAAGCTGACAATCCAGGGAGATTAACATTGACATTTTTCAAATTCCCTAAATTTAAATGTATTAATCATTTAAGTAAAGTTCTTACCACCGTGCCTAACACTTACTAGATATACAATTAATGTCAGTTGTAGTAATAATAGTATAAGTTGTCACCATCACCATCATTGTAATTGTTAACTCTACACAATGTCTATTGAGCCTTTTTATTTCTTTTATATATTTATGCTTCTACTATTCTGCATTTTGGAGTAAAACCAAATGGTTGAAGCAACCATACAATGAGCAAGCATTACTACCACAATTAGTTATTATATATTTTGGAATAATTTTATTAGTAATAAAATGGAAAAGAGTTGAAAATAACTCTGAGAAAAGCAGATTATGACAACACAGTGCAGAATAAGAATAAAAATTTATATTAGTTAATGTATATTTTTAATATTACACTTATTTTTTTTATCCCCCCTGTGGCTTTTTGTGTGCTGTCTGCTCTCTGTGTCCATTCGTTGCCCACTCTTCTGTGTTTTTGCTTGTTTCCCTTTTTTGCTGCATCACCTTGCTGGGTCAGCTCTCTGGGGCACCTGTGGGCCAGGCGGTGCTCTGTGGTGCTTGCAGGCCGGGTGGCTCTCCACAATGTGCAGGCGATTCTGCCTTCACAAGGAGGCCCTAGGACGTGGACCCAGGGCCTCTCATATGGTAGAAGGGAGCCCAACTGATTGAGCTACAGTCACTTCTCCACTTATTTTTAATGTTATTATTATTTTTTTTAGATTGTTGAGAGCCACTCCCTTTTAAAATGTCCGGTTAAATCAATCACTATAGGAAGAGATTAGTCCTCAGAGTATGCATGACGAACAATGAAATCAATCCAATATTAAAATATTCCTTTGAAACATCATTTCGGAATGACTAAGATTAGGTTTTCTCACACTTGACACTATTAGCATTTTGGACCAGATAATTATCTGTTGTGGGGCATTGTCCTGTGTGTTGTAATTTTTTGGCAGCATGTCTGACCTCTACCTGCCAGATATCAGGAATTCCCTTCCCCATTCCCCCTCCACCAGTTGTAACAATCAAAAATGTCTCTAGACATTGCTAAGTGTCCCCTGCATGCCAAAATCATCCCCTTTGAGAAAAACTGACTTAGAAGAAGTGACTGAGAAATGATATATTATGCCTCTGTAACTTAGAAACCAAAAGCCTGTTTGAGCAATGGTTCATACTTAAGCAACTTTGGCCAGCTTGACAGAAATTATGATCAACTATGCTAAAGGATAAATAAAAGTGTTGACTATTTAGATTTAATATTCTGAAACCTTTTGAGTATAAGGTAAACTACACGGGCAGACTATCATGAATGAAAGCAGTAAGGGACGCTCCACATGTGTAAAATTAAACCTGAATATTCAAAATTTAAGTGTGTCTTTCTACACATTACTGACAATAGAAAGTAGTATTTATGAGCTTTGTTTATTTCAACACTTGTTCAAATGTTGGATTACAAATAAAAAGTGAGGTTAGCAGATATAAAATTTTGTCTAGCTATGCAGTCATATTTTGACTTTATTTTAAAAGATCCAATATATGTACACTAAATATGTTATCACTTTTCTCAACTATCCACAGTAATACCTCTAAATATTAACTTTAATGAAACATCTGGTGTCTTTAAGAGATTTAAATAATTTATCTGGGATTTTAGTAATTTCAATTCATTTTAAGCACCGAAATTTCCCAACTTGTTAGGATTATTTTAAATGACGTTCACTTAAAATATTTTTTATTAATTGTCATAAAAGTAGCTTTAAGGTGGGAAGAGGGGCAATGTGACAATCCTACTTAATTTTCAGTTTGAAAAATAAATGAAGATGTCAGTCATATCAGTATTATTAATAGAAAGTTGTCAAAACAAGCATGCAGAATCAACATTCTTTTCTTGGACCTTCTTTACACAAAGTTTTGTTTTTTTAATTTCTTTTTTATTGTAAAAAGAGAAAGTCTATCCTAAAAATTTTAGTTATCTAAATGAGTAGTAGACTAGTGACTAGCACCAACTCATATTGAAATTATGTTTAAGTGGCATAGGGTGGGATTAAGTGTGCAATTAAAAGGCTTCCTCAGGTGAGTTATACAAATTCAAGTCCACTTCTGCCCTGTGCTATGTACAGGCTTAGCCTTAATCTCCTTTTCTCTTCTTCCCTGGTCCTGATTTACTTTGAACATTCACTGTGGACCTCCTTGCAATAATTTCCCCTAGCAATTCCCAAGTGGGCTCCTGGGAACATTAGTAATAAAAGATCTCTTTTGTTTTTACAATAAAAAAGAAATACTTTCCATGGTTGCCTTACTTTGAAAAATATCAGATTTTATTCACAAAAAGGAGTTTCTTTCAAACGGGATAAAAAAAAAGTGCACTCTCTTTAGTTGGATATGAAACTGACAATAAATGGTATAAAAATATTGATGATTCAAAATATGTAAAGAATTTAGACATAACATTTTCAAGCATTGTTTAATAAGCATATGGAATGCATTGACCAAAATGACCATCAAAGGAAATAAACAAATGAGCTTAAGAGCAGACAGGCAGACATTTTTACATCAGGAAAAGGATTAAAGCATACACTGGCAGTCAGAGAATGGAATTTTGATAAAAGTGGACAGACTATTTGAGCCACATGGTTTTATAAGTTCCTCCATCTAAAATATAAATCTGTACTTTTAATTAAAATATGCTTCCCAAAGTCAATACATATGGCTTGGCATGCTGAGAATTAAGCTGAGCTTGGCCTAGGGCATAATTTACATAGGTGGTTCGAGTCCTTGACTCATTAATGAAAAACATACAATAATGGAAGGAAAATAGGGAGCAATTTCTACCAGGCCGGTTAGATCAAGCATTAATTTTACTGTGAAACTTAGCGTCCTGTTAGAAAAAAGAAGTTAGTAGGTTAGTAGATCATAGGCAAAATATGCAGCTGTCAAGTAGTGGTGAATGTGTAAAATACTTCAACAATCACATTTAATACCATTAGATTCGATTTCTGCTTAGGCCTGTACCCCATGGATTCTCTTTGATTGTCCCAGTTGTGTCCCCCTTAGCTCTATCCCCACAGGGCTATTACTGGTAAGGCTTTCTGTTAACTTTTTCCTGTCCTTGGAATCTATTCCTTTTCTCCTTCCTCACTAGTCACTGGCAGATACACGGAGATAGAAAATGGAATCCTTTTCTTTTAGCTTTTCATTAGATTACCTTTAAAGGTAACATTTTTAGGACACTCATATATGTCAGGTACTAGTGTTTTATAAATCATCAGTATATTCAATCATAAAAAAAAAAAAAGTCAGGTTTTCTTGTACTTTTATAGATAAATAAAATGGTGAAAGAGCCCTCTTTTATTGACCTTTATGTTTCAGAGGCTGTCCTCAATACCCTGAGTGCATTATCTCATTTATTCCTTATACAATTTCTGAGAGACCACTTTTACTATTACCATTTTATAATTGAGGAGATGTCATCTGAAAGGTCATGATGACAGAGCCCAGGTATGAAAATGGGACTGTCGTATCAGAAGTCCGATGTCTTTAGTACCCATTTGCCCATCCTTCTAGTTTGCTACATTCTCCACAGCTTTCTTTTTGCAGGCTCAGCCTATTGACACTCATGCTAAGAATCCAGAGTCACTCTTTCCAGGCCTTGACCTGCTGGCTGGCAGAATCTGAAGGTAGTGAGTGGTCTTTTTCTCAGGGAGAGCCATTAGTAGCCACATTAAGAAAACAAACAATACAAAACCTTTTTTTCCCCCCCCTGAAATAGCTTATGCTCCATGAGAACTGAGGGCAGCGATGGATTCCTGCTCCCCCGCTCCACACAGATCCCCACCCCCAGATCCCTCATTTTGGATGACTGTAATACCGACTGGCCTTTGCTGTATTACCTGCTATACACCTGTGCCTACTCTGAATGGCCTTTGAAATTAAACAACCTTATCCTAAAAAGCTTATGCTATTAGCGCTTCACAAGGAAATTCTGGGCAGGGCAGTGAACAGTGAAACAGTTTTATCCAGTTCCTCTGCTTATTTCCCTCTTGATAGTATAGGAGAGAGCACGCTAAACAGAATTAACCCAAGTCTCCTAGATGTTCCCTTGTCCATAAAATCATTCTACAGATACAAGTATAGTGACTACATTCTCCTCCCATCTGTAACTGCTTTTGGTGATCACATGCTTATTTTGCTAGTTCTGCCAATCAAACTTATGTAGATTCTTACAGTCACCTCTTCTGGGAAATCTTCTGCAACTCCTAGTCAATTCCATTCTCTGCCCTTATTTCCATTTCCCTAAGTAGTCCCGTGAACCTCTTCCATTCATTCTTTTCCACACCGTTCTTGGACCTATTATTTGCGAACATTCTCTTCCCCTGCCCGCCCTCTCATTCCTACTTGGATGGGGTATTGTTGGAGTGTTTTCCCCAGGACCAGTGCTGGCTTTGTCACAGGGCTTGCGTGTGTGACTTTTAATGCAGATATTCTAGTTAATCATCTGTTAACTTTTATTTGGGGGGAGGGGGTGCTATTTCTGAATCCCCTGTCATCCTGTTAACTTTTCTGTGAAGATCCCTTTCTCTTTTCATGACTGCTAAGACTAGTATTATACTATCCTAAAATAAAGATGCTGACACATGGAATCAGCCTTCAGTGGTAAACAGATCTTTGGAGAAGATCTATGGTCATGGGTAGACATTTGATTCAATAGTGTCATCCACTTAGGCTCTATGGAAGAAATGGGCAATCTGCAAATGCATAAACTATGGCACATAACAAGGTCGTTGTGGCAACGCAGTCATTTGTTTGTTTCACTCACCATTTCTGGCAGTGCGTACTAAACTATAAGGTCCATCCACTGCACCATGTGAGAAAGGGCATAGCCTTGAACGAAGTTAGAACATAACTTTGACTCAGAGCGGCTCAACAGAAGCCAGGGTGAGGTGGGACACAGCAGGATAAGGGCTTGGAACAAAACCAATGCTAAGTGATATTATATAAATCATATAACCCTTCCTACCTCTAGTCTTCACAACTGAAAAATAAAAGAGTTTAGTTTAGACAGTTTCTAAAATCACTTTATATTTCTGGAAGAAAATGGCTTTTAGATTGTCAACACCTATTTTTCATAAGGTTTTAAAAAACCACCAAGAAATAACAGAATACAAATGATAGAGAAAAAAGATAAAGCAATAAATTACATTCCAACATAGATGAGAATTAATAAAAATTACCTAACCATGTTAAACATTTCCACTTAACGAAAGTATGAAAAAATTACATGCCTGGTAGGAATCTGCAGGGATGTCTCAGCTGAGCTGTCAGTGTTATGGAAGCAAATGTGCAGAAGGGGAAAGTGATAGACAATAGGGTGGTTTCCTTATAAGTAAGAAAAAAAATTAAAGGAGAGTTTTCACAAATTGTGGAATGAGAAATTACAGAAAAAAATTATTAAATAGATGGATTTTGAATGTAAGAGTGATCAGATGCCTAGGCATTCCGCTGCATGCTTATTTTGACACAGATGGTCAACATGAAACTCTGTCTTCTCTGTTTTGGAAATACTGTCTGCCCTTCTAAGGCTTTTTGCTCAGTTTACCAAATCACAATTAGTGCTCAGAGGAGGACCATCTCTGATGAAAATTGGGGGACAGGTAAGTGCCCTCTGCTATAAACTTCAGAATAGTGATCCTCATTTTTTTGGCACTTGGGACTCCTTTACATTATTAACTATCATTGATAACCCCAGAGATATTTACTTTATTAGAAATTAGAACTGAGAAAGTTAGAATATATCAGTCTATATCAGTCTATGCATTAATTAAAAATTACAGTATAGAACCCCCTGTTATTATGCATAAAGTATTTTCAGGGTAAAGAACTATATTTTTAAAAAAAAACTTTTTTTGAAAAGAAGAGCATTACCTTATATTTTTGCAAATCTCCTCAATGTCAGGCTTAATTGAAGCTATCTAGATATTTTTATCTGCCTCTGGATTCCATCTATATCGAATATAGATGTATTGTCCTATATTCTATGTTGTTTTGGTTGAAGTAAATGAAGAATTTTCTGTTTCAGATATGTAGTTAAAAGAGTATAGTGTTTTAATGGTCATTTCAGATTATTACAGGGTTTCTTAACAAAAGGTTCTTAAGCTTGAATTGAAATTAGAAAACATATTATTCTTGTGGGGATGTGTTGGTATGAGTGTGATATATTTATTAAACAATACATAGTATAGTGTGGATTTAATAAGGTGTCCATGGTTTTCACCTGACTGGCAAAGGAGTATGTGGAACAAAAAAAGTTAAGAACCCATGGTTTAAGATGCTACTCTTTCATACAATGTCAAACTTGGGAAATGGTATAGTGGTGCTTTCTTAAAGGTTAGTGGCAGCATGGAAAATAAAACCATATTAATAAACATTTCATATACTATATTATATTAAAATCCATTGGTCTATTTTACACTTTTATTGGACCTTTTACCTGTTCATAATTTTATTGCATTCTGTCATGTTTTTTTGTTCCTCTACCCCCCAAGATGGCCCCCTCATCTGTCTGCTCATTGTGTCTACTTATTGTCTCTGCTCATTGTCTGCTTATCTTCTTTAGGAGGCACCAGGAACTGAACCCAGGACCTCCCATGTGGAAGGTGGGAGCCCAATTGCTTGAGCTATGTCTGTTCCCTGCTCATTGTGCCGTGCCTGCTCATTGCATCAGCTCTTTGCATCTGTTCATCTTCTTTAGAAGGCACAGGGAATTGAACTTGGGACCTCCCATGTGGGAAGCAGGCACCCACCTACTTGAGCCACATCTACTCCCACTGTCATTTGGTTTTATTTATATATTTTTTTCATTAAAAAAGTTGTAAGTTTACAAAACAATCATGCATAATTCCCATACAGAATACCTGTATTAGTCAGCCAAAGGGCTACTAATGCAAAATAACAGAAATTGGTTGGTTTTCATAAAGGGTATTTATTTAGGGTAGGAGCTTACAGATACCAAGCCATAAAACATAAGTTACTTCCCTTACCAAAGTCTATTTTCACATGTTGGAGCAAGATGGCTGTCAACAGCTGCAAGGGTTCAGGCTTCCTGGGTTCCTACCTTCCAGGATCTTGCTTCTCTCTGGGTTTAAGGTTTCTTTCTTCCCAGGAATTGCTTCTTCCTGGGTTCAGTTTCTTCTTTCCTGGGACTGGCTTCTCTTTCCTCTGCATGCTTACTTCCCAGGGCTCCAGCTTAAGGCTTCAGCATCAAACTCTAACATCAAAACTCCAACGTCAAAAACCCCAAACTCTGTCCTTTGCCATGCCTTTTCTCTGTGAGTCCCCACCCCTTGGTGGCTCTAATGCCCTAGTGATGTGGCCCAATTAAAGCCCTAATCATAACTCAATCAGGCCCAGGTACAGATCAGATTACAAACATAATTCACATGCATTTTTGGAATTCATAATCATATCAATTGCTACAATTCCCATTCATCACTCCTCTATCAATCCTTTGAATTGTTGTGAAATATTTGTTACAGATTATGAAAAGAAAATCATAAAAATTTTACTACTAACTATGGTCCATAGCTTACATCTGGTATAGTGTACACCCCTGCATTTTTAACACCATTGTTTATGAGAAAATATTCTCTTATTTTTACTGTTAACCACAGTCCCTCATCTACTGCATGGTTCACCATATTGTAGAGTCCCTTTCCCTGAACAATCTATCCAAGATGTAACTCAGTGGCTCTCACTTTCATCACAGAGTTGTGCAGTCATTGCCTCAGTAAAATTTTGAATGTTTTCCTTAGTCTAAAAGAAAAAATCCCATAGCCCCCTATTATTGACCTTTGGTGTTGATACAGTACCTTCTTTGACACTGATGCAAGACTATTAAAATATTGCAGTTAACTATAGTCCATAAGTTACATCAACTGTACTTTTCCCATGCATCACTATATTCTTACTACCATGTACTAGTCACATACACTTGTTCTGGTTCACAGAACATTCTTGTATTGATACTATTAACAGTAATCCTTATCTGCCTCTGGGTTCACTATATGATTCAGTCCCTATACTATTCTGTAGTTTTGTTTCAATTGGCATTTATGCCCCTAGACTACCCGTTTCAGCCATAGTCACATTTATAATCCAGCTCTGTTAGTTACACTCACTATCATGTGTTACCTTCAACTCTATCCTTTTCTACACTTTACAGTTACGCTAATTAAGAATTCTCATCCTATCTCCAAGTAGCATTCTGTCATTTGGAAAATTTGCACATTTTCTAAATGTTGATACATTTTATTAAACAATATTAAAAATTTAACTTTTACTAATATAACCAATGATTTCATCCGAAGAATCTTTAGTACTTGGAGGCTATCAAGCTTATGGTGGTGAAGGCAAGTTTTCAAAATTCTAATTTTTCTTTAATGCTCAAATTTTATATTGGTCAAACATACTGAGAGTTTTATTTCTCTGAGTTACAGACTTACTTTACTCACTTTTAAAAAAATATTTGCCAAAACACCCAAGCATAAATAACCATTGGCTCTCCGTTAATTGTCCATTCAAATAGCCTGCGGGCCTTTGATGGTTAAATTAATGTTGTCAGCTTGACTAAGTTATGGTGTCTAATTGTTTCATCAAGCAACCACTGGTCTGATTATTACTTAAGGATACATTATGGATTTAAACCATTAGTCAGTTGATTGCGCCTATGGATGGCTAGACACATCTTAAATCAAAGGAGATTTCCTTCAGCGAAGAGAGAAATTTCAAACAATCATTTAATGGCTTTAAAGGGAGAACTGGTGATTTCAGCAGTAAGAAAGAAAGAATAATTTCTATCTCTACCTCAGCCTTCCACCCTCTCCTAGGGAATTCATTGAAACCTTCACTGGAGTTTCCAACTTGTGGCCTGCCCTGTAAGTTTGGGACTTCCTGATTCCCAGGGTCCTGTGACCCAATTCTTATAATAAATCTCCTAATATTTATAAACACATATATTGTGCTAGTTCCCTTTCTCCGTTGAACCTTGACTAAGGTAGGAACTAAAGAATTACTTTAAATATTTGCTAATATGTAAATTTAATAGACTAGCAGGTAAAGGATTTATTGGTGAGTTGGATGAATTCAAAAGGCAATTGATGGGCTTTCTTCTTTCCCAGTTCTGTTTTCTGAAATTTCTTGGGCAGAGAATTCTATTTTTATGGATGGAACATGTTGATGTATTTTTGTAGGTTTTCAATAACAGTAAGAAAACATTCTTGTGATTCTACTTTAAACCAGAGTCCATTGTATCATGTTGGCCTTAGTGGAAGACAATCTAATATTTCCTCTGATGCCCATGCTGGTCCTCTATTTGGAGTAGCTGGGGATGGCTGTGAGTTTGTGAGAAGGATATACTCTTTTTTTTTTAAATTGATTTTGTAAAAATATTACATTAAAAAAACAATATGAGGTCCCATTCAACCCCACCACCCCCACCCCACCACTCCCCCCCCAGCAACACTCACTCCCATCATCATGATACATCCATTGCATTTGGTAAGTACATCTCTGGGCATCTCTGCATCTCATGGTCAATGGTACATATCATGGCCCATACTCTCCCACATTCCATCCAGTGGGCCCTGGGAGGATTTACCATGTCCGGTAATTGCCCCTGCAGCACCATCCAGGGCAACTCTAAGTCCCAAAGGTGCCTCCACATCTCATCTCTTCCTGCTATTCCCCATACCCATATCAGCCACCATGTCCCCTTTTCCTACTCCACTCCAATGCCACCTTTTCTCTGTGGACCTTGGATTGGTTATGTCCATGGCATCTCTATGTCAAGAGGAGGCTCAGATTCCACACTCTTTGCCAGGCAGAGTGCTACAAAATGGGTTGAATCTGTGGGGATAGACAATGAGGAGGTGGTGGTTAAAGTCAGACTTCTTCAGTTCATATCTGCACTCCAACATTTGTTTGATAGCTGTCCTTGGGAAAGGTTCTTTGTTACTTTATTGGTTTAATGAGGTTAATGGTAACACCTTCCTCATAGGATTATTGTGAGAATTGTGTGAAATGGCACGTAAAAAGTGATCAGCTTAGTGTCAGGTACTACATGGTGTTCAGTAAAAGTTAGTTGACTTTATTATTAATTCCTCAAGTTGTTATGTATTTATCTTTCAGTTTTCATCAAAGGAAAAAGACAGCAATCCTTCTCCTTCCATTCTCTTCATCTAATAAAAATACTAATGCCTTCACTTTTTCTATGTACAGAAGCTGATAGTCCCCAAATGTTTGACCTGTTCATAGCAGTTTCCACATGTCTCAAAATTGATCTTGTTCACTAGTGTTTCCCATTACCACACTGAGTCAATTGCTTTGTGGAGCCAACTTTTATTTTTTATAAATAAGTATAGGAAAAGGTAACTTTAAGTTCTTACTCAGAGACATAATGGATTTGCCAATGTTTTAGAGATGGTGTCTTAGTTTCATAAGCCTGCTGTAAAAAAAAAAAAAAAAAAGTCCAACAAACAGTGTTGCTTAAAACAACATTAATTTATTGTCTCACAGTTCTAGAGCTAGATGTCTAGAATCTAGGGGAAATTCTGTTCCAGCACTCTTTCCTGGCTTCTGGTATCAGCTTTCCAGCAATCCATGGTGTTATTTTCCTGGGTGATCACATGCCATTCTCTTCTCCCTCTCTCTGTGCCCAAATTTCCTCTTGTTATAAAGATTAAGAGCTCTCCCTACTCCAGTATGACATCATTTTAACTTGCCTACTTCGTTCTACTAACTACCTTATTTTCCAGATAAGGTCACATTCTGAGATACTGGGGATTAGTCCGATAGCATATCTTTTGGGTGGACACTATTAAATTCGTACAAGATGGTACAAGACCATGGACAACTCTGGATGACCATAAAGGGAAGTGACTTGAAGAGGGGAAAACTGGAAGTGTTAATTTGTCAGGAGACCATTGTACCTGGTCAAGTAAAACTTTGTGAGAACCTAAACTAAGTCAATAGTAAGAGAGATGGAGGAAAGGGATATACTCAGAAGATACCAGGGTATCATTCAAATTTTGCTGAATCCAAGGTTCCCCAAATTTATTTGGTCACACTTTCCTCTAATTCTTGAATCAATGATAAACATTTGTCAAGAGATTTCAAGGATGGGAAGTACTTGTCTAACTTTTTAACTTTAACTCATTTCCTGTCTCTCCTTCATAATATGTGTGTTTTGATTATTTGTTTTGCTGGTCAAAATGCCATGAAGTCTCCCAGCATGACACTCACTCAATATGTTCATCTTACTGTGAATCTTCCTCAAGCTTTTGTTCTCAAAAATTCCTGCTCTATTACTCAAAATTTCCACTGATTTCTTATGAGTCCAGTTAAGATGATCATTGTATTTTTTTTCTCATTACTTGGCATTTTCTTATGAGTCATTTATTTTCAGCCTTAAAACACTTATTTAAATTAATCTCTACCCCCCTCCCCCAACATTTCTATGTCCAGAAGAAATACTCTACTCCATTCAGGATCCAACCTTTTGTTATGTATACATAACAACAACCTTTTGTTGTTACACATAAACATGTACACATAATATGAGGCATATAGTACCCCTGCGTTGGCCTTTTGGTAATTAGACTGTTAATTTATTCAAGGTCATGTACATCTTGAATGTATACATCTATGTCTGATATTTAATAGTTCTATTTTCTATAGACTGGTGACAAAGAAAAGATACATAACCTTGAATAATATCGGTTCAAACATTTCTTCATTCAATTGCAAGATTAGTGATTCAAATATTTGAATATTTTCAGTAAGAATATTGACTCATGAAAGTTTGATATTTATTAATATTTCTGTTACAGGGAATTTACAAGACATATGATATTTATCATAAGGGCATAGAAAAAGGTGCATTTATTCAGAAAATAACAAAGATGGGAAAAGATGATTCATAATAAAATTTATACATTCAAGTACAGAATCTATCTTTTAAAACATTAGAAAAAATCTTCATTGGCTGTCTTCTATGCTTAAAAATTGGCCAACAGATAACTATATTAGAATCTCCTGGGTTGTTAAGATTGCTAATAGGATAGGAAGCCAATCCAGAACTTCAGAAAAACTATTTCAGTTTGGAATCTAATAAATTTTTAATTTTATAAGCAGATTATAATATTTAAAGATTACTGACTTAGGCTTTCTAATTACCATAGATATGGAAATATTGGATGTTGTGACTGTATGTCTTTGCAATAAAAAAAAACTTAGTGTCATCCACAAAGCCGGTACTTTCCTTTACTAGTTGAGGCTTACCTGGTGTGGTAACATCAGTTCTGGATAGCTGAAGGTAAGATTAGGAATAGAAAATTGGTAGTAACTTTGACACCAAAAAGAGTATGTATTGATTAAAAAGAAGAATATAAAATAAAGACAAAAGTGATATTTGGAGTCAATGGAAAAAGAACTGAAATTGAGTCCTCTATCTGATAAAGTAAAATAGTAAATATTATACCCCTGTGAACAGAGATTTAGAAAACTTTATTTATGAATATTAAGTAATACATGGTTATCAAAAATTTTGAAAAGACATATATGTATATAAAAAGTTGTAGGTAATCACTATTGATCACTTTTGCATATTTTCACCCAAATTTTTTCATGTAAAATTTTTGTTTTACACAATTATAGTCATTGTGTAAAGAATTTATATACTGTTTCTTTCATAGCTTTAAGCTATATGTCATTCTATACCTTCCTATCCTTTGACGAGATGTTTTCTTATGACTGACCATTGTGTATAGAAATAAAACACATTGAACCATACTCCCTCTCTCCTTTTCTTTGACATTTTTGTTGCTTCTGGTTTCATACATTTAAAAAAATATTTTCTTAAAACTAAACTCCAGAATTAAAATAATGAATTAAATTCATAAACACAATTAAGGCTATTGAGGCACCTTGTCAAAATATTTTCCAGAAAAGTTGAACTAATTTGACCTTTTTTCAAGCTGTGTACCGAAAGCCCATTTCAGCATATTCTCTTCAGCATTTGAACTTCATGGATTCTTAAATGTTATGTTTGAGAACTTAAACTTTAAAAAAAAGTATTAAAAATAAATACCGGTGAGAGGCTTGCTCTTTTTCCTTTCCCAAGAATTTTCATTATTATGGAGGTCTATTGAGTCCTGTAGTACAGAGAAATCTATTTAAAGATGACCCATTTACATTGTTAAAGTTATGAGGAGATTTTAAAGCCTAATAATAGCAGAGAATTCCTGAGTTTGTAAACATAATATCCCATGATTGATTGGCAGGTTTGCTTAGCACATTAACCTAATGGAAGTAAGGTTTTCTGTAATCCATAGGTGCCCAAAATAGACTTGTTCTGTTCTTCAACTATAGATAATCTCTCCAACTTTAACCAACAATTAGGTCCAGTTTAAAGCAAACATTTGGTGAAATAATACAAAAATTTAATGCAAATAAACCATTATTTTAGAAAAAAATTAGAAAAAATATGCATTAAAATTAGGCCTAACATAAAAAAGAATCATTAATAATGTGATTTTTAAATATAAATGGAGAATATAGAGGCACCATTATTCTTATCTTCATTCTGATGAAAAGTTTTAAAATAGTTTTCTACTTTTTAGATTTTCTGCCATTCTATATTTTTCTCAGTATGTTTGATTTGTAACACACTGAAATAATGAACGAAACGAAATATATCACTAATATTAAGGATAGAGATTCCTTTGGGTAACATATAAAATCATCCCCTTAATAAACTATATTAATTTTTGTTTGATGGAGAATATAAAACACATGCTTAAAATAGTTTTAGAGACAGACTATGCAATTGAAATATCATCAATTTACCCAAGTGGAATGGTACTTTTAAGATATGAAAATTCTAGAATGACATGTCATTACTTTTAAGATAATTGCTTGTTTTATCTCGCACTGGATATTTTATTACTTAAACTTCAAACATTTTAAAAATATAATGTGTAGGTCTGTTTTGTTTTGCTTTGCTTTAATATTTTCCTTTTATTTCCAAAATCAAAACCAGTTACATGGGCAGCAAATTAGTGAGTTCCTTCTTTATAGGTATATGGTATTCTATTTTAGAATATTTTTCCAAAGGTAAAATTCCTTGTTATTTATGGAAATACAGTTTTTGCTTTCTGCTAAAATAGATATATATATATATATATATATATATTCTTATTTCTGAATTCATGATAAAATTTTGCCTTTCATTTGATATAATTAGTATTTCCATAAATATGAATAAATTTTGAGTGAGTGTGAATACCTAGGAAGGGGGAGATATAGGAAGACAAAATTATACTGTACCATGGAGAAAAAGATCTTAGGGATCATGTAATATAGTTATTTCTTGCTGCTGATATAGAAAATGATGCTCAGGGAAATCAAAATAGAAAAACTATCAAGTTCTATTAAAGTCTAGAAAGTTGTAATCAAAGTGGCCAAATATCTGTAAAAACTTATACATTTTATTAGCTTAAATATTATTTGATTTAACTACATCATTAATAAATGTATCACCAGCAATATTTGGTACTATAAAGAAAAAACAGGAAAAAAAGTCAAATTATTTTAAATACGTATTAATAAAATCTAATATTAACATGCTGTAATTGAAATTGAATAGGCTCCAAAGATGTTTTATACATTTATTATCAAGTGTCCATTATCATGACTTACCTAAAATCAGTGAAGTAAGAGTTATTCCACCTACATTCAATCTCTCTCTCTACAGTTTTCTTTCCTTTTAGACTTGAAGACTAGGATGGAGTCCACATTAACTATTGGAACTAAAAATGGAATTAACTTCACTTTCATAAAGATAAAATAGCAGTACGATATCATATGTTTGTTTCTTATTTCCAAAGGCATGAATCTTAAATATTGGTTAAAAACAATTCAAATTCATGGCAAACTATCAGGAAAAAATGACCATGTTAAAGCAAAATAAATTAAAACAGATTAAAACCTACAGAACCACCTCCTTGTAGAGGAATGTTGATTCAGCTGATTATAGCAAATTACCTGTATGTTCCAGCCCTAAGAGGATGCTTTTTAGCATGGTTAGCTCCTGTAGCTGAGCCCAAAGCACAATGGCTGACTCAGGTCTGCATGGTTACTTAATGGCTGGTCTAGTTTTCTTTCAAAATATTATGATGCTTTTTATTATGTATTTTTTGTAAAGAATTGGTCATACTGTATGCTAATATAATTAGTGAAACCTAGAACATATGAAAGTATCAATGGATTACAAGTAACAATGAGATACAGGGTTTTTTGTTTGTTTGCTTCGTCAGTCTGACATGCAAAATGCTCAGGGTGACCATCAGCAACCATCATTTGTTGCCGAAAATAATGGACAGAATGTTGCCTGACCAATGGAAGGCTGATTCTCTTCGCCTCTTCTGGAAAATCACATTTTGGTTGATGAGAAACTAGACACACAACCAATCTGGGTCAGAGAGTTATGTCAACTTCTCCCACAAGAGGATGCTTGTGTGGGAATTTAGGCTACTAGCTTTCCTTTCCCTTGTGCCTTTCTTCCTCTTCTTGTCTCCTCTGAACTTGCTTTTGGGCAGAGACTCAGAGATCTGGTATAGGGAGCTCCATTTTCTGACAGTTTTACAGAATCTTAATATTATAACAGTCTGCGGCTGAATAACTTCAGTAAAGTGACCCTATTTTGCATTTAAGGTCTTACCAAGTCTCTCAGGAAGCTTTTAAGAACACTGTGTAGGATCTTTACTTAAAGTCTCCAACATCCTATTCAAGAGTAAAGTATTCAGACAATTAAACCTGCAATGGGGGTCTTAAATTAACTCATTCCCTCTAAACCCTTGATTTGACTCAGTTGCTTGGATATATTCCTTCTATTTAGATTCCTCTTTCCCTTGAGTATTCCTATGGGAAGTAGCTCAAATCTTTTCACTGAGATTACACAGGGCCTCAAGAGTGATTAGGATTGGGCTGTTCTTATATCTTCATTCTCATTCTTTTTTTCTTGTCATTGCAATTTTTAAAATTTAATTGCCTTTTTTAAAAAGATAAATAGATCACAAAAATCGTTACATTAAAAAATATAAGAGGTTTCCACATACCCCATCCCCCACTCCCCACCTCCCACATCAACAACCTCTTTCATCGTTGTGGTACATTCATTGCATTTGGTGAATACATTTTGGAGCACTGCTGCACCACATGGATTATAGTCTACATTGTAGTTTACACTCTTCCCCAGTCGGTTCAGTGGGTTATGGAAGGATATATAATGCCCAGCATCTGTCCCTGCAATATCAATTAGGACAGCTCCAAGTCCAAAATATGCCCCTACGCCACATCTCTTCTTCCCTCTCCCTGTCCTCAGCAACTACCATGGTCACTGATTCCACATCAATGATAAAATTTCTTCAATTGCTAGAGTCACAATATTTCTATAGCAGAATACTAGTAAGTCCACTCTAATCCATATGTTAGTCCTCCATCCTGTGGACCCTGGGGTGGTGATGACCATTCCACCTCTAAATTGAGAGGGGGCTTAGATCCCACATGTTTGATGGATGCGATTTCCTGCTTGCAGTTTTAGGCACTGTTGGTTCACTGGTGTGGTGGTTGACCATCTTCACCTCCCTGTTAGGTGACCTGGATAAATCCAATGAACTGTAGAGTAAGAGCTGCAACTATACTAAGCTCAGGGCCCAGCTGGCACATGGCCAGCCCGGAGATTCAAGTCTCCTGAGTACATCAACTCCAATGCCAACCACAGGTTCAGTAGAAGTGATGGAAGATTCATGTGTAGGAAGGGCACATCTGAGTCCAACTCCATCACACTCAGGAACACAAATTCCAAAGTAGGGCCCACTGACAAGGCACTGAACTCCAGAACCATCTGCCATGACCGTAGAACCTGTGTGTCTCCATAGCCCTCAGGAGCATCAGTACCTGGGGTTGCATCTACTTTGGCTGTCTCTGGAATCCTGCTGAGACATGCATAAGTGTGACCCCTCTGATGGCCTCCCAATTCTTTTTTGAAGACTCTTAGCCATATAAATTCATTTGTCTTTATCATTATCCCCCTTTTATTCAAGGTCTTTTTCTAGTTGCATCACCAGCTAGTGATTGGTAGTAATCCCTCTGTGACAGGGAGGCTCATCCCTTGGAATCATGTCCTACGAGATAATGACTTACATGCTGAGTTTAACTTCTTAGAGAGTGGCCACATTTTCTTTAGGCTCAGAACAACTTCCACATTGGGGAGGAGTAGCCAAGTGGTAGATTTTTTGTCAGCCTTTTCGCTCCAGGTGACTTGGTGCTCCAGGATTTGTGAGTGATCTGCTCACTGAGGACCTGTGGCCTTGTTGCAAACAATGTACCCATCCCATTAGCTGTCTTCCAAGTAACCTGCCTTATCATAGGTTGTAGTGTCTCTTTTAGTTTGCTAAAGGATGCCAAGGCAATATCCCAGTAATGCAGTGGTGTTTACAATGAGGATTTATTAATGTTAAAGCTTACAGTTCCAAGGCCATGAAAATTTTCAAATCAAGCCTTCATCATGCAATGCTCTGTTGCATTACAAGGGACACAGCAGCATCTGTCAGTCTCAGCCTTCTCCTTGGGCTCCATTGCCAAGGGCTTCCTGACTTTTGGCTTTCTTTCTGCTTCTGTGTTCCATTTGTTTCAGATTATGACATCCAGAGCTTTCTTTCTCAGTTTCGGCAGGAGGCGGGGGGGGGGGTGTTCTCTGTCTTTGTGGCCCCTTTTTCTTTATCTTTCCTCCTGCAGAACTCCCTTTAGTATTTCTTGAAGGGCAAGTTTCTTGTTAGCATACTCTCTTATTTTCTGTTTATATGTGAATATTTTGAACTCTCCATCGTTTTTGAATGCCAGCTTTGCTGGCTAGAGTATTCTTGGTTGGAAATTTTTCTCTTGACTATGTCATACTGCCTTCTTGCCTCCATGGTTTCAGATGAGAAATCAGCACTTAATATTATGGCACCCCCATTGTATGTGATGATTCTCTTTTCTCTTTTCTTGAGCATTGGATAATTTGACAAGTATATATCTTGGGGTAGGCTTGGTGGGATTTATGCTGTTTGGGGTGCATTGTGCTCCTGGACATGTACATTCATCTCCCTCAAGTTGTACTGTCTTCCACATTGCAAATTCTTTCCTCTGCTTTTTCAAGTTTGCTGTTATTTGTTGAGAGTGTATTTTTGATTCCTTGGATTGTGTTGTTCATCACCATCATATCCATTATCTTTTTGAGTATGTTTGCAATTTCTTCTTATGCTCTCCAACTGTATTCTTAATATCCTTAATCTCTTCCTTCACTTCATTAAATTGGTCCATGATATGTTTTGAAAGTTTTGATTAGCTGTTCAATGTTCTGTTCCTCTTCCTGGTTTTTATTTTTTTCATTGGATTGGTCTGTGTTTTCCTGGTTATTGGTATGGTTTATAATTTTTTTATTGCAGTTTGGTCATCATTTTATCTTGATGGGTTTAGTCAGTTGATAAGCTTCTCCATCTAGTATAGTAGTTTATTTAGGTGTTGTTTTTGTATGTGTGTTAAGTCTTCTCTTTGACTCTTTGTTCTTCTATTATATTTCCTTGTTGTTGTCTCAGATCCTTTTAAAGAAAACATTAGGGCCAGGGAAAGCAAAAGAGGTAAGAAAAGAAAACTATAATAGTAGTATTTTTCTAATATATTTTTTTAAAGATTTATTTATTTATTTATTTCTCTCACCTTCCCCCACCCATCCAGTTGTCTGTTCTCTGTGTCTATTTTGCTGTGTCTTCTTTGTCCACTTCTGTTGTCAGTGGCACAGGAATTTGTGTTTCCTTTTGTTGCATCATCTTCTTGTGTCAGCTCTCCATGTGTGCTGCACTATTCCTGGGCAGGATGCACTTTCTTTCGTGCTGGGCAGCTCTCCTTACAGGGTGCACTCCTTGTGCATGGGGTTCCCCTACACGGGAGACACCCCTGTGTGGCATGGCACTCCTTGCGTGCATCAGCACAGCACATGGGCCAGCTCCACACAGGTCAAGGAGGCCTGGATTTGAACCATGGACCTCCCATGTGGTAGACAGACCCCCTAACCATTGGGTCAAGTCCACTGCCATAAAAGTAGTATTGATAGTAAATTTTAGCAGAAGAACTATGTGAGATCTAGGAGAATGGGTATTAAACTCATTTAAGTTGTGTAGACTTATAACAGTAAAAAAGTGGATTACCTAAAATGAGATGGTAAACTGAATGTAGGGAAGAATATAGTATGATTTAAAAGGCCAGTGTGGTAAAGAGAGGGGGAAAGAGAAAAGAAAGGACAATAACATTAAGAGAGAATAATAGAGAGAAAACAGAATAGAGGTGTTAGAAATAAAAAGTCAGAAAAATTGGGGCCAAAACAAAGAGAGGTGGAATGTAAGAGAAACAATAGATGATGGAAGATAGAAAGATGTATATGAAAGCAGATAGTGTTGGTACCCAAAATCAGTACAAACAGAAAAGAGGAAATTGAGGATGAGGAAGCATGGCAAATAAGAAACACTGCTGGCCGCCCCTAATAGAAAAAAAGAAAAAGGAAAGAAAGAGAGAAAAAAAAGCAAGCAAGGAATAAAAGGGGTCCATGGGGGGATAATGACGGAAGGAAAAACAAGAAAACAGAACAACAAAAAAGACCAGATAAGGCCTCAAGCAAGGAATCCTCTTTGCAATTGAATAAACTGCTTAGGAGTCTATCCTTCCCCCTTTCTCTCTTCCTCACTTTCCTCTCTCCCAGAGTAGCAGGAAAGCTGTGTGAGGGCTCCCCTTGGAGATTCAGATGGGACCCTGGTGAACCAACTCACCACAGAAGAAAATGACTCTTAGTTTCTTTGAGAGAGAGCACTCACACCTTGCCAGGTGCTATTGGAAGCCTACAAATCACATCCTACTGTCCCACTCCCTTAGGTGTGCTCCAGAGGACTAGTTAATTTTCTGACTCCACCTTCTCCCAGTCCAAGTTTCCCTATCCCAGGGCCTTTAGGTAAATCATGCTCTCTCATCAGATTCATCTCTCCTCTCTTTCTAGCCTCTCCCCAAGCCAGCTAGTATGCTCCTCCAAGCTTGGAAAAAGGGGGGACCACACAATTGAACCTGCACTCCTGAGGGCCCTCTGCACCTCTCGCCAAAACCTACCACTCTCGGAGAGTGGTCTCCTCTGTCCGAGACCAGAGGGCTAGGAGAATGCCTGAGTTTGGGCAGTGCTGGTTTCAGGGAACCTGGGCTTGGGAGAATGCGGACTCAAGGTACATGGAGTTGGGGAACATGGGTTATGGTAATGTGAGGTTTGGGGACATGAATTTTAGGGAGCACGGGCTTAGGGATTGTGTTTTTGGGGAACACAGGGCTTGGGACTGCCACTAAGTGACCAGCGGTGTTCAGGGAATGCTGCAGCTCTCAGTCCTAGGGTAAGGGTTTTGCCTTCCTACACCTTCAGGCGTTAGTGTCAGAAACCCTCGGTATTACCTTGAGCAAGTACTCCTTTTGTCGCAGACTCTCTATATCGATGTCCAGATACCCCCTGCTTTGTAAGTTCCTAAAACGGCTCACTCAGGCAGGATCCTGCCCCCACTCAGCCGGCTTTTTGCAGGAGAAATGATGAGAGTGCTTTCACAGGGATGTCTTCTTACCCCAACTTCCCCTCTCTTTCTGTATCTATCCTGTTTTAAAGGACTCCAGTAAGAGAATTAAGACCTACCCTGGGTCCTGCATAGTGAAGTAAACTAATCAGATGGTCCCACCTACAACATGCTCACATCCACAGGAATACACTAGTTTCAATAATATGATTTTCTGGAGTCCATACAGTCCTAACTAACACAGTTTCCTCTAGATCCTTTGGATACTTGGGAAGTAGGTCACCTGTCCACACATGGGGATCTGGTATTCTTAGTGTCTTAGCTTCCTTGGGCTGCTGTAACAAAGTACCACAAGCTAGGTGGCTTAAAAATGTAAATTTATTGCTTCACAGTTCTGGACTAGAACTCTGAATCAAGGTGTTGGCAGGTCCACACTTCCTCTAAAGTCTACAGGTTTCTGGTGTTGGTTTGTTAGCAATCCATGGCATTCTTAAGCTTATGGCATAATTCAATCTCTGTCTCTGTCACCTGGCTATCTTCTCTCCTTGACTGTCTGCAATTTTCCTCTCCTTATGAGGACATTGGTCATATTGGTTTAGGGTCTATCCTAATCCAATGATCTCATCTTAACCAATAACATCCTCAAAGATCCTACTTCTAAATAGGGGCATATTCATAAGACTGGTTAAGACTTCAACATGTCTTTTTAACGGACACAATTGAATCAATCCAAAACAATTTTTCCTCTGTCTCCCTAAAATTCATGTTCTTTCCACATGAAAAATGCATTCGCCCCATCCCAACATACCCCCAAATTCTCAAGACATCCAGCATCAACTCCAAGTCCAAAAATCTCATCTTCTAAATCATTCATGAATGAGAACCTCAGTGTGACTCATCACAAGGCAAAATTCCACTCTGCCTGTTGGCCTGTGAAAGTAAGAAATAATCTGCTTCCAAAATACAGGCAAAAGATAGGGAGAAATTGGAAAGAAAAGGGGGACATGTATACCAAATAAAATTCCATTTGATTTCAAGGCCTGATAATCATCTTCTGTGACTTGATGCTCTATCCTCTGTACCTGCTGAGGCAGTGGTCAAGCCCTCTTCAAACCCCATGGGTTAGGTATTGAATATATCTTCTGAGGGAATACAATTCAATCTGTAATGCCCAGTTACTTGCCATCCTCCCTAAAGGGGACATCTACCCCCTGTTAACTGAAAAGCAGCAATGGCCCACAGAAAGACAAAATGGCCACCTGGTTGGTGTCCATTTTCATAAATTGCCCTTGCTCCTCAAGGACTCCTGCAGCCCTTGGGGTGCCCTTTCTAACCTTCTTTTTATGCACCAAGTCAGGAATGCTCATTCCAGTTTTCTTGCCTGAAATTCCAGCAAGTATCCCTTGGGTCCAGAATTCATGGCCACTCTTTAACCTGGTATATAGATCCCATGTTCTGGCATCCTGTAGAAAAACCTAGCGGCAATTGTCAGTGCTGAGATTATTTGCTCCAGATGATGAACTCCATTAACCTGTTGCTGTCTTTTTTATAGGATGAACATGAGAGCAAAATTACTAATGGGGAACAAATACATTGATTTCAACCTTTCTGTTTACAAGAGTGCTAGCAAATACCAGATTCCTAGTATCTGGATAATTGGTCATTAGGGAACAAAGCTTGAGAGCAGGGCACTGAGCCTACTGGGAGACAAAGTCCCAATTTCCATATTGTAGTCGAAACCTAGAGATACCTCTTGGCTTCAAATGTAACACCAAATCCCAATTTACCAATCTTAAAAAATCCAACAATGGCAAAATCCACTTGCTTCAGATTCTTTTAAAACTCCTTATCTATTTCTTGTGCCTATTTTCAGCAAAATAATCTTGAAATGTTCTTACAGTTCCTTTCAGTTAATCTACCACTAAAAACAGACTTTAGCCACATCACTCTACTGAGACTGTTCTTTTAGAGGTCTCCATAGATGTCCATGTTGCCAAATCCATTTACTTCTTCAGGAATAACTCAGTAATATTTATCACAAATGGCAGCAGCTTTCTTCCTTCTCTTGAACTCCGGAATGATGAATTCTCATCCTACTTCTCAGACATTCCCTTTCACTCTTTTATGACTCTTTTCAACATCTTTACCTGTAAATGATGACATGCTTCAAGGTTCTACTCTGAGTTCTCTTCATTCCTCTAAATAGCCACTGTTTTAGGTGTTTTCATTCAGTTCCATCACTTTAAGTACCAATTATATACCAAAGACTCTAAACTTTTGTATTTGGTTCCAGTCTTTTCTTTGGACTATTTCTATATCCAATGAAACATCTTCTAATAGTATAAGTAAAATTTCTAAATCAAAACCCAAAATCATACATAAAATCGCCTACTTATCTATTGATGTAGGTGTCTAATAGGCATTTCAACTTTTAACATGGTCAAAATATCTATTTCCCACCCTTCAAAATATGTTTCTTCCCCAGATTTCCACATTTCTGTAAGTGGAAATATCAGTTGTTCAATCTCAAAATCTAAACTTTTTTCAATTTTATTTTTATGTCACTTACTCCCTGTTTTAGTTTCTTATGCTGCTTAGAGCAAATTACCACGAAAGGGATGGCTTATTTGCTCACAGTTCTGAGGCTGGGAAAATGTTTAAATGAAGGCATCATCAAGGTGATGCTTTCTTCCTAAATACCAGCTGCTGGTGATCATTGTTCCTTGGCTGCATGGCAAAGCACCTGCTGGCTGCATCTGCTGGTCTCTCCCTTTTCTTCCGGGTTTCGTTGATTTCAGTTACTTGCTTCCATAGCCTTCTCTCTGTCTGAATTTCATCCTCTTATAAAGGCATCCAGTAATAGGATTAATATCCATCTTAAATGAGGTGGGTCATACCTTAACTGAAGTAATCTCATCAAAAGATCCTACTGAAAATGGGTTTGTTAATATCCACAGGAATGAACAGATTTAAGAAAATGATTTTCTGGGGTACACACAGCTTTAAGCCACCATACTCCCTGACACCTGAAATTCTGGGTTCAGATATTTAGGTCGAAATATGTAAGCTATCTCACTAAAATATATCCAAGTCACATAATTTCCATTTTTGGTATTACTAACTCATCCACAGAATTTCCATTTCTTGCCTGGACTATTAAAATTACCTCTTAGCTGGTTTTCTTTCTCTAGCTCTTACTATGTACTCCAGATCTTTCTATGTGCTTTCTTTCTAATGCTAAGGTGAAATTCAAAAACTACATAAAATATATCATAGCATTCTCATAATTAAAATCTTTTGCTGGCTTATCATTAATCTTAGAAGAAAATAACAACTACTTACTCTTGTTTACTAAGTACTACATGCTGTGACCCTGTCTCATACCATTCTCTTGTTTGCCTTCTGAGAATCAGTGAAATTAATCCATTAAGGCAAATTATTGTTTAACTGGATTTTTTTCTTTTCTTTTTTCTTTTTTAAAAAATTTTTAGGAGGCACTGAGAATTGAACCCAGGACCTCATAATGGGAAACATGCACTTGACCACTGAACTACATCTGCTCCCCATTAAGTTAATTTTCTAAAGCTAACCAAGTAACAATAACCAAAGGTGAGGAAGAGCCTGATTCATTCATATTCTATCTTTGGATATGAGACCTGCAAACTTGTACTCATTTGTGTTTTGACAGAGAAGAGTCAAATAGGTTGTGTCCAGGACCATTCCACGACCTGCTTATATTTTAAGTGTCCAGATTATGTTGGCACTTTTGGTTGTTACTATAATCTTTCAGAATTAATCATTTATCCTTATTCATTGAAGCAACACAAAGACTCCAAAGCTCCATATCCATGAATCTTCCCAGACCAAAGGCCTCCTGTTCCCATTCTTCCAGGTTCATCAAATAATAGACTTGATCTCTTAAAAAAAAAAGTATGCAAACCTAAACTCTACCTATGGAAATATCCACTACTGGAAAGTAGTTTTCCCTTCAACTCAGATGCAGATTCATATTATATTAAGGGAAGTAAAAATTAAAACAAATTTTAGCAGCTAACTTTTTGAATATTAATTAATATCAGATATTATTCTAAGTACATTAAAGACACTTCTTGAGTATTCACATAAAGTTACAATCACATTGCCTAACCCATAGTGCTCTATCAATATTAACTATAATTTTAGAAAATAATAGCACAGAATCCCTGTGAGGGTGATGGATATAGGATGACCAAATACCTGAAAGAAACTTGTTTTTCTCCCTGTTGCTAAGATACAAAGAAAAGAATTGTATGTAAATCAGAAGGTAATGAAATGAAACCCACTCTTTGTGTCAAATTCCGCTTTTGGTGGTCAAGAATATCCTGTTGAAGCAATGAAGTATGAAAACCAGCTTCAACCGGTTGGCGGGACCTGTGCAGAAGCAGCCCCTTGCTGTCCTCACTTCAACTTGCTTAATTAACATAGTAAAATTCCTACCCAGGGGTGGAGTTATCTGTTCTTTTCTTGATCATGCAATGTATGTGCAAGCATGATTTCCTGAACATACTATTACACAACCAGCTAGGTGTGTTCATCCATATGCATTAAAAAGTGTATAATCAAAGCAAATGTTAAGTAGTAATTTGGGTGTTTACACAAAAGTAAAACTATAGCACAGGGAGTCGGGTCTGAGTCACTTTAGACTGGCCTTGGCTCCTTACCTCTGCATACGTAATAAACATGAGTTTGCCTATCTCTCGTGTTGAAGTTTCCTTCCTGCCATCTCTTTTTATCCATAAAGGCCCTGCCTTGAGGCCTAACAAGGTCAGTACTTTTATTTCCCACATTTTGTGGTGAGGAAATGCAGGCTTAAAGCCAGGACTCAAAACAAAGTGTACTGATTCCAGAGTACTATCTCTGGTCATATCAAGATAGGCTGATGTTAAAATTTTCCACTTCTCTTCATCTTGCAAAGGCACTAATCAAAAGCACTTATCACCTTTTATATTCCTATACATGTGAAATCCCCACTCTGTGTTATTAGCTCCTTAAGCTCTGAGATTCTGTCTTACTCAAAATTGATCCTTGGCACTTCATACAAGGTCGACTCCTTGTCACTTAATACAGGGTCTGATGCATACTGTGCTCAATAACTATTTCATAACTGAATAAATGGAAAAAAAATGGCACATAGCATGCTTTTCATTGAAGACCAAAGGGAAATGAACTGTGTTAACCAGTATACAGTACCTTCCATGAAAACAAAAACAGCTAAGTTCTTTACATTTTAAATTGTATCTAGAATAACTTTTAAACACATAGCATTTTTAAACACATAGCATTGCTTATGATTCAAGCAATGTTCTAAGTAGTCATATGTAAACTCATTGAATTCTCTAACTCTCAGGGAGTAGGAACTCTATGATCTTCATTTTGTATCAGCAGAAAATGAATCAGAGACATTAACCAACATGTCTAAGGACAAACTAGGGTCAAGCACAGTCGGCATGGCTCCAGAGTCCATGCTTTTCCCCACTGGGTGAGAGATTGAAGTATCCTTTCAATATAAGTAAATCGTATTTCAAATACTTAGGTTAGAACTGAAAAGTGTTTAATTAGAAAACAGGATGGTTACCAGGAGTTTAAATTTCCCTAAGTATTTTAGTGAACACAACAGATTTCCCAACTGTCAAGAATTAAAAGTCTCCATGAATTTTTAACGGATTACCTTAGTCTACACTCCTTGATGTTCACCATTTCCAAGGAAACAAACCAACACTGGTCTTGAAATCTGAAACATACAGCCACATTTTACATGTTGCTTTCTTATGTATGTATCAAGAATCAATTTAGAACACACTGAGAGATGCAACTTCTGCTGGAGATGGATTTTATGTGGTGCCCAGCAGGGAAGGAAAATCAGTAGAGTATTTTTATATACATGTTCACTTATAGGAACATTTCTTATCAGTTCTCCTTAGATTCAGAAAACATCTATCTTAGGACAGAAAAATATGTTCCACAGGTATTCTCAAATACAGCAGGAATGCTTAAAATACAATATTTTATTATAATAATTACTTAGATGTAAGGTCTCAAATTATGTTCTTTATTCCCAATAAAATTGTGAATTTTACATATAGATATAAAATTTAATGAGCACTTCAAAACATTTTTGTTTCAAAACTGAGCATCAAGATTAATAAGGAAGGAAGAAAATGTTCTACATAAAAGAATCTCATAGGTAAATAGTGTACTCATAATTTTGGCAATTATAGATCGAACTTCTGGTATACACCTTCACAACAGATGTTATACAATGTTTCATTTGTTAGAGACATAATAAAGTAGACCATGAAAAGTATATCATTATGTAGAAAGTAGAAAAATTATTATGCTCCTTAACTGAAACAACATGTTTAAAATTATTTATGTATTTACCAATTACTACGCATGTCAGATGTTATGTTCTCTTTCACATTTTAGATATTTTTTTTTTCCATTGGGTCAAGGTATCCTTCTCCTTGTTGGGGTTGGGGACAAGTGAAGGGAGAGAAAATTGTACACTTGGCAAATGTAAGGTGAATAGGTATATAAAAATACTCCTCTGATTTTCCAAAAAGAAGATTCCTAATATGTTTAAGTCAACATGAATATATAACATTTAGTAAATCATATTAAATCAATTTAATTACATATTCATATATACCTTTATGTAATCAACTATATTTGTTTCACATTGAATTATGCACCCCAGTTAAGGACAAGGTTTTAATCCTAACCAGTATTCCTGTAGATATGAACCCAAAAGAATCTCTTGAAGATGTTATTTTATTTTAGGTACGGCCCAGTTGAATGTTACAGACAATAGCGAGAAAGCTTCCCTTGATGAGACCTCAATTTTGAACTTCTAGTTTTCAATAGTGTGAGCAAATAAATTTTCATTGTGTAGGACAACCCATTGTGTAGTATTTGTATAACAGCCTTGAAAACTAAGGCAATATTAAAATACTTGTAACTAATTATATAATTATTTATGGATAAATTGTATATAATTATAAATCATATTATAAGTTATATTAAAATTGTATTATAGGTAAATGACATAATGCATAATTATATAGATAATTGCAAAATGATTAATGATAATAAATGATATATTTATTTTATTTTATAAAATATATATAACCAAACTTTACTTAAGTGTCATAAATTATCAGTGTAGAAATTTTGTGTTTTTATACTATCATATTAAATTAAAAATTTAATTCAAACTCTGCTTTCATATCTTTGGTATCAGTGAGTTTATCATCAATTTGTCCATTCTATGAGCCATCCTCCAGTGCCTCCTGGAACACATTTTACTTTCAACCAAGTTGTATAAGATGTAGTATCTTTTGGGATCTATGTATGATGCTGTTTTAGAAATTTTAGCTCAAGTGACAAATTCTCACTTAGGTAATTAATTATCATTTTCATTTTATAATGTGAATAAAATTATTACCCCTATGCTTTTCAACATATATTAAAACGCTTGCTTATAATAACATCAAATACTTAAAATTTTGTGTTCATTCCAAAGAAAAAAAATTCGAATTTTTTGTCTCTTATATTCCTATTATTTTAGGTGATTTCTATAAACATTTTGAGCTAGCATTGATTGAGGTTGTTTCAGACTGCACATCTTCCCCAAAACTGTACTTTGTGGTAAAAAATAAATCACTGAAAAAAAATGCTTGTAATGAAGGACAAGGTGACTTTCATTGTTGAGGAATAATTTTGATAAATATAACTTTGTATTTAGCCATGTATGATAAAGTTTTCTACTCTGTCCTCAATAAAATTCAACAAATCAGAGACTTATTTGTAATCATGTACCTGTATCAGTCGACTTCTTCTGGCTATAATTTTTTAAATTAGCTTTATTCATTGATCAAGTATATTTATTGATGCCTACTCTATGACAGGGACTGTGCTAGAAGGTGAGATTTAATGGAAAGAAAACATGTGGTCAATGGATTCATGAAGCCCATAGCCTAGCAGATAAAACAATGTATTTTATACATTATTTCTTGAATAAATAAGAAAATTGCACAGAAAATGTATAAGACCCTCTGGAATCATTAATCAGAGAGATCTAACTTAGCCAAAGGGTCACAGATGCCAATCTGCCATCCTGATTCATAGCTGGCCAAGCTTCAAAACCCAGCTCTTCCTCTGAGACTTACTATCTTGAGCAAGATACTTAACATTTATGTTCCTTAGTTTACTCATCTGGGAAATAATCATAATCAAAGGATAAATGATAAAAAGTAAAAAAGACTACTATGCAAGTTTGGTGTGAAGAAAATTAGATATGAATTGACTGAATATGTATTTCTAGACCCCGAGTTAGGTAATAATTTTGACTAAAGAACTTAAAAAGGTACAGAGTACCCAACTCTAAAGGAAAAAGGGTTATTTGATTAGACTTCCGAAGGCAGCTAGATTTTTCATATTCTCAAATTTTTAGTAGTTTTTAATTTTATCCTGAGGACAATAAAAAGCACAAAAATGGCTTTTAAGCAAAGGTGACATGATCAGATTTGCATTTACTACTGTTCATGATTCACTGTAAGATTTGAACTGATATGAAATTTCCTCTTGTCAAAAGAAATGGGGCGGGGGGGGGAGGAAAGGAAAAGGAAGAAAGAAGAAAAAGAGAAAGCTAAGCATCTGGAAAGCTGAAAGGGATTGGAAAGAATGAGTTGGAGAAATGGAGGGGTAAAGATATGGACAAAATAAAGGTATTGTAAAAATTCTTGGAGGGAAAAAAAGAAAAAAAAGTAAAATAGAAACAAAAGTACTGAAGTGGTAGACTCAATCTTAGCCAAAATTTGATTGTGATTAAAAGGAAATATATTACTAGAAAAAAAATTAAAAGAAAACACACATAGGCACATACAACACAAACAGGGAACCTAATGCAAACCACGTACACTAGTTAATAGTACTATTATAATAATATTCTTCATCAGTTGTAACCAATGTACAACATAATAAAAGGTGTTATCTGCTATCCTGATTCATAGCTGAACAAGAGCGAACTCTTTATTTTCTGCTAACCTATAATTTCTCTAACAAAAACAACAACAATAAACCTGAAGTGGGAAGTAATAAAGCATTGAAGAAAAGGGAATACAAAGTTAAAAATAGAAGATAAACGGTGAAACCTAAGAGAAAAGCAGAAAGAGTGGGTTAGCAGTAGAGTACACAACAGAGAAAAAGGGACTAGGAAACAGCTGAAGTTTCTCTTAAAGACGGAAAGCATCAGCCCTCTCACCATTTTTTGACCCATTAACTATAATAATTCATTTGGCCTATGTCATTGTTCAGTCATTCTGTCTAGTTCTTATTTCTCCCCTCTGCTTTTTATGAATAAAACAACTGCTCGTGCTTCATAAAGCCACTAGAGGGGATTCCTTTTCCTGCCAAGCTCTCCCCTGTCCTTAGTGCAGTCTCCAGATACACAGGGAATCATCTAACTTCTTCAAATGTGTTTTTTTTTCATGACCCATGAGAAAAAGAGACAAATAAAATATAGGTGTATGAGTCTTCTTCCTGGATTTGGTATCTTCTCAGTATTTGCAGCAACTAGCAGGGGCTCTGGCAAAGTCAACAGTTAAGGAATTTTTTTTTTTTTTTTGCCCATAAGCTGTTAATAGAGTCAATAACCAGGATTTATTAAATACAGCTGTATTCAAGGCCTTGAACTATGGTACATGGAGAAATACCATATCCACTGACTGATGTGTGCTCCTTACTATGAAGAAGGCTTAAGAAAGATTCAATAATACACGTTATGTGTATTTCATCATTAAAAATAAATTAATTATTTTTAAAAAAGTTCTTCAGAGAGAAGTGAAATGAGGTAGGTCAGAATCTCAGATTTACTTAAAGACAGCATTTGAACAGAAATAAATGTAGGTAAGGTGATTTAAAATTTTTTTTTCTTATTTTTAATTGAACTAACAGAAAAGTTTGTTCAAAATATTAATAGTAACCATATATTAGATGATTATAGCTTATAGAAAAGTGAAATGAATGACAAAATTTCCTATAAGGGCTGGAAGGGAGGAATTAACTGGGATACTGCCATAAGGTATCTGGAAGTGGTGCAGTTTCATTTGAAAGTAAACAGATTAAAGATAAATGTATAATTGCAAACTCTATGGAAACGAATAAAAATTTTCAAAAAGAAGTAATTCATATGCTAAGATAAGAAATGGAATCATATAAAATATTCTATTTTAACCAGAAAAAGTTAAAAAAAAGGGAAGATGAAGAAACAAAGAATAAGTGCAATGAATAGAAATAAAACAGTTACAAATACAGTAGATATTAATCCAACTGTATCAAAAATTTCTTTAAACATAATGGTTTAAATATACCAATTGAAAGACAGGCTATGACAATATGGATAAAAATAAGGAAAACAAGTCAAGAACAACAAAATCAATTCAACTTATGTTGCTTGCAATAAGCTAATTTTAAATGTAAAGACACAGGTAGTTTAAAAGTACAGGGAGGGAAATGGACTTGGCCCATTGGTTAGGGCATCTGTCTACCGCATGGGAGGTCCACGGTTCAAACCCTGGGCCTCCTTGACCCATGTGGAGCTGGCCTATGCGCTGTGCTGATGCGTGCAAGGAGTGCCGTGCCATGCAGGGGTATCCCCGGCGTAGGAGAGCCCCACACACAAGGAGTGTGCCCTGTAAGGAGAGCCGCCCAGCGCGAAAGAAAGTGCAGCCTGCCCAAGAATGGCACCACCCACATGGAGAGCTGATGCAACAAGATGATGTGCTGCTGGCAACAACAGAAGCAAACAAAGAAGAACACGCAGCCAATAGAAACAGAGAACAGACGCTGGGGAGGGGCGGAGGGGAGAAAAATAAATAAGTAAATCTTAAAAGAAATAAAAATAAAAAAATAAAAGTAAAGGGATGGTGGAAGATATACTAACACTAATCAAAAGAAAACTGGAGTAGCTACATTAATTTCAGACAAAAAAGACTTCAGGGCAAGAAAAATTATCAGGGATAAAGTGGGGTATTTTATACTTATTAAAGGGGTCAATTCTTCCTGAAGACATAATAATGCTGATTTTGTATGTGCCTGACAACAGGGCCTCAAAATATATGAGGCAAAACTAGTAGAACTGCAAGGAGAAACAGACAAATATACGATTACAATTGGAGATTCAAAACATCTTTATCAGTAATTGACAGATCCAACAGACAAAAATTCCTTAAGGATATAGCTGAACTGAACAGCACCAGCAAACAACTGGATTTAATTGACATTTTTAGAATATTTCACTCCGTAACAACAGAATACGTATCCTTCTTAAGCTCACATGGAACTTTACCAAGAAGGACCACATTCTGGGCAATAAAACAAGCCCTAACAAATTTAAAAGAATAGAAAACATACAAAATATGCTCTCAGGCCACAATGAATTAAATTAGAGATTAATATTGGAAAGACAGCTAGACTATCCCAAAATATTTGAAATTAAGCAATGTATAAGTCAAAGAAGAAATTTCAGGAGAAATTTAAAAATATTTCAACTAAATGGAAATTAATATACAGCTCATTAAAATTTGTGGGATGCAGCAAAATCAGTGTTTAGAGGGAAAATTATAGTATTAAAGCATATATTGGAAAAGAGGAAATGTCTGTATGAGAAAGGACTCTAGAAGCTGTCATTTGGAAATCGGTTTATATTTTGAATGTAATGTTAAGACCACTGAAGGATTTTATATGATTTACATTTTCTTTATATTTACCCTGACTGTCTTGTAGAAAATTATTCTCAGAAATCAAGCATGAAATCAGAGATAAATAGTTGTTAAGCTAAACCTGTAGTCTGGTTGAGAAGGGCATGAAGAGGTCATGCAAAAATTCATA
The DNA here is from genome assembly GCF_030445035.2 of Dasypus novemcinctus. NCBI lineage: Eukaryota > Metazoa > Chordata > Mammalia > Cingulata > Dasypodidae > Dasypus > Dasypus novemcinctus. The sequence continues at coordinate 29,176,708 of NC_080687.1, forward strand.
GCAAACAGACTTTCTAATTGATTTTATATAAGCTATGAGGGAAAGTGAGAAGCAAAAGTTGACTCTTAGGCTTTTGGACCTGAGGCCTTTTATGTGGGAGTTGGCCCTCAACCACTAAGCCACATCGGCTTCCTTGAATTGATTTTTTCATTTGTTTTGCTTGTTGTTTTTGATTTTTCAGGAAGCACCCACACCAAACCTGATACCTCCCAGGTGGGATGAGGATGCTCAACCACTAGAGCCACATTAGCAACTAATACTAGATTTTTAATGAGAGATTTTGAGTAGGCTGCTGCATATGAAAATTTTGAGCTCAAGGAGAAGTTAGAGCAGAAAATACAAATTTGGGAGTCATCAGCATATATAAGTTACTCAGAGAAGGAACTAGAGGAGATCACCTATAAAGTATGTGTCAGAGAAGGAAAGAGAATCTAAGACAGAGCTGGAGACCACTCAAGAAGAGGTTAGTCAAGGGGCATAATGGTGTTTGTGCTTATGCACGTTGTGTGTGCACGTAGTTCTCCACGACAGAGAAAGAGAGAGACAGAGATGGGCAGAAAGAGAGAGGAGGTTCAGAGAGCAAAAAAAATCAGTACTTAAAAGAACTGCAAAATTTTTATATGACTTTATGGGGAATTATGAGGGAAGTAGCAAGTGTTGCATTTCGATAAGTAAGCAATAGCCAAATAATAAACAGTTGTACCATGCTAAGTAGTCTGTGTATGTTCTGCATATGATGAATCAAGTGATTCCTTTAAAACATACTTTCACAGTGACAGTAGGGAAAAAGATGGGTGAATAGATAAGAAATATGTTTACTGGTTAGAAATGTTATACCCTGCTGCTCACGAGGTGTTTGTGGGATAATTATGAGTGGTGCCCAAATTTTTGTCTGCAATTGCAAGATGAAAGGTGGGTATTATTCATTAATATATTAGTTCATTCATTACACAGATGTTTACAGAGTCCTTATACCTGAGATACTTTTTTAGGTGCTGGGGATATGTAACAGTGGGCAAAATAGAAAAAAAAATTCCTGCTGCTCATGTAGTGTTCTATATAGGAGACAATTAGCATAATACGTTAAGTAAACTATATAGACTACATATAGAAACATATAGATGCTCATCTATTCACTTTTATTAACCATCGGTGATGGGCTGAGGACGGGTTAAAAATGAGAAAATAGAGACGGTGACTTAAAATAAAGGAGGGGAAATGGATGAAGTTGCAGGTAAAACTACGAGGTTGAGAAGATGGGAGATATATTTGTGTGAAGATGGAAGGGATATACCGAATTTCATAAGAAGGAGGTAATATAGAGGAAAGAAGCATTTTGAAACGATGCCCTTTGGGAGACAGGATCTATTCAGATAATTGCAAATATTGGAAGGATTATTTGGGTGTAGACCTTGTTATAAAACAGATAGTTTCAAAATGTTTTATTATTCCATAGGTATGAATGCATTGTATTCAAAATAGAATTAGAAAACATGACATTCTATAAATACTTACAAAATATTATAAAATGTTATAAACATGTAGAATAAGTGGAATAAATGAATACATATTTTATGTATCACAGTGGATATTACACTTTTCTTTTAGCATTGTTGTTATGGTTTGTACATCATTTTCATTTATCATAAACTAAAGTTAATTTGGGTGAAGTAAATGTGTGAGAGAAAATTTTATGTATGCATTATAAGGGATCAGCAAACTCCAGAAAAAAAGCTAGGACTGCATTAATTTTATGTATTTCTTAAACCCCTTGGACCTCTTTAAACCGTTTGTAATTTAGGTCCTTCAAAATCAATGTCTGTACTTATAATTGCATGTCTTTCCCTAAAGAAAAGTCTTACACTAAAAATGGGTATTCTTTTTATAACTTGTTGACTTCTTTAAAACTGTTGGCAAATACAGTTATGGGGGTGTTTAAGTAGAAAAAATTGGCTAAAGCATCCAACAACTACTGAGAATTGATTAGATGACATAAAATTAGTGGATTGGGGCCATTATAAGTCAATTACATATTTAATATTAGTGCTACATTTTAACTCAAAACCTGTTCTGTGATATAGATTCTTCAATCAAGCCAGAAAAACTATGCACATAGTAGAAATAAAATAAACACTATTTGAAAAATTATCGAAGCTCTTAAAATAGATTATTTGGTTAATCTGTGTGCTAACATTGCTACTTTATGGTACTAACAATAAACACCAAAACTTTATACAACTTCAATTATATTCCTCAACCACAATTTATGGAAAAAAAGATGTAGTGAAATATATACAAATAGATCTCTTGTATTTAGAGATTTGAAATCTAAAGAGAGAATGTAAAAGTGTTAAATCAAATATTACTGGGCAGTAGGCATTATATTAGATTTATTTCAGTGGAGAGATATTTTCATCTGAACAATCTGGGAAGAACATGTAACTTAAGTGGAATATGATTTTTATTAAAACTCTAAATGGATTAGATAAATCTGCCTTAGGAGAGTCATAATTTCCTATTCAAGAAAATGGAGAATCCACAATAGATGATCCACAGGAATGGGTGATTGGGTGCTATTGGCAATTAAACCAATATCAGTTGGAATTTTTAGCTGCCGAGTTATCCTAGAACTCATTTGGAGACAGCTCAAATATTGAGATGGTGAGAAAGTTGTTTGGTAAGATCAGTGCTTAAGTGCAAAAACAGTCTAAGACTAAATAGTCCAAAATGAAAAAGGAAAATTTCTCAGGTTGTCATAAGTTTTTATTTCCTTTGATGAAAAGGGATAACCACAATAAAAAGGATTTTTCAAAAATATGAAAAGATAATTAGTCTATAATGAATTTTATTCACAGCTTCATTTCTTAAAATGTTGTTGTATTACAAGGTATCATGATATAGGAGACAGAGGGAATTGATAATAGCATTTCTCAAGGCTGTCATTAGTTCTGCAATATTAGCTTAAAACTAGTATGGAGGAGAATGAAAGTTCATTTAGATTTTCGTTTCTTTTCCTTACATCATTTAAAGGTGAAATGATATAATTTAATAAGTTACCAGGACTTATTTTCTTTGGAGATGTGTAGTATCAGTATTTTAAAATACACTATAAGAAAAAATTTTCCCCTACACTTACGGAAATTAACTTATTTTGGTTATGTTTTAATCTAATAACAAAAGACATTAACACCAAATTTAAAAATTAATTAAAACAAATATATTTTCCCTCCATTATCTACTTAAAATTCATTAAGGGGGGATTTACATGTATACTAGTAAATAATCATATTATCTGTTCAATAAACATGCTAACTGTTTGTGAATGGGGTATCAATAGTAGAAATGTTCTCATCACTGGATTCCAAATAGTAACTCTTAGCTCCAGATGAAAGCTCCGTTAGGAAGCAACATCATTCCTTCAAAGCCAACTATGCAGATTGGATATACTGAAGACACTTTAGGCCAAATTATAGATACTAAATAAGCTAATGGATATATGTTTGCTTAACTGATTCAAATATCTCTAACTTCTTTGGGGTAGAAAACATTATAACACTAACAAAAATAAGATTTAAACACAAACACTTTTTGTATTATTTTCTATGTTAAGAGAAATTATGAAAACCAGTATTTTATATAAATATTTTTGAGAATATAAAAATCCAAAAATGATGTTTAATGGACTATGGATACAAAATAACGCCAGTAATAAAGCTGGAAAATTTTTTGATTATATATCATTGACCATGAAGTATATTTAATTGCACACTTATATATCATATCATATCATATCTGTTTATCACTTTCTCTATCTATATGATTTTGCTTGGAGTTTTAAAGGTTTTAGGAATAAATAAGAAAATTACAAGTACTGTCTGTACATAACCAAATTTAATTGTCCATTCAGTGAAATCACTTAGACTTTATGCATATGGATATACTGCTTACTCTAGTTTTAAAATAACATTTCATGATCCATTTTAAATATTTTATGAAGCAATTTTACTATGCCAAATTAAGAATATAATCCCCAAATTTTATACAATCTGGCTCCACTGGTAAAACACGACAAAAAATTGAAGGTGAGTTTTGCCCAAATCAATGATGTAATCAATTCAATATCTAATACGCTTGTACTGGAGATAGGGAGAGCAGGATCCCCAGAGGGACAGGGAAGTTGAGCACTGGACTCAAAGATGGAGCTGAAACCCTCGGGGGAAGCAGAGATTGTGGCATCAGGGATTGTGGCATCCTGTGACTATTGATCGAAGCAAATCTTCTCTGAAGGAGGGTGTCCCTAGGTAGGCCCAGAACTCCTGCATATTAAGACCAAACAATGAGTTCACGATCAGGTTTCACACAAACATAAGAAGGTGAGCCACTATGACTGAGAATTAGTAAACACAAATAAATAAATAAGATTTTAGAACCACATAGACTGAAAATATTAGAATGGTAAGTTACAAATTACAGAATGTTTATATATAAATATTTAATTGAAAAAAAAAATGAAGCAATTCCAAAGATTGAGCAGCAATAAGACATCAGGAATAAGCAGGGAAATATGAAATACATTGGAACTTCTAGGTATTTTATATATATATATATATTTTTTCATGTTATATATATTTAAATTGCCTAAATTTGAAAGTCCATAGAAAAAGAGAGTAATAAACAGAGACCTGAAAAGATAATCAAATAAATAACATAAAAATGAAGCACTAAAATAAGGAGATGAATTATGAGTTAACAAGAAATATTGAGGAAAGACTGAGAAAGCTGAACTTACATAACCATTAGAGACTATAGAGAAAATGGAGAAGATGTAATGTTTGAAGATAAAGAAGTGGAAAATATTCAAGAACAGATTAAAAGTATAGATCTACAAATATAGGAAACAAAAATAAATTTATATCTCCCTTATTGGGGATACACTAGAAACTGTTACCTTTAAAATTAAGAGCAAGACAGAAATGCCCACTAATACTAAGGGGGACATCATATAAAATTTAAGATCAATACAAAAAACCTGAATATTTTCAGCATGTCTGTACAATAAAACAAAAGTTTTAAAACAAGTTATATATAAATTACATACTCTAACAATATAAACAGCAATGCATTTTAGAATAAATCTTATAAAGGATGTGAAAAACATACGTGGAGAAATTTAAAAAATATATATTTAAAGAACCTAAAAGGATAGAGCAAATCCTCTGTTCTTGGGTAAATAGAAGAGTGTCACAAAGATTTCAGTCCTCCTCAAATTGACCGATAGAGTGAAGTTTTACTCAATATACAAATAGTTTTTTATATACCACCTTAAACTAATTCTAAAATTTATATAAAAGTCCAACTAGCCAACACCTTGAATAAGAAGAAAGCAGATGTTTGGATATCCCTTACACATTTAGAGAAATGAAGCCATTCAAATTAAGAGAGTATTTTATTGATACAGAAAAAAAAAAACACACAAAAAAAAAACCAGATTAAAAAAGAGAGAGGAGCCAGAACATATACACAGTGGGCATGGCAGATCCTAATTGATAAAAAGGGATTGTTTATTTTTTTGTTTGTTTTTGGTATGATATATAATCAAAAACTAAAATTGTGTTCCTAGCACACAGCACATATGCACACATAAATCTCTTTTAGAAAACAAGGTATCTTTCTGACCTTATTGTAAGGAAGGATTTCCTTAATAGATTCAAAAATGTGTTAACTGAAGGAAAAGATTGATAGACTAGACTACTTTTAAATTCAGAACTTCTGTTCAATAAAAGACAAACAGGCAAAAAAAAGAGACAACTCTCAAAACCTAGGTGAAGATATTTGCAACATTTATAATTAACAAATATTCAAATCCAAATTATGAAAATTATTAAGATCAAGACACTTACCCAATAGAATTTTTTTCAAAAGACGTAAACAGGGAATTCACAGAGAGAAAAATGTGTATATACAACTCCAATATTAATTATAAAAAAATGCACATTACAACTACAGTGAGATACCATTTTATACTTGTAAAATAGCAAAAAGTAAAAATTCTGACAATACTAGGTTTTAAAAGGATATAGAGCAACAGAAACTTTTATACATCACTAAGGATAAATTGTTACAGCCACTTTGCCAACAATTTGATATTTGCATGCCATAACCCTGCTAATCCAATTCTACTATACCGCAGAAGACGTTTCTTCATATGCCCTTCAGAAATCAAGCACAAGAAATTTCAGAGAACATTTCTTCACTGGGGAATGAAAAATAAATTGTTGCACATTTATCAAATGGGATATTGTACAAGAGTAAAAATGACTGAGTTATAGCTGCATGTAACATCACAGATAAAGCTTAGAAACCTGAAGGTCAGAAAAAGCAGTTCCCAGAAGATTGCATAATAACACTTTCATAAAGCTCAAAGTCAAATAATACCAAAAATTACATTTCTTAGATGTGCTTACATATGTGATAAAATTATTTGAAAAAAAAATGGGACAGTTACACGGAACCTCAAGATCATTATGAGTTATTATGAGTGGGAGGCAGGGGTAGGATAAGGGAAGAGCTCCAAGGTACCTGCAAGATATTGAATGCTTTCCATAAATATGTGACATATTAGTTTTTGTGCCTGTCAAATATTAAATATAAAAACAAAATAAATTTTAAAAGACTATGCATGTAAAGACTACCAGACAGTTTACCAAAGACAAAATCACACATTTGCAAATATTTGACAAGAGACAATAACATCCTTGATGCTTTCTTCCATAAAAAAATATAAAATAAGTTTGCATTTAAACTTGATTTTTTTACTTCTCACTACTACATTGAGAGGCACTGAGGGTGTTAGTGGAATTGTACTGGAGCAGAGGATGGGGAAGATGGATTCTAGTGACACCTTCATAGCTAACTATCTCAGGAATTTAGGGCAAGACACTCTTTCCAATGTCTTCATAAGTGAAATTAACAATTTAATTAAGTGCTAGCTGAAGTTTCTTCCAACTCAAAAATTTTATACAAGTGTTACCTTAATTTGTTGTAAACACAGATTTTAAAATAATGCTAAGAAAATTTAATTACTTTGGAATTAAACTAAGCTACTTGTGAACTGTTCTTAGAAATTATAGTAAAAATGTTTTCTGAAAAATTACTTGGAGGTTTTCATTATAAAAATACATCTGTTGGATAATCTGAAAAAATATTGATAATCGAAATGAGCAAGCCAAAAATCAAGGCAAAAATTACTGCCCTTTTGTTGTTTCATTACTTTGTAGAGTGTAGCAGTGCACTTTAGTAAGAAATGTATTAAATGGAATATTTAAAAGTTAATGTACTTGCCTGATGTGAATAATTCACAATTTATGTTATTTGGATTCAGGTCCATTTTTACTTGTTCCCATTTACAGGAAAGAGATATTAACAACTGAAAAAAATAAATAAATGTTTTCCTAAAATTCAAATACTTATTCTACAGATATTTTTCATATGCAGATGAACAAAAAAAATAAAATTTAGAAGGAATATAATGAAAGAAATGGTAGGTGGAAAACATCAGATTTCCTAATATTTCTGTCTCCATGTCAAATGAAATGTGACTATGCTTCATTTAAGTTTTGAGATTCAATGAGAGAATTTATTTCCATTAACTTATTAAGAAAGTCTTTTGTATGACTGCTTGCAAGATATCTTAGAAATCACTAAGCAATATGAAAATAAAAGCGAATGAATTACCCATTAAATCTAATAATTTCCCCTGGAAACAGATTTTGACAGAGTTCTGACTTTTAAAAGAACCATATTATTATTTTGCCTAGTGGAACTGTCAAATGTGCGTGAAATCATGAGATAATTCACAAGTTTCTTTCAAATACAACTTTCCCATTGCTTATATTTTAAGTTGTATAATTTTTTTTGCTTTTCTTATAAAAATTGTCCAACATATTCCTCCTGAGAAAAGCATGTTATTTATTTTAAATTTTATATCTATTAAAATAACTTCTGATAGACATTTTCATTGATCAACTAACTTCACAGGTAAAAATACAATACATACATTTTAGTACAGTATAGAATATATTTAAACATTCAAAGTTCCCCTTTTTCTCCTACTTCTGTAGCATCTTCACTTCAACTCATTACCAAGATTAATCTACCTAAAAAGAAAAAAAAATTAATTGATCAGCTATATAAATGGATCAAATGGTCATTTCAACAATGTATATATTCAACCCATACATCTTTAGGCATCATGCTCTAAGTAACAAGACAGATACCCGGACTCAACTCATGGAAGATAGCCTATTACACCATGTCACAGGCAGTGAGTCCAAGTGAAAGGACATTTATGGAAGAGATTTTTGCCATGGTAGTGATTTAGAGATGCAAGAATCAGGAATGTCCAACAAGGTAATAATTTACAAGGTCCTGAAACAACAACTAAATATAAAGAAAGATCTACGTAAATGATCTGTTTTTGAGTGGTAACTATTGACTGAAATACAGTTCTAAAAGAGGGGGCTAAGGAAAAATATGCTTTCCTGGCTCAGCAGCCAGTTTATATTGTCTCCTTGGGAAAGGAAGTTGTATACATTCAAGCAAAAAACTAAAAAATGAACGAGTCAATTGGAAGAACTGTGCTTTCTGAGTGTATACTTCTGGATTTCAGTTGCATAAGGATAAAAAAGTCTTTGGCCTTATTTATTTTGTGTTTTCAGTTACATACAGTCAAATCCCACTAAGTGCTTCAAAGTCAATGCTGGCAATTACAGAAACATATTGTTAAATTCCATTTATATTGAGTTCATATGTAATCAATTCTTTGTAACGAATTGATTAAGTATTCATATGTAGTAAAACTCTAAAGAAAAGCAGGGAAATTTAACAAAGTGAAAGAGAGATTGAAGATTCATGAAGTCATATAAAGAGCTTCAAAGATAGTTTAATGTTATATATTAGCTAGATGATAGGCATTTTGTTATTCACTACTAAGTATAAAAATCTATAAATATTCCTTTTAATTCATTTAGCTATTAATTCATTCGTTACTTTGTGAGTTTCTACATTGTACCAAACATTGTAAACAACCCCAAATCCAGGTAACCAGTAAATTCTTAGAGCCACTTCTAGATACTTGACCTAACACATTAAATCCTTAATCGCATGGGGGCAAATATTTTAATACAGTTGATTGTATCATTTTTTTTTTCCCTCCTTCACCTAACACTGTGAGATCTATACTCAAATGCGCTCTCCTAGATCCTAATGACATGTAATGTCAAGGATATGAAGTAGTCCTTGAAAGTTTCCTTCTAGATCAATCTGAAAAAGCTCCTTTTATGACCTTGGAGACAATGAGAAATAGTTTACAGTGGCTCTTCAGGAGACCTTGCAAGAATGTTCTTCCATGTAAACTCATCAAAAGATTAAAATGAAAGGGAAGTCTATTTTCTTTAGACAAGAGGGAATGGGTTGCTTTCACAGATGAGTGAGTTTTGGTGATATTTAGAAGTTCAACTTTTCTGTGTCAGCCTATCTGCCCCATCAAAGTCCCAGAGTCCCATTTCTTCATCACCAGGACCCTAACCTTGGCATAAAGGATATGTTGATTGAATTTAACTGGCACTGCAGCTCTGTAAACTTGCACAGTGTTGGCTTGATTTCAGTCATATCTGCTCTGCAGCTATAAGAGATATGATTTTGTTGAGATACCAGTGGAGATCTTCTTTCCATTCTTTGAGGTTTTTTGCTTCTTGATGTTTTTCCTTTTATAAAAACATCCTCAGTGTCATAAGAAGCAGCCTGCCCACACATAATCTTTTTAATCATGAGTCTTACCTTTTTCTCATGCCTTCATTTGTATTAATGATAATTTTAGTAATTGCGATGCCTCTGCATGTCATGGACATACCAGTGTACCATCTTCCCCCAAAATGTGTCTACATATATGGTTTCCAAATATGCGAGCATCTTGCATTTTCTTTTCAGGGAATGTTTTCTGAGTCCATTCCTGGTATCACCAACTCTTTCAGTCAGGATCTTGGCAGAAAACAGAACCCAACTCAGATGGTTTAAGATAAATTAGTGGAAGGGTTTTTTTTATAAAGGTGAAAATAGGGTTTAACAATATCATCAATATGACTAAAGGGAAAAGGGAAGGAAATAACTTTACTAAATTCCAGGGAGTACTATAGTTCTTGATGAAAGGCCACTGGACAGAAGGGATGCCCGAAAATGCAGGCTCAAGCACAGAGAAAAGAGGAGGAAGTATTTTTTCTTTTGATATTTTGATGCCTTCGTCAGAATCCAGTTGTGTAAAGCACTCAGATACCTGTCCTCCAGGCATAAAGCAAAGCAGATGACAGAAACAGACATGTGTAGAGTGAAAAATATTGATACAGGATAAGCTATAGATATATTTTCAGGGGGTGGGTGGGTGAAGAATAATCATCCAGGAAAATTTACAGTATTTTGCTCTTGCAGATATTGCTGCTAAGGTCGTTCATGACTATGTTGCCTTTGAGCTCTGTGTAAGAGTTTCTCTAAAGGTCTACGTTTGCATAATGCCCAATTCTCTTCCAGTGTGATTACTGTTCATTTACACTCCTCCTAGGAGGGAAATAGTTGCAGTTTTACCACACAGTCACCTTACATGATATTAACAGTTTTAAATTATTTTGCCACTTTGGTAAGGATAAACATTATCACACTGCTGTTTAATTTTCACAATTTCCCAATGATAGATAAGGCTGATAAATAAGGTTTTCATGTATTCCTTTCATGTTTTGATGAGGATAGAAGAGAGAAAATGGATAAATCTATTAGCCTCATAAAGTACCTCTCATGCTGCCTGTGGATATGGTAAGCTTTTACATTGAAATTGAGGGCATGATATTTCCTTGCCTTCTTCCTGCTTGTTCATGTCTTTCCACAGGTTGATCATCACTTGCCAATAACTTCTGCAATAACTAAATTAATTCTTCCCTAACATTTCCTATCATTTACTGATTTCCTTAATTTTCTGTGTTTATAATTTTGATTTTTTTTGCCTTATCAATGTAAATATGGGGGAATAAATCAACAACATTGATTTACCCAAGTCTTATTCTTAAAGTAAGTCAGTAACACAGAAATAGTTCTTTATAAGTTGCTCGTTGCATATGACAAGTGCTTACTTAGACCAATGACATAATTGTAAATAAAGTGGTACTGAAAGCTGAAAGGTTTTGTTTTGTTTAATTAGCCCACATTCCAACTAATCTGAGCAACACACTTGAATATTTAGGAGCATCTAAAAAGAAAAAATCCCATGGCATGTTTATATGAATATATATATATATATATATATATGGATATAAACATATATTTAAAAAGAGTGAGAGAGAGAACTCAACATTGTAATCTCTAAGCAAGTAGTGAAACTACATTAAGATTTTCAGAAAAATGTTCCTTAATTTCTTTCATGTTATCTTTTCATAGAACATAAAATGTTACCTTTATTTAAGATTAAGAGCACATCTTAAATGTTTTACATCCCAATACAGATTGTACAGGTTTTAATTTTCTTACAGTTATATACATGATTCTAGTTTGTGGCTATCTATTTGATTTATTTTGTTAATATACAATACTAAGAGATAGTCTTCATTATAAATCTGTTAGAAGATGGTTGATTTTTTCTCCATAGCCACTGTATGAATCTTCGGGAAGCCTTCCTTCAACAGCATGAATTTACCTATATTGAAGGATGGGGAGTGTTTGATAAAACACTGGGAAAGAATAGAAAACGGATTGATTTGGTATAATTTATCGGCAGTGCTGGAAAGTACATCTGAAGAAAAAAATACAATTATTTTCATTTCTGCTTCTCTATGAGGCTTCCTTTAATGCTAGTCAATGAATGTAATAAACAAGGATTGATGAACATCTCTATGATGGGATGTCCTTGGAGGAATTGGAGAATTGAATAAAAGCACGGTGATAAATTGCTGTTTCTGATGTCGCTCCATGTCAGAGTGCTTTAAAGTTTAATTATGCTACCAATGAATGAGTCTTTGAGAGCTATTTGTGAGGATTCACAATGGTGCTGCTCAAATTGGACATGGTTCTCTATATTGATGCTCTTTGGGTCAGTGGCACTAATCAGTCAGTTGCCATGCTTCACTTTTGTCTCTCATGCAACATGATAATGTAGAGAAAATCCTTGATAAACCCTTGGATTCTTTACTTGTTCGATATTGGGGGTCTTCTTAAAGGTAAAATGCTAAAGACAATCAAAAAGGAACTATTGAGATGGTTCCTCAATAACAGATACACTGGAGATGCACTCTGTTATTTGACTTACAGCCACACGGGCATTCTTAGATTTCAAGCAATTTCTCCATTGTAACTGAAATAACCGTTGAAAATTAAACTAGAAAGCACCTTAGTAGCTGTTTGTCTACAATGTCTATTACTTATTTGAATGCTTTTTATTAAGTTTTAGGAGTATGAGTGGCTTTATTGAGATGGTCAAATTGTGCTAAAAATGGAACATCATAAGCTACTATATTGTGGCATTATTTAATCAAGAAATTTATCATTAAATGTTTATCATTTTCCATTGAGTATCAGATAGTTAAAAACCACTTTCCACAAGAAACGTAAACATCTGTATAGTTGTCAGTATGGAGAGTTTCCTGAAAACAAATAATCTTCCATTAGGCAATTTTGTCCTTTCTACAGGCAATTTTATTAACAGGAAATGAAAAAAATAGCATGACTGATACCCATATAAAAGGTCAAATACAACAACAGTAGTACTTGCTATAAACTTGATACAAACGTGGCAATATATTTAAAAGTTATATTATACAGGTGTGTGTATGTGTTATAATGAAGAAATCACTAAACAAAATGATCATGTGTAAAATAACCATCTATCAAAACACTCAGAATTCTGGTCTCTATTTTGAAATGATAATTTCCTAAACATTTGGGCTGCTGGATTTTTCCTATGTAAATGTCATAGTAATGGTTAATTGATAGCTATAACCTACAATGGAGAAACATATAATTTTTAATTGGAAAATCTTAGCTAGAAACCAATTAGTACTAAGGCAAATGAGAAGTAATTTCATAATCAAAATGCCATCAAAAGTCTTCTTATGTCTCTGTCCTTATTTTACAGGTCTTTAATGCTAAACACACAAAAAGCCATTTTTCAAAGATTTGTATATCATTAAAAATAGGTTAAATAATCCGGGTACATACACCTTTAACTCTCTGTGAGCAATATTAAATTTTCAGATCAACAAGTATTAATAAAATTGTGATATAATAATGCTATTATTATAATTTTATGAAACTGCATTTTATTCAATCTTTGTGCAAAATACCTTTAAGTTAAATTTCCCAATAGCCAAAATTGTTGATCATTTTGGAGTCAGCAAATGTAGAGGAAAATAATGAAGCTGAAAATATAGTGACATAAAATTAAAAGAACTAATAATGACTTTTCTTTTACAGTATCTATACTGATTCATCTCAACAATTTAAAAAATAGTTAGAAAACTTGATTTTTCTTTTCCTTTCGTTTAGGTATCTAAAGCTTACATGTCTTGAATTATATAATGAGATATATTAATTTTTCAATAGGAAAAATATATTGAGAAATATTTTTAAAAATGGGTTAGGGTGACACTTAAACCAACAAAAACTTTTTAAAGGAACAAAATGGTTAGCTTTATCTTAATATTTCCATAAATTGGTAATGGTTAATTTTTCATAAATAAGCACCTAATTGACATTTAATCAAGCATACACAAGTGTATGTTAAATATAAATTAATTACTGTATGTTAAAAATACTGTAATTTTATGGTGTGTAAACATGTAAGTACATTTTAGTTACCATTTAATTACTGATTTCACAGAGTATAAATGTATAATTACCTAACTAACAATTCACTACCTTTTTAAGGAAAGTATTAAATATAATGTAAAGTTAATTATAGGTTATTCCTACAATAATACTTAAAAAGTTGAATCTGGTTTGGTCCATCTATTTCACTTATCAATTAACTTATCCTTGCAGATTAATGTATGTGGAATTTATAATGTGCATAAAGACTGCTTATATATGCATAGTAATATAATTGTGATTTGATTACCCAGCTAATGCAAGCAATCATATTCTTGGAAAATACTATGAAATATTTGCTAGGATATTAAAACAAAGATATCTCCTATTCACAAAATTGTCTAATAAATAAATTTGATTAAATAACATAGCATTTGGAAAACAACTTATAAAATGTAAGTTGTCATAAAAATATGACAATGTAAATCATTATATGCATTTTGCACTATTACTTAATTTTCCATCTTGCTTAGGATTTTTTAAAATCATGGCTTTGTCCATTATTAACATTTTACATTTTCTTGTATGTATTCAAATAAATTTCTTCAAATTCTATATGAAATGAAAAAGAATAACAGTTTGGTCACTGATAAAATTATTCTGTTCTTTCTGAATTTATCAGTAGCTTCCTGTAGGTGAATGTTACAAGTCTTCTACCATGCAAGCACTACACCTGGTGGTAAGTTATAACAGAAGCTAATTTGGACAAAATTCTGCTACACATACAAATATTTATTAGCACACAGGCAGGAAAACTGTTACTCTACCTTTACTGGATCGTAGGGGAAGTCCTAACACTGACCCTTTACATGCTAGGAAAGCACCTTGCACGACAGCTTTACAAGAGTCAGCTGCAGCGATATTCTAGCAAAAAGATTCATCTACCTTCTAATTGGAGTCAGCTTCTCTGTTGAGTGGTTCAACATGTGACTATTTCACTCTAAGTGATTGTCTTAGTTAGCTAGGTCTGCTGTAACAAAGTACTGCAAACTTTTTGGCTTAAACAACAGAAATTTATTTTTTCACAGATCGGAATGATGGAAGTTCAAAATCAAGGTATTGGCAAGGCCATGCTTCCTCTGAAGTCTGTGGGGTTCTGGCAGTGGCTTGCAGGTAATGTATGATATTTGGACATAACTCAATCTCTGTCCCCATTGCATACCCAGGGCCATCTATCTCTGCTACTGACTGTGTCTAAATTTCCTCTTTGTAAGGATACCAGTGATATTACATTAGGACCCACCCTAATCCAGGTTGGCTTTGCCTTAATTAACAACGTCTTTAAAGATTGTATTTCCAAATGGGATCTCATTAATGGGAACAGGGC
The DNA here is from genome assembly GCF_030445035.2 of Dasypus novemcinctus. Lineage (NCBI taxonomy): Eukaryota > Metazoa > Chordata > Mammalia > Cingulata > Dasypodidae > Dasypus > Dasypus novemcinctus. Next base: position 29,191,934 of record NC_080687.1, read on the forward strand.
TTAGAACATGAACATATCTTTTTAGGGGGCAATTCAATCCATAAAAGTGGTGCAAGATTGGGGCTTAGTAGAGTTAAAGAACATACTTAGTTTGTGAAAGAATTGAGTTGCCTGAATAATATTTCTAGTCAATGCATGTATCTTAAACACTATTTAATTCATTTTAATATCCATTTTAATATCCATTTTAATATCAAGGCATTCAGTCTTGATAGCTGAAACACTTAGAGTAACAGATTTCTCATTGTAATATTCTGATTATAGTCCTCCAGCTAGGAAATATCAAACATTAACAAATATCCTTAGGTGTATATTACTATTAAAAAAAACCCACCATATGAATGTATGGTACTCTTAAAAAAAACCCACCATATGAACATGCTGAACTAGTTAAAACTAAATTATAGACAATAGCAGATATATGATATAGATTACCACATCAAAACTATTATTATGTAAAAATAATCAATTTTAGGTTGTCCAAGCAATTTATAGACATATAGAATTACATCAGTTATGTTAAGCCAAAAGAGAAAACACTGGAGTGTATATCAAACATAACTAAAGCACCAAATATTAATTATGCCTGTATTAACAATAATTTGGGACACAGGTATTTTCCTCTTAATAATGAAAGATCAAATGTTCTTCAGGGTTTCATCTATACAAAACATTGTCAAAGGTACAAAAAGAGTTCAAAAGAAGGCTAAATCACAAACTTTTTCCTAAGTGAGTTTATTATAGTTGAGCTGTATAAAAAAGATCCAAAAGGCAAAAGAATAGTTACATAGTGAGGAATGGAAATCCATACTCGATTAAGTGGTGAATTGTTTGATATAACCATAGATACATAAAGAATGAAAATAAGGAGAAAACACAATTATTTAGAGTCTTCACAAAAAAAATTTAATGGAAATTTAAAAGCATTATAGTCAATTGTAAAATTTAAGAGATAATAAGGTCTTTGCATCTTTATTCAGGAGCTGCTTGAAGGAAGACTAACTTCTAGTGGGTTTCCTGGAAGTTATGCATTCACTCTACAATAGGAGGAAATGAGTAGATTTATTTTAATGTTTATTTATCTCACCATAATGTGTTTTGAATGACATTTTAAAAGAAGACACACTTATATCTCCATTATACAAATTTAAAAAGGCATATCCTTGCCTTATGCATTGAAGGGTTGTTGTGGAGGAACATTTTCAAGCTGTTTGGTCATTACATTCTAAAAAACTGCTGAAGTTTTCCAAGAACTGTACTTGCCAATATTTACCATGTTAAAAAGTAAATCATGAAATTTAAAATAAAATATTGTATCAATAAAATGACATAACACACATTACATGTTAACACAATGCATTTTCATTAAAATAACTCTATTTTCCAAAACCAAAGACTTAAGTGATAAAAATGGCATTGTTTTACATTTTTTCAAATCTCTTTAATGACTGGCTTCATAGAAGAAAGCCAGATTCTTATATCAGCTTCTGAATTCATTATGTTGCAATTTATTGCTTTGGTTAAAATATATGGGGAAAAAAGCTGACCTCACTCAGACATGTAGTTGGAAAAACCTTTTCAGATAATTTTGGACATTCTTTTTTACATATCACCAAAGCTTGACAAATGAAATTCTTTTAAAAAGTTAGCAATGTGGAATCTGAAACCACCCTAATAATGAATTTTTATACTCCTTTACATAAAAAGACACTAATCTCTCTTGCACTTTGACTAAATCTTTTATCCATGAATGATTTTGCAACATTCTTCACTGGTTATTTGGAAAATATTGGTTCACTGACGTTTGCAAATTTTCTAAATGTCAATAAAATTCATCATTTAATATAAAATAACATCATTAATTTTCTCATCAGAAAAAGTCATTAACTATGGGAATCTTTGAAGCTTACATCGGTAGGGATATATTTTCCAAAATTATTCCCTGAACACATGAATTTTACTATTGGCAGCACACACCGTTATTTGTTTTCCTTGAAAAACAGACTCACTTCATTCATTTTTGAGAACTGTCTACTAACTACCTAAATGTGAATAACTTTAGTCTGTCTGTCAGTTGTTCTTTCAAGTAAAAGTGGCATTCCATAAAAAGGAAAACAGCTAGTTCAGCTCACATCTCAAACAATTACATGGATGCATTTCCTCAAGTCAAACATAACATATTATGCACTGACATAATTTGGCACACTTTTCATTCTCCCATTTTGTAATAAAGAATATAAAAAGACATGTAACTCAGATTCAGATTTAATGAAATAATGTTTACTGCTTCATCCAGGGCATTCTAATGTGAAACTGGCATTTTTATTTGTACTGGAAGTGTGAGGTGGTGAAGAATACAATGAATCTTAGTATAGTTTGGTGTCACTGCCTCAACTTGTGCTATGGCTCTATCAGTGTAAATGTGCACACAGCGAAAAAGGACAATAATGGCTTAGCTTTATTATAAAATAATTTTATCCTTATGGACCCCTTGAAAGTTTCTTGGGAATCTTTCAGGGATCCCAAACCCACTCGAAGAACCACAGCTGTAGAGTAACAGGAAAATGGACACAGAAAAGCCATGTGTTTTTGAGACTGCTGTAGACAATTGTTCTACCTGCTAAGGGTCTATCCCTCACTTTTTTAACCAGCTTGGCTACAATAGGCTGGTGAGTTGAAGGATAAGGAACAATACTGATTATTTTCTATTAAACTCTAATAGTAGGTTTGAACAAAACAACTTTTCTTTTTAGCTTTTCTTCATTCCAACCCCCTACTGCTCAGCAAGCCCACTGGGTCAGTCATTTTGATGCACTTGTAATTAAAAAATTTTTTTACAAAATTTTTGTTTCCTCATATACCATAATTTATAAGATTCCATAAAAGCCCAAATTTCCTAAAAATGTATTTCTCTGGGATTGTTATTTTACTTACTGATTCAAAAGACTGTGACAATATGAAATGGTACATGCAAAACACTTAGTGAAAAAACCATGCCAAGTAAACCTTCCCTCTCCCTCTAGCCCTCCTCCTCCTCCTTTTCTTTCAATCTCCCACTTCCCCAGGACACTGTGCATTTATTCACATAAATCAGATAGTAGGGTTGCAGTATATATCAATTTAATGGGCAACTTCTGAGTACAGTTGGGTCTCAAATTTTCTGCTTCTTTCCCTCACATCCACTTTGTGGAGATTTTTTGGACTTTGGCAATGAGCCATGTTTTTCATTTTTTTACTGGTATAATGATCCATTGTATTTTAAGGTTCATGAACTGAAATTTTATTTTTGGTGTCAACTATACCTAGGCGTCATTAGACAGAAGTAGAACAAAGAATCATAAATAGAGTTTCAGAAAGTAAGCTGAGAGACAAAGTACTAATTTCCATACCAAAGTCACATGTTTAGGACCTTTTGCTAAGCATTCCATTTATCCTGAGTTAACAGATATTATATGTGCTTTTTGTGACCTTATTTTTAAATGATCTTATATGAAAGCGACTCTGACATTTTCCAATACTTCAGAAGTAAAAGCAAAACAAAACTGAGAGTGTGAGTTTTGTTCTTAAATGGTGAGGTATTTTAAATGTGTGCTTGTGCCTGTGAATATATGCATTCTTAAAATGCATGAACATTTGTGATGCCACTGGAAAACAAAATTAACTCATTGACTTATTGTTGGTGTTGAGACTAATTTATTCTCTGCAGATCTCTTATAATTATCAGTGCATCATGTCTCAAAGAATGAAAGCAAGTTGGAGGGTGAATAGTATATAAGAGTATTATTTGAACAACTGCTTTAGGAAGAGGGAAGAAACTCTACCTACAATATTAAGAGGAAAAAGAGGTATTTTGAAGCAACTCTAAGTACATATTTTCAATAGAAGATGTAAAACTATGATTAAAAATAGACTATTATTTGAATAGTTCGATACCAAGAAATATTTCCAATAATGGTGCTCTGAATTTATATATCTTGTATGTTTCTTGTAACAAACTAAAAATCCAGCCAAATGTAGTTAAAATTTTAGTAGATATTTTCATATTATCTATGGACTCCTAAATTCCAAGGAAAAGGAGAACTCAATGGCAATGGATTTGTAGAGATTAGTATAACTGCCTCTCTTGTAATATTGCCATCTTCACCTCTACAGCATGCAGGTCATGGAGAAAAAAGGAGCATCTCACAAGAAAAGCTATACTACATAATGATGTAGTTAGTATAAAGAATATGTACCTTGGAGTCAGATGGACCATATTTGAAATTTTGGCTTTGCTGCTTGCTAGGTATGTGTCTCAGGCAATTTACCCTCATAGAGTAACAGTGAAGATTAAATAAAAGAGAAGAATGCATCTGGCACTCCGGACATTTTCAGTAAAACTCAATTCCTTTGTACTCCCTCACCATCTTTACACATTTTGAGACTCTACTCAGCTTGTCCTTCTTTTCTCAGAAAATTTCCCTTTCCTTTGACAGCCACAAAATTATTTTTAATTTCCATTCTTTGAAAATGTTATATTTTTATATTTAAAATCCTGGGTCAATGGATACTTAGGATGTTTACAATTTACCAATGTTTTGATTATTGATGTTATAATGAACGTCCTTTGCCATATATATTTTCACATTTGTGCCATGATCTCATTAGGGTAAATTCTTGGACATTGACTCACTCAATTTACATCTTGAGTCATATGACAGAAGTGCTCTCCCAATTCTGAACCATTTGATATCCTTTTGAATGGTGCATTAATGGGCACATTTCCTCCAATACTTATATGACAGGTATTTTTAGTTTTTAAGTCTACTTTCTTTTATTCCTTGCTTATTGGTAAGGTTAAATATCTTTTACATGACCTTAATTTTCTTTTTGTTTTGGTCAATTGTTCATATCTTTTTCCCACTTTTATATTGGGTACTCATTCTTTGTAATTGCTTTGTATGAATTTTTGTCACTAGAGAGGTAATGCTTTATTGGTCATATTTATTTTAAATATTTATTTTATACATTAATTTAAACAGTAAAACGTTTTGATCTTGAACTTTGATTATAACTATTCTTGATAAAAGGGCATTTGTACATTTTTTATTTTATATACTTAAAACTAATATTTTTATGATTTTTGTATGCCTCCTAATATTTTTATATGTATATTCATTAAGCCTCCCATCCATTAGGAATTATTTTGGTGTAATAAGCAAGATAAGAAAACTTTTATATATTCCAGATGTTCTACATTTCTAACATCATTTTGAATCAAATCTGGTTTTTATCCTTAAAATAGAATTGGATTTTGAAAGGCCTTGACTCTAGTATAATTTTTGGAATTGCCATTTAGAGGTGTTAGAAGCATTCCGTTAGTATATATTGCTTTATCAAAACCTTAAGAAGGTTTTTCTAAATTTATACTACAGTGTCTATTCATTATTTTTTCCTACTTCTTTATTGAGCACTTGCCATAATCAAGATACTATGCTAGTGACTATAGCTGAGAAGATGATGGAGAGGAATAGAAGGATAAATATAAGATGGTCTCTATTCTCTAACATAAATCTTCACTTGGTAGATAGCAAGCACATAATCCTAAGCAATTCAAGAGAAAGAACAGGTACTACTGGGATTCAGAGTCAAGGAAGATTATACTTTATAGATGAAATGAGGAAATGAGTCATAAGAAGTGGACCCTAAACTCTGAGTAGAAAAATGACAATTGAAATGAAGAAGAAATTCTAGATGGAGGAAATGGTGTAGAAGACTGAGAAAACAGAACAGTGCCAGGTAGGTTCTTATAAAGACAATGAAATCTAGATTGTATCCCAGAGAGAGGGATTAGGCCAGGGCAGAGCAGTAAGGATCTTTTAGGAATTACAGATGGAATTCAAGTTTAATTGGTTAGCAAATGGAAAATCATGAAAGACTTTTGACAAAAATGTTCATATGATCAAATTGATAATCAAGATTAATGTCAATTATGCTGTAGCTTTCAAGGCCTGTATAAAGTAGCAATCCAATCACAAAGATGTATTCTTCATATATGTGGTTTTGAATGCCTTCTGACATATCTACTTTTCTTTTTCTTTGTAAATAGAAAATGTAAATTTTCTTTGTAAATAGAATATCTGATTCTAAGTTCAAACAAATGAGAAAAAAACATGTCGGTGAAAGTCAAATAAGAAGAGTTTACCAGGGTTTTTTGTAAAATCTGGGCACCAATTGATGTGTCATAGATCATATTTATGGACTACTCATATTAGAAGTAAACAATTCAAAATAATAAGATAAAATATTTAAAGTTTGTTTTTAAGTTAAACTACAGGTTTCATATCAGTGAAAAGATTGTTTTCATTTATAATGACTATCCTTATTCTGTGGTGTCAGTCAATTTTGTACATTGTAATTCACCTATGACTGATAACAAAACAAACAACTAGATTTTCATATCAGGGAATTTCCATACATATATTATTTAGTTTTATTGTGGGAAAATGACCCACGAGAGAATTTTGAAAAACATTTAAGAGCTAGGTGTATTATGAAAGCATAGCTAATGAGAGGATACTATGGTCAGAGAAGCATGAGAACTGGCCTCTGCAATAACATACATATTTAAGGAAGTATTTCCACAACTCTCCTTTCTCAAGGGTTGGAAGAAATTAGTAAATAAATTCACAGGTGACGTGTTTGTGGTTTTGTGTGGAAAAGTGTCTCACCGTGTGTGTTAGTGTGAAAACAAGGGATTGCGCATAATCACTGAATGCACTCTTTATTTTTAGTAGTTAAAAGATAAGGTATTTAAACACAAAACATCAAGCACTATTCTTTGAAATTTGCATCATTTGATATATTTTGCCAAAACATCATGGATTCCTAATTGCACAGCCAATATAGTGGATTTTTAACAAACATAATATCAAATAGTGATAAACATGTTTTTTCTATTGTCTGCTCAGCAGAGGATTGGTCCATGTCCTCCTCACTGCCTCACACACACAGTAGGGTTTCATGTCCTTATTTCAGAATTGACAGTACAGCTAACCTCTGATGTCACCTTCACCAATACTGGTCAGTTCTAAAAGTTCTACCCTGAAACTAAACCAAACTTAAATGTTTATTTCGTGAGTATAAAGAGAGTGACACTAAAGATTTACTTGGATCTGAATAGGATGCAGACAAGAGCTAAGAGATGATGTAAGAAAAAACTGAGAAGAGGAAAGTGCCAGAATTTTTTTTTTTAATAAAAAGAGGTAGTAGAAGAAGCCTAGATTGGGGCTTAGACAAAGAAGGTTGGGGACAAATTCTTCAGGAAAGTTCCCTTTTAAGGGAACAGTATCCTTCACTTTGAAAATATAGAATGGTGTATTAGTCAGTGTTCTCCAGGCAAATAGAATCAACAGGCGTTATCTATAAATACTACGAGATTTTATAAGATTCTCTCATGTGACGGTGGGGATGCACAAGTCCAGAGTCTGCAGGTAGGCTGCAAACCAGGGCTCTGATGAAGGTCTGATGAAGGTCTTTGATGAGCTCCCAGGAGATGCTGGGTGTCCAAAGATGAGCTGGGAAATTCTCTCTGAATGCTGAAATCACTTCTCCTTTTAAGGCATTTAACTGACTGGATAAAACGTCACTCACTGCTGACTCATTGCAATCTCCTTGGTTGATTATTGATGTAATCAGCCATATATGCAGTAAACATACTGAGGACTCAAGTCCATAAACGTCCTTGTATTATAATTAGCCCAGTGCTTGTGTGACCAAACAACTGGGCACAATTCCCTGGCTGAGTTGACACATTAGCCTAACCATCACAGATGGTAGAGTATAAATTGAAAATAGCTAAAGACCCTCTTAAAGTATGTAAATACAAAGCTTGTTTGTTTCTCCTTCATGGAATACTAAGAAAGCTTTGGAATCAAGACACCCGTGTTCAACTACTAGAAAACTTTTTCATATTGCGTGATGTGTAATTAAAATCTCAGAAAATTCAGAAAAGAAACTTTCTGGAGAACTGAATAAGCAAAAGTACTTGAAAAATTTTTGTGTCTTTCATTGTCATCTCATGATTTCTAGCCTAAAATTGGTATTTCCAATAGTGTGATCCACAGGTACCAAACCCATTAGGGTTTGCCAAGCTACCAATTGGGATTTAGAGATATTTCTAAGTAACTCACATTAAGTCATTTTTATGAAAACACTATGCTAATATATTCATGTTGAATATAGGCTGCAAATATATCTGGATATAACATGAACCCCTATCTATGTATCTTTATGCTGATTTTCTTCATATCAATATTAATTCCTTTATGTAGCCACTGTCATTTCTCTCATAGAAAGTTGCTCTATATATTTTTTTCCTTATGCTCCCACTTAACAGCAGTCATTAATTTACTGATACCCTGTCTATCAGGCCCACATCATCTTGATTAGAGCTGTTATCCTAATCAAAAGGCTGATAATTAAGACTATCCATCTGTAGAGTTCTAAGTGCTAAGATGAGTTGAAGATCCTAATTAAGATTATTTAGGTGTTACTTAAATGCCATCATTTGATTCAGCTAATCATACCAGCAGGTACATTAGATTTGCATTAATGTTCTGCTGAAGCCAGCAGCTATTTAGGCAGATCAAAAATGTAGATTGCAGACACTATTTCAAACATCTTTATTTGAAAGTGATATTGAGACAATACATTAAGATAAGCAGGATGTTAGAACAGCTAGATTATTTCAATGTTTCTTAATTTACTATATGGTAATAAGTGGAGTATTTAAAATAAACAGCATATTTATTGAATTTGCTGTGTATCTTTCATCATCTTGCACCTTATCTCACAAACACACATGCAAAGGCCAATAACAATACACTTTTACCCACATTTCCTATTTTGTAACATATGCATACTGCAATATGGTGAAAAGTCCCTGCAAACTAAGTTATCTAAGGTAGAAAAGTCTGGTTAACATTAAAGAAATTTTTATCCAAATAAGTATTTGGTGTTGCATTGATAATAAATAAGTAAAAGTATATTTATTTTTCTTTTAATAGTCATATTAAAATCTGATCCTATTCTAGCACAAATAATTAAGAAAATATTACAATATACTATAATTATTTAATTGTTTTGTTTTCCATGATTTTATCCTTGATTAACAGAAAATATAAAATACATTAGTCTGTTTAAAGTTATAGGTACCTATACTTCATATTGCTTTCAAGTTATTTTTGCTACATTTTGTTGACAACGCTATTCCCTCTATGGAAGAAAGCATCACATTTACTTGTAATAACATTTCTTACAAAAGATGTAGCCAGTATTTAGATTCTCTTTAGTTTTGGAATGAAGGGAAAACATATTCCTGAGATTTCTGTCTATATGTAACCTCTGAATTTGCATTAAGAAATGCACTTGGGGGATGTGGCAAGGAAAGCTTGTAAAATGAGTAATGGAAGAAGGCATGGGAAGCAAACTGAAGTTTATTAAACTTCTGCTATATACTCCATGAACTATATATTAAACACAGTTTGTAAAATATATTGTGCCTATTATACCTTTTAAAATAATTTTTAATTAAAGAAGTTGTAGGTTTACAGAAAAACCTTCTAAAAAGTACAGCATTCTCATTTACCCTACTACTTATTATTAACATTTTGCATTAGTGTGGTATATTTGCTATAATTCATGAAGATAACACTTTATAACTCTACTATTAAATAGTCTATCATTTGCAATAAGGTTTTCTGTGTTGTACAGTCCTATGTTTTGTCTTCTAATTTTTATTGCAGTAATATATATTATACACATACAACCTAAAGTTTCACCTTTTAACCACATTCACATATATGATTCAGCATGGTTAATTACACTCAGTGTTCATCATCCATTTCCAAAACTTTACAATCAACCCAAGTAGAAATTCAGTACAAATTAAGCATTGACTCCCCATTCCCTACACCCATCTCTGCCCCTGGTAACCTATATTCTAGATTCTAACTCTATGAATTCCTTATTTTAATTATTTCATATTAGTGAAATTATACAGTATTTGTCCTTCATGTCTACCTTATTTCACTCAACATAATGTCTTCAAGTTTCATCCATGTTTATGTATGAACCAGGACTGCATTCTTTTTTAATGCAGAAAAATATCCCATTGTTTGTATAAACTCCATTGTATTTATCCATTCATCGATTGTTAGGCACATGGGTGGCTTCCATCTTTTGGCAGTTGTGAATAATGCCACTATGAACATTGGTGTGCAAATAACTGTTCAAGACCCTGCTTTCGATTCTTTGGGGTATATACCTAATAGAATGGTTGTCAGATCGTGTGATAGGTGTAGACTGTCACATGATAGTATAAACTTATCATGTGAGGAACTGCCAAACTGTCTTCCACAGTGGCTGCATCATTTTATATTCCCACCAGCAATGAATGAGTTTTCTATTTCTCCACATTTTTTCCAACACTGGTAATTTTCTGCTGTTTTATTTGTGGTAGCCATTCTAGTAGATATGAAATCATATCTCATTGTGGTTTTGATTTGGATTTCCCTAATAGCTAAAAATAAGCATCTTTTCATGTATTTTTTGGCCATATGTATTTTCTGTTTGGAGAAATGTCCTTCAAGTCTTTGACCCATTTTTTAATTGGGTTTTTTGACTTTTTATCATTGTGTTGTATGATCTCTTTATATAACATGTATATCAAACCCTTAAGAGATATGTTGTTTCCAAATATTTTCTTCTATTGAGTAGGCTACCTTTTCAATTTTTAAATCAAAGTCCTTTGGAGCACAGAAGTGTTTAAGTATGAGGAGTCCCATTTATCTATTTTTCCTTTTATTGTTTGTGCTTTGGGTGTAAGGTTTAAGAAATCACTGCCTACCACAAAACACTGGAGAAGTTTCCTTACATTTTCTTCTAGGAGTTGTATGGTTGTAGCTTTTATACTTAGGTCTTTGATCCATTTTGAGTTAATTTTTGTATAAAGTATGAGATAGGGGTTCTCCTTCTTTCTTTTGGATATAGATATCCAGTTCTCCCAGCATCATTTGTTGAATAGACTGTCTCGGACCTGCTGGATGGGCTTGTCAAAATCAATTTGCCATAAAATTGAGGATCAATTTCTGAATACTCAGTTCTATTCCATTTGCCAATATATCTATCTTTATGCTAGTACCGTGCTATTTTGACCACTGTAACTAAGTAATATGCTTTAAATTTAGCAAGTGAGAGTCCTCCAATTTCATTTGTTTTTAAGGTATTTTTGACTATTTGGGAGAGATTACCCTTCCAAATAAATTTGATAATTGGCATTTCCAATTCTGTATAGGAGACGAGACTTTTGGAAGTTTCATTGGGATTGCGTTAAATCTGTAGATAAATGTGGGAAGAATTGCCATCTTAACCCTGTTTAGTCTTCCAATCTATGAACATGGAATGTCCTTCCCTTTATGCTGGTATTCTTTGATTTCCTTTAGCAATGTTTTGTAGTTTACTAATACAAGTACTTTACGTTTTTGGGTAGGTTTATTTCTCTGTATATGATTCTTTTAGTCTCTATTGTAAATGGGATTATTTTCCTGATTTATTCCTAAGATTGCTCATTAGTAGTAAATAGAAATGCTATTGATGTTTGTGTATTAATCTTGTATCCTGCCACTTAGCTGAACTTGTCTATTAGTTTTAGTGGCTTCTTTGTGGATTTTTTCAGGATTTTCTAGATATAGGGTCATATCATCAGCAAATAGTGAAAATTTCACTTCCCCCTTTTTCATATGGATGCCTTTTATTTCTCTTTCTTGTATAATGCTCTAGCTAGAAATTTTAGCACAGTATTAATAACAGTGGTGATAGTGGCAGCCTTGTCTTGTTCCCAATCTCATGTTGAAAGAGTGTCCTTCTATTCCTATCTTTTGGAGAGTTTTCATCGAGAAAGGAAGTTGGATTGTGTCGAATGCCTTACTTGCATCAATTGAGATGATCATGTCATTTTTCCTTCCTTAATTTAGTAATGTGATATAATACATTGATTTTTTTATCCCACCTTACATTCCTGGGCTAAAGCTCACTTGATCATGATGTGTAATTCTTTTAACGTTTTATTGGATTCAACTAGCAAGAGTTTTGTTGAAGATTTTTGCATCTATACTCATTAGAAAAATTGGTCTATAGTTTTCCTTTTTTCATGTTAATTTTATCTGGCTTTGGTATTTGGGTGGTGATAACTTCATAGAATGAGTTTGATAGTGTTCCCTCCTGTTCTATTTTTTGTAAGAGTTTGAGCAAACTTGGTATTAATTCTTCTTTGAATATTTGGTAGAATTAAACTGTGAAATCTTCTGGTCCTAGGTTTTCATCTATGGGAGTTTTTGATGACTATTTAGATCTCCTTACTTATGAGTGGCTTGTTGAGGTCTTCTATTTCTTCTCAGGTCAGTGTAGATTGTATGTGTGTTTCTAGGAATTTGTGTATTTCATCTACATTGTCTAGTTTGTTGATATGCAGTTGTTCATAATATCCTCTTATGATCTTTTTTCTTTCTGGTGAGTCTATAGCAATGCCCCTCCTTTCATTTCTGATTTTATTCATTTGTATCTTGTCTCTTTTTCCCCTTGGTCAGTCTAGCTAAAGTTTTGTTGATTTTTTTTATCTTTCAAAGAGCCAACTTTTTGATTTTTAAATTCTATTGTTTTTTTTTTCTCGATTTCATTTATTTCTGCTATAATTTTTGTATTTCTTTCCTTCTGTTTATGTTGGGATTAAATTTCTGTTCTTTTTCTAGTTCCTGCAGGTGTTCAGTTAGATGCTTGGTTTTAGTTCCTTCTTCTTTATTTTTTTATGTAATCATTGAGTGCTATAAATTTCCTCTCAGAACTGCCTTTGCTGCATCATATAGGTTTTTATATGTTGTGTTCTCATTTTCAGTCACCTCTAGATATTTACTGATTTCTCTTTGATGCACTGATTGTTTAAGAATGTGTTGTTTTTACTTCCAAATATTTGTGAATTTTCCTTTTTCCACCAGTAGTTGATTTCTAGTTCCATTCCATTATGATCAGAGAGAGTGTTTTGTATAATTTCAATCTTTTAAAATTTATTAAGACTTGTTTTGTGGACCAATATATGCTCTATCTTGGAGAAAGATTCATGAGCACTTGAGAAGAATATGTATCCTGCTATTCTGGGGTGCAATGTTCTATATATATCTGTGAGGTTTAGTTTATTTTCATATTATTCAAGTTCTCTGTCTCCTTATTGTTCTGTTGTCCAGTAGCTATGTTCAAAGATGAGAATGTTGTCTTGAAGTCTCCAACTATTATTGTGGAGACATCTACTTCTCTCTTCAGTTTTGTAAATATATGACTCATGTTTTGGGTCACCTTGGTCAATTCCTCCTTCTATTAATATATAATGTCCTTCTTCTCTTATAGAAATTTTGTATTTAAAGTCCATTTTTTTTTTTTGTATTAGTATCACTATTACAGCACATTTTTGGTTACTGTTTGCATGGAATATCTATTTCCAACCTTTTACTTTTTGTGCCTTTGTATGTAATGTGAGTCTTTCTTAAACATCATATAGATGGCTGATTTTCTTTTATCCATTTTGCCAGTCTGTGGCAGATTAGGGAGTTTAACTCATTAACATTTAACATTATTACTGTAAAGAAATTACTTACTCCTTCCATTGTATCTTTTGACTTTCCTTTGATCTAACTTACTATTATCTGTCTTTTTACCCTTTTTGTTTCCACACTCTTCTCCTGGTCTCTCTTTCCTTTCTTTTCCTTTCAGATTGCAGCATTCCCTTTAATATCTCTTGTAAACCTGGTATCTTGGTAACATACTCTTAAATTTTTGTTTGTCTGTGAAAACTTTAAACTCACTCTCAGTTTTGAAAGACAGTTTTTCCAGATAAAGAACTCCTGGCTTGAGGTTTCTCTCTTTCAGAGCCTTAAATATATCATACCATGGCCTTCTTACCTCCATGGTTTTGGATGAGAAATTGCTCTTAGTCTTATTTAACATCTTTTATTTGTGATGGATTGTTTTTCTCTTTCTGCTTTCAGAATTCATTCTTTATCTCTGGAATTTGACATTCTGAATGGTAGGTGTCTCAGAGTAGGTCTATTCAGATTTATTTTGTCTGGTTTATTTTGCCCTTCTTGGATATTGATATTTAGGTCTTTCATAATGGTTGGGAAATTTTTGGTCATTATTTGCTCAAATCGTTTTTCTGCCCGTTTTCCATCCCTTTCTCCTTCTGGACACCTATAACATGTTTGTTTGTGCATTTCACACCGTCATTAAATTTCCTGAGAACGTGGTCCATTTTTTCCTTTCTTTTCTCTTTCTGTTCTTCTGTCTTTTCAAATTCAGATTCTCTATCCTTCAGCTCACTTATTCTGTCTTCAGTCAATTCAAATCTGCTATTATATGTTCCAATGTATTTTTAGTCTCTTCATTACCATAAGATCTGTTACTTTTTTGCAAACTTTCAAATTCTTCTTTTTGTTCAATCAGTGTCTTCCTAACATCCTTTTCTCTTTAGCCATCTCATTGAATTTATTAAGGAGATTTGTTTGGATATCTATGATTAGTTGTCTCAAGTCCTGTTTTTCATCTGATTTCAATTTATTAATTTCACTGGACCATATCTTGCTGTTTTTCAATATGACTTATAATTTCTTGCTGGTGTCATGACATCTGAGTTTTGTATGTGTTTATTCTGTGCTCAGTTTCTCTCTTTAGTCTATGGCTTTCTTATTCATTTGCTTTTTGCTAAAGTTCTTCTATTCTTCCTCTGTGAATGTTCAGTTTGTTTTTTATTTGTCTTTGCATATTTTAATACTCCTTTTGTCTTCTCTCACTGCAATTTCCTGGAGGGCTAATTTCAGTAGATGCATTCACTTGGACATAACCTTTTCAGCTCTGGTTTCCCAGTGAAAACAAGCTCAGGAAACCTATGAAAGGAGTGTAGATTGATTCCAATGTGCTTTGGAGAAGGGACCCTAAAGATCTCAAATCTTCTCTTTGATGTTTCCCCCAAATTAGGATTTCCTAAAGTATCCAGTTGTTCCCTGCTGCCCTAAGGTTATTCTGTACCTTCATTTCTCAGCTGACTTAACTCCTGGTGGGGGCATTGCCTGCCTACCTGGAATGAAACAGTTGTGTAGCTCCCATCCCCTACAATCTGAGTTTTCTGATAACCACCACCTTCTATGCTGTACCTCCAAGTGGGCAAGATGACTGACCTGCCTGCATTGTCTTGAGTACGAGTGATCAGAAAACTTTTGGTTTTTCTCTTTCCTTGAGCACTTTGGGGATGAGAGTGCAACAGTTGTTCAAGGTAGGTGGGGCAAATCTGCTGGCTAGAGAGTGTGTGCTTCATCTCTGTCCGGGGGCACCTTGGGATCCAGTGTGCAGCAACCCTTCAAGTTGGACTGGATGAATCTGTCTGCACTTTCTGCAAGAGAGTGTACATTTCCCCTCCTCCCAGGGCGTAATGGGGCCCAGTATGAATCTGTCTGCTCTATCCAAAGAAAGTGTTCAAACTGCACCCAATTTTCACTCCAGCTGGGTGTGGGGATCTAAGCAGCGACTTTCCAAACATAGTGCACTGGATCTGATCCCTACTGCCCTGAGAGACTGGTGTGATTTTCAGACACCCCTGCTTTGACTCCTGCCAGGGATGGAGGCAGCACAAGTGCTGCTGGCTTCTTTGTGGCTTGGTCAGGTTTAAACCTTAGCTGTGCTAAAGATTGGCATTCAGGAAACAAATTTGCCAATCAACAGCTGTAGTTGGTGCTGGGACACTTCCCCTCCGCTGATTTGGGGAAGAGAGCTTATGCTTCCAACTGGGGAGTGAGTCTGGAGGCAGTCCTCCTCCCCAGTGGGGGTTGGGCAATTGCCTCTGCAACATGGAGAAATCTATTCACAAATCTTCACTTTAGATGATCAGTCTCCTCTTCCTGTTTTCCCCTGCATGGTGTACTGTGTTCTTCTGGTCTCTGGAGTCCCCAAAATACTTGATCTGGACAGATCCTGGCTGATTATTAGTTGCCCTGGAGGATGAGCTGATTGTTAGAGCTTCCTACTCTGTCACCATCTTGGGTCTTCTCCTTCTGTTTCTGTATATTTTTAGATACTTTCTTTGTTGTTCTCCTGGGGTTTGTATTGCACAGTCTTTATGTAAAAGCTACTAATTTGAAAAGATACCAACTTAGCTTCAATAACATACATGTTCTCGGCTCTATAGCCCTCTCTTTCCCCATCTTTATGTTGCATTTGTGCCACACTGCCTCTTTATATTTTGCACGTCCATTATGAGAAAATATATCTTTTTCTTGTTCTATTGTATTCTGACTATGACAGGAAATAAAGAGTATAGGTTTATTTTGAAGCTCCAGTACTACTGGGGTTTGTATTTATTATTTTAGTTACCATTACTGATGATGTTCACTTCTTCAGACTACTCCAAGAGACTTTTCCCTGTCTTTTCCTTTAAACTCACAGAACTCCCTTAAGTAATTCGTGTAGGCCATGTCATTTACTGAAGTTCTCGCTCAGTTTGTGTTTGTCTGTGAACATTTTAAACTTTCTCTCATTTTTGAAGGTCATTTTTTCTAGAAAATAATTTTTGCCTGTCACTTTATCTCTTTAAATACTTTAATATAGCATACAACTGCCTTCTCACCTCCATGATTTCTGATGAGAAATCAACAGTTTTATTGAGGATCCCTTGTATATAATGAATCACTTTTCTCATGCATTATACTTCTCTTTATCTTTGGCATTGGATATTCTGATCAGTATGTGTCTTAGAATAGACATATTAAGGTTTATTCTGTTTGAAGTATGTTGTGCTTCTTGGACATGTATATTTATGTCTTTCATAAGAATCAGGAAATTTTTGGCCATTACTTTATCAAATATATTTTCTATCCCTTTTCTCTTCTCTTCTCTTTATGTGAACTCATGACACATGTTTGGATGTTTCAGTGTTGTCACACAGATTCCTGAGACCTTGATCAATTTTTTCTATTCTTTTAAATATTTGTTCTTTTAACTGTATGCTTTTGATTACCCTGTGTTCTAGTTCACTGATTCTTTCTTCTGCCCATTCAAACCTGCCATTATATGCCTCTAGTGTATATTTCATCTCCATTATTATGTCTTTAATCTCCATAATTTCTGTTGTTTCTTTCATTTTTATTATTTTTTTGTAATTTATTTATTTTTATTGTCTCTTAAAAAGAGACATAGACCACACAAAATGTATATTAAAAATATAAGATGTTCCTGTATACCCCACTTCTGCCCCCACTCCTCCCACATCAACAACCTCTGTCATCAGTTTGGTACATTCATTGCATTTGATGAATATATTTTGGAGCACTGCTACACCACATGGATTATAGTTTACCTGGTAGTTTACACTCATTCCCAGTCCATTTAGTGGGTTATGGCAGGATATATAATGTCCTTCATCTGTCCATGCAATATCATTGAGGACAACCCCAAGTTTTGAAAATGCCTGCATATCACATGTCTTCTTCCTTTTCCCTGCCCTCAGCAACTCCTGTGGCAACTGTCTCCACATCAATGATATAATTTCTTCCATTGCTGGTGTCAAAGTAGTTCTATAGTAGAATACCAGTTAGTACACTCTAATCCATATTTTATTCCTCCATCATGTGGACCCTGGGATGGTGATGTCCACTCCATCTCTAAATCGAAAAGGGGCTTAGATCCCATATGGCTGATAGATGTGATTCTCCTACTTGCAGTTGCAGAATTTCTCATTTTCCTGGTGTGGTGGTTGACCATCCTTACTTCCCTGTTAGCTGATCTGGGTAAGTCCAATGAACTGGAGAGTATGTGTTGCAACTCTGCTGAGGCTCAGGGCCCAGCTGGCTCATGGCCAGTCCAGAGAGTCAAGTCTCCTGAGAAAACACAAACTCCAGTGCCAACCACAGGTTCAGTAAAAGTGACAGAAGAGTCATGTGTAGAAAGGGCACATCTGAGTCCAATTCCATCACACTCAGGAACACAAATTCCAAAGTAGGGTCCACTGGCAAGGCACCAAACTTCAGAGCCATCTGTCATAACTGTAGAATCTGGATGTCTCTGTAGCCCTCAGGGCTTGTATCTATTTTGGCTATCCCTGGGATCCTGCTGAGACATGTGTAAGCACAACCACTCTGATGATCTCCTGACTCATTCTGAAGTCTTTTAGCCAGATAAACTTATTTGTCTTTACCATTTCCCTCTTTTATTCAAGGTCTTTTTCTAATTGCATTACCAGCCAGTGATTGGTAGTAATCCCCCAGCACCAGGTAGGCTCATCACTGGGAGTCATGTCCCACGCTATGGGGAAGGTAATACATTTACATGCTGAGTTTAACTTAGGGAGTGGCCACATTTGTGCAACATGGAGGCTCTCAGGAGATAACTCTTAGGCACCCTGCAGCTCTAGGACTAGTTCAAATTTCTAGCACGCAGGTTCATAAATATATTCATCAGTTTCAAGGGCCCATTATTGGGCCATCCTTTTTTGCTGGTCTTTGCCCTTACACTTGGAGGATTGTTGCAGCTCCATTGGGGAATGTGACAGAGTTCCCCAGAATTGGATCTCAGCACTCTCAGTTGTCATGTGTAACTCTATCCACTATTACAATACCCAACGAACATCCAGACATATCTATATACCCTTACTACATGCTGTGGAGAACTCATTCCCACCTGTGCATCCCCATCAATGTCACCCTACACCAGTGCTCCTCTCTTGCCATAGTTGAACCCTTCTGTGATCCAAAACTTCTTAAAGAGTGAAGTCTAATGTATTGCCTAATTCAATTAGTAGGAAAATGAAATATTAATGATAGGTTTAAAGATTAGAAATAGAATACATAATAACTAAGAAAAGCTAAAATAAAGTAAAAAATAAATTGGGGTATTAAAAAATGAAAAATATCATAAACCCTGTTTTTGGCATTATGCCTTTCATCACTGTAATAGGTGTTGCCCTGTATGTAAATGGCAAGGCAATCTCTTCCATTCCTTCCTATCTAAATACTTTAAAAATATTTTTTTTAAAATTATGCCTTCAAAAAAGTATTGGATCATAGTAAAGTCACATATGTAATATATGGGACTCCCCCGATATCAAACCCTTTTTCTGCTTCCCCAGAAATAATTGTTTTACATGTGGATGTTATATTTGCAACAACTGATGTAGAGATATTGAAACAGAGCTACTAACCATGGCTCCATTATGGTTTATATTATGGTTTATATTTTAGACTGTACACTGTTATAAATTTTTGTTACATTTTGGTTTAAATTATGGTTTACATTTTAGACTTTACACTTTTATAAATTTTTGGTGAAATTTAACATGGCCTATATCCATCATTGTATTTTCTTGTGCAACATTTCCCTTGCCCCCCCCCCCAGTTACCCCTCTCTTCCATCTATTCTATTCCTCTCTCCTCCTCCCCTTGGGGCCCATAGTAACAACCAAGTGTCACTTCTTGAAGGACAAGATTCATAGATACTTGCAACCATGCTGAGGGCTTGACATACTAGTCTGTCCTCCCCCATTGAGAGGAGAGGACAGATCCATGCTCTCGAGAGACAGCCTCCACTCTGTTTGAGAACACCAGGCCTCCCAGGATGGAGGTACACACCTTCTTGCTTATTGTGTGTGTCTCCACCCACTGACAAGATGAGCACTCACACACTCCGTAGAAGGTTGCCCCAGGTGCACCTTTTGCAAGATGTCCCCTGTGAAACACCATAAACAAATAACCCTTCCTTACAATATTTTCTAAAGAGTTTTCTTATCATTATAGCTTCAACCATGTACATGACAATCTCCCATGTTCACCTGCTCCACCCAAAGTCTCCCCCCAATTTCATTGACCATCTGACCCATATTCCCAACCCTAGTCCCTCTCAAGCCTGCAAAGCCCCACCCAATAGTATCCCTATGCCCCCATCTTATCCCTTCATTGCACAAAAAACTTACCTCCATTTTATCATAGATTTTGCCCATGTAGGCATCAGCTCACAACCTTCCTCTCCCCTTCTATTTCCTGTAAGCCTATCTTCCAGTCTCTAGCTCTCTGAGACAGCTTGATTTGCTTAATTCATATCAGAGAGTTCATGTAGTATTTGTCCTTTAATGCCTGGCTTGCTTCACTCAACATAAGGTCCTCAAGATTCATCCATGTTATCCCATGTGTTAGTACTGTATTCCTTCTTACAGTTGAGTAGTATTCCATTGTATGTATTGTGTTTCTCCATTCATCTGTTGGTGGGCATTTGGGTTGATTCCAATTTTTGGCAATAGTGAAAAATGCTGCTGTGAATACTGGCTTGCATATGTTGGTTCATGTTTTAGTTTTCAGTTCTTCTGGGTAAATACCTAACAGTGGAAGTGTGGAGTCATTGGAAAATCTTTAGTTTTTTGAGGAACCACCAAACTGTCCTCCAGAATGGCTGCATCCTTCTACACTCCCACCAACAGTGAAAGAGAGTTCCCATTCCTCCACATCCTTTCCAACACTTGTGGTACTCTGCTTTTTAAGTAGCCACCAGTCTAATGGGTGTGAGATGGTATCTCATTGTAGTTAAAATTTTTTTTTTTATTTCTCTCCCCTTCCCTCCTCCCCAGTTGTCTTCTCTCTGTGTCCACTTGCTGTGCATTCTTCTGTGACCGCTTCCATCCTTATCAGCAGCACTGGGAATCTGTGCCTCCTCTTGCTGTCATCTTGGTGTGTCAGCTCTCTGTGTGTGCGGCGCCATTCCTGGGCAGGCTGCACTTACTTGCTTTCCTTAAGGGGCACACTCCTTGCGCGTGGGGCTCCCCTACACAGGGGACACCCCTCCGTGGCAGAGCACTCCCTGCGTACATCAGCACTGCACAAGGGCCAGCCCCACAGGGGTCAAGAAGGCCCATGTGATAGGTGGATGCACTATCCATTGGGCCAAGTCCACTTCCCTCATTGTAGTTTTGATTTGCATTTCTCTAATATCTAGTGATGTTGAGCATATTTTCATGTGCTTTTTAGGCATTTGCATTTCTTTTTTGGTGAAGTGTGTTCAAACCTCTTGCCCATTTTTTTGAATGGGTTGTCAGCCTTTTTATTTTCAAGATATAGGATTTCTTTATATATGTTAGCTGTTAGGCTTCTTTTAGATATATGGTTACCAAATACTTTTTCCCATTGGGTAGACTGGTTTTTCACTTTCTTGATAAACTCCTTTGAGGTGCAAAAGGCTTTAATTTTGTGGAGGTCCCATTTATCTATTTTTTTCTTTTGCTGCTCATGCTTTGGGTATGAAATTCATGAAGCAATTTCCTATTTCATGGTCCTGTAGATGCTTCCCTACATTGTCTTCCAAGGTCTTCGTGGTCTTGGCTCTTATATTTAGATCTTTGATCCATCTTGAGTTGATTTTTTTTTAAAGATGTGAGATGGTAATTCACTCCATTCTTTTGCATGTGGATATCAAATTCTATAAGCCTATTTATTGAAGAGGCGATTCTCTCTCAGTTGAATGGACTTGGTAGCCTTGTTGAATAGCAGATGACTGTATTTGGGAGCCTCTATATCAGAACTCTCAATTTGGTTCCTTTGGTCAGTTTGTTTTTCCTTGTGCCAGTACCATGCTATTTTTTTGTCTTTTTTTTTTTAATGTTACATTCAAAAAGTATGAGGTCCCCATATACCCCCACCCCCCTCACCTCACTCCTCCCATAACAACAATCTCCTCTATCATCATGGGACATTCACTGCACTTGGTGAATACATCTCTGAGCACTGTTGCACCATATGGTCAATGTTCCACATTATAGTTTACACTCTCCCCCAGTCCACCCAGTGGGCCAATATATCATGCTATTTTAAACACTATAGCTTAGTAGTATGTTTTAAAGTCAGGTAGCATGATTCTTCCTATTTAATTTTTCTTTTTCAATGTCTTTGGCTATTCAGGACCTTTCTCCCTTCCAAATATATTTCATAGTTTTTCTAGTTCATTAAAAAATGCTGTGTTGATTTTTATTGGGATTGCATTAAATATGTAGATCAGATTGGGTAGAAAACACACCTTTTGATATTTGATCTTCTTATCCATGAACAGGGAATATTCGTCCAAGACTTAAGTAAGTCTTCTTTGATTTCCTTTAACAGTGTTGTATAGTTTTTTTGTATATAAGTCTTTTACATCTTTAGTTAAATTTATCCTAGGTATTTGATTTTTTTCTTTACTTTTGTAAATGGCATTTTTTTCTTGATTTCCTCCTCAGATTCCTCATTATTGGTGTACAGAAATGCTACTGATTTTTGTGCATTGATCTTATAACCTGCAACTTTACTGAACTCATTTATATGTTTTAGAAGCTTTGTTGTAGATTTCTTAGGTTTTCTATGTATAGGATCATGTTATCTGCAAATACTGAAATTTTGACTTCTTCCTGTCCAGTTTGGATGACTTTTTTAATCTGGTTCTTGCCTCAGTGCTTGAGCAAGTATGTCTAATGCAATATTAACTAGGAGGGGTGATAGTGAGCATCCTTGTCTTGTTCCTGTTCTTAGAGGGTAGGCTTTTAAGGATTTCACCATTGTAAATGATGTTAGCTGTATTTTTCATATATAACCTTTATCATGTTCAGAAAATTTCCTTCTATTCCTATCTTTTGCAGTGTTTTTATGAGGAAAGCGTGCTGTATTTTTTCAAATGTTTTTCTGCATCTATAGATATGATCATGTAATTTTTTCCCTTTGATCTGTTTGTGGTGTGTATTACATTGATTGATTTTCTTATGTTGAACTATCCTTGCATACCAAGGTTGAAACTGACTTGGTCATGCTGTATGATTCATTTGATGTGCTGATCAATGTGATTAGCAAGTATTTTGATGAGGATTTTAGCATCTAGGTTCATTAAAGAGAGTGGTCTGTAATTTTCCTTTCTTGTGGTGTCTTTGTTTGGCTTTGGTATTAGGGTACTGTTGGCATCATAGAATGAATTAGGCAATGTTCATTCTATTTTGATTTTTTGGAAGAGTTTAAGCAAGATTGGTGTTAGTTCTTTCCACAGTGATTGGGAGAATTCACCTGTGAAGTTGTCTGGCCAGGGGCTCTTCTTAGTTGGGAGGTTTTTAATGACTGATTCTCTCTCTTTATTTGTGATTGGTTTGTTGACATCCTAAATATTTCCTTTTGTCAATATAGGTTGCTTATGTTTTTCTAGGAATTTGTCCATTTCCTCTAAATTGTCCTTTTTGTTGGCATATAGTTTTTCAAAATATCCTCTTATGATAGTCTTTATTTCTGTGGGGTCAGTGGTGATATCCCCTTTCTCATTTCTCATTTTGTGTATTTGCATCTTCTCTCTTTTTTTCTTTGTCAGTCTAGCTAAGGGTTTGTTAACTTTATTGATCTTCTCAAAGAAACTGTTCTTACTTTTGTTTATTTTTTCTAGTGTTTATTTTCTATTTCATTTAGTTCTGCTCTGATCTTTGTTATTTCTTTCTTTCTTCTTCCTTTGGGGTTAGTTTATTGTTTTTTACTAATCCCTCCAATTGTGCAGTTAGGTCTTCAATTTTAGCTCTTTCTTCTTTTTTGATGTATAGTTCTCTGGCCCTTGCAGAATTCCAGCTTCCTTCCACTGTGGTTATAGAAATTATTTGTATGATTTCAATCTTTCTGAACTCATTGAGACTTTCTCTGTGGCCTAGCATGTGGTCTATCTTGGAAAATGATCCATGTGCTCCTGAATGTGTATCCTGCTGTGTTTGGGTGTAATGTTCTGTTTATGTCTATTATGTCCAGATTGTCTAATACATTATAAAAAGTCTTTGTTTCTCTGTTGATTCTCTGTTGAGATATTCTGTCTAATGGTGACAATGGTGTATTAAATTCCCGCAATATAATTGTAGAGGCACATATTCCTTCATTTAGTTTTTCCAGTGTTTGTCTCACGTATTTTGAGGCACCCTCATTAGATGCATAAGTGTTTATGATTGTTCTTTCTTCTTGAAAGATTACCCCTTTTACTAATATGTAGTGTCCATCTTTGTCTCTCACAACAGTTTTGCATTTAGTGTCTATTTTGTCCCATATTAGTATAGCTACTCCTGCCCTTTTATGGTTATTGTTTGCTTGTAAGATTATTTTCCAGTCATTCACTTTCAATTTTCTTGAATCCCTGGGTCTAAGGTGGGTCTCTTGTAGAAAATATGGGTCATATTTTCTTATCTATTCTGCCAATCTGTGTTTCTTGACAGATGAGTTTAATCCATTAATATTCAGTATTATTACTCCCAAGAATTACTTACATTAGCCACATTTACTTTGGATTTGTGTATGGCATATGTTTTTATTTCTCTTTTTTTCTCTTTTTAGTTATTCTTACACTCTCCTCCAAGTTTGTTTGTCCTGTTTCCTATTTTTTCTTTCCTCCTGCAGAACTTCCTTGAGTATTTCTTGAAGGGCAGGTTTCTATTGGCAGACTCTCTTAGTTTCTGTTTATCTGTGAATATTTTGAATGCTCTGTCATTTTAGAATGCCAGCTTTCCTGGATAGAGTATTCTTGTTTGGGTTTTTTTTTTCTTTTATACATTGACTATGTCATACCACTGCCTTCTTGCCTCCATGGTTTCAGATGAGAAATCAGTACTTAATCTTATTGAGTTTCCCTTGTATGGGATGGTTCTCTTTTCTCTTGCTGCCTTCAGTATTTTCTTTTTCTCTTGAGCATTGGAAAATTTGACAAGTATATGTTTTGGGGTAGGCCTGTTGGGATTTATACTGTTTGGGGTGCATTGCACTTCCTGGACATGCACATCCGTCTCCCTCAATAGGTTTGGGAAATTTTCAGCCATTATTTCCTCCAATACCCATTCTGTCCCCTTTCCCTTTTCTTATCCTTCTGTGATGCCTGTAATGCATATGTTTGTGTGTTTTGTGTTGCCATTCAGGTCCCTAAGTCCCTGATGGATTTTTTCTATCTTTTATCTATCAGTTCTACTACCTGTTTGATTGATTTCAGTTGTACTGTCTTCCACATCACTAATTCTTTCCTTTGCTTCTTCAAATCTGCAGTTATTAGCTGAGAGTGTATTTTTGATTTTTTGGATTGTGTCATTCATCATCATCATATCCATTATCTTTTTGCATATGTTTACAGTTTCTTCATATGCTCTCCAAGTGTTTTCTTTATATCCTTAATTTCTTCCTTCACTTCATTAAGTTGACCCATGATATTTATTTAGCGAGCTTTGATTAATTGTTCAATGTTCTGCTCCTCTTCCTGGCTTTTAGTTTGTTCATTGGATTGGGCTATGTCATCCTGATTATTGGTATGGTTTGTAATTTTTGTTGCTGTCTGGTCATCATTTTATCTTGATGGGTTTATTCAATTGATTAGCTTCTCCATCTAGTCTTGGGTTTTATTTAGGTGCTGTTTGTGTGTGTGTGCTAAGTCTTCTGTTTGACCCTTTGTTCTTCTTATTCTAGTTCCTTGTTATTGTACAAGTTCCCTTGAAGGAAAAAGATTAAGGCCAGCAAAAGTGAAGACATAAGTAAAGAAAAGGCATAATAGTAGCATTGATAGTAAATGTTAGCAGAAGAACCATATAAGACCTAGGAGAATGAAAATTAAACTCATGTAAGCTGTGTAGAGTTATAGGAATAAAAAATGGAGTATCTACAATGAGATAGAAACTGAATTTGGAGAAGAATATAGTATTAATTAAAAGGCCATTGTGATCAGGAGAGAGGGAAAGAGAAAAGAAAGGACAATAACCTGAAGAGTTAACAAAAGATAGAAAACAGAATAGAGGCATTAGGAATAAAAAGCCAGAAAAATTGGGGGCTAAACAAAGAAAGGTGGAATGAAAGAGCACCAACAGAAGATGGAAGATAGAAAGATGTAAAGGAAAGGAAATAGCATTGGTAGTCAAAATCAGTACACATGGAAAAGAGAAAATTGAGGATGATGAAGCACAGCAACAAGAAACACTGCCAGAAGCACCTAATAGAAAAAAATTAAAAGGGGGGGGGGGAGTGGGTGGATAAAGAGGAAGGAAAGAGAAGAAACAACAACAACAAAAAACAGATAAGCCCTCAAGCAAAGAGTCCTCCTTGCAACTGAATAAACTGATTAAGAATCTGCCTCTCTCCCTTCCTCACTTTCCTCTCTCCCAGGGCAACAGGAAGCCCATGTAAGAGTTCCCCTCTGAGATTCAAAAAGGACCCTGGTGAGCCAATATACCACAGAAAATAATGACTCTCAGTCTCTTTGAGAGAGAGCACCCACACCTTGCCGGGAACCCAAAATATGCTATTGGAAGTCTATCAAGCACTTCCTACTCTCCCCCTCCCTTAGGTGTGTTGCACAGGACTAGGTAATTGCCTAACTCCCCCTTCTCCCAGACCAATTTTCCCTATCCCAGGGCATTTAGGTAAATCGGGCTGCCTCAGCAGATTCACCTTTCACCTCTTCCTAGTTTCTCCTCAAACCAGCTGGTATCCTCCTCAAAGCTCAAAAAGGGGGGACCAGACAATTGAACCCACACTCCTCACGCCCCTCTGCACCCTTCACCAGAACCCTCACACTCTCACAGTTTGTCCACAACCTGCAGGCTTGGGAAATTCTGGGGTTCAGCGTTCAGGGAATGCTGCATTCGGGGAATGCAGGTTTGGGGAATGTGGGTTCAGGGATTGTGGGTTTGGGGAACATAAGGTTCAGGGAACACCACTGTGTGACCAGCAGGGTTCGGGGAATGACATGGTTACCTGCCCTATGGAAGGGTTTAGCTTTCCCACAGCTTCAGGTACAAGCACCTGAAATGCACAGTTTTACCTTGAACAATCACTCTTTTTTGTTGCACTCTCTCCAGATTGATGTCCAGAAGTCCCCTGGTTTGTGGGTTCCTAAAACAGCCCACTCAGGTAGGATTTTGTCCTCACACAGATGATTTTTTGTAGGAGAGATGATCACAGTGCACTTACTCTGATGCCATCTTGCCCCACCTATTTTTCTTTTAAAACTTTCAAATTCTTCTTTATGCTCATACATTGTCTTCTTAATATCCTTTAATTCTATTCATATTTTCCTTCATCTTCTTGAATTTGTTTAGGAAATTTGTTTGAACTTCTTTGACTAATTTTTCCAAATTCTGTGTCTCATTTGAAGTTTTAATTTATTCCCTTGGCTGTGGCATATCTTCCTGTTTTTTAGTATGACTTGTAATTTTTTGCTTATATTTGGGCATCTAGTTATTTTGATGTGTTAGTTCAGAATGTCAGTTTCTTCCTTTAGTGTAAAGTTTTATTGTCAATTGGCTTAGTGTTGGGGCTCTTCTTTGAGGCTTTGAGGTCCAACTTTTCTGAGTCTCTAGAGTAGTTTAACTGTTCAGATTTTATCAGATATTCTTCATGTCTTTCTTGCACTGGATATGTGGTACAATTTTTAAAGTTGCCTTTGATTGTGCAATTGTTTTACCTCCAGGAGAAAACTTCCTTTTCTCAGTTCCTTTTCCAGAAATCTGACCCATTCTCTGTTTTTTTCTGAAGGATATTCTCCTCAACTCCTATGATTTGTTTAAATTATTTCCTCAAAAAGTGCCCCCTTTCTGTACACTTTTCAGTTCTTAGAACTGTCACATCTTACAGCAGCTCAGTACTCCTGTTTTTAATTTCTTCTGTGAGGATTTTATGTCTCCGATTTCTTCCCCATTAGTGTATCCTGCCCTGGGGATCCACATGGGGTCAATCCAGAATGTTTTGCATTTAGGTGGCCCAGCAAACAGAGATTGGACTGAGTATGCACACATCTTGCCAACAGTTCTGCCACAGTCTCTCTTTCCCCACTCCTGGGGACAATTTTTGTATGTGGCACTCTTCAGCAGCTTGTGTTCTGTCTTGGTTCTCTATAGACTTGGGTCTCTGTGCCTGGATATGCATGGGTTTCTAACTTGGTACAATAAGTGGCTCTATACTCTGCATCTGTGTCAAGAAGGACTCAGGTTATTCTGCCTCTGTGCATCTACTGAGCTGTGTGGGGGTTGAATGAGGGGGATATGTCTGAACTGGCAAGTCCAGGAGGAAAATCTCTTACCTGACCTTGGAGATAAATTTTCTTTTTCTTTGATTCAGCAATTTGGTGTCCTTTTGGTCTCTATCATCTTCCAGCATACTAATCAGGTTGTGTTTGTAATTTTATTTGTTGATTCTGAGGGAAGAGTTTTCAGGGGATATCTTATGTGTCCATGTTTAGGACATTTCCTGCTACTATAACTTTTTGCTAGAGGGGTACATATGTGTGAATATCTGTTAAAAGTATATCATTTCTTTCTCTAATCAATTTTCAAATCCGTGTACATATACATATTTTAATGTGTCTTTTCCCCTACTGAATATTGGATTTTAAAAGAAATCTATAATTTCTAGAAATCATCACCCATTCTTCATGATTTATATAAGGTGCTAATATTTGTATATAAGATATAAGACACAGTATAGTTGATTTTCAGTGTAAGTACCTGGTCTTCAACAGCACTGACTTATATTTCAAACCTTTAAAAAGCTTATGGCTGTCAGGAATGTCAACCTCTTTCCCACACATACTATAATAAAACAATTATAATTAGTCAAATCATTCAACTTAATTTTCTTCTGCCCTCAGTTGATAAAGGTGTTACATAGCTCCAAAAAGAGCCGGGAGGTTATCAGAGGGGTTGCCCTTTTGCACACTTCAACAGAGTCCCAGAGACAGATAAAGTAGATACAACCCCAGGTATTGGTTCTTCTGAGAGCTACAGAGACCCCCATATTCTATGGTCATGGCAGATGGAGTTCAGTGCCATGTCAGTTGGCCCTAATTTGGAGTTTGTGTAATTGTGTGATTGTGTGATGGAGCTGGTCTCAGATGTGTTCTTTGTTCACAAGCCTCTCCTGTTACTTTTACCAGAACTGTAGTTGGTGCTGGGGTTTAATGTATACTCAGGGGACCTGAATCTCTGGACTTACCATGTGATAGCCAGGTCCTGAGCTTCAACCGACTTCAACTCCTACACTCTGGTTTAATGGACTTATCCCACTCATCTAACATGGAGGTGAAGAAGATCAACCAACACACCAGGGAGCCAAGAGTGCCTACAACTGAAAACAGGAGGATTGCATCCAATATCCATGTGGAATCTAAGCCCCCTCTTGATATAGATGTGGAGTGGACACATCCATTCCAAGGTCCACAGGATGGAGGAATAGAGTATGGATTAGAGTAGACTTACTGATATTCTATTCATGAACTATTGTGATTTGTAATAGAAGAAAATGTGGCATTGGTGTGGAGAAAGTGTCTGTGGTGCTGCTGGGAGTAGGGAGTGGGAGGAAGAGATGAGATGTGGGGGCATTTTTGGGACTTGGAGTTGTCCTGGGTGTTGCTGAAGGACTGTTACTGTTACTGTTACGAGACATTGTATGTCCTTCCATGGCCCACGGTGGACTGTGGGAGAGTATGGGCTATGGTGTGGACCACTGACCACGAGGTACAGCAGTACTCAGAGATGTATTCACCAAGTGCAATTAATATCTCATGATGATGGAGGAGGTTGTTGTTACGGGGGGAGGAGTGAGGGGAGGGGTGGGAGGTATATGGGGATCTCATATTTTTTTTAATGTAATATTAAAAAAATAAATAAAGACAAAAAAATTGTCAGAAAAGAAAAAAAGGTGTTACATAGTAAACTCAGAGAGAGTGCTTAAGACCCCAGAGAAACAAAAAGGAAAACTGTGCTCTGAGGTAAAGTGAATGGCATGTAATTTGACACTGAATAATTTAGAGTTCAATACATTTAGAATTATTAAGACATCAGGGCCACTAATGACAATTTCAGTAATCTCATTTTCCTGGAAAATGGCTGATAATTCCTTTTACCATCTCTCTTGTTATGTTACTGATATATATGTTGCTTTACTGGGTTTTATTACAATATATTTGTTTTTATTACAAAGAATATGTTCTTATTTTAAGTACTACTTATTTTGCATATTAAGTCCTAATTACTAGCAGGAAGATATCCCTTATCCTTCTTACTAGATGTTTATTTCAATCATTTCATTCAATGCTATTTTGTTGTTGAGTAACTTGAAATGTATTAGGAATTTTGAATAGAAATGAACTTGAGTTCTAAATTTAGATTCATGCATAAAATATTGCAAAAATACTACCTACAAGATGAACATTTTACACCGGCTGCCTACAATGTACCAGTACTTAACATATATTATCAGTTTTTCTCTTCACAGCAACCTTATAAACAGAAATGTTTGCCCTCACTAGATGCCACTGATTTAAGATCCCCCACCTTAACCTTGGTGTTTCTGAATACAGTGCCTTCATTTTTAGAGTGAGAATACTGATACCTGCCTTGCAGGGTTGTTTTAAGACTGTAAATTATTGTTTTCACACTTTTTTTTCCCCTCAAAATAGCTCATCCTGCAATCTTTCCCATCTTAGTAAATGACAGCCCATTCTTCCATTTCCTTGAGCTAAAAGTATTTTTAATAGTTCTCTCTTTAAAATTTCCATGTGGTGGGTTTACTAGTTTGGACATGTTCTTGGCCAAGGTCCTTATTCTGGTGGGTGTGGACCCATTGTAAATAGGACCACTTAAGGATGTTACTTAAGTTAAGGCTTGGCCCAACTTAATCAGGTCAGACTTCAATACAGATTACTGGAGTCCTATATAAGTAGAATGACATTTTAGACAGGGAGAAAGAAAGCACAGGAAGAAGCTAGCAATCAATAGAACCTGAAGAAGAATGGAGAAGATATTTCCATGTGTATTGCCATGTGAGAGAAAATCCAAGGACCAAGAATCAGCAGCAGCCACTTCCAAAATGCCTCAGTTTTTTAGGAGAAATCATTCATTTGCTGATGTCTTCATTTTTACTTCTCCTAGGCTCAAAACTGTGAGCCAATAATTTCTCCTTGTTTTGGCCAATCTCCTTTGTGACATTTGTGATTGCAGCCAGTAAACCAAGACACTTCACAACCAATAATACATTGGTAAACTCCATTATATCTACTTTCATCACCCATAGAGAATTTTCCCAACTACTACCGTTACTGCTATGGTAATTAGGTCAAGACCATGCTTTGCTCACCAGAAAGATTCCAAGTGTCTCCTAATAGCTCCTTATTTCTTTTCTTGCCACCACATCCTTCCATAGCCAACTTTCCATTCAGTAGCCAGATGATCTGTAAAATCACCAATCAGTTCTTGCTATTCCTGAGCTTATAACCTCTCATGGATGTTATGAGTGATTCATACTCATGTAGCCTGTGGCTACTTTACTGGGGGCTTTCCCTAACTATGGGAACAATGCTGGGCCACAAGGGCAGAATGGAGGCTCAGATGAGTTAGTATTCTGAGATCATCAGTAGTAGGAAGGGTGGATAAATATCCCAGTCTTGACAGTCCTCGAATGGGGCCACTCTGAATAGTTATGTAATATAACATTCCCAAAGTTCCCTAGAAGGAAATAATTCCAGTTTTCCTGAGCAGTAATTCTGCTCAATAATGCATTCTATATTTGCTCCCTACTTTTCCCTATCTTACTTTCTCATTTTAGTACTGGTATTTCGCAGAATTTCTTCTCAAATAAACTACTTAAACTCAAAACCTTCTCTCAGTGATTGCTTCTGGGTGAACCTAAGCTACCCATCTTGCCCAGAGAAAATATCCTAAAAGATGCCCACCCCATACTCTTTCCCTCACTGACCTCATCTCCTACTGCTTTTCCCTCATACTTTCCATGCCCCTCCATTTCTTTCTCCAACACTCTTTTACCCACCTCATTGCATTGCCATTTGCTGTTCTTTTTGCTGTGATGTTTCTTGACCAATATCCTGTCCTCATGTCTTGTTCCTCAACTTTTATCAGGTTCTTTCTCATTTGTTTCCTTTATAGAAATTCCCCGTTCTCATCCTCTTCCTTGACACATACTCACAAATACTCTCTGCCTTACCCTGTTACATTTTCCTTTTTTTCCGCTTAAAACCCCTTGGTATACCACATATTTTTTTGTGTGTGTATTTATTTGTGTCTTTCCACTAAACCGAAGTCCTATGATACCAAGAACTTAGCCTGTGTTGTGAAATGAATTGTGTACTCCACAGAAAACATGTTGAAAACTTAAGTCATATTCTTGTTCCTGTGGACCGATTTGTGAATAGGACTTTGAAAATGTTATTGTCAGTTAAGGTGTAGACTCATTTGTAAATAGGAAATTTGAAGATCCTATTTAGGTGTGGCCAAACTGAATCAGAGTGGACCTTAGTCTGTATCACTTAGGCCTTTTAAAGAGATGAAATTCAAATGCAGACAGAAAAGCCAGAAGTCAGTGAAATCAGAAGAGCAGACACAAGAGGAGGACCATCATCACAACATCTCTACTGACTCCAGGAGAAAGCATGGTCTTGCCAACATCTCGAGTTTGAACTTCATGCCTTCAGAACCATGAGCCAGTAAATCACTGTTGTTAAGCCAATCAATGTGTAGTATCTGTCATAGTGGTTCTGGCAAATTAAAACAAATTAAAACTGTCTGTTTATTGTCAGTGCTGTATGCTCCATGACTAGAATAATCTCTAGAATACACAAAGCAGTTACCAATATTTTATTTTAAAAAGTTAATAGTAGTATGAATTTGTGTAAACTGTTTAACTTTGGAAAGACATTTTCCTTCTTAATTGTAAAATGGGAATAACAAGTGCCTAGTAGCTAGTATGTGCCTTATAAATAATGTTCATTCTTATGGTCAATATTTTATGTTATTTAATTCATGAATCTAATATCTTGTTAAGTTGTTGCTATAAATACAGCAAAAGTAGTAGAAATGTTTCTTATTGCAGGGGATGTAAGTAACAATTGTGGCTTTATAAAAGAATAACTGGAAATCCAATATATCTAAGCCCACATTAACACAGCGTAGCCATGACATTGAAAGATCTGTCTAATAGGCAATACTTTCTTGAGTAGAATGATGCAGTGTTCAATTCTGGAAATGGTAAAAGTGATTAGATTTGTGAATGGAGATGATTTATTCAGTAGGAAAACTTCTGGAAGTTTAGTCTGGGGTATAATACTTTCTTAGGAAAGAGACCATTTGCTTTAGAAGAATTAATCAGAATAGAGATGGATAAAAATAAATTTATTAAATTTTGTCTTATTTGTTTTGTTTTTTAATGTAAAACAAAGCACAAGTAAAATAGGCAGAGAGTAAACTGACCAACTTGAAAAGAGACCTTGAGAGTAAAGATTGATTTTAATTCCCTCTGAAGGAATTTCTCAAAGAAGGAATCACAAGTTCAAATCTTTACAGAGCAAAACACTTCTTTACTGCTCAGACTGGGATAATTCATAAGAAATAGTTCTTTGCAATATACTTGCAATATGATAGCCACGTGAAAAGGAACAGGGCTGAGATAAAACTTTTAAAGTCATTTTATACTTTCTCATAGCCTTTGAACATCAAAACAATGAGACCTAATGTATAAAAGTAACATTAGTAGAAATACTTTTTGAGATAAATTTATAATCATGATTGAAAAACAAATATGAAGGAAATGAAGGATGATTGTGAATGATGGCTATATCCTTATTTGCATTTAACGGAAAACTTTTGAATATAGACTTTACTATACACACACACACAAATAATCCAATGAATTTTGACCTGAATACAGGATTTATGTCCAGAGTATCATTAGCATCCCAGAAGCCACCTTTAGACATAGTTGCATGAGATAGATTTGTAAGAAAGCAACTTAAAGAAATAGGCAGTGTTTGGTTTGGCCATTTTGTGGATATAGGAGGCAGCAGAAATGGGCAATTTGTGTGTCAGTGACTGTGCATTTCCCCCATCAGATCAAATCTGCAGTGAGGGCCTGAGATCATTTCTGCAAGTTCACGTTACAACCTATTTCTACACACCTTCTAATGACTGTGAGCTTTCTAATGTCCCTTAATAAGTCTCCACCTACATATGTTAGCTACAGTAGATTCTGTTTTCTAGAGGCAAGGAAACTGAATGAAACTGAAAAGTTCTATGTAACTGAAGAGTCAAAATTTATTGAATAAGATTCCCAAAGGAGTATTAATGAAAAGAGAACACTCAAGAATAGAAAGATTTTCAAGATATGTAAGGAGCTTTGAGAAGCATCCATGTAAGATTAACTTTGAAGCTCCACCTTCAGGAAGGAAGAATGTTTGCGATGTCAAAGTGAGCATAAAAATTCTGAAAGTGGGAAACCTCAAGTAATCCCAGAACTGCATTGTTTAGTTCATCTTCAGTGACACAGTAAATGAAAACCACATTTCACCCGATCAAGGGAACTTGCTTTTTAATAAAATGAAGTGTCCTCCCCTCCCCCTTAAAGTGAGGCAGTAAAGCAGAATACAAAGGGGAAAGTATTAAATATAACAATTGGGGGATTTAGGAGTAGGTTTTCAATACTTGCTATGTGGAAGCCCATAACCAAGATCTAAGAGCGTATTACTTGTTCAGTTTTTTGAATCTTTTTGTTCAAGGAGAAAAATAAGCAATAAAATCTCACCAAATTATTTTGGCAACATTATGGTGACATATTATTTAAAAACATGTCTCTGTGTGAACTTTATTGTATAATGTATTTTTCAGTGCATATACATATTTTAAAGTAGTTTGAAGTATTTTGTGAGTTCCATACTGTAGAATGCTTATATTGTTTCAAACTTGTTGGTAGCATCCAGTTGTACAAAACTGGTGTCAGACTAAGTCTAAAGTGACATATTATAGTTGAATACAAAAATAAGGCTATATGGGAATTGGACTTGGCCCAGTGGTTAGGGTGTCCGTCTACCACATGGGAGATCCGTGGTTCAAACCCCGGGCCTCCTTGACCCATATAGAGCTGGCCCATGTGCAGTGCTGATGTGTGCAAGGAGTGCTGTGCCACGCAGTGGTGTCCCCTGTGTAGGGGAGCCCCACGTGCCTCCTTGACCCATGTGGAACTGGCCAATGCACAGTGCTGATGCCCGCAAGGAGTGCCGTTCCATTCAGGGGTGTCTAGGGGAGCCCCGTGTGCAAGGAGTAAGCCCCATAAGGAGAGTCGCCCAGCACGAAAGAAAGTGCAACCTGCCCAAGAATGGTGCCGCCCACACAGAGAGCTGACACACCAAGAAGACACAACAAAAAGAAACAGATTCCTGTGCTGCTGACAACAACAGAAGAAGACAAAGAAGAAGACACAGCAAATAGACACAGAGAACAGACAACCGGGGCAGGGTGGGGGGGGCGGGAGGGTGGGGGAAGGGAAATAAATAAATAAATAAATAATTCTTTAAAAAAATAAGGCTATAAACATAAAGGAATTATGAAAACATAAGTTATTAGGTTGATGTAAAATTGATCAGGAAAATTACATGAAGAGTAAAATTTTGTGTATTTTATTCATGGACTCAACCATCATCTAAATTCATTTATAAAAATATAGATATGTGTATGATTTTGATTAAAATCATCATTCTCCCAATTGCAAAGGCTTTTTTTGTATGATTTAAGTTGTTTGCTTAGTTAAAGAACATTTGTTTTAGAAAGCACATTTAAAATTTTATTCACATTGGCTAAAATATACAAACCAGTCTTCTGGACTTGATCTTAGGAACTCATCTTTCTGTAATATTACTTAATATTTTGTCTAAATGTTTACTTTCCTAATTACCTCCTGAATTTCCTCATGCTGGCCTAAAAAGTTCAAACCTAGTAGTATTTGCACATGGAATTCAAATATTTGCAAGAGTACTTGTCCTTATTCTTTACTCATCAGTTAGCAAAGTCAAACACCGTTTAGTCTCAAATTCCACAACCAGCATGGAGGGAATCCTAATCTTTCTCTCTCTCTCTCTTTTTTTTTTTTGGAAAAAAACATCCATTTTCAAAGCAACGGTTGCCATTTAATCATTCATTCACCATTCATTGACCATCTATATGACAGGCACTTGCATGTATGTGACCAGTACAAAATTTGGTCTGTGAAATTAAGGAGTTTTATACTAATGGGCAGAAACAGATGGGAGCACATGATTGCAAGGTGATTAGATATGATCTGGTCTGTATGACATGTAATATACAACAGATGATGAAGGAGAAGGCCCTGGCTGGGAGAACTAGGAACACCAGGAAAGAAGTAGGTCGGGTAAAGAAAGAAGTCCCTCTGACTATTACAGAAAGAAGCTGAACAGATTGATTGAGGTATAGTTAACATATAATGAACTTTATTTTAACAGATTGATTGAGGTATAGTTAACATATAATGAACTTCAAGTTTTAAAAATACAAAATTTGATAAATAGTGGCATAGGTATTAAAATATCTTACTCCCCAAAATTCTTCATGCCTTTTTGTAATCCCTCCCACTTGTCTTTCCCTAGAAAATTTTCCTCCCCTCCCCAGTAACTGGAGCACATTAATCTGCTTTCTGCCACTATAGAATAGTTTACAGATTCTAGAATTTTGTATAAATGGACATGTACGTGCAACATGTACTCTGATGGAGGGTGGTGGTGTTTCTCTTCTTTTGTTCAGCATTATTATTTTGTGAAACACCCATATTGTAGCATGGATCAATAGTTTATTGTTTTTATAACTGTGAGAGTTTAAAGCTGGGTGGATTCTAGAAAATCATGTTCTTAGGGCTAATCCATTCCTGTTGGTATTGATACTTTTGACTGAATTGCTTCAATGAGGTATGACCCAGGACATATCTTGATCCTCTTGCTGGAGTCCTTTATAAATGGAAGACTGAAAGCAGAGACACACAGACAAAATGCAGCAGAGGCACTGAAAGAAGGCTACTTGGAATCAGTGTAGCACAGAGGCATAGAAAGAAGCTCGCAAGAGGCCAGGTCAATGGAGCAGCTTGAGGCTGGAGAGAAACCAGAGGAGAGGGGAGAGATAAGCCTACCAGCTTTGTGTCCTACCAACTGCTAGATTGCCCATAGCTGTAACTCTGAGAGAAAGCATCTTTAGATAATGTTGCCATGTACCTGATTGTCCAAAGCTGCAACTTGGTGAAGGAGCATCTCTTGATAATATAGCATCTCATGGTCTCAGAACTATAAGCTTTTAGCCTAATAAATTCCCATAATAAAAGCCAAAATATTTCTGGTATATTGCTTGGACAGCATTTAGCAAACTAAGATAATAACTGAGTAGTAAACTGTAGTGTCTTAAGACTTTCACTTTGTGAAGGTTATTTGTGGCGTTTCCAGTTCTGGCTATTTTAAACAAAATTACTATGAAAAATTTTATTAGAGACATATTTCCTATATATAATCCTTGTTTGGATGTATAGTTTTATTTCATTGATTTCTCTTTGGTAAATAACAAGGAATGGAGTGACTAGATATTATGTAGTCAATGTTTTTAAGAAACTGACAAACTCTTTTCCAAAGTGTTTATTTGATTTTTCATCCACACCAGGAGTGTATAAGAGTTCCAGTTCATCCACCTCTCTGCCACCACTTGGTAAGGTCATTCTTTGAAATTCTAGCCATTCTAAAAGATTGTGCTTTTAAGTTGCACTTTTTAATGACTAATGATGGGTAGCATATTATTGTATGGTTATCTACCATCCATGTACCCATATATCTTCTCTGGTGAAGAATCTTTTGCCAATTTTTTTTGGATTGTGTATTTCCTTGCTGAGTTCTGATCCTTTTTTTATAAATTATGAATACAAGTCATTTATTTGGAATATCATTCATATTTCTTTTCTTTTGGTCTGTAACTTGCCTCTACATCCTCTTAATAGAGTCATTAGAAGATCAGAAATTTTTAATTTTGAGGAAGCCCAATTTGTTCCATATGGATTATACTTTTGGTGTTGTGCTTAAGAAAATGGTAGCCTAAACCAAGATCACAAAGGTTTTTTCTTGTACACTTTCTTCTAGAAAATTTTATGTTTAGGGCTATAATTGATTTTTAACTCTACTTTGATGTAAGGTATGAAGTATGTGCCAAAGTTTATATTTTTGCTAATGGATATCCAAATGTTCAAGCATCATTTACATAAAGGAATATCCTTTTTTCCCACTCGATTGCCTTTTTACCTTTGGTGAACATAAGCTGTCCATACATGAGTAGATTTTTTTAACTTTAGTGAACATCAGTTATACCTACATGAATAGATCTATATCTGGACATCTTGTTATGTTCCATTGATCTAGTCACATCATTATACCAAAACCACACTGTCTTGATTACTCTAGCTTTATAATAAGTCTTGAGATCAAATAGTTTTAGTGCTCCCACTTTACACTTCTATTCAGAGTAGATTTGTCTACTCTGCTTTCTGTGTTTTTGTATTTGTTTTCAAATAGGTTTCCAAGTTTCTATGAAAGTCATGCTGAGATTTGAACTATTACTGCATTGAATATATAGGTTAAAGTGTTTCATTTTTTTTGTTTTTGCATCTTGGCTAGAAATAGAACACATACTTCTACTAAGTACAGCTCTTTCTTACAGAGTCTTTGCAATCAAGTTGGTCTATAGATATCAATTGTGCTTCACATCAATTGGTCAGTGTAATTGAATAATCTGATGGTTTAAGGAAAAAGAAAAATGAAAGAAACTTTGGGGGAAGAGGTGATGGCTATCTATATCCAAGATTATTCCAAAGACTAATAGTTCATTTGATAATGTGCTTAATTCATGTCTGAGCCCTGATATTTTAGTAAGAGACATATTTTATAGCAATTATGACTTTAGGACCTGGTTTTAAATCTTTGGTTTTGAATCTTGGACCAGATACTTATTACATTTGTGATCCCCATTATTTTATTTAACCTCTCTGAGCCTCAGATTCCTCATCTAAAAAATTAAACTACTACTATAGTCTAAATTCAAGGAATTATTGTATATTTAAAATGATAAAATAACTAGAATATATTAAGTACTTAAAAAGTGTTACTAATATAAACACAGCTGTTAGAGATTTTTGAATACTTTCTTCTTGCCAGGACAGATTGCCCATGGTGATTGACAGGACTTCTCTCACTTTGCATTTCAAAGCAAAGACTGTAAAATGACATGTAAGCAACACTGTAAGTTCTATCCTTGTCATGTTTTTCTTTATGCCTTTGTCTTTTTCTCTCTTTTCCTCTTCCACCTTCCTATCTCGGCTGTTTTTAAGATTTATCTCTTAATTATAGACTTTAAGAAATTTGGTGTGTTGTGCACTGATACAATTTTCTTCATATTCCCCATCCCTCTTAGATTCACTAAGCTTCTTGGACCCATGGGTCATTAGTTGTTATCAATTTGAAAAGTAATGGCTGTTATTTCTTCAAATATTCTTCTGCCTACCACCCTTCTCTAGAGGACTCCAATTACTGTCTATTAGGTTGCTTGCTATTGACCAACTGCTCAATGATCCCCTAAATACTTTTTCCTTCTTTTATTCTTTGTGCTTCATTTTGGATCAATTCTGTTACTATGCCTACAATTTCACTAATTCTTTCTTCTTCAACATTTAATCTGCCATCAACCCAATCCAATTCAATGATAATTAGGTATGTTTAATACAGTGTTAAGATGAGATCCCACAGACAATTGAGATCTTACTAAAACGTGAATCTCAAATATTCCATCCTGAGATTTCTCCAGCTTCTCAGAGTGCTTCCATCTTCACCTCTCCATAATTTCTTTCTATAATGTCACCTCAACCAAATTATCTTTCTTAGCTTTTCTTCATGTGGCTCTTTTGTCATCTCAGTCCTGGCATTTTGAGCCAGTTAGTCTTTGGACATAACTGACACCCCATCTCCACAAAGCTCCTAGTTTCTCCACTATAAATTGCCCCAGAATACAAAATATTTGCATATAGTAGAAGTTCTTACCATAGCTTTGGATGTTGTTTGTGTGTGCATGTGTGTGTGTGTTTATGTTTGTGTGCCATGTTTTAGAACCTCCTCTGGCAAGAGCTAATGTAACTCATTACTTTTAGCCACATACGTCAGGGACATTCTTGCTGGCCATAACAGCTTGTCCTAGTCCATTATCCTCAATTTTCTCATTTATTATTTTCCCCATCACTAATTCTCTTTCATGCTTCTTCATAGATTGCCTCAGAAATAGGAGGTCTTCTTCTGGAAATCCTATAAAATGCAGGTTTTGATTCTATAGCTCTCCAGTGGTGCTCACCAACCTAATGAGTTTCCCATTAATGCTGATGCTGATTCTCCTCCCATCATATTTGGAGTTGGAAGACAGTAGAACATACAAATTCAGCCTACATAATGAACTGTTGTTCATGAAATAGTGAAAATGTGCTGTTTGTTCATTCTAATTTTAGCTGGATGGCGGTTACATTAAACTAGTAAGGAATAAAAAGGAAAAAGATATGTCTATGTAGCCTTTTATAGTTCAATCCATCAAATCTAAATCCTAAAAACAAAGTTTTAACTTTTATTCCAATGGATTTGGGAGGCAACATGAAGAAAATATTCCTAATATCTTAGGAAAATTAAGTCAAAGATTTTTTTCTCAGATAAATAACTCTGCCTTATCAAATCATTTACCTAGTTTGTAATATGTGTTTTAATATGTTAAGTTCCCAAAATTTATCAAATATCATGTGAAACATTAGATTAAAAGGAAGATTATTTTACAGTAGCTTAAATAAATATGGACAATTTTACTATATTCTTGTTTAGATACGTATACTCTGACCTTGAACCCAAGAGAAAGAAATTGATTTAAAAGGTATTTACATAAGTATTGCTTTAACATAGATAACTCTGTTTTTCATTGAAATAATCCTTGAAATAATTTCATCCATTATAGGAATTTGTCTCTAAGTTTGGGAACAATGACTAAGAGAGTAGAATAGAAAAGACAAAACTTTCCCTTTAACAACAGAAAAAGAATAATTTCTAAGGGAGCCATCCATCTTATTTAAACAAAAACAATTAAAAATTGTGGTTTATGGATGAGTGAAATAAGATTGAAATCAATTCTGAATGATTCCTCAGGCATGTGGCTGAAAGTATGAAGATAACTACAAACCTGTAATGTGAAGCTAACCCTTGGAGAGGAGAGATAATTTACGCCAGAGTAATTAGCTCATTCTCACACTCTGCTTTGTAAGTTACTCTGGGGACTAGCTCTGCTGCTCTTCCTGTGTAAACCTGGAATAAGTTTCCAGGCTTGCTAAGGATGCCACCTGCTCCCTGAGGCTTAGCTTTCTCTCTCCTGTTTTCTGGGTAACTATAAAAAGACATTGGCACTGAGCCAGGTATTTTGCATTCCATGTGAAAACCACACAATAGAAAACACTCTCTGATTGTGAAGGTGGTTTGAGAAACTTGTGTGAGGCCTCAACACATTTTTTACGAATTCTCTAAGGATTTGACTTTGCTTCTTGCCATGTCATGTTCATTGATACGGCCTTCTGGTGTTAATATATTTGTATTTAACCTACCTAAGCAGATGGTACAGAAACACACTGACCCCCATTCTAATGATTTAAAATATATTTTTTTACACTTTCTTCCTTGGGGTTTACTTAGAACTTCTATATTTGCATTTGTCTTTCCAAGTCATCCTCCCATCAATAACCTAGTCATGGAGATACTCTCTTTGGGTTAGTATCTAAGGAATGCATGTCTGGAACTGAAAGGACAATTCTGTTGCGTTTAATCATATTTTGTTGGGTCCTTTGGCATATATTAATAGAATATATTGCACATCTGGGTATGTGACATATTTAAATCCACGT
Source organism: Dasypus novemcinctus (assembly GCF_030445035.2). NCBI lineage: Eukaryota > Metazoa > Chordata > Mammalia > Cingulata > Dasypodidae > Dasypus > Dasypus novemcinctus. The sequence goes on from NC_080687.1 coordinate 29,233,786, forward strand.
GGCACATTAATACTTACATAGGCACAAAGGACCCAGGTAATAATTTTTATAACCATTGTAATTTAATATAGGGTACAAAGAGAATTTATTTTACGTAGAAACAAAGTATTCCCAGTATACTCCTCCAACATTTCATATCTCATCAAACATTTTGGAAAAAATTATATATCAAAGTGTATATATGTTTATATATATATGTATAAATAAATATACAAAGTATAAATGTATGTATGTGTGTGTGATACAGGCATACAAAAATGTAGCACACCAGGATGACTGTTATCAAGTTAGCAGGATAATTGAAGAAATGAAGAGTTTTCTATTTACTCCAATTTGAACTGACAATAAATGCAATCATCTCCAAATCTGAGATGATTTTTGAATGTTATTTTTCCTGCTTTGTTAGAAAGCTTTAAAGTCTCTTCTGTCTTTTTAGCTCTGTGCTGACTTCAGTAGCTTACTCTAAAGCTCAGAATGACACTGCATACTTTCCTCAGCTGAGGAGATTGTGGAAGGGGGAGGAGAAACATAATGACACCACCAACAACAACAAAAGTAAACAATTTTTTTGGTCATCATTTTTTCCCTTCCCTGTATGATTTTCATATTGTAGATCTTTTCTGTTGAAGTTTGTGTCAAGGGAAAGGAGATATTTTTGGTCCACTTAGAGGCTTTTGCTACTTATCAATCTTCAGACTAAACCCCCTGTGGTACTTCCTGTCATCAATTTTCAGCTTCCCCTACTCTGCCCAAACCCCCACTCCTAGGAAACTTCCTGTGTCATATGTCTTCCAACCTGCCCTGTGGTTAAGATGTCAGGCATGTTTGCAGGACTACACAGACAGATGAATGGCACGGAAAAGGAAGCCCATAAGTAGACCAAATATATATTGCATACATGCTTGAAAGTAGCATGATAAAGAGGACCTTTTGCATCATTAGGAAAAAAGAATAAATTACTAAACCTATATCGAATCAGTTGACTAACCATGTGGAAAAGGAAAATAAAGTGAAATCCCTGCACCACAATATAAGCCTTAATAAAACCTAGATGAATTAAACATTTACATGTAAAAAAATGCAACCACAAAATTACTGAAATAAAACATGGGTGAATATAGGCTATTGGCAGAAAGAAAGCATATATAAGCACACATACTCAGGTAGCAACTTGAAGGGATGGATCAATAAATTTGAATATATAAAATTAATTTTCTGTATGTTAAAATAGGCAAAACTATAGGCAAATATTGTACTTATAACTTATATGTTAAATATTAGCATTAAATATATAGACATCTCCTAATATTAAAAAAAAAATCAGTATATCAGTAGGCATCAGTGGAAAAATGGTCAAAGACCCTAACTGGAGCCAATTAGAAATAGGAAACAAATAACACCAAAACACTGATGAGATTACAGAAAAATACTCTAAGAAATTCAAGTTAAAACAATAGTTAAATCTCATTTTTACATGTAAAGTGGGAAGTTATAATACAGGATGTAGGCTATGCAAGGCTGGGGGTCAATAGACCTCTCATATATTACACTAGAATTTAAATTGGTTCTTTATGGTGAAAAGGTCAAAAGGTTTACCAGTGCATACATTTCACTCCAGAATTCCACTTTTAAGAATTTAGTATGAGGAAAATTTAAACACAACTTGTTTAAAATATTCAATTATTGAAAACTTGTTATATATTAAATAATAAAACTTTGGCTAAATAAGCTACAGAATATAAATAGGAATGTTTTATACTCATTTAAAAGAATTTTATAAAATATTATTTAAAGGTGTGAGGAAAAATTAATACTTGTGTTTTAGGAGAATAATATGAGATTAAAAAAAAAAACTTTCTAAAATCTGACTCCATTAAAAATTTGTATATATTTATTTATTTTAACTAATTGGTGGACTGTATACTTTATTTTCTTTTGAAACCATATTAATGCTTTCCTCATCAGAGTAAAATGTTTAAAAGATGCCATATCTATTTATGCATTCATTGATATAGTACAATGGGTATCTTTAAAATTAAATAAACAAAAAGAGGTGTTATTATCCCTTTCATAAAGTTATTTTGATTATTCATGCCAGGTCATTAGGTGATTAGAAAAAGATAGGGGAGGTTCAGGTATAACTTAGTTGCTTAACACCTGCTTCCCATGTACAAAGTTCCAGGTTCAATCCCTAATACCTCCTAAATTTTTTTTTTTTAAAAAGATAGGCATATATGATGTGAAAAATATTTGTTCAGTCCTTGACTCTATTTCACCCCTGTAGTTCACCAGACTCTAAAGCCTGTTAATATATTTTGCAATAAATAATCTTTTCCTTTGTCTTTATTCTCTGTGATTATAACTTAATTCATGACTGTATCTCCCAAGGAACTTTCTTAATTTCTTAATAAATAAAATGGAAATAATATTCCCAAGTTTTGGTATGGTCTGTAAGACAGCTATAACATGCACAACCCACTTGTCTACGGAGGTAGCCTGAACTTCGAAATTCAAAACCAACTTTCTTATTTTTTTAAGGTTTTAAAATTTGTTTTCCCTTTATTTTTAAAGGAGCTTTAGATTACATAAACATTACATGGAAAATATAGGGGATCCCATATACCCCACCCTCTTCCCCTTCCCACACTTCCCCCATTAGCAACATCTTTAATTAATGTGGCACATTTGTTACAATTGATGAACATATATAGAAGCATTGCTAGTAAGCATGGTTTACAGTTTACATTATGTTTTAATTTTCTTCAGAAGTTTTCCTGCACCTCCACTGCAACCTGCTGGAATTCTGGTGAGGAAAGGGTGTCTTGAATTTTTCCAGCTATCCAGAACTCCAAATCTTTAAGCAAACCTGCAGCTATTTGTTTCATAGCTATTTACCCAGTCCATTTCCATTGATTCTTCTCTAAATGAAAATTCATGCAAGCCATCTTTGATGTAGCAAATAGTTCCCTGAAAGTAGGAGTGACTGAGAAGTTATATAAACTGCTTTGCTCCACTTTCTTTCTTCTTGAAGACTATCCCTTCCATGTTACTTTTCCATGGGGCCTCATTTTCAACTCAATACATAACAATTACCACTGTAAAGTCTCATTAATTTGCTGTACTCAGTGCTTATCTCTTCCAACAGCACAAAGAACAAATTCCAGAGATACTTAAGTGATTTCTCTTATAGGAGCAATCATTATTGCTCCTAAAAATGCGTCTTCTTGATATGGCAGGGGTGTGCACACACATACTTCTGTTTCTATGTGAGCTGGAAACAATTATTACAGGTGTGCTAATGTGAAAGCCATTATGTGATTATGGCTTCTCATAATTTTAAAAAGAAGTGAAAAGAAGGGATGGGATAGGAGTGAGGAGATGCAGGATCAGCAAAACCATCATATTCCACATCAAATTTAAAACCATGGAGAAGAGGAATTTTGGAACAAGACAACCTACTTATTCAGCATACGATAATTTTTTAAAAATTGAGAGCACGGCTTAAAAACTGGAATTAAGTTTGTTTATTTATATTGTAGACTTAGACTATGAGGTCTAAGGTTTAAGTCATTAGACCACCTTCAAAGCGTTCAAAGCAACAGTTATCTAGCCAGGGCAGATAGTTAACTGCCTGATTCATATTTTGGAAGACAAAGCAATTCCATAGTGATTTAGTAAGGAATTTCTAACATTGCTGAACCAGAAATCTTGTCTTAAGCTTATCTAAATCTCCCTAGCTGCATTGTAATAGATTGATAACTAGTTCTATTTAGTTTGGGATTTATATGTATGTTATTTGATTAAAGGAAGTTAAAAATACTTATGTCTATCTATCATATCCTAAGATCCTCTGAGTACCTGGAATTAGAATCAGAAAACAAAGCCATGATCTAACTTCATCATGTCTTCACTATGTAATATTAAGCAAGTTACCTATCCTCTCTAAGACCTAATTATTTCATTTGTATTAGTAGATCCTATTTCATGAAATTTCAAGACTCAAATACAATGATTCATATGAAGGAATTCATAATTTATAAATCCATGCCATATATAAATGTTAGTTACTTTTATTTTTTTGTCTTTATTTTTTTAATATTACATTAAAAAAATATGAGATCCCCATATAACCCCAACCCTCCTCCCCTCACTCCTCTCCCCATAACAACAACCTTCTTCATCATCATGAGACATTCATTGTACTTGGTGAATACATCCCTGAGCACTGCTGTACCTCATGGTCAATGGTCCACACCGTAGCCCACACTCTCCCACAGTCCACCCAGTGGGCCATGGGAGGACATACAATGTCTGGTAACTGTCCCTGCAGCATCACCCAGGACGACTCCAAGTCCCAAAAAACACCCCCACAACTCATCTCTTCCTCCCACTCCCTACCCCCAGCAGCCACCATGGCCACTTTCTCCACACCAATGCAACATTTTCTTCAATTACTAATACAATAGTTCATGAATAGAATATCAGTAAGTCCACTATAATCCATACTCTATTCCTCCATCCTGTGGACCTTGGAATGGTTGTGTCCACTCCACATCTATGTCAAGAGGTGGCTTAGATTCCACACGGATGCTGGATGCAATTCTCATGCTTTCAGTTGTAGGCACTCTTGGCTCCCTGGTGTGTTGGTTGACCTTCTTTACCTCCATGTTAGATGAGTTGGGTAAGTCCAATAAACCAGAGTGTAGGAGTTGCAAGTCTGTTGATGCTCAGCACGTGGCTATCACATGGTCAGTCCAGAGATTCAGGTCTCCTGGGTACACACTAAACCCCAGCACCACCTACAGATCCGGTAAAAGTAAAAGGAGAGGCTTGTGGATAAAGATCACATCTGAGTCCACCACCATCACACAGAAACACAAACTCCAAAGTAGGGCCAACTGACATGGCACTGAACTCCATCTGCCATGACCATAGAACGTATGAGTCTCTGTAGCCCTCAAAAGAACCAATACCTGAGATTGTATCTACTTCATCTGTCTCTGGGACTCTGCTGAGGTGTGCATAAGGGTGACCCCTCTGACAATCTCCCAGCTCTTTCTGGAGACTCATAGTCATATAAACTCATTTGTTCTTTCCATGTCCCCCTTTTATTCAGGTCAAAAAGCATTTTTAACTCCTGGTATTATATGTAGACTGAGATATTCTGCTGGTCTGAGTTGACCCTTTTATTCAAGGTCATTTTCTATTTACATCATCAGCTGGTACTTGGTAGTAATCCCTTGGCACCAGGGAGGCTCATCCCCGGGATTCATGTCCCAGACTGGGGGTAAGGCAATGCATTTACATACTGAGTTTGGCTTTGAGACTGGAAGGATATAAGCTGTTAGTTACTTTTGACACAGTAAATGCTTTTACTGTGCTTTGGACCTCTTTTTTACCTTTTTTATTTTGAAATACTTTCAAACATATAGGACAATTGCAAAAATAACACAAACTCCATACAAAGAATGATTGCATACTCCACCAGCTGCCCTGCCCCAGATACCCAAATTCTCCAATTTTCCCACATAGGCAGAATCATTCTCCCTGCTTTCTCTCTGTCTCTCTCTCTTCATCTATTGATCTATCTTTTTATCAATCCATTTTTGATCATTTAAGTGTATGCTGTTTACATCATGCTCCCTGAACACTTAATACCACCATGTATATTTCTTAAGAATAAGAATATTCATGTAGGTAACCACCTTAAGTGCAATTATCAAGTTCAAGATATTAAACATTGATATAATGCCTACAGGCTATATTCCATTTTTTACCACAAGTCCCATTAATGTCCCTTTGAGCCTTTTCTCCTCCCTTACTACATGCCATCCAGGAAAATGTATTGTATTTGTCACTGGCTTTTTATGTATTCTTTCTTTTATTTTTAAAATTTTTAATCCCATGCAGTGGGATTAATCACATTGACAATACTGTGGCCCCCTTACTGCCTAACATTACTAATAATTTCTCATCTCCTAAAACAGAAAACCTATACCCATTATTTATTACTTCCTGTTCTCCCTGCCTCACACCTCTGGCAACCTGTACTATAATTTCTGTCTCTATGAGCTTGCATATTCTCTGATGTTTTCTTTGTATTGACTTTGGGACTTAAATTTAATGTCTTTGATATAAAAAAAAAAAAACAAAAAACCTAGTTTTCTTTGATACCATCTTAACTTCAGCAGTATAAACAATGTTCTTATACCCCTCCATCCTACCACCTTTATGTAATTATTATCACAAATTAAATATTTGTACATTGACTCCAAACACATTGATCTGTCATTATGCTTTATGCATTTACATTTCAGATTCTGCATGAAGTAAAAACTGGAGTGACATACCAAAAATGAAATGATACTGGTGTTTGTATTTACCCATATTGTCAACCTCATAAGAAATCTTTATCTTATGTAAATTTAATCTACTGCCTTTTGTACTTTCTTCTCAGAATTTTCTCTTAATCTTTAGCATTCAATAGTTACATTATGACACTCTGTGGTGTAGTCATATTTTGGGTTTATCTTGTTAGGAGCTCATTGTGTATTTGGTTGTATATATTCATGTCTTTCATTAGATTTGGGAAATTTTCAGCCAATATTTCTTTTAACACTCTCCTTGTCCCATTGTCTCTTTCTTCTTCTTCTGGAACTCCTAAAATGTATGTATTGGTAGGCTTGATGGTGTACCACATTTCCTCAAGCTCTGGTCCCTTTTATTTATTCTTTCTTCTTTCTACTTCTCAGTCTGGATGATTTCAATAGTCTTACCTTAAAGTTCTCTGTTCTTTCTTCACCAGCTCCAATCTGCTGTTAAATCCCTCTAGGGGATTTTTTATTTCTGTTACTGTGGTTGTAAGTGGTATTTTGGTTCCTTTTTTATACTTCCCATCTCTCTATAGATATTCTCTTAGTGTTTATCTATTATTTTCCTGATTTCCTTTAATTCTTTGTTCATGTCTTCCTTTAACTGTTTAAGCAAATTTAGGAATAAATTTTTAATCTTTGTCAGTGCCCAGAGCTATTAATGCTTTAACAAATAAATTCTCCTGTCAAAATATGGCATTATTTTTCAATTCTTTCTCTCTCTCCTTATTATCCCATATGCTAATAATGATGAAATCTAATAATTTCTATCCTTAAAAAGTCAATTCCATTATCCCCCAACATTCATCCCCTTTGTTTTTTTGTATCTTTGGGGTAAGAGTGACAAACAGACTTAGGTTTGAATTCTGACTCTGTCAGTTCCTGTCTATATGATCTTGGATAGTGATGTACTCTTTAAATTAATCTCACCTGAAAATAAGGATAATATAAACTTTTCACAATGGTTGTATTAAATGAAATCTTCCTTACAATATTCTCCTGTTCAAATCAATTCCAACTTGTCATTCAATAATGTTCAAACTTCTCAGACTGATTTTGAGGCTACTTAAAATTAATGGAAAATATTTCATGTTCATGGATTGTAGGATCTAATATTGTTAAAATGTCAACTCTGCCTTTAGCAAAAGACAAATTCAATGTCAACCCTATCAAAATTTCAGCAGCCTTCTTTTTTTGTAGAAAATACCCTCAAACTCATATGAGATTGCAAGGGGCCCAAATAGCCAAAAAAATCTTGAAAAAGATAAACAAAATTGTGGAACTCACATTCCCAGACTCCAAAGCCACAGTAATTAAAACAGAGTGGCACTGGCACTAAAGTATCATATAGACTAGTGGAATCAAATAGAGAGTCTAGAGGTAAATCCACACATATATGGCCTGTTGATTTTTTAATCAATTTATTAAAATATATCAACCACAAACAAACATACATAAACAATAAGTGTATAGTGATAGTTGTGAACTTACAAAACAAACATATGATGTATAACATCATACAGGACTCTCATAACTCACCCTGCCACCAGCACCTTACATTGTTGTTAAACCTTTTTAACTAATGATTAAAGAGCATTGTCAAAATATTACTACTAAACAAAGTATTTTCCCCCAACCCTCCCTATTAGGATTATCTTTATGTCATTTATATATGAACATACATAAGCAATTAAGTGTATAATAGAAGTTGTGCACTTACAAAATAGACCTGCATAACATCATACAGGAGTCCTATACATCAGTCCTCCATCAACACCTTGCATTGTTGTGAGATGTTTGTTACAAATTGTGAAAGACTATTATCAAAATCTCACTACTAGTTATAGTCCTTATCTTATGTTTGGTATGTTTTCCCCTAATACACCTTATTATTTTTTAAATATATTTTTATGACAGAAGTTATAAACTTAAAAAACAATCATGCACATATACACAATTCCCAAGCAACACCCGCTATCAACACACCACAATGTGGTGGAAAGTTTGTTATGGATAAGGTAGTATCATCTGATTGTTACCATGTTCATAGTATACATTTGGCTCACATTTTCCATACCGCCCCATTATTAACACAGTACATCTTTGGCATAGATGCATGAATATTGTATTATTACTGCTAACCACAGTCCATAAGTCATTCCAGTTGTATTTTTCCCATGCGTCCCCAACACCCTGCAGTGATGATATACATTTGCTGTAGCTCACAAAGGACACTTTTGCATCTGTACCATCAAACACAATTCTCATCCACCTTTGGGTTTACTGTGCTATTCAGTTCCTAGATTATTCTCCAGCATTCTGTCAATTGGCATTTATATCCCTAGACCACCATTTTTAGCCACATCCCCTATTTATAAACTAGCTATTACTATTTTTACCATCCATTCTATACATTTCCACACTTTTACGGTAAAGCTAATTAAAATTTCTACATACATTAAACATTAGTAGTCCTTCTCAGTCCTTCTCTTATCTCCATTAAAAATACACCACCTACCACCAGGTCTTGAAGATATTTTCCTACAATTTCTTTCAGAAGTTTTATGGTTCTTGCTTTTATTTTTAAGTTTTTGATCCATTTTGAGTTAATTTTTGGATAAGATGTGAGATAGATGGCCTCTTTCCTTCTTTTGGCTATAGACATCCAGTTCTTTCAGCACGATTTTGCTGAATGGACTGTTCTGCCCGAGCTGTGTGGGTTTGACAGGCTAGTCCTTGAACATATATGTGAAGTTCTATTTCTGAGCCATCCGTTTGGTTCCATTGGTCTATATATCCGTCTTTATGCCAGTACCATACCGTTTTTACCACTATAGATTGGTAGTATGATTTAGTCTGGAGATGAGGGCTCACTTTTCTTTTTATATTTCTGACTTACCCTTTCAAATAAATTTGCTAATAGTGTTTTCAATTTTTTTTTACAGGGTGGTGGAATTTTTATCAGGGTTGCTTTGAATCTGTATATCAATTTGAGTAGAATTGATATCTTAATGACATTTAGTCTTCCAATACATGAGCATGGAATGTTCTTCCACTTACTTAGGATTTTTAAATTTCTTTTAAAATTCAGTTGCAGTTTTCTGAATTCAAACTTTATATCATTGGTTAAGTTTATTCCTGACTAGTTGAGTTTTATGTCATATTTTATTTTCATCACTCTTTGATACTTTTAGTTATTTTATTGGTATAATCTTCATTTCTAGACTCTCTTCCAGGCCTTTCTCTCCTGTCTTTTCTTTTCAGGCTTTAGCACACCCTTTACTCTTTCCTAAAAATTGTTCTCTTGTTAGAAACTCTCTCAGTTTCTGTTTATCTGTGAATATTCTAATCTTGCCCTCATTTTTGAAAGACAGTCTTGCTGGATATAAAATTATTGGCTGGAAGTTTTTCTTTCATAGTATCTTAAATATATCTGTCTTCTTGCCTCAATGGTTTCTGGTGAGAAATCAGCACTTAATCATATTGGGTATCCCTTATATGTTATGCCTTGCTTTTCTCTTGCTGTTTTCAGAATTCTCTCTTTGTCTTTTGCCTTTGACATTCTGATGAGTAGGTGTCTTGGAATTGGTCTGTTCAGATTTTTTTGGGTTATGGTATATTGTGCTTCTTGGACTTGGATATCTATGTCCTTAATAGGGTTGGGAAATTTTCTAACATTATTTCTTTAAATATTCTTTCTGCCCCTTTTCTCTTTTCTTCTCCTTCTGAGACACCCATGACCCATATGTTTGCACATCTCTGGCTGTTGTTTACTGCCCTGAGACATTGTTCAATTTTTTCCATTCTTTTCTTCATTTGTTCTTTTGTATGTTCTCTTTCAGAGGCCATTTTTTCAAGCTCACCAATCCTTTCTTCTGCCTCCTCAAGTCTGCTATTTTATCATTCCAATATTTTTTAAATTTCATTTATTGTACCTTTTATTCCCATAAGGCCTGTTATTTTTCTATGTATGCTTTCAATTCTTCTTTGTGTTCATCCAATATCTTCTTAATATCATTACTCTCTTTAGCCTTCCCATTGAATTTATTAAGGAAATTTGTTTGAATATCTATGATTAGTTGTCTTAACTCCTTTATGTCATATGGTGGCTTATCTTGTTCCTTTAACTGGGCTATAGCTTCCTGTTTCTTGGTGTGGATTGTAATTTTTTGTTGATGTCTTGGCATCTGGCTTACTAGAGTATTTGTTCTGGGTGCACTTTTTCTCTTTAGTTTAGGGCTTTCTGCCCTTTCTCCCTTGCTAGTTGTGCAGTAGGAGCCAAGGATGTAATTGGTGCTATAAACTGTGAAGGTTCAAACTACCCTCATTTCCCCATAGATGAATGAAACTTCTCCCAACTTTCTCCTTTCCCAGAGGTAGGGCAAGAATCACAGCTGTGTGGAATAATCCAAGTCATGTAGGCCTAGACTGTAGTTGCCCAGAGAGACCAATGAAGCTTCACACCCCTTGCTCCCCTGCCTGGGGCATGAATGGAGCTGCAGGTGTGGGCAGCAATCTCTGCAGTGCAGGTCCAAGATGACTGCAGTTGCCCCAGTAGACTTTTAATTATTCAGTTTTGCCAGACAAAGATACCCTCAGTTATCTGGACTGACTGGTGGTAAGTTAGTCATCCTCCTCCCTGCCAGAGGCCTAGGTTAGAGCTGTAGGCTGATCCAGGTGAAAGAAACTGGTTTCTACCATCACTGTGATATTTGATCAGCCTGGTTTCCCCTTAAACTGGCAGTGGAGTCAAAATGGCAGCCACCAGCCTTTTTCTGACTTGGACAAATTCAAACCCCATCTGTTCCTAGGGTGATTCCTTAGCCATTCGAGTCTACCCATCAGTAGCTGAAATAGGTGGCCAACAGTCTCCTCCTCCCCTGTTTCTGGGAAGTGGAGCTTCTAATTCTGGTCACAGAACATCTCCTGGGGCAACTTGCACCACCGGAATAGGACAATAACCAGCCTCTGTGGCTTGGCTGGCAATCTCTGGGAGAGGCTGGTGCAGATTCCTGCAGCTTCCTCCCTGTCAGATATGGCACTGGGTCTTAGGCTAGAGCTGCAATCTGACCTGACTGGAAAGAAGCCAGTCCCCACCAGCACTGGGATTTCCAGTCCTCCCTGCTTCCCCTTGTGCCGGGTATGGAGTTAAGATGGAGGCTCCCGGCCTCAAACTTTAGCTGCTCTTAGGATTATACTTTCACCCACTGAATTTTACTCATTAGTATCTGTAGGTGGTGCCCAACTTTCACTTCCTCCCACATTTTTTGGGAAGTGGAGCTTTCAATTTCAGCTCCAGAACAGCTCCCAAGGTGGTTTGTGCCTACGGTGGAGGATGGGCACTGGCCTCCGGGGAGTGGAGAGCTATGCTTATGGGTCTTCTCTGCAGATGGGCAGTCTCCTCCTTCCATTCCTTCTAGGATGTTGCAGGATGCCCTTCTGGCCTCCCAAAACCCCCAAGCAGGTGCTTCAGCTAGCTTCAGAGAGCTCTGACTGTTTATTAATTGCCCTGTAGCAGGAGCTGACTCTAGTAGCTCCTTACTCCACTGCCACCTTACTGTCCACTCCCTGGCCAGTTGATTTTTGACAATGAATCCAAGTCCATTCAATGGGAAAATAAGTTTCTTTAAAAAAATGTTGCTGGAAAAAATGTAAATTCACATGCAAAAGAATACCTCTCACCATACACAAAAACTAATTCAAAATGGATCAATTCCCAAATATTAGAGCTAATTCTTTAAAATTTCCACAAAATAATAAGGGAATATTTTAGGACCTTGTAGTAGGCAGTGGATTTTTACATTTTACACTAAAAGCACAAGGAACAAAAGAAAAAATAAATAAATGAGATTTCATCCAAATTAAACCCTTTTGAGTATCAAAAGACTTCATCAAGAAAGTAAAAAGACAGACTATAGAATATAAGAAAATATTTAGAAATTATATATTTGATAAAAGTTTATTATCCAGAATACATACAGAGTTCCTACACCTCAACAATAAAAAGATAAATAACACAATTTGAAAAATAGTCCACAAATTTCAATAGAAACTTCGCCATGGAAACTATTTAAATTACCCATAATATATGAACATTGGCTCAAAATCATGAACCTTTAAAGAAATGCAACTTAAAAATATGAGATACCACTTCACATCCACTAGGTTGGTTATTATTTAAAACAACAACTTTAAAATAAGTGTTGGCAAGCATGCAAAGGATGAAGAGAAATAGGAATCCTCATACATTGTTGGTAGGGATGTAAAAAGGTGTAGCCACTGTCAAAAAGTTTGGTAGTTCCTCAGAAAGTTAGACATAGAATTACCATATGACCTGGCAGTTTTACTCAGGAAAATACCTCCCAGAATTGAAAAGAAAGGACTCAGATATTTGTCCACCAATGTTCACTACAACATTATTCACAATAGCCGAAATGTGGAAACAACTGAAGAGTTCATCAAGAGATGAGTGGATAAATAAAAGGTGGTATATCCATACAATGGGATAATTTTGGCTATAACAAAAAGTGAAGTGCTGGTACCTGCTACAACACTAATGAATCTTGAAGACATCAAGTAGAGTGAAATAAGTTAGATACAAAATGACAAATATTGTATGATTTCTCTTATATGAAATACTTGGAATAAGCAAATTCATGGAATAAGCAGAATAGTGTTTACCAGCAATGGGGAAAGGGGAAATGGCAAATTATTGCTAAATGAGCATGAATTTTCATTTGGAATAATGAAAATAGCTTGGAAATAGATAATGGTGAAAGTTACACAGTATTTTAATGAGAAATGATTGTCCTCTTAAACTATTTAAAAGGATTTTTATATATGTAGTTTAACATAATAAAAATTAATTAATTATAAAAAATCATTCTCCTATTCCCAATCTGACTTTTCTCTTACTTGTTTTGCAATCACTATTATCACCCACTAGAGTGCTTAGCTTTCACACTAGAGGCACAGATTTTTCTTCCCAATGAGGCCTCTTAAATTAAGGGAAATGGATGATTTGAGTTCCTTGCTTCAAAATGGGAAAAAGAAAAGTTTCCTGCAAACATCACAGATTTTTTATTAGGGAATTATTCTGTGTTACAGAATCCTGGAATGTGTAAAAGCTAACTATATTTATAGTATACTGGTGAAGTCTTTCAGTCATCCTACAACTGGCTGAAATACATCTTTGAACATGCCTCCTTTGTCTCTCTAAATGATAATGATTGACTCTAAATGGAGAATGGGATTGTTTCTATTCTCTATTCCCATTCTACTAGTAAGACTATAGAATAAAAAGAAAACATGGAATATTCATACACCCATTAGATTCACTCACATGAATATAACTACCCAGTAATGACAAAACCTTATTCTCTACATCTACTGAAGCAATAAGGTTTTTTCAAGATCTAAAATGTTTGTATTTGGCAATCATTTAGGAATCATGCCTCATGACCTCTTATATATAAGATTATATTAAGAATATTTTCACCATAATGTTTCTCTTTTATAAAACATGCTTGTATCTAGTTTATAATACAGTGTTTGGCAAAGAGCCAGCTCTCCTTATACATGTATTAATGATTGAATTAATATTAAATTATATATTTTCCTAAATGAATTGCTGTCTAAGTAATCACATTAAAATTATGAATATTTGGATCACAGCTTCATTGCACAATATTTTTTCCTTTTCTGATTTTTTTATACCATGTAGCAATGCCTGAATGGCTTGTTTTATTTGAAGAGAAGATGTGGAGTTAACAATGTGATTACAGTTGGGACCTGAGGTTGGGAAGAACATCTTCGCCTCCCCATACATGTGCCATTACTTTTGAACAAAGAGCTTTAACTCTTAGCACTCAGATATGGGAAATAACATAAAGGGTATTTATGGATTAGTCCAGGCTATTCTGAGAAATTTCAAGGACTAAGAAGAGTTGGAGCTGTGGAACCAGGAGTATTTCATTGTGGATCTGCACTCAGTTACTTAAGGTCACAGAGCAAGGACATTGGACAGAACATAGCAGGCTCAGAATAAATTCATTTACTACTTGTCACAAACAAGACATGTAGTAGATCAAAAATCAGGCAGCCAGAGATGAACACAAATGAGATGTCAAAGAAAATAGACATAGAAAGAAAAGAGATGTGCAAGGGCTGAAGGGACAGGGCAAAGTATGGTAGAGGGCAGAACACATCACTGAGCAAGGTGCCCTGCATATAGAGAGTGAATGAAGAGTGAATTAATGGGGACAGAAACAACAACATTACCTTCTAGAAGGATCTGTTAAAATTAGCAACCTTAGAACTGGTTTCTAAGGCAAGAGTCCATCAGAGTAGAAGTTAAAGTGACTCTCTAATATAACAAAGTCTTAAGATTATGTGTGGCTAACTTGAGTCCTACATGTGAAATCTGCTCTTTTGTACCACCCCTGAAATTGAAAAGGATGTGAATAAGGAAAAGCAGCAGCTAGGATGAGAACATAAGCATATCCATCACTTTTCTATTTGCATAGTCAAAATGATAAAAGTGGATGTGGCTAGTAATTTAAAATCTCCATATCAACCCAGCTTCCTAGTTTCATCTACGACTAGTCCCATTTTGAAGAGTCATTCTTTCTGATTGAAGTGTTTATTAATGTAACTCTATTGAGAAAACTAAAGTATTTGGTTCTGTGTTTGTTTGGTTTGCCTTGCTATTCTTTTTTACTTCTCTTAGCAAGTTTCCTATTCTTCAATGATGAATAAAAGAACAAGAATTTTCTTAATTCCTCTAATTAACAAATCTTGGTCACTCTTTATAGGTTATTAGTTTTACATAGAGTAAAGTTATAAATTTAAATTATAAGAAGGGACAAAGGAGACTAATCTGGTATAAGCTGGAAGCAATATGATGGTTCAGGGATCATTTCTAGGACTGGTACCATTAGAAAGATTTATAAGCAATCCAGAAAGAGAGCACACAGTGTGATCTCTTTGTTTTTAAGTGATATTAAGATCTTGGGAATTAGGATATGCCAAGGTAATAAGGTTAAAGAGGAGAAGTCTCTTACATAGTTCAGCTATTACTTTACTTTTTTTTGTTTTTTGTTTTGAATTTTATATAAATCTTTAAATATATATATTTTAAAAGATAGTTTACACAAAATGTTACACAGAAAAATATAAGGGATTCCCATATGCCCCACTCCCCACACCTCCTACCCTTTCCCACATCAACAACTTCTTTCATTAGCGTGGTATATTAATTGCAATTGATGAATACATTTGAAGCACTGCACTAAGTATGGATTATGTTTGCATTGTCGTTTACATTCTCTCCCACTCAATTCTGTAGGTTATGGCAGAATATATAATGACCTGTATATGTCATTGCAATGAGAATCAGGACAATTCTAAGTCCTGAAAATGCCTGCATATTATACATCTTTTTCCCTCTCCTTGCCTTCAACATCTCCAGTGGTCACTGTCTCCACAGCAATGATATAATTTCTTCCATTGCTAGAATCACAATAAGTCTATAGTAGAATACCTGTAAGTCTACTCTTGTCCATATTATAATCTCCAATCCTGAGACAATCTGGGATGGTGATGCCCACTCCATTTTAACTGATAGGGGGCCTTGATCCCATATGGCTGATGGATGGGACTCTCTTGCTAGCAGTTGTAGACTCTCTCAGTTCCTTAGTATGGTTGCTGTCCATCCTCACCTCCTTGTTAGTTGTCCTGGGTGAGTCCAATGAACTGGAGAGTAGGTTTTGCAGCTCCACTGAGGCTTAGGGCCCACCTTGCACAAAGACAGTCCAAAGATTCAAATGTCTTGGACATATGCCTACTAACTCCAGCATCAACTATAGGTTCAAAGAGAAGGAACAGAAGAGGCATGTGTAAAGAAGTCACAATTGAGTCCAATCTTGTCACATTTGGGAGCACAAATTTCAAAGTAGGGCCCACTGGCAAGGCACCAGAATTCAGAGTTACCTGCCCTGACCATAGAATCTGGGTGTCTCTGGAGCCTCAGGAGTCCCACTATTTGGGGTCGTATCTACTTTGGCAGTCTGTGAGATCATTCTGAGACATGCATAAAGATTACCTCTGGGATGATCTCCTGACTCACTTTGAAGTTTCTTAGCCATATAAACTCATTTGTCTTTACCCTTTCCTCCTTTTATTCAAGGTCATTTTCCAGTTGCTTTGCTAGTTGGTGCTTGGTAGTAATCCCTTGGTGCCAGGGAGGCTCACCCTGGGAGTCATGTCCCATGCTGGGGGGAGGGTAATGTATTTATATGGTGAGTTTGGCTTACATTTGAGCAACACGGAGGCTCTCAGGAGGCAACCCTTGGCACCATACAGCACTAGACTAAGATGCAATTTAGTCTTTCAAAAGCAAAGGCTCATAAGCATAATCATCAACTTCAAGGGTCTATCAATAGACCATCCTTCCTCACTTGTCATTGTCCTGTAATTGGGGGATTGTTGCTGTTCCATTAGAGAATGTGGTAAAGCTCCCCAGGATGGAAATTTGATATACTTTCAGTTATTGTGTGAATCTCCACCCACTAATAATGCCCCATGAACATTTAAAACACATTTATATACTTTATATGTATGCCCAGGTGAACTTCCTCCCATTTATCCCCCATCACTGACACCCCACACCAATGACAGCTATTATTTTTGTATCTGTTGTTATTCACTTACCTTATTATATAGCATTGTATTTGTTTTCAAAACTAGTGTATGTGAATTCTTATTTATTTATTCAAAAAGAAGAGTTGAGAATATAGTTGCTTTTCCATGATTATCTGAAAAAAATATGTGATGGACCTTCCATTGCTATCTGGAGTATCATAACACTTTTTGCAAGCCAAAAAAAGAGACGATTTGGACATTAGGGCAATATTCCCAAATATATATTTATAGGCAGAGTTATATATTTTAACAGAGAGAGAAACAATATAAAACAAGTAATGAATAAGGATGACATATATTGCTTGATGTCAAAAAATTTGGTCTATCTCCTAAGTGCTGAAAGAAACTGATGATTTTCAACACCTTATATAAAGCACTTAATCCTTTTTTATTAATTTCTTGTCTCTTTTAATAAAATACACACACTTAATTATTTTAAGTATCACCAATAATTATTGAAAGTCTAACTAATATGCAAATCCATCTTATGTATTCTTGAAAGGAAAGGAATATAGAGTATTTTTCAAAAAGTACCTTTTTATTATTAGGATTTCATTATTACTATCTATTTTTCCCTATTTTGTTGTATTTTGGCTACTGGGATATTAAGGTTTATGATTTCACATTCAACTTTGTGTTCTCTATTATATTATATTAATAACGTTTAAGAACCTATAAAATTCTTATTAAAACTCTTTAAAATAACAAAAAAATGCAAGAATATATTTGGCTAGATTGGGCTAGTAGAATTATCCATATAATTAATCTCCTCAAATATATCATTTTAATAAATTATTTTGAAATTTTGATAAAATGTGGGTCTCATTTTGAAGGGAGTTTGTCCTATCCAATATATTTCAGATATTTTTTTGGTTAGTTCAATCATTGTTTTAGAAATAATTAAAGTATATATACTGCATCTATACATGTAAGAACACTAGGTAAAAGCATGACTTTCAATCAGTTCCATGCTTTAAAAATTGGCATTGGCTATATTTGCAAAATTTTGAGAGTCTAAATTAGAGACTTGACAAAGACCCTTCCTTAAAGACCATCTAGTCTGATTAAACAGTTCTCCATTTGTACTTCATATAGCCCACCAAAGAAGAACAGGGAAAATTAATCAAGAGTATACAAAAACAAACAAACAAACAAAAAAACAACTCAGATTTTCTGGAATGTGCATATTAGCCTTCATAGAAACTTTATTATGTAGCTTAATAAGAACAAATTGAAAATCAATTCTCTAATATTCATTTTGTAGTTGAAATTCTAACTTCCTGAAAGCTATATTGTTTTTGTAAAGCCATATGTGCTGTAGATTGCAGGATTATATATTTCTTTTTAAAGCAATATTCCTTGATTAAAAAACTAGTAGGCTATCAATAAAAGGGCTTAAATATTCAGACTTTTTATAAGGAGGAATGGTCAATGAAGAGAATTGACCTAAATGAAACAGCTCAACAAAGCATTCCTTCTTTAAAAAAAATAGTATGAAGTATTGTCTACCCTTTACCCTTTTTTTTTGTAAGAAAAATGTTAGTTTATAAGTAATTCCAAATGATCTCTCCTTACCCTGATGAACTACTGTACAGCATTGAGGGTAATTTCTATGTTCCTAGGGAAATATATTTATGTTTAATTTCTAATTATGCAAGTCTTTCTTGGGTACCTAAATAGTATATAGAATATTGTAAGTGATGATACAAGCACCTTGTCAAAATCAATCTTGACAAGTCAGATATCACCTGGCAGCTCATGACACATTAGAAAAATTCAGTGGTTCCAGTTCAAAGACAGGAGAAAGAAAAGTCAACACAATCCCCTGAAACTTGTTGTTTTCCTGACCCAAACATTTTGGTTCCAAAGCCAGTATATGGCACATAATTATCCTTGTCAACAGAGATTCATCAAATGCAGGACAAGCATATTCAAGATAATGGAGATGATATTTCCTGACCATCCAATCTGTGTTGATTTGCCAGAAGAAAATACATTTACATTTATGATTTTATGTATATTGCCTGCAGATATCTGGTTAGATGATTCTTCAAGAATAATGTGATTCCTGATAAATAAGAAAAAATCATCATTGAGATCTAAAAGTGCTGGAAAATAGGACAAAAAGTGTTAGCTGCATGGAACAATGACATTGCAGTGACCTAATAGCTTGCTTTGCCGCAGTTTGCTATCTTTTTTTGGTGTTAAATGAAGATAAATTTCAATATTTCACTTCCTTGCATAATCTGGTGTCACATTCCAGACTGTTAGTAGCTTTTCCACATATAAATTATTGGGCTATCACTTCACAGAATCTGGTGCACTGCTATTTTTAGCAGTCTACACTTCTTCCCAGTCTTCTCCTTCGTGGTAATACTGTTACAGACCCATTAGAGGGAATAGAACTGCTGTTAGTGCACCATGTTAGTGATATATATTAGGAATCAGATTGCTAAAAGTATACATATTTAATGAAGCAAGCCTAACTACAAGGGTATAATGTTTAATAGCCTAAAAGAGGCAAATAAAAATATATCAGAAATTACCTCCATATCACTGGATGCTAGACTCTAAAATTAGGAAAAAGCATCATTTGTAGTAATTAAGGAAAATTATTCTGTGATATTTTTCTATCAGTTTATCAAGTAAATTACTTTATGTGATTAAACTATTAGACTGTATCAATAATATTGTAATGATTACATTTAATTAATTTTATATTTTAAACCCATGATGAAGTTCAATTATTTCTAAGGATAAATTATCACGAGATTAAAGCCCTCTGTAAAATACTTTTCAATAAGTAACATTGGTATGTCTGTACGTTTTTCATGATTTACAACTTTACCTCTCTGAATAACTGAAAAATAATGAAATAGGCAAGCAAAGAAAGCAACGTGCTTTTTATTTGCATACATACTATTTATTTCGTGAGAAAATGGCAAAAAGTAAGTAGACAATGTGCAAACTTGCCAGACTAAATGGTGCTATTTCTTTTTTTGTTTGATAGATATTAACAATAAAACAGAAGTGATTAATTTAATTAGTATCACATTTTATAATATGTATTATTGCATTCATTATTTGCACATGATTCTAATTATCTCAAATTTGACAGGTTTTTATGTCATGCATTCAAATATGGCTCTATGTTTGTTTATTCTGATATATTAATGATCTCACACTTGGCTTTCTCTTACCCAGGCCTCAAGCAAGCATTGGGCAAAATGGCATTTTAGGAATCAAGAATTGATCGGTATATCCTTCATACAGAAGAAATTTGTGAGACCTTAACTGTTGTCTAGTAGAATTCCTTCCCCCAAAGCAAGTTCTAGGTGACAATTCAGTTTAGGTCGCTGGCCATTCCTGACATGGGCTTCACTGACCATAACAACCATTTGAAATAGGAAAACAGACTCAGAGAATTAAAGTGAATTACCCACAGGCTTATAGCTAATAAGTTTCAAAGCAAACATTGAGGACTAATTCTATCTGTGCTGTTTTTTCAAATGAAGCAAAGTTGATCATTTCTTAAAATAAAATAGCAAATCCAAAATATGTTGTGGTAAGTATACTTTTACCAAATCCCTGAGTTATTGGTATGAATGGAGAAAGACTCTTTTAAAAGACCTGTTCCTCAAATCAGCATTCACATAATTTCCTCATGTTGACATTAATCCTACATTTTTTCCTATTTCATATCCCGAGTGTTTTTACGTATCTATGATGATAACTTTCAGAGTAAAAGCTGCCCTTGAATACTAATTTCAAGACAAACCACACAATTTCTGTATTATTGAAATTGATTCCTTTCTAGATGGTGTTTGAGATAACTAAAGGAAGTAAGGATTTAGTAGAGGTCATTTGTTTCAAAACCATTTTAATAAAAAGCATTTATAATTGTAATTTATTTCAATTTCCAGTGTATACATTTTTAAAACAAGGATAGTTAACATTTACTTTGTGATAAGATCAACATTCTGTTAATCACTTGCTACTTCAAAGTCTTGAAAGCCAGTGATTTTTATGTTTTCTATCTTTTAGGTTCTATCATTTTTCACTTATATCACATCTATACTCAAGAAAGATTTAAGGATAAAGAAAATGAAATGCCAGAAAATGAACTATCAAAATGATTATGATGTAGCAAACAACATTGAGAGCAATTTGTATCTGAATAAAATAGCAGAATATGAAACATTATAAATTGTTAGAATTTGGAAAATTGAAACAAAATGTGACTGTATGTGGCAGCTTGTTTATATTTTCGCTATGTTCAGGTATGCTTCACACAGCTATTTTATTTCTTTTTGGCACAGCTCTCTAGTTATGCCATCACTAACTAGAGTTTGATTGTTTTCTTGAAGTCCTTTTTTCTTTTCCCCACAACTAAAATAAGTTAAATACAGTTATTCACAGGACTGAAAATGGTTAGCCTAGCTAAACAATTCATTTAACTTTGAAATTACATTTACAGAGATCATTATATTAAATTATGGAACATTGTTTCCCCCAAATGATTTTTCCTGCACCATATATATAAGCTCTATTCTTCAAAACAACAGTGAGTGAACATTTGCAGTTAAGAACAGCTTAACTGTTTATGAAGTTGAAAAGAATATCAAATATTTTTTAGGATGGACTAGATGTCCAAAAATTGAGTACATTTGTTCCTGTTTTGAAGTGTTCTCATATTTACGAGGCCCAGAACTTTGCATGTGGCAATGGTGATAGAGTAATTTCCCACCTTGTTTTCTTACATAAACTCCTTCCATTAATTTCTAAAATATTTTTCATTACCATTTCTTTTTGGAGACCCACAAACAAACTTCTAGTTCTAAATCTGTCAAAAAGCTGAAATAGGAGGGAAAGGTAGCACATATTTGATTCCATTCATTCCATAGAGTGATCCCATTCTTAGCATAGGGAAAGTAAATAAAGTTGTGAAAAATAAAACTTTTCTCCTTGAACTGATCATTTTAAAGTTGGAAAATAGATGCTACTTCTTTCTCTTCCATGTCTCCTGAAATAGCAGATGCTGAAAGCTCACATACTGTGTTCAAATCATTAAAAGGAGGGAGTTGACACATCTTCTGTCTACTAGTTTATAACATCTTTGAAAAAAAATCATCTAAACTAATCACAACATTTAATGAAATTTGTCATTTTAATGAGAGCAATTCATGGGTTATCTTTATTTTTATACCACTAGGTATGCGTGTGTGTGTGTGTATATATATATATATATATATATATATATATATATACACACGCACACATATTCAGAACCTAATCCTACCAATGCCAGGCACTGGTCTAATTATGTGGGTAAATCAAGGACCAAAGCTGACAAAGTAGCTTCTCTCAAGACACATGGAATGCAGTGAAAATATTATAGAAAAAATTAAGCAAGGTAAGATATAGGAAGTATACAGGTAAGGGTGGTAGAGCCATGCTAAATAGGATAGCTAAGGAAGTCCTCCCTGATAGGGAGATAATGGAGAAGAGACTGAAAAATGAAGTAGGCCATGCTGTTATATAGTGTGGGAGACAGACAGGGAGCTAGAAGGCTTCCCAAGCTGGAATATGCTCATTATAGTCAAGGAACAGTAAAGAGGCTATTGTGGCTAAAGTCAGTTAAGCAAGGAAGGGGATGAGTAGGGGAAGAAACTGGAGATTTGAAGGAGAATTAGATGATATAGGTCCTTGTAGACCTGTATGAATAATTTGGCTTTAACTGAGAGTGAGAATGGGAAGTACTGGGATTATAGAAACCGGGACTCCAAGAAATTAAGATATTTGCCCAAGGTCAAAAAGCCAGAAAGGGCATATCTGGATCTTTCTAATCACATAGCCTGTGCACTGGGCAAATATGCTATGTATAAGAGTAAGACGCATCAACAGGATCATCCCAATGTAGTACATTTTGGTTCAAGGAGGAAGGGATTGATCATGGCTTAGTAGTCAGAGGAAACTTCATTGAGAAAGTGGGAAAAGAATATTGAGAGACTCAAGGACAAAGTCACACTTGAGATATTTAGGAAACTAGTTTGATGCAAATATAATTTCATCTTGCACTTTAATAGAAAATAGCTCTAGAAAAGACGTTAAGTAGTAAAGAAAGATATAAAACTAAAAATTCTTGACTTTGTTCTCTAATCAGTGAGGAAATATAGGAATTGAATAAGGAAGAGAGTAAATTGCTCAGAAGAAAATGTTAGGAATTATGGACAAGGAAAAGTGTGAACTTTGGGTTTGTGAAGAGAAATCATGAGGAATTATAGAAAGTTGTTACAGTAATTCAGGCAGACACACAAAAACAGTTATTGGTTGTGGCAACAATCAAATAATGCAATGGGCATAGAGAATAATTTAAAGGAAGAGTTGAAAGGAATTTGCTAATATAATAGTTGGGAGTGGTGAAGTTGAAAAGAATTCACCCTTCACTCACACCTTTCACACCTCATGATAGGGTTTTTCCAGAAATCCTCTTATTAATAATGGTGGCCCCAAATTTCTGGTCACCAGGATCAAACAACTTTGAAAATTTCTTTGTTTGCTCCCTTCCTCCCTACTCTCTTTTTCTTCCCCCTTTAGTTACTTAGTTGTACAATGCGTATATTTGTCACAGTTCTCATGTCTGCCTGCTGATCTCAATTCCCTTGACCTTCTCCATGAGGTAGAAACTTCTCTCTTGCCTGGATACTTGCATGAATTTCTGCTTTCTTTTCTGCCATTAAGTCCATCAGCACATTACTGTGTGCTCTACATTATAGATTAATTTTCTTTTCTAGTCTTCATCTCACTTTTTTCTAAGTCTGAAACGTAAGTCCCTTTTAGAAAAGACTATTGTTACCCCAGGATAACACGTTTATCTTCTCTCTTTCTTCCTATGTGCTTATGCTCTCAGTACCGAACCACAGACCCTCAAGAACAAGCACAATCATGTGCACACGTATGTATCCACTCCCCACACACACATACCCCTGCATTTCTACCAATCACTCATATTTTTGAAAACTTTATGTAATGAAAACTCTTAACTATATGCAGACTAAAAAGAGTAGTGTAATGAACCCACATATTTTTATTGGATAGATTTTATAATCATAAATTCAGGTCAGTTTTTGTTTAATCTAAGCCCTTGCCAATGTCTCCCTGACTTGGAATTATTTTTAAAATATCCAAGACAGAATAATCTTTTAAAGAATATCTTTAGAATATAAAGACTCTTTTCAAAAATAGCCACAATGATATTATATAGCTAAAATTAGCAATAACCACCTCATATCATGAAATATCTAGTCAATGTTGAAATTTCTCAGATTGCTTGGAAGGAATTTGATAATTTTGTTTAAATCAGGAACCAAGCAAATTTTGTATAAAATAATTATTTAATGTGGCCCCCTAAGTCTCTTTTAATCTACACATTCCACATTCCTCTCCTTTTATATTCTATGCATTTTATTTTTAAAGAATAAGGGACTGTTTCTCCTTTAGAGCATCCCATGGTCTATATTTTGCTTATTGCATCCCCATCATGTTATTAAACATGTACTCTTGTCTCCTATACGGGTGGTAAATGGGCAACTGAAAAGAAGCTTTCTCATATTCAAATTCATTTTGATTTTGGCCAAAAAAGTCTTCACAGGTAGAGCTGTGTACTTTCATCATATGGCAAAATAATGTCAGTTTGTCTCTCTTTTTTGTATGTGATATTAGCAGTTATTCATAATCACTACTCCTTGAAGCAGAGTTAATGCAAAGACTGTTTTATTCTTTTCCTTTATAGGTTTCTCAAAATAATCATTGGTTGTTTACTAAGGACCTTAGTCCTAAGTAATAAGCATTGTTCTTTGCTTCTGAGTTGGTCAATTTTCTAGGCATTTTCTGTGGACATAGAAGATCCTTTAAAAAAGAGAGATACAATGCATCATGGGGCTTCTAGTTCTAGTTTGTATTGAGGACTACAGGACTTTTCCTTTATCAAACTATTTCAAACTTTTCTGTGTCAAAATCACAATTTCCAATAACACTAATATTCAGTTTCTTTGGTGTAAATACATGTAAACAGTGTCTATATTGCAACATCAAGCATTGCTTAGAAAAGCATTATTTTCTGATCTGGAACCCCCACGTGGATTTTACCAGAGTGAGATATAGACCCCTGTTGTGGAAACTTCTGAGATTGGGTAGTTTATTCTTAAGGCAATTTTTGTTTCTTTAAAACAAATAATAGTTAAATATATTTTTGTCATAACTGTTTTAAACCTTGTACTATCAGTGAGAACTGGGAATAAATGTATTACTACTCTGTGTAGCAGCTAATATGATGACCTGTCCATCAATATATACATAGAGAGATCTAAGTAAATATTTTACATTGTGTGACTAGAAAGATATTTAATTGTAACTAGACATAGAGAGGCTGGGAAATGTAACCAGGTAGAGGGCTGGATTTATATCATGATTCAACATTCGGTATATTAAACTTCAATTCCCTAGTGGAAAATTCCCATGTGGAAATATGAGTCAAACAGTGGGAAGTGTTCCACTGGAACTAAGAAAATACGTAAAAAAAATGTCAAAATAAGGTTTTAGAGTACTCTGCAAATAGGTAACTATAAAGTCATTGCTTGTGTGCCTCCATGTCAAAGAGTACAGGAGATGAAGAACAAATGGCCTATAGCTGTTCTTTGAGAAACGTCCATATCTAAGTGGTAGAAAAGTATTTGACAGAAACAGAGACAAAAGGAAGAATAAAAGGGAGCAGATACTGTTTCAAGGAAACCATGGAAGAAAAGTTTCAAGAAGGAAGTAATAAATGTATTAAATAAGGCAGGAAAGTACAGGACAAGAAAACAACTGAATTGGAAATTTAAGAGAGTATTTGCGGCCTTTGAATGGGAGTATTTGTAAAGTGGTTGGAATAGAAAGAATAACGGAGGAGCTCAGGGAAAGAATAAGAGAAAATTACTTTGAAAAGTTGCCTGTAAAAAGGAAGAGCAACAAGTTTTGAAGTGGAATGGCAAAGGGGAAAACTGTTCTCAACAATGTCTAGTCCCTCTATGATCTTGTGAAAACAAATTCCCAGGACCATTTTGTTCTAAGACAAATGGTCTGCCAAATATCTACAATGCTGAGGGGCTAAGTCATTCTTCACCTGTTTCCTCACAATAGCTGATTGGACCAGCTGTGGGAACTAAGCCAAATGTGGGCAATCCATAGGATAAGCAGGCAGCTGGTGATCCCTGAGATTGCTGGACAAAACAAAATAAGCCCTGGCAAGACTTCTTTCAGAACTGTGGAACAAGAAATACCAATAGAATAGACAGTGGTGGGAGCTAAACTGAAATGCCATCTGGTGAGTCAGGGACAAAAAAGGACAATAAACCATGTGCAAGCCAACATTACCACACTGGGGAGAGGAAGCCAGTTAAGTCGAGTAGGGAGAATAGAATGACTGATGAAGTGAATCTGTGTAGGTGTGTGCGATGTAACACTGCAGCCCATGAAACAAAGGTGGAAGGGGTAGTTGGTCCTGAAACAGTCTCAGGTCCTGACATATTGCCTTTTCAATGTTCTATATCCTTAAAGTAATTTGAGTCAGTAGTTGAGTGTGGTTTTGGTTTGATTTGTTTTAATCAAAATAGCTGGGAAGTAGCAGAAGTCTTCTCCACTCTTTGTTCTAGTTGTGTCCAGAGCTTGACCAGTCCTGTAGTTTATGTTTCTCAAGAGTCAGTAAATACTGTTGGGTGAGCAAGGAGGAAGAAAGGAGTAAAGTTAAGAGTAAACAAATGAAAGTACAATGTACATTGGCTTAGTGAGAGCAATGAGGAGCAAGGTGTTTCAAAAGAGGCTTATATAATTCCTGCTCTGCTTCCCATTGTGAATTTCTATTGTCTGAATAGGGACAAAACAGATATGTTCAGAATCAGGATGAGCAGACAACATTTCTCTTCAACATTGCCCCATGTGCCCTACCCAGTGAGAGGAAATAATCTGTCTTTCCTGGTCATAAGGCTGAGGGTGCCCTATGATTCCTCCAGGGAGGGAAAGCTCAGCACATAGTTGTCAAGCAATAAAATATTGAACACCTCGAATAAAAAAAAAAAAGAATAGAACTGAGAATTCCCAAGGCTTTATAGATCAAGCCCTAAAACAGCAATTGTGACAGTATAGGTTATGAGTTTAGCCATTCTGGGCAAGGTAACAAGACATCCTGCAGCTCTGCTTTTGGAAGTTCCATTTATGTGATAAGTCATCCTCTGTCCAAAGTAAGGGAATGGCAGGAAACCAGGTTTTCAATGGTTTTAATTTCTTCCACCCTTTTGTGGAGGTGTGGTTCAGTCTTACTTATCCCTGTGGATTATTAAGGCAACAAAAATCAATTAGTGAAATTTCCTTTCTACTGGGTTGATTTTCTGGAGCTATAAACAGCTGTCTCAACCAGATATCAATTTTGTGAAACTCTTCTAAGTAGCAGGGTTAATAATTCAATAAAATTTTCAATTTCTTACAAAGCATTTTTCCTTCCCTCAAGCAATGTCCATGCCTAAAGCATATCAATCAGGTCACGTCCTGGACCAAATCTGAGAAACTGAGAGTGCAGAGGTATCCTACTCAGGTGATACCTAGGGTGTGATACATGGGAAGATAAGAAATGGAGGGAAAAAAAGCAGATTGCACAACTCCAGCATCTATGCTAACTACTGCAATTCCAATAGTTAATTCCCAATAATTGAATTCTTATCTTTGACATTTGAACTTCCATTTAGACAGACATAGCAAAATTCCCTTGTCACTAATCACTAGCAATCCATATCCAAATGGTTATGTAGAATTTTCTTCCAAATAACATAAGTATCTATTGCAATGGTTAATAAATACAAGTACTTCTTTGGAGAGTCTTCTTGGACTACATAGTTACATAGGTTTTTAACGAACTGTTTAACCTTTTAACTTCCACAGGTTGTAAATGACGATGATTGCCCACCAATAATAAACAACACTACCTCTGGAATTCTCTATTTTTCCGAATATTTTTATATAGAGCGCCAAGTAATAGTATGAGAAACTACAAGTGAGTGAACACCTGCTGTGAGCCACAGACATTATATATGGTAACTTATTTAGGCAAAGAAAATGAGATTAGCAGAAGGAAGTAGCTTCATCAAGATACACAATTTCTGCACTGAATATTCTAATTTTAACCATCCAAATCCATTCTTCACTCTTTTCTACTCTGTTCTGTGCTCCAGAAGGCTGTCTCCATGAGTAGCATCAATCAACTCCTTTGCCCTCTATCTTACAAATGGAATAACCAATAGATGGAGCCAACAACCATCAGATGACAGGATGATAGAGCAGTCAGCATATTTATTCCCTTGGCAACTTCTTTCCCATTTTAACCAATCCCAAGCATACCATTCAGTGGGATTACTGATATTTACCATGGTGCAATACCTTCACCACCTTCCATAACTAAAGCTTTCCCATCTCTCCAAGCAGAAACCCTACACCCATTGTGCATTAATTCCGTATTCATGTTCCCTCCTGACCTCATCCCCGGCAAACTGTACTCTATCTCTATGAACTGACACATTCTATGATATTTTCTTTGTAGTTACTGTGGCAGCCAGGCATTTTTGTAAGTAAAGTTTTATTAGAATACAGCCATGTTCATATTCATTTCTGCATAGTCTATAGTTGATTTTGTGCTACTGTGAGAGAGTTACGTAGTTGTGACAAAGACCGTATAGTCCTCCATACTTAAAATATTTACTATTTGATGCTTTCTGGAATATGTTTTCTGTTACCTTTTCTAAAGAAGGACTCAAAAGACCTAAGAATAAAAGGATGTTGAAGTGGATTAATTATGTGCAACTTGGCAGCCACCCCTCTCCTTCCCAGCCATATCCCTGGCAAGGCCTGGACACCATTTCCTAAACCAGAACCTGATGAAATGCAATAATGGCCTCCTCCAAACGACAGAAGTGGATTCATGGATTGAGCCAGGCTTTGTGGGGGCTGCGGTTTATATAATTTTGAGGCCCTTCTTTAATTAAAAAGTGCAATAATATGAATTCAAATAGTGTACCAATATGGATTATTGGTTTTTAATGAGAAAATAATCAACAAAGTAATTTTTTAAAACTTTCAAACACCACTATTATCACAAAATCCTAGAAAATAACTTCATTAAAATTAACTTCATGATGGAAATCTGTAATATTGCTCTAATATTGTCTTTCCTATGATATTGTGAGTGTTCATGTTCTGTTTTTCTTTTTCTTTTTCTTTTGCTACATGTGACCTTTTCTTATAATAGTAATTCCATATGGTCTGGTGGTAACATCAAATATCAGACAAATTTAGCCTGGTTACCATAGTCAAGAATGTGTGGTTATGACTGATTAATCATAAATCAAATGGAATGAAGTAGGTGGGCAGTCTCTTTAAGAACTCTTTTACATACATAACTTCTATGTCTGCTGTGCAGAAATTGACTTGAGTTGTATTAGTAGGGTTCCATGGCCTCTTGCTTACTTCCTACCTAAGTCAATTCACAAACTAGATACCCCTTGAATGACAGAAAGCCAAGTCACTTGAGGAAGAACTCTGCTTCACAGTTCACTTATATATATGGAATTGTTCCACCCATGCCTTTCTGCAATGGGATTTGTAGTCAATTACCTTAGTGACTGTATTAGAAAATGGGTAATTTGTAAATGGGAAATATCTAGAGTTTATACATCTATTAGACTTTGTTTTTATATTTACCTGCTGATATTCTATCAGCATCCATTATTCAGAGCTGAAGCTTAGGGAAATCAAGTGGTAAATGGTGTCTTGGCAAAGTACATCTCAGGGGTTTCAGTGGGACCACAGACTCATCCTGTGATTATTTCCCCCATTTTTAGAATGTGTAGTGGATGCAGATGTACTTAGTAACATGAAGAATCTCCATACTGGTTACCATAACTGCGAAGTGAGTATGTTCTGTTAGGAAGGGTCAAAAACAAGTTCTGAAAACATCTCTATGACTCCTCATCTCCCCAGGAAAGCAAACCAAAAGATTTATCACATCCATGAGGTGCCAGAAGAGCTCAGTGCCACTATCACAGTCTCAAGGGTGCAGGAATTTTCCTAATATGTCTCTTAATTATTTGCCTAATTGCCTAGTGAAAAGCCAGGGGAGACTTGTAGGAAAACCAGAGACTATTAAACATTTAATTACATGGTGTTATTAATCCCTGCTTGACTGCAGGTGTAGTATTTTTGCACCATATCTTCTTTTAAAGTACCTTCCATAAAGATATCTAGAAGTATTTTGCTTCATGAACCATGTCTTACCTTAGGATAACGCCAGCTTTCCTGTTTTCTGAAATAATGTGGATTCCAGGCATCTAAATCACCTTAGTAGCACACAGAATATCATGCTGCCCATTAATTGATCATGTTGTGTTAATTTGAACTGGAGAGTAGTAAGCAGTAAACACTGTCAGGACCAGAGTAAGAAATATATATGGCAGAGTAAGGGATATAAATCCCATAATAATTCAGGGGCCTGCCAGATTGGTGAAGTTCCCAGGAGTCCAATGATCATGTTATTTAAGAATATTCTAAGAGACAATTTGCTGAAACTTGAGATGCCTGCTATAAAGAAAGAAGCATATTTCAGTAGCCTTTTCTGCTCTGACCCATTTACCAACACCTGTTGAGCTGACACATTTAAGTGGGTCCTGGTCCAAGTAAAGCTCTGCCGAAGTTCCAGGTTGTAGTCCTAGCTGCCTTGCCCCTTAGGTCCTATGGCCCAGAGTTGTTAATGGCAGATAGAGAAACTTTGTAGAGCCTCTGAAATTCCCCAATAGAAGAATTACAATACTGGCCCTCTTTTTTGATAACTTTCCCCATTTGAAAAGTAGTTCCTAGGACTGATCATGTGACACATGTAGTCAAGTGACTATGCCACTTAAATGCCCGCTATAAACTCGTGTTATATGATCCACCAAATCACAAAATTGGTTTTGCACAGTAACATTTGATTGTTAACTTGAAATGGCATTACGAAATTGGGCCTGTGCAACTCCAAAGGACTTAGCAATCTTCAATTTGTGATTAGGATATTTCTATTGCAGAAAATTACTGTTTCAAAAAACCCTAAATATAAACCTACATTAAAGCCACATTTTATTTTCAATTATCTGGTCCAACCTTGGATAGACAGCTGAGAGTAAAATTGGTCATTGGTTATTATTAATCTTTTGAATAACTTACTCAGGAAGACAGTATTATCTTTGGGGAATTATTTTACGTAGTTGAGAAATGGCATCTTAGTTTGCCATAGGGCTGCCAATGCAAAGTACCAGAAATGGGTTGGCTTTTATCATGGGAATTTTATTAGGGGAGATTTTTACAGTTCCAAGGCTATGGAAAATCCAAGTCAAAGCACCATCAGAGATGCCTTCTCACCAAAGTCAGCTACTGTTGATCCTAGCATCCTGCCATGTGGTGAAGATGGCTGCCAATCTCTGTCTTCCCCTCTAGAATCGACTGTTTCCCAAAGCTCAGCTGTGGCAACCAAGCATAGGGCTCATCTCCTTTCAGGCCTCCTCTCTCAGTCTCAGTGTTTCCATTTTCTTCCTCAGTTCAGCTGTGGGCTCTCAGGCATATGTCTCCTCCTTCAGCTCAGCCTTGTGGGGGCTTCATGCTTAAGCTTTGGGTGCTAGAAATCCCCAAGTCCTTTCTTAAATGGCAGGGCCAAAAATAGCAGGTTTTACCTCCATTTATATAAAGATCCAATAAGAGGGTAGAGACCCATCCTAAGTCATGAGTCATTGACATAGTAAAAAAAAAAGGGGGGGAGGCCAACACCCACAGGAATGGATTAGTTCAAGAACATATTCTTTTGGGGGGTATTCATCAAATTCAAATTGTCACAGCATCCTCTTACTAACCTAAGCAACTTTTATCATATCCCCTCTTTACTCTTAAAAATTGAATTCCAACAATATTTTTCCTATGAGCAATACATTTTTTCTTTATTTTTTTTACATTATGTACAATGTTTAATTAGTACTTTTTTGTCTTTGTTGTACAATGCTATTTACAATGTTTGATTTACTACGTAAGTTTAACTCTCATAATTAAGACTTAAAAAACATTAAAATCTTTAGATTTGTTGTACTAAGACTAAATGATTACTTAAAATACTTCATATTATCATTCCCATTAAATGTGCAGGTGCTTATATATATGCATAAACATATTTGGAATAGTTTAACATAATGCTTTGTCTATATTTATACACATAAAGTCAACCTATACAAAATTCTTCTTAGTGATCCAAACAGTTTGCATGGGTTTCTGAAAACAAAGATTGACTCAAATTTGTCACGAATTGTGATTTTGACAGTTCTCCTGGGGTCAGATGATTCTTGGTATTCCTAAGAGATCACTAAATCATTAATCTACTTCTTATATCCAAAGACATCCTGAGTTGCATGCCTGCTGAGGCTTTGAATTGCAACAAAGAAAGCGTGATTCGTTATTAAAACTTGTACTCTCAGCCATGTAGCACCCATGGAGAGTGAAGAGTTTCTTTCATGAACTTTTTATCTCCATTCTTTCCAGGAGTTAACACACTTCCAAGAAATGGAATAAATGCTTATCCCTGCAAGGTAGCTGGGGGCTTAGTGCATTCCAAAATATGATCATTCTTTCAATCCTGTATGCCAGTGACAGTATAAAAATGGATTATTAAGACTGAACATTACACATTCATATGTATTTCCTTAGACTTTCTGGGTATCAGCATCTATGCCAGACAAATTGAGAAAAAGTCAATATTGAAGGTGTCCAGAAAAGGTAAAAGAGAAAGCAGGATTCTTTTCCAAAGTTATTACCTAATTCCTAAACCTCAAAGCTTATTTTTCCTATTATGGTATTTTCTAGTTGCTATCATCTTGATATTTACCATGCACATTTCTAATAGTCTCCAACAGATGTCAGAAAGCCATTTTGACCCTTGTAGTCTCCTCTAAGACTACACATAGACATCTGTTATGAATAAACCTCTTATAAAGCATCATCCTTGATGAGATCATCAGCTTATCTCTGTGTTTTTCCTAAGATATCTCTTAATATAACAATTAACTCAGGATGTTTCTGAAATATATTCCCTTACCTTTTTATGCTGACAATAAAAACTGTTTTTCATTCATTACAGTGACTTATATTCATCCCTGAATTCCTTTTAGCAATTCAGAGTAATGTGTGGAGGATAGAGATATTTGAATCCTACTTATACATGTAAAGATTACTCCCTAAATAATTTGTCATTTTAAATTCATTTCAATTAATCTTGCTTTCAGAATGCAAAACTGTTACTTATGTTTCACTAATATGATCACAGAGAGTATTATAGACACAATCCTAGGTTTTCTATATTCCTTTCTCACATTACGATTTTATCTATTTTACTTTTTATTCTTCTGTCTCATCCAATATTTCTTCCTCTTTTAGAGATTACTTAGAAGATATTGTTTTAATTTGTTACATATTTTTATAATATAACCCTGGACCTCTCACAGAGTTGTAGAAGACACTTATTTATTTCAACTTCTGCTTACATATTTGGGCAGGCCTTAACTTTTGGACAGTGTTAATGATTAGCTGCCTTAATCAATACAAGCACAGGCCTACAGGGCACTATTAGAATGAGACTTTGTCTTTTGCCAACCTATGATTCCTTCACTAATCTATTAATTCAGAAACATGGGAAAAATTTTTGATCCATAATCATTGTCATTTATTAATGATTGGAGCCTGAACAATACCAGTTGGAAAATTAATTGATCTGTGGTAGACTAGAAGTTTTCAATCAGGTGTGCTTGGAATCATAAATTTATGTAAAACCAAAACTCCATTCATTTTTCCCATCTGTGGACCCTACCCAGGTTCCCATTTATCCTAATATGGTGTGAACACGTAGGTAAATTAGGGTTGTACAGCCATCCCTTTTGAATAATATGTCAATAAGATGTAAAGTGACTTGTTTTAACATGTTTTTTACCATGAATGCCTAGTTCTTTATTGGTCATTCTACTAATGCTTTTTGTGTTGTTTACATATGCTAATGAGATCACCTCTCCATATGTGGTAGATTGAATTATATACCCCACAAAAGACATGTCTTAAATCTTAACCCACATTCTTGTAGGTGTGAATTCATTAGCAAATAAGACTTTTTGAAAATGTTATTTTCAGTTAAGGTGTGGCCACGTGAAAAGGCCTTATAAGGAGATGGTAGAAGCTAGAAATCAGTGGAGCCTGGAAGAGCAAAGACAAGGAGAGAGAGATTGCATGTGATAGGAAGCAGAGATGAAAGTAAAGGAACCCCAAAGTTTGTAGTAAGCTTAGAGCAGAAGAAGGCTACACACTTGAAGGATAAAGCCTGATCATGCTAATGCCTTGATTTTGGAATTTTAGCCTTCCAAACAGTTAGCCCATAATTTCCTGTTGATAAGCTGTGATATTTGTCTCAGCAGCCTGTCAAACTAAGACATCATATAAGCTTTATATTCAGGTTGTCAATATCCAGAAAACAGCCTTCTGGGTTTTCGATTGGGATTTCATTGAATCTATTGACTAAGTTTGGAAGAACAGACATGTAAATAATATTGAATATTTCTACTTAGGAATATGAATATCTCTCCATTTATCACATACTCATTTATTTATCTTATCAGAGTTTTGTAGTTTTCTTCATATAAATCCTGTACATATTTTCTTTTATTTATATCTAAGAATTCCACTTTTTATGATGCTAATGTAAATGGTATTCCTTTTTTTCACTTTTTAAAAATATAAGATGCACAGTATAGCAGTTTGATATTGGTCATGAATTTCAAAAATAGATACTGGATTATGTTTGTGAACTGGTTTGTTCCTCTAGGCATATTTGATTATATTGGGTTCAAAGGTTTCACTTTTATTTGGTTAAATAATGATTAAGGTTTTGATTGGGCCATGTCAGTAGGAAGTTGAGTCCCCACCCCCTTTGTTGGTGGGAACTCACAGAGAAACCACCATGCAGAGGAGGGAGTTTGGAGTTTTGATCCTGGAACCTGGGAAGCACACACATAAAGAAGCAGCTGTGTGAGGAAGGAGAGAAGGCTTAATTGGAAACAGTAGAGACCCTTGGAAGTGAGATGAGACATTTGCCTGATAGTCTGCTGTTGGCCTTGTGGAGACAGCAGAGGAGCTGAGCCCAGAGAGAAAGCATCCCCTGGAAGAGAGGAGCCCAGGAAGCCTGAACCCTTGCAGACATCAGCAACCATCTTGCCCCAACATGTGGCAACAGACTTTGGTGAAGGAAGTAACTTACACTTTATGGTCTGTTAACTATAAGCTTCTACCCCAAACAAATACTCTTTATAAAAACCAAGAGATTTCTGGTATTTCATATCAGCATCCCTTTGGCTGACTAATACACTTAGATTATATAACTGTTAAATAAAAAATATAGGGGATTCTCATATGACCCATACCCTACCACTTCCACACATTCCCAAATAGCAACATCCTTCATTAGTGTGGTAAATTTGTTAGAGCTGATGAACACATTTTGAAGCATTGCCACTAAGGGTGGATTATAGTTTACATTATAATTTATACTCTCTCCCACACAATTTGATAAGTTATGACAAGATATATAATGGCCTGTATCTATCATTGCAACATCATTCAGTAAAATTCCCAAGTCCCGAAAATGCTGCCATATTACACCTATATTTTTCCTCTTCCTCCCCTCAGAACCTCTGGTGACCACTGCCTCTGTATCAATGATTAAAGTTCTTCCCATTGCCAGAATTACAGTAACTATAGTATAATAGAATAATAATAAGTCTGCTTTAGTCCATCATTCATTTCCCAATCCTGAGGATTCTGGGCTGGTGATGACCACCCACCCCCCTCTTATTAAGAGGGGGCTTAGATTCCAAGGGGCAGATGAATGGGACTATCTTGTGTGCAGTTGCAGACTCTCTCTGTTCCTTGGGAGGGTTATTGTCCATCATCTCTTCTTGTTAGTTGTCCTGGGTGAATCCAATTAACTGGAGGGTAAATATTGCACTCTGTAGAGATTCAGAGTCCAACTAGCACATGGCCAGACCAAAGATTTAAGTCTCTTGGACATAAATCTATCAACTCTACTGCTAAATATAGGTTCAAATAGAAGGGACAGAAGAGCCATATGTAGGAAAAGGGTGATTAAGTCCAAATCTTTCACACTGGGGAACATAAATTCCAAAGTAAGGTCCACTGGCTGGGAGCCAAACTTCTGAGCTATCTATCCTGCCTATTGTGTCTGGATATCTCCAGAACCCTCATGAGCTTGTTATTTAAGATTACTGTGGCAGTCAATGAATCCTGCTGAGGTATGCATAAGTGTAATCTCTGGAATGACCTCCTGACTCACATTGAAGTCTGTAGCCATATAAACTCATTTGTCTTTATACTTCATCCCTTTTGGTCAAGGTCTTTTGCCAGTTTTCTTACTAACCGGTGCTTCGTCGTAATCCCTTGGTGCCATGGAGGCTCATTCTTGGAAGTCATGTCCCATGCTGGGGAGAAGGTAGTGCATTTATATGCTGAGTTTGGCTTAGAGAGACACCACATTTTAGCACAAGGAGACTCTCAGGAGGTAACTCTTAGGCAACCTATAGTATTAGGCTAAGTTTCAGTTTCAAAAGTGAAGGCCCATAAGTACATTCATCAATATCAAGAGCCTGTTAATAGTCTATCCTCTTTCACTGGTTACTACCCTTGTATTCAGGGGATTCTAGCTGTTGCATTAGTTAATGTGGCAAAGTTCCCCAGAATGGGAATCTGATATTCTTTTGGTTATTGTGTGGCTCTCCACTCACTATGACAATGCTCCATGAACAATTGAACACTTTCATTTGTCTTATAGTATGCCCTAGGTGAGCTTCCTCCCATACATCCCCCATTACTGACACCCTGCAGCAATATTCCTCTTCTGCCACAGTCATAACCCTTCTGTGATCCAAAACTTATTTAAAAATGAAGCCAACAAAATACATTTAATAAGAAAATGAAGTAATAAGGAGAGTTTTAAAAATAACAATAAAATACAAAAAAAATTTAAATTTGAAATAATGAAATATTTTTAAAAATTTTTTGACATTATAGTTTTCATTGCTTTAAGACCTGTTGTTCTGTATGTACAGTGATATTTTCTTCCATAAATTCCCTCAATGTCTTATTTTTTTTCACTTTCTCTTCAAAGAAGCTTTAGGTTACAGATAAGTGATGTACAGAATATAGGGGATTCCCTTGCCCCTTACCTTGGGACCCATGGCAACCAACAAGCATCATTCCTTGAAAAAAAAATTGTAGTTACTCGAATTGAGGTCTTGAAATACTGGTTTCGCCTCCCCTATTAGTCATTGCCTATGCTCTCAAAAGACTCCTACCCTTCTATTTGAGAACATAGCAGGAACCCCCAGGATGGGAATCCAACACATTCCTATTTATTGTGTGAGTCTCCACCCACTGATACAACACACTATGACAAGAAGAACTCTCACAGCCTCCCTAAAAGTCAGTCTCAGGGGCATACTGTCCCACATGCCCCCCACATCCAACACCCTAAACCAGTAATCTCCCTTCCCATATTCCAAAAGAACATTCCCAATGTCGTAGTTTCAACCACATAGCCACAAATTCCCAGAGTCCACCTGCTCTCTCCTCCACCACTACTCCCAGTTCCATGGACAGTTCAACCTCCCACACCCCCACTATACCTCCCTTACAGGCCAGAATCACCCAACCCAATAGCGTCACTGCACCACTGTCATGCCTATCCACTGCACAAATACACTCTTCCACCTTATCATAGATTTTGCCTAAATGGGCATTAGTTCACAGCCCTTTACTCCTTTTCTATCTCCTATAAACCTATCTTCCAGACTTTAGCTCTGTGAGTCTGCTCAATTTGCTTAATTCATGTCAGTGAGGTCATGTAATATTTGTCCTTCAGTGCCTGGCTTGCTTCAGTCAACATAAGGTCTTCAGGATGCATTCATGTTACCCCATGTGTTAATGCTACATTCCTTCTTACAGCTCAGTAATATCCCATTGTATGCATATAACAAAGTATCTTTATTCATTTGTCTGTTGATGGGCATTTGTGTTTCCAAATTTTGGCAATACTGAATAATGCCATTGTGAACATTGGTGTGCACATATCTGTTCTACGTCCATGCTTTCAATCTTCTGGGTATATATCCAGCAATGGGATTGCTTGATCATAAGGCAGTTCTATAATCAGCTTCCTGAGGAACTGCCAAACTGTCCTCCACAATGCCTGCACCGTTCTACATTCCCATCAGCAATGGATAAGTGTTCCCATTCCTCCTCATTCTTTCCAACACTTGTAATCCTTTTTTTTTTTTAATACTTCTAGTCTGATGGGTTTTAGATGATATCTTACTCTAGAATGATTTGTGTTTCCCTGATAGCTAATAGCTAATAGCTGATGTTGAGCACATTTGCATTTACTTTAATCTATTTTTTCTTTTGTTGCACACGTTGTTCCTGCAAAGTTCATAAAACCATTTCCTAATACAAGATCTTGTAAAAGCTTCCCTACATTATCTTCTAAGGTCTTTATGGTCTTGGCTCTTATATTTAGATCTTTGCTTGCCCTTGAGTTGATTTTTGTATGAGGTGTGAGGTGGTGTTCCTCTTTCACTCTTTTGAATATGGTTATCCAGTTCTTCAAGCACCATTTGTTAAAGAGGCCATTCTCTCCCAGTTGAGTTGGCTTGGTGGCCTTGTCAAGTATCAGTTGACTGTATAGGTGAAGATCTATATCAGAACTTTTAGCTCAGTTCCATTGGTAATTATGTCTATCCTTGTGCCCAAACCATGCAGTTTTGACCACTATAGACTTGTAGTATATTTTAAATTCAGGTAGTATGATTCCTTTGATTTCATTTTTCTTTTTCAATATGTCTTTGGTCATTTGGAGCCCCTTGCTCTTTCCAATGAATTTCATAGTTACCTTTTTAAAATCACTAAAAAAAATGCTGTGGTAATTTTTATTGGGATTGCATTAAATCTGTAAATCAGTTTGAGTAGGATAGATATCTTAATAATGTTTAGTATTCCTACCCATGAATAGGGAATATTCTTCCATTTATTTAGGTCTTCTTTGATTTCCTTTAACAATGTTGTATATTTTTCTGCATGCAAGTCATTTACATTTTTAGTTAAATTTATCCATAGGTATTTGATTTCTTGCCTAAGTGCTCAAGCAACTACTTCTAACACAATGTTAAATAAGAGCAGTGATAGTGAGCATCCTTGTCTTGTTCCTGATCTTAGAGGGAAAGCTTTTAGGATTTCATCATTGAATATGATGTTAGCTATGAATTGTTTTTATCTACCCTTTATCATCTGGAGGAAGTTTCCTTTTGAAGTGTTTTTATCATGAAAGGTGCTGTATTTTTGTCACATACTTTTTCTGTATCTATAGAGATGATCATGTGACTTTTTTCTTTTGATCTGTTTATGTGGCATATTACATCGATTGATTTTCTTACCTTGAACCAGCCTGCATACCAGGGATGAAACCCACTTAGTCATGGTGTATAACTCATTTGATGTGTTTTTGAATATGATTAGCAAGTATTTTATTGAGGATTTTAGTATTAGGTTCATTAGAGACATTAGTCTATAGCTTTTCTTTCTTGTGACATCTTTGTTTATCTTTGATATTAGGATGATGTTCGCAACATAGAATGAGTTAGGCGATGATCCCTCCACTTCTATTTTCTGGAAGAGTTTAAGCAAGATTGGTATTAATTCTTTCTGGAATATTTGGTAGAATTCACCTGTGAAGCCATCTGCTCTTGGGCACTTCATAGTTGGGAGGTCTCATTAGTTATGATTGGTCAGTTGACTTCACCAATTTTTTCTTTCATTAGTCAGTCTGTTTGTGTATTTCTCAGCATTTGTACATTTCTTCTAAATTATCCATCTTGATGGCATACAATTTTTCAAAGTATCCTCTTATGATACTTTTTATTTCTGTGGGGTCAGTGGTGATATCTCCTTCCTTCTTTCTTATTTTATGTATTTTCATCTTCCTCTTTTATTCTTTGTTAGCTAAGGGTTTGCCAATTTTATTAATCTTCTCAAAAAACAAGATTTTTGTTTTGTTTTTCTAGTTCTTTCTTAATTTAAATTTCATTTATCTCTGCTCTAGTTCTTTCTTAATTTAAATTTCATTTATCTCTGCTCTAACTTTATTTCCTTCTTTCTACTTGCTTTGGAGTTAGCTTCCTATTCTTTTTCTAATTCCTCCAGGTGTGCAGTAATGTCTTTGATTTTAGTTCTTTCTTCTTTTTTAATTTATGGCTATGTATTTACCTCTTAGCACTGCTTTTGATGTATCCCATAGGTTTAATACATTGTCTTTTCATTTTCATGTGTTTAAAGGTAATTACTGATTTCTTTTGCAATTTCCTCTTTGACTTTTGTGCCTAATCTGCTTCTCTGCCCCTTACTGATTTCCAGCATCATTCCATTATGGACAGAGAAAATTACTTTTTATAATTTCAGGCTTTCTGAATTCATTGAGAATTGTTCTGTGGCCTACCATGTGGTCTATCCTGGAGAATAATCCATGTGCACTTCAGAAGACTATATATTCCTCTGTATTTGGGTGTAATGTTCTGCACAAGTCTATTAGGTCCAAATCCTCTAGTGTAATATTTAAGGTGTCTGTTTCTTTATTGATCCTCTGTTGAGATGTTATGTCTAATGGCGATAATGGTGTATTAAAGTCCCCAATCATAATTTTAGAGGCATCTATTTTTTCATTTAGTTTCTCCAATATTTTCTTTGTGTATTTTGAGGCACCATGGTTAGGTGCATAAATGTTTATGATTTTTCTTTCTTCTTGATAGATCACCCTTTTTGTTAATATATAGTGTCCTTTTTCTCTTATGGTAGTTTGAATTTAGAGTCTATTTTTTCTGATATTAGTTATAGCTGCTCATTCACTTTTTTGGTTATCGATGGCATGTAAAATTCTTTTCCAACCATTCACTTTCAACATCCATTGGTCCATGGGTCTAAGGTGAGAATGTTAGTTGAAGGCCAAACAAAAAGATGTGGAATGAAAGAAAAACAACAAAACATAGAAGATAGAAAAATGAAAGAAAGAAAACAAATAAAGTAGGTAAAAAAATAGGTAAAAGAAAAGGAAAGAAAGGGGGAAGACCAATCATAAAACAATACAATGGCAACTAAAACAAACAAACAAAAAAGGCAGGAAAACCAGCCTTCCCTCAATCAATCACCCTGCAGCCTGCCCTCCACAGGTGATGTATTGGATTTAGAGAGTAATATAAGGGGAAAAAAGGGAACCTTAAAAAATAAAAAATAACAGATCCAAGAAAACCTAAAACCAAACAAAAATGTCTCTATGTTCCCTGTCATAAGGTATCAGCTGGATACCTAATAATTCAATGAGTCACTCTCTGGATCACTTCCCTAAGGAGACTCAGGAATCAAAGCATGGACCTTATATATGCAAAGCAGGAATTCTCCCACTGAGCTAAACTGGCTCCACAGGTTAACTAGCCTTCAGAAAGTTTATCTGGCTCTATCCACTCCCTTTCTCTCAGGCAAATTATATTTCTAACAGTTTGCCAGAGCCCTGATGATTAAGCACCTGTCTCTGCTCCCTCTCTAATCTAGTTTCTTTCTCTCCTTGGACATCTGGGCATGACAGCTTGCCTGAGCAGATCCCCATTCCCCTCTCCCACTTGGGTCAGGGTCCCTTCTAAGATTCAAGGGGGCTCTGCTGGCCAAATTCACTGCAAGGAAACCACTATTCACTCTCAGTCAGATTCCTCTTCTTCTCTGAGTATACTCCCTTCCACTCTGTTGGCAGCAGAGAGTCAGGGCTCCCACTGAGGTCACTTGTCCTAAATGTGGGGTACAAGTGCTATTTCCAGCTTCAGTGGTGGGAAACTCATGATTTTCTTTATCTGTCCAATTCCCTCCTGGGTGATGCAGAGCACTTTCCCATTCTATATACATCCGAAGTACCTCCCTTGGACAGGTCCTTGCCTTTCTCAGCTACTTTTTGTCAGAGTCAGGCTCTGCCTACCTACCTTGACTCCATTTTCCCAGAAGTCCCCAATGGTTTACTTTTAAAATTTCAAATTCCAATTGTTCATCTGCAGGGCAAGATGGTGGTTGAGTATTGAACTCTGAGAGTCAGGTCATCCTACAAGGCTGTTAATAACCACTCAGAACTATCTAAAGTACTTGCTTGGGGGACCGAAGTGATCAGAAGACTATCCTGAAACATCCTTGAAAGAATGGAAGGAAGAGACTGCTCATCTGCAGTGAAGTTGCCTGAGTAGAGCATTCCACACTGCAGAGGATAGTGCCCCTCCACCACTGGTGGCACAAGCTGACTCAGCATCTATTCTGTGGCTGGAGTTTGAAGCTCCAATTCTGAAAAATGTGGGGGAGTGTAAACAGTTGGCCACTTACTTCAGCTGCTGATTAGTAAATTCAGATGGCTAAGGTATAATCCTAAGAACAGCTGAAGTTTGAACCTGTCTAAGTTGGAGATGCTGGTAGCCATCATGTTAACTACACCCACAGTGTGAAGGAAATCAGGGATGGCTGAAAATCACAGTGATGGCAAGGACTGGCTTCTTTCCACCCAGATTGGATTGCTGCCCTAACCTAGGCTCCAGCCCCACCTCTAGCAGGACCTGCACCAGCTTCTCCAGTTAACTTCAGGTGCTCTTGGTCAGGACAGACTGAATAGTCAGACACCTGGGATCCATTCCTGCCCCTAAATAGGTTAACAGCTGTATTTCTTCAGTCTCACTGAACAACTAAAGGAGCTTTCTGTGCACACAAAATGGTTTGTTGAGCACCTTCAATTCCATCTCCACTCTTCCAACTCATAGGATAGGAAGGGGCTGGTGTTTCTTCAGCCTCTCTGGGCAACTGAAAATGCTTTCGGTCTCACAGACTGGATGCTCATACACCTGTAGCTCCATTGACATCCACCAATAGGATAAGAGGGGAGCTGTGTCTTCTCAGGCTCAAACAAATCTCCTTAATAAATTCAATGAGATGGCTAAAGAGATTAATGATATTAAGA
This sequence comes from Dasypus novemcinctus, assembly GCF_030445035.2. NCBI lineage: Eukaryota > Metazoa > Chordata > Mammalia > Cingulata > Dasypodidae > Dasypus > Dasypus novemcinctus. The sequence continues at coordinate 29,277,088 of NC_080687.1, forward strand.
AGACACTGAGTGTGTACAAAGAAGAATTTAAAATATATACATAGAAAAATATCGAATTTTATGGGAATGAAAGTCACAATAAATGAATTTAAAAGTACATTAGAGGCATATAACAGCAGATTCAAGGAGGCAAAAGAAGAGATTGGTGAAGTTAAAGACATAGTTTCTGAAAGTGAACATAAAATAGCAGATGAGGTAAAGAATGAAAAAAATAGAACAGGGTTTAAGGGAACTAAATGACTGCAAGAGACATGTGAACATACTTGTCATGTGTCATGTGTCATGTGTCCATGGAGCACAACATACTCCCATCCAAATAAATCCAAATAGACCAACTCCGAGACAGATACTAGTGAGAATGTCAAATGCCAAAACAAAGAGAGAATTCTGAGAACAGCAAGTGAAAAGCAATGTATAACCTACAGTGAATAACCAATAATATTAAGTGCCAATCTCTCATCATGAAACTAAGTATGTAAGAACACAATGGTATGATGTATTTAAGATACTGCAAGAAAATAACTTCCAGCCAAGAATCTTATATCTGGCAAGATTACCTTTCAAAAATGAAGGTAAATTTAGAGTATTCACAGATAAACAGAAACTGAGAGAGTTTGTAACCAAGAGACCAGCTTTGCAGGACATACTAAAGGGAGTGCTGCAGTTTGAAAAGAAAAGAGAAGAGAGAGGTTTAGAAGAGAGTCTAGAAATGAAGATTATATCAGTTAAAAAACTAAAAGTGTAGGAAGAGTGATGAAAATAAAATATGACAGATACAACCCAAAAGTCAAAATGGGTAAAATAAAAACTGCCTATACATTAATAATATTTTGAATGTTAAGGAAATAAACATCCAATGAAAAGACACAGACTAGTGGAATGGATAAAAAAAATATGAGCCAACTATATGCTATCTACAAGAGACTCACCTTAGACCCAAGGTACCAATAAATTGAAAGTGGAAGACTGGAAAAAGATATTCTATGCATACAGCAACCAAAAAAAAAAAAAAGCTGGAATAGCTCTACTTATATTAGAAGACATAAATTTTTAAAGAAAAATTATTATTAGAGACAAGGAAGGCTATTATATACTAATAAAAGGGGTAATTCACCAGGAAGAAATAATAGCCATAAATGTATATGCACCCAACCAGGATATTCCAAGATACATGAGGTGAAGAAGAAAAAACTGAAGGGATAAATAGAAATCTCTACAATAATAGTTGGAAATTTCAATACATCACTCCCAGCACTGGAAAGAACTAATGGACAGTGGATCAAAAAAGAAACAGAGAGCTTGGATAATATGTTAAATGAACTAAGCCTAATAGAAATATACAGAATATTGTCCCCCAAAAAGCAAGATATACATTCTTCTCAAGTGCTCATCAATCTTTTTCCAGGATAAACCATATGTTGGTCACAAAGCAGATCTCAACAAATTCGACTTTGATCCTAATGGAATAAAGTGGGAATCAATGAGAGGTGGAAAAATAGATAATTCGCAAATATATGGAGATTAAACAACACATTCTTAAACAATCACTGGGTCAAAGAAGAAATTTTGAGAGAAATTAATAAATATCTCAAGGTGAATGAAAATGAGAACACAACATATCAGAACCTATGGGATGCAGTTGAGAAGGAAATTTAAAATCCTTAATGGTTACATTAATAAAGAAGAAAGAGCTAAAGTCAAAGACCTAACTACACAGCTGGAGGAACTATGAAAATATCCATCAAGGGTTTGATTTCCATGCTATATAAAGAGATCAGGGAAACGGACTTGGCCCAATGGCTAGGGTGTCCACCTACCACATGGGAGGTCCATGGTTCAAACCCCGGGTCTCCTTGACCTGTGTGGAGCTGGATCACACGTAGTGCTGATGCGCACAAGGAGTGCCATGCCATACAGGGATGTCCCCCACGTAGGGGAGCCCCACACGCAAGGAGTGCACCCTGTAAGGAGAGACGCCCAGCGTGAAAGAAAGTGCAGCCTGCCCAGGAGTGGTGCCACACACACGGAGAGCTGACACAGCACGATGACGCAACAAAAAGAAACACAGATTCCTGGTGCCGCTGATGATAGAATCAGTCACAGAAGAACACACAGAAAGTGGACACAGAAAGCAGACAATTTGGGGGGGGGGGGAAGAGAAATAAATAAATCTTTAAAAAAAAAAGAGATCATACAATTTGGTTATTAAAAAAAAGCAAGAAATACAACTGTGTTGATAATGAAGGTGTACAGAAAAAATGTGCCAAATGTATGCTATGGACCATAATTGGTGGTAAAACTCTGATAATATTATTTCATAATCTGTATTCCACCAGGGTGTGGTGTTATATGGGAAATCTACACATCTGTGATTGTTTTGCAAGTTCACAATATCTATAACAAAAGTATACTTTAAAAAATAGTATGGGTTGGGGGGAAAATACACCAAATGTAAGATAAGGAATATAGCTGGTTGTAATATTTTGACAATGCCCTTGCGTAGTTGGTAACAAATGTTTCACACCAATACAAAGAGTTGGTGGAGGGGTGACGTATGAGACCCCTGTGTGATGATATGTATGTTTATTTTGTAAGTTTGCAATCTTTACTATACACTTATTATTTATGTATGTTCATGTATGAATGATGTGCTTCAATAAAAATTTTTATTTAAGAATGGATAAAAGACTTTTAAATAGACATTTCTCCCAAAAGGAAATACAAATGGCCAAAACGTACATGAAAATAATGTTCAATATCACAAGCTATTAGGGAAATGCAAATCAAAATGACAATGATATATCATCTCATACTTTACAAAATGGCAATTATTTTTTAAAAATCCAAAAAACAAAAACAATAAGTGCTGCTAAGGATATGGAGAAATAGGAACACTCCTTCACTGTTGGTAGGATGGCAAAATGTGCCTCTGTGGAAGACAGTTTGTCAATCCATTAGGAATTTAAATATAGAACTGCCATATGATTCAGCAATTCTTTTACTAGAAATATATCCATAAGAACTGAAAACTGACAAAAACAAAAATCTGCACATGGATGTTCATGAAGGAATTGTTCACAGTTGCCAAAAGATGGAAACAACCAAGTGTCCATCAACCAATTAATGGATAAACAAAATGTGGTATATACATATAATGAAACACTATGCTGCAGTAAGATGAAATGAAATTGGGACATATAATAATATGGATGAATCTTGAAGACATTATGCTCTGTTAAGTAAGTCAGACACAAAAGGACAAATATTGCATGGTCTCATTAATATGAACTAAAAACCAGTAATAAATGCATTGAGTTAAAACCTAGAGTATAGGTTATTAGGAGATAAGAGGAGGGCTGTGAAGGAGTACTGATGCTTAATATATGTATAAGTTTTAATTAACTTGACTGTAAAAGTGCAAAGGGTGAGAGTTGATAGTAACACATTATAGTGAGTAGAAGCTGGTTTATAAATGGGATTGTAGCTGAAAAAGGTAGTCTAGGGATGTAAAGGTCAATTGAAAGAAAGCTAGAGAATGACCTAGGGTCTGAATAACACAGTGAATTCAGAGTGGGGTGAGAATTATGGCTAATGGTACAAATACAAAAATGTCCTTCTGTGAACTAGAAAGGATGAAGGTCACTATTGGAGGGTGGTGGGAAAGTGAAGAAGCATGGGAAAACTACATTTAATGTAACCAATGGACTATAGTTAATTGCAGTATTGTAATATTCTTGCATCAATGCCAAAGATGTAGAGTGTTAATAATAGGGGGGTATGGAAAAAGTGTGCCAAATGTGCACATTCCTCACTTCTCCAGTAGTGGCAAGCCTTGACATTTTGCATTGAGGTGATGACATAGTACAATGGTGGAAACTCCATTAGCTTGGATCTCTGAGCAAAGTTACACAGCCAATCCACATGATACATGAAGCATGAGCAAAAAATGAACTCTTTTGTTCCAAAGTCAATGAAATTTGAAGCTTCTTCTTACTGCTGTATAATCAATCTAATATTGACTAATTACCCTTGACTTACTACATCTTAATTTGATTGATTACTCTAGAAATATTTATGCCCTTTCCTCAACAAATATCCATTAAGAACGTAATGTATGCCAGACAATATACTAAACTATGAAGATACAGTGCTGAATTAAGCACAGATGAGACATTCTATCCTCATGAAATGTGTATGGTAAAGGATGCACTGCACCATTTTACATGAACTGCAACTTATCCAAAATATATGAACTGATAAAAATCCTTTTGAACTTTTTCAACAAAATAGAACTAACTTTATTATTTTAACCACATCTATATTTATGGTAGTATTAACTATGATTTGTGGGAAAAGTTAGGTAAAATAGACAATTAATAGACTTAAAACTCATTGGTGGAGGACAAATTTTGTGAGTATATAGAGCTAATAGGCAAAATGTTATTATGCTAAAAGTCAATACATGGAGAAAAATCAGCAATTAACCCTGTTTAAATTATTTTTTGCAACCCTTAAGTTTCCTCCTCTCCACATAATATACATATTGCTCTTTGTCTATCACTTTCCTCAACTTTCACTTTCTGTTTTCATATTCCACAGATATACCATTGGTAAGTACCTGGAATCTTACTTTCAAGTAAGGGAGATAACTTAGATTTAAGTAAGGGAAAGACCAGCAGATGCAGCTATGTGCCTTGCCATGTGACAGAGGAGCCCAGTGTCACAGGCAGCCAGTTTTGGGGAAGAAAGAATCACATTGATCATGCCTTGATTTGTACATTTTCTCAGCCTCAAAACTGTAAACTGGGGAGTGGGTGTAGCGCAGTAGTTGAGTGTCTGCTTCCAATGTACAAGGTCCGTGGTTCAATCCTCAGTACCTCCCCAAAACAACAATAACAACAACAAACTAAGCTTATAAGCTAATAAATTCCATTGTTAAAGCCAACAAATTTCATAGCATCTGCTTTGTGTGCCTGGCAAACTAAAACACTGAGTGGTAAAATTTGGTGACTACGTTATTATTAATATCTTTCCCTTCATGTGTGGAGCCTTGTAGTGAATTCCAGAAATTATTCTTAGCCAAAGAATTACTCTGACATATGAAGAATACTTCCTGACCTAAGATTCTTAGTTCTTAAAATAGAATCACTGTTGAACAAAAGATATAAAATTTGCTTGAAAATTGAAACAGAGATTGATTCAAAAAGTACATAATTTTACCAATTAGATACTAATAGCTCAACCCAATATGTAAAATGGTTAGGAGTTAGGTGAAGAAGAAGGAACTGGAGGTCAATAAATATTAATTTCAAGGATGTGAATTTGTAGTTTCAAGACATATGTGGTGACCAAAACCACCTAAAGAAATGAGATCATCAAGGAATTCTGTAGATAGGGAGAAAAACAATGGAAAAGAAACTCAGAGACAAGGATTTTTGGGTCTGCATTTATTAAGCATTTATGTAACTCTCTTGAGTTATAGGAAATTTATGGGTGAACCTCTAAGGTCAGATCTCCAAAAAAACTACCTTGAAAAATTTTTAAAGCACTTATCTAAGTGTGTCATTAATCTTTAGATGCTTAATCTGAACTACAAAAGAAACTTTATCTGCATCAAAGAAGAAATATCAAATAAATCATGAGTAGATCAACTATTACATTTTGTAATTTTCTTTTTATAATTAGTTTTTTGATTTATAAGTCGCTACATTCTATTGGTTTCAAGCAACGTGAAACTTGGCTATCTTAATGTTTTTGATTACATGAGTCCTTCAAATCTTCTTTTTAAACAATAACCTGTTTTCATGTTAACATCTAATCAAACATTAAAGGAATATAACTATTATAAAGTGCCTCTTCCATTACATCATAGATGCCATAAATGCTTTTAAGATGTATTTTGTTTAATAGGCATTGTAGTTTTGTAGCACTTTGATTTTTCACATTCCAGTATATATCTAAATCTTTTTCTGTCTGAAATTCTAACATTTTTTCTGTAGGGTTAAAATTTATGTTTAAAGATTGAACAGTTCTCATTGACTGTTTTCGTGTCATCGGTTGGTTCCAGAGCTGAATTAAGATGCAGTTAAAAAATATTTTTGATAATTTATTTTTAAAACTGTTGAGTGTCTATATTTTCCCTCTGGCTAGAAAACTGTTCTGAACCATGTGGGGATTACACTAATGAATAATATGTAGTTAGTTCTTTTAAGAATTTTTAGAGTCTAGTAGTAAAATCAAACGAGGAAGTGAACAAAAGACTGAGTTAACAGTCTGTGTTAACAGACCGTGCTATTTTTTATAAATTCAGATACCCCACAAAGTGAATATAGAGATTCCTTCTCTCTAAGAGTTTTACTTTTTGTAATTTGATGTGGATGTAATGACAGAAAATATATATCAAGAAGTACCTATTAGGTTGTTTGTGTAAGTGGATTAATGATTTTAGTACAGGTATAGGGGAAGAAGACTTAGGTATCAATTGAAAAAACTCATTGTTCTTGTTCCTGAGATTCAAATCTTTTTAAAAAGCTTTTGTTTATTTACTTTGTAAATAGAAGTTCAAGATTTATAAGGATTAAAATTTATGTTCCACCTCTAAATTTTAGACCCAGTTTTCCTGGGTTAATATGAGAAAACTTATAGCTCACCTGTCATTTGTTTTGTATAGAACCATAAGAGGTTTTTTTTCACTTCAAACTTTTAGAGGCACAGAGATACATTTAATAAAAAAGACAATATTCTGTTCTTTAGAAAACAAGTCTTGTTCAGAAATATGAGTCCATAATTTTTGTTTGTATGTTTATTTATGTTTATATAGGAAATTCTTGTTAGTGTTCTATGAAAAGGACTTTTGAAAAATAAGAACCAAAAGAAAAAACAGGCACATACTTTAAATTTATTTGACCCCTGGAAGTATCCCAATGACAGCACCATACTAAGACAATCTGATTGTGCAGCAGAACAGGTAAAATCATCACGATTATCTGGAAATATTCCAGGTATTATGGATTGATGACTGAATACAATTCTTTTAAAAGCAGATAGCATTCATACAAAACCCCAACTTGGAAAAAGCCTATGAAAAAATTTGGTGGTGTGATAAAACAACAGACTGAAAAAGATAATTCACTACATGTAGGAAATAAAGAATCATAAGAATTATTTGAAAGAGTGATGATGATAAATGAAATCAGATTATAATAGCTAGTTCTATAGGAATATTTGATCTAGAATTATTTAGACCTGTGCTTGATAATATTTCGTTTCATTTTTATACTGTAGAAACAATAGAAGCAAGTAATCATTTAACACATCATTTATTAAAAAAACACTCGATAACAAATAACAAATATACAAATTTTAAGTCTGATAACCTCATCTTAAATTACATCACTGACCCAAGGTGTATCCTAGAGAACCCCTAAGCCCTATTTAGAATTGTGATTGACTAATAAGTGTTTCATAATAATAGATCTTTACTGTTAAGTTTTTGAAATTGCAATATAACTAGATTTAGCTAAATCAAGTTTTAAGCTAGATTAATTAAATATTGACAGATCTTTTCTCTCTGGTGATAATAAAGAAATAAGTTTTGAAGTAAGAAAGAGAATACAGCTGTTGACCAACAATGGCTAAAACGCTCAAGTGAAGCTTCATGAAACAGGACTCTCCAAGTTGGTTTTGTGCCTAACATCAGTGCTTAAAACTATTTTTAGAGGCAATTAAAATCATATAGGTGGAATCAAGCCAGACACGAGCAGCTGTCCCTATTGATAAACCAATTGCACATAGGAGAGGGGCTCCTGGTTATTTTCAACATTCAAATTCACTATCTTTAAGATATTTGAGAATAAATAAAATTTGCAGGTTCCAAAAATATTAAAGTAGGATTTTACATAGAAAAGAAGTCTTCTAGCATATTTTGAAACCATCATCAACTAGCAATTAACAATCCTCTATTATTTGAAGAGGATTTTTTTCCTGTTGCTTTTAAAATGTTTTTTAAAATTAACATTAATCTGCATGAGCAAGTACCCATTTATGAATAAAATTGCTTGATTGTCTATAAGAAAACATAGATGGACACAGCTCATGTATTATATTAATCTTGGCTGCCATTGATTATTTCCACTGCTGTCTTTGTTACTAAACGCTTTGTAGAAATGGGGTGATACATCTCTTAGTATGAGTGAATCAGATTTTCCCAGTTCCTAAGATATTTTTTTATTAGTACATAGCAGTTATTGGTTTTCTACTTCAATGCTATGATGTTATTTATTATATGATTAGTTTTGCCGTATATGCAAATATGGAACCTGTCACAAAAATAACAATAGACTCCTAACTCAGAGTCATAGTAAAATTTCCTTTTACCTTCAAATAGTTTATTAAGCTCCCTGAGTATAAATTGTCCTCATTTTTATGTACTATCACAGATAACCCTTTACTCTGGGTTGTATCTTACTAAGTAGCGGCCTCCAGATTCAGATGGGAAAAAATTAACTTGGGAGTTATACAGACCTAGTCCTGATTCGTAACTCTGTTACTTGATCTATGATTTTCTTTCCTAATAAAATTGTTAGGATTTTTAAGGCATTGTAATGATGCCTTACAATGATCCAAGTAAAACATTCAGTTTCCATACCTGGAGATTGTTGATAGAAGGATTAAAAGAGAAAATAGATTATAAGAACCCCAGCATACTGCTTGGTTCAATATAAATAAAAAATGGTTGGAAAATAATATACGACAGAAAATGCAGTCATATGAGACTAGGTCCATGGAACAGCTCAAGAGATGTTTGCCATGTGACAGGACACCAAGACTACCAGTAGCTGTCATTGGTGAGAAAGCATCTCTAAATGTGCTTTGATTTGGACACTTTACTGCCTCAGAACTGTAAACTTCTATCCTAAATAAAATCTCCATTATAAAAGCCAACCCATTTCTGGTAGTTTGCATTGGCAGCCCTTTGACAAACTAAGACAAATATGCTCGATGAGATAAAGGAAAACATGGAAGAAGTAAAGGATATCAGGAAAATGGTGAATGAAAAATGTAAAAATCATAATAAAGAGACTGAAATTGTAAAAAGAAAGTAAACATGATTATTAGTGTTGAAGATTACAATAACTCTAACGACAAATTCCCCAGGGTGGGGGTGGGGGGTTAACAGCAGATTGGTGCCAGCAGAAAAAGAATTAATGAACTGAATACAAAACACTTGAAAACATCCAGACTGAGGATTAAAAATAAAAAAAGAATGGAAAAAGTGAAGAGACTTTAAAAGATCTGTGGGAAATGATCAAGCATACCAATATACATATTATAGGAGTCCCAGAAAGAGAAAAAACAGAGAAAGGGACAGAAGGAATATTCAAGAAAATAATGGCAGAACACTCCCCAAATGTAATGAAATATATGAATATATACTTTCAAGAATCCCAATGAATCCTAAACAGGATAAACTCATAGGAATCACACCCAGACAAATAAAAGTCAAACTGTTGAGTGCCAAGGACAAAGAGAGGATTCTGAAATTTCTAAGAGAAGCCCAATAATATTAGGTATCAATTTCTCATTAGAAACTCTGGAGACAGGAAGATAAGGCATTGGAATATTTAAAATGCTAAATAAAAAGCAATTGCCAATGAAGAATTTTATATCCAGGGATACAGCTTTTCAAAAATGAGGGGAAGATTAAGATATTGCCAGATAAGCAAAAGCTAAAGGAATTCATAGCCACTATTCTTGCCCTATAAGAAATGCTAAATGGAGTTCTTCAGATTGAAAAGAAAGTACAATAGACAATAGATCAAGCAGCATACAGAAATAAAGATTTCACGTAAAGATAACCATATTGATAATTATGTCACATTATTATTTTATAATTTTTATGTATAACCCAAATTTTTATAACTTATACATTCTAAAAGGCAAATGCATGAAAAAGTAATGTTAAATCTATGATTTGGGACATAGAATGTATGAAGATATAATTTGTAACAAGTATAACAAAAAGATAGGGAAGGGGAGAGCACAGTTTTTGCATGTGCTACTGAAGTTAACTTGGTGTCAAGTCAAACTGGATTTCCCTGTTTCACTGATAGTGACACTTACCTCAATAGTTAGTTCAATATTGTGTGTTGGATAATTTTTTGAGAGAATTTTTTAAAAAGCTTTTTGATTCTTGGAGGTCTGTAGATTTAGTTCCATATGAACTTGCTATTTTTTATAAAGTATGTTCTTAAAATAAAAAAATGAAACTGGATTATTACAGAATTAAGATGTAAAATTTGAGTCCCATGGGTAGCCATAAGAAAATGTTTAAAAATATAATACAAAGAAAGAAATAGGAAAAGACTAAAAATGAAAAAATTCAAAAAATCAATTAAATCCAAAAGTAGGCATGAATGGAAAAATTGAGGGATAATAGAGCAAAATATCAGAAGAAAATCCTGCATTATCAGGAGTTACTTTAAAAGTACACTCTCCAATAAAAAGGAAGAGATTAGTAGACCAGATTTAAAAGCATGACCCAAGTGTTACAAGATTGGCTATCTGCTTACAAGAGATGCACCTTAAATTCAAAGACACAGGTACATTAAAAATGAAAGGTCATAAATAATATACCATACAAATAATTACCAAAAGGAAGCTGGGGTAGCTATACTAATATCACTTAAAATAGATTTTAAATCAAAAACTGTTAAGAGGGATAAAGAAGGTCATTATCAATTCAACAAAAATACTTTATAAAAATATACCCACCTAATTGCAGAGTGCCAAATATATGAAAAAAATATTGACCAATTTGGTCACAAAATGAATCCCAATAAATTAAAAAATTGTACCAAATGCCTACTATCCAGTTTATTAGACCCATCCAGGACAATTAACAATGGCTATCCCAAAAAACAGTATCTATAACTGCAAGCAAAACATTTCCATCCATCTACCCCATATGATCTAAGCCCCCTCTCAATAAAAGCAGAGTGGGAATCACCACCCCCAAATCCTCAAGACTGAGGAAAGAACAACATAAGGGGAAATGCAACCAAGGACCAAGGTAGACTTATTATTATTCTAGTAATGGAAGGACTTGTAACATTGATATAATGATAGTGGTCACCAGAGTTTCTGAGTGGAGGGGAAAGGAAAAATAGGTGTAAAACGGGGCATTTGGAGGACATTAGGATTGTTCTGCATGATATTACAATGACAGATACAGATCAATACACATTTTGTCAAATCTATAAAATTGCACAATGTAAAGTGTATACTATATTGTAAACTATAGGCCATAATTAATAAAAATGCTTCAATACTTGTTCATCAATTGTAACATATATACCAAACTAATGAAAGATGTTATTAATAAGGGAAAATGTGAGTGGGGGAGCAGGCAGAGATGTGGGAACCACCTAAATTTTTTATGTAAATATTTGTAATCTGAAACTTCTTTAAAAATAATGTTTAAAAATGTTTAAAGTGCTGAAATCATACAATGTATCTCCTCTGATCACAATGGGAAGAAGCTAGAAATCAATAGCAGAAAAAAAAAAACCCTGGAAAAATAGTAAATACATGGAAATGTAAAAATACACTCATAAACAAGTAGATCACAGAAGAAATCACAAGGAAAATTAGGAAATATCTTGAGTTGAAAAAAAATTAAAATCTAGCACACCAAACATACAGGATGCAGTAAAGGCAGTACTAAGAGGGAAATTTACAGTTCTACAGTTTTATGTGAAAAAGAAGAAAGATCTCAAATCAGAGAACTTATCTCAAAACTGGAGGATCTAAGAAAAGAATATCAAACTAAACCCAAAGCAAGTAGAAAGAAAGAAATAGCAAAGATAAGGGCAGAGATAAGTTAAATAGGGAATTAAATAAAAAACCAATAGGCTGAAGAAAACAAAATTCTGGTTATTTGAAAATATAAATAAAATTGACAAACTTTTAGCTAGGCTACCAAAGCAAAATAGAAAAAGGATGCAAATAACCAAAAATAGAAAAGGTAGTGGAGACTTTACTACTGACTTCACAGACAAAAAGAAAGAATTTTAAGAGGCTACTATGAACAATGTATACCAACACATTAGGAAACCTAGAAAAAATAGACCATTTCTGAGAAACAGGCAGATTATTTACAATTACTCAAGAAGAAATACAAGATTGCCACAGACCTGTGATGGTTAAGTTCATGGGTCAATTTGGCTAGGTTATGGTATCCAGTGTTTGGTGAAGCCAGCACTGGACTGATTGCCGTTGTGAATATTTATTTCATAGATATAAACCATTAGTCAGTTGATTGTATTTATGGCTGATTACATTGACAATCAGCAAAGGATATTGCCTTTAGTAATGAGAGAATTCTCATTCAATCATTTGAAGCCCTTAAAGGGAGAATCTATGATTTCAGCAGTCAGAAAGGAGAATTTCTATCTTTCCTTTGACAGCAAGGTTCACCTGGGGAATTCATTGAAATCTTCATTGGTGTACCCAACTTGTTACCTACCCTACAGAATTCAGATTTGCCAATTCCTATAATAAATCTCACAATATTTACATCTATCTATCTATCTATCTATCTATCTATCTATATCTATATCTATCTTTATATCTATATCTATCCTGTTGATTCTACTTCCCTGGAGAACCCTGACTAATACAGATTTTGGTAACAAGAGTTGTCTTGAAAAACAGAAGATAAGATTTTTAAATTGGTTCTGAAGTTTTGGGAGTTGGATCTCTATTTAAAAATGACTAATGATTCTATTACCAATGATAAAACTGGCACTGATAGCCCATGGTGTGAATTCACAATAGAGAAATGGAAAATATCACCACAGAATAGTGCCACTTAAAAACCTATAAGAGGTAAGGTTCTGGTGTAAGTATCATAAGTTTCATGGAGTTAAAAAGTATAATGATTTTGGCTGGTTGTTCATAATTATGCTGGATAGAGTTAAAAAATAGTATGTGCTCAGGATCAAATTTTCTGATTGAGTGTTGCATGAAGAATTGTGAGCATTCTATGTGTGCCCTGAAAGAAAGTCTTATTTCTTTTAGCCACTGCCTTGAAATATCTGAAAACCAGACCCAGAGTCTAATTGTGTGAGTGGCTGAATTGCAAAATAAATTAGATTTACAACCTAGAAGTTAAAGTCTACTCTTAAAGTGATGGATTGATTGAGAATGAAAGGATCCTGAAAATTGGAACTGGGACATATGGGCTGATAATAATGAGAGTGGAGACTTGGGAAACCTAGATTGTGCTGAGTCTTCTTTGATAGAAGATTTGGTAATGGTGTGCTCTGAGAAAGCAGCCATCTGAGCTCCGTCCTGCCCTCGGAAATCATTCTCCAGTCTGCCCTGAGGAATTATCCATCCTGCCATCCTGCACAAGGATTGCAAACCCTTACTGCCTCCCCTGAAGAAATAGCCTCACACCTTCCCCTGAAGAGATTAAACTTCTTTCAGCAGAGGAAATGTTAATGGAATGTCCTAAGATAGAATTTTCAATAGTAAATAGAGATGCAGTTTGCAGCCTATGGCAGGATGTATGGGGGAATCAGAGAGCAGACCTTTGCTAATTTAGAGCAATGCCCTACCATCATCTGTAGTTAACTACTCTCCTTTCAAAAAAACATATTTGGCCTACTGCTGGACATTAGTAGAGACCAAATGTTTATCTATGAGTCACTGAGTAACTATAACATCTGTGTTAGTCAGTATTAATTTGGTCTTATCTGACCCACCAAGTCATTAAGTTCTATGTGCACAGAAGCACTCCATCATAAAATGGAAGTGGTTTATAAGAGAGTGGTCTTGAACAGTCCCTGGAGGCACAAGTATATTACATGAGGAAGTGAACCAAATGTTCATGGCTTCCATGTCTGGCATATTTCTTTCTCTTTCCCAGCCTGCAGCTGTGGCTTTATAGGGATTTCTCTATTATCAGCTAACTTAGAAACAGAAAACTTGGTTCTGGTTTACAAATGAGTCTGTGTGATATATAGATATTACCAGAAAGTGGACAGCTAAAGCACTACAACTCTTTCTGGGATATCCCTAAAGTACAGTTGTGAAGGGAAATCCTTCCAGAGGGTAGGACTTTGAGCAGTGCACTTGTTTGCTCATTTTGCTTGGAAGGGGAATTAGTTAGAGATACATTTGTATACTGATTCATGGATTGTGGCCAATGGCTTGGCTGGATGGTCAGGGACTTGGAAGGAATATGGTCATAAAATTGGTAACAAAGAGGTCTGTGGATATTCCTCTCTAAATGGGTGAGTAAAACAAAGATGCTGCATACCATGAGAATGTTAACTGGAAGGCGACTTCTGTCAAGGAGGATTTTATTAATCATGGACTACTGTCCTGTGGATAGTAGTTAGCCTTTCTCCCCAGTCATTTGTGTCATTGGCTAATGGACTCTTGAACAAAGTGGCTTTGTTTGAGGACTCACATATCTTGATTTCAAAACTTATTACAAAGTCACAGTAATCAAAAAAGCATAACACTATTATAAGGAAAGACATATAGACCAATAGTATCAAAGAGAAAGTTCAAAAATAGACCCTTAGATATATAGCCAATTGATTTTTTATTTTTTAAAATTAATTTATTGAAATATATCACCCACACACAAACATAAATAAACAATAAGTGTATAGTAATAGCTGTGAACTTACAAAACAAACATATATAACATCATACAGGACTCTCATAACTCATACTACCATCAACACTTTACATTGTTGTTAAACCTTTTTAACTAATGATTAAAGAGCATTGTCAAAATATTAGTACCTGAAATATTTCCCCCAACCCTTCCTTTTATTATTACCTTTATGTCATTTATATATGAACCCAATGGATTTTTGACAATGGTACCAAATCAATTCAACAGGGTAAGAATAGTGTCATCAACAAGTGGTACTGGAAAAACTGTATCTCAATTTGCAAAACAATGAAGGTGGACCCCTACCTCACAGCATATTAAAAAATTAACTCAAAATGAACCAAAGACCTAAATATAAGAAAAAAAAAAACAATAAAACTGCTGGAAGAAAACATAAGGAAGCATCTTCAGGACCTTAGACTTTACAACTAAAAGCACAGACAACTAAAGAAAAATTAGAAAAATGAAATCCCATCAAGATTAAAAACTTTTGTATATCCAAGAACTTATGTAGAAAGTGAATAGAAAAGCTATAGAATAGGAGAAAATATTTGGAAACCACATATCTTAAAGGGTTGAATATCCAACTTATGTTTTAAAAATCCTACAACTCAAAAACAAAACGGCAAACAACCCAATTTTTAAAATGGGCAAAAGACTTGAACAAAAATTTCTCCAAAGAAGATATACAAATGACCAACACACACATGAAAAGATGTTCAGCCTCACTAGCCATTAGGGAAATATACATGGAAACCATAATGAGATACCATTTCACACCTATTTGCAGATATGAAGTTGTAGTTTTTACAGTGGCTACTATTAAAAAATGGCAAATAACAAGCAGTGAATAGGATGTAGGGTAATAGGAATACTCATTCATTGTTGGTGGGAATATAAAATCATGCAGGCACTGTGGAAAATAGTTTGGCAGTTCCTCAGAAAGTTAAGTGTAGAATTACCATATGACCTGGTTATCCTACGTCTAGTTACATACTGAAAAGATTTGACAGTAGGGGTAAAAGTTTGATATTACTAATGAATCCCCAAAACCAAAAAGATTATGTTTGTAAACTGGTCTGTTCCTCTGGGTATAATACCCTTTGATTGTATGAAATTCAAAGAATTTAAATTTAGTTGATTAAATAATTTTTGGGCTCTTGATTTGAGCATGTCAGTAAATATGACTCTGGCTTAGTCTCCACCCCCTTGGTGGGCTGATATAAATGAACTATCACTCAAGAAGACACTCAGAAGAGGAAAGATCTTGGTCATTATAGCCCTGTCATATGACAGAAAGGAGAAGCCTCAAACAGCTAAAGCCCTGGGAAGAGAAATGAGTCATTTGCTTGATAGTTTGCAGCTGAATAGAACAGAGCAGCTGAGCAGCTGAGAAGAATTGAGTTACCAGACAGAGACTGCCTGCCATCTTGCTTCAACACACGGCAACAGACTTTAGTGAGAAAGTAGCTTGAGTTTTACTCTTTAAGGTCTTATAACTGCAAGTTTTACCCCAAATAAATATGCTTTATGAAAGCTGACAGAATTCTGATACTTTGCATCAGCACCCCTTTGACTGATTAATACAGCAGGGAATCAATATTTATGCACTGATATTTATAGCAGCCCTGTTCTCAATAGCCAAAGATGGAAGCAACCCAAGTGTTCACCAACAGAAGAATGGATGAACAAAATGTGGTATATAAACACTAATGAGCAATGCAACTGAAAAAAGACCTTGAATCAAAGGAGGAAAGTGTAAAGACAAATGAGTTTATTGGGCTAGGAGATTTCATGTGTCAGGAGCCTTCCCACAGTTAACATTTATGCATATTTCAGTGGATCTCATAGATAGCCAAAGTAGATACTACCCCAAAAGTGGGGCTCTGGACATGGCAGATAGCTCTGGTGGTTAGTGCTTCACCAGTGGACACTACTTTGGAAAGAGTTGGACTTAGATATGACTTCTCTATACATGTCACTTCTGTTCCCTTTATTTGAACCTATAGTTGGTACTGAAGTTGGTAGGTGTATGTCCAAGAGACTTGAATCTCTGGGCAGTCCAAGTGTCAGCTGGGCCCTGAGCTTCAGCAGAGTTGCAACACCTACTCTCCAGTTCATTGGACTCACCCAGGACAACTGACAAGGAGGTGAGGATGATAAACAATCACCACACCAAGAACTGAGAGAGTCAACAAGTGCAACCTCCCATCCAATAGCCATATGGGCTGGAATTCCCCCCTTAATTGTAGGTGGAGTGTGCATCACCATCCCAGAATCCTCAAGACTGGAAAATAAAATATGGACTAGAGTGGACTTGCTGGTATTCTACTGTAGACTTACTGTGATTCTAGCAATGGAGGAAATTATATCATTGATTTGAAGACAGTGGCCACTGGAGGGGCTGAAGTCAGGAAGAGAGACAAAGAGGTGTAATAGGGGGGCAATTTCAGGACTCAGAAACGTCCTGAGTGACATTGCAATGGCAGAAACAGGTCATTATAAACACAAGCCATAACCCCCAGCATTGAGTGGGAGAGAGTGTAAACTACAACGTAAACTACAAAAACTAATCCATGGTTGGTGGCAGTGTTCCAAAAGGAGTTCATCAATTGCAATGAATGTACCACACTAATAAAGAAAGTTGTAGAAATGAGAAAAGGTGGAAGGTATGGGGAGTGGGTCATATGGGAATCCCTTATATTTTTTTATGTAGTGCTTTATGTAATCTAGGTATCTTTTAAAAATAAATTAAAAATACATTTTAAAAATGCGGTATATATGTACAATAGAATATTTTCCAGTCTTTCAAAAAGATAAATTTCTGATATATGTGACAACATTGGTAAATCTTGAAGACATCATGTTTATTAATATAAGTCAGATTCAAAAATACAAATGATGGTGATATGAAATGTTTAGAATAAACAAATTCATGTAGTCAGAAACTAAAATAAAGCTTACTAAGGGAAGGGCACTGGGTAGGGTTTGGGTAGTGTGATGGTTAGGCTAATGTGCCAACTCAGCCAGGTAATGATGCCCAGTTGTTTTGTCAAGCAATCACTGGACTAAATGTTGTCAACTAAGGAAAATTTCCTTCATCAATGAGTGATGTCTCATCTAATCAGTTGAAGGACTTAAAAGGCAAAGTGATTTTTAGCATTCAGAGAGAATTCCCATCTCTACTTCAGGAAGCTAGCATCTTCTGGGAACTCTTCAAGGAACTTTATCAGAGCTCCTGGTTTGTAGCCTTCCCTGTGGAATTTGGAATTGTGCCTCCCCATGGTCACATGAGACAATATTATGAAATCTCATACTATTTACAGGTATCTCCTGTTGGTTCTATTTCTCTAGAGAACTCTGACTAATAAAGGGAGTTAATGCTTAAGTGGCACAGAGTTTCCATTTGGAATGATGGAAAAGTTTTGGTAATGAATCATGGTTATTATAGTAGAACATTGCGAGTGTTTTAACATCACTGCATTATATATTTGTGGTGTAAGGAGGAAATTTTAAGATATAGGTATGCATTACTAGAATAAAGATTTTTTTAAAAATTCATAAGTGCATCCAAAACAAACTGTGAACCCTAATGTAAACTTAATAATGTAGGGTGAATAGTATAATTATAACATTGCTTCATTGACTGTAACAAAGGTAACTCGTTATAATTATTAATAATAGAGGAAACTGTGTAAGAGGTTGTATATGGAAACTGTATTTTCTGCATGATTTTTCTGTAAACTTACAATTTCTTTAATAAAAATTGAATAATAAAATGTAATTGACTCCATGGAAAATATGTTTTCATGCTACATTCACTCTAGGGTCTTGAGTTTTAAATCATGGGAAAAATGCACACACACACACATATATATACACACACACAGAAATATATATATATATACACACACATATATATATATCTTAATTTTTACAATAGCTTCAGATTTATGAAAAGAAATGAACAGATTTCCCATATTCCCTGCTCTCATTTTCTTCTATTATTAATAGCTCATAATATCATGATACATTTGTTTCAATTAATGAACCAATATTAATAGATTATGAATTAAATTCCATATTTTATTGAGTTTTCTCTTAGTTTTTACCTAATGTCCTTTTATGTTCCAGAATCTCAGCTAGGATACAGATTACATTTCCTTGTCCTGTCTCTTTTTCCTCTTCTTGGATGTGACCATTGATCAGATTTCCCTTGTTTTTGGTGAATATGGCGTTCTCTAGGAGTACTGGTCAGGTATTATATATTGTAGGATGTCTGACTATTGGAGTTTGTCTAATGCTTTTTTCATGATCAGGCAGGGATACTTAGTTATTGGGAGGAAGATCAGAGATTCAGTAACATTTTCATTACATCAAGGTACATACTATAAACATGGTGTATGACTATTTCTTCACTGTAGTTTCTTTGTTTTATATCCTTCCCATATTATATTCCTTGTAAAGAAGTCAATATGGAAAGCCCATACCTTAGATTTGAGTAGTTTCTTCCCTTCCTTGATAATTAAGTATCTATATAATTTATTTGGAATTCTATTTTCATAGGAGATTTTCCTAGTCTCCCCATTTATTAATTTATCTAATTATTTATATTTTTGGTTGTAGTCAGTACTATATTATTTGATTTTTTGTTCAAAAATATCCAGTTTTGGCTTCTATGCTTCTTTGGCATACTCATATTAAAGTGCTTATTGTTGCTAAATTCCCTAAATTCTGTCACTGCATAATGCTGCAGGCTCATCTTATGTATTTTCTGCCCCAGTACTAGAATGAGTCAATTTTCCCAAGAAGCCCTGGTACCTATTATTGAAGAATAGTATTAAGAAACAAAGGTCAAGATCAGGTGTTCTTAATAAGCGGTCCTTGAGTTTAAGCTTTAATTTAAATATTTAGAAAAACATTGTTCTTATGGGGATGAGTTGGTGTGGATAGTGTGGACTTTGTAAGGGATCCGTGGTTTTCACCTGACTGGCAAAGGATTCCGTGGAACAGAAGAGGTTATGTACCCCTGATCAAGATGAACTGTTTGCTATTGGGGTACGGTTTAGTTTAGACCCTCTCAGCTGATGGAGCAGATACATATATTAAAGTTCCCACCTTTTTGTCCTATAAAGTTCTATGGGTAGTGATAAATGCATAATGGCATGCATCCATCATTAGAATATTATATTAAATAGATTTACTACCCTAAAAATCCCCTGTGCTTCACCTATTCTTTTTTCCTACCCCTGCCCTGAATTCCCAATAATTCCAAAATGTGTGACATGTGTAAGTCTGTTTCTAATGCTGCTGCTGTCTCTTCAGAACATGCCTTTCTTACCTTCTAGCATGTCTTACAAGGTTTTGAAAGATAATTGAAATTTAGGTAAATAGACCATGAGTGTGAGGTTTTACGTGTGTCTGGCTCGGAGCTGGGCTGTGTTTAATGTTCGCTATAAGGGTCAGAGGCTTCATTTCCTCTAGCATCCTTGGTTTTCTGTCCACCCTCTGTCTTTACGTTTTCCAAAAAACTCTTTCTTAAATAGGGTCAAAGCCCTGCAGATCTTTTAGCTGTAATCTACTATTGTTCTCCCGAGCCCCTTTGGAAATGGTAGTCAAGTGTGGAGGAAGGGGAAAATTCTACAATCCTATGATTAATCCACAATGTTTAGTGGACCTGTGTGTCTTGGCTGTGACCTTCACTACTGTTTCTCTGGTTTTGTTTGTTTGTTTTCCTTCTTTAGGTGAGGCAGGGAGGTTAGAGTATGGTATAGTTGGGTCATTTCCCTTCCCCAGGGTAGGATGAGGGTCTGGTAAAGTCTCAGCTGTACTGAATAGACCTTTATCTCTGAGGTTTCAAAAGGTTCAAAGCCATTTCAAACTGGTTACTTTTTCCTTCTCCCTGACAGAAACCCTAGGGTTTTTTCTTGGCTCTTCACCCTTAGAAACTGATGGGTTTCCTGGAGACAAAATCCATGAAAATGTGGGTTCCCCCAAAATCCATGAAAATGTGGGTCCCCCCTAAATCCTTGGACACTAGGAGTTTCTTCCTTTCATCCTAGTCCACCCTCCACCTCCAGCAATTTGTCAAATGTTTCTATTTAAGTGTCTCTACCAGTGTAAGACTCCAGCGGCATCTGCTACAGGTAAGTGGATCTTGGTTGTGACTCTGTAGTTGCCTGTCTCTCCAGATTTTAAGTGGCTTTTGGCCCTGCGACCTCTTATAGGTCCAAGAAAAGCTCTTGATTTTCAGTTTGCTAATGTTGGGAATGATGACTTCCAAGCTTTTTATTTGTTGGGGCTGAAACTGAAACTTAAGTTAGATATTAAAATATTTGCTTCCTCCACTTACACATACAATGACATCAGCAATGCTCACTAAGGAACAATGATATCTGAATTTTATTTTTTATTGATGAAAAGTGTAAAGCTAAAATTTTAACTCGGTTTTCTTCTTTTCCTCTCTTTATTTCCTGCAAAAGCTAGAGGTAATTTCACAACTTCCTTTTAAGGGAGGCAGTGATTAGAGAGCTGTCCTTTGGTACTCATATCCAAAAAGGCAATATAGTACGGAAATCTAAAAGGCAAGAATTTAACAAAATAATTCAGATATCATATTTCACCTTTGAATTATTGAGAGGATATGAAATATCTGAATAGTTAATATAAATGTATAGAGGTAAGAAATAACACTTGATTTTTTTTTCCAGTAAGAGTTCTAAAGTATACTAAGATCTAAAGTAATAGTAATCAGCCTTCACTGGTATTCACACAGCTTTAAACTACAAATTGTAATTGTGAATTCCTAATTATAAATATATTCATTCTCTCTAAGATTGTCATTATTTACAAAAATGAAAAATATATTTGACCCTGTTTTATTTTTTCTGATTTTGTCTAAACAAAATATTGGTTCACTTAATATGTTTAATTCATATGCTTGGAAATGACTGGTTATGATATTCATGTATTCCCATTAAATTGAAACTCTGAAAATAGGGAGATTCAACAGGAGGCATAGCTTCATCTGGATCAATTTTAGTTTTCTAAGCTTTTCATCAAAACTCAAGATGAAACATTTTATGCTCTCAATAGCATGCACTTTCCACAGACAAATTTCTGGTGTTCTGTTCTTCCGTTCATAACAAAACTTTCATTATAGAGATCAGGTGAAAGATACTATACAATTGAAGCTTCACAGAAAAAGTGAAAGGCAAAGTAAAAAATAGGCTGGGGCAGAACTTATTCCTACAAAAAGCTGAAGTAAAAAAATAGTCACTGTCAACCTTGGTTGGTAGAAATCTTACCCATGGAAAAAGAGTGAGAATTGAAAATTGCTATCATTGGAAAGGAGTTAGTATTTACCAAGAAAATCCTCTCCTGCATGTATTCATTTATCTCATGCAAAAAAATAAGTAAGTAAATAAATAAATAAAATATAAAATAAAGTAAAATCTATGTAATATTTGCCTTTTCCAGATTAGGAAATTAAGTTTCAGAAAAGTGCAATAGTTTTTATCCTCAGATCATAAAGATACTGCATGTCAAAATGAGGATTTAATCAGAAACCAGGCCCAGGTCTATCTGTGAAGTCCAGATTTCATGTCTTCTGTCTTTCCAAAAGAGTAGATTACTTTCCGTTGACTAGTTGGTCAGGAAACCTCTGGGTTCTTTAGCTACATATATGACCTTGGATAACTGACATAACATCTCCTGCTTTAAAACTACATATAAAATAAGAAGGTTGAAAGAGCTGAGCTTATTTTAAATTTCTGCACCCAATTAAATTAGATTCAAGTATACCTTATGAAGTGATTTTTTATTAAAGAAGTGATGCTGTTCTTTATGTGTGCCTTTATATAAAATGGATAAAAGTGATTGATACATTTTAATGATTAAATACTTATTAAGTGTTTCCTCAAAGAACCAGCTAGATTTATCACAGTTAATACTTTTTGTAGTAGTGCCTTTCAAAATTGAATGCATGTATGTATCACCTGAGGATTGTGATAAAATATGCAGTTTGATTCTAAAGGTATGGGGAGGTACCTGAGATTCTGCATTTCTAACAAATTCCAAGGTGATGCTGATGTTTATCCATTCAAAACACTCTGACAGCAAGGGTCTTTCCCCCTTGATAGACTTGATTATGCTATCAGAGGCCCCTGGTGCCTTACTTATCCTTACTTATTGGACACATCTTCAGAAATTAATTTGTAATTAGATAATTGATTTTCACTGGCATTCAAATAATATGAGATGCTTCTCATTTGTCAGATAAATCATACCATAGGAACAGGAGTAATGTGTCCAGGTTGTTTTCCAAAAACTGTGGGACTCTTTTTACCTCTGCATGGTGTCATGAATTCACCTAACTTTCATTAAACATCTACTCTTGTTGGAGATTATGTAGCATGCTGTACAAACAAACATGGTTCTGTTTATGAGAGAGGCAAATGATTTGGAATAGTTGTAAACAGGCACTTCCTTGCACATTTTTCCATTGAATTTGATTTTTAAACTATTAAGTATTTCAAATGTATTGAAAAATACAGAAACTAATGACAACCACATGTTAATATTTTGACATTTTTTACTTTATCCCTATTTTCCTTGAATACTATTCAACATAATATCCTCCTTCCTCTCTACAGAGGTGGGATATCTTTTTATCGTGTTCTTGGATTATATTAAATCTTTATACATCTCTATATCTAGATATAGATATTATTATACATACATAGATAGATACAAAAAAATATGTAATATTGTTTTTTTCCCACTTGTTTTAAAAACTACAAACTGTATCATTATTTTATGGGTTATATCAACTTGATCTATTCACTCAAAATTAAATTCTTAAAATGCATATCTAGCCAATTCATTTAAACCATACCATTCCATTGTTGAATAAAACACATTTCCTTAATAGTTGAAAAGTTTTCACTGTATTTCTATCATAAATAATGCTGCAATAAGCATCATTGTGTATCTTTGTGATACCAGGGTATAAGATTTCCTAAGAGTTGCCAATTCTCCAGTTTACCAAATTTGTACATATTTGGCCAGCCTGAAACTTATGAGATGTTTTAGTATGCATTTCTCTGTTTACTTGTGCAAATAATTATCTTTTCTTATTTTTTCTTTTACATTTTAAATCTGTGAATTTCTTGTTCATATATGTTGGCCAATTCTATGGGTTTCTTTGACTTGGATAAAAACATTATTTCAGTTATTTATTCATTCAAGATAATGATCATTTTCAGGTGTCTGTTTTGAAAATGTTATCTTTTGGGTTAGAATTATCTTTTTAACCTAGTACATAATGTTTATTTTAATGCAGAAAATATTGTCTATCCCTTCCTTTATTTTTTGTCTTTCTTGGTCCTTTTGGAAACTTTTTCTTTATTTCTAAAATTCTCTTATTATTATTAACTTGCATATTTGTCTCTTTAAACATACTAGAGGATATTTTGTGTAGGCCATGCATTTAGAATATTTTTTCCCATATAGATAAACATTTTTCCAGCACCATTTATTAAGTGCACTGATTTGTAATTTCACCTATTATATAACAGTTTCCAAAATTTTCAAGAGTTTGTGTGTGTGGATCTCCTTAAGAACTATTTCCTTCAGAAAGTATATTTTGTCTGTTTTTATACCAAAAAAAAAAACAAAACACCATGTTACTTTAGCTTTATAATGACTTTAACTAAATACTACTCTTTAGATCAATTTTTAGTTCTTCTGAGTTGTTTTGGCCATTCTTGGACTTCCTCAATGTGAAGCTTAGATCAATTTTTCAAGTTTCAAACAATGGACTTGGTGGAAATTTTATTATAATTTTATGGAATGATCATATTTTGAGAAAAGAAATATGTTGAATAATTTTCTTCTACCCAGAAAGATACCTTATTTTATGTTCTTTGACAAATCTTCATAATTGTCTTTATTAAAAATTATACTTTACTAGGTTTTGCACCCTAGGAAAGTAACAGAATTTGATAGTATCTTCATAATTTAATGGGAATGCTTTGATAAATTCAGCATTAGATATTATTTTGATAGTTTTTTAATACTTACCTTTATCAAATGAAGGAAGTTCTATTCTGCCCTTAATTTCTGCAGAGTATTTAGATTTACTTATTGGATGTTTATTTTCTCAAATGCTTTTCCAAAACCTCTTGAAATTAACTTATTACCTTTTCTCCTTTAATCTGTTAATATGGGATCAGCAGTTTCATGTGTAGTTTATCTAATATGAATAATATGATGCTGATAATTCTAGAATCAATCTAATTAGTTAAAGAAATAGTTATGGCTTTCATAATTTTTGGTGAATGTGTTGGGATACTGATATTATATTCATTTTGGCATTTAATTTCATAACTGTCACTCGCCTATAAATTTCCTTTTGCATTTTATTCTTGCCTGATTTTCCCATCACAGTTACAGTACCATCATAAAATGAGTTTGGAAACTTCTTTCATTTTTCAATCCTCTGAAACTGTTTCTATAATCTAGAGATTGTACTTTCTTTAAAGATTTTATGAATTTGGTTATAAAACTGCCTGGGCCTGATATTCTTTTCTGTGTATTTGGGGGTGGGGTGGGATGGATTTTAAATGTTTTAATTTGACAAATGGCTTATAAAGGCTTATATTTCATTTTGAGTCAGTTTTACTAATTTTCACCTTTGAAAAAATGTCTTATTTAGGCTTAAGTTATTTATATTATTATTTTAAAAGCCTTTGAACTTATTGTTCTACACATTGTAATTTCAAATGTTTGTGTACTTTTAAAAATATTTCCTTGATTCATCCATTCATCCATGCAACATTGTATTTAAATTTTTAAAGAACCAGATTTTTAAAATCATTTCTTTAGACTCTTTGTTTTCTATTTCATTAATTGCTGCATCTTATATTTGTTAATTCTTTACTTCATTATTTTCGGGATTACACTTCTTTTCTAACTCCCTGAATTAAATATTCATCTCATAATTCTCAAACTTTTTATCAAATGAATGTATTTTAAAACTGCAAATTTCCTTCAAAGTACTGTCATAATTCCATACCTCAAGTTTTGATATATAATATTTTAGGTGTTAATCAGTAATAAATCTTTTTTACTTTCTGTTATTTCATCCTTAACCCAATAATTATTAATATTTGTGTTTTATTTCCAAAAATATGAGGCTTTGGGAAATTTTCTCAACATGATATTGCCTTTGCATTAATTGAGACTTGTCTTGTGTTCTATATTGGCAATTATAAATAATCTATGTACATTTCAAAATCATATATGTGCTCTAATTTGGGATGAAATTCTCTCTCTTCCTCTCCCTTTCAAATGACGCTTGTTAATTGTTCTGTTCACTTCCTTAAATCTTTTTTGGATATATTTCTTGAATAATTTGTTTCATGACTTTTTTAGAAAGGGTTGTTATAAATTGGGAAATTAAAATTTCTAATTATTTTTGGGCATTGGTTGTTTTTTTTCCTTTATTTTGGTTTTGTTTTGTTTTAAATGTTTTGTTTTGTTTAAATATTTTTAAATATTTTGTTTTGTTTTAAATATTTTGATCTTATGATAGTATATTCCTACAGATTTAGGATATTCAATCTTTATATATACTTGTGATTTAAAAAAAAATCATTATGAGTTAGCCTCCTTTATCTCTATTTATATTTTTTTACTGAGGTCTATTTTGTATGATATTAATATTTCTTTGCCCTCATTCTTTCATTATTGTTTGATGAGTATACTTTTAAAAATATTTTTAGATATATTTAAATATATTAGATACATTTAAAAATTTAGTCTGCAACTTTATACGGCATATAGCCTAATGATTAAGAAAAGATTTCTCTTGAATTTTCTGAGAGTTTGTCTTTGCCTTTAGCATTCTGATGCTTCACTATGATGTGATTAGGTATGTTTTATTTTATTTTTATTTATCCTGATTGAAATCTATTATAGTTTTTCAAATGAAGTTTCCTTTATTTTCATCAATTCTTTACTCTTTAAACATTGCCTCTCACCTGTGGATTTTATTCTATTCTCCTGGAATTCAAAGTATTCATATTTAGGAGCTTCTCAATTTATGTATGTATCTTTTAAGTACAATTTAAATTGTCAGAATCTGTTTAAAGATTTATACTGTACCAGGAACTTTCATCAAATCTATCATTGATTCACTAATCCTCTCGAACAATTTGTTAATTTGCTGTTACTCCATTCATTAAAATTCTATTTCAAATGATTATATCAGTTTTTTTGTCTTTATTAATTTTTTAAATATTACATTCAAAAAATATGAGGTCCCCATATACCCCTCACCCCCCTCACCCGACTCCTCCTCCCATAGCAACAACCTCCTCCATCATCATGAGACATTCATTGCATTTGGTGAATACATCTCTGAGCACCACTGCACCTCATGGTCAAAGGTCCACATCATAGCCCACACTCTCCCACGTTCCACCCAGTGGGCCATTGGAGGACATACAATTCCGGTAACTGTCCCTGCAGCATCACCCAGGACAACTCCAAGTCCCGAAAACGCCTCCACATCTCATCTCTTCCTCCCCTTCCCCACCCCCAGCAGCCACCATGGCCACTTTCTCCACACCAATGCCACATTTTCTTCAATTACTAATCACAATAGTTCATGAGTAGAATATCAGTAAGTCCACTCTAATCCATACTCTATTCCTCCATCCTGTGGACCTTAGAATGGTTGTGTCCACTCCACATCTATATCAAGAGGTGGCTTAGATTCCACATGGATACTGGATGCAATCCTCCTGCTTTCAGTTGTAGGCACTCTCAGCTCCATGGTGTGGTGGTTGACCTTCTTGAACTCCATGTTAGCTGAGTGGGGTAAGTCCAATAAACCAGAGTGTAGGAGCCGAAGTCTGTTGAGGCTCAGGGCCTGGCTATCATATGGTCAGTCCAGAGATTCAGGTTCCCTGGGTATATATTAAACCCTAGCACCAACTACAGTTCTGGTAAAAGTAATAGGAGAGGCTTGTGAAAAAAGATCACATCTGAGTCCAGCTCCATCACACAGAAACACAAACTTCAAAGAAGGGCCAATTGACATGGCATTGAGCTCCATCTGCCATGTCCATAGAATCTGAGGGTCTCTGTAGCCCTCAGAAGAACAAATACCCGGGGTTGTATCTACTTTATCTGTCTCTGGGACTCTGCTGAGGTGTGCATAAGCGCAACCTCTCTGATAACCTCCCAGCTTTTTTTGGAGAGTTTATAAACTCATTTGTCCTTTCCATTTCCCCCTCGATTTAGGCCAAAAAGCATTTTTAATACTCCTGGTATTATATGTAGACTGAGAGATTCTGCTGGTCCGAGTTGACCCTTTTATTCAAGGTCATTTTCTAGTTACATCATCAGCTGGTACTTGGTAGTAATCCCTCGGCGCCAGGGAGCCTCATCCCCGGGAGTCATGTCCCACACTGGGGGGAAGGCAACACATTTACATGCTGAGTTTGGCTTCAAGACTGGCCACATTTGAGCAACACAGAGGCTCTCAGGAGGTAACTCTTAGGCACCCTGCAGCTCTCGTATGCTTTACCGTTTTTTCAAATCTGCTATATGATTTTTAATATGTATTGCTCTTTTGCATGTTTTTATACCTTCTGTCATTTCATGCCTTCTTTTTAAGTGTACTAATACTATAGACTCTCAGTTTTCCAGCTTTCTCATATTTTGTAGGCATTACCTCTTTTAATTATTGTGTTTGTTCCTTATCCACATGGTGAATGATTTCTTCTATTAAGCCTGACTTCTTTCTTCTGTTGTTTTGTTATTTATTTCTACTATGAGCTATCTAGATGTTTGAAATATTCCTCCAAATTGGTCTTGAGTTTGCATTTTCTCATGTTTCAGGTTTCCCCTGAACATGAGAAAATGTGAGCCAAAGGGGTGCTGATGCAAAATACCAGAAATTGGTTGGTTTTTATAAAGGGAATTTATTTGGGGTAGAAGCTTACAGTCACAAGGCACTAAAGAGTCCAACTCAATGTACCTATGAGATACTTTCTCACCCAGTGTCTGTTTTCACGTATTGACGCAAGATGGCGGGCCATGTCTGCAAAGGTTCAGTCTTCCTCCTCCTCCCAAGGCTCCACGATGTCAGCTTCTTCTAATCTTAGCTGCAGACTGGGACAAGTCTTGTCTCTTTCTCAGAGCTCATTCTCTCTGGGCTCAGCTGCTCTGCTTTCTCCACAAAGCCAACGTAAACAGTCAGGCAAATGGCTTGTCTCTCTTCCTGGGGCCTCTGCCGTGTCTAATGAAGCCTTCTCATGTCTCTGAATCTCTGTGTGCTTACTTCCCAGGCCCCAGGATCAAAACTCCATCTAAACCCTCTGGATTGTCATTTTCTCTATGAGTCCCTGCCTACCAATGGGGCAGAGACTCTATGTCTTACTAATGTGGTCCAATCAAAGACTTAATCTTTATTTAATCAAGGAAAAGTGAAACCTCTGAATTTAATACAATCAAATATGCCTGAGGAACAGACCAGTTTACAAACACAATCCAATATCTATTTTTGGAATTCTAAACAATGCCAAACACTACACTGATTTAGAACAATTGTTATATTCATTTACTGTCTTCATAGTTATGCAGCTAACCACTAATATAATATCAAACAAATGTATATCAAATTACCGGACTTGAGATTTCAATTTCTTTAAGGAACTATCCCTACCTCCAACCACCAAGTCTAGAGAGAAATAGCCTTTCTTGTCATACCATCATGTGGGCAATTTTTCACTTATTTGTTTATTTGCTCATCTTCTCACTGAAAATGAAACACTGCAAAGATCAGGACTTTTATCCCATTCATGAGTCTCAGTTTCTTACAGTGTTTGGGATGAGATATATATTCCCCTTTTCCAAGCTTCTGGCCATTTTTGGGTCCAACTCATTAGCTGACATCCTCCTGTCTTCTGATTGCCAGCTTCCTCTTTGCTTATAGCCCCTGTAAATTTTGCTTTCTGTGTTGGAACTTGCAATATTTTTAAAAGCTGTATTTTATTCAGATTCTCAATTAACTTATGGGAAGATATTCATGCTTTTCCTTTTATTGGAGTTGGCAATCTCTCCTTCCTTTGTCAAATTAATTATTTCTTTTTAACTCATTGCATCTACATTCAACCTTTGGAAATCATCCACTCCTCCTTTTTTGTGTTTGCTTATTTCTTGTTTGTTTGCTTTTAACTTCAAGCAATATTCCAGGCCTCTTCTGATCTGTGTGTTTTTTTTTATTCACTCAGGCACTGTGACTCATCACAACACCCACCCTCTTGCTATTCTCAGCCCCTCTTATGCTTATCTTTCCTCCTGCCCAGGCCATTCTCTTCCTTCTATATTACTTTCCCTTCCTACATTCACATGTTGTACACTACTCTCTAACTACAGCTAGAAGGACTGAAATAAATGACAATCAAATTGTTGCTCCATGCATAAACTCTTTTCATGGTTTTCCAATGCCCTTTGACAGAGTCCTTTCACAATAGTTGATATGTTCACTCGTGTGGTCTTTGTCTACCCCTCAACCATACCTTGAATTCTTTCTCATTCTTTCTACCATTTAAGAATGCTGATTTGCTTTCCATTCTTCACTTGATAAATTTGCTTTCATCTAAAAATTATACCACGAAACAATGATTCTTAAATTAGGGCCCTGAAAAGACAGCGTCAATGTTGCCTCTGAAATTGTTAAATATGCAAATTTCAACGTTCTTCTCTGCCCCAACTTCCACTTGCCAAATCAGAGACTTTGTGGGTATTGTCCAGCAGTTTGCATTTTAACAAACTCTCCATGAGTTTCTGATCCTTTTGAAAAGTTCAAAACCACTACCATAAGATGTTTCTTCTGTTTGAGATACTTCCCCTACCTTACCTTCAGCAAGTCTGTCAGTTAATTTGCCCTGTGCTTCAACTTCACATTAGAAGACACTTGTCATTCAGGGTAAACAGACCCTTAAAGCAAATTGAGTCCACCTGCATTGTATACCTCTAGTGTGCTACACTTCACTGATAACACAGTTTTCCTGTCATATGCCAATTACCTATTTAATGTGTGAAACTCTAGACCCTGGGAAAGGAGGGATTTTCAATTTCATGTTTGTCATGTATTTTCAATGTTTGCCACATACTTGGAAAATAAACAGAAAATAGTTTTGGATGAATGCACAGTTTAAATAATATTTTGCTCATACATATTGAAAGTAGTCTCCCCACCTCAGTATCTAGGTGTATTTCTTCAGAGAACTGATATCAAAGAAGTCTTAACACCAGATAATATTTTCTGCATTTCCTCTATTTTATTTGTGAACATAAGTTTTGTGGTGGAATATTATCATATTCCACTTATTTTAAGGTCAATACGTCAGATTGCAGGGTTAAATTTATCTATGGATATGAGTTATTGGGATAATTGTATGAAATAGAAACTCCAGCTTCAATTTGTTCAATGAATTAATAAATACTCATTAAGAAATTGTTCTGTTCAAAATGCTACTAAACATTTTCAGTAGACCTTCCCAGATGTGTTTATTGGTGAACCTGAAAAAGACAGCAGTATCAACCGCCATTTGTGAGATGAAGTGGAAGAGGTAAATGGCTTATAGCCTTTCCAGTGCCTTCCATTCTCTATGTTGCTGGTCTAGTCCCACCCTTCATTCTCTGGGAAATGATTCTTCTTCAGAAGACTGTCATAATTTGTCTGCTTTCAGTTATGTTTTCATTTCCTCCTTGTTAAGAATCCCTTTCTTCATTTGTAGAATAAGAAGTTGTTTCTTTATTGTTGTAATATATTTTATAGTGATTTACTTCAACTCTGTTTTTGTTTATTTTATTCTTTCTTCTAATGCTTTGTATTACAATTTACATTTTAGCATTTTATTTTTGGTTTATTGATACCATCAGTTCTTTCACAGATTTTGAATGTGTTACCTTAAGTTTTACATATTAGTATTCAATGATTTATTTTATACTATCACCAGGCAGCATGGTCAGGAAAAACGTTTGCAATGACTAAGGTAGTTTGAAGTCTTTTTCATCTGGTTCTCTTTGTAGCTAACCTTCCTCAGCTTCTAGCCTTCTATCTATTGATAGAGAATTGTCATTCAAATCATCTATCCATTAAATATTTATGCATCAGGAAAGTAATTTTTATGAACTTAGTATGTGCAAAGGAAAATGTTGGGTGCTTCAGTAAAGTAATGGAAAAGCAGACTAAGTCATTAGCCATGAAATAATCAGACAATGTAAGTTAGGACATATATACATAAAGGTAATGTGAGTATAGGTTGTGCCTAACATAGTGTGCAGGGCCAGAAAAAGTGGTAGATAATCAGAATGCTCCTGGAAAAGAATGGAAAGTGTAAATTCCCCGAGGTAGGGATAGGTTTTATAGTATTAAAAAAGTAGAAAGATAGTAATAAATGAGTGTGGGGTATGTGGGGTAAGAGTGTTGGCTGAAAGGCAGAGAAAAAGTTGACCCTAATTCTGGAGTTTTAGGCAGAGCCCACACAATAGAGTACCTTGTAGACCATACTTCCTTCTTTAAGAGATAACT
Source organism: Dasypus novemcinctus (assembly GCF_030445035.2). Classification (NCBI taxonomy): domain Eukaryota; kingdom Metazoa; phylum Chordata; class Mammalia; order Cingulata; family Dasypodidae; genus Dasypus; species Dasypus novemcinctus. The sequence goes on from NC_080687.1 coordinate 29,309,397, forward strand.
ATAGTTCATGAATGGAGAAGAGAATTAGAGAAAGAGGAGAGGACAGTAATTATAAGGCAGTCTGATAGAGATGGCAGTGGTTTGCATTAGAGTGCTACATGTGGCAATAGAAGGAAGAGGGTAGATTTGGACATATTTTTATGAAATAGAATCAGCAGGATTTGATTATTAGTTGGCTGTGTGAGTTAGGATTTAGCTTCTGACTGAGATAGGGACATGGGAGGAGAAAAAAGTCTGAGGATGAATATAAGCTATATGTGTAGTCATGGCTCTTCTGCATCTTTTATTTGAATATAATTAGGACTATATCATTAAATACATGTACCAGAGACTTAAATCTTCAGTCTATTCATATGGCTGAATCATCAGAGTCACCCAGGACAACTAGTAAAAGGATGATGATGGAAAATGCCCATCCCAAAAAACAGAGAGTATGTACAACTCCAAGCAAGACAGTTCTATCCATCTGCCTCATTGGATCTAAGCCTCCTCTCAATCAGAAACAAGGTGGGTGTTAGCATCCTGAAATCCTCAAGATGGAGGAATGAACAAACATAAGTAGACTTACTATTATTTTAGCAATGGAAGACCTTTAACAATGATATAAAAACAGTGGTCACCAGAGATTCTGTAGGGAAAGAAAGAGAAGAAAATATGTAACATGGAGCATTTTTAGGTCATTGGAATTGTTTTGAAATATATCACAATGACGATACAAGCTATTATGCATTTTGTCAAAACCTAGAAAAATGTGCTCTGCAAAGTGTAAAGTATAATGTAAACTATTGACCATGGTTAGAAGCAATGCTTGGGTATGTGTTCATCAATTGTAACAAATGTACCATGCTAATGAAAGATGTTATTAATGGGGACTAATGTGGGAGGAGGAGGGGTGGGATATATGGGAATCCTCCTATATTTTTGATGTATCATTTATGGAATCTAAAACTTCTTTAAAAATAGAATTTTTAAAAAAGATATATGTGTAGGATGGCAATTATGCAATTGCGTATACATAAAATAATAGCAGATGTTTGAGAGAGAGATGTAAATTTGACTCTTGGCAATATATTGTTGATATTTGAAACTAAGAGTGGAAGAGAACTCGAAAGGGCCAATGTAGTGCACGAAATGGTGCAAAGTTAGTCAGAAAAAGGGAGACCACTGAAGAACACTGATGAGCACCAACCAGAGTTTTAGTAAAAATCTAAGCATGGTGTAAATGAGGCAAAAAAAATAATTGGTCAAGCATGTTGACAACTGCTATGGAACTCAGTAGAAGTAATAATTGAAAGTCCATTGGATTAATCAACAAAGGGATTTTTTACTTTTGACATAGTTGTTTCAAGGCTATTAGCTTTAAGTAAAGAAGTGAATGAATGGAAGGTGAGGTAGCCAGAATGAGCTTAACCACATGATTTACGTCAGCCTAGAAAGGAGAGGAATGTACAGGAAGAATCTGGAGGGGAAAATGGAATCCCAAAAGAGTTTTCTTAAAGGTGATGCTAGGGATTGAATTAGATCCCACAGAAGACATGTTCTTAATCTTGATTATGAGCTGTATGCTGTGCCTCAAAACACATACACACACACACACACACACACACAAGCCCACAAATAAACAGAGAAACAAAAAACCATCACGGAACCGGGGTTTGTAGAAAATACATCGAAGGGCATGTCTTATGGGTATACTCACTGAGGACACAGATCAACTTATATCGATGCCCAAAAACTTCCTAATAATATGACAGAAAGAACCCCCTCTACTGCAACCAGTGGGTGGATCAAATTCATAATTATTTTTCTTGTTTTTTTTTTTAGATGTTAGTTACAAATTATGGAAGAATATTCTCAAAATCTTGCTACTAATCATAGTTGTTATCTTACATTTGGTGTGTTTCCCTCTAATCCACCCTATTATTATTTTTTTAAAGATTTATTTATTTATTTATTTCTCTCCCTTCCCCTCCCCATCCCGGTTGTCTGTTCTCTGTGTCTATTTGCTGCGTCTGCTTTGTCTGCTTTTGTTGTTGTCAGTGGCACAGGAATCTATGTTTCTTTTTTTTTTTTTATTGACTTTGTAATAATATTACATCAAAAATATATATGTGAGGTCCCATTCAACCCCGCTCCCCCCCCCCCCTCTCCCCCCCCAACAACACTCGTTCCCATCATCATGACACATCCATTGGATTTGGTAAGTACATCTTTGGGCACCTCTGCACCTCATAGTCAATGGTCCACATCATGGCCCATACTCTCCTCCATTCCTGGCCAGTGGTGCTCTGCCGCGGTCCCTAGGGGAGCAGCGACAGTCTCCCAGGTACAGCGGCGGGGACCTGGAGGGAGTGAGGGTTCAACAGTGAGCCCCTGATGCTAATGACTATGTTTCTTTTTGTTGCTTCATCTTGTCGTGTCAGCTCTCCATGTGTGCAGAGCCATTCCTGGGCAGGCTGCACTTTCTTTTGCATTGGGCGGCTCTCCTTACAGGGTGCACTCCTTGCACGTGGGGCTCCCCTACAGGGGGACACCTCTGCATGGCCCGGCACTCCTTGCGTGCATCAGCACTGTTCATGAGCCAGCTCCACATGGGTCAAGGAGGCCCAGAGTTTGAACCATGGACCTCCCACGTGGTAGACAGACACCCTAACCACTGGGCCAAGTCCGCTGCCCCTATTATTTTTTAAACATATTTTTATGACAGAAATTGTAAACTTATAAAGCAATCATGCACATGTGCAGAATTTCCAAACACCCCTCCATCAACACACTACACTGCATGAAATACTTGCTATAGATAAAATAACATCACAGGTTTGTTACCATGTCCATAGTGTACATTTGACTCACTTTATCCATATGGGCTCATTATTAACACAGTACATCTTTCACATAGATGCAAGAATATATTATTACTGTTAACCACAGTCCACAGGTCATGCCAGCTTTATTTTTCCCATGTTTCATCACATTCTCAAAACCCTGCAGTAATGATGTACATTTGCTCTAGCTCACAAATGATACTCTTACATCTGTACCATCAACCACAATTCTCATCCACCTCTTGGTTTACTGTGCTATTCCATTCCCAGATTATTCACTAGCATTCTGTTAATTGGTATTTATAACCCTAGACTACCATTTTCAGCTATATTCCCATTTATAAACTAGCTGTTACTCACTATATGTTACCATCCACTCTATACATTTCCACACTTTTACAGTAAAGCTAATGAAAACTTCTACATACATTAAACATCAGTAGTCCATCTCAGACCTCCTCTTATCTTTAAGAAACCATCACTACCACCAGGTCTTGATGATATTTTCCAATAATTCCTTCTAGAAGTTTTATGGTTCTTGCTTTTATTTTTAGTTTTTCAATCCATTTTGAGTTAGTTTTTGGATAAGGTGTGATATAGGACTCCTCTTTCCTTCTTTCAGCTATGGATAACCAATTCTTTCAGCAGCATTTGTTGAATGGACTGTTCTGCCTGAGCTGTGTGAGTTTGACATGCTAGTCAAAATTCACTTGATCAAACATGTGAGGGTTTGTTTCTGAAACATCAGTTTGGTTTCCATTGGCCTGTGTGTCTGTCTTTATGCCAGTACTGTGCTGTTTTTACCACTATAGCTAGGTAATATGATTTAAAGTCTGGAGATGAGGGTTTGCTTTTCCTTTTTATGATGTTTCTGCCTATTCAGGTTCCCTTACACTTCCAAATAAATTTGATGATATTTTCAATTTTTATTTTTTTAATGCTGGTGGAATTTTTATCAGGATTACATTGAATCTGAATATCAATTTGAGTAGAACTGACATCTTAATGATATTTAGTCCCTCAAACCATGAGCATGGAATGTTCTTCCTGTTACTTAGGGTTTGATGTCTTTAAACATTGAGTTGCACTTTTCTGAATACAAGTGCTTTACATCATTGATTAAGTTTATTCCTGACTATTTGAGTTTTATCTGTCATATTTTATTTTCATCACTTTTTTGACACTTTTAATTACTTTTACTGTTACAATCTTCATTTCTAGTCTCTCTTCCAGGCCTCTCTCTCCTGACCTTTCTTTTCAGGTTCTAGTACACCCTTCAGTATTTCCTGAAAATCTAGTCTCTTGCTTAGAAATTCTCCCAGTTTCTGTTTATCTGTGAATATTCTAATGTCCCCCTCATTTTCGGAGGACAGTCTTATTGCATATAAGATTCTTGGCTGAAGTTTTTCTCTTGTAGTATCTTAAATATATTATCTGACCACTGCCTTCTTGCCTCCATGGTTTCTGGTGAGAAATCAGCACTTAATCTTATTGGGTATCCTTTATATGTTATGCATTGTTTTTCTCTTGCTGTTCTCAGAATTCTCTCTTTGTCTTTGGCATTTGACATTCTGATGAGTATGTGTCTTGAAGTTGATCTATTTGGATCTTTTCAGATGGGAGTATGTTGTGCATCTTGGACAGGGATATCTATATCCTTCAATAGAGTTGGAAAATTTTTTACCATTATGTCTTCAAATATTCCTTCTGCCCCTTTTCCCTTGTCTCCTTCTTCTGGAATACCCATGACATGTAAGTTTGCATGCCTTTTACTGTCATTTAGTTCCCAAGACCTTGTTAATTTTTTTCTCATTCTTTTCTTCATCTGTTCTTTTGTATGTTCACTTTCAAAACCCATTCTTCAAGCTCACCAATCCTTTCCTCTGCCTCCTCAAATCTACTATTATATGATTCCAATGTTTTTTAAATTTCATTTATTGCACCTTTCATTCCCATAAATTCTGCTACTTTTCTATGTATGCTTTCAAATTCTTCTTTGTGCTCATCTAGTGTCTTCTTAATATCCTTACTCTCTTTAGGCATCTCATTGAATTTATTAAGAGGATTTGTTTGAACATCTATAATTAGTTGTCTCAACTCCTTTATGCCATTTGGTGGCTTATTTTGTTCCTTTAACTGGGCCATAGCTTCCTGTTTCTTCGTGCGGATTGTAATTTTTGACTGGTGTCTTTGCATCTGGATTACTAGAGTATTTTTTCTGGATGCAGTTTTTTTCTTAGTTTAGGGCTTCCTGCCCTATCCCCCTTGCTGGTTGTGCAGTATGAGCCAAGGTTGTAATTGGTGCTATAAGCTGTGGAGGCTCAAGCTGCCTTTATTGTGCCAGGGAGCAATGAAGCTTCTCCCAACTTTCTCCTTAGCCAGCGATAGGGACAGAGCCACAACTGTGTGGAATAATCCATGTGCAGGCCTAGTCAGTAGTTGCCCAAAGAGACTGATGAACCTTCATACCCCATTCTCCCCTGCTGGTGCAGGAATGGATCTGAAGGTGTGGGCAGCAATCTATGCAGTGCAGGCAAGATGACTGCAGTTGCCCCTGTAGACATCCAATTTTCAGTCTGTGCCAGCCAAAGGTACCTGCAGTTACCTGGATAGGCTGGTGCAGGGCCTGCCACTCTCTTCCCTGCCAAAGGTGGTGCTGAAGCCTAGGCTAGGGATGTAGGCTGATCTGGGTTAAAGAAACTGGTTCCTACCATCACAGTGGTTTTCAGGCAGTCCAGCTTCCCCTAAGACTGGGGGCAGAGTCAAAATGTTGCCACTGGCCTCTTTCTGACTTGGGTAGATTCACACCCTAGCTGTTCCCAGAGTGATATCTTAGCCAGCAGCCAAGTCTACCAATCAGTAGCTGAAATCAGCCACCAACTCTCTCATCCTCCTTCTTTTTGGGAAATGGAGCTTCCAAATCCAGACACAGAATAGTTCCTGGGGCACCTTGTGCCACCAGCATAATCACTGGCATCTGTAGCTTGGCCGTTTATTTCCTGGAGAGGCTGGCGCAGGTCCCTACATCTTCCTCCCTGCTGGATGTGGCACTGGGGCCTAGGCTAGAGCTGCCATCAGACCTGGATGTAAGGCAGGTGATCCCCACCAGCACTGTGATTTTCAGTCCGCTCTGCTTCCCCTTGTTCCAGGTGTGAAGTTAAGATGGAAGCTCCCAGCCTCTTTCTGACTTGGACAGTCTCAAACTTTAGCTGTTCTCAGGATTATACTTTAACCCACTGAATTTACTCATCAGTAGCTGAATGAAGTTGGTGCCCAACTGTCTCTTCCTCCCATGTTTTTGGGAAGTGGAGCTTTTAATTCCAGCTGCAGCACAGCTCCTGAGGCAGCTTGTGCTTCCAGTGGATGATGGCCACTGGCCACCGTGGCATGGAGCACTCTACTTACAAGTCTTCTCTGCAGATGGGCAGCCTCCTCCTTCCATTCATTCAAGCATGTTGTAGGATGCTCTTCTGGTCTCCTGGAGCCCCCAAACAGGTGCTTCAGCTAGCTCCAGATAGCTCTGGGTGTTTACTAACTGCCCTGTAGCAGGAGCTGACTCTAGGAGCTCCTTACTCTGCTACCATATTGCTGATTTTTCTCCATAATTATTTTTTATTAAAATAGTTAACTATACTTTACTTCAGGCACTTCCTCTTTATGTAGCCACTTAACAATTATCTGTGCTTTATTTTTCATAAAACTAATATCTTAAACACAATAAATCACAGAAAATTACACATGTATTCAAGTATTTATTTTTACTTACCTTCCGAAGATGCTCTTGCCCCTCCTCTCATAATAGAGAAAACTAACAAAAATTTTATCCCACATTTTACACTTACCACCTCCTGTTATTCACTACTTTGCTTTCAATCCTACTATCCTGTACCATCAAATCAAAATGACATTAATAAACCCCAGGGAGTAAAAAGAATGCCTTTTTGAAAGTGTCAGTCATCCATGTTCTGTTATATATTCTTTATTTACAAATCAGTTTATGTTAAATTATATCTATTAATATTCTAATCTTCATATTAAAATCAGGTAATTAGTAAGCAATTAGTATAGTTTAACAAATTAAAATAGCAACCTTATATATTATATGCCCTAAGTCATCTTGCTTAGGCCTCTGCAACATTTAACCATTTAAAAATATTTCTCTGAAAGAATAATTTGAAACACTTTATATATCTTTATTTTTTAATTGGTAATAAACTATAATGAAATCTGAAGAACATGGCTTAACCAAATAGGTTCATCTGGGAGTTTGTAAGGACAGTATATAAATTCTTTAGTACTTGAGGTTGACAGAATAACTTCCCTTCCCCAAGTCCATATCCTCATGCCCAGAACATGTGAATGTATTATTTTACATGAAAAATGGTGGGAAGATCGTGGAGTAGGATACTCCAGGAATCAGTCCTTCCACCAGAAACACTATTAAACACACAGAAATTGTCTGAATAAACTATTGAAACTCCAGGGTCTAATAGAACACTGTGCAATATCCAGGGAAATTCCTGTCAATACCAGTGCATTTCACTTCTGTGCAGTGGCTAGCCTCTCTTATACCCCAGTCTCACAGCAGGCAATAGTGAGGTGCTCAATCCCAGCTCCTAATGCACCTTGTTCATGCCAAGATGGGATATAAAGATCTAGTTCCCCAAGATCTTGGGGGGAGGGGTGCTCTGAAAAGCAGCTGATCACTGCTTTTCATCAACTACTTCAGATTTCTGGGAACTGGCTCTAAGGGTGGCCATTGTTCAAAACTATCTCAGGGAAATGTGATAGGAAAGTCTTAAAGAGAACACCCTTCCTTAAAACTACAGAAAAGTGTTAAAGAGCGTCATTCACTGGCATGTGCCAAATCAAGGAATTGCAGTTTCAAGGAGATATAAGAAAAGCTCCTGGAATATGGCAACCTTGCTGGCTCCCTCTTCTCCCTCTCCCAACATCAGTGTGGAACAGATCAGCATTCCCTTGTTGGTCACTGGACTTCTTCTGGCTGGGAAAGACAAACTTAGGAAACTCCTTTCCATCTTGCCCCCACACAGAATTTCTCTTCCAGGCAAAGCAGCTTGAGACAGCTAAAGCAGTGTAAAAAAATAATTGAGTCAGGGAGCCTGGGGCAAAGGCGTACCTGCTTTAAGTCCTCAGCACTCAGGTAAGCGAGAAGGTCTGTTTCCTAGGGATTAGAAGTGGCATTTCTGTAAACATGGGAACTCCTAAGTCCACTAGAAAGCAAAGCCCAGGATAAGACACAGGCATTGAAAAGACAGGGAGGATCTTGACTTTGCATTCACTCTGGGGTGACTTTTTCGGTAGGATGCTAAACTCTGAAGGAGAGTGCCAGCCAAGGCAAAGCTAGTTTGAAAAGACTTTGAGTAGAAGGAAGGGAAAAAAAGAGTGGAGATAATTAAATAGAGAATAAAACATAATAGAGAAATTTCACAAAGCCAAAACTTGATTCTTTAAAAAGATCAATAAAATAGGCAAAATTTTAGCTATACTGACTAAAAAAAGAGAAAGAATATGTAAATAACGGAAATCAGAAATTAAAAGGGAGACATTGCTACAGACTCCACAAAAATGAAAAGGCCTATAAGGGAATAATATGTTCAACTACATGCCAACAAATTAGATAACCTAGATGGAATAGATCAATTCCTAGAAACATACAAACTATTTATACTGGCTCAAGAAGAAATAGAATATCTCAACAAACCAAAAATTAATAAAGAAATTAAATCAGTAGTCAAAACATCCTCAGTGAAAGCCTAGAACCTGATGACTTCACAAAGGAATGTTACTGAATATCCCAAGAAAAATTAAAACCAATCTTGCTCATACTCTTCCAAAAAATTGCAAAAGAGAGAATACTCCCTGACTCATTCTGTGGGACCAACATCACCCTCATTCTATAGCCAGATAAAGATAACACAGGAAAAGAAAACTACAGACCAATATATCTTATGAATATAGCTGCAAATATTCTCAATAAAATACTAGCAATCTGAATCCAGCAGCATATTAAAAAAAAATACACCATAATCAAATAGCATTTCCTCAAAGTATGTAAGAGTGGTACTCCATAAGAAAATTCACTGGTGGAATACACCATATTAACAGAACAAAGGAAAAAAACAACACATGATCATCCCAAATAATGCAGAAAAGGAATTTGACAAAATTCAGCACAGCTTCTTGATAAAAATACTTAGAAAACTAGGAATAAAAGGACACTTCCTCAACATGATAAAGGACACATAGGTAAAAGATCAACACCCACAAATCAGTAATGTTTCTATACACACATAATGAAGAATATGAAGAAGAAGTCAGGAAAAATCTTGCATTTATAATAGCAACTAAAATATTCAAATATCTAGGAATAAATCAAACCAAGCATGTAAAAGACTTATACCCAAAAAAATGACCAAACCTTGCTAAAAGAAATCAAGTAAGATCTAAATCAAAGGAAGGACATTCTGTGTTCATGGTTTGAAAGACTGAGTATTATTAATATGTCACTTGTACCAAAGCAATTTACAGATTCAACACAATCAAATTCCAACAGCCTTTTTTGAAGAAATGGAAAAGCCACCCCTCAAATTTATTTTGAAGAATAAGGGACCCCAATTACTCAAAGCCATCTTGAGAAAGAATAATTAAGTTGGAGGACACATACTTCCTGATTTTAAAATTTATTACAAAGCCACAGTAATCCTAACTGCATGGTACTGGCATATGTATGAATATATAGATCAATATCAAACTGAGAGTTCAGAAATCAACCTTCACATTGATGACCAATTGATTTTTGACAAGCATGCCATTTCCACTCAGTTGGGGAAGAATAGTCTCTTCAGCAAATGATGCTGGGCAAACTGGATTTCCATATGCAAAAGAATGAAGGTGAGCCCCTACCTAACACCATATATAAAAATTAACTAAAAACAGATCAGAGACATAAGTATGAGAACCAGAACTATAAAACTCCTGAAGAAAACATAAGAAAACATTTTCAGAAATTTGTGTTAGGCAATAGTTTTTTAGATTTTATACCCAAAGCACAAACAACAAAAAAATTAGATAAATGGAACTTCATCAAAATTAAAGAGTTTTGTGCATTAAAGAACTTTATGCATAAAGTAAAAAGGCAGCTTACAGAATGAGAGAAAATATTTAGAAAGCACATATATGATGAGGGTTTAATGTCGAGAATATATATATAAAACCTACAACTCAACAGCAAAATGACAACCAATTACAAAATGGTCAAAAGACTTGAATAGATATTTTGCCAAAGAAGATATAAAATGGCCAGAAAGCACATGAAAAGATGGTTAATATCATATCATTAGCTGTTAGCTAAATGCAAATCAAAACCACAACATGCTACTATTAAAAAGAAAGGAAAATACAAGTGTTGGAGAGGATGTAGAGAAACAGGAACTTTTGTTAATTATTAATAGGAATGTAAAATGGAACAGCCACTGTAGAAGACATTTTGGTGGCTCCTCAGAAAGTTACATGTACAGTTACCATATGACCCAGCTATTCCACTTCTACATATATACCCAAAGAATTGAAAGCAGGAACTCAAGCAGATATTTTCACACCAATGATAGAGGCACTATTCACAATTTCCAAAAGATTGACACAACCCAGTCATCCATCAATTGAGGAATGGATAAATGAAATATAGTATATACACATAATGGAATATTATTCAGCTGCAAAGAAGAAATGAAGTTCTAATAAATGCAACATCATGGATGAACCTTTAAGACATCATGTTGAGTGAAATAAGTCAGGACAAATATTGCTTGTTTTCACTGATATGAAATAATTAGAATAAACAAATTCATAAGCCAGAATCTAGAATATGGGTTATCAGGGACCAACCAAAGTGGGGTAGGGAAGGGGGAGTTAATGTCAAATTGTACAGAATTTCTATTTGAAATGATTGAAAAAATTTTGGTAATGGTTGGGGGTGATGGTAGCACAACATTGTGATTGTAATTAATGTCACTGAATTATATATTTAGATGTGATTAAAGGAGGGTGTTTTCAGTTGCATGTATGTCACTAGAAAAAAAAATTTTAAATATCCATAGGATTGTACTACACAGTGAACCCTAAAGTAAACCATGGACTATAGTTAGTAGTGTAATTATAAAAATGTTCTTTCATCATTTGTAACAAATGTACCACACTAATGCAAGGTGTTAATAATGGGTGAAATATTGGAAATCTGTATTTTATACACGATTTTTCTGTAAACCTACTTCACTTTAAAAGAAAAGGAGCAAAAAATTACTTTACTCAGTGTCCAACTGAAGATCTTGTAAAGAACAATATAAAAAAGTCAGGGAGCAAAGATGGCTCAGGAGATTAGGTGTCTCCTTTCCACATGGGATTCCCCTGTTTCAGTTCCTCATGCCTCCTAAAAAAGAGAAGACCAGCACACAATAAACAGACACAGTGAATGCAAACAATGAGGGATGGGGAAGAAATGAATAAATAATATAAACCTTTGGACTGAGGGAGGCAGTTGTAGAAGAGGGAAGGAAAAAAAGTGATTTTGCACATGTGGTGAAATTAAGGTTCTTGTGATGGGGAGATTATCCTGGATTATCCAGACAGACCCAATGAAAGAACAAGGATCCTTGTGAGAAGGAGGCAGGAGAGTCAGAGAGAGAGAAGGATGTCTGACAAAGGAAGTACAGAATTAGACTCGGAAAGAGATTTGATGATGCAATTGTGCTTCTTTTAAAGATAGAAGATGGGGCAATAAGTCAAGAAATACATGTGACCTTCAAAAGATGGCAATGTCAAAGAAAAAGTTTCTCCTCTAGAGTACTTTTTTTTTGTTGTGTTTTAACATTTAAGGAATTTTATTAAAGGTAATAAAAGATATGAATAACTAAGTTAAAAAGTAATTGGATGTTGACCTTGATGTCAGCCCTTTTAAACCCAGTTCAGACTTCTTGTCTCCAGAACTGTAAGCGTGCATTTATTAAGCCACCAAATTTGTGATGATTTGTTACAGCAGAAATAAGAAACTAATAAAACATTGTATAATTACTCACTGTTTATTAATGTAATTTCTCAATACAATACACTCTGAGTGATTTCTATATAGGTTTAGGCAACTGTGGCCATTTATATTAAAATAGGACAAACATTTAAGTGCAGCAGAGAACTCTGTTGTAGATGTGAGGTGATTTATGAAGAGTAGGAAGGTCAGGGTAGCATACAAAGCTAAATCGTAACTTCTCTGATTTTTGAATACATCAGAAACTCTACATCCCTGCCATGTCTGTAGGATTGCACTCTATTATAGGGTATTGCAGTGGAGAAACTCTGCTATTGTATCTTAAGCTGTAGTCTTATACCCTCGGAAAGCTTGGAAGCATTACCTGGATCCTCTTAAAGGAGTCTATTCCTTCAAGTAACTGAAAGGAAAAGAAAAGAAATAAGCATGATATTTGTTCCTATTAATATTTTTATATCTGTGAGTTGCCTGCCACCCTCTTAAGTGCCTTATAAAATCCAGAGAATACTAGTTTTTGCTCTTTGAGAAATGACCATCTATCATTCTTGAAGCAACTCAGGAATTGTTCTGAAAATATTTCTGTGGAGATGGAACAAATTTAAAATGTTTCCATTTCTGACATTCAGGTGACTGTAAAGAATAAAAATGAGAAAACATTTTTTAAAACTCTAGGTAAAATACAAATCCTGGGAGAGCCCATATTGGAATTACCCTTTAACAAATCAATAAAATATTTGTGCTTTATTCTCCTTGCATGCATTTAAAGTTTAATAAATGTATTTGTACAACAGAAATTTGTCAAAACTGTGCTCCATATAAAGATGCATCTTACTGAATTTCTTGGCTAATGAGAGATTCAAAATTATAGCATTTTATTGTAACATCAAAATGTTACCATTTATGTGTGTCAGAACTCTTCACAGACGTATGAGAGAATAAATGTGTATAAATCTTATTTAGCTGGCTCAATCTAACACTTGAAAAATATGTGAGTCATGCCATAAGGTCTGTGCATAAAACACCCTAAAATAAAAGAATTATTCCCAGTGACAATCTTGAGGTGGTTGGGCTTGATGGTTTTTTAGCAGCTGTGTGCAAATCATTACGTATCAATGGCCATGGGGAAACATTGTCAACATCTGGAGTTTTTTATTAAACAAATACCAAAAGCTACCATTTGATTGCTCTTTCCCAAAGCAGAGATTAAATAATAGTCCATCAGACACCTGCTGCATGAGAATCTTCAGAGCAGCCTGTCCTCTCCATCAAGTGTAAAGTAGCATCTTCCCTGCCTTCTCTGGAAAACAAAATTTGTGTTTGTGTGTGAGTGTGTGTTTAAAACTTGAAACAAAAGAAAGGGATGCTAATTAATAAGGGGCACATTTTCTTGCTTAGTTAAGTGGGTTTAGAACTTTTGAAATGTGATTATTGTATCATAACTTGGGGATCTATGAATTTTAGATTCCATGTGCTCTTTAGCATTAGTAAGTTTTAAAAGATTATTTACACACAGAAGGACTTGGTATAGATCAAAATTATTTTCATTGATCAAAATGGTGGGAACCCAGTAAAACAAGAGCTATCAGAATTGGAGATGAAAGACCACTTATTTGCATAACATTTTCACTTATGTTTAAGAGTTATGTGTCTGGGAAAGCAGGCTGTTGGACTAATTTCAACTGAGATTTTGCCAATTCTATGCAATGGTGATATTAAAGGGAAACATGATTTTAAAGTAGCATGTAATATCTTTCTCAAAGACAATTGGTCTCCCCTTATTGCATGTAACAACTGATGTTATTTATGAAAGATATTTGAAATTGTTTGTATCTGTGTGGCTGATAGTAGGGTCCCCAGACCTGAAATAATCAGTTTCATCTGGGAGCCAATTAGAAATATAAATTCTGGGCTTCCACTACCAAACCTACTGAATCTATTTCTGGAGATGGGATCCAGTGTCTGTGTTTTTACAAGTTTTCTAGATGACCTGAATGACTGCTAAATTTCAGAACCATTAGTTAATGTTATTTTGGGGCACCAATGACTTGAATTTATTTCTGAAACATTTACAGCATTCAAATTTAAGCAAAACCTCATTAACATTGGAAGTATATGGAATCATGAAATATGTCTATGTGATTTTCAAAACACTTCTCATGAACACACTTATAAAACAAAGAAAAGCAAGCAAGCAAGCAAACAAACAAACAAAAAAACTCTTTATGTTTCATTTTGTAAAAATATCCAGACATACGTATCTGAGTTAATCTAGTACTTTTTCCAAATTTCATTTTAAATATGGAATAGGTGATAATATGCAGTAGGAGTGAACCATTTAGTTTATAATGAAAAATAATGAGGGTAGAAATATTGTCCAGAATGAGGAAACAGCTATTTGCGACACATAGTTTGTAAGAACTTTCTAGATTGTAAACATAAATATAATAGTTGAAGTAATAGTTGGAGTGACAGTTGAATTGATATCTCCCTGACAATCATGAGACACTTTATTCCTAAGATATGGAATATTTAGACCATAGTAAATATACCACTAAGGTATGTTTTCTGGGGAAGTTAAGGAATTAAACCTGGCTTTAAAATAGAAGTTAATTATTTTCACATGGATAAAAATATTTTCACATTTTCACATTGGTAAAATATACTGGAAGACTATCAGCATATTTGCAGTTCTTTTGCCTTGCTTCCATGGTTGCCAGATATCATCAAGTTCATGTTCAAGTAAAATATGAGAGGAGAGTCAGAGAACAAGATCCATATTTACAGAAAAATAAATATTTCTTAAAAACCCTCACAGGGGCCTTGGGTTAGGGCTCATTCACACATGAAGCTACCTATAACCGAAGGTGGTGAGGGAGATGGTGTTGGGAAAACATTAAGTTAACCAATCAACAATGTCTAAACAGCCAATCTATAGCCACCACAAACATTTACAGAATCCTGATCATTTTTTGGATCAATTATTTTTTAATAAATAGATTTTTTAAGTGATTAATGTCCCTGACCAGCATATTCTTGAAGCAAACTAGTTGGGTAACCTGTCAGTGGATATAAGGTGAACATTTTCTCTCGACTCTTTCTCTGAGGGTTCTAATGGGTTTATAGAATAATACGTATGTAAGAACTCAAGTACAAATTTTCCCTGACCCTTTCTCCAACAAGATATGCTAATATAAAACAGATGTTCAAGTACTATTTCCAAATTTATCTAGGGAGATACACTGCTTTGTTTTCCTCAGTGACCTATTCTAGTGTCTCTATGCATATTACCTAAAGGATGCTAGACCGGGACATTGGACTTTGTCAAGCACAGCTCTAGCAGCAGCAGGGAGCTGAACTCAATGAACTTTCAAGGTCTTTTCTAAGGATATTATTGGATTTTCCTGCCTATGTAGTCTCAGGACTTGTTTATATCCACATGAGGTCAATGTTGCCTCCCTCCTATTAATTTTCCTGCCATCTGTGCTGCCAGATGTAGTGAGAACAGGGGCAGCACTCCACCCTAGGGAAGAAAAAGAAACTCTGCCCAACTGCTCTGCCTCTGCCTCAGAATTAATTCTTCTCTTTGTTCCAGGAGATTTTTTATCTCATTTACCAAAGGTAAAAGTCCGAGTTTACAAGTATTGTAAGTAGCCATTTATTTAATGAAGAAAAAAAAAGAATTTATCCTGAATGGATTATGCTCATGCATTTCTTTACTTTTGCTATTTTTGAGATATTCTGGATCTTATTTGCTACCTAGAGCTATGTTGGACTACAACTTATCGTTGCACAATTGACCAAAGTTAACTGAGGTGCGATTTACTCCCAAGAAGAAATTAAAGGTATCATAATGCAGAGAAAATAGGGACATATAAAAATATCTCAGATATTTCTCCTTTTCATTCCTGTAGTAAACTTGTAAATTATCCCAAAAATGTCGACTATATTAAAACAGGGCAGTTATGTGCTAATGACATAAATTTATTAGTATTAGTATATTATTTTAAGTTTATTCAAATTCTATTCTGAAATCCAATACAAGAAAATTAGAAATAAAAATGGAAAAGAGAGATGTGTCAATAAAGACAAGTTCAACAAGAGCACCATAATTCTGACCACAACACTGAAATTGTAAAAGCCTAAAGAGCAGAAAGGAAACTCTACGGATTCATCATCTCAGGCTTAGGAACTGGCCACTTGCTCCCATTTGGTCAGATACTATCAGTTTCAATGCACAGATTATCCATGCTTAACTACTCCTGTGGTTTGCAACTCTTGACAGTTTCAAATGAGACTGATTCAACAATTAATTTACAAGTCATTGAGGAAATTAGAAACTGAAGTGTATAAAAACTTAAAGGAATTGATTATCCATACAATTCCAACCATAAAGGTCCTAGTTCTACATTAATAAGCAGTTAGTCTGTTTTTTCTTTTTGTCACAGCGTGTGTATAGTCTGCTTTTAAGTCCTTTGTACTCACTATGTAACTCCATCAAATAAAATGCAATCTCATCAACTTCTAGAGCAGTTTTTTTCACATATTATGTGAATTTTATTCTGTATTATATGAATTTTAAATTTCATCATACTGAGATTTTGTAATCATTTGAGCAATGTAAAATATAGAATAATATTTTAAAGGAATCCGCAGAGAAAACTTCCCTTAAAATGGAAAATGAAAGAACAAATAAAGTAAATCATATGTTAAGTTCACTGGAGGAAAAATGTCAAAAGAATTTAGTTTGGTTTAGAGATTTAGAAAGCCTTTTCTCATTGTTTTATGAATTCTCCTCCAATGTTGACAGTATACAGTTATGAGGAGGAGGCATCATCATTACACTTCCAAATCAACTTGACACTGCTCTACTAAAGAGCTCAGAGATGGGCATTAGCAAGCATTAGGATAGAGGCCAAATTTCCCCTTGGAGTATGTCTTAGTTTACCAGGCTGCTATGACAAATACCACATAATTGATTGGTTTAAGGACAAGAATGCAATGGCTCCTGGTCTGGAAGACCAGATGTCCAACATAAAGGCATCAGCAAAGTCATGCTTTCTCCCAAATGTCTATAGCATTCTGGTGCTGGCTTGCTGCAATATTTGGGGTTTCTTGACTTGCCTTTCTGCTTCCTGTTACATAGTGATCCCTCTCCTTGTGTCTGATCTTCTCATTTGGGCCTTTCTGATTCCTCTTTATAAGACCTCCAGTAGCATGGATTAAGGCCCACCCTGACTAAATTGAGCTATACCTTAACTAAAAATAATATGTTCAAAATATCCTATTCCCACCCACAGAGGAATGGTCTAAGAGTGAGACCAAATATTTTGTTGGGGTACATAATTCAATCTACCACAACCTATTTTTTCCTTGGAGTGACTGATATGCCTTGGAAAGACATGCAACATGGAGGTACTACATTTTTGGTGATCTTCTAATTATCTTTTGATCCTCTGCTTCTACTCCCTGAGTTACTTTGTCATTATCTCCTCAGGAACCTGTTATGCCAATAAATAACTTAATGAGTTCCCTACTACAGGAAAAAACTTGGAAGATAATTTGGGTTTAGAAATCTGCAAATTATTCTTATGCTATGATCATAGAAAAGGTTATATTCACATTTTTATTTAAAAATAAACAATACTAAAACAAAAGGTAATGAAAAGGTCAAAGATGAATATATGAGTTGATATTTCCATAACGGCAGCTTTGATATGTATACAATTTAAAAAGAGCATTGAATTTGGAGTCAGGGAATATAGATTTTCATCCTAGTTCTTCAATTAGATTTTATCAATCTTGGTTTTTCTTCTGAAAGAAAGTGAATTAAAGATAACTATTTTATTTTGATACATTTAATGAGTAAACTATAAGGCATGTAGAAACAATAACTGTCCCATAATTAACATTCAAGTAGTATTTATGAAACCAACTGTGTCTGAATTTATAAGCAAATTCAGATTGACTCTAATATTTAAGTTCATTCAAAATCTAACTCTGCCTTAGATTTACGTTTAAGTAATGTGCTCTTGAGTGTGATGGAGTTGGACTCAGATGTGACCACTCTAAAAATGCCTCTTCTGTTACTTTTACTGAACCTGTCAGTATGCTCAGGAGACTTGAATCTCTGGACTGTCCATGTGCCAGCTGGGCCCTGAACCTCAGCAGAGTTGCAACACCTACACTCTGGGTCATTGGACCTACCCAGGTCAGCTAACAGGGAAGTGAGGATGGTCAAGCACCACACCAGAGAAACGAGAGAGCCTATACCTGCAAGCAGGAGAATCCCATCCATCGGCCATGTGAAAGCTAAGACCCTCTCGATTTAGAGGTGGAGTGGACATTGCCATCCCAGGGTCCTCAGGATGGAGGAAGAAAATATGGATTAGAGTAGATTTACTGGTATTCTACTAAAGAATAATTGTGACTCTAGCAATGGAAGAAACTGTATCATTGATGTGGAGACAATGGCCATGGGTGTTGTTGAGGGCAGGGAGAGGGAAGAAGAGGTGTGATATGGGAAATTTTCAGGACTTGTAGTTGTCCTGAATGATATTACAGGGACAGATGCAGGACATTATATATCCTGCCATAGCCCACTGAATGGACTGGGAGAGAGTGTAAACTACAATGTAGACTATAATCCATGCTGTGTAGCAGTGCTCCAAAATGTATTCATCAAATGCAATGAATGTGCCACACTGATGGAAGAGGTTGCTGATGTGGGAGGAGGGTGGGGTAGGGAGTGGGCAGTGGCAGTATATAGGAACCTCTTATATTTTTTAATGTCACATTTTGTGTGATCTATGTATCTTTTTAAAATAAAAGATGAAAAAATTTAGAAAATTACATTTAGACAACATTATCCATAGAATTTCAAATTCAGAGATCCATTTTATCCACTCACAATCCTTACCTTGTCCAACTGTTCTAGACCAAAGGGTATTCCAAGAAAACAAATACATATTATGAATTCATCACTCAGTTGTTGTTAGTGAAAGTTGGGGCACAAAGGAAATGACTTCATCTACAAGACAGAAACCTTTTTTATTTTTAAGTCACTGATTCTTAGATCATTAATGGAAAAGAGTGATCTGAATATTGACTCTTATGAGCTACTTTTTTGTAATTGTTTTTCTTTCCTGAAGTCTTTTAATTCATTATAGAAAGAATTATTTACAGAAAAAAGTAGATATTTTATTATACTTATTTAAAGTAGTGCTCCTTGGAGAAAATGAGATATCCCTATATGATATAACAGGCTACTTGGCTTTGAAAAGATAATAAAGGCTCAAACCATTGTAGAATGTATGTTTCGAACCAAAAAAAAAAAAGTCATATTTAAAGAGAGAAAAGTACATAGAAAATATCAATTAGAGATATTGAAAAATATGCTCATTTAATTTAACAAATTATTGTGTTGCATTCTAGACTGGATCATGATCAACACAGTAAAATATTGGTGAACTAAGAAATAGAATTAAGGGAATTTTACAAAAGGCAGCACAGACGTCAAAACGAAAAATACAAAGAAATATTAGAAATATGTAGGGTATCATTTGAATATTTAACTTGAATCTACCAGTAGTTACAAGGGAAAAAAGGAAGAAATGGAGGAGAAGCTATAAGAGGTAGAGTTTATAATTTACTAGAATATAAAAAAAATAGAGCTGTCCCACAGCAAGTGACTACATGTACAGTAGAAGATGAAAAAATAAAATAAAATCATATTTAGGTTTGTGGTAGTAACATTAAAGAATTTCTAGTATAAAGAATGCACTTTTAAAATTACAAGGAAAGAATTATCTACAATTGAAGGAAATTAGACTTAATAAAACCTAAAGTAGATGATTAATAACTAAAAAGTAAAGGAGAAAATAAATATTAAATGATATTTTTCTACCTATATAAAGAAATAATCAGATGGTAAAAAATAAATGCATCCTCAAATAGCTGTTAAGCCCTAAATCATTATTAAAAGAATTCTTAGAAGATGCTTCTTTTTTTTTTAAATTCATTTTTTTAAAAAATATTACATTCAAAAAATATAAGGTCCCATTCAACCCCACCACCCCCACCCCCCACTTCCCCCTACAGCAACACTCTTTCCCGTCATTATGACACATCCAATAACCCATATATTAAACCTGAATTGAAATAACAGTGATATGGCACAAAGAAATTGAGAATTATAAAATGTTATAGTTATTGCAATGAAACACTATTTTTTAGATTAAAATCATAATAGGTGAAGTGTGCTAAATTATGAAATATATATTAAAGGATGCCGATATTGCAAAATTTAGACTTCATTATAAAAACTGGAATATATATATTGTGCTAAGGATTTAGAAATATCCATTAAAATCAAAGACTAAAATCAAAATTTAAAAAGAATATTAAAACATCATTAACTCTACTGAGGTTGAGAATGGAGAAAATAAGGAGAAAAGAATGATAGTTAAAAAAAATAAGATGAGCCATTTTCAACCATTTGTCATCTAATTTTTAGAAGAAATGTTAGATTCTTTTTTAAAAACTTTTTTGGTAGTAACACATACTTATAGAAATATCTCATTTTAACTACTTTCAAGTGTTAATAGCACAATATTGTGCTATTATTACCAATATCCATTACCTGAACTTTTCATCTCCTCAAACAGATATTCAATACCCATTAATAATAACTCCATTCTCCCCTCATTCTACCCTGTACCCTGGTAATCTATGATCTACTTTCTCTCTCTGAGAACTTTTTCTTCTTCTAGTATTTCATATAAGCAAGATCATACAGTGTTTGTTTTTTGTGTCTGGCTTATTTCATTCAAAAAGTTTCACTCTTAAAATTTCATCCATGTTACCACATGCATTAGAATTTCATTCATTTTTACGGCTGAATAATATTGTATTGTATATATATATAAATATCCCATTTTATTTATTCAAATTGATTTACAAATTTAACACAATTCCAATAAAAATTACAATAGCATTTGTATACTGAATAGGAAAATCCAGTTAAGAAATTTATTTGAAAGGGCAAGAGGCCCTAAATAGCCAACGACATTGAAAAAGAAAAACAAAATTGGAGGAATTACACTACCTGATTTTAAAGCATACTACAAAGCTACGTTGGTCAAAACTGCATGGTATTGGCACAAGGATAGACATACTGACCAATGGAACTGAAGTGAGAGTTCTGATATAGGTCCTTGCATATATGGTCAACTGATATTCAGCAAGGCTAACCAGCCCACTCAACTGGGAAAGAATGGCCTCTTCAACAAAAGGTGCTGGAAGAACTGAATATCTGTATCCAAAAAATGAGAGAGGATCATCATTTCATGCCCTCTACAAAAACTAACTCAAAGTGGATAAATGACTTAAATATAAGAGCCAAGACCATAAAAGTCATAGAAGATAATGGAGGTAAGCATCTATGAAATCTTGTAGTAGGAAATGATTTCATAAACTTTACACCCAAAGTGGGAGCAATGAAAGAACAAATAAATATAGGACTTCCTCAAAATTAACAACTTTTGCACTTTAAAGGAGTTTGTCAAAAAAGTGAAAAGAGAGCCTACTCAATGGGAGGAAATATTTGGGAACCATTTATCTGTTAAGGGTCTAATATCCTACATATTTAAAGAAATCTTACATCTTGAAAATAAAAATATGCAGGATTCATTTTATTTTTGAAAATTTCTGTTCAACTTTTGGAAGATTTTGAGAATAATTGGTGTTAATTATTTTTGAATGTTTGGTAGAATTCACCAGGGAAGCCATCCTGTACTGGACTTTTCTGGGAGGTTATTGATTGGTAATTCAATATCTTTGCTTGTTACATATCTGTTTAGATTTTCTATACCTACATGAAGCAGTTGGGTATTTTCTGTACTTCTGTCCATTTCATCTAGGTTATATAGTTTGTAAGCACACGATAAATTGTTCTTAGTAGTCACTTATAAACTTTTCATTGCTGCAGGATAGTGGTAAAGCTCCCCTTTACATTTTTCATTCTAGTTATTTGTGTCTTCTCTATTTTTTGTCAGTTTTTCTAAAGGTCTGTTGATTTTATTGGCATTTCAAAGATACAACTTTTGATTTCATTGATGATTCTCAATTTTTTCACCATTTTCTCTTTCATTTTTCTCCAATTTAATCTTTATTTTTCCTTTCCTTCTACAAATTTTGAGTAGTTTGCTATTCTTTGTCTAGTTCTTCCAGATGTTAAGTAATGTTATTGATCTGAGATCTTCCTATTTTAAAAAATATAGACATTCATAACTATAAATTTCCCTCTGAGTACTGCCTTTTCTGTATCCCTCAAGTTTTGTGTACAGTGTTTTCATTTTCATTCATGTCAAGGTATTTTCTAATTTTCCTTGTGACTTCTTTTACCCATTGGTTATTTGAAAGAATGACATTACTTTCCACATATTTGTGAATTTCCAGTTTTCCATCTGTTATTGATTTCTACCTTCATGAAATTGTGGTCAGAAAAGATGTGTTGTATAATTTCAATCCTTTTAAATTTATTAAGATTTGTTTTGTGGCATAAAATGTAGTGTGGTCTACCCTGGAGAATGATCAATGTATACTTGATAAGAATGTATAGTCTGTTGTTGTTGGGAGTATTGTATTTTACTTGTCTGCTAGGACTTGTAGTTTATAGTATTGTTCCAGTTCTTGTCCTTATTGATCTTCTGTCTAGATGTCCTATCCATTATTGGATAAGTTGGGTAATGTCTTACAGGTTCTTCCAGCTCTGTTCATTCTTTCATTCCTTTTTTCATTCTTTGTCTTTCTGCTTCTCAGGCTAGAAAATTTCAATTGTTTTTCTTCAAGCTTGCTGAACCTTTCTTCTGCCTGCTCCAAATTGCTTTCAAATCTACCTATTGATTTTTTTTTTTCCATTTCCATTAATGTACTTTTCATCCCTAGAATTTCTACTGGGTTCTTCTTTAAAATTTCTATCTCATTACTGAACTTCTCATTTTATCCATATATGGTTTTCCAAATTTCTTTTATTTTTTTGTCTATGCTTTCCTTTAGTTCTTTGATCCTTTTTAAGAGAATTTATCTAAGATCTTTGATTAGTTATTCCAGGGACTAGACTTCTTCTGGGATAGTTTCTATCACAATTCTTTTATTTCCTGTATCCCAATTCTTTTATTTTCTGTGACTGTGCTGAACATTTATGTCTCCTTAAGTGTTTTGCAATTTTTTGTTGAGAACAGGGCATTCTGAGTATTATTGTGTCTACTTGGTAAATCTAGTTCTCTTGCTCACTAGAACCAGGCCAAGAAACAAGAGGGGGGGGGGAGTGGGAAGAGAGAGAGAGAGACAGAGACAGAGACAGAGACAGACAGAGACAGACAGAGAGAGAGAGAGAAGAAAGGATACAAACAAACAAAACACCTACAAAAAGGGAAAGTTTTCACTGCTTTATCAAGTTTCTTGGTAGGTGCTGCTGAAAAGTCAGAAACTGCTGGTCATTCAGAGATCCACCAGACTGAAAAAAAAAAGGAAAAAATTGGAATAAAGAAGATCAATCACCAAAAAAGGTATAGTGACACTTTATATCCTAGTAGATCAGAATGTGAAGCCAGAATATGTTGCTGCTGAGAGATCTGAAACCAAATCTACTTTATGTGCAGTTCCTCAGGGATCTGCCAGACTGATCTCAACCTTCACTACCACATTTTGGAGGATGAGGTTTCCTCTGCCCATCCTGGCCCTAGTCAGTCATCCCTAGAATCTGGGGTACATTTCCACAGCCGTAGCACCATTTCCAAAACCATAGGTGTGAGGTTGACCAATGGGAACTGGTTGCTGATTCCTTCACATCTTCACTTATAAAACTGAAAACATAGCAACTTCTTCCCATGTTTGACATGTCTATGTTATTCTAAATACCCAATCTTGTTCCTGGGTTATCACCTTTTTAACTCCAATTTCTTTTTCAAGCTAACTCATTTTTCTGATGGAAGGAATGATATGTAAAACTTCCAACTCTGCTATTGTGCATCTGACAAAATATGAAAAAAACTGAGTTATGCATTTTAAAATCAAATGAAATAGTCAAGATTAAATCATTTACCAAACTAAAACAAGATCAAAGAATTAAGTTTCCAATCAGTATTTCATTTTTAAATTAAAAGACATCAGATCTATATGGTTTGATTGGTAAGTTTTATCAAAACTACAAAGTACAGATATTACCTAAAAGACACAAATATGTTCATATAATTATAAAGCATTGAGCACAACATACTTATTTTAAATGCTGTTATAACCTTGTTTCCTAAACAAGGGAAGCTTGTGAAAATAAATTTTTAGAACTATCTTCCTTAATATAAAATAACAAGGAAATTTAATCTTGCAATGTATACAGAATAAATCATAACCAAACAGATTTTTTCCTAGGAATGCAAAGGCAAATTGACAATAATAAATCTGTTTTTTAATTTGCACCAAATTACCATATTAAATATGGTATATGCTTACAATGGAATGTTATTCAGCTATAAAAAGGAATAAAGTTCTGATATATGGTACAACACGGATGAAACCTGAAGACATCATATTGAGTGAAATATGCCAGACACAAGACCCAAACATTGTATGATATCACTGTGAAATAATTAGAATATGTGAATTCATAGGGCCAGAAATTAGAATACAGTTTTCCAGGTGTCTGGGAAAAGGTAGGGTATAGGGAGTTAATGATAAATTGGTACAGATTTTCTATTTAGCATGATGGAAAAGTTTTGGTATTGGATGGGAGTGATGGTAACACAACATTATAACTGTAACCAACACCACTGAATTGCATATTTGCAAGTGGTTAACATTGGAAATTTTACATTGCCAGAATAAAAATTTTTTAAAAATTAAATAATTATACAGCACAGTGAAACTTTATGTAATCTGTGGACTGCATGCAATAGTACAATTTTAATAATATTATTGTAACAAAAATAATACACTAATGCAAAGTATTAATAAAAGAAAAAACTGTGGGAGTAGATTGTCATATTTGGAAATTGTGTACTCTCTTCATTATTTTTCTGTACACTTACAGATGCTCTAATACATTTTTTAAAAGGCATTAAAATGAAAACAAAATATATTTTTTCTCCTACACATGCACACATAGGAAATATAATACAAAATAAAAGAATTCATTCACCTTAGAAACAAAGCCTATAAGATACCATAGCATAAATTAAACCAATATAAACATTTATGGAAATTTTATTATTGCTGAAGAATACAATAGGAGATATAAAAATGGGAAATATAATATGCTTATTGTTTTAAATGACAATGGGATTTTAAAAATTGAATTTATAAGTTGATTCTAAAATTACATGAAAGGCTAATGGATTGAGAGTATATAAACCACTGCAGCAGAATAAAATGATGGACTGTCCTGCTGCAGTGAGACAGAATGAGTCTTGAGATATGTGCATCAATGGGTTACATGAAAAAAGAATTTAATGGAAAGAGTAAGATGCAGAATGATACATAGTATGCAATATTATTTATATAAAATATGAAAAAAATTAGGTGCTTGGAGATATATTTATCATAATTGTAGCCAAATATAATTGTCAAATCAGAAATGACAATTAGATGGGGGTGGAGAACATGTTGCTTCCACTTTATCTTCATTTTTAATTTCATTATTAGATACAAATATGACTAAGTTATAATATCTGATGAAGAAGTGGTTATATGGGTATGCATATACTATAGTTTTCTCAATTTTTGAAATATTTCATAGTAATGGCACGTTGATATCACAAAAAAATGGGTGAGGAGAAAAACAACAGTAGTCCCTGAAAACACAGATTAGAGGACATTTTTAATTTTTCACAATTCTGAATACCCTGAGTCTTTCTTCAAGCAACTAAAGCTAGAATGACCTGACCTGCATTTATTCAATTATGCTTTTCACTGATTTTACCAATACTTCAAGGAGCAACATTTCACAAGTTAAAAACTATTTTTTATTGTTCATTTGTACAAAAACATGCACATTTTGAAGTAGAACTATGTGGATTGATATTATTCAACATGGCGCCATGCCCTAGTTAAGGGACTTTATTATCAAAATAGAATTGAGCCATCCAGTGTGTCTGCAAGCACACCTGCATGTGAGACTCTCAGAGTTTTGTATTTTTGTTTCAGCATTCTATCATCTCTCAAATTTCCCATAAATCCAAGTAACAGTGCTTTATTACTTTACAACATCTGGGACTATGTGGCAGGTTTTGGTGTGAAGGAGCACTCACAGATTTGGAAAAGACATTGAGTATAAATTTGTATATTTTCAGGGCAAATGAAGATAACCAGGATATAACCACAGGATCTGTAAGCACCTAATATGAATATATGTGTGTGTGTGTGTATGGTAAAACAAACCAGAATAAGCTTTTAATTAATTTCAATTCAATGAACATTTATTAAGCATGGTACTTGGCTAGGTCCTGTAGGAAACATAAAGATGTTTAGATATAATTCAGGATATATATATATATAAACACTAAGATAAACAATGCTTGGGACACTGAAGTTTCATGTAAAATTGTATATAGTAAAAGAAATTAGAAAGGCATTCTGAAAGTGATAAAATTCAACCTGGTCCTTGATGGATGAATAGAATTTTCATTTAGACATATTTAAAATAACTTATATTCTAACTATAAAATTAATATGTATTCACTTTAGGAATTTGGGGAAATTCAGCAAAGCACTGGCGAGGGAATTTCTTATTTCATTGTTTGTGATGTCCTTGTGTATTCCAATAGATAAAGGAACCTCACTCTTTTTTCCTATGAGGGTCCTGTTGGCATAAATACTTTCAGGTTCCTACAAGGAACAAATGAACCTCTGATAACCAATGGGCCTAGTTTACACTATGGAGATGTCACTTGCCTGGAAAGTAGAAAACATGTTCCATTTTTCTGCTTTTGCTATGGGAAAACTTTGTAAAAGGGATTTTAAAGCAAATTAATTACCCCAGAAAGAAGGACAAATAATGCATATTTAGATAAGGTTAGGTGACCTGACATGGCCATAGTTGATGGCCACAGAAGTGTGAGGCGCTGTGGTTTATAGATACTCTTTCAGAAATATTTCTAGTTAAAATATATAACCACTTAACTTAAAACATTATATTTCTCAATTAAATAGAAAGATTTCTTAGGGGATTTTAATAGACAATTTTTGATATATTAAAATTTTTTTTCTGATTTTTCTTTTCTAAGCCTTTGCATACAAAATATTCCCCCCAGATTTTTCACCTTTTTCAATGGCAGCCCATGTGTTGGACTTGTCATGTTTGCTGATTTCTAAGCTAGGAAAGATTACATAAAGTCCTACGTTTAAGATCTTATGTCTGACTTCTATGTCCTGTCTTGGTCAGGAATAATTTTATTTTCTATTACATAATCCTAGATATCTGGAACAGCTGAGGAAGACTCAGTAATATAAAGTTAGGTTTTTGTACGAATAATAATTCTCAAAGAATGAGGACTAAAGACAATGAACATACACAGATGCATATGAAATTTTTACTCTAAATGTGTGGACTGTATACACACAGACTATAAATATGCACATATAAAGTATAGATACACATGTACTGTATACACATATATTCCCCCACTCTTATTTCTTTTTTGTGACGTGTATTAATTTCCAAATAATACTGGAATTTGTACAGTTATTTCCATTTGGTGGCATATAATAATAGACACTAAGGATTTGGAGCCCTCCAACCAAGACTTTCAGAGAACACTGTTTGGATAACAAAGTCTCCAAAATAAAGAAAATACGCATAAGACAATAAATCCAAAAGATTCACCTTATCCTCCAACAACAAAAGTAATGGTCTGAGTCTAGGTAGGGAGTCACATTGGTATTAATTGAAGGAAACTGTTAGGGAGGGGAACTTGTAAGAAAGAAAAAGACTTTGTGCATGCTTTTCTGTACGCAGAAGCAGCAATTTCCTTGAAAAGTACACAGTAATACTAATCGTACTATAAATTTAGAGGAAATATAAAATATATTAAATATATATTCTGTGGGTTAAACAAGCAATCTTTGAGTATATATATGCAAAGCAAATATTCCAAATGCTTTATTTGGTGTTAGGAAAAGGATCTTGATTGGACTTAGCACAGTGTCAAGATTCTTAGTATCACAAAGGGAAGTGTAATTATAGTTTCTTCTGGAAATTATTACTTACTTAATCCCAAAAATGAATTAAAAAATACATTTGAGGATATTACAGATCATTTTAATTTTTGTCTGAATATAAATTTTAGGAAACACATGCCAAATTTTTCAAGGAAAATTAAGATGAAAGCTAAATTAAAATGAAAAAGTCTAGTGGCAAAAAACACAAAACTTACAAAATTCCTCATTTATCTTTGGATCACCTGCTTCTTAAAAGCAGCCAGTGAGGAAAATGTTTTGTCATTTCTTCAGAAAGGTCTCATTCCCTGGAGCCTGTAATCTATGAAAGTAACTTTGAGGCAATAACAATGTGCCCAGCATTTCCCAAAGTTCAAGACTTTATTATTATTTCAAAGTTATACCTATAAAAAAGTGATTGTGACTTAAAAAATAGTACAGATTTACACACTCACACAAATTATATTGTTCACAAGTTAAGCTTTAATTATTTCCTTTAACAAGAAACATGTTAGTTATTATTTTAAAACTGTCTATTTTCATTAGCAGTGGGAGAGTTTACCTGATTTTTACTGTAATAGCATCCATTTTGTTAAGTTAGAAGACTATACAAAAGCATGCTATTTTCTTTCTCTAAATTATCCACTATAAAGAAGAAATGATAGCTATAACATAGCATACTCTCTACTATACATATGTACACACATGTATATACACATACATGTACATATGCATAATCAAATGAGTGACAGAGTATGATATGTGCATTTAAGATTCCTCTAAGGCACCTAAATGCATAATATTTGGTAACCATATATCTGAAAGGAGACTAATATCCTGCATATATCAAAATAAACAGACAACTCATTTTAAAAATGGGCAAGAGATTTGAACAGATACTTCTCCAAAGAAGAAATACAAATGGCTAAAAAGCACATGAGAAGGTACTCAAAATCACTAGCTATTAGGGAAATGCAAATCAAAACTACAATGAGACACCATCTTACTCCCCTAAGACTGGCAGCTATCAAAGCAACAGAGGTCTGCAAGTGTTGGAGAGGATGTGGAGGAATGGGAACACTCATCCACTGCTGGTGGTAATTCAGAAGGATCCAACCATTCTGGAGAACAATTTGGCAGTTTCTCAAAAAACTAGCTATAAATTTACCATATGACCCAACAATTCCACTGCTGGGTATATACCCAGAAGAACTGAAAACAAGGACACAAACTGATATATGCACACCAATGTTTGTAGTGGCATTATTCTCTATTGCCACAAGTTGGAATCAACCCAAATGCCCACCAAAAGAAGAATGTATAAACACAATGTGGTATATACATAAAATGGAATACTACTCAGCTATAAATGCAGTACAAATATATGGGATAACATGGATGAATCTTGAAAATCTTATGTTGAGTGAAGCAAGTCAGGCATTGAAGGACAAATACTACATCACCTCTCTGATGTGAAATAAGCAAACCAAGCTATCTCAGAAAGCTAGACGCTGGATGATAGGCTTACAAGAAATTGGGGGGAGAGGAGGGTTGTGAGCTTACACCTACGTGGGTGAAATCTATTGTAAAGTGGAGGTAAGTATTTGTATAGGAAAGGGATAAGACAGGGGGATAGGGATATTACTGGATGGAGTTTTGCAGGCTTGAGGGGAGGTAAGGTTGGTGGGATGGGTCAGATGGCCCAAGGAATTGGGGGGCGAGGTTGGGGAGAACTGTGGAAGATGGAAGATTGTTGGGTATGTGGTTGAAACTATAATGTTGAGAAAACTCTTCAGAAAATATAAGGAAAGATTACCAGTTTAAGTGCTTAAGGGAGGGCATCTGGCACAAGGGCAGGCTTCTAGGGATTGTGTGAGTGGCCATCTTGTCATACTGTTACATCATTGGGTGGAGATCAATACAATGAGTGGAAGGTGTGCTGACATCCTTGGGAGTCCTTGGGAGGCCTGATGTTCTCAAACAGAGGGAATTGTGTCTCTCGAGAGAATTGGTGGCTTTCAATAGGGGAGGACAGTCTAGTATGTCACGCCCTCAGCATTGCTGCAAGTATCTGTGAATCTGTTCCTTCAAGCAGTGAAGCTTGGTTGTCACTGTGGGCCCTGGGGGAGGGAGAGGAAGAATAGAATAGATGGAAACAGGGTAACTGGTGGGCAATGGAAGTGTTCCACAAAATCATGCAGTGATGGATATAGGACATGTTAAATTACACCAAAAATGTATAGAAGTCTATAGGCTAAAATGTAAACCATGATGTAACTAAAAATTTAGAAAATTGTACAGTCTAAAATATAAACCATAATGTAAATCAAAATGGAAACATGTTTGATAGCTATGTTTCAATATCTGTACATCAGTTGCAGAAAATACACCATGAACATATAAAAAATCTATTGCTGGAGAAGGGGGAAAAGGGCTTAATGTTGGATATATGGTAATCCCCCATATTGTATATGTGACTTTACTGTGATCTAAAATTTTTTTTAAAGACAAAATTAAAAATTAGAAGGAAAAAAAAGGCTGTAGACACTGAGGAAGAAATGAAAGAAATTGCCTTGACACCGTACACACAGGGCAACACCTATTACAGTGATGAAAGGCAAATGTCAAAAACAAAGTTTTATGATATTTTTCATCTTTTAATATCCCAATTTACTTTTACCTTATTTTAGTTTTTCTAAATTAGTTTGTATTCTATTTCTAACCTTTAAACCTATCATTACTATTTCATTTTCCTATTCATTGAATATGAATATGGTATTATACTAAGCTTCATTTTTTAAGAAGTTTTAGACTACAGAGGGGTTCAACTATGGCAGGGGAGGAACTCTGGTGTGGGGTGTTATTGATGGGGGATACATTGTTGGGAGGGAGCTCTCCAGAGCATGTATATAGTGTGTATAAAAATGTTCAGATATTCGTTGGGTATTTTCATAGTAGTTACAATTACAAATGACAACTGAGAGAGTGCTGAGTTCATAGTCAGATGAGCTCTGTCACATTCCCCAATGGAACAGCAACAGTCCCCCAAGGGCAAGGGCAAAGACCAGTGAAGAATTATCCAATGATGAGCCTGTGATACTGATGACTATGCTAATGAGCTCATGTGCCTGAAATTTGAACTAGTCCTAGAGCTGCAGGGTGCCTAAGAGTTACCTACTGAGAGCATCCATGTTGTCCAATGAGACCACTCTCTAAGCCAAACTCAGCATGTAATTGCATTACCTTCCCCTCAATATGGGACATGACTCCCAGGGGTGAGACTCCCTGGTGCCAAGGGATTACTACCAATCACTAACTGGTGATGTAACTAGAAAAAGTCCTTGAATAAAAGGGGTAATGGTAAAGAAAAACTAGGTTATGTGGATAAGAGTCTTCAAAAAAGAGTCAGGAGGATGCACAGCATGATGGTGGCAGAGTAAGGAGCTCCTAGATTCAGCTCCTGCTACAGGGCAGTTAGTAAACACCCAGAGCTCTCTGGAGCTAGCTAAAGCACCTGTTTGGGTGCTCCAGGAGGCCAGAAGAGCATCCTGCACTGTCTTTGGAGGAGTGGAAGGAGGAGACTGCCCATCTGCAGAGAAGACTCATGATTAGAGCACTCCACACCATGGAGGTTGGTGCCCATCCTCCACTGGAGGCACAAGCTGCCTTGGGAGCTGTTCCACAGCTGGAATCGAAAGCCCCACTTCCCCAAAATGGGGGAGAAGGAGACAGTTGGACACCAATTTCAGTTATGATGAGGAAATTCAGTGAGTTACAGTATGATCCTAAGAACAGCTAAAGTTTGAGCCTGTCCAGGTCAGAAAAAGGCTGGCAGCAGCGATCTTAACTTCACTCCTTGCATGAGGGGAAGCGGTGTGGTCTGAAAATCCCAGTGCTGGTGGGGACCGGCTTCTTCCCATTCAGATCATATTGCAGGTCTAGCCTAGGCCTCCAGCAGAGAGGAAGCTGCGGGGACCTGCGCTAGCCTCTCCAGGAAATTACCAGCC
Source organism: Dasypus novemcinctus (assembly GCF_030445035.2). Taxonomy (NCBI): domain Eukaryota; kingdom Metazoa; phylum Chordata; class Mammalia; order Cingulata; family Dasypodidae; genus Dasypus; species Dasypus novemcinctus. The sequence continues at coordinate 29,341,499 of NC_080687.1, forward strand.
AAGCCATGGAGGCCAGTGATTGTCCTACTCTGGTGTCACAAGCAGCCCCAGGAGCTGCTCTTTGATGGAATTGGAAGCTCCATTTCCCAGAGAAAGGGGAGGAGGAGACAGTTGGCTGCAGATTTCAGCTACTGATTGGGAGACTCGGCTGGCTAAGAGATATCCCTGGGAACAGCTAGGGTGAGAACCAGCCCTGGTCAGAAAGAGGGCAGTAGCCAACATTCTGACTCTGCCCCCAGCCTGATGGGAAGCCAGGCTGACAGCTTTTTTCACGCAGATCAGCCTGCAGCCAGCTTAGGCTTCAGCCCTATCTCCGGCAGGGAGGAGGCTAAGGAGCCCTGCACCAGCCTATATAGGTAACTGCAGGGAACTTTGGTTGGCATAGACTGAAAATCAGAAGTCTACCAGGGCACCTGCAGTTATCACACTACATAGATTGCTGCCCACACGTGCAGCTCCATCCTTGCCCCAGGTAGGGGAGAAAAGGATGTGAAGCTCCATCAATCTCTCTGGGCAACTACAGTCTAGGCCTGCACATGGATTATTCCACATAGCTGTGACTCTGTCCCTACCCCTAACAAAAGAGAAAGTTGGAAGAAGCTTCATTGGTCCCTGGTGCAATGAGGACAGCTTGAGCCTCCACAGCATATAGCACCAACTACATACTTGGCTCCTACTGCATAACCAGGAAGGGAGAAATGATAGGAAGTCCTAAACTAGAGAGAAAAACTGCACCCAGAAAAAGTATTCTAGTAAGCCAGATGTTAAGACACCAACCAAATATTACAATCCATACCAAGAATCAGGAAGCTATGGCCCAGTTAAAGGAACAAGATACACCTCCAGATGGCATAAAGGATTTGAAACAATTCATTATAGATGTTCCTACAAATCTCCTTAATAAATTCAGTGAGATGGCTAAAGAGATTAAGGATATTAAGAAGACATTGGATGAGCACAAAGAAGAATTTGAAAGCATATGTAGAAAAATAGCAGCTCTTATGGAAATGAAAGGTGCAATCAATGAAATTTAAAAAAATATTGGAATCATATAATAGCAGATTTGAAGAGGCAGAAGAAAGGATTGGTGAGCTTGAAGAAATGGCCTCTGAAAGTGAACATACAAAAGAAGAGATGAAAAAAAGAATGGAAAAAATTCAACAAGGTCTCAGGGAACTAAATGACAGCAAAAGGCATACAAACATATGTGTCATGGGTGTCCAAGAAGAAGAGAAGGGAAAGGGGCAGAAGGAATATTTAAAGAAATGATAGTAGAAAATTTCCCAACCCTATTGAAGGACGTAGATATCTATGTCCAAGAAGCACAATGTACTCCCATCCAAAAAAAATCCAAATAGACCAACTCCAAGACACATACTCATCAGAATATAAAAGGCCAAAGACAAAGAGACAATTCTGAGAGCACTAAGAGAAAAGCAATGCATAACGTATAAGGAATATGCAATAAGATTAAGTGCTGATTTCTCACCAGAAACCATGGAGACAAGTAGACAGTGGTCTGATATATTTAAGATACTACAAGAGAAAAACTTCCAGCCAAGAATCTTATATCCAGCAAGACTGTCTTTCAAACATAAAGGCAAAATTAGAATATTTACCAAAAAACAGAAACTGAGAGAATTTCTAAGCAAGACACCAGATTTTCAGGAAATACTAAAGGGTGTGCTAGAGCCTGAAAAGAAAAGACAGGATACAGGGGCCTGGAAGAGAGTCTAGAAATAAAGATTATATTAATAAAAGTAACTAAAAGTGTAAAAAGAGTGGTGAAAATAAAATATGACAGCTAAAACTCAAATACTCAGCAATAAACTTAAAAAATGATGTAAAACATTTGTATTCAGAAAACTGCAACTCAATGTTAAAAAAAAACGTCAAAAAAAGGCCTAAATAAGTGGAAGAACATTCCATGCTCATAGATTGAAGGACTAAATATCATTAAGAAGTCACTTCTACTCAAATTGATACAAAGAGTTAATGCAATCCCAATAAAAATTCCACCAGCACTAAAGAAAAATTTGAAAACACGATCATTAAATTTATTTGGAAGGGTAAGGAGTCCTGAATAGCCAGAAACATCATAAAACGGAAAAATGAACCCTCATCTCCAGAATTTAAATCATAATACCTACCTATAGTGGTAAAAATAACATGGTACTGACCTAAAGACAGACACAATAAACCAATAGAACCAACTTATGACTCAGAAACAGACCCTCACAGATATGGTCAAGTGATTTTTGACTAGCCTGTCAAACTCACACAGCTCAGGCAGAACAATCCATTCAACAAATGGTGCTGAAAGAATTGGACATCCATAGCTGAAAGAAGGAAAGAGGACCCCTATCGCACACCTTATCCAAAAAGTAACTCAAAATGGATCAAAAAACTAAAAATAAAAGGAAGAACCATAAAATTTCTAGAAGAAATTCTTGGAAAATATCTTCAAGATCTGGTGGTAGGTGGTAGATTCTTACAGGAGATAAGAGAAGGACTGAGTGGACTACTGATGTCTAACGTATGTAGAAGTTTTAATTAGCTCTACTGTAAAATTGTAGAAATGTATAGGGTGCATGGTAACACACAGTGAGTAACAGCTAGTTTATAAGTGGGGATGTGACTGAAAATGGTAGTCTAGGTATGTAAATGCCAATTGACAGAATGCTTAAGAGTAATCTAGGAACTGGATAGCATGGTAAACCAAGAGGTGCATGAGAATTGTGGTTGATGATACAGATGCAAGGGTGTCCTTTGTGAGCTATGGTAGATATATATCACTACTGCAGAGTGTTGGGAATGTGGAGAAGCATGGGAAAAATACTATTGGAGTGACCTATGGACTGTGGTTAGTAGTAATAATATTCTTGCATCTATGCAAGAGATGTGCTGTGTTGATACTGAGGCAGTATGGAAAATGTGAACCAAATGTACACTATGGACATGGCAATAATCAGATGATATTATTCTATCTGTGGCAAATGACACACCACATTGTGGTGTGTTGATGGAGGGGTGATGTTTGGGAATTCTCCACATGTGCATGATTGTTTTATAAGTTTACAAATTCTGTCATTAAAAAATATATTTAAAAAATAATAATAGGGTGGGTTGGGGGAAAAACACACCAAATGTAAGAAAAGAACTATGATTAGTAGTAAGATTTTGACAGTGTTCTTTCATAGTTTGTAACAAATGTCTCATAACAATGCAAGGTGTTGGAGGGTTGATGTGTGGGGCCCCTGCATGATGTTATGCATGTTTGCTTTGTAAGTCCTCAACTTTTACTATACACTTAATTGTTATGCATGTTCATATATAAATGATATAAAGATAATAATCGGATTGCTTAGGGGAAAAATATTTTGATTAGTATTAATATTTTGACAATGCTCTTTAATCTTTAGTTAAAAAGTTTAAAAATAATGCAAGTTATTGGAGGTAGGGTGCAATGTTATATATGTTTGATGTTATATATGTTTGGTTTGTAAGTTTACAACTATTATACATTTATTGTTTATGTATGTTTATGCATGAGTGATGTATTTCAATAAATTTAAAAAGAAAAGAGTCAGGAGGTCATCAGAGGGTTGTGCTTATGTATGCCTCAGCAGGATCCCAGAGACAGCCAAAGTAAATGCAACCCCAGGTACTGGTGCTCCTGAGGGCTATGGAGACACACAGATTTTACGGTCATGGCATAAGGCTCTGCAGTTCAGTGCCTTGTCAGTGGGCCCTACTTTGTAATTTGTATTTCAGAGTGGTGAATTTGGACTCAGATGTGACCTTTCTACACATGCTTCTTCTGTCACTTTTACTGAAACTTTGGTTGGTGCTGGAGTTGGTGTATACCCAGGAGACTTGAATCTCTGGACTGTCCACGTGCCAGCTGGGCCCTGAGCCTCAGCAGGGTTGCAACTCTTACTCTCCAGTTTGTTGGACTTATCCAGGTCAGCTAATAGAGAGGTGAAGATGGTCAACCACCACACCAGGGAAACAAGAGTGCCTACAATTCCAAGCAGGAGAATCACATCCATCAATCATGTGAGATCTAAGACCCCTCTTGATATAGAGGTAGAGTGGACATCACTATCTCCGGGTCCACAGGATGGAGGAATGAAATATAGAGTGGATTTACTGGTATTCTAATATAGAACTATTGTAACTAGTAATGGAAGAATCTGTAGCATCGATCTGGAGAAAGTGGCCACAGTAGTTGCCGAGGGAAGGGAGAAGGAAGAAGAGAATGTAAAGTGGTGGCATTTCAGGAATTGGAGTTGTCCTAAATAAAATTGCAGGGACAGATGCTGGACATTATATATCCTGCCATAACCCACTGAATGTCCTGCGGGAGAGTGTAAACTACAATGTAAACTATAATCCATGCAGTGCAGTTGTGCTCCAAAACATATTCACCAAATGCAATGAATGTGCCACAATGATGAAAGAGGTTGTTGATGTAGGAGGAGAGGGTGTGGGGTGGGGTGTGGGGTATATGGGAACCTCTTGTATTTTTTAATGTAACATTTTTTGTGTACTATGTACCTTCAAAAAATACAGTAAAAAATGCTCTCAAAAACTTTATCAAATGTAGGTGTTGGTGGTGGGGTGGTATATGGGAACCCTGCATTTTATGCATAATTTTTCTGTAAACCCACAGCTTCTCTAATAATAAAAACAGTAACAGCAGCAACAACAAGAGCAACAAAAATATATGAATTCTATTTCATAGATCACATATGTCCTAAAATTGTACAGGAATGCAGTATTGTTTTCTATATACAATTTTGCTAGGTAGAGGCAATGCTAGTGACTATCATAATAACTCTCACTCCACAAGTCAGAGAACAGTGTGGGGATTCTGCCAGTTGCTGAGTATGTCTACTTTAATGTTGCATGCTGAACTGGGGAAATAATTACAGAACAAGTCAGGGGACCCACTGGACCCTCTGTGAAATGGACCTGAGCTAAAATCCCTTGATCACCTAAACTCCAGAGCCCCTTTTCTTACTGGTGAAGCACAATGACATTTTAGAAACTGGAATTAATGCCAGTTCTGAGCCAGTATCTAATCCCTGAAATATCTGATCATTTCCTTTTGCCTGATTCTCTGTCACCCTAGTAAAAGGCTGTACATTCCTTTGAGAAAGGCTGAGAAAAAGCCTAATAGTATAAACTCTTAGCTGTATAGAAAGGTCCTTCTCCAGGGTGACTCTGCCTTCCTTTCACTCAAGGGGTTCTGGGTTCAAAGGCCATGACTCTGTTTATATATTTCAAGTTAGACATTTTTTTATTTGAGTTACAATTCTATTGTTTATATAGATGAATTAAGAATTTATTAAATTGCTTATCTATTTGACTTCTAGGTAACTTATGAGCAACTTATCAATCCCATAAATAGGTGTCTGTGTCAGACTATTCTATTTACAGCTTTGACTCTGTTGTCCATTATGGTAACCATGCCCAGCTTGTCTTTGGTGATCAAATTCTGCCACTTGGCTCCTGACAACCTAGGATTCAATCATCTCCATTGCGTTTAAGGGTACAAGTTCAGTTGGAGCAATTCCCACACTAATATCTGACCTACAGAGAAGAGCAACTACAGATCTCTTCAGGGATGATGGAACTATTCTAATAAATTTATTCATAACAGTCCTGGTGAAATGTTTGCCCTTTGCACATTCCAGGGCTTAGTGTTCAGGTCTTACATGATAAACCCACTCAAACATTTCAGTCTCTCTAAGCTTTTAGATCCCCTCACCGACATTACACAGGGCAGTTCTGGCATTTTGACTTCAGGTGGCTTAGGGCATCTTTTTTTTTTATTTTTTTTTTATTTATTTAATTTCCCCCCCTCCCCTGGTTGTCTGTTCTTGGTGTCTATTTGCTGCGTCTTGTTTCTTTGTCCGCTTCTGTTGTCGTCAGCGGTACGGGAAGTGTGGGCGGCGCCATTCCTGCGCAGGCTGCTCTTTCTTTTCACGCTGGGCGGCTTTCCTCATGGGCGCACTCCTTGCGCGTGGGGCTCCCCCACGCGGGGGACACCCTTGCGTGGCACGGCACTCCTTGCGCGCATCAGCGCTGCGCATGGCCAGCTCCACACGGGTCAAGGAGGCCCGGGGTTTGAACCGCGGACCTCCCATATGGTAGGGCGTCCATGCTTCAGTCAACTACCTGAGCAAACTGTTAGAGCCCTTGCTAACCCCTTGTGCCACAACATCTCACCCAGAATCTCTGCTTTATAAACCAGTATAAATAAATTCAGCCTGATCCAACTTTATGTTCCTTCCACTATTATCTTATAACCTTAATATAAATTCCCACATGTTTTTCCAAGATTTCTGTTTATGTAAATTGGAAAATCATGTTCATCTTTCAGAGTGTAGAGCACCTCTTCATGGGCCTCATTTTGTATCTTGCCTTTTGGGAACTGCTGGCACTTCAGTTGAGTTACATGCCTGGAAGAAAAGAGATGTGGGGGTGGTGGGGAAGAATTAGAAGTGTCTTGCTTGCCAACTTCTTCAGGGCATTCTATTAAAGTTTCATCTGGTGATACAGGATTTATCTCTTAGATGGAAGTATGAGAGTGTTTCCATATGGTAGACAGACACAGGTTTATCACACACAGCAGGGTTAATTTTTTCATGTGTAGGAGGAATGGTTGATTCCTCCAGGCAAACTGGAGGTAGGATTGTTGATTCTTCAGGGGAGACCATTACAGGTTTATCTCGCACAGAAGACTTGGGAGAATCGAACGTTTTCAAAGTCACCTCCATCATCACAAAAGCACATATATCCCCATTTTGATTTTTAGAAACCTATTCCTTCCCATTCAATACCCTCACTTTAACAGCAGACTCCTTGTAATGTTAGTAATTCAGTTTTCATAGTAATTCACAATGAGACTCTGGTTCTGGTTTTCAGGAATCTCACATTTGTGTCTATAAAATAAGAATTTATTTCAAGGCACATAAAAACATTTTCACTTTATTCATGCAGCACTAGAGCTGAGAATTTGTAAATACTTCAAGATTTATTAAAGGAATCGTCTTCCAGAACCATAGGGATTGCTAAGTCTAGATTCCATACTGCAGGAAAAAAGTTGGGAACTCTGATGAAGGTTTTGATCAATTCTCCCATAGGAACTGACTGACTGAAGTAGAGATAGAAATCCTTTCTGCCAGCTGAAATCATTTCTCCCATTTAGTTTTCAACTGATTAGATGAGACTTCTCTTATTGCTTAAAGCAGTCTTCTTTGTTGATTGTAAATGTAATCAGACAACGGTGAAATCAACTGACTAATGCTTTAAATTCACAAAATATCCCCACAGAAACAATCAGATCAGGGCTTGCTTGACCAAACAATTGCACATCACCACCTAGTCAAGTTCATACATGAATTTAACCACCAGAGATTTGCAGATAACTACTGGTTATCTGGGAAATGCAACTGAAAAGCACAATGAGGAACTACTTAACACGAACTAGGGTAGCTAGGATTTTTAAAAAATGGAATATAGCAAGTGTTGGCAAGAATACAGAGAAATTGGAACTCTTTTACACTGTAGGTTGGATCACAAATTGTGTAGCCACTGTGGAGAACAGTTAATGGTATCTCAAAATTTTAAGAAATAACTTTGTATTAATAAAAGGGTCTATTGATCCATATGACCTAGAAATTCTACTTATAGCTATATACCAAAAGAATTGAAAGCAGGGACTCAAATATTTATTTCTACACCAATATTCATTGCAGCATTATTCACAATAGCCAAAAGGTGGAAACAACTCAAGTGTCCATTGACAGATGAAAAGATAAACTGTATTTGGAACATATATTCAATGGACTATTATTCAGCCATAAAAATTAATGAAATCCAGTACATGCTACAACTTGATTGAATCATTATGTTGAGTGAAATAAGACAAATGTAAGAGGGCAGGGAAATATCATATTATTACACTTATGAAAATATCTAAAATAAGGAAATTAATCAAGACAAAGTTGATTAGAAGTTGTGAGGGTCCAGAGGGGAGGGATTGGGGAATTATTGCTTAACAGGTACTTTCTATTTCAGGTGATAAAAATGTCTTGGTAATGGGTATAGGGCATTACAATTGATTTCCCTGAAATATACACTTAAAAATGGTTAAGATGCAAAATTTGCCTTTTATGTATGTTACCATAAGTTATTCTCATATAAAGATACTATTATGAAAATTAAAATGATATTCAAAAAATTAGAAAAAATACTTTTAACATATATATATATATATATACATCGAGAAAGCAATTGTATGCAGAACATTTAAAGACCTCTTAAAAATCAATATAAATGAAAAACCTAATAAGAAATGCAAAAGAGACATAAGATATATCAGATATAAGAATGGCACATAAATACATACAAAGATGCTCAAAACCATTGGTAATAAGCCTAATGCAAATTAAAACAAAAATAATACTGTATTTCATAACCACTAGAATAGGTAACATTAAAATAAAATGACAATACCAAATGCTGATAAGACTGTACAGGTTGGAACTCTAGTATGTTCCTGGTGGGAGTGTAAAATGTTACAACCATTTACTGTTTTGCTGTTCTTTATAAATTTAAACACCCTTACCTTGGTGATGCACCAGTTCTATTCTTAGGTATGTATCTAACAGAAATGAAAATGTATGGCTATAAAATAGTTATAAATTCATATCAGCTTCATTTGTATTAATAAGAAAATGTAAACAGAACAATGGTCCTTTAATAGGGGAATTAATAAACAAATTGTGGCATATGCATACAATGGATTACTACTGGTTTATAAAAGGAAGCAATCTACTGATATATGAAAAGCCATGGATAAATCACACATAGTAAGCAAAATAAGTCATGTACAGCAAGGATGTCCATCATCACCACTTTTATTAAACCTTGTCCTCTAGATCTTATTTCCCTGAATCTGATTCCATTTATGAAGTTCGAGAGAAAGCAAAGGTAATCTATAGATATATGTCAGAAGAATAATTAGCTGTTTTGAGCAGGGGAGAATTGATTGAAAGGGGCATTGGTGAATTTTCTTGGGTTCCTTGGGTGATGAAAATCTTGACTTTAATGGTGGTTAAATGAATGAGTGCATTTATCAAAACTCTTCATTGTACATTTAAGTTCAAATAACTGTAAATTTTACTTCAATTTTTTAAATTAATGATAAACTATGTTTACAGAGCCAAGATAATTTTAGAGATTATTCCCATTACTCAAAAGTTTGGAAAATTAAGAGAATTAAATGACATGCTTAAAGATTACTTAAAGATCTCTTCATAGTCTTGGGAGTAGAACTGTATTCTCTCAATAATTAATGTAGTGCTTATTTTTAACCTAACAAGGCAGTGATTTAAATATTACATATTCTAATCCCAATTTCTGTTGCCTAGAGGATCAGATTCAAGACATAACTAAAGCAATACATAAATTATTATTGTGAAATACAATTAATAGACTGCAATCTCTTTGAATGATCAAAAATCTCAATTTCCAATAAAGATAATAAGCACTGCCAGAAAATAACAATAATCTGAAGAAGCAAATTAATATCAGCCATATATTGATAAAGACTTGAGAAAAAGTCAAAACTGAACTTTAAGCAGCAAGATGTAATTTACACACAAGCTTACAGAAGAGTTGGAATAATAATAAAAAGCATCCATATATCCTTTCGCCAGTGTATTAGTTTTCTACTACTGCTCTATGCTTTAGCAAATTACCACAATCTTGGTGGCTTAACTCAACACAAATTTATTATCTTACAGTTTGTAGGTCTAACATTTGTTCTCACTGTCTGAAGGGCTATGTTCCTTGATGTGTACTCTAGAGGAGATTTCATCCCTTTGCCTTTGCCAGCTTTTAGAGGCTTCCCTCATTCCTTGTCTCATAGCACCTTCCTCTACCTTCAAAGCCAACAATGGCCAGTCCCGTCTTTTTTACATTGCATCATTCTTCCTATGACTCTTCTGCCTCACTTTTCCACTTTTAAGGATAATTTTTATATATAGTTTAAGGACAGTTGATTTGTAACCATAATTTTATCTAAAACCTTAATTTCCCTTTGCCATGGACTTTAACATACACACAGATTCTGGGAATTAGAAAGCAAACATATTTGAGGGTCCATTATTCTGCCTAATATACCCAGAGTCACAAATTATTTTAATGGACTTTATTTTCAGAAGAGTGTTAGATTTACGGATAACTTGTGAAGAGAATACAGAGTTTCCATACACCCACAACTATTTTCCTCTATTATTAACATCATATGATATTATGGTATAATTGAACAAATATATATTATTATTAACTGAAGTCTACGTTTTATTCATGTTTTCTTAGTGTTTACTTAATTTCTTTTTCCTCTTCCAGTATCCAAAAGAAGAAATACCAAAAAATTAGAGCAGAAATGAATTAAATTGAAAACAGGCAAACAATAGAAAAAAATCAATGAAACTGAAAACTGGTTATTTGAAAAGATCAATAAAAATTATAAACCTCTGTGATGATTCATTTCATGGGTCACCTTGGCTAGGTTATAGTGTCCAGTTGTTCAGTCAAGTAAGCACTGGCCTGATTGTTACTCTGAAGGCATTTCATAGATGGATTTTCCATAATCAAGTGATTGAATTTGTGGTGGATAGCATCTACAGTCAAAAAAGGAGAATGCCCTCAGCAATGTGGGAAGTCTTCTCAGTCAGTCAGTTGGAAGACTGAAAAGCCAGAACTGACGGATCTAGGATCAGAAAGAAGAATTTCTGCCTTGTGGTAGTTTGAGTCTTTTTGGATCTCAGAAAATTATGTTCTTAATTTGGGCCATTCCTGTAGGTATGAACTTATTGTGAACCTTTGATTAGATTAAAATCAGTTAAGGAACATTTGAGTACTCTATTAAGGCATAACCCAGGGTGCATCTTAATCCTCTTATGAATTCATTTATAAATAGGATAAATATACAGAGAAACTGGCTGCAGAGGCTGAGAGAAAAGGTCCCAAAGATCAGAGGCTGGAATTGACAGAGTGCAAAGGAATGGAGAAAAAAATCTCCTAGAAGCTGGGAGAGGAAGCCCTAGAAGCCAAAACCTGAAATCAATGGAACCTGGATGTTGCAGTTTGAGATTATTTATGAATTCCAAAAAGAGAGATTATGTTTGTAAACTGATCTGTTCCTCTGGGCATGATCCCCTTTGATAGTATTTGATTTAGATGAGATTTCTTTGATTAAATTATGTTATGGTTAGAGCTTTGATTTGACCACATTGGTAAGGTGTAACTCAGGGTTGATTCCCTGCCCTCTTGGTGTGCTATATAAATGGACACTCACTCAAGAATACACATGGATGAAGAGACAGAAGAGAAGAGAACTTGGATCATTTTAGTCCTGCCATGTGTTAGAAAGGAAAAGACTCAAACAGTTAAAAACCTGGGAAGAGGACGAACCCTATGCCAACCTGTAACTGAAAGAGAGGAAGGCTGAAACCCATAGAGATCAGCAACCATCTTGCTTCAACACATGGCAACTGACTTTGATGAGAAGGAAACCTTGAGTTGGACTTTTTAGAGCCTTGTAACTGTAAGCTCTTACCCCAAATACATACCCTTTATAAAAGCCAACAAATTTCTGGTATTTTGCATCAGCACCTCTTTGGCTGAGTAATATACCAGGAGAGATAAAGTCACAGGAGCAGAGAGAAAGCTGGAGACAGCCAGCTCCTGAAACCAATGGAGCCTGAAGGAAAAGGCAGAGACAACCAGATGCCCCATTGTGGCCTGCCATGTGCCTGATCACCCACACCTGCAGCTTGAGAAGAAAGAATTTCCTGATGATGTCTTAATTTGACAATTTTCTCGACCTTGGAACTGTAAGCTTATAAATTTGTAAATCCCCTTTGTAAACACCAACCCATTTCTGGTGTGTGGCCTTAACAGCCTTTAGCAAAATCAAACATATTTCTACTTCTTCTTTTGTGGCATTCACCTTCACCTATATTGGAGTTTCCAGCTTGCAGCTTGCACTGTGGAATTTGGACTTGCAGCACTCACAGTCACATGAGCCAATTTCAGTGATAAATCTCATTACTATATTCTTTCTCTGGAGAAACCTGACTAATACAATTTCTAATTAGGCTAACCAAGAATAAAAGACCAAGCACACATTACCAATGTCAGAAATGAGTAAAGGATAATCACTAATAATACCATGGACATTATATGAATAATAAAGGAAACTCTAAACAAATCTCTGCATCCAAATTTGAATACTTAGATGCCAAATTCTTGAAAAAAACACCAGGAACAAACATTCAAATGGAGAGAAATAGATAATCTGATCAAGATTATTTATATTAATGTACTTTTATCAATAATTAATAATCTTACACAAAGGACAAGCTGACTCTCTTGTTAGGGGATAATGCAGTTGGTGACTTTAATTTGAAGCCAATGCTCATTTACCATTCCAAATATCTTATGGCCCTTAAGAATTATGCTAAATTTACTCTGCCTGTGTTCTATAAATGGAACAACAAAGCCTGCATGACAGTGCATCTGTTTATAACATAGTGTACTGAATATTTTAAGCCTACTGTTGAGACCTACTGCTCGGAAAAATATTACTGCTCATTGACAATACACCTGGTCACCCAGGAGCTTTGATGGAGTTGTACAATGAAGTTAATATTGTTTCATGCCTGCTAGCATAACATCCTTTCTGCAACTTATAGATCAAAAGTCATTTTAACTTTCAAGTCTTATTTAAGAAACATACCTTGCAAGGCTATAGCTGCAATTGATAAAGCAGTGGCAGGGTTTGAGAGGATTGACTCCAATTTTGAAATAAGTTCTACAGTGGATAAAATGCTATCAAACGGCATTGCATGCCACAGAGAAATCTTTCATGAAAGGAAGAGTCAATTGATGCAGCAAACTTCATTGTTGTCTTATTTTAAGAAGTTGTCAAAGCCACCCCAAACTGTAATACGAACCTAATCAGTCAGCAGCACCCACGAACATTAAGGCAAGAAACTCTACCAGCAAAAAGATTACAAGTCACTGAAGGCACAGCGATGATTAGTACCTTTCATCAATAATGAATTTTTAATTTAAAGTATTGTATTAATATTCTCTAGGGAAACCAAACCACAGGAGATATCTGTAAATAGTATGAGAATTTATAGAATTTCTCACATGACTGTGGAGATGCACAAATTCAAATTCCGTAGGGCAGGTTGCAAGCCAGGAGTTCAGATGAAGTCCTCGTTGAATTCCCCAGGAAACACTGACTTTTCTGAAGTAGAGATGGGGATTCTCTCTACAAATGCTGAAATCACTTCTCCTTTTAAGGCCTTCACTGATTGATATGTCACTTATTGTTGATAGTAATCTTCTCAGTTGGTTGTAGATGTACTCAGCCATATAATGCAATAAACTTACTGATGATTAAAGTCCATGAAGTGTCATTGTATTACAATTAGCCAAGGGCTCATTTAAGTAAACAACTTTACACCAGTACCTGGCAGGTTTGACACATTAGCCTAACCATCAAAGGTATGTATACTGATTTTTAGACATAATGCTATATTGCAAATGTAATAGACTACAGTATAGTATAAACATAACTTACATGTGTACTAGGAAACAAAAAAATTCCTGTGACTTGCTTTACTGTGGCATTTGCTATATTTTGCTGGTCTGGAATCAAACTCAAAATATCTTTGAGGTACGCCTGTATTAACAAATTGAATCCAACAATGTAAACAAAAAATTTACACAGTGACCAAGTAGGACTTATTTTAAGTATGTTAAGGCTGTTCAGCCTTCAAAAACGAATTAATGTCATCTTCCACATTAACATGGTAAAGATAAATAATCACTTGATCATCTCAATAGATTTAGAAAATTATCTGATTCAATCCAAACCCATTTATTATAAAAACTTTCAATAAACCAATAATAAAAGGGGACTTCTTTCAACTTGATAAAGAATAGGTATAAAAAAGTTGTGATATACTTCATCACTAATAATGAAAAGCTGGATGCTTTTTTCCTGAAGACTGGGAACAATGCAAGTATGCCCTCTCTTACCACTTTTATAGACATTATACTAACAAATTCCCACCTGGAAGCCACAAGGCCTCTTTAAGTCAAGATATTGGTTTCTAATACCATTCTCCAATAAAAAGAATAAGGGTCCTTGAAAAATATCTGATTCTAAAACAAAGGCCAGAAATACATGATGTGAACCTGAATTATCTTGTAGTACCAGAAAATACTGATGTTCCCTCCCTCCCCCCCCCCCAAAAAAAAACACAACACAATGATGGAGATATGTCAAAGGATCAGAGGAGTCAACTGAAAGGGCTCCTATTGATGGACATTTTACAAACACTTGACCAGTATTCCTCAAAACTGTCAAACTCATCAAAGAGAAGGTAAGTCAGAGAAACTGTAACAGCTAACAAGATCCTAAGGAGACATGATGGCTAATTTTACCATGGTACCCTGGACTTTTTCTGGTTCCTGTAGCCTTAAATTGTTCTTTTTTACATAAATTCCTAAGACATAAGCTTAGATTATTGATTTTACATCCTTCTTCTTTTCTTATTTCTGGATTTAAGACTCTAAACCTCCTTGAGACTTTTTAAACCATGGTTAAAAAATTTATTGTTTAATTTCAAAATATTGGGGATTTTCCAAATTCCTCTCCTTTATTTATTTCTAGTTTATTTTTACAGTGGTATGAAAACTCACTTCATAGGACTTTTATGCTTTTGAATTTTTCATGGAGTGTATTCTTTACCGTATTAATTTTTATTTACAAACACTCTATCCCACCATGCAAACAATCCTCCCTCTTCTCCATATTCCCTGTTAACCTCTAATCTCTTTGTCTCTGTAAATTTCTGTTTCTAGGTACCTCATATAAGTGTCATTTTATAATATTTCTCACAAGGAGTGTTATTTGGCATAGAATGTGGTCTATCTTGGTAAATATTTGAATGTGGCTTGAGAAGGATGGGTGATTTGCTGTTATTGGATGGATTATCTTAGAATGTTCTTTAGATCAAGTTGATTGATAGTGCTGTTCAGATCAACTGTCCTTACTGATTATCTTCATTCTTAATATATCAATTACTGAAAAAATTTGTCAGCATCTTTAACTATAATAGATTTGTCTATTCTCCTTGCTGTTATATAAGTTTTTGGACTCATGGGGTTTTTTGCTTTGTTTTGTTTTTTGTTTTGTTTTTTCGAGGTACTGGGGATTGAACTCAGGAACATGAACATGAGAAACAGGCACTCAACCACTGAGCTACACCTGCTTCTCATCATATATTTTAATGCTGCATTATTAGGTGCCTTCATGTTTAGGTTTTTATTTATGTCCTAGCCATTTGATCCCTTAATCATTATGTAGCACCATCTTAATTTCTGATGCTATTCCTTGTTCTGAAGCCTGCTTTGTCTGAGATTAATATAGCTATACCAATTTTTTATTAGTGTTAACATGATATATTAATATCTTTCTGCATCCCTTTACTTTAATCTCTCTAAGTTGTTTTATTTAAAATGGGTTTCTTGTAAGCATAAAATTATGTTTAACCCATTCTAACAATCTTTGACTTTTAATTGGGAGTCCTTAAATCATTGACATTTAAAGTGACTATTGTTGTAGGTGTATTAATATTTCTCATATTTGGAGTTATTTTCTCTTCATTTCACTTGTTCTTTATTTCTATTGTTCCTCCTTTTTCTGCCTTCTATAGTTTTAATTGAGAATTTTATGTGATTCCATTTTATTTATTTTCTTAGCACATCTTAAACTTATGTTTAAATTTTTTTGGTATTTTCCCTAGAGTTTTGATATACATTTTAAGTATTCTGATTCTACCTTCAAATAACACTATATTACTTCATGTATAGTTCAGATACCTTAGACTAGTTCCTCCTTCTCAACCCTTAAGACATTACTTTTATTCATGTAACTTATCCATATGATATAAAGCCTCAATAAATTTTTAATAATTTACCTTAATTCATTCCTCTTCCAATGCTCTTCTCTTCTTTAGGTAAAGTTGAGTTGCTGACCTATTAAATTTCCTCCTGGCATGTCCACTAACATTGAGTTCCCTCTGTTTTGTTTGTCTGAGAAAAATATTATTTCTCCTTCTTTTTGAAGTACAAATTTCTGAATTTAGAATGCAAATTAATTTTTTTCTTCACCACTTTTAAATATTTTATTACACCCTCTTTTTATTTGCATGATTTCTGACCAGAAGACCAAAGTAATTCTTATCTTTATTGCTCTGCAAATAAGGTGTATTTTCCCCCTTTGGCTTCTTTCAAAATATTCTCTTCCTCTTTGGTTTTGTGCAGTTTGAATATAATATCCCTAGGTATAGGGTTTGTTTCTTTGTTTGCATTTATCTTGATAGGTGTTCTCTGAGCTTCCTGGATCTGTGGTTTTGTATCTGTCATTTATTTTGTAAAAAGTCCAGTCATTTATACATCACGTATTTCTTCTTCCATTGTCTCTTTTTTTGTTTTTACTTTTAGGAGATACTGGAATATATGAATATGAGAAGTAGTTGCTCAGTCAATGAGCTACATCCACTCCCAAGCAAAGTTTTTTTAAATTTTTATTTATTTTTAATTTTTTTAAGGAGGTACTGTGGATTGAACCCAGGATCTTGTACATGGAAAGCAGGCACTCAACCATTGAGCTGTACCCACTTCCCCTCCATTGTCTCTTTCTTTTCCTTCTGGTATGCCAATTACATAAATGGCATAGGTTTTGAAATTTTCCCAGAGCTCTTAAGCATTCTGTTCTTTGTTTTTCGTTCCTTTTTTTCTGTTGCATTTCAGTTATAGAAGTTTATAAAAAATATATCTTCAAGATCACGGATTCTATCCTTGGCCATGTCCAGTCTATGATCATCCCAACAAAGGCATTTTAAAATTTCTATAACTGTGTTTTTATTTACTATCACCCCTTTCAGATTCTTTCTTAGCCTTTCTATCTCTTCATTTATATTCCATTTGTTCTTGCACATTGTCTACTTTTTCCTTTAGAGCTCTAACATATTAATCATAGTGATTTAAAATTCTATGCCTGATTATTCTATACCTGTGTCATATTTGAGTCTGGTTCTGATCTTTGTTTTGCCTTTTCACACTATATTTATTCTTGCCTTTTCCTGTGCCTTGTAAATTTTGTTCAAAAGTGGAAATCATGTATCAGTTAATAAGAACTGAGGTAAATAGACTTTTCATATGAGGGTTTAATCTAATCTTTAGGAGTTAGGCTGCATTTAATATTTGCTTTAGCTGTAGGTGCCAGGAGTTTCAAGTCCTCTAATGTCCCTGATTTTGACTCCTCTGTTTCTTTGGGTTTCCCTAAGAACTCTTCCTCAGAGTTCATATTTTGCAGCTTTTGCAGCCACAATCCGATTTTATTATCCCAGGACCTTCTTTGTATGGTGATAAGTATGGGGGAGGAGGAAAGTTCTATAATCTAATGAGTAAATTCCATATTTTTATGGGTCTGTGTTCTTGGGCTGTGCCTTCATAATTGTTTCTTAGCTTTTTTTCTTCCTCTGTGGGACAGGAAGTCTAGAGGGGGCTAGTACCAGGTGGCAAAGTCAGATAATGTCATTTGCCCTGGATAATGGAACTTTGTTATAAGGGACAATTTGGAATATTTAAAAATGATTACTTAGTATATTCCTCCTCTAGAAAGATGAGAATATCTCTTGGTCTTCACTGTGAAAATCTGGTGGGGTTCTTGAGGGTAAAACCCATGAATGTTAGATCCCCCTAAGCTTGCAACCCTCCAGATTTTCTCACTGTCTTGTAAGTCCACAATCAGCTTCCAGAGAATTGTCAGAGTAACTAGTTAAGTGCACCACTGTACCAGTTTAAGGCTTGAAAGCTTTTGTTCAAGGTGAGGAAATCTTGTCTGTGATTCTCCAGATTCACCTGTCTCTTCATCTTAAACCTGTTCATTAGTTTTTCTTTTTCTTTCATGAAACTTTCATTTTTGAAGACTAAGTTCAGCTATTCTAATAGAATGTTCCTCAATTTAAGTTGCTAAATATTTCCTTAGATTCAGGCTATATATTGCTGGTCCAAATACTACATTAGGACATTATATTCCTCTGAAATTATCACCTCCAGAAGTATATGAAATCCATCTGATCCTTTCTGGAGATGTTAATTTTGATCACACATTCAAGAAGTTGATCGTTTCTCCAATGTATTGTTAATAAACTACCTGTGAAGGCACATTTTGAGAGTACATAAATATCCCGTTCCTCATAAATTTTTCATCATGTATTCAGTCTTCATTTATAATTTTTTTTCTGAACCAGTCTTTGCTATACTCACTGCAAAATGCTGATGCCTATTTTACAACTTCCTCCACCTGTAATAGCACTCAATTTAAAGGGAAAACCTTCCCTCCACCCCATGTCTGTCTTTCTGTCTATTTCTGTCTATTTCTCTAGTCATATCTATCTATCTATCTATATTAGTCAGCAAAAGGAGTGCTGATGCAAAATACCAGAAATTGGTTGGTTTTTATAAAGGGTATTTATTTGGGGTAGGGGTTTACAAATACCAGGCCATAAAGTATAAGTTGCTACCCTCACTAAAGTCTATTTCCACATGTTGGAGCAAGGTGGCTGCCGATGTCTGCCAAATTTCAAGCTTCCTGGGTCCCTCCCTTCCTCAGGCTTCTTTTTCCTGAGTTCAGTGTTCCTTCTTTCTGGGGCTTACTTTTCTTTCCTCTGTGAGTTTACTTCCTGGGGCTCCAGCTTAAGGCTTCAGCATCGAACTCCAACATCAAAAACCTTCACTCTATCCTTTGCCCTGCCTTTTATCTGTGAGTCCCCACCCACCAAGGATAAGGGCTCAATGCTATGCTGGCACAAGAGGTTTACCTGATTATTTAATCAAGTAAACCTCTGGCTCCAATATAATTTAATATGCCCAGAGGAAAAGATCAGTGTACAAACATAATCCAATATTTCTTTTTGGAAGTTTTCAGTAATAACAAACTGCTACTCTATCTATCTATCTATCTATCTATCTATCTATCTATCTATCTATCTATCTATCTATCTATCTATCTACCTACCTACCTATCTGTCATCATCATCATCATCATCATCACCATCTATCATCAGTATTGACTCATGCTTTACTATTTTTTAATGGTTTTAAAATTTATTAAATCTTTACTTTGATGCTTAAATTGTCCAATATCATCCCAAAAAAGACCCCTTTAAGCTGACTGCCTTTTAGATATGCCTCTATCTTTTTCTTAGTACTTCCTTACTTCCATAACAAGATAGTTAGGGCTCATTCTCTGCCTTCTTTATTTTAGTCATGGATTTGGATACTTCTTCATGTAGACCAGGTTCTTGTTAGTGAGTAGTGGTAGAAATGAAGTTCTGTGCATCTGTTTTTTGCATTGCTACAAGGATAATTTTAATTTTTTTCTAGGTTCTTTTTTGGTCTGAGCTAGTAATTATATGTATGTGGGGGTATGTATAATTGTATTAGTTTCCTGTAGTTGCTATAAAAAGTTACCACATTGGATGATTTAAAACAATGGAAATTTATTTCCCATATGTTTGGAGGTTGAAATCTAAAGTAACCCCTTTTTTTTTTCTGTATGTTCTAGTTTCTGGAAGATTTGTGGTTGTATCATTCCAATTAATTTAGTTTGCTATGCTGCTGAAGCAAATATCATGAAATAGTCCAGGTTAAACCGTGGAAATTTATTCACTCTCAGTTTTGAAGCAAAGACATTGTCCACATCAAGGCATCATCAAGGTGATGCTTTCTCCATGAAGGCTGCAATGTTCGGGTCTGACTGTCAGTAATTCTTGGTTTGTCTGTCACATTGCAAGGTACATGGTGACATCACCTGGTACCTTCCTTCTCTTTTGGGTTCCATTTCAGCTTCTTGCTTCTTGTAGCTATCTCTCCATCTGAATTTCATTTTCTCATCAAGGATTCCAGTAATCTGATTAAGACCCATACTGACTGAGGTAGGACACACTCTAAACCAAACAACCTCATCAAACATCCTACTTACAATGGTTTCATATCCACAGTAATGGAACAAATTTAAGAATATCTTTTTCTGAGGCAAATACAGGTTCCGTATCTTTATAGTGCCTTTTCCTCTGTGTGTGTCTAAGTCTCAGATCTCACTTTGCCTTCCTTTCAGAAGGATACACGTGCATGACCCAGGAAATTCCTACATTCAAGATTCTTGAGTTAGTAATATATTTTTCCATTTAAGATACTATTCACTTTTTTGACATATATGGACATATACACAGGTTCCAGGGACAAGTAAGTGAATATTTATTCATGGGGTATTATTCAGCCTACCACAATACTTATGAGTTGGAAACTGATATTTCCAAGACTAAACTCCATATCACATATATCCTTAAGAGATTCTTTCTTGTTTTCCCAGATTATGATTCTGAGGAAGCAGCAAGTCTAAGTATTTTTTTTCCACAAATTTCACCCTAATCTATGCATTATCCTGGGATTGGATAATAGCAGCTTCAGAATAGATATTATACATTTGAACCAATTCAAATACACATACTGCTAGTGATAGAGAGTTTTAGAGTAACTTCATACTAAAAGTTATGGGTCAAAATAACCATGGGAATTTTTAAAAATGTATTTTTATTACAGAGGTTGAGAACCTACAAAATAATCATGCACATGTGTAGAATTCCCATACAACAACCCTTCACCAACACATCACACCATTGTGGAACATTGTTACAGGTTATGGAATAATATTGTCAAACTATTACAGCTAACTATGGTTCATTATGTACATTTAGCACAATTTTTCCATGCCCCCCTATTATTAACACTGTACATCTTTGGCATTGATGCAAGACTATTACAGTATTGCAAGTAACTGTAGTCCATAGGTTACATTAAATGTATTTCTCTAATGTTTCTCCACTTTCCCACCACCCTCCAATAGTGGCCTATATCCCTTCTAGTTCACAGAAGGACATTCTTGCATTTGTACTATCAATCACAATTCTCTTCCACCTCTGAATTCACTGTGTTATTCAGTACCTAGATTATTCTCTAACTTTCTTTCAATTGACATTTACATCCCTAGACTACCCTTTTAAGCCACAATCCCATTTATAAACCAGATGCTACCCATTATAATGTGTTACCATCAACACTATCCATTTCCACACTTATACAGTCAAGTTATTTAAAACTTCTCCATACATTAAACATCAGCACTCCTTCACATCTCTCCTTTTATCTCTTAATAACCTATACTCTAGGTTTTAACTCCATAAATTATTCTTTGTATTTAATTCATATTAGTGAGACCATGCATTACTTGTCCTTTTGTGTCTGGCTTACTTCATTTAACATATCTTCAAGATTTATACATGTTGTCATAGGTGTCCCAATTCCATTTCTTCTTACTGCAGTATAGTATTCCATCATATGTAATACCACATTTTGTTTATGCAGTCATTGATTGATGGGTACTTGGATTGTTTCCATCTTTTGGTGATTGTGAACAAGGCCTCTTTAAACATCAGTGTGCAGATGTCTGTGTCACAGTTTTCAGTTCTGAATATATTCCTAGCAGAGGAATTGCTGGATCATATGGCAGTTCTATACTTAACTTCCTGAGGACTGCCAAGCTGTCATCCACAGACGATGCACCAGTTTACAACCCCACCAACAGTGAAGGACTGTTCCTACTTCTCCACATCTTCTGATGTTTTCTTCTAATAATTGTCATTCTATGCAGTATGAGATGATTTATCATTGTTGCTTTGATTTACATTTCCTTAATAGTTAGTAATACTGAACATTGTTTCAAGTGCATTTTGTCCATTTGTATTTCCTCTTTGAAGAAATATCTATTTAAGTTGTTGGTTCATTTTATCAATTGTATTGCTTGCTCTTTTCTTGTTGAATTGTACAATCTCTTTACACGGAATGGAAATCAAACTCTTATCAGACATGTGGTTTCCAAATATTTTCCCCCATTGAATGGGCTGTTTTTCACCTCTTTGATGAAGTTCTTTGTATCACAAAAGTGCTTAAATTTGAGAAGTTCTCATATTTCCATGGTTTTTTTTTCGTTGTTTGCACTTTCAGTGTAAGGTTAAAGACTTCACCACCTACCACCAGGTCTTGAAGATATTTCCCTTTATTTTCTTCCAGGAGCTTTATGGTCCTAGCTTTTATATTTAGGTCTTTTATCCATTTCGAGCTAATTTTTGTATAAGGTGTGAGATGAGATTTCTTTCTTTCTTTTGCTTATGGATATCCACTTCTGCCAGCACTATTTGTTGAATAGACTCTTCCACCCCAGCTGAGTGGGTTTGAGAGCCTTGTTCAAAATCACTTGACCAATAAAGTGAGTATCTGTTTCTGAACTATCAATTTAGTTCCATTGGTCTATATGTCTATCTTTATGCCAGTAACATGCTGTTTTTACTACTGAAGTTAGGTAATATGATTTAAAGTGCAGGAATGAGAGTCCTCCAACTTCACTTTTTTCTTTTTAAGATGCTTCTTGCTATTTGGGGCCCCTTACCCTTTCAAATAAATTTCATAATGGTGTTTTCCATTTCTTTAAAAAATGCTCGTGGGATTTTTATTGGGATTGCTTTGAATCTGTGCATCAATTTGGGTAGATTTGACATCTAAATGATATTTAGTCTTCCAATCCATGAGATTGGAATATTCTTGCCATTATTATGTCTTTTTTGTTTCTTTTAGCAACAAGTGTTTTATGTCCTCTTTGTCTATTTTTAAATATCTGATTCTTTTAGTTCCTATGGTAAATGGAATTTCTTTTCCAGACTTCCTCTTCAGATTGTGCATTAATAGTGTACAGAAATACCACTGATTTTTGCTACTGGAATCATTTATTAGTTCTAGCTGCTTTGCTGTAAATTTATCTGGAATTTCTAGATATATCATCATATTATCTACAAAAAGCTATAGTTTTATCTCTTCCTTTCCAATATGGGTGACATTTATTTCTTTTTCTTGCCTGATTCCTCTAGCTAGGGTCTCAAATATTATATTGAACAACAGTGGAGACAGTGGGCATCCTTGTCTTGTTCCTAATTTCAATAGGAAAGCTTTCAGTCTTTCATCATTGAGTCAGTTGTGGGTTTTTCATATATGGTCTTTATCACATTAAGGATGTTTCCTTTAATTCTTATCTTTTGTAATATTTTTATCAAGAAAGGATTGTAATTTGTCAAATGTCTTTTCTGTGTCAATCAATAAGATCATGTTATTTTTCTTCTGTAATTTATTAATGTGATTTATTATGGTGATTGACTTTCTTGTGTTGAACCACCCTTGCATGCTTGGTATAAAACCCACATGGTCATGATGAATAATTCTTTCAGTACATTGTTGGATTCGATTAGCACGTATTTTGTTGGGGATCTTTGCATAAGTACTCATTAGGGAGATGGGTCATCTCTTTACTTGTGATTGGTTTGTTGAGGACTTTGATTTCAGTGTAGTTTGTTCATACTGTTCCAGGAATTTTTCCATTTCATCTACATTGTCTAGATTTTTGGCATACAGTTGTTCATAGTATCCTCTTATGATATCTTTTATTTCTGTGTGGTCATTGGTAAAATCCCTGTTTTCATTTCTTATTTCATCTATTTGAATCATCTCTCTTTTTTCTTTGTCAGTCTAAGGGTTTATAAATCTTGTTAGTCTTGCCAAAGCATCAACTTTTAGTTTTGTTAATTCTCTCCATTGTTTTGTTGTTGTTGTTGTTTTTAATTGCATTTATTTCTGCTGTGATCTTTTTTATTTCATTTCTTCCACTTGCTTTGGGATTAGTTGGTTGTTTTGTTTTTGTTTTTTTTGTTTTTCTAGTTCCTCCAGCTGTGTAGTCAGTTCGTTGATTTTAATCTTTCTTTTTTTTTTTAAGTAAGCATAAGCATTGAGGGCTATAAATTTCCTCTCAGCACTGCCTTCACTACATTCTTTAGGTTCTGATATGTTCTCATTTTCATTCATCTTGAAATATTTATTGATTCTCTCAAAATTTCTTCTTGAGCCACTGATTACTTAAAGGCATAGTGTTTAATCTCCATATATTTGTGAAATTTCCCTTTTTTCTGTGTCGTGTTGATTTTCAACTTCATTCCTTTATGATCAGAGAAAGTGCTTTGTATAATTTCAATCTTGTTGAATTTATTGAGATCTGCTTTGTGAACCAACATATGATCTATCTTGGAGAAAGATCCATGAGTGCTTGAATAGAATGTGCATCTTGCTGTTTGGGGGTGCAATATTCTGTATATGTTTATTAGATTTAGTCCATTCATTATATTATTCAAGCTCTTCGTTTCTTTATTGTTCCTCTACCCAGATGTTCTTTCCAATGCTGAGAGTGATGTACTGAAGTCTCCACCTATTATTGTAGAGACATCTATTTCTCCATTCACTTTTGCCAGTGTTTGCCTCCTGTATCATGGGGAATTCTGGTTGGGTGCATATACATTTATGATTGTTATTTCTTCCTGGTTAATTAATCCTTTTATTAATATAGCAATGTCCTTCCTTATGTGTAATAACAGTTTTGTTGCATGGAATATCTTTTTCCAGCCTTTCACTTTGAATCTATTGGATTGAAATCCTTGGATATTGGATCTAAGATGAAACTTTTGTAGACAGCATAAGTGTGCCTCATTTTTTTCTATCCATACTGCCAGTCTACATCTTTTGATTGGGGAGTTTAATCCATTAACATTCAATATTATTACTATAAAGACAGGTCTTATTCCACCCATTTTGACTTTTGGGATATATCTTCATATTTTATTTTCACCATTCTTTTTACACTTTTAATTACTTTCACTGATACAATCTTCATTTCCAGACTGTCTTCCAAGCCTCTCTCTCCTGTCTTTTCTCTTCAGACTGTGGCACACCCTGAAATATTTTCTGCACATATTTTCTGTTGGTTACAAATATTTTCTGCAAATATTTTCTGTTGGTTACAAATTCTCTCAGTTTCTGTTTATCTGTGAATATTCTAAACTTGCCCTCATTTTTGAAAGACTATCTTTTGGATAAAAGATTTTGACTGGAAGTTTTTCTCTTGGTATATCTTAAATGTGTCATACCACTGTCTTCTTGACTGTGGTTTCTGATGAGAAATCAGCACTTAACCTTATTGGGTATCCCTTATATGTTATGCATTGCCAATCAAGCTCCTCTCACATTTTTCTTTTTCCAGGGGTAGGGACAGAGTTGCAGCCATGTGCAATAATCCAGGTCATTCAGTCCATGACTGTTTGAAGTTGCCCAGAGAGATTGATGAAGCTTCATGCTCCTTCCTCCACTGCCTGGGATGGGGATGGAGCTGCCGGTGTGGGTAGCAATCTATGCCATGCAGGTCCAAAATGACTGCAATTGCCCAGGTAAACTGATGTAGTACCTGCCCCCACCCTCAACAGGGGTGGGAATGGACCCTTTGGAATGCCAACAATCTAATTTGTGTGGGCTGAATGTGCCTGCAGTTTTCCTAAGAGAATAAGCAAGTACTGTCCCTTCTGCCTTTTAGGTGGTGGGAATGGAACCACTGATGCTCACAGTTCAATTCATAAAGGTCATAAGTGCCTACTGTTGCCTGAAGAGGCTGAGGAAACACCAGCCCATTCCTATCTTATTGGGGGGTGGTTGTGGATCCAGAGGCTCCCGTGCCCCAGAGAGGCTAAAGAAGCACCAGGCCCCTCCTTTCCTGTGGGGTTTGAGGAGTGGAGATGGAATCAAAGGCACTCAACAAACCAGTTCATGTGCACTGAAAGCACTTTCAGTTGCCCAGAGAGGCTGAGGAAACACAGTTTCTCTCCTAGCCATTTGGGGTATGGAAATGGAAACCCATGTGTCTGACTCTTCAGTCTGTGCTGATTGAAATTTCCTGCAGTACCTGGAGAGGCTGGTACAGGTCCCTCCCAACTCCTTCCTTGCCAGGGCTGGGGCTGGAGTCTAGGGTAAGGCTGCAATCCAATCTGGGTGGAAAGATGCCTGTCCCTAGTGGCACTGTGATTTTCAGTTTGTCCTACTTCCCTTTATGCCAGAGGTAGAGTTAAGACCCTTTCTAACTTGAACAAGTTCAAACTTCAGCTGTTCTTAGGATTACACTTTAGTCAGTCAAATTTACTAATCAGTAGCTGAAGTTGGTGCCAATCTGTCTCTTCTTCTCCTGTGTTTGGGAAATAGAGCCTCCAACTTCAGCTCTCACTACCAGTTGAGGATGGGTATGGGCTTCTGCAGCATGGAGGGCTCTATTCATGAAACTTCACTGCAGATGAGCAGTCTCCTCCATCCATTCTTTCAAGAATGTTGCAGAATGCTTTTCTGGTCTTGGGGTCCTCAAAAAGGGCTTTAGATAGCTCAGAGTGATTATTAACTGCCCTGTAGGATGAGCTGACTCTTGGAGCTCCTTACTCTTTCTAACCATGGACATTTTGATAGCAGATGACTCAATGGATTTTACACCTTTTCCTTATATACACATTCATGTATCTACACGGCATGCTTTTGGAAGTGCCATCACAGGACACCTCTTTTGTTGGAAGCCAAACAATGCAATAAAATAATTTTCATCTTATTTTTTCACACAGATATAAAATAGATTTTGGTGATGTTCAAATGTTTTTTGTGCTTGGCATCATAATATAAAATAGAACACTACATTTTATGTTATACTGCTGTGAATATTGAAATGCATTTAAACAATTCTGTACATAACACTCTTAAAAATACCCAAAGCATACTAATTATGCTAAATAAATAGCACTGATTACAACAATGTATAAATGTAGGAGATGTTAGGAGAATTAAAAAAAAAAAAAGCAAAGAATCCTGTAATGGAACCCTGCTGTTTCCTTGGATAACACCACATATGGCCCTCTGTCTAAAAGCACCATGACATAAGGTGGCATTACATGCCCTAGAACATTCTTCACAAATAAATTACAATGATGTGGTATGGAAAGAACTCTTTTCTTTTATTTATGATTCAAACAAAGCTACAATAAAATGCTTTTAAAAATCTAAGTAATTTTACAAAAAGAAATCTTTGTAGAACTCTACTTTGGAAAGAGTACATGCTGTATAAAATCAAAGGGATAATAAAAAACAAATGACATCCTTCATCAAAGAGAATTTTAACTTACTTCTTTGAGGACAGATATATCTTGGCACCAAACATTATTACAATAGAGAACAACTACAAGATTTTAGCTGATGATAGAAATGTGCAAACTATTTGAATAAATTGATAATTAAAATATTTTCTTGCCTAATTAATAAATATTTGACTTTATGATATTAAAATGTCATATTTAACAATAAATATGTATTAGTGTATAATATAGGAGCAAAGCCAGAATTGTGAAATAGGAAGCTTTCATCTTTCTTTTTTATTTAACAAGTGATAGATCCACATTGCTAAATTATGTAAATGCTTTAATATTATGCTGGGTTATGTATAATTTATAACTTTCCTTGCGAAAATGAACTAGTGGAGACACATTGATTAGATCATTTCCAAGCTAAGAAATCTTAAGATACTGCATTTTGTTTTTATTTAACTTATTATTTTATTTACCAAACTAGCTTATGCAAGTTGAAGTTACCCAGTGAAAATCTTTCAGAAGCCTATTCATACATAAGGGTGTTTTACCAATATAGTTGTACCTAGATTCATGGTAGCTTCAATATTCCCATAATTCATATTATCATAAAACAATGATTGAATAAATTATCATAAATAGTTTATTATACAGGATTAAGACATTTCCACACACTTCTTGACTTCTTATATAAAATGTGCCTGTGACCCTCATGTATGTATTTGAAGTAGAAATATGAGAGTTTTATGATGAGAGTTAACAGATTTAAATCAGAAGAGCCTTTTGAATTTTCAAATTAAAGTATGGATGCATAAAATTTTATGGGTTTTGTATTTGATGAAAATCCCATTTTGTCACTAATTCTCCATTAATATTTTATGAGAAGTCAACATTACATATTATAGAGATGAATATTTATTGTAAACTAAAAGTGACAACAAAACACTACATTACTTCACTGTGTTGTAAATTATAAGCTTAGTTTCTAATAGAATTAACTGAAGACCAAATAAAATAACATAATTTATTATTTAATGCTGCAAAACTATACAAAGAATAATGAGAAGCTATGTACTTCATTACAATCATGAATTTGAATGTTGTACCTAATCACTAAATCCTTGATCTTATTATCGTCATGCAAAGTGGATGAACAAATAAAAAATAGGATCCTTAATAAATGGAAAAAGAAGAGGATAAATCAAAAGATTATTCAAAATTATTCAGCCAAATAATGGTATAATAGCCAAAGTATAGGCATAAACTTTGGAGTC
Organism: Dasypus novemcinctus; assembly: GCF_030445035.2. Classification (NCBI taxonomy): domain Eukaryota; kingdom Metazoa; phylum Chordata; class Mammalia; order Cingulata; family Dasypodidae; genus Dasypus; species Dasypus novemcinctus. The sequence goes on from NC_080687.1 coordinate 29,370,042, forward strand.
CAATGTTAAAATTTCAGAAAACTACTTATGTGCCTTAAGGTAATGGCTAAACATATCTCCTTAGCATTTTAGGAATACTCATACCCATGAAGCAAAATTTCAGGTTTCAAATCATTTTCAGAAATTATGCAAGATTTATTAGCACATCTATTTATGCCAAAGTAAAATCTGTTTTTTTTTTCATTTCTTAAAAAATGTATTGAAGTATATCACTCACACATAAACATGCATAGACAATAAGTGTATAGTAATAGTTGTGAACTTACAAAGCAAACATCCATAGCATGATACAGGACTTTCATAGCTCATTCCACTATCAATACCTTGAGAGGTTTTAAAAATTTTAAATTAATGATTAAAGAATATTTTCAAAATATTGCTACTAACCAGAGAATTTTCCCCCAAACCCTTTCCATTATTATTATTATTTTATATCTTTTATATATGAACATACATAAACAATAAGTGTATAGTAAAAGTTGTGGACTTACAAAGCAAACATGCATAACATTATACAGGGATCCCATACATCAACCCTCCACCAACACCTTGCATTTTCATGAGACATTTGTTACAGATTATGAAAGAGTATTGTCAACATCTTACTATGAATTATAGTCCTTGTCTTACATTTGGTGTGTTTTTCCCCCAACTCACCCTATTATTATTTTTTAAATATATTTTTTCTGACAGAAGCTGTAAACTCATAAATCATCATGCACCTGTGCAGAATTCCCAAACAACATCTGTCTATCAACACACCACACTGTGGTGGAATATTTGTTGTAGATAAAATAATATCATCTGATTGTTACCATGTCCGTAGTGTACTTTTGGCACACATTCTCCGTACTGCCCCATTATCAACACTGTACAATCTTTGTGATAGATGCAAGCATATTACATTACTACTATTAACCACAGTCCATTGGTCATGCCAGTTGTATTTTTCCCATGCTTCACCACATTCCCAACACCCTGCAGTACTGATGTACATTTGTTCTAGCTCACAAATGACACTCTTGTATTTGTACCATCAACCTCAATTCTCAACCACCTCTTGGTTTACCGTGCTATTCACTTCCTAGATTATTCTCTAACATTCTGCCAATTGACACTTACATCCCTAGACTATCATTTTCAGTCACATCCCCATATATAAACTAGTGTTATTCACTATTTGTTACCATCCACTCTATACATTTCCATACTTTCACATTAAAGCTAATTAAAACTACGTGCATTAAATATCAGTAGGCCATATCAGCCCTCCTTTTATCTCCTTTAAGAATTCATCACTTACCACCAGGTCTTGATGATATTTTCTTATAATTTCTTTTAGAAGCTCTATGGTTCTTATTTTTATATTTAGGTTTTTGATTCATTTTGAGTTAATTCTTGGATAAGGTGTGAGATAGGGGTCCTCTTTCCTTCTTTTGGCTATGGATATTCAATGCTTTCAGCACCATTTGTTAAATGGACTGTTCTGTCTGAGATGTGTGGGTTTGACAGGCTAGTCAAAAATCACTTGACCATATCTGTGAGAGTCTGTTTCTGAACCATCGGTGTGGTCCCATTAGTCTATGTGTCTGTCTTTATGCATGTACCATGCTATTTTACTACTATAGCTAGGTAATTTAATTTAAAGTCTGGAAATGAGAGTTCACTTTTCCTTTTTAAGATGGTTCTCACTCTTCAGGATGCCATCCCCTTTCAAATAAATTTGATAATCATGTTTTCAATTTTTTAAAAAAGGCTGGTGGAATTTGCATTGAATCCACACATCATTTTGAGTAGAATTGATGTCTTTATGATATTTAGTCTCCAATCCATGAGCATGGAATGTTCTTCAAGTTATTTATTTTTAAAAATTTCTTTTAACATTGGTTTGCAATTTTCTGAATACAAGTGCTTTACATCAGTGGTTAAGTTTATTCTTATTTGGGTTTATCTGCCATATTTTATTTTCCACACTTTTTGACACTTTTGGTTACTTTTATTGATATAATCTTCATTTCTAGACACTCTTCTAGACCATTCTCTCCTGTCTTTTATTTTCAGGCTCAAGCACACCCTTTAGCATCTCCTAAAAACATGGTGTCTTTGTTAGAAATTCTCTCAATTTTGTTTATCTGTGAATATTCTAATCTTGCCCTCATTTTTGAAAGACAATCTTGCTGGATATAAGGTTCTTTTTTTTTTTTTTTTTTTTAAGATTTATTTATTTATTTAATTTCCCCCCCTCCCCTGGTTGTCTGTTCTCTGTGTCTATTTGCTGCGTCTTGTTTCTTTGTCCGCTTCTGTTGTCGTCAGCGGCACAGGAAGTGTGGGCGGCGCCATTCCTGGGCAGGCTGCACTTTCTTTTCACCCTGGGCGGCTTTCCTCATGGGCGCACTCCTTGCGCGTGGGGCTCCCCCACGCGGGGGACACCCTTGCGTGGCATGGCACTCCTTGCGCGCATCAGCGCTGCGCATGGCCAGCTCCACACGGGTCAAGGAGGCCCGGGGTTTGAACTGCGGACCTCCCATGTGGTAGACGGACGCCCTACCCACTGGGCCAAAGTCCGTTTCCCTGGATATAAGGTTCTTGGCTGGAAGTTTTTCTCTTATAGTATCTTAAATATGTCATACCACTGTCTTCTTACCTCCATGGTTTCTGGTGAGAAATCAGTACTTAATCTTATTGGGTATCCTTTATATGTTATGCGGTTCTCAGAATTCTCTCTTTGTCTTTGGCCTTTTACATTCTGATTAATATGTGTCTCAGAGTTCATTTATTTGGATTTTTTTTGGATGGGAGTGCATTGTGCTTCTTGGACATGGATATTGATGTCCTTCAATTGGGTTTGGAAATTTTCTACCATTATTTCTTCAAATATTCTTTCTGCCCCTTTTCCCTTCTCTTCTCCTTCTGGGATACCCTTGACACATATGTTTGTACATCTTTTGCTGTCTATAAGTTCCCTGAGACCTTGTTCAATTTTTTCCATTCTTTCTTTCATCTGTTCTTTTGTATGTTCACTTTCAGAGACCATTTCTTCAAGCTCACCAATCCTTTCTTCTGTCTCTGCAAATCTGCTATTATATGATTCCAATTTTTTAAAAAAATTCATTTATTGTGCCTTTCATTCCCATAAAATTGCTATTTTACTATGTTTGCTTTCAAATTCTTCTTTGTGCTCATCCAATGTTTTCCTAATATCGTTAATCTCTTTAGCCATCTCATTGAATTTATTAAAGAGATTTGTTTGAACATCTATGATTAGTTGTCTCAACTCTTTTATGTCATCTGGAGGCTTACCTTGTTCCTTTAACTGGGCCATAGCTTCCTGTTTCTTTGTGTGGATTGTAAGTTTTTGTTAGTGTCTTGGCATCTAGATTACTAGAGCATTTATTCTGGGTGCACTTTTCTCTTTAATTTATGACTTCCTGCCCTTTCTCCCATGCTGGTTGTGCAGTAGGAATCAAGGATATAGTTGATGCTATAAGTAGTGGAGACTCAAGCTGCCTTCATTGCCCTAGGGACCAATGAAGCTCCTCTCAATTTTCTCCTTTGTAGAGGTAGGACCTAGTCACAACTGTGTGGAACAATCCAAGTCCTGCATGCCTAGACTATAGTTGCCCAGAAAGACTGATGAGTCTTTGTGTTCCTTTCTCCCCTCCCTGGGGCAGGGATGGAGCTATAGGTATGGGCAGAAATCTAAGATGACCACAGTAGTGGGATGAAAATCCACAACAAAACTACCAGAATTAATGGATGAGTTCAGCAAATTGGTGGGATACAATATTAATAAGCAAGAGTTGATAGCATTTCTATACACTACTCCTGTGCAATCTGAGGGGAAAATCATTAAAAACAATTTTTCATTTATAATAGCAACTAAAATAATCAAATATTTAGGAAAACACTTAACCAATTACATAAAAGACCTGTACTCAGAAAATGACAAAACTTTATTAAAGAAACCTAAGAAGACATAAATAAATGACAGGGTATTCCATGTTCATGGATTGGAAGACTATCATTAAGACTATCATTACCCAAACTGATTTATAGATTCAACACAATCCCAGTAAAAATCCCAACAGCATTTTCTGTAGAAATCCAAGTCAATAATCAAATTTATTTGAAAAAGTAGGAGGCCCAGAATAGTCAAAAATGTCTTACAATGAACCAATATTTGTGAAAAGAGGTTTCTTTCCTGGTTGGTCATCCCAACAATGTCTTTTTCCCACATTATGCTAAAATAAAACACATAGACTTTAAAGGGAGTGCAGGGGAAGTTTATTGAGCTAAAGTTGCATTAATTCAAGGGCAGCACCAAAAAGAGGTTTCTGCTGAAAAGAGTGAGCAGAGGGAGCAGTTTATATGGCTGCTTGGGACAAAGGAGAGTAGTAGGGGAATAGTAAGAGATAAAGGGGGCATGATTTTATTTAGTACCTGTGTTCTGTGAGCTGTGTGGGCTACAGAGGCTGTTTGGGCAGGGTGTCCTTAAGGCCCAGTGTGTTCATCAGCAAGCAAGAAATGGATATAGGATTGTAGGCATCTGGTGAAGTCAGCAGGCCTTGCAAGTGTCAGCTTGAATCCTTTTACAGTTCCTCCTCTCAGGCTGGGGAAAGGGGCTTTATTACCATTGCAAAGGATTGTTGGTATACCAGCTTACTTCAGATAACTTCCATTTCTTCTTTATATGTCCTGGGATAAAACGAAAGCTCAAGCAAATCAAGATAGTTAGTAAAATCAATTACCATTCCAGTTTCACACCCATTATTGCAATGTTCCACCTCATTCATTAGTAACATCATGAAAAAAGACCATGGCTTTTAGACAATTTGTGGGAATACCCATATAAGAAATTTATTTGGTCAAGGTGCCAAATATAAGACATGATATGTACGCCTTGGTAGACTTCTGATTTTTCAGTTTGTGCAGGCCAAAGCTACCTGCGGTTACTTGGATAGGCTGATGCAGGGCCCATCAGCCCCCTCCCTGCCAGAGGTGTGATTGAAGCCTTCCCTAGGGCTGCAGGCTGATCTGGGTGAAAGAAACTGGTTCCTACTATCACTGTGATTTTCATTTCTGGTTTCCCCTCAGGCTGGGACTGAGTCAAAATGGTGGCCACCAGCCTCTTTCTGACTTGGACAGATTCATACCCTAGCTGTTTTCTAGGGTTATTCCTTAACCAGCCAAGTCTAGCTATCAGTAGCGGAAATTGGCTGCTGTCTCCTCCTCCTCCATTGTTTTTGGGAAATGGAGCTTCCAATTCTAGCCACAGAATAGCTCCTGGCACAGCTTGCTCTGCCAAAGTAGCAGTCACTGGTCTCCATGGCTTGGCTGGTAATTTCCCAAATAGGCTAGCACAGATCCCCCCAGCTTCTTCCTTCTCCGCAGTGGGGCCTGGGCTTAGGCTAGGCCTGCAATTTGATCTGGTTGGAAAGAAACCAGTCCCTACCAGTGCTGTGATTTTCAGTCTACCCCACTTTCTTTTGTGCCAGGCACAGAGTTAAGATGGTGGCTACCAGTCTCTTTCTGACTTGGACAGGCTCAAACTTTAGGTGTTTTTAGGATTATGCTTTAGCCCACTGAATTTACTAATCAGTAACTGAAGTTAATGCCCAACTGTCTCTTCCTCCCCTGTTTTTGGGAAGTGGAGCTTTCAATTCCAGCTGTGGAATAGCTCCTGAGGTGGCTTGTGCCTCCAGTGGAGGACGGGCACTGGCTTCCGTGTCATGGTGCACTCTACTTATGTGTCTTCTCTGTAGGTGGGCAGTCTCTTCCTTCCATTCCTTCAAGGATGTAGCAGGATGCTCTTCTGGTCTCTTAGAGCCCCCAAACAGGTGTTTACAGTAGCTCCAGATGCTCTGGGTGTTTACTAACTGCCCTGTAGCAGGAGTTGACTCTAGGAGCTCTTACTCCACTGCCATCTTGCTGGTTGTCCTCAATAAACACCTTTGTAAGGCTGGCCTCTTAGGATGACTTATGATTTCTATCAGTAACAATAATAAAAGTAATAATAACACATTGTTGAGCATTTATGTGTTTTTTAACTTGTCAATACTTCTTTACCATATATTTGCACCATTGTTCATGAGGAAGATAGACAACATCAATCATTTTAGTTTTAAGTAAAATAAGGTTTAGAAAGTTTAGGGAAATCTAATACTCTAATACTTAATGAACTTGTGCCAGGTACTATGGTCAAAATTACATATATGTGGCATCATTTCAATCTTTCCCAGTGCTCTTGATGTGTAGGTATGATTGCCTCTATTTTGGAGATAAGGAAAATGAAGCAAGAAGAGTTTAGTTTAAGTTACTCAAGGTCACAGAGCTAGACATAGGATTACCATCTAGGCCTGCCTGACTCCAAATCCAATTTTGTTTCCCTTACAGCAGTGATTTTTCAAACTGGAGGAATAGTTGGAAGGTTTCCCTAAGGCTCCAGGAGGTACTTCTGGGCTCCAGGTGTGACTAAGGAGACAAGATCCTTGACCTGTGGTCTCATCAAGAGGTGTTTTCTTTCTCCTGTTTTACATAAAGTTTCATGCTTTATCAAAAGAACAAAATTCTTTAGAATGGTTAAAAATATCTGACCTAAAAAATGATGCCTACTTGGACATATGTGAGAACATGACATCTAGAATGCATTCATTGTATTCCATCACCCTATTGGTGTCAACTTTTTTAAAAAAATCAACAGAATACTTTCTTCAGCCTCCCACTTGGTTACCTTTTATTTATTTTCTGGGTATTTACAACATAAAATGATGCCACAGTCCAGTAGACTTTATACTTTTCTCCATATTTGAAATAATATTTTCCCTATGAGAAGCTTATATTTTGCTAATTTAAACCTTTTAAACTTTTCCCCTAGCCTTGGTGGAAGGTAAAAAAAAATCAATCATATTCTTTTTTATATGTATGAGGGTAATTTTTAAACTTCCATCTTTCTGATCCTTATCAGTATTTCTTTCCTTACCCTGCCCTCATAGATCATTTTCCCATCTTTTAATAATTTCTACTGCTTCACCAAAGACTTCACAAACTTAAACTTTGAAGGAAAGCATTCTAATGAACAACAATGACAAAGCAGTAAGTAGATTGCTTCCCAGCTTTTTCCAGACCTTCATTAATTCATACCCCTACCAGAAACTTTTAATACATAGAAATGATGTATTTCATCTGGACCCTCAGGTCTCCTATTATACATGTGGATAGAAAGTTGCAAATATGAGTTTCATATAGAGTCTTTATGAGTACTTAAGTGTTAAATGTACAAAAAATTTAACTTTGGAAGAAGAGATTGTGGTATAATAGAAATGCTTTTGAGTTTGAAATCAGAAAGAAAGGGTTTGGATCCTAGCCTCTTCATTTAACTGTAATCTATTTTATTGCTTTAGCCTCCTTTTCATCATCTGACAAAATACACACAATGTCCAAGAACGTCTCTTCTCACTAAAAGGTTCTACTGCAGTGGTTACATATAAAGTAAACTAATGTACTTGACCTACGTTTTTCATGAGCTGTGGTATCTGCTACCAAATTCTCTATGTTGAGATAATTCTAGTGAAGGTAACTTGTCCTCCAGTCACTCACCACTTAAAATAAATTAGATGGAAATATTTTTGTAGAATTTGAAGACATAATATCTGTGTTTACATCTTGGATCTAACATATGACCTGTGCAGCTTTGAGTAAGTCAATCACTTTGTGTTTCAGTTTCCTCATTCAGAACATAGGAATAATCATAATGACCTATACCTTTAAACATAGTTGTAACAATAAGTTGAGATAATGAAGGAAAGTATTTTACACAATATAAAGTAACACAGAAACACAAGTTATAAAAATACTATATTTAAAATTAGGTCAGAATAAACAACAAGAGGGTAGTTTGAAAATCTCCTTATCTACCTGATTCATTAATACCTGTATAATATATAAAGAGCATGTATATTTTAAGTAGATCTTCTATTTATAAGAATATATCCAAAGAAGCATACAAACAAAACAAACAATAAATCCTGCCTCACTAAATTGGCTTCTTCTAGAAAACTGCCTATCTTATTAAAAAGAAGCAAGGTATTGTTTATTAAGTAGCATTTTAAAAAAAGCTGGATGTGAGAATTTTATTCTTAGCTATTCAAAAGATGAAATCACTGTAATAAATTATATTAATGAGTGACTTTATCTTGTCATTAGAAATGATCTTTTTGAAATGAATCAATCTGAGGAACATAGCTATCGTGCTGGTGTAAGAAAGTACATTGAGAATCACTGAGGATAATAATCCTAGCACTTATCATTCCAAAGGCTTCTACAAACACTTCCTAATATTTATAATGTCTGCCAACATTCTTCCCCTAGGCACATTAATGCCATTTTTGGCCTTGAGTAAATCATTGAACCTTTGTACATATATTAATTTTATATGGGTGATAAATGCATTTTATGAGTCTAAGGTAAATACAAATAAAGATGTACTTGCCTAAGGATCACCATCTACAAAAGTATCACCACCATTGTCAGCTATCTGGCAAAAGTTTTCCTGTATCTTACATCAAATCCATCAACATATGCCATTAGCTTTACCCTCAAAATATGTCCAGAATGTGATCACCTCTGAAATTCTCCCCAGGAAATACCTGGGAAAAGCACAATCATCTTTTTTTCCTGATTATTGCAATTATCTGCTAATTGGTACCCTAGCTCCTAGCCTGTTCCTCTCTTAAGAGCCAGATCTTCACCCAATATCACAGTAACTCTTTTAAAATGTAAATCAGATCATATTACTCCTCTGTGCAAAACTCTACAATGATTGGTCTGAAATGTCATTCACACTAAATAGTACAGCCTTCACAATGACCTACAGATTGGGCAGGATCTGATCCCTGTCCCCTTCCCCTCCAACAGCATTTCACTTTACACTCTCTCTCATTCCACTCCAGTCACTCAGCCTCAGAGCATTACATATTTTCTTTGCAAGAATTCTTTTCCCAAAATAAGCAAATGGCTCATCCCCTGCTTCTTTAGATCTCTACTGAAGTTTCACTCTTATTAGAGAGAGCTTCACTGATTTGGCAATCCCACCCTACCCCTCACTCCTGATCCTCTTTACTTTGCTTTATTTTTCTCCCTTGTCCTTAATAACAACTGATTTCTCTCTTACACACACACACATACACACACACACACACACACATATGTATGTTCATATATGTTCATATAGATATATATATGGATATACATATAAATATGAAATAGTAGAATTTCTGTATATTTATCTATATTTATTAATGTCTGTCTCCCTACTAGAATTTATAGTCCATGAGAGAAGACAATGTTTTATTATCCCTACTATGAAAGGTAATGTATGACAAATAGTGCATGTTTAATAAACATTTGTATTACTTAAATTGGTGAACTATATGCACCCAAATCCTCAGAAGCACCCTAAAATTGGGGAACAGGTTAAACTAGGAAGGCACATCTTGGCCCAATAGAAGGTGTGCAGACTGTGATAGTTAAAGGAGGAATTAGCTGAGTTATTTAAGTATATTTCTTATTTAACTCTAATGTAGCATTACTAAACTAGAAATGCAAATAAGAAAACAAACACCAGTACCCTTTGTCATCTCTTCACCTGTTTCCAGCCACTCCACAGAAAGAATGGGAGGAAACTGAGCTCATCTCCCCACTATCTGAATGGTTTCATGGTATGTAATCGATGGGGACTATCCTGTGATCCTTTATTAATAAAGAACTCCTGGAAAATGGTTGGAAAAGATACTTGAAAGTACAAAAATAAGATGGTAGATACAGATGCTTGCAAGAATGTCATAAATTCCACCACTTAATCAGCGATCAGATAACTGTATTAATCAGTGCTCTTGTTACAGATAACAGAAACCCAAATTAACTTCCTTTGCCCAAAGTAAGGATGTAAATGGGCTCATTGAAGAATCTCTGAAGCTAGCTGCTCCTCAGGGGTGACTTGGTCCAAAGTTAAGGGCATGTAGTATATCTTTTATTTATTCTTTGTCATTGTATTTTAGCTTTATACTTTTCCTCTAGAATGTGTTTTTATCCAGATGACATAATACAGTCACCAAGAATCCTGCAACAATAGCTTTACTACATGAGCTAGACTATTCTTTATTCCTTCCTTTTAAATTTTACGTTAGGAAATGGCTGATTCAAAAGCCAATGTTCATTGGCAGGGAGAGGGAAAAAGAGGTACAATATAGGGGTATTTTCAGGACTCAGAAATTGTCCTGAATGACATTGCAATGACAGATACAGGCCGTTATATGTCCTGCCATAACCTACAGAATTGAGTGAGAGAAAGTGTAAGCTACAATGTAAACTATAATCCATGCTTAGTTGTGGGAGGAGGGGCACCCGGCTTGCCTCAGTGGCAAACAGTGCAACAAGAGGTGACACCGCCTCTGCCCACTGGGCCTAGACAAGGTGACCACGCCTGACTAGGCCTTTGCTGCTAACGGCTAGCCGGCACCGCCCTCCCCCTTCCTATCTCCCGCCTAGCCCAGCTCTCACTTCCCCTCCCCCCTCCCTTAAACCTAATCTCTTAGTACGCTGTTTGCCCAGCAACAGCTTCAGCCTATCAGGAGTTAGCACATACTCTACTGGCCAATCACTAGCCCAATGCCAGAACATTGCCTTATATGGAAACAGCATTTGCCCTAGCCAATCAGAACCCGCCACACCACTCCCCAATCCTATAAATCTGCATCCCCCTTTGCAATAAGTCAGACTTGTGCCATCAGCCTGTCTCCGCGACTTCTTCCTGGGTCGTGTGCCCTCCACGCCTTTGGAGCCCCTGAGGGAAGCCTCAGCGGCCGTACGAGGCTTTCTTCCCCACGCCAGGGACCCCTCTCGTCCCACAACAGGACCCCGCTCGTCCCATAACAGGGACCCTGTTTCGTCCCTCAACTGGCGCCCAACGTGGGGCCAAAGCAACCCCACCACTGCACCGCTCCGAGGGTAAGGGCCCCGAGAAACTCCGCCGCCTCACTCCATAACCTGGCACCCCCCCCTCCTCTCTTCTCACCCCTATCTTTTCGCTCTGCATTGCTGCTCCTGAACCTTGGCGACCTCATACGATCCACAGCGGTCTGGGAGAATCACTGGATGGCTTTCTCCTTCCATGTCGGGGGCTTATACCGACCCGCTATGATCAAGAGGCACCAATAAAACTCTCAGGAGTGAGTGCCTGAGCACCTCCACCCCTGCCTTCACCTCTGCCTCCTCCCACACTTAGTGGCAATGCTCCATAATGTGTTAATCAATTGCAGTGAATTTACCATACTAATGAAAGAAATTGCTAAGGTGGGAAAAAGTGGGAGGTGTGGGGAGTGGGGCATATGGGAATCCCTTATATTTTTTATGTAACATTTTATATAATCTAAATATCTTAAAAAAATTCTTTTAAACTGTATTTAAAAAAAAGAAACCAATATTCAGACATGAGATTTTTGGAAGTATTTATGTTCTGACAGTCTCAGTTATTCCCATCACTAACCCCATGAAACGGATAAAGATTGTCCAAGCTGGGTGAAAATCAAGGACATAAAATTGTAAGGGAACTATGAAAGTGTCGATGAGGAGCTTGGATGCTTGCTGTCCTTGGGGGTGAGAGCTGCAATGGAGTCAGACTATGAATCAAGTTTATGTTGGGGACTTGTGTTTTGAGGGTAGCCTGACTTCAGCCCTCTGAGTAAGCAGGGTGTCATAGAATACACTTCACTATCTTGGCATGGAAAAATAGACATTACTTTTTTTTTTTCTTTTGAAGTACTATAGCCCGGGATTGAACCAGGACCTCATATGTAGGAAGCTGACACTCAACTGCTGTGCCACATCCACTCCTGACATAACTCTTAATTTCCAGGAGCATAAATGTAAATCAGCAGTCTTGGAATGTTGGGTGGGAAAAGTCCTAAATTAACAGAGCTTTCATGATAAATTTGAAAGGCAATTGACCTGATTGGGTCTCCCTTCATTATAAGGAAAGTTTTCTGCTACAAAATAAGAACTAAATAGTGTGGTAGGCAAATAAAATAAAAAAATATAATTCTAGCGTGATTAATGTTGCTTGGCTGGACATAAGCTCCTACTGTCCTATTTTAATTGAAATCCATTTTTGTAGATTCCAGAATTACATTTCAATTTTCTTTTATATGTTGCAAAAATGTGAAATGTGATTCAAATTAAGTTACCACGTTTTTGTAAAATGAAATCTGTCATAATGAGTAGCAATATAATAGATTCTTAATTTTTACTAAAACATTTTAAATAAAATGGATTCCAGGCATCAATTTATAAAATGTTATTCTAATTCACAGAGAAACACTGATATAATTTCTTAAGAGCATGTGCTTATCAGGATATTAGCAATATAATGTTGTTCTCTTCTCATTAACTCGTCAACTCCTGTTCTCTTTATCTACCCAACACCCTCTTCTGCCAAAAAAGAAAGGAACTATTTCTGGTTGGCGAAAAAAAAAAATACCCATAGATTTGTGTTTTCCTCCAAATTCCATCCTTTCCGTACTTCCTGATAATTCTATTTCATGCAATCAAGGCTTTAGTATCTGCTCACAGATGTTTCTACATTCTTACTGACTTCTAAACTCATTGGAGTGAAAGATGAAACACTTTTCTATTCTCATATTCATGATCACCTTATGCTCAGTTTCACTGTATTCTAATCTCTCCCAGTTACATTCTCAAGATGACTTCATGAACATCCTCATCACCAGAGCAACACCCCTGCAGTCACTGCCTTCCTTATCCAGCTTAATCATTAAATTACTCTTTAAATATACTCTGAACGCCCTAGCTCCTCTCTCCTTCCTTGCACTTGGCCCACCAAATTCAGAACTGTGAATTCAAACAACTACCACTTAGATGCCTGAATTCCACTCCCCCTCCCCCCACACACACACATAAGAGCAACTGTTACTGAAAAAAATTATACAACTGGACAACCCAAAGCCATTTACAAATTCATCATCACCAGCCTGGTTAGGCACCACTTGTTGCCAGCTATGCTATATTTTTTTAAGAAGGTTGGTCTCCTAATCTCCACAATGTCTACTTTAAATTTTTCCTCATTTCCCATACCCTACTCTTCCACTACAGCAGCACATTTTGCACAGGACACACTTAGAATAAAACATTTTTGTTATTTATCTGAAATTCAAATTTGAGTCACCCTGTAATATTGTTTGCTAAATCTGGCAATACTACCACAATCCTTTCTCTGAAGAGCTGTTACCCCTACCTTTGCTACATTGAAAAAAAGGATGACATCCTTTGAAAATGCTCTAATTTATCTATGACTACATGCTCTCCCTGGATTCCTATCCATACCCTCCTTCTTCCTTCCTATTTCTGTGGAAAAGCTTAATCCCTTAACATGAGCTGGAGAACCTATACACTTGTTTCTTTGGTGGTCCCTCTTACACATTGAGACATGTAACTTTGCAGGATAATTCCCTTTAGCCCACATATGATTTGTATTATTGATCATCAAACCAAATCCAATAAAATAAAATATCCTAAGTTTTCCTCACTTCCTTAATTCTCAACTGTCATTCATACCAAACCTCTTAAAATCCCTTTCCCTATATTCTTTTTGCCTCTGTGTCCACTGTGCAATTTCTTTGCTGACTTCTCAGGATAGGGTACTTAAACTTCTCTGTCTAGTTTATTTCAATTCTCCCTGAGGTTTTAAAACCATCACTGTGTTGATTACTCCAAACTTTCTATCTCCAGCTCAGATATCTTGAGATCCAATTTGTTGGTTCCATGAACAGCTATGCATGAACGCTTCATAAATAATACAAACATACAATGTCCAACTCAAAACTTAATTTTTTCCAAAAGGTGTTAAGAATATTCCTCATGAAAGTCACCATTGATTCTTCATTCTCACTTACCCCATATCCAATGAGCCTATAATACTCATTCCCAAGATTGGAGTAGATGTGGTGGATTGCAAATGGAGAAGAGGATTTCCATAGCTATTCTTGGCTGACTGTTTCTGTCTTTCAGTTTTCAGTTAAAATGTAAGTCTTTGGTAAACCTTTCTAGACCTCCTTCTCTACAAAGCCCTTCTCCCATTTTCTCTCATCATACCTTATTGATATAATATTTTGACTTTCTATTTCTTTTTCATTGTTTCTCTGCCTTCCATACTACAATAAGTCTGTTTTGTTTACTATTGAATTCTTGTAGTTTTTAGCATGTCAAATGGTATATAAAACTAAGCATGATATAAATATTTTTGAATAAATGAAGGAATGCAACAATGAATAAATGATTTGGAAACAAATACTTTTAATGTAGTATGAACTTACTTGTCAATGAGTATACTTTTACAGTATTATGGAAACATTAAAATAATTAAAGTAAAATATACATATATTTATGATATATAATAATACCTTCTGCCATTAGGCTAATATATGACTTAAATTCTTACCAATAAAGGTTACAACATCCATTTAGATACTAAATGCAATAACTCAACAAACTAAGACAAATAATTAAAAAAATATAATGAGAAAAAGAAACATCTATTAAAGTGATAATTCTGATCTTTTAATCAAACTTGTTTAGGATATATTTCATTGTATGTTGAAATAAACTGTCTAGAAGCCAGTATTTTACTTTAGAGTCACATTGGGAGTTTGTTTTTTTTTTTTTTTGGAAAGGCATGCATAAATTTACTGTCCTGTGATTCCATCTGTTAATATAAACATCATAATTATTTACAGCTTATTAATCAATAATGAGCAATTAAAATGACTTACTTGTCCATTTTTCATTAACTTATCTTTGCATAAGAACAAGAGTATTTATTTTCCTTTATATAATAATACATTCTGGAAGAACTTTAAATACACTTTTAAATTTTTCATTTCTAAACTTCTTCAAACTATAGAATAATAAAAATACGGAAATTGATCAATTTGATTTTACTCCTATAAAATTAAAAAATAAACCAAAGCTAATTATTTTAAAATAAGGTAATTTTTTATTTGTTAGAGGGCTTTCCCCTTCTCTTCTTTGAATATCTTTTTTTCCTCCTCTCTTCTTTGGAACTTTACCTCCTGGTCTATCAATTCACCACCCACTCTGCAGCACTTTACTTTTCCCATCAAAGAAGGAAGTGATGAAAAACTGGTAAACAGATGACATTGATATTTACTGATTTAAGTAAAATTATCCTGCATAAGACAGTTTGCATTTTAACAAATTGTGTGGGTAGTCACTAATGTTTGATACAGAAGGGAACATTCTTGATAGTGGAACATCAAGCTTAGGTGAAGACAAGGAGTTGGATTTTCAGCAGGTCGTTTCCTGCTAATGTGAATCTGCCACAGTTGCCTGCCAATATCGTCTATGCAGAAAGAGCACTCTAATCTCCAGCAGTGGGATCATTTCATTAGGTTAGGAATAAAGTTATTATATTACTTTCTTATACTTAATTCAAATCATCAGCCTTTGGTTGGCTTTCTAGAATAAATAGAAGAGCTCTTCAGAGTGTGTCAATTCCATCAAGCACCAAGAGACTGCCACTAAAAAATGCTTTGCTCTTTGATAATTTTCAGCTGAATATTACCTTTAAATGACTTTGTGACTTGCAATTGCCCAGTGTCCTCTTTAGCATAAAACTGAAGACATTGCTCTGGCAGTAGATTCTGACTTGGGACAAGAAAGATAAAAGCTATACTTCACAGATTGTGCTATATATATCTAGTAACATTGTTTTATTAAATGGACTATAATGGTTCTGATCTTATAATTACACATGATTTTTTAAGGTAATATATATGAACAAGACAATGTGAAGTGTAGCAATATATAAGGATATTTATGGCATATCCTTGACCTAATGAGCCATAAAATCTTATAGGAAAGATGAATCTTCCATCCAAAATAAAGCCACATGAAACAAGTGCCAAATGGTACATGGCAGTAGTGGAATACAACATACCCACTAGTCATATATATCCCCTGAATATTTTACCAGTATGTATTTCTAGGCCATTGCATTTATGAAAATGACAGTCCTATGACAGGAATTTGAGGCTTAATTCAATGGTTTTGATTAATAACTCTATTGTTATATAGCCAAATTTTGTGTTGTATTTAACATCTACTAGACAGAGAATATATCACCACAACATATTTAATTTGTGGGTGCCTCATAACCTGCAGTGTATGTCATATACCTAATCTTACATGGAAATAAAGATATATCCTCAGGATAGTATGGCTCAATTATTTAGGGGGGAAAATTAATTGGACATTTTTACAATTGTTTTATTTTTTTCCCAGAAAAAATGTATATATCATCATTGCCATAGGTCTCTGCCTGCAATTAACTTTGTATTATTCAAAAACACATTTATGCTCACTCTTATTTTTGCTTTTGTTCCCCAAAATCTCACAGAAGAAAATAAAATAAGTGGTTTGTCATTCTACGTAACAAAGAAAATTTCTGTACTTAAGAGAACGGTTCTTGAATCAAACCAATTGCTTTAAAGCAGCAAACGTTAATAAAAGAAAATGAATTGGATTTTTAAATTGTCTCCTATGCGTAAAATACTTTTAAGTCTTGGAGAAAAATATTAGTAAGTCTTTCAGTAAAACAATTTCCTTCTTAAGAGATGGAGTGACTTAGCAGCTAATGAAGGAAGGTTCCCAGGGCTATTTTGCAGTGCACAGTATAAAAAGTTGCTGGAATTTACATAGCCATGGAACAATTTTTAAATGACAGGGTTTTCTGCAATATCATACCATAGATAAATGAAGAGGGAGGCTCAATTTTTAACAAAACTGCATGAAAAATTTTATGAACAAACTAAAATATTTCCTAAGAACAGGAAAGTTTTAATGAAAAATACATGCAGATTGTAATTTATCATAAGTTCAGTTTATCTAGAAAGTCAAATCAACTATCCATTGACATATATTAGCTAGGACTGATAAATCAAGAGGAAAATAACCTGAAAGCACATATTTTTATGATACCTGGGTTTGAGGGATTTAGAAGCAGGTCATTATATCTCCCTAAAAGTGTTCAACTCCATGCCAGTGCAGTGATACAGGCATGAATTTCCATAGCCTCTCCTCCACAGCTCCCTTTTTTTCTACCTAATGGCTTTCCATGCACTTCATGCAATGAGCATCTCCGGACCTCTCCAATCTCATATATTCTGTTCTGTCTTTCTGTAAGTATGTAACCACGGTGATATGGAATATACCAACTGACAGGACCATCCTTGCTGGCATATCTTTTTGCAAGAAAGAATCCCATAGCCAATTTCTGCCTTGTCTATTGTGTTTTCCTTCTGAGTTTAGTATGTTGACTGATGCCAGCTTGTCCTGATTACCACATCACACTGATCCTTCCTCACTCAGAGGTGTGCTGCTAAATGTGAAACAACTGGCTCTACAGAATAAAAAATCAAATGTGTGCATGTACAAGTTTATACTACATTTTACTGATGTAAACGATGCATCATAATTAATTCACATACAACAATAAAATTTACAAAACCTTTATTGTAAATTCCATGAAGCTAACTGATTTTCACAGAATGCTTTTATTTATTTTTGCCAAATTCTTGTATCTTGTGTGCATGGCCACCTTATGGTTGTAATTCAACCATGATTTGATAATATTTTGTGCTATTTAGAAAGTAATGACAAACATACCACATATCAATCTGCAAGACTTATATTTTCCCATCACTTTCTAAAGCATAGATAGTAAAGAAACACAAAAATCAATGCCCAATTTGAAACATTGACCGATTTCTGTGGTGTAAATACTCCAATAAAAGACAATGCAGCTGGGAAGAGATGTGCAGGAAGTAGCATATCATATATACTTTCAAAAAGTATATAAAAGTACATTACAAAAAATAGACATAACTAACTCCAACTGCATCAGTAATTGAAAAACATAGTAAAACAATTAGGAAACAATGAATTCTGAGTATTTGCCTTTGCTTTGACATAATTGTTTAATTGTAGTTCTACATAATTCAATTTTTAATACTGGCTGTGATTAACTAACCACCAGTTGAATATTCCTGTAAATTTGATCATTGTCTCTCTCAGGCCCTATGATCTGATTCCTGCACACCATTGCCTTGCTATTCCCTAAGCTGTGCACTCCATGATGAGCCCTGAAATGTGTTCCAGGATCAAGAGTTTACATTCTCTACGTGTGTTTTGTTACTCATTCAAAGCTCCAGCTCAGTCCTCATTCTTCATTTCTGAATTCTAAGTCTGTTTACTTAGATGAGCTCTATTTCTAAATTTCCTATAATTCAATAGGGCTGCCTCCATCAGACCCTACTGTCAGCTCAATTCCAGCTACCTTCTGTCAGGATTGGATCACTCACCATTGCAAAATGGAAAACACTGGAAATTTGACTTCAAGCAGAATTCAATGCATCCTATCTCTTTCACTTACAGTTATGTGACCTTGAATATGATACTGAACACCTGAAATTTGACTTCAAGCAGAATTCAATGCATTCCATCTCTTTCATTACAGTTATGTGACCTTGAATATGATACTGAATATCTTTCAGGCTCCATTTCCTCATCGGAGATACTAATTGTAAGTTTAGAGAACTTTGTTTACAGTTTAGTGTAGGGTGAAAAAACATGCTCATGGAATATATTCCATAAATGTGAGACATATCTGCCTTTTTCTCCCTCTGCCCTAAAGACAAAAGATCATCATAATGCAGGCAGAGCAGGGCCAGAAGGCTGCAGAGGATCCTTTAAGGCAACAAACCCCTACGTTTTAAGTCACTCCCTCCATTCATTATGCTTCTAGTGTTTTGGTGCTGTTTCCTCTCACTGGCCTACCAAATTAAGTTTTCCTATTTATTTTGCATGTCTCTGCACTAAGACTTCTATACAGCGGTCTTTCCTGCCATGTTGTGCAGTTAGCACATGCCTTCTGTGCCTTTGTGAAGCTGACTCTGTGCAGGGCGTCCTCTGCCTTTGTTCCTAGATTTCTGGCTGACAAGTTCTAATGTGTCCTAAATTCTATAAAGATTGGGTAGGGGGTAAACATCTCTCTCCACTTTCTCTGATCCTACTTTCTCCCCAATTCTCTGTTGTACCTGCCATTAAACAACCTTCCAGAGTTACTTCTTGGCCAAGTATTGCAATACAACAAAACACTAAAAGAGAGGTCAGAAAAACTAGTTTCTAGTTCTGATTTTGACAGCAACTAGCTATGTGACTTTTGAGAAATCAATAAACTGCTGAAAGCTACCATTTTTTTCAATTGAAAATGAGACATGCGATTTCTCTAGGGTCCTTCTAGATCAAACTTTCGACGAATCCATGATTTTCACTTCACAGTTGCTCTCAGCAACCAGAGTAAACTGGTAATACTGTCTCCTTCAGTCTGTTGCTTAAGCAACTCTTAATTGGTAAAAGCAACCTCAGCTGTTTTATTTAATGCGGTCTATGTGCTCATCAGCTATAGATGCAGGTAGAGAGAAATAATGCCTGTAGAATTTGAGGAAATAGTTTTTTTCTGATCTTAAAGTAAGAATTTATATTTTATCTATAAACTATTTTATTTTTACTTTTCAAAAGCAGTAAAAATCAATCTTCTGGATGATAAAAATGAATAGACATTGTGAGGACT
This sequence comes from Dasypus novemcinctus, assembly GCF_030445035.2. Taxonomy (NCBI): domain Eukaryota; kingdom Metazoa; phylum Chordata; class Mammalia; order Cingulata; family Dasypodidae; genus Dasypus; species Dasypus novemcinctus. The sequence goes on from NC_080687.1 coordinate 29,389,762, forward strand.
CAGATTATGTCTCAACTGGGAAGCTGTAACCATGACTTCTACTTCACTTATGAAAATTAGGCTGGCATTTGGGGAAAACGGCTTCCTCCTAAGGAAGAATTAGGCAAATAGCAACAACCATAAAAATACATTTTAATGAAAGCAAATCTATATTCTTCTGAAATGTGAAAGTAAAAGGTGAAACAAACTGGTGAACAATGGAAAAGTAGTAACCAATATCCTTCTTTATTTTAAATGTAGTGGTCCTGTTTTAGTCCCTGCTCCTGTTGATACTAGGATTGATCATTCTATTCTTAATAAATTGCTTTCTTCTATGGGATATTTCATTAGAACAAATATTCTAATTTTTCCCCACATCCCATATGTCCCTATGATGGAGGGTTTTCCTCAACCAAATTCTTAATCATCACGGTCATGAGTCCTCAGGGTACAACTGGAAGCTCTTTAGTCTTTTCTCTCTATTCAGTTTCTTCGGGTGAATAGATCCACTTCTTTTTGCTACATATTTATTATCTTTTTTTTAAAGATGCATAGTCACTTCTTTTTTTACTTTAAAAAAATCTTTTTTATTTGTCTTTTTTTCAAGAGATATATAGATCACACAAAACGTTACATTAAAAAATGTAAGAGGCTCCCATATACCCCACACCCCACCCCACACTTCCCACATCAACAACCTCTTTCATCATTGTGGCACATTCATTTCATTTGGTGGATACATTTTGGAACACTGCTGCACTGCATGGATTGTAGTTTATACTCTCTCACAGGACATTCAGTGGGTTATGACAGAATATATAATGTCCAGGATCTGTCCCTGCAATATCATTTACGACAACTCAAGTCCCGAAAATGTCTTCACATCACATCTCTTCTTCCCTCTTCCTACCCTCAGCAACTATTGTGGCTACTTCTCCACATCAGTGGTACAATTTCTTCCATTGCTAGTCACAATAGTTCTATAATAGAATACCAGTAAATCCATTCTAATCCATATTTTATTCCTCCATTCTGTGGACCTTGGGATGGTGATGTCCACTGCACTTCTAAATCAAGAGGGGGCTTAGATCCCACATGGTTGATGGATGCAATTCTCCTGCTTGCAGTTGTAGGCACTCTTGGTTCCCTGGTGTGGTGGTTGACCATCTTCACCTCCCTGATAGCTGACCTGGGTAAGTCCAATGAACTGGAGAGTAGGAGTTGCAATTCTGCTGAGGCTCAGGGTCGAGCTGGCACATGACCAGTCCAGAGATTCAAGTCTCTAAAAATCACATGATCATATCTATAGACACAGAAAAAGGATTTGACAAAATACAGCACCCTTTCTTAATAAAAACAATGCAAAAGATGGGAATAGAAGGAAACTTTCTGAACCTGATAAAGGGTATATGTGAAAAACCCACAGCTAACATCATTTACAATGGTGAAATTCTAAAATCTTTCCCTCTAATATTAAGAACAAGACAATCACCCCTCCTATTTAACATTGTGTTAGCAGTACTTGCTCGAGCATTGAGGCTAGAACCAGACATAAAAGGCATCAAAATTGGAAAGGAAGAAGTAAAAATGCCACTGTTTGCAGATGACATGATCCTATACAAAGAAATCCCTGAGAAATCTACAACAAAGCTTCTAGACCTTATAAATGTGTTCAGTAAAGTCACAGGTTATAAAATCAATGAGCAAAAATCAGTAACATTTCTGTACACCAATAATGAGCAATCTCAGGAGGAAATCAAGAAACAAATACCAGTTTCAATCATAAATTAAAAAATGAAATAACTAGGAATAAATTTAACTATAGATGTGAAAGACATACACAGAAACCTACACAATACTGTTCAAGGAAATCAAAGAAGACTTAAATAAATGGAAGAATATCCCCTGTTCATGGATAGGAAGACTAAATATCATTAAGATGTCTATCCTACCCAAACTGATCTACAGATTCAATGCAATCTCAATAAAAATCAACACAGCAATTTTTGAAGAACTAAAAACTAACTACGAAATTTATTTGGAAAGGAAAGAGGCCCCAAATAGCCAAGGACATATTGAAAAAGAAAAATGAAATTGGAGGAATCACACTACCTGACTTCAAAACATACCACAAAGCTATAGTGGTAAAAAGGGCATGGTAATGGCATGACATAAGGATAGACACACTGAAAAATGGAACCAGATTTAGAGTTCTGATATAAATCCTCACACATACAGTCATCTTGTATTTGGCAAGGCCACCAAGCCCACTCTACTGGGAGAGAATGGCCTCTTCAACAAATAGTGCTTGGAGAACTGGATATCCATATGCAAAAGAATGAAAGAGGATTGCCATCTCACATCTTATACAGAAATCAACTCAAGATGGATCGAAGACCTAAATATAAGAGCCAAGACCCTGAAGACTTTGGAAAACAATGTAAGGAAGCATCTACAGGACCTTGTAACAGCAAATGGCTTCAAGAACTTTATACCTAAAGCAGGAGCAGTGAAAAAACAAATAGATAAATGGGACCCTCCTCAAAATTAAAGTACATCAAAGGAGTTTGCCAAGAAAGTGAAAAGACAGCCTACCCAATGGGAGAAAATATTAGGGAGACTCATATCCTGCATAAATAAAGAACTCCTACATCTTGAAAATAAAAAGGCAAACAACCCATTTAAAAAATGGGCAAGAGATTTGAACAGATGCTTCTCCAAAGAAGAAATACAAATGGCTAAAGAGCACATGAAAAGATGCTTATAAATCACTAGCTATTAGAGAAATGCAAAGGAAAACTACATTGAGATACCATCTTACTCCCATTAGACTGGTGGCTATTTAAAAAAGAAGACTACAAGTGTTGAAGAGGATGCGGAGGAATGGGAACCCTCATTCACTGCTGGTGGGAATGCAGAAGGATCCAGCCATTCTGGAGACAGTTTGATGGTTTCTCAAAAAACTAGCTATAGATTTGCCATATGAACCAGCAATTCCACTGCAGGGTATATACCCAGAAGAACTGAAAACAAGGATACAAACCTATATATGCACACCAATATTCATAGTGGCACTATTCTCTATTGCCAAAAGTTGGAATCAACCCAAATGCCCATCAACAGATGAATGGATAAACATAATGTGGTATATACGTACAATGGAATACTACTCAACTATAAAAAGGAATACAGTACAAACACATGGGATAACATGGATGAATATTGAGAACCTTATGTTGAGTGAAGCAACCCAGGCATTGAAGGACAAAAACTGCATGACCTCTCTGATATGAAATAAGCAAACCAAGCTGTCTCAGAGAGCTAGAGACTGGAGGATAGGATTACAGGAAATCAGATCCACTTCTAAAGCTTCAAATATCTTGGAGCTGATATACATACACCTACACCCAGGCCTATTCCTATACCTATTCCTATGTATGTACATATATGCATGCACTTATACAGATATGTGTATATATACACTCCATATCTATGCATGTAATATATATACTGTATATATGCACACATATACATATACTATCTCATCAATATACTTCATCAATATTCTAGCTTCCTGGCCAGACATCTCCCTTGCATGTCCCTTAAATTTGCCCATATTAATTGCTCCACTTCTTCATCTTCTCTGATTTCCCTGTGTCAGTGTGGATCACTGCATATACCTAGTTGCCAAAGGCAGAAACCTAAACATAGCTCTTGATATCTGTCTCTCAGGATCCCCTACATTTTTTCAATTAGTAACTTGCACTGATCATACAAAAATGCACCCTGTTCCCTCCATATCTTTCTATTCCCACTTCAATGGCCCAGACTACCATCACCTCATGACATTAGATTGCTAACTTGAATCCATGGTTCCAGACCAGGCCCCATAATTCATCCTACCCCTGCAGCCAGGCTGAGCTTTCCTGATACTTGACCCCATTAGTCTCTTTTTAACTCCAATTTTCTCTAATGTAAGTTTAGGTGAATTTGCTTGTCTTATCCATGTGGATTTTAGGATATAATTGTATCAAATTTCCACCTCCTGCTCTAAGCTGAGGGAATATGAATTAATTATTGTTCATCAACAAGGCAACTTCATGCTTTTGTTCTGACTGAAGTATTCTCCCCCTTACTCTAATAGTTCACTTTTCAGCTTATATATTGATTGCTATTTCCAGAAAGCTTCTCTGACTATCCTAGAAAGGAGTTATATATATTCCTCAACTGCCCTATTGCACTTATTTCCCAGTATTGTGACTGCTTATTTCATAACAGTTCTCACCAAACCCTAATGTCCACAGGAGCAGCCAGTATTCAAATCTTGTGTATAGTTGAGTCTCCAGTAAAATTGCTAGATTTAGCAAATTAAAATACAGGATGCCTACTTAAGCTTGAAATTCAGATCAACGCTATTTTTAGTATAAGTATGTCACATGCAATATTTGTGACATACATTAAAAAAGAATTTGGTTTTAACCTGAAATTTGAATTTAACTGGACATGCTGCAATTTATTTGACAGCTCTTATTTCAAACATCTTGAAACATGCTTGTCATATAGTAGTTGCTCAGTAACTATTCAATGTTACAAAATGGAAACAAAATTATTAGAGGAGTTCACTCTATTTCTTCAAATACATCATAATAAAATTGAATATTTTAATTTTTGGTAGTTAGCAGTGAGTGTTCTTTGTTTTATTTGACAGTATAGTCATTTTAGGACAGTTCATATTTTGGGCTTGATTGTGTGTATGTCAATTAGTTGTAATATTAACAATGGAAAACGCTTGTAAATTAGACATTACTAGAGGATTCAAAGACCAGAGAATTTTTATTTTAGCTCATACATCAGAGACCAAGCCTGTCTAAACTTGCTGAGAGAAGCTTTCTCTAGGTTTTCAGTTCACACATCCACTCCCTGAATGGTTCCCTCCATGGCACAGCTGCAGTCAGAAGTGCTCCAATTGCTTCCAGAGGAGAGAACAGGGACCATCTGGTCCAGACCTGGAGGCAGACCCTGGGGAGGAGGGCATCATTTCCTAACTTTCCACTCTGTCACTTTGATGCATGAATCCTAAAATCCCATATAGATGTGCCTTGATTTTCTCTGAATTGTTGTGAAAAAAAGTGAAGGGAGTATTTTCCCAATTCTATACATCTAACATTTAGTTTATTTTTGTGTTATGATTTCAAGGCCGCCACTCCTTAGAGTAAAAAATGAAATACATGAAAATCACTCCATATAGCTGCTGAACTCCAATCAGAATATGAATAAAATTCCTAAAAGATATTTATTGATGGAAGTATGCATGAATCTTCACTATATGCAAAAACAGGCAATAGCTTTTCAAGTTTGCACAAATTATGTTGGTTGACTTGCTTGATTCCAATTGAGATGAGCCCTGAGTTTAAAACAGAATTGGAAGATTATATTCCTATGAGGCAGCAAAGATTGCACAGTAAGGAATGCTATAGTACTCTCACTCACTACAATGAAAGCAAGAAAAAACCTGGCAAAACTGTTAGAATCCAATTCTACAGAATTCTGAAAACTAACCAAAAGTGAATCAAGTGACTAAATGTTGGCAAGAACAATGAGTTTTGTGACATTTTAATTTATGGTAGTCTTGTGCTATACTCCCCAGCTAAGTGGTAGCCTTGAAAATAACAGTTTGGATTCAGGTATAGATATTGGGGGAGAAATACAGATTGCATTAGAAAGAATTGTCTGGTAGCTCCCTGAAAGACTGGGTCAAAGGCTTATCTTTATCTTACCTGACTTGGGAATCATTCATTGCTAAAGTGGCTACTGAGGGCATTTGTCCAAGACAGGAAAATGTTTTAGCCACTGCTACCTGAGGCAATAAGTAACAATTGGAGAAAACAACACATTAAGCAAAAAAGCTTGGCAGGAAAAGTTAGGGAATTAGTTGCTTTAGGGAATAAAGGCTTTGAAAGCTCCAATCATTCCTAGGAATCCAGAAGGACACACATTGTCCCAGACTAAAGCACAGTTTCTGAAAGTCCTGTGAAAACCCTGAGATATCACCTCTCAATGACCTCGAGCTGCTGCGCAAGCAAGAAGTGAATGGTTAGGCTGAGATGTAAGCTGCCTGGCTGACTACTGAAGATGGGCTTTACCACCTCCACAAAGCCCCCAACAGGACTGGGAGATTTTTCGATGCCGGGTAATATAAGGAAAAAATCATTAAATTACCACCAAACCTAAAGAACAGAGACTTTGATGACTGCACATGAAAAAGAATGATTCACAATATCAGTGCAGAGAATTCACTAATCAAGCAAACAACGATTGCAAGCAGCAATAACAGCCCCTGGGGAGGGAAGAGAATCTGATTTTCAGAATTGCCACATTATAATATTTTGAAAGTTCAGTTTTCAAAGAAGAATTAAGAGATGTGGGGAAAAAAGAAAGAAAGAAACAAACAAACAAACAAAAAACCCAGAAAGTGTGGCCCATACAGAGAGGAAACTAGTCAGTAGAAACTGTCCCAGAGGAACACAGTCTTAGGCTTACTTGGCAAATACATTAAATCAAATATTTTATCAAAGAGAGAAAGTAATCCACGTTTGAATGATATCTCATCAAATACAGAACACCAATAAGGAGATTTAGAGGACAAATTAATCTACACATCCAATAAACTCAGTGAACTTCAAGTAGGATAAATTTAAAGAGATCCTCACTAAGATACATGATAAGTAAACTGTCAAAAACCAAGACTAAGAAAGAATTGTGAAATAAGCAAGAGAGTGGCAACTCATCATGTGAAAAGACTCTTCAATAAGATAAACAGCTGATTTCTCATCAGGCATCAAAGGGCCCAAAAGGTAGTGGGGTGACATACGAAAAATGCTTAAAAGAAATATAAACATCAATGAAGAATTCTATGCCCAGTCAACTAGTCTTCAAAAATGAAGAGGGAATTAAGACATTCCCTGTTAAGTAAAAACAGAGTCTCTAGGAGACTGATGCTACAAGAAATGCTAAAGGGACTCCTTCAGGCTTAAATTAAAGGACACTAGACTGTAATTAGAATTCACAGGAAGAAATAGAACACTGATAAAGGTAATTACATAGGTAAATATAAAAGTCCATATTAATTCATTTTTTGGTCTGTGATTCTCTTTTTACCTTTTTTACTTAAAGGACAGAAAATTGCATAAAACAATAATTATAAATGTATGTTGATGGACAACACAAAGATATGATTTGCAACAATTACAAACAGGCAGTAAATGGTGCTGTATTGTAGCAGGGTTTCTGTATACTATTGAAATTATATTGGTACAAATCCAAACTAGATTGTTATAAATTTAGAGGTTAATTTTAATCCTGAAGGCAGCCACTAAGGAAATAACTCAAAAATATTTGGAAGAAGATATGAAAAGTGAATTAAAATGTTACACTAAAAAGTTTTAACACAAAGAAAGGAAATAATGGAGTAATTAAAGAACAAAAATGGTAAGATATAGAAAAAAATAGCATAATGGCAAAATAAGTCCTTACTTATCAGTAATTAAATTAGATGCAAATAAATTGAACTCTCCAATTAAAATGTAGAAAATGTCAGAATTGATTAAAAAATAAAACATTTTCCATTACATCTGTCTAAATAGACTTAATTTAGATTTACAGAGGCAAAGAGATTGAAAGTGAAAAGATGAAAGAGACATTCATGCAAATAGTACACAGAAAGATGCTGGAGTGGTTATACTAATATTAGGGCAAAAATGGACTTCAACAAAAATTGTCTTAAGAGTCAAAGAAAGATAAAAAGATATCTGCCTCAAAAAGTATTATGGTATATGAATATATCTCAATAAAACTGCTTATTAAATAAATAATTATGCAATAATAGCCAGAAATAGCAGCTATGTACAACAAGGGAAGTATCAAGATATCAAGGGCGAGGGGTAAAAAGTTTTCTTGTTAGTTTGGTTTTTGTTTATAATCATTATTATTTTATTATTGAAATAATGAAAATGCTGTAATGATGATTGAGGTGATAAATGCACAACTATGTGATTATACCAAAAACTATTGGATGTATTCTTTGGATGAATTGTATGTTTTATTGATATGTATCAACAAAATTGATTTGTTAAAAAAAGAGAAAGAAAAATTGTAAATTCCTATATGCACCTATGAACCAACTCACAAACTACATGAAGCAAAATGTGTCTTAAGTGAAGAAAGAAATAGTAATTTCAACAATATATGGAGACTTCAATATGCCATTTTCAGTAATGGATATTTCAACTAGACAGAGTTCAACAAGGAAATATAGAACTTGAAACCAATATAAACTAACTAGACCTAACAGATGACTATAGAACACTCCAACCAACAATAGCAGAATATACAGTCTTCTCAAGATAACAAGCATTATCCTTGACAAGCAATATGCTAGGCTACAAAACAAATCTCTGTATTTGTAAAAAGGTATAAATCATTCACCAGGGGTCAATCTTGCTTATTCTTATTCACTCTTCTCCTTCATAGAAATGCAAGAAATTCAAGAACAATATAAAAAAACAGAAATAATATCTAACTTTAAAATGTGTTTTCAAAATACAATATTTTTAATTTCATCCAATTTTAGAACTTACCTGTGAAATGTATCTTGACTGAGGAGTTTTACCAAATGGAAATCCTGTGTGATATCTATAGCAAAATAACATTTTAAAATGTCTGCTTAATCTCTTATTCTATGAAGGGCACAGAGATGGCAATCTTAATAGGTGTTAAATAATAATTTATGTTGCTGTATCTGAATCTAATCTCTAATATGGACAAACTATTTTGTTTTAGAGAGATGCAGAGATAGAAATATGGGAATGACAGAGCAACAATATAAAATGCAAAAATAATAGACAAGTACTCATAATTTGTTGTTTATTATATATCAGACACTGAGCTTGGCTTTGGGTTACAAAGATAACAATATATATTCCCTTCCCACAAGAAATCCATAATCTAGAGAGAATAAAAATTTACACAAACAGATAATTACAATACAGTGTCATATTATACCTAAAGCCTAACAAGTACAAGGTCCTCAGGCTACACATAGGACAAGGACATTTTGCAACTTGGTAAAAGGACACAGATTAATGCTCCAAGCAGAAGAGGGCATGATAATTGGATCATAAGATTAACTTTTCTTGTAATACCTGTATCGTTATCAAGGCCCAGGACTGAGGATAAAAGGCAATAGATATCCAGCCTTTTATAGAGAACCATGAAGAGCAGCTATCAATTGTGGCCAAATTATCTACCTCACCCTGTACTCTCATCTCAACACTTCCTAATGGGGACCTCACGGGTCCTATAACAACCATCTCCCTAGTCCTTCACTTCTCCAAGTTTCTCCTAAACATCCTAGATTAGGAGAGGTCTTCAGAGGAGAATTCAGATTAGTCATTCTCCTGTAAGAACAATGTTTTTGTTCCTCCTTTCATCATGGTGGAGAGAAGGATATGCTCTTCTAACCAAGACAAGGGTAGGGGACTTCAACAGAGATTGAGGGTAATGACACGAAAGGAGAATCAGCTTCCTCCTCTTTAGATGAATGATTCTGAAGTGCAGGCTCATCTGCAGCTTCTATAGAAGAGAAACCTGATGAGAAAGCTCAGGTAAAAGCTTGATGTTTCCTTTTAATTCTGGGAACATGTGGCACATCAGACTGATGGTAACTTGCATAATAGAAATATGAGTTGGAGGCTAGTTAGAGAACCCTGCAGTGGTAGAAGGAGAAAGGATAATAATATGAAGCAAGTGAGAAACATGATTTTTGTCCCTATAGATTTATGAGATCCTAGAAGAAGACTCTACATAAAGATATATACAATTCAGAAGTGGGGCAGGGCCATACACAGTTGTCTAGGCAGCAATTAGACCAAGCAAGGAAGCATCTGAGATGGAATGAAAGGTGTGTTTCCCCACTCTGGGAGCATCCTTGGATTGAAGGAATCTGTGGAGGGAAAGAGCAGAGAGAAGTTGAACTGTGATCTAAACTAACTATCTAATTGCCTTCAAGGAAATGGAAGTGTTAGTAACTTGCTAGATCTCCTATTCTCCGGTGAAGCCAGGTTTGGTTGGGGATCTTTTCAGCTTTGGTGCAAGGGCTCTTCCCTCTCTCAATCTGGGCTACCCTTTTAGAGATAATGATGGACAGTACCTATTTATGTTTGGTGCTAACCTCGAATCCAGAGCTTCAATCATGGACTCCAGAGGTGAACTCTTTCACATTTCAAATCCTTAGGAGTGTATTACCTTTATGAGTGTTATTGCTGGAAAAGTTTTTAAATGAGATACCTTGCAACAATTCCAATACAGGTATGAAAAAATGGAAAATGGGGTAAACTCAAGGCAACAATGACTTATGATGCCATTTCCCAAACACAGAAATATTGCTTTAAAACTATCCCTCTTTTAAAATTGGTATCTATGAAAGCATGAAGAGAAGAATCCTCTTAGAGGCACAGATAAATGGGAAGGTAATATACACTAAATAATGTATATTTGATTTTATATTTATGTGAAGTAAAAAAATTAAATTTTATCCTGGGTTTCCTGGATCATGTTAGTTTTCCCATAAGAAAAATAACATTCCATGTGCTATAATTTGTTAACACATTGACTGTTCTCTATGAAAAGATGTTTTTGTCATAATGACTTTCACCATAAATATACATATATATATATATATATATATATATATATATAATGAGGAAAAAGTGAAAATTAAAGTAGAAACGTATTCCTGCAATTCTTTTCAAAATGATTTCATTTTATGTAAATATTCTTATTTTTCTTCTTCTTGAGTACTTAAATATGTAAATCTTGAAAGATAACAGAGGAGGGGACAGACTTCCAATAAAGATATGATAACAGTTTTTCCCACTAAACCTGTTATCACAGGCAAAATTACATTTATCTTTTGGCTCAGGAAGTCAAGGATAAAATTCAATGAACTCTTAATGTGTTTATATTTTAGGAATGCATTTCACCTTATGGTGTGCAGATACATTCTAAATTAAGACAAGTTAATTAAACAGACATACTCCAGGAACTTAGTGTTCTGCCATTATCACTACCAATTAGCTTTTAAGGAGTTTCCAAAATGTGCTTCAGTATATAGCCTTGCATTTTACTCTCCTTCAATTTGAACCTTCTTAATTTTAGTAGCACACTTTTTTTTCCTTTTCTTATGTATACTCAGTATTACCACACTTTGTAAGGCGAAATGGTACATTTTGGAGAGTTAGATTCATCAGTACAATGAATATGTTCATCCACATTAACATATTTTATAGACTATTAGTTTCTCAGTGTGAAGAATGATGTTGGGTAATAATTAAATGATTGTTGACAGATTAATATAAAATTATTAGTGTGAAGTGGGAGGTTCTTTATATGATTGCATCATTTCCTTTATTAGAGACCCATTCAGTTAATCATAGGTTTCCCTCTGTTAGATAATGATTTTGAACCAGACGTTTACGGTGAATTAAACTCTAGGGTACAATATCCAAGAAAGTTTTAGAACATTTTTCTTTTCCTGCTCTGACTATAATACATAAGCTTTCTAGTATGCAGGGGCGATCAAGTTATTTGTTGTCTCTTTCTTATTATCATCACCTGTTACAGGTTTCCTTTACAGGCTCTGAGGCACTATTGAGCTTCACATTCTGAGGAATTATTCTTGTTTAATCTGAAATTTCAATAAATGTACTTTACCATTTAATTTAGAAAAAATCTTAATAAAATTATGGTTTATTCTTCCTTGTATTTGGAGATTGCGTGTGTGCAGGTGCATGTATGTGTGTGTATGCACTGTTTTCCAAAAGTTTCAGTTCGTTTGGAATAATAATCAATGTCAATATTTATTGCTTATGCTCTGTCCAAAGGAGTTTTGTGTCTCACTTAATCCCCAGAGCAAATTAAAAGGGGTTTGGGGTTTTGCCATTTGATTTCAGTCTTTCCAGCACTATAAGAAGAGTTCTTGGGCATATAAAGGGTCCTACTTATTTCTTCATGATTTTGCTTATAATTTTGATTTTCCCACTAAGTCAAATCTCAGAATTCTCCTTTCTTGCTGCCTTAGTATAAAATATCAAACTAAGCATCATCTTTGCAGTGTTCATACTTGCTGCAATAAAGAGAGTTTGTTTACTGATGTGTGTGTCTCCAGGACAAGGCGATAAATGCTGAAATCTTTCCTACAGATTTGGAAGACACTATGTAGTCAGAGTGGACAATTTCTCAGTATGGTTCATTATAGAATCAAAAACAGGTGGATGAGCAATTTTCCAAAATTTTTGCTTCTCATCCATTAAACATTCTTCCACACTGATATCAAAACCTGGTGGGTGGGGCATGCACAGTTGTGTAAAGGGTAGGCAGGTGAAGATGTCATCAGCAAAATGATTTGTGTGAAGAGGCTCAGGGAACTTGCTCCACTGTCATGGCCTCTACTACTAATTTCATCTTTAAGGTTAAATAGAAAGAGAGTCAACAACAAACTGCAAGCATGTTAAATATATATACACTCTGAATTTTGACGTTAGGAATAATGCAGGAGAAATTGGCATTTTCAATAGGGAGGAACAAAATCTGCTTTTTTGCTGATGCCCTACTATAAAATATTATGTTATTTCATATGATTTTCTTATTCAAACCCTATCTCAAAACACAAAACTACAGAATGAAGTTCACAATCAAGGACACAACTTTTTAAAAATACTGGTAAAGAGGAAGGAATATTTTATCTATTTTAATAGGAATGATGTCTTATTATGCTATGAATAATAAACTTAAAGACTTTAATAAAAATGTTTTATTAAATTTTCCCCAAACAGTCCTTGATTAAAAAACAAGTAAATTCCTCAGAGTGTCTTATTTATTTCCAGATTATCTGATTGAAGTTAGCTTGCAGATTAAAGGGGCAAAAAGAAGAAAAACACCTCTAATTATTTTGCAATTTGCTTTAATTTAAATCAGAGTCTAATTTATTGTCACAACAGATTTAAAGTGGCTACACAAACAAATGTAATGAAATCAGTATGTTTGAAAGCCAAAGGCTAAAGCTAGATTTACTGTAGGCATGTACTATATTCAGCATCATACTTCTAGAAAAATATTATTTTAAAAGTAAATGTAAACTAATAAGGAATTTAAAAATAAAGTAAATCTCAACTCTGCTGGTTGTGCAGGTATTCAGATAAATGCCATAAACAGTAGTAATCCTATTTCATTTTCATTTTTTAGCAAAAATTAAAACTTTAAAAAAAATACTGCCTTGATTTGTGTCTATTCTGGAATAGACAGTTTTATTAATATTATACTAAACCCCAGGAAATGATGCCATAGGCCACAGATTAGTGCCAAAATACATACGAAGTCAGTTGATTCTATTTATTAAGACCATACAAGGTCCGTGACCCTGTTGCAATGAACAAACACAGGGCCAGCTGGCTCACAGGCATTCTTTTATACAAACCTGTTCGCTCATATCTGTTAGCAACTTTTCCTTTCATCGGGGTCAGAACAATCAAAAATGTGTAGGAACCCAGCAGTGGTGAGCAGGATTATGCAGAGAGTGGCTAGCAGAGGTGTGTGAGGAGCAAGTGTGCCAATTATTCTCACTACAATTGGGTGCTAACCAAAACCGGCTTCTTCCTAGTACATGTGCCAGGCCTGTAAAATAGCACCTGGGGGCAGTCACACGAAATGAGGTGCGCACAAATGATTTTTTTTTTTTTCCTAGAAAAAAATTGGTTGGTCATTTGAATCGAAGCACTCATTTCGAATAGAAAATGCATCATAAAACAAAAGGTTTTTTATACAGTATGGGATAACGGACAAAAATAGAACTTGTAATTCAAAATGCCTATCATCACCCCCTACCCAAATGACATTACAGTTAGACACAGAAGATATGCAAAATCTCACAGATGCTGTCACCAATGCTACCAGCAGTCAGTTCATATGTATTTTTAAAACAATTGAACTCACATTTCTTTTTCCTCTTTTGTTTTCTTTTTTTGCTTCCAAGGAAATCTGCAGCCTGAATTTAAATATATTTAAAGCTATTGCTTTATGGTCTTTATCGCTCATTTCTGAAATGGAATATTTAATATATCACATAGGTTTAGTGTACTCATCAGATTTCAAACCAGGAGCAAATGTGAAAAATAAAAAAATGCCACAGAAGTGATAATTTAAAAAATAAGGTCTGAAGATAAATTTGCATTGGGGTGATACTCAGAAGAAATTATCAGGTTGTATTGCAACCTCTTGGTGGAATCCATGTCCACTTACTAGAATGAGGGGCCATTCTTGCTCCTCATCGCCTGGATATCTCAAAGCCACACTGCAGTCACGTACTTCCATCCACATTTCCTTCCTTCCATTTCTTCCTTCACAGTCAGACCTATATTTTGCTCTGAAGGCTTTCCCCACCTATGCCTTCTCCCTCTTCCCTTTATCTTTCTCAAGTTTTATCCCCTCCACTAAATAAATATCTAACATGTTTAATTTCTTTCTGGCATATGCTTTTTGGAGGATTCAGACATAGTCAGGACTTTTCTTTCTTCATGTTAATTTTCAGAGATTCTAATAGTTACTTTTTCCAACAGTAAACTCCCTAGTATGAGAGAAGCCTACCCTAAAACACAGATAATTCAACTATGATCTGAATGTGCCCAGAAGAAAAAAAAAAGGATATTTTTGCAAATGAATTTGATTTTAATAATACTAGCCCTAATGTGGTTGTTCATTTTACACATGTGAAACAATATATCACAGCACAACTGAGTCACCGGTTGTTTTAGTTTCCTAGGCTACTCAATGAAATACTATGAAACAGGTCAAGTTAAACAATGGGAATTTATTCACTTATGGTTTGGGCTGGGAAAATGTCCAAGTCAAGCATCATCAAGACAATGCTGTCTTCTCAAAGACTATGGCATTCTGGAGCAGGCTGGTGAACATCCTTGGTCTTTAATTTGTCACATGGCAATGCACATAGTGGCCTCTCTTGGCCTCCCACTTCTCTTCTGTATTCCATTCAATTTCAGCTTCTGACTTTCTGTCTATGTCTGAATTTCATTCCACTGATAAAGGATTCAGTGATATCATTAAGAACTCATCCAACTAAAGCCACAATTTAACTGAAGGAACCTCATCAAAAGGTTCTACTTATGATGAGTTCACACCCACAGAAATGGCTTAGATTTAAGAACATGTTTTCCTAGGGTACATACAAGTTCAAAGCACCACAGTAGTACCATCTTTTCTTCTCCACTCTACCATCTTAGACCCCCAAGCTTATATGCACATTTAGTTTTAAAAAATTCAAAAGAATTTCCTTTGACCTGGCTACTCACTTAAACTGATAATTTATCACCCTTCCAAGAACAGCAAAAGAACAATCTATTTTCATTAACACCATTTATTTACTAACTACTTCCTTTAATAATCCTACACAATGAGTTACAAAATCTCATTTCTCAAAAGGTCTTAATGACATCCTAATTTTTAGGTTCCTTAATTGTCTTTCTCATTTCTCAGCAAATACTCACCACTATTTAATCTTGCTAATTAATGCCTTCTAAAACAACTTTCCATTTTGTCCTATGTAATACATCTGGATCCTTGACCAATCCCTTTCTGGATTCTACACTAGTCACATGGAACCAACCCTCATCCTCAAATAAAGGCATTGCTCACAATTTTATTCATTCCATAATCTCTTTTCTTCCTCTTTTAAACCTTTTTACCCATTGCTGAAACCTTGATTATCTCAACATTGTCTTCCACCATTTTTGCAAGTATCAGTGATAAAATTGAAATTTGCTCCTAACCATCCTAATGATATTGACTTCTAATAAAACAAACTTGAAGCATTTAAAGGAGAAATCTTCAAATTACTGTTGTAGGATCTACATTCCACAATTTCTGGCTTCATCCATTATCTGGTAATGGCATATTTTTTTTTTTGATCTCTCAATCAATAAATAAATATAAATTTTATTTTCCCTCTCTTTTGTCTCAATCCCTGTTTTCTCATTAGCTATGTATAAAAAGTCAGTCTACATTTCCTTTTAATATATGGCCTACTCTTGTTCTCGTTGTTATATTTCATCTTTCCATCTTTCAAGTTTCATCAGAATTCTATTTCTCATATGATACCTTCACTAATTCCACATCAGATGCTAATATTTATTAAGTCTATTTATTCAGCCAATATTTATTGAACTCCAGCTATGTGTATTTGAACAAATAGCAGATATTCCTCCTAAACTTCATGGAACTTATAGGCCATTGGTGACATACAGTCACTAAATAAATTCATAATATAAATTTTGATAGGTTCTTTGAAGACAAAGAGCAGAAATTAAATACAACAAGTCATTCTTAGAATAAATATTCAAAAATTTCTCTCAGAAAATATTTGACACCTATGGAATGAGATTATATATAATTGTGTATAGCATACAGACACATCTATCAATACACATATACTTGTGTCTATATTTATCATACTCTGCTTAAGAAATTAGGCTTCAACTGGTTGCTATCAATTAGTAAATATAAAAACATTACTGTAGATTAGAATATAGATACAAACGACCCACCAGTCTCTCCATCTGCTCACACATACCTCTCTCCAATGTGACAGAAGGAGAGTTTTTGGTAATTAATTGGAAAGCAAGAAATAAAAAGGCAGGAGGGTATAGTTTGGCATCCTTTTCTTTCTACAGTTCTCTGACCTGACTCCTGCTACCACCGCCACTTTTCAGCAGGAGCAGGAATTCTTCCAAGAGCTCTCACAAGAGCTTCCTTTCTACCTGCTGCTCAGCCAGAAGCTTTGTTAACCCCTCTTTACTTTTGTCCTCCTCCTCATACTCAGTCCCATTATCTTTATCTTTATTTCAGGTTGTTTTTGTGTTCATTATCTATGTTTCTTGGGAATTAGGAAAGACAAATCCTTTACATGGTATTTAATACAAGCAATTTATATGTATTTCTTCTTCAGTCAAAAGACACACATAGCTTTAAACCATAGAATGATAACTAGAAAGATTTTATGGGTTACCAAGTCATTCCTCTTTTCTTTTATTGAAAAGGCAGGAGAACCTGAAATTTGTCATGAATTAATCAACTTACATTGCTGGGTAATGGAAAACTGGCCTAAAACCCTTGTCTAATCGCTTTATATATAGGATAACGATACGGCCAGGTTGCTGGGACAGTCCTAGTTTGCTAATAAAGTTGCTTATAGAAACAGATTTATGCCTGTCACTCCAGTAGTAAAACTGTTAACAGTAACACCTTCACTCTCAAAATGTTGGAGCATACATTATATGTTCCCTACAGGTAGCCCATTTATTTCTCCATGGTTCCATATATATAGTATTGTTTACAATGTCAATAAAAGTTGTGTTTATATAAATATTACTTTCAGAATAATGTATTATGACATAAAGAAATGTGTGATAAAAATTGTTCTGAGAGTGTGGATTTCCTTACATGAAGAAGTCTTTAGTCTGGATGAACCCTGACACCTGCGTTGCTTACTTGAGAATACAAATTATGTCATTGTGAAAGCTTCTGTGTTTAAAGTTGAGGGGAAGATAAAAAGGGAAGAAAATTTGGTGACCCTCCCTCTAAAAATAAAAGGAAGGTGTGCATACATGTGAATCTCCTTTAGTATCTATGATGGGAATTAAAATTAGTGAATATGGTTCTTATTTTTAAAAAATATATCATACGCAATTACTCTGAGGCAGACATTTTTAAGCATTTTACAAGAGTCATATCAGTTGACCCAATATCCTCAGAAGTGATATACACTTTTTTCTCCCATTTGATTGATGGTGAAAGAGAAGCAAGAGAGAAATTAAATAACTGGCTAATATGCCTGATTTAGTTTTTATTCTTATCTTTATGTATTCTGTCTCTGATTTTAGTTAAGATATGTGTAATATTCTCTGATCTTTGTAATTTTCTTCTGGTCCTTATACTTGCTATTGCTTTTCTTTACCCCATATGAATTCCAATGTTGTTTATAATGAAAGCGAATTTTGTATCTTTCTTAAGGGTCAAACAGTGAAAGAAGAATTTGAGTAATTTAACTTTGTCCCTCATTTCCAGTTACTTTGGAGGGCACCAAGCATCAGTGGCTAAGAATGATTTTTAATAGCTACTAAACTGATGGACAAGCAGGCTGAGTAGATTTTATTTATTCAGAGAAATACAGTCACTGATAATTCATGCAAGACTTAGGAGAGGCCAAGTCTCAAATGAACAGTGGAAAATTCAAGATCTCCTTTACAGTATAGCCTAACACTAATGTATTTCACCAATAACACGATAACAATTAAAGAACACTGACTGACTGTGGGGGTGTAAATGCTCAGTCATTCACATGGATGGAGAATGGAATCTTCTCTTAATTTTCGATAACATTTACAATATATTTATATATATAACAAGGGTTTATTACCCCATGGAGAAAATGTCTCTCTAAAACTACAGAAAAGCAATTGAATTTCCAAATGGTCATTTGAACAAAGGGTATTTTTATTGGCTAAGGGTCTTCATGGGCATCATTGATCAGCATTTTTATCTTAATCCTGAAGATGAGCTGAGAAATTCCAAGTGATTGAGTGTTAAATATGTTTCCTTTAATCTTGATCTTTTAAGAACTCAACTAGAAAGATTATTTTTTGATAGTTTTGCTTTTTGGATATTCATTTATGTCTCTGCTCATTCAGAAGATTTTTAAAAGAATACAGCATCATGTCAAATGTAATTCTCAAGGCCAATAATCCTAGAAGGATAGCATGCAAAGTATTTTTAAAATTCATTTTGTTATGCATGGTATTGGCATAAAGATAGACACATAGACCAATGGAACCAAATTGATGGTTCAGAAACAGACCCTCATATCTACAGCCAAGTGAATTTTGACAAGCCTCTCAAGCCCTCCCAGTTGGGGCAGAACAGTTTATTCAATGAATGGTGTTGGGAGAACTGAATATCCATAACCAAAAGAAAGAAGGAAGACCCCTACCTCACACCTTATACAAAAATTAACTCAAAATGGATCAAAGACCTAAATATAAAAGGAAGTACAATAAAGGTCCTAAAAGAAAATGTAGGGAAACATCTTCAAGACATGGTGGTAGGTGGTAGATTCTTAAACCTTACATCAAAAGCATGAGTAACAAAAGAAAACATGGATAAATGGGACCTCCTCAAACTTAAGCATTTCTGTGATTTAAAGGACTTCATCAAGAAGGTGAAAAGGCAGCCCAGTAGATGGGATAAAATATTTGGAAACCACTTATCTGATAAGGGTTTAATTTCAATTCTATATAAAGAGATCATACAACTCAACAATAAAAGAGCAAGCAATCCAATAAAAAAATGGGCAAAAGATTTAAATATCTCCAAAGAGGAAATACAAATGGCCAAAAAAACACATGAAAAAAATGTTCCATATCACTAGCTATTAGGGAAATGCAAATTGAAACAACAATGAGATATCATCTATCATCACATAGAATAGCCATTATTAAAAAAAAAACAACAGACAACAATAAGTGCTGAAGAGGATGTGGAGAAGTAGGAACACTCCTTCACTATTGGTGGGAATGTAAAATGGAGCAGCCTCTGTGGAAGACAGTTTGACAGTTCCTCAGGAAGTTAAATATAGAACTGCCATATGATCCAGCAATTCCTCTAGTAGGAATATATCCAGAAGAACTAAAAACTATGACACAAACAGACATCTGCACACCAATGTTCATAGAAGTGTTGTTCACAATTGCCAAAAGATGGAAACAACCTAAGTGTCCATCCATCAATGAATGGATAAACAAAATGTGGTATATGTACTATGGAATACTGTGCTGCAATAAGAAGAAATGAAATTGGGACATATGTGAAAACATGGATGAATCTTGAAGACATTATATTAAGTGAAACAAGCCAGGCAAAAAAGGACAAATATTGCATGGTCTCATTAATATGAACTAAATACAAATAATAAATGCATAGAATTAAAACCTAGAGAATAGGCTATAAGGAGATAAGAGGAGGGTTGAGAAGAACTACGGATGCTTAATATATGTAGAGGTTTTAATTAACTTGACTGTAAAAGTGTGGAGATGGATAGAGTTGATAGTAACACATTATAGTGAATAACAACTGGTTTATAAACAGGATTGTGACTGAAAAAGGTAGTCTAGGAAAATAAATGTCAGTAGAAAGAAAGCTAAATAATAATCTAAGGGCTGAATAACAAAGTGAACCCAGAAGCAGTTGAGAATTGTGGTTAAGGGCACAAATGCCTGAGAGTCCTTCTGTTAGCTAGAGCAGATATATATCACTATTGCAGCATGATGGGAATATGGAAAAACATGGGAAAACTACAATTGATATGACCTATAGACTGTGGTTAACAGCAATACTATAATAGTCTTGCGGTAATGCCAAGCTATACTGTGTTGATAATGGAGATGTATGGAAAAAGTGTGCCAAATGTATGCTATGGACCATAATTGGTGGTAATAGTCTGATGATATTAACTCATAATCTGTAACAAATGTTCCAACAGGGTGTGGAATTGTATGGGAAATCTATACATCTATATGATTGTTTTGCATGTTCACAATATCTGTAACAAAAATAAATTTAAAAAATAATATGGGTTGGGGAGAAAATACACCAAATGTAAGATAAGGAATATAGTTGGTAGTAACTTTTTTGACAATGCCCTCGCATAGTTTGTAACAAATGCTTCACACCAAAGCAAAGAGTTGGTGGAAGGGTGATGTATGAGACCCTGTGTGATGTCATGTATGTTTATTTTGTAAGTTTGCAATCTTTACACTTATTGTTTATGTGTGTTCATGTATGAATGATATACTTCAATAAAAATTTAAATTTAAATTTAAAAAATTCATTTTATGTCTGTCTATCTCTCTATCTAATCATCTCCTTTTTTATTTCTCTGAGATTGACTAGGCTGAGGTATTAGGAAGGTTACCAGATCTTTGAGTTATAAAACAATTTGAATTGAGAAGCCCCTGAATTTGGGAATCTATACAAAGCAAGCTTCTTCCCATATCTTGTAATGTTTGGTTATAATCAAGTTGGATGTACATTTAGATGAACAACAGAAGGAAGAAAGAACATTAATTGAATGCCTACTATATAACGGACATTGTGAAAGATATTTCACAGTCTTTTTCTCATATATGCCTCACATCGAGTGAAATTTTGTTTCCCCTTTTATGATGAAGTTCAGGGAATTTAAATAACTGGCCAAAGACTATAAAGTTAGTAATTGGCAGATAAGCCACAAGCAGACTTGCATTCTTTGTATGATTTTCACTTCTTCTTTGCCTTTTTTTTAAGGATTCGAATCTGTGTAATCACTGTTAATATTTACAGGTATGTGAATCCATGTAATCACTGAGTGTTCATACAATTGTTTTATTAGCATGACAATTTTTTAATTTACCTCTTGATTATCTTTCTCCCTCCTAAAAGTTGATATTGCTTTTTACTTTGCTAAAAAGATCAAGGCTACTCAACATGAGTTTCAATGTCCTTCCTTCTTTCCTTATTAAATTTATCTTAGCCTGCTTTTCCTGTCAGAGGGGAAAAAATGACCTTTTCCTAACCAAGACCTAAGGGAATAGGTGGATTGGAAAATGTAGAGTTATGGCTTTCAAAAATGTTGGCTGAAATTCACAGTAAGAAATACATGATACATTGTGATGTAGTATATACTCACACACACAGGTGCATATGCACATAAAACTGAAACTAAGTTTCATGAAGCAATACCCTAGCCATATATGAATCAATATGCTACTTTTCAATTAATTCCTCGTTTGTTTCTATAAAAAATTCCTGAAACAACAAATTAAATTTGTAATCTACAATTCCACAGTTTGAACCCAATGGGCTCAAAAACATTTTCCTTGTCACCCGGAAGCATCATTTTCAGTTCAAATCAAAGGAACAAAAAAAAGTATAAGATTAATGTCTTAATATTAAGAAAAATTATGCAATATTTGGAAATAAAACAAAAGTTTGACCTCATGTCATTCCAATGTTATGCTGGAGTTTTGCCAAAAGGCACACCATGGGATTATCTAATTCCCCAATAAAATATATCTTTGTTTGCCTTAGTATTTACTATGGATTAGAGCTAAGACTAGGCAAATTAGCTTGCTAACTTGTAGAATTTTCTCCCTGTATATCTATCTGGGAAGATGTATAATAACAAAGCGTTGGGCTTTATTATGGGATATTGGTTAGTTTTGTATCTGCCCTGGTAGTCTATTCCAAATTCTATCTTTCAGAGATGGTACTTATTGTCTCTTTTCAACCAACTTTACCATCCTGCTGCTGCTTTCGTCAATAAGTTAAAAAAAATCTTTGATGCACGTTTGTGATAAATTTGTGTGAGAATCATGTTTTTGTCTTTTGAAAATTATACTTTGAAATAAATCATGCTATACTATCTATTCTCTATGTGTACTTCTGTAGGGTTAAAGAGAGATTTAGCTATAAAAAGGCAAAGATAAAGAAGAGGCACTCTTCAATGTCATATTGAAGAACATCTAAATATGCTTTTCCATTGCATGCTGATGTTATTCATCTTTTCATATGACTTTCTGCTTTGTTGGACTTTATTTTTGTTGGCCCTCCATTATATGCTAACAACACTACAAATGAATGTAAGTATTAGAATTTTTCTTAATAAGAGAAACTCATTTATATTTATTTTATTATTCTTGTCACTTTTTTCTAAATTGTAACTGAAATATGAATATATGGAAATAATGTACTTACAAATCAATATCTCTATCCTATGCACCTCTGATCCACATTACAGTCAACAAATCACAAGTGTCTTTAATGTTCCATTTTTATTAATTTCTAAACTCAAAAAGTATTTAATTTTAACTCTGACAGTAAGGAAAGCACATAGTAAATCTAAAAGAGTAAATACTAGACAGGAAATAGATACAAATTCCAGATTACTTTATACCCTCATTGTGCATCAACATAATATTAATATTGCCATTTGATTTCTAGATATATCCTTTATTAATAACAAATAGATAAGAGCAATTTAATAAGTGCTCATGCTAAAATTGCATTTCCAAATAAACAGTAATAAGAAAATGTAATTCAATAACTTTATCAGTTTTTGATAAAAATCTACAGTATATTTTCTGACCTGCAACACAGGGCAAATGTCAATTAAAGAATATTTTTTAAGGCACATGAAAACATTATGGACCCCACATAATTTTAGTGTGAAAAACTATAAGGACATATTTGGATAATAGCACAGTTTTGCTCTAAAGCACACATAATCCTAAACCATCTCATGATATAATATCAAAACAGAGACAATTTGCACAAGCTAATGGTTTGGCAGTTCAGGAAACAAATGTTTAGTGAATTGGAGAGAAACAATTTGAAAATAACTCTAAGGAACCCAATTGGTTCCCATTCTGTCCTCCATTGCTACACAGGAATACACTGCTGTCGGGGAATTATTAAACAAAGTCTGTCATGGAAAGAACACTGTCTCTTATTCATACCTCTGACATCTGTCTTTGTTGTGTGAATACTTCAGTGTTATTCAATGACCAATATCAAAGATTGTATGTAGCCACCTTCCATACAAATATTTCACATCCTGTTTGTGTCTAGTTATAGATAACAAATCCTCACACTATACAAACATGATGAAAACATCAATCTACAAGTATTTGTGTTGAAAATATTTGCTAAAACAAAATCAAGCATGACATCATCAGGGGCATGCTTTTCGTTGTATCACCTGTTCAAAATTCAAAATTTCTTTCTCTATGAATTGTTTGCTTCAAAAGTCATAAAGAACAATATATTACACTACTAATAAACTAGTAGTTCTCCCTATCTGATAAATCAAATGTTTAAAAAAATTACCCTTTTACTTTGGGAATTATTTGATTAAAAATTGACTAAGAAGAGAAGTTTCAACAGATTTTTGTACAAGCTCTATGAAAAAGTATTATCTCTGATCAAAAAAAAATGGCATTAAACAGCAGTACTATTTATTTTCTCATAGTTTCATAGGTCAGAAGTCTAGGCATTGGGTGGCTTGGGTTTGCCAACATCTAGATCTGAAATCTTCCTGAAGTCTCTAGGGGAGAATCCATTTCCAGGCTCCTTCAGATTGTCAGCAGAATTCAATTACATAGGGTTGTAGGACTGAGGCTCTCATTTCCTTCCTGGCTGATAGTGAAGGGTCATTCTCAACTTCTAGAGGCTGCTCAAATTCCTTGATTCCTGGTCTCTATCCTCCATCTTCAAAGCAAGCAACTGTAGTTTGTCTTTTTAACACTTATATATTTCTCTGACCCTTCTTCTGTGCCAGATCTGCTCTATCTTCCTTTTTGGCCATGTCTCTCTGACTCCAACTGGCAAACTTCTCTGTTTTTAAGGTCTTGTGTGATTGAATTGGGACTACTCAGATAATCCAGAATGATTTTTATATTTTAAGATCATCTGTTTAGTCACCTTCATTATATCTACAAAGTCTCTCCATACTAATACCTAGAATAGCATTTGATAGAATATCCAGGAGATGGGGAATGGGGGAACATCCTTAGAAGTCTGTCTACCTATTAGTAAACCAGTATTCCTCCTTAGCTGATACTTTATTGTTGAAACAATTTAGTAGACTATGTTAATTTTTGTTATGTTTCAAACAGTATTTTCCATAGGTTGTGCTTGGCATTTTCTCTGAATATCTGGTTCTATTTATTAAATGCTTACGGGCCAAATATAATGCTGTTTATGCTTTCTTTCTCATAATACTTTAACCTCAAGCTAATGAACAAAATATTCTTATGAGAATTCTGATTAAAAAATACATCTTTAACTTGCTTATATTCTGTCAAATTATTTAACATTATAACAATCACACATATTACTATATCACAGTTTTAATATTCCAACAATTACATTTCAATATAATTAATTTCATCTGTAATTGAAAGTATTTGTAGGTATTAGAAAGTCGTCTGAGACACTGCATGGGCTTCAGCATATGTTAAATGGGTTTCATGGCATAAAACGATCCCTGAAATATTAGAATCTCTTATGTCTAAAAACAGACTCAACCATTTTCCACTAAAGTTTATCTCCTCAACTGACTCCTTAATTTTATTTTACCCAGCACCACTCTTTTAGCTGGTTAGTTTATAAATCTCACTCTCCTTTGGAAGCAATTTCTCTCTGTGATGAGTTCTCAAGATTTATTTTCTTATAACATTTTAAACTTATAGATAATTTTCAAACCTGCACAAATTAGAGAGAAGAGTGGAAAGGATACAGATGTTTTAATCAAATCGTTCCATCACAATAACTAATAACTGATCGCCAGACTTTACTGCCATTTACTGTTCCCTACCTGGCAAGTTAACTTTGGGCAAATCCTAGGCATTGTATATTAATTTTTCAGTTTGTATCTCTAAATGATAGAAAATTCCAAACAAAGACGCAATACATCTACAAACATAAAATGGGAATTATTCTTTAATATGACCAAGTATTAAGTTTGTATTTACACCTTCCTGATTGTGATACTCATATTTGTGTTTTACAATATTATATACATAATTAAACATTTTTCACTTGAGATTGTAGATTCACATTCAGTTTTAAGAAGTAATAGAAAGATAGCTGGTGTATCCTTTATCCAGTTACCACCAATGGTAACATCCTGCAAAATTACAGTACAATATCACAACTAGGATATTGGCATTGTTACAGTCCAGGCATAGAACCCTTCTATCATCATAAGGATCCTTTACATTGCCTCTCACCCCCACTTCCTTAATCCCTAATGGTAAAAATTCTAATCTATTCTCCACGTGTATAGTATCTTCTTCTTAAGCATGTTATGTAAATGGAATATGGAATAATACAGGATATGAACTTTTGGGATTGGCTTCTTTCCACTCATAAATTTCTGGAGATTCCCCCAGATTGTTGTGTGTATCAAAAGTCTATTTCTTTTTATTGCTGAATAGTAGTCTATGGTATACAGGTGCCATTTTTTGTTGTTGTTTAACATTTACACAATGAAAGACATATGGACTGTTTATAGTTTTAGGTTATATCAAATAAAGCTCTTATAAACATGTGCGTACAGGTATTTCTCTGAGATAAATGTTCTTAAGTGCATCTTCTAAGTTGTATGGTAATTTCTTGTTTAGTTCTAAAAATAAAAACAACAAAGAACTTTCAAACTATTTTTCAGAGTTTTATTAATTTATATTCCCAACACCAATGTGTCATTGTGTAATCCAGTTAGTCTGAATTCTCTCTAGCACTTGGTGTTGTGAGGTGTGCAGTAACACCTCATTCTGTTTCTTTTTGTATTCTCCTAATGACTAATGGTATTGCTAATCTTTCCAATTGCTCATTTGCCATCTGCATCTCTTTTTTGGTGAAATGTTTCCTCATGTCTTTTTCCTATGTTCTAATAGGACTGTTGCTCTTTAAGGTTGAGATCTGAGAGTTCTACAAATATTCTCAATATTAATCCTGTCAAATATATGGTTTTCAAATATTTTCTCCAGCTCTGTAGTTTGTCTTTTTAGCACCCTAATAGAAATTTTCTTAGGGTAGTGTTTTTTCAACTTTGAGGAAGTCCTACTTTCTAAATTTTGCTTTAATGGATCACACATTTAGTGTGAATTTTGAAAACACTTTATTTAAATTTTCATATTTCAAAATTCCTTACTTTTTTCCAGTTTTTTTTTAAGGTACTTAGATTACACAAATGTCACATAAAAAATATAGGGGATTCCCATATACTCTGTTCCCCACACATCCCACAGTTTCCCACATTAACAACATTCTTCATTAATGAGGTACAGTCATTGCAATTGATGAACGCATTTTGGAGCATTGCCACTAAGTGTGGATTAAAGTTTACATTGTAGTTTACTCTCCCACTCAATTTGGTAGGTTATGGCAAGATATATGATGGTTTGCATTTGTCAGTGAAATGTCATTCAGGACAATTCCCAAGTCCCCAAATGCCTCTGTAATGCCTCTGTATTACACCTGGTTTTCACTTTCATTGCCTTTTTTTTTTTTAATTTATTTTATTTATTTCTCTTCCCTTACCCCACCACCCTAGTTTTCTGTTCTCTGTGTCTATTTGCTACATGTTCTTCTTTGTCCGCTTCTGTTGTTGTCAGCAGCATGGGAATCTGTGTTTCTTTTTGTTTCGTCATCTTGTTGTGTCAGCTCTCCATGTGTGCAGCACCATTCCTGGGCAGGCTGCACTTTCTTTCACACTGGGTGGCTCTCCTTATGGAGTGCACTCCTTGCGCATGGAGCTCCCCTACGCGAGGACACCCCTGCATGACAGGGCACTCCTTGCGTGCATCAGCACTGTGCGTGGGCCAGCTCCACACGGGTCAAGGAGGCCCCAGGTTTGAACTGCAGACCTCCCATGTGGTAGACAGACGCCTTCACTACTGGGCCAATTCCGTTTCCCTCTCATTGCCTTTAGAATCTCCAGTGGTCACTGCCTCCACATCAGTGATATAATTTCTTCCATTGCTAGAATCACAGTAAGTCTATAGTAAAATACCAATAAGTCTACTTTACTACACAGTTCATTCCCCAATCCTGAGGAGTCTGGGATAGTGATGTCCACTCCACTGCTAATTGAGAGGGGGCTCCAATCCAATGGGGTCAATGGATGGGACTTTCTTCCTTGCAGTTGGAGACTCTCTTGTTTCTTTGGATGGTTAGTTGTCCATCATCACCTCCTTGCTAGTTGTCCTGGGTGAGACCAATGAACTGGAGAGTAAGTGTGAGATTCAGGGCCCAGCTGGCACATGGACAGCCCAAAGATTTAAGTCTCTTGGATGTACACCTACCAATTCTAGTACTAATTATAGGTTCAAATAGAAAGACAAAAGAGCCATGTGTAGGGAAACCACAACTGAGTTCAATTCTGTCACAATGGGGAGCATAAATTCCAAAGAAGGGCCCACTGGCAAGGCACTAAATTCCTGAGCTATCTGCCCTGCCAATAGTATCTGGATGTTTCCAGAGCCCTCAGGAACCTTGCTATTTGAGGTAGTATTTGTCTTTACTCATTTGTCTTTACCTTTACCACTTTTGGCCAAGGTCTTTTTCCAGTTTCATTGCTAGCTGGTGCTTGTAGTAATCTCTCCAAGCCAGGGAGGCTCATCCCTGGGAGTCATGTCCCACACTGGGGGAAAGGCAATGTATTTATATGCCGAGTTTGGCTTACAGGGAGGCCGCATTTGAGCAACAAGGAGGCTCCCAGGAGGCAACTCTTAGGCACCCTATAATATTAGGCTAGGTTTCAATTTCAAGAGTAAAGATTCATATGCACAGTCATCAATATTAAAGGCCCATCAATGGAAAATCCTCTTTCACTAGTCATGGTCCTTGTACTTGTGGGATACTTGCTGCCCCATTAGAGAATGTGGCAGAGCTCCTCAGGATGGGAATTTGATATTCCTTTGATTACTATGTGAATCTCCACCACTGCGATAATGCCCCACGAAAATTTGAGCATATTTATATGCCTTATATATATGCCCAGGTGAGTCTCCTCCCATGTATCCTCCATCACTGAAACCCTTCACCAATGATCCTCCCGTGCAATAACTGTAACCTTTCTGTGATACACAACTTCTTCAAAAATGAAGCCAATAAAATAAATAAGAAAATGAAGTAATAATGAAAGTTTTAAAAATAAGATATAAAGAGAATCCGCAAGATGGTGGCTGAGTAAGGAAATTCTAGTATCAGCTTCTGCTACAGGGCAGCTAGGAGCTCTCTGGAGCTTGCTGAAGCACCTGTTTGGGGGCTCCAGATGACCAGAGAGCATCCTGCAGCATACTTGAAGGAATGGCAGGAGGAGACTGCCATCTACAGAGAAGATTTGTAACTAGAGTGTTCCATGTGATGGAGGCTGGTGCCCCTCCTCCCCTGGAGACACAAGCTGCCTTCAGAGCTATTCTGCGGCTGGAATTGAAAGCTCCACTTCCCCAAAATGGGGAAGGAAGAGACGGTTGGGCATCAAGTTCAGCTACTGGTAAGAAAATTCAGCAGGCTAAAGTATAATCCTAAGATTATACTTGTCCAAGTCAGAAAGAGGCCAGTAGCCACCATCTTAACTCAGTGCATGCCAGGAGGGGAAGCATTTCTGACTGAAATTTACAGTGCTGGTAGGGACTGGCTTCTTTCTATACAGTTCAGGTTGCAGCTCTGGCTTAGGCCCCAGCCCCACCACCAGCAGGAAGGAAGCTGGGGGGCCTGCATCAATCTCTCTGGGAAATAGCTGGCTAAGCCATGGAGGCTAGTGCTTATCCTACTTTGGTAGCACACCATACCCCAGGAGCTATTCTGTGACTGTAATAAGAAGCTCCGTTTCCTAAAAACAAGGGAGGAGAAGACAGTTGGCCACTGATTTTGGCTACTGATTAGTAGACTCAGCTGGCTAAGGTATAACCCTAGGAAGAGCTAGAGTATGAATTTGTCTAAGTGGGAAAGAGGCCAATGGCTGCCATTTTAACTTTGTCCCCAGCATGAGGGGAAGCCTGGCTGACTGAAAATCACAGTTATGGTAGGGACTGATTTCTTTCTGCAGCCCTAGGCTAGGCTTCACCCTACCTCTGGAAGGGAGGATGCTGGAAGGCCCTGCACCAGTCTATCCAGGTAACTACAGGTATCTTTGGCTGGCAGAGACTGAATAATCAGAAGTCTACTGGGGCAACTGCAGTTATCTTGGACCCATACTGCATAGACTTCTGCCCACACCTGCAGCTTCACCCCACTCCAGGCAGGGAAGAAAGTGGCATGAAGTTTCATCAGTCTCTCTGGGCAACTACAGTCTAGGCATGCATGACTAGGATTATTCCACACAGCTGTGGCTCTGTCCCTTCCCCCAGCAAAAGAGAAAATTGGGAGAAGCTTCATTGATCCCTGGTGTAATGGGGGAAGATTAAGCCTCCACAGCCTATAGCACCAACAAATCCTACATTTCTGCTACACAACCAGCAAGGGAGAAAGTGAAGGAAGCCTTAAATTAAAGAGAAAAACTGCACCCAGAATAAATATTGTAGCAAGTCAGATGCCAAACACCAACAAAAAATTGCAAACCTCACCGAGAAAAAGGATATCACGGCCCAGTTAAAGGAATAAGATAAGCCTCCAGATGACATAAAGGAGTTGAAACAACTAATCATAGGTGTTCAAACACATCCAAATAAATTCAATGAGATGGCTAAAGAGATTAAGGATATTAAGAAGACATTGGATGAGCACAAAGAAGAATTTGAAAGTATACATAGAAAAATAGCAGATCTTATGGGAATGAAAAGCACAATAAATGACATTTAAAAAAACATTGGAATCATATAATAGCAGATTTGAGGAGGCAGAAAAAAGGATTGGTGAGCCTGAAGAATGGCTTCTGAAAGTGAACATACAAAAGAATAGATGAAGAAAAGAATGGAAAAAATTGAACAAGGTCTTAGGGAACTAAATGACAGCAAAAGCATGCAAACTTATGTGTCATGGTTGTCACAGAAGGAGCAGAGAAGGCAAAAGAGGTGGAGGGAAAATTTGAAGAAATAATGGTAGAAAATCTCCCAGCTCTATTGAAGGATATAAATATCCATTTCCAAGAAGCACTAAATAATCTCATCCAAAAAAAAAATCCTAATATACCTAATCTGAGAAACATACTATTCAAGATGTCAAATACCAAAGATGAAGAGAGAATTCTGAGAACAGTAAGAGAAAAGCATCGCATAACATATAAGGGATACCCAATAAGATTAAGTGCTGATTTCTCACCAGAAACCATGGAAGCAAGAAGGCAGTGGTATGATATATTTAAGATACTACAAGAGAAAAACTTTCAGGCAAGAATCTTATATCCAGCAAGATTGTCGTTCAAAAATGAGTATGAGATTAGAATAATCACTGGTAAACAGAAACTGAGAGAATTTCTTACCAAGAGACCAAATTTTCAGGAAATACTAAAGAGTGTGCTAGAGTCTTAAAAGAAAAGACAGGAGAGAGAGGCCTGGAAGAAAGTCTAGAAATGAAGATTATATCAATAAAAGTGACTAAAAATGTGTTGAAATTAAAATATGACAGATAAAACTCAATTAGTCAGGAAAAAACTTAACCAACAATGTAACTTGTATTTATTAAGAAAACAGTAACTCAATGTTAAAAGAAATTTAAAAAAAGACCTAAATAACTGGAAGAATATTCGCTCATGGGTTGGAAGACTAAATATCATTAAATGTCAATTCTACTCAAATTGATATACAGATTCAATGCAATCCTGATAAAAATTCCACCAACGTTTTTTTAAATTGAAAACACAATTATTATCAAATTTATTGGGAAGGGTAAGGGTCCTTGAATAACCAGAAACATCTTAAAAAGGAAAAGCAAACCCTCATCTCCAGACTTTAAATCATATTACCTAGCTATAGTGGTAAAAACAGCATGGTACATGCATAAAGACAGACACATAGACCAATGGAACCACACTGATGGTTCAGAAACAGAACCTCACATATATGGTCAAGTGATTTTTGACTAGCATGTCAAACCTACACAGCTCAGGCAGAAAAGTCCATTCAAAAAATGGTGCTGAAAGAACTGGATATCCATAGCTGAAAGAAGGAAAAAGGGCCCCTATCTCACACCTTATCTAAAAATTAACTCAGAATGGATCAAAAACCTAAAAATAAAAGCATTAACCATAAAGCCTCTCAAAGAAATTTTAGGAAAATATCTTCAAGACCCGGCGGTAGGTGATGAATTCTTAAAGGAAATAGGAGGACTGAGATGGACTACCAATGTTTAATGTATTTAGAAGTTTTAATTCGCTTTACTCTAAAAGTGTGGAAATGTATAGAATGGATGGTAACCAATACTAAGTAACAGCTAGTTTATAAATGGGGATACGGCTGAAAATGGTAGTCTAGGGGTATAAATGACAACTGGCAGAATGCTAGAGAATAATCTAGGAACTGAATAGCACAGTAAACCAAGAGGTAGATGAGATTTGTGATTGATGGTACAAATGCGAGAGTGTCCTTTGTGAGCTAGAACAAATTACATCACTATAGCAGGGTGTTGGGAATATGGAGAAGCATGGCAAAAATACAACTGGAGTGACCTATGGACTGTGGTTAGCAGTAATAATATATTCTTGCATCTATGCCAAAGATGTACTGTGTTGATAATGAGGCAGTATGGAAAATGTGAACCAAATTTACGCTGTGGACATGGTAACAATCAGATGATATTATCTTATCTGTAACAAATTATATACCACAGTGTGGTGTGTTGATATATAGGTATTGTTTGGCTATTCTATACATGTGCATGATTGTTTTATAAGTTTACAACTTCTGTCATAAAAAATATATTTAAAAAATTATAATAGGGTGAGTTGGGGGAAAAACACACCAAATGTAAGATAAGGACTATAATTAGTAGTAAGATTTTGACAATATTCTTTCATAATTTGTAACAAACATCTCACAATAATGCAAGGTGTTGGTGGAGGGTGGATATATAGGACTCCTGTATGATGTCATGCATGTTTACTTTGTAAGTTCACAACTTTTACTGCACATTTATTGTTTATGTATGCTCTTATATAAATGATATAAAAATAATAATAATAGGGTGGGTTGGGGGAAAATACTTCGGTTACTAGTAATATTTTGACAGTGCTCTTTAATCATTAGTTTAAAAGTTTTAACAACAATGCAAGGTAATTGGTGATGGATGAGTTATGAGAGTCCTGTATCATGTTACATATGTTTGTTTTGTGAGTTCACAACTTTCACAACTGTTACTATACACTCATTGTTTATGCATGAGTGATATACTTAAATAAATTTTAGAAAATGAAAAATGGTATACAGTATAAAAAATTAAAAATAATAATAAAAAAATAAAAATTGGGCACAATAAAAATGTTTTTTGACATTTTGCCTTTCAGCACTCTAAGATATGTTGTCCTATATATACAGTGACATTTTCTTCCATTTATTGCCTCAGTGTCTTACTTTTTTCTTTTGTCCTCAAAGAAGTTTTAGGTTATAGAAAAGTCATGTCCTGAATACAGGGGACTCCCATATTTCCAATATCCTTCCCCTTTCTCCCCTTCCCTGATTAATAACATTTTATATTTGGGTAGTACATTTGTTATAACGAATGTACAAATATTGGTTTACAGTATGGTTTATATTTTGTAACATACGCTTACATAAACTTTGATGCAACTCAACATGGCCTGTATCCATCATAGCAAGATCATGTAGAACATTTCCATTGCCCCCAAAATGCCCCATTCCATCTATTCTATTCCTCTCTCCCACTCCCCTCAGGACTCACAGCAACCACCAAGCTTCACTCCTTGAAGGATAAGCTTCATATTTAATTGCAACAACACTGAGGGCTTGACACACTGGTCTGTCCTCCCCTTTTAGGCACCACCCATGCTCTCGAGAGACTCTCACCTCTGTATTTAAGAATGTAGCATGCCTTCCCAGGATGGGACTCCACCACCTTGCAGCTATTTATGTGGGTCTCCACCCACTGATGTAACATACAATGGCACGATGAACACTAGCATACTCTCCAGAGGACTGTCCCAGGTGCACCCTGTCCTAAATGTCCCCACGTATCCAAAACTCCAAACCAGTAACCCTCACTTACCATATTGCCAAAAGAGTGCTCCCAACATTGTAGTTTCAACAATGTACCCACCAATCCTCAGTGTTCACCTGCTCCCTCCCCAAACACTCACCCCTTTTCTGGATAGTCCAACCCAACTTCCCCACCCCACTGCCCTGTCAAACCATTACCACACAACCCAACAGTATCATTACACAACTGTCATGTCCCTCTACTGTACAACTACACACCTCTACCCTAACATATCTATCTCTAAAGCAGGGGATCTTAACCTTTTTTGTTCCACAGACCCTCTTGCAGGCAGGTGAAAAGTACAGATCCCTTACTAAGTCCACACTATACTGTATATTACTTAATCCCTACACACATCCCTACAAGAATAATGTGTTTTTTAATCAAGCTAACAGATCCCTTGTTAAGAAACTCTGCTCTAGAGCCTGAAGGCCTAAAGATATTCTATTCCACAATTTTTTTCTAAAAGGTTTATAATTTTACATTTTAAATTTGAGTATGGTTCATCTTGAGTTACTTTTTTGATAAGATATGGGATTTAGTTGGTATTCTTTTTCTTTTCTTTCTTTTTTATTTTATTTTTGTGCCTATTGATAGCCTATTGCTACAGCACCATTTTTTTTAAAACACTGTCTTTCCTCCAAAGATTTGCTTTTGAACTTTTAACAAAAATCACCTGCGAAATTATTGTGGATTTATTTCTGGGTTCTTTCTTCTGTTTTATTGATCCACATGTCTTCCTTCTGCCAATACCACACAGACTTGATTGCTGTAGCTACACAGTAATTATGGAAATCAAGTGGACTTCTTCCTCCTGCGTTCTTCTTTGCTTTCAAAATTTGTTTCAGCTATTCTGGTTTTCTGGTTCCTTTCTCTTTGCGTACACATTTTAGACAACCTTGTCTATTTCAACAAAACAAATTACTGGGGTTTTAATAGAAATTATGTCAAATCTGTATATCAATTTCTTTTTATACTTTTTTCTCCCTAAGATGGCTCTCTCATCTGTTTGCTTGTTGTTGTTGTTTTGCTTGTTTTTTTTTATTGTTCCTGGTTTTTGCTCATTATTTTCTCATTGTTTTTTCTCATTGTCTGGTCATTGTCTGTTCTTTTTCTTTTTGAGGCACCGGGAACTGAACCTGGGACCTCCCATGTGGGAAGCAGGCACTTAACTGCTTGAGCCACATCTCCTTCCTGCTTGTTCAGTTTTACTTATTGTCTGCTCATTGTTTGCCCAGAGTCTTGCTCATTGTTTTTTGGCTCATTGTCTGTCTTTTTTATTTTATCATTATCTGCTCATTGTTTTTGCTTATTATAGTCTCGTTTTTGCTTGTTGTCTGTTCGTTGTTTCTGCTCATTGTCTGCTTGTTATTGGTTTGTCTTCTTTAGGAGGCAACAGGAAATGAACCTGGGACTCCCTGTGTGGGAGGCAGGCACTCAACTGCTTGAACCACATCTACTTCCTGTATATCAATTTCAGGAGAATTAACATCTTTATAATGTTAAATCTTCTAATCTGTGAATGTGGTATGTGTTCTAGTTCCCAGATGGTAAAACAAATACCATACAATGGATTGGCTGAAATAATGGGGACTTATTAGCTCCTAAGTTTAAGAGGAGAAGAAGTCCCAAAAGAAGGAATCAACAAAGTGATGCTTTCTCCCTGAAGGCTGTAGCATTCTGGGTCTGACTGCTGCTGAGCCTTTGTCCCTGAGTTTTCTGTTATATGGAAATGCAGATGGTGGTGTTTTCTTCCTTCTTCTTGGGATTCCATTGACTTTCGGCTTTTTCCTTTATGTATGTCTTCTCTCTCTATGTTTGAATTTAAATCTACCTATAAAGGACTCCAGCAATCTGGATAAAAGCCCAATGTGAATCAACTGGGCCAAATCGTAATTGAAGTAACATTTTCAAGAGATCCTATTTATAATGGGTCCACACTCACTAGACTGTACATGGAGACAAAGAACATGTCTATACTGTGGTACACAATTAAATATATCATAGTCTGCTCTCTGGAACCCAAAAATACATGTTCTTCCTACATTCAAAATACATTAATTCCATTATGACATTCCCAAAACCTTAAGTCATCACAATGCAAACTACAATATCTCATCAAAATCAGTAATGGGTCTGGTCTGTCCTGGGGCAAAATTTCTCAGTCTAATAGACCTATGGAAGCTAGAAAACAGCTATCTGCTCCCAATATACAAAGTAGGTTGGGCATAGGATAAATATTCCCATTCCAAAAGGGAATAATTGGAA
This sequence comes from Dasypus novemcinctus, assembly GCF_030445035.2. NCBI lineage: Eukaryota > Metazoa > Chordata > Mammalia > Cingulata > Dasypodidae > Dasypus > Dasypus novemcinctus. The sequence continues at coordinate 29,425,879 of NC_080687.1, forward strand.
GGAAAACAGGGGTCACAGATCCCCAACAAGCTTGAAAGCCATCAGGGCACACTCCATTCAATCTCAAGGTCTGAGAGCAGTTCGTGGCATGAAACTTTTTCCTTTGGGCCTGATGGAGTGGAAGAGCCACCTTTCAAAGCACTTGTGCAGTGGCTATGCTGTCACTGAACATGGAGTATAGGGCCTACCCTCTCTGAGCACCAGAATTGCAGCTGGCTGTCAGCAAATGTCCAGGCACAGACCTAATCCACTCCCCTTTCTAAGCATTTGGCAGGTGCTCAGGCTGGCCAGGCATGCTGGGGCATGGAACCTACTCTCCTCTCTCCAACCATTGGGATGGTGATCAGACTTTGCAAATTCCAGGACACAGATTTCATCATCTCTGAACATTGGAGTGGGGACTCTCTCCCTAAATCCTTAAACATTGGAGTACAAGCCCTGCCATCTTTGAGAGCCAGGATAGGTGTCCCTCCAGGCTCAGGTACAGACCCATCCTTTTCACACATGTTGGGGGGGCAGCACTTTCTTGGCCAGAGGAAATCTTTTCTGTTTAGACCTCTGGTTCCATGGTTCAACCCTTGAAGGGATGTTTGCTTTAACTGGTTCTTTCTCTGTCCCTTTCAGTTAGACTGTCAAGTGGTTCTGCTCATATAAATTTAGCAAAATCTTTCTAAGCTTTGTATGCAGTTGAGGGGGTTTCAAACCACTGGGCAAAACCACTTTCACAGATCCTTCCTGGTTACCAGCATTTGAATTCCTGATATCTACATAAATGGCTGACTGAATCCATATTCAGACACACCCCCTTTAGCAAAGGGTTGTTCAATTAAAACTTCACGTGCAGTCCTGGGGACTCATTTCTTGAAAGCTCAGGAGCTTCCCTAGTGTGCCAAGGAGCCCATTCAGCCCTGGCTGCCTCTGGAGCAACCTCAGGGTCACTGTGCAGTGCACCTGACTGAGCTTTAGATGTTCATTTGGTTAGAGTTTAACAGTTTTATAAGGGACAGCTCTCTAGTCCTCATGGCATCACCACTATATCTCTGAAGGGAAATGGGACATGCATGATCTCTGTCACTGTTGTTATTTTATTAAATTACCCTTTCATTGTTAAGTTACAGGTACTGATGGAATCATATTCCCCACCCAGAATGCTTCTTCTCAGATTCAGCTACAATACAAGATAAAGGGGATGGTTCAAAGGGCAGGGTCACTAAGAACAGCATACATTCTGCCTTATTCTCCTAATGTGGGAACATGAGATTTTATTCCCATTAGAAATCCTTGCTGTGTTAAGCTTGGACTTTGAGGAGAACCATTATTTATGAACCATAATCTGTGCTAAAGGAGTTAGCCCAAGGTGTGGGTTATAACTGTAGTTTTCATTTTTTTCTCCCTAATGAATCAATGAAGCTTTGACTTGGAAGTTGACTTGGCCCAGTAGTTAGGGCATCCATCTACCACATGGGAGATCCGTGGTTCAAACCCTGGGTCTCCTTGACCCGTGTGGAGCTGGCCCATGTGCAGTGCTGATGTGCGCAAGGAGTGCTGTGCCACGCAGGGGTGTACCCCGTGTAGGGGAGCCCCACGCGCAAGGAGTGTGCCCCATAAGGAGAGCCGCCCAGCGTGAAAGAAAGTGCAGCCTGCCCAGGAATGGTGCTGCACACATGGAGAGCTGAAGTGACAAGATGATGCAACAAAAAGAAACACAGATTCCCGTGCTGCTGACAACAACAGAAACGGACAAAGAAGACGCAGCAAATAGACGCAGAGAACAGACGGGGGTGGGGGGAGAAATAAATGAAATAAATAAATCTTTAAAAAATAAAAAAATAAAATAAAGCTTTTACATGTTTAAAAATAAAAATCAGGGCCCAGGACCTAGCTCCAGCAAAAAATTTTTCTACATCCAAATGTTTATTTAGTTTATAACAACCATAACACACTCAGTAAATCTTACAGAATATAAAAGGGAAAACCTTTGGAAATTGATCTGAAAGTTCAGGACATATTTGTGAAACATATATATAAACATAAAACTCAAAGGTAACACTAATGATACTTAATATTTGAAATTAGTTTTTCCTAATTAATCTACTTATGTCCTTGATTCACAAAATGTTCCATATTTTTCTGCTGTAACTTTGTACAAGGTGTGTATCAAGCAGAAGAGTGTATGGTTATGAGCATAAAGTAATATTCTATAAATGCTTTTGTAGTCAAAGTTTTATTTTCCTTGCTCAGGATAAAGTGAAAGAGTGGTAGTGCCCAGATTCATCACAGAATAGATTCTTGGGAAACTTGACCTTCATTATTTGGATCTGAAGGAGCAAAAAATGGGCACAGTGGTTCCACAGCAGAAGTTTTTGTGAATAAATATATGGGATCCATTGCTAAAGTTATAAAAGGAAATGTTTCCAATATCCATATCCCAGAAAATCCCTACTCAATGCAGCCAAGGTTCACCTGGAGGGCAATCAAAGATGCAGTGCTGGCCTGCCTGGATAGACTGGAAATATTCAAAATCACTATTTCTGATTCCTTTGTGCTTAAGAGTTTAATTCTCAGCTTAACCCTTTCCACTGATATGTTACTATAAGGTGCAAAGAGAAACTAGGCTGCACCTTCTAGGCTTAGCTTGGAAATCTCCTCAACTAAGCATCTAAGTTCATTTATTACAAATTTTACTTCCAATCTGGCATCAGGAAAATACTGACTTCATCAAAATTATTGGGAAGAGTTCCTTCTTTTTTTCTGGAAAAGACTGCATAAAATTGGCTTTAATTATTTTTTAAAACATTTGGTAGAATTCTCTGGTGAAACTATCTGCATCCAGACATTTCTTTTACATGATTTTTTAAATTGCAAATTAAATTTCCTTATTTGGAATAAGGTTATTTAAATTATCTATTTAATACTAGGTAAGTTGTGATAGTTTGTGTTTTTGAGGAATTGGTTCATTTAATATGAATTGTCAAATATTTGTGTAGAGTTGTTCACAGTGTTTCCTTATAATTCTATTTATGCATTGCCTGTAGTGATAGCCCCATTTTTAATCCTGATATTGGTAACTTTTGTCTTCTCTCTTTGTAAGTCTTGCTAGATGTTTGTTAATTTTACTGATCTTTCAAAGAACCATTTCATTGTTTCATTGATTTTCTCTTTTTTTGTTTTTAATTTCATTGATTTCCTCTTTTATCTATGTTATTTCCTTTCTTCTGTTTGCTTTGAGTTAGTTTTGCTCTGCTTTTTCTAGGTTCTTGTCATAGGGGTTTAGAATATTGATTTTTTTTTTCTTTTCTACTAGATATATTTTGTGCTATAAATTTCTCTCTTAGCACTGCTTTACTTGTGTCCCAAACATTTTGGTGTATTTTTTATTTCATTCAGCTCACAGTATTGTTTTTCCTCGGTAATTTCTCTTTAACTGACTTATTAATAGGAAGCATTTTCTTTTCTTTTTTTTAATTTCCAAGAGTTTGGCTATTTTATTGATAATTTTCTTTTATTGCATTCAAGTTTTATTCCTTTGTGGTCAGAGAACACACTGCATGATTTCAATTCTTTGAGGACCTTTTGGAGTTTGTCTTGCTTGGGATGTTATGTGGAAGTCCTTCTGATGATAGGAGCAAACATAGAAAACCCAGAAAACAGAGAATACATCAAAGTTCAGCTTTGTTAGATAAGAGGTCCTAGAGAGGGGGAGGCAAAAATGGAGGCTGCAGAAGGGATGGCTGGGCTTACCTACTACAAGCATTGATGAAGGAGGAGGAAGGCATACGTGTGTCTCGGCTCTTAACTTTATTGTGACCCTATGGATGAGGGGGATTGGAGGTTTCAAACTCGATGGAGTAAAAAGCAGATATGGCAAGAGCCATTTGGAGAAGCTGAGGGTAGCTTCTAACTTTTTATCATTCAAGTTATATGGAGGTACAGGCCTTGCCAATAAATTCTGCAGTGGAAAAGGACAAAGGAACTTTCAGACAAGAAGCATTAAGGGCCGTTGGGAGAAAAAGCGGCAAAGACCCCTTGGAGAATGAACTAAGCGTGGCTTTTATCATCCAAACTGTATTGAGGCACAGGCCCTGCTAGCTGTGGTCATGCCCAGGGCAGAGGTAACTGGGGTGGTCTCTCAAAGGGAAAGTTATGATTGAGCCAGGTGGGACGATGTACCAAATATAATTTATTTCATGCCATTACAGTATTATAACTAGGATATGGTCTGTATTGCTACTGAAATTAAAACTCTGAATAAATGTATGTGTATATGTATATGCATATTTTTATGTATATATGCAGCACAGGAAGAGGACGTGGGAGTACAAGAATGTCAAAGGGACAACAATTTCCAGAACTCTGCTTCTTAAGTGGGTGGTCAACATCAGCCAGAACATTTTGGTTGACTAAAAATCATGAAAGACATTTTTTATTCAGAAAATTCTGCTTATAACATTGGAGAACATCAGTTTGAATTAAAAAAAAACAAACAAACTGGGAAGCATTTCTTAGGAGGAATCTGGTTTGGAAGTTATAATACTACTGTTGATGCTGCTATGCAAAAATTTCCCTCCACAAAGCATCATACTTTCTGAAGCAGATATTCTTATTGCAATGATATTCATAGTTTTATAAAAATTCTTATGTTCTTATATAAATTAAAATAATTTTTAAAAGGTAGAAAATATTAATATATCGGTCACCATCTTCAGTACATCACCTTGATAAGTATAAGTTCATTTGAAAGGATTATTGTTACATTACAGAAGACTCTCTCCTATAGGTTCAGCATAATTTTTAGCCAATAAAACACTTATTTTTAAAACAGTTTATTTCAAGTTCTTCTAATAAAATATTTTATTCTGTTTTGCATGCTCTTTTTATTGATTATATTTTATGTGTTTATGATCTGCCTGATAGAGTTTAGTTTTTATTAATGTCAATATTTGTAACAAAGCCCAATTGATTAAAATATGAAAAATACCATTATACAAATTACTTATAGCTGCATAATATTAACGATCTAATTATATGGATGCTTTTTATTAAATTGACTATTGTTGAACATTATGTCTGGCAAGACATTTGATCCAATACATTTTTCACACATCATCATAAATTAGGGATACTCTAGAAGTAAACCATTTGTATTAAAAAATAAAGAGAAAGAAACTTTGTGATATGATTTATTGTCAAATGATCAAACTTCAAAGAGTTGCCTGAAGCAGAATTATTATCTTGAGAGGGGTCTGCAGGACAAAGAAAACAATAATGTGATTACTACGGGAAAGATGAGAACATATTTTTTAAGAAGTTGCATTTGAAATTTATTTTTATTTTCCACTAATTAGTTCCTGTTAATTTGCATATAAAATTACATTTATAAAAGTGGTAAAAGAAGCTACTTTATTGAATGTGTAGCTTTAACATTCATATATAAAATACACTTGAATTATCCTGATGTTCTCAAATTCATATATAATTAGTTTAGGAATTTAAAAAGATTTTAAATTTTCTATATTACCCATGTAAAATAAGAATTTACTTCCATTCCCATTAAGGAAATTTAAAATTAATAATTTGATAGACTACATAAGATGAATTCTCTTAAGTTTATTTAAAAAATTGAGATTAAAATATAGAGGTAATAAATTGACTCACATTAAGAGAAATAAGCACATAGATCATATTAGATAATTTTTCAAACATGTCTACTCCAAATGTTCTTTTTTCTGGTCATAAAATAATCATATTAACATCAGGCCATACTTACAAAGACATTCTAAAATGATTTTAATATATTAGAAAGTTATCCTCATTGTAAAATTAAGTTATTTCCTACATATGGAATATTTGGATTTCCAACATATACTTATTCACCTTTCAAGTGAGCTAAGAGATCCATTTAAGATTTCTAAATCTGTAGTATGTTTTAAAAGAACTAATATTTTGTCCCAAGACCTTTGGCAATTACAATGCAATACATCTGCAAACAGAATGGATTCTGTTCTACTTTTAACTCCAAAAATGTGAACTTCAAAAGGTTCATAGAAGATGTATTACATTCTAGCATAGGTACCTGTCACATATAAGAACTAGTTAACTAATTTGCTTGCTTTGGGGTCATATTTTTTTTTTTACAAACTATATATAATTCTTTGAATTCAAACTCATAAAATCTGTTGATGAGGTTCAGCTTCAGAGGAATATTTCCTGACTCTTAATATTTCAAAAAACACATTTCTGGAAACTTTACTATATTAAATCTTATTAATACAGAGGTCTGGGGCAATCGTTATTGAGTTGTCATCAGAGTCTACAGAATATAAATCTAAACAAATGTATCCAGTATAAAAAGAATTCTTTATTAAAACCACCTTTCCTTAAGGTTCTATTACCTCAATATGTGATTTTTGTGTGTTTAAACAGAGCTTTCTCTCATGTCACTGTAACTGACCACTACTTGCTTGCATTCCATCAAAAGTGACACGATTAAGAGTTGGGAGGAACTGTTTGGAAAACTTACTGTTCCGTTATAAAGTACAGCCAGTCAAATCGATCATCTTAGGTACAGCTTTATTATGAAAGATGGTGCTCAAATATGCCTATGGTTCAGGCAATTAAAGTTCTTCCAAATGACTATGATTATTTTTAACTCACATTGCCTTACATTTTTCTCATCTGTTTTCCCTTTCCTTTTTAATCTTTCTCCTTTTTAACACCACATTCCAAAAGATGAAATCAGTTGTTAACTGAATGTCTATTCTTGAAGCGAAGTCATTTATTTAAGAAAATGAGCCTGAGATTTATCCATATTAGTGGTTAACTTTCTTAAAATGCTGACATTTGATCCTCATCTTGCAAAATGCACCAGTTTTTAAAATGTGTTTCCAAGGGAATGAAAAGGCTAAGCTTCAGAAATCCAGAGACTGTTATATGTGATTTGCTATAGCTCAGGTTACAGCAAGGTGGAAACAATGTCAGCAGGAGCAAAATCAACTTTTTATATAATTCATTGTGTATAACCATCTATGCACTAATAAAGTCAGTATTAATATGTTGCCACTGTGCCTAATGATTCTGAAACACAAGTTTCGCATTTAAAATAGGGCAGTTATAATATACCCAGTTATAATACACTCTGATTTCACCATTGCTTGTGAAAATGTTAAACTGAGCCAGCGTTATAAATGTATTTCCAACATACTAATGGGCAGAGAAGGAATATCCAGCACTATTACAAGGAAGGTACCATCTGCTTTAACCAAATCAGGGGAAGATGAAGTTCACCTAGTTAGAGGCCGCTGGCATGTGCGTAGCCATTCAGTTGAGTAAGCAGTTCTAAACTGGTTATGTAGCATTAGCCAACTGTCTTTAAAGTGACCACGGTAGCTGCTGAGGGTAGGGAGAGGGTAGAAGAGATATAATGTGGGGGCATTTTCAGGACTTGGGAGTTCTCCTGGGTGGTACGGCGAGGACAGATTCTGGACAATGTATGTCCTGCCATGCCCCACTGGGTGGACTGGGGGAAAGTTACTACAATGTAAACCATTATTCATGTGGTGCAACAGTACTCCAAAATGTATTCACCAAACACAATGAAAGTCCCATGATGATGAAAGAAGTTGTTGATGTGGAAAGAGTGGGGTGAGGGGGGTGGGGGGTATGTGGGGACCTTTTATATTTTTGGAATGTAATATTTAAAAAAAATAAAGAGAAAGAAAAAAAAGGAAGAAGATACTTTCATTAAAATGAATAATAAAACTGTTAGGAAAGGATTATATTTCAATATTTATTCTTTATTGCTACTTCTCTATGTTTAAACTGTATCAATTATTTTATGGAAACAAGACTATGAAAGCCATTTTTATAACTAAATTTCTTCCAGACGTGTGGAATGGAAGTCCAGATTATTTAGATGCCTCAACCTCAACATCCCTGAGACAGGGTAACTATTCTTGTGGCTAAAATTCTGAGGTAAGAGATGCCACAATGCATCCCTGTACTTAAAGACTTGTGATAAATTTAGACACTTCCATAAATCCTTGAAAATATGTTTTTAAAATACCCATGTCTTAATTTAACAAGTTTCAATCATTAATTTTAAAGGACATTCATTGCTGAAGTGCAAGTAGCTTCTGTGACTGCAGCTAGAATTTATTTACCTCTTTATCCTCTAACAGGACTTCAATTCCAGGGGCTTCAGGTGTCAGCTCAAAATTATAAGGAGAAAATATTAATTGTCTTTCGCTTTCAGTGCACGTTCCCATGCATTTTCAGCCCAACTTTAGAGGTAGGGATTAAGAATGGCTTATTTTGGTTTAACTCCCGTTTTCATGTTCTTTTTCTCCTTCCTCCAATAGTGTGGTTTCCTTGTACCTGATTATTGTGGAGGGCTTAGATAGAAGTAAAGTGGTTGGAGTTCAATCAATATGAGACAGAGTGCTCTGGATGGGCCTAGGAAAGCATTTGAGACTGCTATTGAAGCAGACACAGCCTCTCCACCTGACAGAATTGCGCACACTCTTGCAGCTGAGTTTCAACCCTTTTGTTTCCCGCTAATGCACTATTGATCCTATGAGACTGAAAGGCCTTTTCCCAATGTGCATTGAGCCCAGAAAGTCACATCTTCCAAACATGGTGCTGCGTGTGGAAATTATGTTATTTCTTAAGTTCAATTACTCTATAATTTTCATATATAACAATTTGCTTCAGACTATGCCACTTAATGAATATGTTAAATCACTAATGAATTTCATTAAAAAGCTTTAAAGAAAATGTCACCTCTTTGAATTCCCTCAAAGAAAATCTTCAGCAATTCTATTGACACCCATTTCCTCCTAAATTTAGCTTTACTATTTTTCATGTCCAACATAATTTTCCCCAACCACATTAAAGTCATATTAATCCAAACATAAAACATAATCTGAACATATAAGACCCCTACTATCCTTTAGAACAATTTCCACTCATAAGTTTTTGACCATGTATTACTCTGATTTTCTTTATATTTTCATTCTGTAAGTCATAACCTATTTTTTAGAGTGAGGAGATGATATTTTTTCTTCCTTTGCCTTGGGAATCCAAATAATATTTTTGAAAAATTTAAGAGACTCAAGGTAATTGCATTTCAAAAGCCAGTTTCCTTAAGAAAAGATGTTATTTGGGATGAAAAGAGATCATACATTGTGAATTTTTGCTTCAATAAAATCAAACAATTTCCAGCAATTTTTAAAATCGTGTACACTCTCACTATGTGTATTTTTTTACACTTACATGCACAACTATATTAATGCATTATATACACTGCAAAGTACCTACAAGAGTGAGATTTTAAAATGTTAGTAAACAAATGATATTTTAACAGAATTCTTTCATATTCATATTAATAAGAATAGTATTATGCAACACCTTCTCTTGTGATTTAGGGAAGCACTCCTTTGTTTTATTTTCCTTTATTAGGTTTTAATGTCTTAAAGGAAAAGGTACAAGTATAAGAAAATTCAGATTAATAATATAAAAAATTCCCAAATGCTGACCCCCTAAATTAAACTAGTAATATTGTAATATTTGTGTTATCTGTATATGTATGCCTATGTGTGTGAAAACACAACATTATGCCAAAATAATAAAATTATCAGGCCACCTCTTATTTAAATAAACCAGTTTGCAGATACTATAACTAAAGACATTCTCCTTAAAATGCCAGTAGTCAAATTAAGGAAGTTAATACTTTCCTAATATAATCTAATATTCATTTCATGCCAAATTTCCCAAATAATCTCCCAAATGTTTTTATAGCTGTTTTTCAGTTCAGTTTTCAAATCAAGCTTCACACATCGCGTACAGTAATAATGATTCTTTAGTTACTTTAAATATAGAAATGATATTCTAACTACCTTTCTATAGCATTGTCTTTTTGAGATACTAGGCCAGTTGTCTTGTAGAACGCCCCACAGTATGTTGTTTTTTTTGGTTTTTGTTTTATTGTTTTTTGTGTTTTTTTTAAATTTCTAGGTGGTATCATTTACCATTGGTCTTCTAGTCACTCTATTTCCTAGACTGGGAGTTAAATAAAACACAGGTTAAAAATTTCCGGCAACAATACTGCTTACCATCAGGAAGTATATAGTGCCATGCCATCACAGTTTTGGTGTTGCTAAGTTAGGTAGTGTAGTTAAGATGGTAACATCAGATTTCTGTATTGTTAAGCTATATTTTCCCTTTTGTAAGTAATATGTGGGGTGACTCTTTGAACCCATGAAAATATCCCAGCAAAATTTTACCTGTTTTAAAATCTATTAATAACTTTAGACCAAAGAAAGTATTACATTAGAGTTAAAAAACAAACAAACAAGATTACCCAGCGATCTCATTCCTTCTTCATGCTTTAGTTCACATTCTACGGCAAAGAAGCATTTCCTCTCATCTACTAAAGATGAAATATATTTCTTCCAAAAAAAAAAAGTAGGTGTATTTAAATTTTGAGTTAGGAGTTGGTACATATGAACTTTATTTTTTATCCACCCTACCCCCCATGGCTTTTTGCTTGCTGTCTGCTCTCTGTGTCCATTTGCTGCGCATTCCTCTGTGTTTTTTGTTTGTCTCCCTTTCTGTTGTGTCACCTTGCTGAGTTGGCTCTCTGCAGCATGCTGGCGAGCCTGCCTTCAGAAGGAGGTGCTGGGACACAAACACAAGGCCTCCCATGTAGTAGATGGGAGCCCAACTGATTGAACCACAACCGTTTCTCATATGAACTTTTCTTAGTAAAAGAAACTGCATATGTTTATTTTATCATCATGTTCTTAAACTTTGTATAGTGCAAGGCATAGAGTAGAAAAAGTATAAATTGATTTAGCAACAGAAAAATCTTTCATATACATGTCATTAAACAATGGTCTACATGAGAATAAGTAGAAATATTTTCTGATGTGGAAAATAATTAAACAATATGTAAGCCAAAATACAGTTTTAAAAACAAAGCTCCCTGGTTATATGCTTGGGTGTCCTTTTGTTAATTTTTGGTTGTCTTTTTTCTCTGGTTAGTGTGTACCAATTTTATTTTAAGATCCAATTTTATATGGTGCTTTTTTATCACTTCAAGTGAAGTTTATAATCTTTATTTCCATTTAAATAATTTTACCTTCCTTGTTTTTAAATATCATTGCCTTGAATCATCAGATGGTATTGTAATTTGTTTCAACCATAAATTTTTATATAATTCATGAGAAGGATCACCTCTTCTAAGTACACCTATTTCTCCTCTTTGCGTTGTTTTTGTTCCATCATGATGCTCCAAGATTCTTTCTTTTATACTTCCCTTAATGTTTGGAAAACTCCCTTTAGCCATTCTTTAACTGTAGGTCTGCTAGTGAGGAATTCTTTTAGTTTTCCTTCATCTGAGAATGTCTTCATTTCTCCTTCATTCCCGAAGGAAAGTTTCACCAGTCAGAGGTTCATGGTTGACAGGGATTTTTTTCAGCACTTGGAAAGTGCTTTTGTCTGGCCCCCATTATTCAAACGATAAATCCATTCTCGTTTCAATTACCCATAGGTAATGTATCATTTCTCTCTGTCTTACTTTTACGATTTTTTTTCTTGTCTTTAGTTTTCAGAAGTTTAACAATTATGTGTTTTTTCGCAGATTTATTTTTTTAATTTTGGGACTCCCTCAGTTGCTTGATTTCATAGATTTAATTCTTCAACAGTTTGAATATCCTTTTATCATTTGTTTCTCCTTCTGACTCACCAACAGTACTAACGTTGGATCTTTGTTAGTATTCTACAGGTTCCTAAGACTGTTCGCATTTTTTTCCAGTCAACTTTCTCTGTTTTCAGGTTTGGTAAATTCTATTGACCTTTCTTAAAGTTATTTGATTATATTCTTTGTCCTCTCTTCTCTACTGTTTGTGCCCATTCAGTGAATATGTTATTTATCATATTCTTTGGTTCTAAATTATAATTTGCTTCTTTTTCTTACCTTCTATATCTTTGGTGAGTTTTTTTTTTTTAATTTGTTTAAAGAGACTTTGTAATTCCTTGTGAAGCATTTTTAAGATGACAATTTAAATCTATGACAATGAATTTCAACATTTGATTCATCTCTATGTTGGCATCACTTCACAGTCTTCTCATTTAATTATTAATTTTCAGTTTTTATGGTAGCAGATGATTTTAATCTAATCCTAGATACTTAGTCTATGTTTTTAGGAGGTTCTGGATCATCCATATCTTTTATTTTCGCAGATGGTCACCCTGTTTATGTTTCGCATGCAGGTTTTAGCCTACCTTGGTGAGTGTAATTCCAAATGCCAGCTTTTTTCCCAAAGATGTTATGGTATTATTTTTGTCTCTGATTTATCTGGTGCCTCTGGGACTCTCACTGGTTCCTGCTATTCCTCTCTAAGGGGGCAAAAGGGTTTCCCCAGACTGGGATGCCTGGTGTTTTTAGGCAGATGGAGAAGTGCTGTGGCCTGCAATGGTAAAGACTTCCAGGTACTGGCTGCTTCTTGTGGCAAAATCCTTGTTGATGTTGCCACCCTGTGCTTCTCAGTAAAAGAGGGGAGTTTTGGGTTTGCAGGATGAAGAAATTTTGGTGGGATCCCACATATCTGTGAGGGATGATTATTTTAAAAAAATAATATCTGGTGGTTTATCAAATGATCAATGAAACTGGCACATAAATAAGTCTTCAATAAAAATTTATTAAAAGAATGAGTGCTACCTGAAATGGAAGGATTTTTGAGAAGCAACATCAAAAAAGAGCATCAACTGTGTTGTACACAAAGAATCTCAAGAGAGGCTTCCCATGACTTGCTATTTGCCTATATTTTGTACTATAGTCTCAAAGGTCACGTGAAGAATTTTTCAGCCTTGTTTCTAATATTTCAGCTGTCTTTTTCTTTCATTTTCAAGCTTCTGGAAAATTTATTGCAGAATGTAACTGAATTTCCTTTAAGGAATTCGATCATTTGATTTTGATGGGAAAAAATATTAAGTTAATTCTTCAAAAAAACGTAGGAATCACATTGTAGTCCAAATTTTGCCTTGGACATCCAATGGTTAGTTCTTTGAGGGAAGGGGTTTTATGTATTTACCTATATAATGACTTTAGTCTCTTATAGTGGATATATATAATGAATATTTGTTGAATGGGTAAATTTATAAATATAAAGAGAAGTTAAAGCTTGGCTTCAATTATAGGATTATGTTGCTTAATTTCAGAATTTCTGTGAAAGCTGCTATCATATGCATTACCCTATCCTTTTATCACAAATTCCAATTAGAAGTTATCAACAGCAAATAATTATTTCTCTTTCTGGAGTTTAAGAAAATACGTTTTCCAAATTTCAGAGTACAATTCACATTTTATGTTTTCACTTCTGTCAATATGTTGGCTTTACTGCTTTTAAAGTATTTTTAATTTAAGCATGTTAGCATGAGTGCCATTAATCCCTAGAATGAAAAATTATGTGTGTATATATATATATATATAATATAATTATGTATATAAAAGCAAATTCTATCACAATAAAAGGTAAATGTAAATATTTCCAGGGTCACATATCCCATCTTCAATAAGTATTTACATAAATATTAAGGAAAAATATGTAAAGAAATTGAAATTACATATTTCTAAAAATCTTTTTAACTTAAAATGTCTACATATGTTTTTGAGGGACATTAGTTCATTTTCTAGTAGACTAGTGTCTGGTAAAAGAAATTAGATTTTATGTATCAGACTGACCAAAGAATGTCAGCCTCTTTATCACATTTGACTAACAGCTAAACTCAAAGCAAGACTCTTAATGAAGAGAAATTAGATATGAGTTTCCATTATATACCAGAAGCAGCCAAGATTGCAATTCATTTTACATACATCTAAACAGCAGTTTTTAGTCACCCCACATCTTTGTTGAATATCTATTCTGCTTTAACCATTATGGTAGATCTGAGGAAGACTTCTGTTTCCAAACCCGAGTTTTAAATAATGCAAGTAGAAGTTGCCAGAGTATCTGCAATCCTGTGTCAATCTGTAAACAATTTTAGTCCTGCCCTATCAAAAATTTTAAAAATTTATTTAATTACCCCAAATCCTCACCTACATCTACCATAATCATCCATTATGATTATGATTATTTTATTTTTTGCAATTGTCTTCATCTCTAGGATCTCTCTAATTAAGTAGGATGGTTAGCAGCTTAAATAAAAACAACAACCACAATCACACACAAATATACACAATCATTATTCCAGGCTTTCCTTTTTCTTTGCCCACTAGAAATCCTTGGAGAAGTTCAAAGGGATTGTTTTGCTGAATTCCAGGATAAAACAGAGGAATAGGTTAAGTAGAAAAGAGAGAGATAATTTTCTAGTTTTGCCCATAAAATCACCAAAATTTTGTGAGCTGCTGAGAAACCATTATATATATGTAAGGTATAAGACAGACTTATATAAGTGAGAGATTCTGATTTCTAGGAGCATGGAGAACCCAGGAATGGCATGCATTTGGTGTGGAGCAGAGTTCTTGGCATTAGAATGGGTACTAGAAAGATAGTCTTTATCTGGTGGCTCTGTACCTTAGAAGAAGGTGAGAACAAGTTAGGTGTTTCCACCTGGCTTATGCAGCCTTCACTTCTACATACAAAATGGCCCCCGGCAATAGCAACAGGGTTCTGAGACCTGAACAATAAGATTACCAATGAATTTTCCTTAAAAAAGCCTAAAATAAATGAGACTACCATAATTCCCAGTCTACCTTTCACCCTCAAAATTTTGTCAAGTGGAGATATGTGATACTTTGAATAATTTCTTAAAACCTATTATCAATTACTTTTAACAAGTTCTTAATCAATACTTACTGATGAACATTATTATTATTTTTATTTCCTCTGAATACCGTGCTTCTGGGAATTTAGCTCTTGAATTGTTATTTACCTAAACAATGATATATATGTACTAGATGAGGAGTCTTAAAGTTAATTGAATATATGTAACTGACTATTTGAACTTGTAACTTAACTAATTTTCTGATATGAAGATACTGTCTAATTTAAAATTTAAAGAATAATAAATTGAAAAAGAAACCAAAAAAATGGGTTAATAATATTTTTATTTTTATGTCATACTTACAAAATTATAAAACAAATTATTTTTGGAATTGAAACTGGTCACAACCTATGCTACTTTCTTCCTGTCTACTATCAGTCTTAATACACATGCATACATAATTCATATAATTGTAAATGAACTATAACATATGGATTTACTTCTTTCCTTTAAACATATTTTTTTAGATTCCTGCATGATGGGTGATTTTTAGTTGAATTAAATAATATATGCTATCATTTCATGTTGAATATTTCTTCATTTAAAAGACGGTAATTAGCATCTGAACACATCTAAGAACACTTTAATCACACCTATGGACATATGCACACCCTTGTATATAGACATGTTTACATATAAAAAGTTGAAAATATATCAATACATGTATAATCTTAAGAAATATTAAATATGATAAAAATAATGTTTTACTGTTTTAAAAATTACCTATGCTTTGCCCATATTTGCCCATATTCTTATATTTGATAAGATAGATACAATTAAAATACCTCTCCAGTAACAACTTCTATGGGAAAAACTAATTGTAAACATTCTTATTCACTATTTATCACATGATACTTTCAAATTATTTTATTTCTTATTGTTGGGTCTATTGAAAGCATTATTTTCACTTTATTTAATCAGTTGGATACTGATTTGGGTCCCACGTTGCCTTTCTGGAGGCCAGATATAAAGTTAAGTTTTCAAAGACTCAAAGATTTTTTTTCTTTTTCAGGAAAGCAAATCACTGTTGCAACTGGGATATTAAAATAGTAGCAGGAGTGTTCTAGACATGAAGGTACATAATTGTAAACCAAGACTGCCTGGCATGCAAAATGTGGGTTATAAGAGCAGTCAAAATATCCCTACTCAAATGAGATGTTACTAATTATGGGACAATGTGACATGATGCAACAGCCCATGTGATGCAATATGAAGAAAAAAATGACATATTATGTATTCTCGCTAAAAAATATTTAGTCTACATCTAAAGTTAACCCCCATTTTAGAGGAAATATAGGAAAGAGGGACAAATTTAATGATATAATGGATTTTAGCAAAATTCATAATATAATTTATTTTTATAAGAAAATTAACTTGACTCTTCAGAGTCCATTCCATGACTGAAACAGATGGGGTCGAAAAAAATTGAAATTTGGGGAAATTAGAATATGGAATGCATATCAAAGATTATTATTAGATAATTAATTTCCTTAGGTGAGATATTAGTATCGTGGGATTTTTGGTTGATATCCTGTTCTTAGGAGATGCATCTGAACTAGGAAAGAATTGTTATAATGTCTATAACTTACTTTCAAATGGAGTACACACACACACACACACACACACAGTCTATTCTCATTATAGACAAATTCTTTATTTGCAGATTCACCTCTTCACTAAATTTATTTATAACCGCTAATTCAATACTCACAGAGCTTTAGGGCCATTCACAGACTTATGCGGAACAGTGAAAGGTTTGAGTCACCCAGTGTTCACCTTACCAGCAAAGATCCCATCAAGACAATACGCAGCCTTCCCGTTACAGCTCTCACACTCTCACTTTGTCCACGGGGTTCCCGTTCATGGTATATTTAGTGCCGTCATTTTGCATTTTAGTGACTTTTGTTGGTGATTTCACTATTTAGAATAGCCCTCAGGCACAGTGGTGAAGTGCTTTCTAGCGTTCCTGAGTGAAAGAGGGCTGTGACGTGCCTTGTGGAGGATACACACGTGTTGGATAAGCTTCCTTCAGGCATGAATCATGATGTCAGTGACTGTGAGTTCAAAGCTAATACGTTAACAATATGTGTTAAATAAGGTATCTTTAAGGAAAAGCACACATAAAACAAGGTTATGTATTGATTGTTTGATAAAAATATTTTGACCAGAGTTTTGTAGTAACCTAACCCTGTATTTCCTGTAGAAGCAATGGTTCAGGATTGGCTAATTCAGTGTTTTTGGTGACTCTATAGAACATAAATTCTGTGAATAATGCAGTCAGCTATACACACATACACGCACATAGAGAGAGAACTAGAGACATAGAAAGACAGAGAGAGAAACAGAAGAAGAGAGACAGTGATACTAAAAAAGAAAGTAAGTGAGAGCGATAATGCAAATATGGCAAGTTTTAATATTTTAAATCTAGGTTACAGGATAAAAATTTTTATTTTATGATTCTTCTGAATTTCTATAAATTTGAAATCATTTCTACTCAATATTGGGAAAATCATTTCTACATTATTCTGGGATATCTAAAGGGACTTCTCATATATTTAAAGCCCTTACCATTTTCTTCACTTCTTACTCTGGCTTCATATACATTTGTTTCCTCTTCATTCATTCATTCAACAAATATTTTAAAATATTCACTGCATGCCAGAAAAATTTCTAAGTCTAATGCTTATAAAATTGACTAGTATTAATAAAACATTAACAGATTATTAAATGGCAAAATGCTAATGGAAATAATGAAGAAAATAAGGCAGAAAAGGGAGTCTAGGGAATGCCATGGCAGAAGGAGAGTTAACGTTTTAATCAAATCGTTAGTAGAGACCTCACTGAGAAACAGATTGTGATGGTGGGTGTTCTCTATTTACTTGGCTAAGCTATAGTTCCCAGTTATTCAGCCGAACACTCATCCAGGTGTTGCTCGGAAGTTATGCTGTGGATAGGATTATCATTTATAATCAGTTGTAAATAGGAAAGTTATCCAAGGTAACGTGGAAGGGCCTGACTGAATCCATTGAAAGGTCTTCAGAGGAGAATTAATGCTCCCCTGAGGAGAAGAAATTCCTCCTGTGGACTGTGGCTTCAGCTTGTGACCAGAACTCCAGTCTATCTTATCAATTTCAGACTTGCCTAGCCAGTCCCAATTGCATAAGCCAATTCCTTGCAATAAAGCTCTTAAAAATAATGTATACACACACACATGCAATGCTGGTTGATATTTAAGAAAAAAATGATGGCGATGAGGAGCTCAGTCACGTATGTTTGTGTGTAGGGAGGGTTGGAAGTGAGGAGTTAGCATTCTAGAGAGAAGAAACAGTAACTGCTAATGCCCTCAATAGGAGTTATGTGACTTAGTCAGTGTTTGGTAAAGAGGGAAGTCCAGGAGAGGGCCATGCTCCATGAGGAGAGTAGCAGAAGGTAAAGTAACTAGCTGTGCCCCAAAAGAATGCAGATTGTGTAGCATCTTGTACACCATCAAAATAATTATCTTTTACTCAGTGAGATGTGTAGTTTTTAGAGTGCTCTGGGAAGGATGATGACAGGATCTAAGTTTTTTAAAAGACACACTTGGGATGATGAGTAGAGAATATAATAAGGGGTAAAGGGAGAAGCAGGAAGACCTGTTAGGGAGCTCCCTGCAGGAAAGATGAGAGTGATAGTTTTCAGAACTCAAGGAATTGGCTGGATTCGGGACATATTTTGAAAACAGAATGAACAGGATTTACTTAGAAATTGTGTGTGGGTTCAAGAAAGAGGAGTCAAAGCTGATCCTGAATTTTGGCTTAGGGAACATGAAGAATTGAGGTGCCATCTACTGAAATTGGGAGAAAAAATACTGTCAGAGGAATGGGATTGTGAAAGATGGTCAGAAGTCCCTTCTTTCAACATGTCAAATCTCAAAGTCATTATCAAATCTTGTTTCAGCACCACTCCTGTTTTCTGCTGATGCTATGCTGAGACTATTTCCTGAATCAAGGTTTGCTCACATCTATACTAATGAGGCATGACGATAGGTATATTCAGGGAGGGTTTCCAGGCCAAAGGACCAGTGTGTACAAAGTTAAGTGCAGAACGAGCCTGCCTTTTTGGAGAACTGTCGTTAGTTCTATATAAAATGATCAAAGGTTCAAAAAGAAGCTTGTCAAATTTTAAGGCTTGATGTGCCAAACCAGGGCGTGTGATATCAACTTGAATTAACACATGCCCCCATAATTTGTCAGTCCTCAAACCATTTTTTTTGTTTGTTTGTTTTAATTAGGCAATAAAAAGAATATATTGGGAAATGGGGGAAAAGAACACAGCTTACTGAGAAATTGGAGAGAAGGATGGAAATACACACTAAGATTTGATGAGAGTCCTCCAGGCAGAGAGAACCTGAAACCAAAATCTTGCACTTCGATACTTCCTCCTGTCCTACCATTAATCATTCACCAACAAATTGCCACCTTTGCTCAATCCTGGGGGGATAGTGTCACCATGGAGCTTCAGTTGCGATCACTTTGAATTGTAGATAGTCTCTTCACCATTTAGTGCTGCCTATCCAGAACGCACTCAGGGAAAGACCTGCTGCCAGCAGCCCTCTGCCAGCATATAATCTGCTCTTCTGAAGCACATAAAAATGCTCATCCAAAGCATTTAACATTTGAAAATGTGCAAGAGAAATAAATATGTGAGAGGAGCCAAAGGTTGGTCCCCACACACAATTGTGAGAAATGAAAAAAAATGGGTACATTTGAATGCATTTACTATGGCAAAATGTGCACTCATTATTTTAGAAAAGATTCATTATTGCATGCAATTGAATTCTGGTAATAATAGTCACAATCTTGGAACTCCTTCTACCAAAAACTCTTTGCCATTATTGTTCAAGATAGAGTTTGGAACCTAATGGGCCATTAGGCTAGCCACCAAATTAAATGAGATTATCACAGTCTTTTGCCTAAAACATACATTTCAAAATTAATGTTGATTTACTCCTACAGGATATGTTCTGAATAAAAGACGGACCAAAGAAAATTTTATTTCATTTCCATTTATGCTTC
This sequence comes from Dasypus novemcinctus, assembly GCF_030445035.2. NCBI lineage: Eukaryota > Metazoa > Chordata > Mammalia > Cingulata > Dasypodidae > Dasypus > Dasypus novemcinctus. Next base: position 29,445,756 of record NC_080687.1, read on the forward strand.
TTCAGCAATGTGCAGTGAACTTCATTCCTAAATTTTATGCTGAGAAATAAATGTTGAAAAAAATATCTAAATCAAATGACAATATTTGTTCCTGTCATGAAGTGTACTGATTGTCCTGTCTATTTCAAGAAGTCATTTCAATTGGCTTCCAGGGAAAATCTTTATTTCTGTAGCCCATAATATTAAATCTTCTAGAAGATGAAGTTTAGAATGCAGATGTAATACTTATTTAGGTGTATAATATTCCTGTCTCAGAGGCAAAAACAATTGAATATTATCCATAGCACTGAGACTACAAGATAGCTCAGTATGTAGACGGAGTACGTGGAGGGGACGGAGGGTAAAAAGAAGAATATTCGGAGAAATTTTAGTTTAATGGACTAAATTAATATATATATATATTTACTACAATGAAGATCTATATTACCATCTTGAAAAAAGATTAAAGGTTAAATAAAATATGCTTCCATCATTTACTTTAAATGTGTTTTCTAAAGTGTTCTATTAATAAATTGCTAAACAATATGGAAAAATAAAATTGAACAAGTTGGCTTGGGCACATGGAATTGAATAATATTAACTGTCCATTGAATAGGGCACTGTGTTTTATGTCATTTCATTTATGTCATTTCACATCAATGGGCCAGATTTGGCTTTAGAAGAGAGACCTTATTCTGAGTTGTGAAATCCTAATCAGGGCTTGCCAAACATTTTATGTCAAGGGCCAGATAGTAAATATTTATGGCTTTGTAGGCCATATGGGCTCTGTCTGAGCTATTCAATCAGCTGCTCAACTATTCCTTTGTAACACAAAAGTAACCGTGGACAATACATAAATGAATCACTTGGCTGTGTTCCAGCAAAACATTATTTGCAAAAATGGGTGGGGTCTAGATTTGACCCAAGGGCCATAGTTTGTTGAACCCTGTGCTAAACAAATAATGTTCAGACTCTGCTCATGAACTAGCACCTAGAATGTCTACAGCAAAACAAAACAAAACAAGGCCCCTCCAATGAAAATTTCAATCCTATTATAATATTCTTAAAGATATCAAATGTTATTTTTTCCCATAACATACTTAATATTGTGGCATACTCATCAAAATAGACACATTGGGCTCATATATACATATATATACACACATACACTCATATATACTTATATATATACACTCACATTCTCTAGAGAAAATGTTTGCATACACACACATTTATATATATATATATATATATACATTATATATATATATATTATACTATTACTAACAGTAATATATATATACATACTGTTAGTAATAGTATGGAAATAATGTGTTGAGATCAGTTCCCTACCCTTTTGAGTTTTTCTTTGAGAACAGGCAAGATATTTTGAATATACATGCATATTTATATCAATAATCTTTGAATGTTAGTATTTTCTAACTTTTTTAAAGAAAAGTTTAATCAGTTGCAAAACAGAAGCTTAATTCATGATAATTTATGAAAATGTGCACACATTTTATTAATAGCTGTGTGACCTGAGAAATTCACTCAAACTCTGAAATTCAGATTTCTGAAAGATAAATAAAGTAGTCAAAAGCATTTTCTTTAGAAATCTGTGTTTTGGAGCCAAATGATTCTACTATTTATTTGCTTTGTGACTTCAGACAAGTTACTCAACCCCTCTCAATGATAGTTTCTCAAGTCCCTGAACTAAGATACTGATAACAAAGTCATTTTGATCAATTCCCCACCTGACTTTTCCACATCTATGCCTTAAAATCAGTGTCCTGGGGAGTTTTTGTATAGATTCTTAAAAAGAAGAGTGAGGTATTTTTCAGAATTTAGGATAGAATGATGTGGAGTAACTATAAAATTAAAAATATCTGAACCTATTTTAAGACAAAAGACACCAGATACCACAGGAAACTTTTGATTTTGTGACCTCTCTTTACAGGTTATACACACACACGTACCCACCCATGCATCCACATATTCCTATATGCATATATATTCTTTGCATGAAATTCTTAGGGCTGTTGATCCCCAATAATGTTCTCTGCATACAATTACAAACCTAGGAGGTCAAATTTATGACTGTTATTCAAAATTTTAACGGAAAGAAAGGTCACAGTTTTCTTGGTTCTTGACTAGTTTACATTTTAACTTCATCCATTTGATCCAGCTTAGTAAAAATAAAAATGGTCCCTCTTCTATATACAAAAAGTGTTTCACATTATTTGATTAAAATGTGCCTCAATGCTTTTTTCTCTAAATAACAGTTGAAGAACAATATTGATTAAACCTAGGAATTCTTTATTACAACCATCTACTTAGCTATCAGTGGCACAAGGTCAATGTGCATTTAATTGATTTTTAAAATTCATTTGTGTTTAGAAAATCATTAAATTATTGCATTCATCCTGAGAGCTACACTCATGGCAAAGAAATTTAGGTGGCTTGAACTTTGGCCATGAATTTGAAGAGGCGTCATATGGCATAATTAAGTAAATACATAAATTTTATTTTATAAGGTGAATATTACCCTATAGGGAAACAGCAGATTCTTGGTTTATATCCAGACTCCAGAATTATTGGCAGAGTCTTCCAGGGAAAATCCTACCTCTTGTGAAAAATGCTATTACATATTTAATATAATATATACCTACCAGGACACAACTGAAATTTCCTATGGAATATTCTCTTAGTAATGATTACAGAAAAGTCTGAATTCTAACCCTCCGCCATCCGTCATTTATTCAACATGGCTTTGATAACCAAAAAAACGTGATCTCTGCAATGCTAGGATTTACTCACTAGACGGAAAGAAGCCTGGCAGAAAATCTGCAGCTTATGACTATGTTGCAAGAGAAATTTTTAAGCTAGTCATTGCTGTAAATTGAGAGGTCTTATCTAGATATGACCAGTCCTTTGACTCTGTGTCTGTAGGAGGGAATAGTTCATAGAAAAAAGGAAAATCATGGAGCATATTATGGACATTCCATGACCCTGTTATAAATATATGTCTATGTCCATTATAAGAGCCTGGCCCCAATATTTATAAGGATAGACAGTGATAACTGGGTTTGGCAAAAGTAAAAAGTGTGCTTTAGCTTCATAGCTTAGAAAATGGGATTGTCCTGCTTTTACATTTTCTGCTGAATTAAGGCCTAGATAGCCAGAAACCTGTACCTCATTATTCTCATATATAAGGTAATATTAATATAATTTGCAGGAAAATGGGAGAAGAAACATTATATGATTTTTAAATTTGTCATAAATGCTTAATAAAGGATAAGGAAAAGTATGACAGTAATTTTCAACAATACTTTTGCTGATGCTGCAAGAACAGAAATGAAAAGGTCTGTGAAGCTGTACCTCCTTCCAAGCTGTGTTAAAATTCTTTCCAGTGTTTGGATATGTGAAGTACATTATGATCTTTATATAGAAGCAGGATAAAAAGTGTGAAATAAGACTGCAATCACCATTTAGCTTTCTCTTCTTTCCTGTTTGTTCTTTGTCAGTATAAAAGGCTGTGACAGTGTATCGACACTCCAAGTGGAGTCTTTGTATCCAGGACCAGGTCATAAGTTGCTTTTATTGTTCTATGAACTATTGCTACATCCTTGATGTGATTCCTTGAATCTTTTTATGTATTAATAGTGGTTGGTGATTGTTCTTGGTTAGAAACTGTTACACCACAGAAAGTGACAAATGGGTGACAATTTGAAAGGTTACCAATTTCCACATACATTTTCTTTGTAGTCATTGATCTTGCTATATAAGTTGCAACTAGACACTTTGCCACATGATATAAAATACCATTTTCTCACAGAATATTTGGAAGTAGTAGCCATGGAGAGTTTGATTACTAAATAATGATAATTGTGGCAGTTTGAAACTGTGGATCCCAGAAAAGATCATGTCCTTAGAGTTAATCTATTCCTATGCATATATAGCTATTGTAGGTGGAAATCTTCATTAAGTTATCTCCATAAAGCATCTTTGATTAGATTGTATGACCTAGGTTGCCTGTGGGGGGTCTTAATCCTTTTACTAAAGTGCTTTATAAACAAAAGAATAAAAGCCTCAGACACAGATAAAGCATCAGAGACAGAGAAAACCTGAGAGGCTAAAAGAGAGGTCCCAGAAACCAGAGGCCAGAATCAATAGAGCACAGAAGCATAAAAACAAGCCCTTGAGATACTAAAAGAGAACACCAGGAAAAGATGGGGGAGATGAGCCATATGCCTGATCTTCCACAGCTAAGCTTGGGAAGAAAGTAAGTCTGGAGGAGAAGGCAGAGACCCAGACTGGTAGAGCTTCCATTTTGCCTTATCATGTGGCAAGAGTCCAGATTGCCAGCAGCCAGATTTCAGGGAGAAAGCATCTCTGATGATGCCTTTATTTGGATATTTTCATAGCCTCAGAACAGTAACCTTATTAATTCTTATTACGAAAACCAACCCATTCTGGTATATTGTACCTAGCAGCTTTCACCAAACTGAAATAATAAGTAATTGTGATGATGATGATGATGATGATGATGTTGGAGATGGTGATGACTGCCAGTCTAAAAAACACACCGAAGTTTGAGCTTGTTTATTTTTTACCATGAGAATTTTTATTTTTGAATATGCTTTTTGACGTATAATACATGAAAACAACTTAAACCTGAAATATGTAAATATGCATGCATCTCTAATTCAGACATATTGTATAAATTTCTTCTTTGCTTTTATCCTATTAAAGATTAGTCGCAAGCAACAATAAAACAATCATTGTGTTTATTTTTCTATGAATTCCTTCCTTGAATTAGTTTTAGCCCTGGTTATAATCACTATAAATAAATTCAGGTTGCCTGCCTAAATACAAGGTGAGAACACTATGTCAAATGTACTTATGCTTATGTGGGCACTTTGTCTCTTTCTCATTATTTCTTACCCTGTCCATCTTTGCAAACCACTTCTAATTCCCCTCTGTTCTCCCAACTTATTTCTAGTCCCATTCAGGAATTTTTCTATTATTTGATGATAGCTCACCTCCTGGATTAGATTCCCATTCTCCAAACCCCTTATGCCTGCATCTCCATCCAGATTTCTGTAGTAGCTTACCCAACAAGCCAGTTTCTGTCCAATCCTCTTTTACCTAGAGACAGAGATCTGTTACATGCAGCTTAAGGAATAGAGCAGAGAACCACAGGAGGCTTGGAAAATCTCTCATTCACTAATTAGTCTAATTCTCTAAGAAGCTACCTACATTGTGACCTTGTCATCAACTACTGACTTTGCTACCATATTCGTTTGAGAGAATTGGATCATGTATTTAATGAGCTAAAGGCTACATGTTCACCATCATGGTGCTTTCTTTAAATGCAGTAATAGTCAATCAATGGAGAAATGGCACTTACCATTACTATTACATTATGTTCCTTGAGTGGATTTATTCATATTTAATTAGCTGTATTACACTTTGCACGCAATACTTTTTAGCAATATTGGAAAAACAAAAGAAATATCAAAATTAGTACTAGCCATGCAGGAGGTTAAAATCTAGTTGCAGATACAAAGTTTAAAAATAATACATGAATATTTTTTAAAAATACAAATGTCAAATGAAAGGCACTGGATTGTGGGAAGTGTCAAAAGTATTCTTAGCATAGGCAAGAATATGATTAAATCATCTTGGACATAGGGACCAGCAGATGAATCTTTCATCACCTTTCAGTTTATAACATTCTTTGAAAATATTCCATTTAGTCAGAGGACTTACTGTAGTAGGCCTTTCAGAATTTGGTGGTTGAACTTCTTTGTTGAATAGTCTGTAGTTCTGAATTAATTTTGCTATGTGTCCATTTGCATCGTCTGCTCATATTCCAACTGGACAGAAGTATATGTAAAGAAAAGAATGATGAAGAATTTTTTATGATATCAATTACATATATTGATAAAAATGTTAGAAGAATTTGTTTGAAAAATGTTGGTCTTTATGAAATGAATATTAGCCACTCTTTTGAATAATTTGACTGGTGTTGAAAGCCAAAATAATCTGTATTGTGGATGGAAGTTTTTATTATGATTCTTTACATCAATCAAAATTAATACTAGACCAATTTCATCCATGTGTAAGTCCTTTTATAAGTATTTGTAACCCCCATAAATAGTATATAATTATTTACATGCTTAAATTGTGAAACATTATTTTTAGAGCAATCTAAATTTGTAAAATAGATGTATAGCTGAGTTACTAATTTTGCTCATAAATTATAAATAAATGTAACATATTCATTGCAATTTCAAAACATAAAGGTGGAAAATGATTTATTTATTTAATCAATTAAGTACTCAAATTAAGGGCTATGAGCTGAGTACCTTGCTTTGTGCCGTGGACACACTGCCTAGCAAAATTGAGGCAGTGACTTCATCTCAGAATTTATAGTCTAATTAGAATTACCTGATTGTTATACAATTATAATCGAGAGTCCTCCAAAAATCACAATCTTGAAAATACTGATGTGCATATACTCTGACTGCTGGATTCATCAAATGAAATTAAAAACAGGGTGTGGAATATACTTAGAATAGAAAAATATATTTGTTGTCTATTTAAAATTCAAATTTACCTCATAATCCTATATTTAATCTGACAACCCTAATATATATGTCTTCTTAGAGAAATAAGCTAAAATAACTTTATGTCAACAGATATATCTGAATTAAATACTGCCAAAAATATATACTGTGCTTATATTACTTGATATGATTTTTATATTGGCCCATGGATATAAGATAAACTAAAGGTGCTATTTTTCCCATTTACTCATGATAAAACAAGGCAGCCTAAATGAACAAATATTTTGCTTTAGGTCACATGACAAATAATAGAGCCAGGACTCATTCTACTCTATTTCCTTACTTAATAAACTTGTCATTCTATTGTGCTGCTTTTCTGTGGAAATTCCTCTTCAGATATTATCTGTAGTTTATTCATTCATAAGGAATGTTTTCCTTATTAAGAGCCAATTGGAAGTCTGCTCTCCCTCCCTCCCTCCCTCTTTCCTTTCCTCCCTTCCTTCTTTCCTTTTTGTAGCTGATTCACATACCAACAACTTGTATTCTTATCTGCTGAAAGTTTTCATCCTAAAGTATAGGCTTTTGTCTATAATTTCAGGATTTTCATATTTGCAACTTGAGCTTTTCCTATTAGTTTTCCTTTAAACTTGGGTCTCTCCAGTGTCCTATAAGTAGGTCATTTGTATCTATTTTTAAAGGTCATTGTTCTCAGCTTGCACCTCTGTGACTGCTTTTGTGCACTGGCAGAACTCTGCCCCTCCCTTCAAGGATGCCTACACCTGAGCCTACTGAGCTGCTTCTCTGCTTACTCTCAGCACTTTTGATAATGGCTGTGCTTATTAAATTTTTTGCACATTCAACTGAATTCTGGAAATTTATGATTATCATGTTTGCTGCTATATCACCCTTATTTTGCATGTTTTTTATACTAGCTTTTATTTCCTGTGAAATTTATTCCTACATGCTTAGATAGGGGGTTGGCCACCATATGTTTAATGCCTCTCTCCTGGGTATCTCTTTACTTTTCCTTTTGTTCTGCCACTTTGTATATACAGTCAGATAATAAGAGTGTTATGAGGATTTCACTGATTAGCATTTAGGATTTACTTTTGTTTACTTCTTCCAACAAACCATTATTATTATTACTTGATTTCTGATTTGAGCCAATTGTCAGTGGATATTCAGTTGCAAAGATTAACTGGCCAAGGACAAGAGCATGACATTTTAAATTCCCCAAAGGCACGCCACTGATCGGTAGTTCCTGAAGGACTGGGAACTTTGAGCATGAGTTCACAAATGCTATGGAAGAACAGCAATTTCCCATCCTGACCTGGACTAACCTACAGATTTACAGTTTCATACAGGTGACCCAGCCTCTTAACTGTACTCAACATTATTTTAAGAGACTATTTCCACCTTTAAAGAATTGAGGTGAGCTGGTGCTGGTCTTGTTATTAAAGCATCCTATCCAAGCTGCCAGTCCCCAAACCCTCAACCACATAGGTCTCCTGCTCTGTCATGACTGTTTAGTGTCTTGATTTTTTGAGTGTCATATATTTCCCATAGCTAGAATTTGAGCCCTGTTCTTATACTCTTATAATCTAGAACCTCATCCTAGCTCTCAAGAGCAACATTCTTCTCCTATCCTTTGTGCCTGTACATTGTCTCCTATTCTTAAAACTCTTAATACTTCCCAGGAACAGAAGGTCATTACCTCTCTCCTACCCTCTGCGTGTGTGTATTTCTTCTTCCCAGAAAAACTGCTCTGCCCTTTCAATGCAGAGGTCAGTCCAGATTAGTAACATCCAAAACCTCTCAGACATTGCAATTTAAGCATCTAAACACCTAATTTATAGCAAAAGTTATAGATTAAATAATCACTTTCCATTTCATAAAAATAAGCTTTTTAAAAAGGCTAAAAAAACCCACAACCATTATTATGACAATTTCAAACAAAAGTAAAGAGCGATATAATAATGTCTCTGAACCCAATATCCCTCTATGAAGTTATTCCTCTTCAACCCTCATGACAAATCTTGTTTCACCTTTACCCATAACCATTCTCCTCTCTACTGACTACTGTAGTTGAATATTTTAAGAAATACCCTAGATACATGTAATTGCATCTTTATATACTTAAATATGTATTTCCATTTTCTGTAGGAATTCTCTGTTTAAACCAACTACATTATCACTATCTTTCTAAAAAATGTCCTTTATGTTATCAACTGTCCAGTCATTATTCAAATGCCACTCATATAATCCTTTCATCACCGTTGTTTGAGTACGAGTCAAAATACAAGCATTTTCTAAATATGTTTTTGTAAAATTGAAGTAGTTATAAGACACCTAAGTTTTTTTTGGCTATTATGAATATTGCTGCTATGAATATTGGTGCTTAAGTTTTTGTTTGAACACATATTTTCAATACTCTTGGGCATATAATTAGCATAGCAATTACTTGGTCATGGTGTATAATCCTTTTTTTTTTTAATTTTAAATTTTCTAATTTTTTTTTTTTTTTTTTGGTAATGGGCTGGGGGGTTGAACCCGGGACCTGGTATGTAGGAAGCCAGCATTCAACCACCGCACCACATAAACTCCCCTAAGTTGGTTTTTTTCATTTGTTTGCTTGTTGTTTGTTTTGTTATATTAGGAAGCACCTGGGCTGAACCCAGGACCTCCCATCTGGGAAGCAGGCGTTCAACTGCTTGAGCCACATCCACTCCTGAAACCCAAGTTTTTAATTAAAAATAAGAACTACATATAAGCAGCCTTAAAAATATTCACTTGCTGATTTGAGCTGTATCATTTCTTTCTTGTGGCTGAATGAATGCAATTCAGCAGGAAATTTGTCCTTACCTTTATAAAGAGGGAGGTCATATGTACAATTAAATATAACTTTTGGATTATTCAAATGCTTGCTTTTAATATAAGCAAAATGGTTTGTCTGGAATTCCATCAGTAATATAAAAGAATATTTATTCATCAGGAAAAGAGAAAGCTGGGGATCATATTAGACATTTTATGACATTGTGCAGACACACACAAACACACACGATGTAAACAAATATACACACAAATGGATATTACAGCACTTTTCAAGACTTTGTGCAAATAACCCCCAAAGTAGACTTCCTTGATGAAACAATATGTCATAACCCTAAAACAAAACAAAACAAAAAGGCAAAAAAGAAAAATAAGAAAAAATCAAAATTGTAAGGTTGACTGGCCTCATTCTACCTGCATAAATGCATTTAAGCTTTCAACAAGCCTTTTCTGAATTTTATTACTCTTTGCATTCAGACTACTAACCAAAAACAGGATTCCTTCAGATTCCTGGGCAACTTGCCACTACTTTGGGCCAAGGGGCCAATAAAAATCATTAGCAATACATAAATTTTATCCAGTGGGCTTTCCTGAACATGTGCATATGTTCATAAGGTTAGAGCACTGAACTCCACATGTTTTGTCTCATCCTGTGTTCCTCATTTGCTCTCAATCGATTAAACTTAACCACGTTATGTGATTATATTGTAATTTATATCAAATGAGGATCGATATGCAGCTCAAATATATTAATAACAAGGGTGATTAGACACTTTTGCTTATAAAAGTCAATAGATAAGACAACGTAGTTCTAGGTTTTTCAAAAGTCCATAGTATGTAATGCACACACTACATTTTACTCATATACTTGAAATTAAGCTGTTATGAATATATTAATAAGAGGAAAATGTTAAAATGAAGTAAGAATGTCCATGATTTTCATATTTGGATTAACCACTTTATGAAACTGAAAATCTCTACCTTCCCTTTTCCTCATTTAAAATTCAAAATTATCCTTTGAATAGATTAAATTGCCATTTACCCTGGACATTTTATAAATTTTTCTTGCATTTTTCTTCAAAGTGAAAATTTTTCTATGAAAAAAGTATATTTACTTTAATGATTTTCCATTATTTCTTCCTTTCTAGTAAATAAACGTCATGCCCTTGATCCTAGCAATCACAGTTAAATTGAAATCCAAAATTATCAGTTAAAAAAAATTCAAATGATTATCCTTCTGTAATTTAAACCAGAAGGTGACCTATTTTAGACTAAAGTAATCTAGTGGGAAATGCATTTTAGCTATAAACATCTACTTAAAAAACATTTTACAACAAACTAACCCCTCTTTGTACACTAATAAATTAAATACAATTATAGCCAAAGGGTTTCATTTCATTTTTTTCATTAGGATGTCGAGAGCTTGTTTTTTAAAAGGAGAGTTCAGAGAATCTAAAACGTGATGCCTATATTCTCTACACTGGCAGAATTTTATTAAAATCATTCTAAACAGATGGGTATCTATTTTTAAAACCTCCAGGGAAGGAAGTTTTACATGTTTAGGTAGTCCATTCGAGTGTTCACTGTAATCCTGAGAGTACTTCAATTATTTTCCATGTATAGAAATATCTTTTTATTTAGCTGGGAGATGCTCTAAGATGCAATTGAAAATTAACGTTAAAACAAGAAAGTGGCAACTGAATGTATTTTACTCAAAAAAGTAGGAGAGGCTATTAATATTGAGCAGTTTCAAAAGAAGGTAGCTATCATCTCCTTTTTACTGTATAATACCAAAATATTTTAAAATAAAATTTTTCTAAATATTGGCTTATATATATCACAAGATATTGTTGAGAAAATTAACTGATTTTTATTTAAACTTACGTGACATATTTTCACTTAATGGGGTATAATTGCTATCTTGCTAAAGTGTCTTTTACTGCAACTTATACTGATATTTACAATTGCAAGTAACAATGTCAATAATAATGAATGATAGTAATATAATGATCATTCATTTTATGTTGATTTTCTTCTAATTAAAAAAAATCATACATGTTAAACATGGATATAGGTACCCGTACATAAAAATTTGGGAACCTAAAGAGTGTTCCCAAGCTACCTGAATAGTTTACCTTTAAATGTTGTACTTAAAAAGAATTTCTTGAAGTTATACTCTCTGTAGTTTAATTATAAAAGACTTTTCTATGCAGTGAGTACTTTGGTGTCTGCCCATATAGCCTCTTCAGAACTGATGGATCCTTCTCTCATCTACTGGGAATATGGGCTGCTGAAGACTCACGACTGAATCTTGAACTGAAAACTGGCCTTGGGCACAGGGAAGTTCTGAGGTCCAGGTCTTGCCCCCTTCCAAGGGACTGCTCACACCCTGTAATTGTGTTATGGGTATGTAAATGTCTGGATTCCAGAAAACTCTAAAAAGATATCTAAGCTCCATAGATTGCTGTGGAATTGGGTGGAGGTATACTTGCCATCACGAAGTCTAGCTCCTGAGAGGATTGCCCAATAAAACATTGGCTTGCTACTCTCCAGTTTTGCATCTGTTTCTAGGAAAGCCAATCTAAGTCACAATAAATATGAAAAAATAATCTATTATTCAAGAAGTCATTCAGGAAATTTTTGTACACAGTCCGTTCATCTCAGTTCTCAAGTTGTTAAAATGTCACCTCTAAATGTAATTCTTTATAGACCTTGACCTACCAGGAAAGCAACCAGCAAGTTTGGAAACTTCTGTGTTCAGGATGCTCTAGTTGCTGGGAATATACCGTCACAGTATCTGACCTTCATTTATTTATGAACCTTAAACTGATAATTTACTGTAGCCCCCAATCCAGGGTGATTGCAATCTGAGAAGTCAGCACATACACATACAAATGGCATTTCTCTTTTGGGCTGACATTTTATTTCTCTTCTCTTCACCTCCTTATCTCTAAATGTCTCTACTTGTTATTCATAATTTTATTATTGATATCATTGTATATATTTTTAAGCTACCTCAAAATTTTCTTTAAGGAATACATAGGTCATCAAAAGTGAATTTAAAAGGTGCTAAAAGAGGGTTAGGGATCATGGCCTTTAGAAAAAGAACATGGTGTAAATTGATAGAGGTAAGACCTGCACTCCAGACAGACAGAGCAGCACTGAAGAAAATCCAGAGCAGAATCCACTCATTTCATGTTTGGAATCATGCACTGACCAATCTGACTAGAGCTGAGATGAAGTAACAGGGGACGAGTCTGGAATGCTGTTAATAAATGGTGCCAACTTGGTTTGAATGCCAAGGTAAGGAATTAAGTTTATTATAGTAGGAAAGGGGATTAATTGGTTGTTATTTCTGTTTTGTTGTGGTTGTTGTTACTTTCTTATTTTAGGCAGACAAATAAGGAAAGCAAAGTGATTCTAAAACTCAGATCTGTTATGGGAATTTGAAAGACTAATCTGATAAACTGACATAGGAACAATGGGCAGGGACCATTGTAATAGGAAAGAAGAGAACAATGTACTATATTGAAGAAAATGGACAATGGTAGTTAGAGGAAAGAGATGTTATTAAAGGATAAAGGAAATTGCATCTATCTGAATTCTGGAGACAAGGGAGAGGATTTTAAGAAACTTGATTCCAAAGCTTTTGACTGTATGAGGGAGAAAATAATGATGATCATGAATGCAATAGCAAAATCTGGACTCAGAATAAGGCCACTATATGGATAATTTTCACCACACAGTGAATACATAACTAGAATTTTTTAGTTGTCAGATCCTCAGAGAGCATGTGCTTTAGTTTGCTAGACTGCTTAAACTAGATGTCCTGAAATGGATTGGCTTCAAACACTGTGAATTTATTAGCTTACAGCTGAGACTGTGAGAATATCCAAATCAAGGCATTGTCAAAGTAATGTTTTCTTCTTGAGGCCTGGCTGCTGGCGGTCCTTGGGTCCTCTACCCCATGGCAAGGCGCCTGGTGGCTTCTGCTTTGCTCTCCCTCCTCTTTCGAGTTTCGTTGATTTCAGCTTCTTGATTCCATGGATTTCTCTCTCTTTTATCTGAATTTCATTCTCTTATAAAGGACTCCAGGAAGAGAATTAAGATCCATCCTGAAGGAGATGGGTCACACCATAATGAAAGTCACCTCATCACAAGATCTTTCTTGAAATGGGTCCACCCCCACAGGAATGGGATAACTTTAAGAACATGATTTTCTGGGGTACATAACAGTTCCGGACCACCACAGCACGTATCCAGTGCTTCTCAGTTGTTAGCCTGTGGCAAATGATATTAATTGTTACTGTATCATATTAATTCCTTTCTATGGTATTAGTGAGTAGCAGATGTGATGCTGCTCCTCCTTCCCCCATACTTTTTCTTTCCAACCCTGCAATTCTAGAGTTTATGTGATGTATTTAGATAAATTAATATTTTGCTTTGCTATCTAGGCTTGAAATCATATTTATATGGTCTGCAGATAAATAGGAAGAGGCTCAGTTTCACTCATAATTAAGAGAAATGCAAATTAAAACTTCCCAGACATGTTACTTCTCCTACACAGATTGGAAAACAAAATATAAAAACAAAAAGCAGGAAACAAACAGTATGGTCTTTAACAAGGCTATGAGGACACAGGCACTCTCATGGAGCTGGTTCTGATAAAAACAATATGTCATATGCGAGGGATATTTCAGAATATCTAGCAAAATTGCATATGGCTCTGTTCTTTGACACAGAAATCCTACTTGCAAAAAGATGTTACAATAAACATGGGTAAAAACACAAAACTACTAATTATGGAATTATGTATATGGAAAAAATTGGGGAGGAGGGGCCAAATGTCAATCAATAGGCAACTTGCTGAATAAAAGAGATATAAATAGTGATATAAGATGATGTATATATAGATCATCTAGATTGATCTGAGAGACGTATTGTCAGGTGAGAAACCAAGATACAGGACAGTATTTATAGTATGCTGTATTTTGTTTAAGACCGGGGTAAAATGTAAGTAGACATGTATATTTGATTCCAGTTTACAAGAGAAACTTTGGAAGGATAAATCAAATGTAATAAAGTTGATTACATATAAAGGGACATAGAGAAGAGGGTTTAGTTCAGAGGTACAAAAGCAAGAATGCCCTGAGGAATCTTGTTTTATTATTTGTCTATGAATTCATGAAATTATTTTATAATGCAAAAACAATATTAAATAAAAAGTAAGAGGAGACCACTATACTTTGATAGCAACTTAAAGCAATGAATTTATAAATATGTTGAGTGGATGACATGTTCACAAAGAAAATAATTATTTCAAGGGACAACAAATATAAAATAGAAGACACAAAATTACCTAATGTTATATTTGACTTGGAACTGAGAACTCATGATTTTTTTCTAAACTATATATTTAGTAGCTCTTTGAATGGTAAAGGTCTAAACTTAATGAAAACCCAGTAGTAATGTGCACTGTGGGAAGCTGTGTTGTAGGTTTCTATATGCCATTTCCTACCAAAACAAACAATGGCTCTTTAAAGGAAGGATGGTTCCAGTCTGGGGCAGAAAATGCCCATGACATTGTTATGAAGTGTTGCTCCAGAAAGTAAAGAAGGCCAGAATAAGTCTAATTAAGGTCATCCTAATGTGGGAAAATGTGGGAGGGGCAGGGAGCAGGGCATATGGGAACCCCCTATATTTTTTATATAACTATATGTATCTAAGTATCTTTAAAAAAAATTAAAAGCATATTTAAAAAATGGGCATTGTAGCTATCATGAAAGGAATCTGATTAACCAAAGGTAGATAATTTGAGCATCCAGTGTTAACAACAGCAATTACAATAGAGTGAAACCCTTGGAACAAGTTTTTAAAAAAGCATATAGTAGAACCCAAGATTCTGCGTTTAACAGAATGGGCACAGTGCACAAAGCACCAGTCTACATATTTAATTAAGGCTAATGATCTGCAGCTTGTATTTTTATTCCCTTTTACAAAATAGCGTGTTAATAACTGTTCTTATTTTATTATAATGCTTGTTTAATCATTCTTCCATGGGCCATTGTAAACAAGTCTGTGGTTCATTTAGGCCATCCTCAAATCCCTTTGCAATGAGGTCATTAAAATTGGTTGAAACTTGATTATCTTCACCAGCTTACCCTTAAATCTTTTAAGTGATATGTCAGTGTCACTCACATAATTTCCTTTTTTGTTGTTGATTCTCATGCTCTATTACCCATACTTTCAATTTCAGCATGATTTAAAACTCATCACCAGGTCCTTCTCTTCCTGCCCTATAACATATGTCCAGACAGGGAAACTATTCTTTCAAATCTACCCCTATTTCAATTTCTTTTCCTTTGCTTAAAAAAAATCTATGGATGACAGAAATTCAGGAACAAAATATTTGCTCTGCTATTTCTGTTGTTATACTTAATACCATATTTTACCTAGTTTACCTAGTTAATTGGTGATGGTAAAATATAAATGAGCCTTCTCCCTTCCATTGATTTTGTTTAAATATTTAAATTTGTTCATTCCTAACAGAAATTTTTACCCTTTCCATATGACTCCCAAATTTCCAGGATTATGCAAAGTTACTTTTTATCTTTTGCAACACCATGCTATTTTTCTTTATAGTTTACAATCAATATTTTGTTATACACCTTATCACATTTTTTGTATACTTCAACTTAACTTAATGTAATTCTCTTTTAGACTATTAGTATGTGTATGCCAAAACACATTATTCTAAAAAAATGACTTTAAGCATTTGACATTAATTACTTTTTGCTTAGGTTCAGCTTTAATTAATTAATTAATTTATTTATTTCTCTCCACCCCTCTTGTTTTTTGCACTAGCTGTGTTTGTGCTTTGTGTGCTAATTTTCTTTCCTTTTTAGGAGGCACTTGGAACCTCCCATATGGAAGGGAGGCACCTAATTGCTTCAGCCACCTCTGCTCCCTGCTTTGCTGTATCTCTCATTATGTTTTCCTCCTTGTGTCTCTTGTTGCACCATCTTGTTGTGTCTGCTCGCCGTGCCAGTCCATTGCATCAGCTCACTGTCTTGCTCTTCTTCTTTAGGAGGCTGGAAACTTGAGTCACATTTGCTTCCCATAATTGATTTTTTTTTCCTAAAAGACAGTTGATACCAACTGATGATGCAACTGGAAAATGACCTTATACGGAAGGTTCAATGCGGATCAGCAGAATATCCATGTCTACATAAAATACCATGACTTTAAAATGCTGTTTGACCTAAAGTAAGGGGGAAATGGAAAGGAGAAATGAGTTTATATGGCTACGAGTTTCTAAAAAAGAGTCTGGAGGCTGGCAGAAGGTTTGCCCTCATGCACAACTGAGCAGAGTCAGAGAGACAGATAAAGCAGATACAACCCCCAGATATTGGTTCCTTTGAGGGCTAAAGAGACCCATGGGAGTTATGGTCATGGCCGATGGGGTTAACTACCAGGGCAGATGGCCCCTCTTTGGAAATGGTGTTTATGTGTGATGAATCTGGACTCAGATGGGATCTCCCTTCATAAGACTTTCATGCTAATGTGCTGGAGGTGCAGTTAATGTTGGGGTTTAAGATATATTTAGGGGATTTGAATCTCTGGACTGACAATGTGATAGCCAGATCCTGAGCCTCAACAGACTCCAGCACCTACAATCTGATTTATTGGACTTACCACACTCAGCTAAGATGGAGGTGAAGAAGGACAACCACCACACCATGGAGCCTAGAGTGATTACAACTGAAAATGGGAGGATTGCATCCAGCATCCAGGTGGAATCTGAGCCTCCTCTTGACATAAATGTGCAATGGACACAACCAATCCAGTGTCCACATAGAAGAGGTGGCATTGGATTGGGAAAAGTGGACATAATGGACAAAGGGTATGGGGAAAGGCAGGAAGAGATGAGAGGTGGAGGCGTCTTCGGGACATGGAGCTGCCCTGGATGGTGCTTCAGAGGTAATCACCGGACATTGTAAATCCTCACAGGGCCTACATGATGGAATAGAGGAGAGTATGGGCCATGATGTGAACCAATGTATATGAGGTGCAGAGGTGCCCAAAGATGTACTTACCAAATCCAATGGATGTGTCATGATGATGGGAACGAGTGTTGTTGGGGGGGCGGAGAGGGGGGGTGGGGGGGGTGGGGTTGAATGGGACCTCACATATATATTTTTAATGTAATATTATTACAAAGTCAATAAAAAAAAAAAAATTAAAAAAAAAAAAAAAAAAAGACAGTTGAAATTTTCCTCCCAAATGAAAAATTCCCCATGCAGATCCCTAATCTTTAAATACTCTACTATGTCATAAATTCAATGCCTTACAGATATATACACTTGTTTTTCATTGAAAAGAGTCCCAAACCTTTAGCCTGAAGAAATCTCTTACATCTCTACCCCTTCCTTCTTTTTTTGTTATTTTTTAAAATAGTTTGTTTAAACCATTTGATCATTTCTGATGCTTCTTCTCATTTTGTTATGTAGCTTTCTAATGCATACCTAGGTCAACTGTTACAGAACTCAGGAGCCAACACGCTTTTTCTGATGATTTCTCCATTACAATTAATTACCCTACTCTCATGGTTATGTCATTGATTCCTCTCTTCAAGGTATCTTTTGAACTTCTTTCCTTTAACCCTTGACCCTCAAGTTATACTTTGTCTTCCCTTATATTTTTATTTTTCTTCTCCTTAGTTTGCCTGCTGAGAAATGAGTTTCTTCTTGATGGTTCTGCTATTCTCATTTATCTGATTTTCCTATCCATTCATTTACCACTTAAATTCTGCCCCTTATTTCCTGCCTCATCTAAATACTTTAAATACAGGTAACTCCTCTGATATAGTTAGTTTTCATTTCTTTCTGATACCCATCTTCTCCCTGTGATCTTCTGCTGTACCTCATGTCCCTCCCTTGTTATATCTCTTTTCCTTTTCTTAATCCTCTCCCTGAAGCCTGACTTCAATCTTTGTGGTTTTTTTCCCTCTTGGTCTTATCTCTTCTTGAACATCTACATGTTTCTCCCTTCTCTTACACATCCTAGACAATTTCTGATATTCATCTAGGAGAATATTTCCAAATCCATTTTTTTTTCTTTACACTTTCGTACTAAGTCCTTAAAATTGATCCAGCTGTTGGACAGTTTTCATCGATAGGTTGTTGCTTTACATAATGAAGGTTGCACACATTTTATTGGCAAATTTGCCATGTCCCTTTCCTTCATACTAAACTCACATTTCCTGGCTCCACATTACTCCCAGATGATTTCTAATGCCTTATACAAGCATGTCTTTAATTGTCTTTTCCATAAGGACAATCCTTCTTTGTTTCTGTTGGAAAACACCTGGCAAGTGACTAATCCCACCCTATCCTTACTACATTTCTCTTTCACACTTACGTTTCCTAGTCCATTCTCCAAATCTGCCTGTTACACTTGCTGGAAATTATGACACAGTGCAACCTCATTTTAGTTCACATACACTCACCATTTTATCCCACTAATCTGAAGCAACACCATCTACTTCTACCAGTGCTTTTACCTTTTATTAAATGGTATGTTTTTGAAGATTTTAACACACTAATTAGAATAAAAATAATAAATTAATACTAATAATATGTGTTTATGTGTGCATGTGTGTGTTTATAATCTTTCCCAGGTTATTGCTTTTATCTACTCATTTTGCTACAGTTGGCTCCTGAGCTGCACCATGACCCTAATTAGCTCCAGGAAAAAAATAACTCAGACTTATTCATATAAATTCTCATATTTCAGGTTGTCCTGCTATTGTTTTTGAACTTCTGATTTCTCCCTTAAATTTCACAAAGCAGTAGCCAATTGAAACTCTCATTTTTGTTTGCTTCATTAAGGCATTTGGATTACTAAAGCAGTTTCTATACTAGATTAGTCTATTTCTTTTATTTCTGGTTTACTTCCAATTGACACCACTTTGTCACAAGAAGTCAAGTATGTTTCTAAAATATTGTTGATCAAATCATGTTTGTCTTAAATATAAGCTAGGGAGCCTAAATCATAGGTGATTTTTTCAAGATTTTAGAACTAGTGATAGATAAAGCTAGAATTCAAGCTCACAATTTTCTAGACCAACCTATATACTACTTTATACCATCTTCTCTATCTTTCTTTGACAGTATTGACAATAATCTAGAGTTGCACCAAAAATGTTGCTTTAAAATTGACTAATATTATAAAAAGTTATATTCAGATATATATAAAGATGTGATTTTAAGAATACTTGTTTTTGAACTATGAGAAACTCTGCCAAAGGAAAATATGCATATAGCTCTGATTATTTAAGTAAATCTATTAGCACAAAATATAATACCTTATGCTATTTATTTCATCTATCATCACAATGTGACCTATGAGTTTAATTTGTCCATGATCATTCATGTTTCTTAGAGAATTTATGTTTGGGAAAAATAACTTTTCATTACAGGTCTTCTAAACAAAGACTAACATAAAAAAAGAGAATGTCTAAAAAATAGTGACATTGTCAATATAGTCCTCAGTTTTTACCTGTCATTGCGGTAATTCATTTTATTAGATATGATATTTAGTAAAATTGAACAAAGTGGTTAAATGTAGCAGAACATAACCAATTCAGTGACAGTGGCCAAACTAATAGATTCTGAAGATATAAAAAGAAAAAGCAGGATCTACAGAATGACCCTTTTATTAAAACTAAAATGCCTCAGAGTTTGAAGAAGCGTTATCATATAGTTCTCTATTCATATATATTAATCAGAATGCTAAATAAATGCAATCCTTTCCACTATTACACTTAAATCTTAGGTAGACATTTATTTGCAACCCTATGTTATGATTTCATTTGCCTTTGAGAGTTACAATAGTTGTTTTGGATATTCTATTTCTGAGAAACTTAGTACATATATTATTTTGAAGCAAAATATTAAAACACATTTTAATTTCCTAAAAATGCTGCTTGTTAAATTGATGGAAACAGGTATGCAAAAGGAATTAGGAAGTGTTAAATGTGATCTTTTCTGTGCAAAATTTATTCTGCAAATTTGGTAAATTATTATTGGTACCCTTATTTCTAATCTATAAAGTGAGGATTATATATTAATTAATCATCACAAAATAAATTAGTAAATAAGTAGGGAAAAGTATTCACTATATACAACACAATGCTTGTTTTTGAATCATATAAATTTCTGCCTCATTACCACCACAGAACAAGAAAATGAATTATTATTGACCTGACAATTTCTGGGTAATACCAGTAAATCTCTAAGATACTCTAACTTCTGAATTTTTATTCTTCTCTGCTGTAAAAATCTACCTTGATTACTAAGGTGCTAAGCATTATGAATTTGCAAAATTTTCTATGAATCAGAAATATCATCTAAGCTGTTAACATTCCCTTAGGGATTTCCGGGGTTATTTTTTACACTCACAGGCAAGGGACTCAATACTCAAATAGAGCATTAATTTTACCATATATTTGATCACTTTGTTATTGTTTGAGGGTGAAGGCATCCTAATCCACTCTATTTTAAACTCTCTGAAAGGTGTCTTCAAATGGCTTAATGAATCTGCAGAGCATCTAGTTCTATACTTTGTACAAAAAGAAAGCTGTTAATTGACTGATCTTAAATTACTCTATTTGATAAGAAATATTTCAGGTATACCTGTAAGAAGTTGTTTGCATTTTTTTTGTAGAGATGAATCAAAATATTCTTATTTCTAAATAAATCTGTTTGCACTGTATAAATTCAATGATAAAAGTACCTCAGAGAAATATTTAAACAAATTTGTTTCCCTCTAAAGAATAATTCAATCCCTTTTGCATTGATGATTTTTGATGAAATAGGAAGCAGATTGAAACAGTGGTTTCCAAGAAGCAAAATTATATATTTTCTGGTGTACTGATATCTCTATTAAAACTGCCAATGTTACATGTGGAGGAAGGCTTAATTATTTTTTAAAGGTTTTCCATAAATTGAGCAACATATGTGCACTGACATAAGCATTTCCTAAGCCGCCTGGATTCACTGTATGTTTGGTTGTCTGTTTCTATTCTACTCTTCCATATTCCCCCAGGTACTCTTCCAAAAAGAGAAAGTAGAATTCATTGTCAAAGCATGCTATATTATTTCCATACACTTATATCTTATTTCCTCTAATTCTTCCTGTTAATTTTCTCTACAGGTAAGAGATCCAGTGGTACAGTTGAAGAGATAATAGAACTGCCGAGAAAGCTATTATTGTCCTCCTGCTTCAATCACTAAAATGCCCTTATTTATGTTTCTTGGATTCTTTCTTATTAGATAGCCCCCTGCCCACCTTCATCATCTCCCTGTGGCTCACCTCCATCTGTTTTTCTTTCTCTTTTGGCTGCCACCCAGCTACTGAAACAGCAACTGGGCTATTTATAACTGATACGACTCAAAGGTGAGCCTTTTCTATAGGGTAGGGACTCTTTGTTTTGCCATAGCTAAGACTACCATTCAATCCCTAAGGGCTCCAGGGTTACAGTGGTCAACTTGACCTCTCCTGAACTAAGTGTCAATATACAGTCAAACCCTGACCCACAGTGAATCCTTATTTAGTCTCAGAGCATCTTTGAGCTTTGGCACATGTCGTGATGTGTAATATTCTATATTGAGTGTATTCACTATACACAGTGATGTTTATTTAATTACAGGGATGGAAGAACATAGAAATACTTCCGTCTTGAATGATCCTCAGTGGAAAGAAAAAAAAAAACTCAACATCATAAATTTCTCATTAGTCTGGACGAGTGAGTGCCACAATGATTTTGTCCCAGATGTTTGAGGGTAAAAAGACCTGAAGCATCTATTTTAAGGAAATAGAGTGACTGTGAGCCTATTCGAAAGAAACTCTGAAAATGGGAGAATGACTGATTTAAATCCCCCTACTCTGGGCTCCCATAGTAACCTCTAGCTATATTTTCTAGACGGCATTTCACACACTACTTTAAGCATATGTTATCTTTTTTCAAGGACAAAATATTCTTTAATTTATTTCAGCACTGGGTCAGATTTGACCCTTAACCTGTTTTAATAAATAAAGTTATCTTGCAACACAGCCACATTCATTTGTTTCCTGATTGCCTATGCCTGCTACAATAGGAGAGCTACAGTGGGAAACCGTTTCCTGCTACAACAGAAGTTGATTAGTTGTCATGGAGGCAAGTAGTTGCCAAAAGGACCATATGACCTGCAAAGTCTAAAATATTTATCTGCTGGTCCTTTAAAGAAAAAGGTTGCTAACCCCCTTTCTAGAATTTTTTTTTTCTTAAAGGTGAATGAATTCCTGATCTGAGATGGCCAGGAGAGTGTCATTTCTTTCAGACATTCATTCATCTGTTCATTAATTCAGAAAGAATATTCTGATAGTCTTTGGTTCAAATCTCAGCTTGCCATACTAGACTTTGAGAAAATTACTTATATATCCTGAGCATTGATGTGTTCACTTGTAAAAGGAAGATACTAATGCATACCTCACTTACTCAGTCATTCATATTTTATGATTGTATCAGAAGGAATACAAATTGGCAAAGTACTAGTTCAGTTACTTCTAGTCCTGCTGCTTCCTTCTCTCCAGGATCCTTCTTCTCATGCTCTGTCCTCTGTTCTCAAAATGTGATAATGCCTATAATCATGACCAGTACTTGTAAAGGACTGGTAAAAAGTGGCAATTCAATAAGTATGTGTTGAACGAATGGAAGGTTGAATGAATGAATGCCTTTACTCCACTCTTCCCACATTGCAATTGACTCATATTGAAACCTAAGGAGCACAGAACAATCTGGGTACAGTCAGGACTGAAAGAGAACAGTGCCCGGAATAGTAGATGATCAGTTAGTATTTCTTGCATGAATGCAATAAAATGTAAGGAAAAACTACATAGGATATATATCTTTATGGGATAAATATATAGGATATTTATAAAATTGCAACCAGAGCTGTTTTTCTCAGTTTGGCTGTTGTAAATACAAAAGACTCTAGCCATCACTGCTGTGTTAGATTGAATATATAACAAAGAAGAAAAGAACAGATAATTTACACAGGACACAAAATTAACACAGAAGATAATTTTACTCAAATATGCAGAATTTATAATCACAAGTTTAACTGAGAGCTCAAGAGCTAGATGTTAATACTTTTTCAAGATACTTGCAAAAATCCATAACTATCTCTATATTATATATTTGGGTGTGATCAATGAAAATGTGATTCCTAACAGAATTTAAGAGTTTGGGCTCTTAAGAATGATAACTTCCAGCCGTGGAATATATTTAATTCCTTTGCTCAGAGAAAGGCTCTGCCTTCAAGATGCAGCAAGTTTGGTAGGAGAATATCTGAGATTGAAAAGGTTAAAGGGGTGGAGAAAGGCTAAGCATATGTATTCGTGTGTGGGTCGGGCAGGGGCAACATAACTGAAGCCATTCCTATTAAGATGGCTGGACCTGAATAAGTTATGCTAAAGAGGATATAGTGGGACTTGGGAATTTAAGGTTATAGGGAAGCATAGAGTTGGGAAGGACTACTTACCCCCGTGTTTTTCACTGACTACATAATATGTTTCCATCCCAGTGAGAACTGAATGTAGTGTCATTTGACATCAGAAGGAATAGCAGAAGAAATACTGATCATTAGATAACTTGTAGACTCCCAGAAATAAATGAAAATGCTTGGAGCAGGGAAAGAGTTTATTAATGCAAGTGTAGGGTTTATGAGAAAAAGAAAATTATGTGCAAATGCTAATGTAGTAAAATTTGTACACACACTCTGGTGAGGACTGGTATCATTTAGGTTCTATGCAAAAAGGAAAAGATGAGCAGCAGTTAGCATTTCCCTTTCATAGTTAAAGATGAAAGGATTTATGTTTTGTTCATACACACATTCAGCCCAGGAGTTTCAGGAAGGCTAAGCTCAACAACTCATTAAAAGGAATCAAAACTCATTTGTGGGCCAGTTGTTATAGAAATCTTGTAACTCTTTACACACTGAGTGAAGCCATGAGACTATTGTTTCCATCGTATTAAATAAAATACATAAAAAGTCTTATACCCTTTCAACCTGGCAGTAAAGGCCACTCCACTCATCTCCCATGATCTAATAATTTCCCACTTACAAGATCATTCTCCTTACTATAACTTCAGTCCCTAACATAACCCTTCTGAAACTATTTGGTCAGTTCCATATCCTCTGTTCCATATTTTCCTTGCCACAGTATTCTCACTTCCTGTCACTCTTTCCAGAATCGTATTTATCTTTCAATAGTTCAAGTTTCATCTGTTCCTTGACCATCTGGTCTTCTTTGCCTCTCCTGTAAGCAGCTGCAATCTCATGATAGGTGTTGCGCCACCCAGTATTTCATAACACGTTATCTGTTATTGTGCTATGTTCCTTGTTTGTTATTTTTTCATCCCAACTAAATTATATGTGCCTTCAGGACAAAAATCTTACCAGTAAGTATATGATAGGTATCTGTTTATTTACAGATTACAGAAACTGTTTTTTGGTTGGTGTTTTTTTTTGCCACAAGGAATCTCTCCATGCCAATGATGCCAATTGTTGAAAAATAAAGAGGCTCAGCTTGAAAATTAAAGAACATTCTGGACTGACTATGCTCTAGCTGCACTTATCACTAATGCTGTTTTATTCTTGTTTAATATTCATAGAAACAAATATATTTTTGGCACATGTTATTGGAGATATATTGTGTCTAATTGAGTCTCTACTTAATTTTATCTTTATGAGACTCAAGATTGGTAATGATATATTTCTTAATATGGTGGTGAGTTTCATGCAATAGGACGACAAAGGATAAAATGAACTTGAACAACTATAAGAAGTCAACAGTCTCTAAGGGGAGAAATGTATTTTAAGTATAGGTGAGAAAAATCACACTCTTCAGTATTTCATTTTCTTTTCATTTGATCATTTCTGACTGATGTATTGTGGAATTAATGTTTACCTTTGAAATCTCCATGCAAAATACCAAGGCATGAACTTTTTTTCTAAAGTAAACAAATTATCATTTTTTTCAGTCTCTGTAGAAAGCACATCATAGAATCCTAAGATTATAAATTAGTTCCCGGTTGTAAGAAGATTGCAT
The DNA here is from genome assembly GCF_030445035.2 of Dasypus novemcinctus. Taxonomy (NCBI): domain Eukaryota; kingdom Metazoa; phylum Chordata; class Mammalia; order Cingulata; family Dasypodidae; genus Dasypus; species Dasypus novemcinctus. The sequence goes on from NC_080687.1 coordinate 29,471,291, forward strand.
TTAGAAGCCGCAAATCCTTTTAGTAACTAGTGTGCTGAGCTGTTCCAAGGCATTTTAGGGTACCTTGTTAAGTTTGAAAGAGTTGTTAATGATTCTACAAGCATTTAATTAGTAAACATTTAATTTATAAAAATTATTCTTGAAGATTATATTAATATTTCTTGTAAGTCTTTGAAATAATTTTCAATGACAATGGAAACAATCAGATTCAAACTGCCTTTTGATAATTTCTCTGTTTAATTTCTATTAATATAAATTTTAAGATAAATTTTCACACAGAATGTAAGTTAAATTGTATAGTGGCTTTCATTATTTCTAAGATAACATGGCATTTTTCTGTGACAATATACTATCTTCAGAGCTATTCTCTGAAATACAAAATATCACAAGAAGCAACTATTGCTAATAACCATAGTACTTTTGATCAATACTGTTGAAATTCAAAAGTTTTCTTTTTTCACATAAGTTATTAAAGGTTATCATGTGGATCTCCACTGGCAACATTTGAAAATGGTTGATCCATCCATTACCTCCATTCCACATATAAGGATCTGGTCCTGATTTCCCAGTTTATAAATTTCAGTAAGTATCTGGGAGATGTTTTCATTATTATGGTGTAGGGGTATAGAAAGATACTTTAGGCTTAAATTTTGCTCTCTGAAAAGTATATTAAAGAATTACCTTATGGTTAAGTTTATTCCTAAATATTTGATTGTTATAGTTATTATAAATGGAATTTTTTTCTGATTTCCTCCTCAGATTGCACATAATAGTTTATAGAAACCCTATTGATTTGTGTATTAATCTTGTATCCCGCTACTTTGCTAAACTTATCTGTTAGTTCTTTAGTGTGGATTTTTCAGGAGATTCAAGATACAGGATCTTATATATTCTACTTCCTTTCCTATTTGGGTGTCTTTTATTTCCTTATCTAGCCTAATTGCTCTAGCTAGAACTTTCAGCCACAATATTGAATAACAATGGTGACAGTGACAGTGGGCATCCTTGTCCAGTTCCTGCTCTCAGTGGGAAAGCTTTCAGTCTTTAACCATTGAGTACAATGTTAGCTGTAGGTTTTTCATATGAATACACTTTACCATATTGAGAAAGTGTTCCTCTATTTCTATATTTTGGAGTGTTTTATCAAGAAATGCTGCTGTATTTTGTCAAATGTCTTTTCTGCATCAATTGAGAGGATCATGTTATGTGATTTTTTCTTCTTCAATTTATTAATGTGGGTTATTACATTAACTGATGTTTTTGTGTTGAACCACCTTTGAATACCTGGGATAAAACCCACTTGATCCTGGTGTATAATTCTTTTAATGTGCTTTTGGATTCTGTTTGGAAGTATTTTGTTGAGGATTTTTGAATCTATATTTATTAGAGATATTGGTCTGTAATTTTTTTTTTTTTTTTTTTTTTTTTTTGTAGTATCTTTACCTGATTTTGGTATTAGGGCTATGTTGGCTTCATAGAATGAGTTTGGTCATGTTCTTTCATGTTCAATTTTTTGGAAGGGCTTGAGTAAGATCGGTATTAAATCTTTAAATGCTTGGTAGAACTCACCAAGGAAACCTGGTACCAGGCTTTTCATTTGGGGAGTTGTTTTGATTCTTTCAATCTCTACTTGTGAATGGTTTGTTGAGGTCTTTTATTTCTTCTAGTGGGGGTAAATGGAAAGATTTTCACAAAAATACTTTCTAACATCTGAAACTAATCTTTGCATCTAAAATTCAAATTTCTGACCACAGATTTAGCAACTAAAATATATAACTTTTCATAGTTTTATCTCATAAGCTTCAATATAAATTATTTCAGAGTAGCTATTACCCTGAACACATAAAAATATTACATTACTGGGTGACTACTGAATTGAATGTTTTAAATATAATCTTTCTATTGAGGGAAAAGTTTGAATTCAATACTATCTCACAAACATATTCCACTTCATTTCATAAACATTACCTTGAAAATCACAGTAAAGAAAACTTGCATATATCCCATATAGTTCTATCCTGAATGGTCTACAATAGATTATTTTGGAATTAGAGGTTTTGTTTCTTACAAGTGAAATTGTGAAGTTTTTTTGTACTGTGTTACATGCTCCTGATATGTTTTTGGCCTCAGTTGTTTGTTTTTCTTCCAGAGGACTTCGGTTAATCTCTGCTCTTCTTCAGATAGAGCCCTCAGCAAACCCCTCTGGTATTTTGCAAATAGGTCCTCCTCATCTACTTTGTCCCTCACCTATAGGCATAAAATCTTAATCTGTTTGCAGATCTGCCCATTGTTGCTCTTCTTGGTGAGTCACATAAAGGAAGCTCTGATTCTTTAAGAGGGCAGGGGAAGGAGTGGGAAGAAAAGGAGCCTGCTGCATTTAGAAATCAAGCATCAATGATTTCCACATATACCACATTCTCCAGTGCCTCCTTTTCTGATATTTGACAAAGCATTCCAAAAAACAGAGAAACACCAGGCCAGCTTTTGGGGACATAAACTGTGATGCTGCTAGCAAAACTGTCACAGCTTAAATCATGTATAATGATCTTTCAACAGAAGTTAAAATGTCATCTTTACTTAATGATGTCGAATAAGATCATCATTTAAAGTCTATTACAATTTTGCCTTTGCTGGTTTAAATTCTGACATATTTGAAGTCAATTGTGGAAGAATGATATATGCAATTTGATTTACCTTTACTGCCTGAGCAACTCATATTGCTCGGCTTATAAACGACAGCATGCATATAATAGTTCATTTTGATAACAAGAAAATTTAAAGATTGGTTCAACAATCTGGAAGAACAAAATGAATCCTGACATGGGTCTAAAAATAAGAAAATCTGTTTGCAGCAGAAATAGTAATGATTTATGGTTCCGACATCAATATGTGATGTTTTGTTTCACTTTAGGGTAATTTACAGCATTTAATGTACTATATAAATCAACATGAACTGAGGAAATTCTCCTCCCCCCCCCTCAAAATGCAATAAAAGAACAAAAATGTGGAATATAAATGTTTGGTTTCCTGTGTGAAAGTTTTGGTTTTAAAATGGAGATTCATGTGGGAAGTACAGAATTATCCCAAATCAAAATTGCTCTCTAGGTAGCTTTGACATTTTGCTGGTGTCAGCATCACAGACACACAGAAAGTGTAGGGAGCAGACGTGAGATTTGACTGCAGTCTCCATGTGCCATCAGACCTATTGAAGAAGTTTTATTTACAGTTTTAAAAGCACATAATTCCTACAATGCTCTAAAACCCTCCCAAATGACAGTGAGTCATACATATATGTGCTATATCTTGGGTGAAGCTGCAACTTTTGTATCTTTTAAAGCTAAATATGTGATTTTATATTTTTTAAAAATTGCCTAATCCTTAAAAGAGTTTTGTCCTGAAAATATTTCAGAACTCTTACCAATCTCTAAATCAAAACTCTTTTATTCAAAATAACTAGAAAATTATGCTATGCTGTCACAAATCTATGTCCTTCAAAGAATTCACAGTCTTAAAAATTTTATAGTTGTCATTTCTCAGTGGTACCTCTTAGTGAAAGGGGTGGGAGCCAGGGAGAGGGAGAGGACTGGGTAAGAACAGAGGAAAGGGAAGTATTTTACAGGCAAGGGATTCAGACTCTTAGGGTGCAAACTGCCAATGATTTCAATTGAACAGTTAATAGGGGCAATTCCTGTAATTAACTATCAGGCTACCTGACTGGATAAGAATTTACAGGAATAATAAAGTTACACTAATACAGAAAGTAAATTATGCAGAGAGTAAATAGTTTCAGACCTGATTGTCCAAGTAGTAGTATGGTTTGATTCCTAGGCCTATGTCCTGTATCTACTTTAATTTGTGAGTCTTGAAGAGGCCAATATTATTGGAACCAAGTGAGTTCAAAGAGAGAAAGAGTTGCATGAGGCTTTTTATTACAAATACATAGAAAGTGGCAAGGACTTAATTTAAAATAACACCTTTGTGCTATTATCTTGCTCTTCTCTGATCGTGCTTTTTTTTTTTAATTTTGTTTTGTTTAATTGTCATACTGTTTTTTCCATTATGCAGTATCAGGTGAAAAGGTATCATATTAAGTTGCATTTATTGAGAGTTCACCATGTACTAGCCACTGAATTTTATACTCTTATAACGTCTAGGTCTAGCCCTTCTCTCCCACCCCTATCCAATAATCACCATTTTGTAGAGGAGGAAACTGCATCAAGGAAAGGTAAACTAAGATTCTAAAACTAATAGCTACTAAATAAAAGTATAAGATCTGAAATCATTTCTGGCTGAATCTGGAAACCCTCTCCCCAAGGTTATGCTCTTAATCTCATTATTTAGTGGGTATTAGAGGTCCTCTAGTAACCTCTATAATTTAGAAAACCTCAGGATCAAACACATTATTCTACTCATGGTGAGTCTTAAACTAATGTTAGTTAACAGTAAGAAAATAATAAATAATATTAATTATCTATTAAGATTGTGTCAACAAATGAATTTTCTCTAAAAAGAAAGTAAATGGATCATGTCTTGTCAGAAACACCCCTGTGTTCCCCTTCCGACCCACAGCTTACTTTCTATCCCCTCTGAGCATTTACATACTACATATCTCATCTGAAATATACTGTAGCTCTCGATCTCTAACAAACTGTATCTCTCTTCTCCTTCAAGAAACCTTTGAATATATATTTTATTTATCAGAGAAATTGTGGATTTACAGAAATTCAGGCATGGAGTAGAAATCCTATTTACTGCTCTTTCTCCACAGTTTCCACTCTTAAATACACTTTGCATTAGCATGGTAATATTGTTATAATTGATGAAACAGTATTGTTACATAGCTTACATTAGAGTTCATTTTTTATGTGATGCAGTTCTATGAATTTTTAAATTTTTATTCTGATAACATATGAACAACCTGAATTTCCCCATTTTAACCAAATTGGAAGATAAAGTTCATGTCATGCTAACAACACCCTCATCCATTATCAAAACTTTTCCATCACTCCAAACAGAAACTCTGTACCAATTAAGCATTAACTCCCCAATCCCTTTCCCTATTCTGGTCCCTTGTTAATTGTATTCTACTTTCTGACTCTATGAACTTACTTATAAATAGTTTTACAAATCAGTGAGATCATATAATATTTGTCCATTTCTGGCTGGCTTAATTCCGTTTACATGATGTTCTCAAGGTTTATCCACTTTGTCACATATATCAGAATTTATTCCTTTTTATGACCAAGTAATATTTCATTGTATGTACATACCACATTTTATTTATTCATTTGTTTATCCATTCATCTGCTGGTGAAGACTTGAGATGCATCCATCTTCTTGCAATTGTGAATAATACCACTATGAACATAGCGTGCTTATTTCTGTTTGACTCTCTGCTTTCAATTTATTTGGATATATAGAAGTGGGATTGCCAGGTCATATGCTAACACTATATTTAACTTTCTGAGAAACTGTTAAGCTATTTTTCATAGTATACTCCAACATTTTATAGTCCCACCAGCAATGAGTGAGTATTCCTATTTCTTTACATCCTCTTTAACAACTGTTATTATATTTTCCATATTTATAATAGTAGCCATTCTAGTGGGTGTGTAATAGTATCTAATTGTGAACTGATTTGTATTTCCTAAATGTCTAATGATGTTGAACATCTTTGAGTTTTTGGGCCAGGTTAAAATGTTCTTTGGAGAAATATATACCCAAATCTATTATCAATTTTTAAATTGGATTGTTTGTATTTTTGATGGTGAGTGGAAGACATTTTTATTTGTATTCTGGATATAAAGTCCTTAATCAATATATAGTTTCCAAATATTTTCTCCCATTCTGTAGGTTGTCTTTTTACAATAATGACAAAATTAATTGATGCACAAAAGTTTTTACTTTTGATGAAATCACATTTATCTGATTTTTAAATTTTGTTGCTAAGGTTTAGAATGCAGTCAAAGAAATCATTGTCTAACATAATGTTCTGAATGAATTTCTCTATGTTTTCTTCTAGGAGTTTTATAGTTTGGGTCCTTATTTTTAGGTCTTTGACCCATTTTCAATTAATTTTTGCATACTGTGTGAGGTAGAGTTTACCTTCTCCTGGAAATTTAGTTTTCCCAGCACGATTTATTGAACAGCCTATTCTTTCTACATTAAGGAAGTTTCCTTCTGTTTTAGTCTGTTTTGAGGCTGAAACAAATATGTCAGGAATAGATTGGCTTTTACAATTGCAATTTACTTGCTTGCAGGCTTATAGTTAGGAGACTGAGAAAAATGTCCAAATCAAAGCATTATCAGGCAATACTTTCTCCCTGAAGACTGACTGCTGGCAATACTGGAGCCCTATTTCACGTGGCAAGGCACAGGGCAGCATCTGCTGTTCTTTTCCTTCTCTTCCAGGTTTCATTGCTTCAGCTTCTTGGTTCCATGGCTTTCTTCTTTACTTTCTCTTAGCATTCATCCTGTTTATAAAGACTCCAGTAACAAGATTAAGACCCAAATTGAGCTACACGGTAATTGAAGTAACTTAATCAAAAGTCCCACCCACAATAGATTCATACCCATAAGAATGGATCAGTTTTAAGAACATGATTTTCTGGGGTACGTATAGTCTCAAACCACCACACTTTCTATTCTTAGTTTTCTGTGTATTATCTCAAGAAGCAGTACTGGATTTTGTCAAGTGTCTTTTGTGTATTAACATTTTATGATTTTAAATATTTTTAAATTTATTGAGACTTGTTTTGTGACCTAACACTTGGTATATCCTGGTGAATGACCCATATGCACAAGATTAAAATGTGTATTATATTGTTGTTGGGTGAACTGTTTTATATATTTCTTTTAGGTCTAGTTGATTTACAGCATTGTTCATGTCTTTTTTTTCCTTATTGATCTTCTGCCTAGATATTCTTTCCTTTATCAAATGTGCTGTTTTGTTATTTCAAACTATTAATGTAAAGCCATCTATTTCTCCCTTCAAGTCTGCTGATGTTTGCTTGCCATAGTTTGGTGTCCTTTCGTTATGTGCAGATATACTTATAATTGTTATGTCTTCTTGATCAGTTGACCCCTATTTCAGTATTTAGTGACATTCTTTAACCCTCCTAACACGTTTTTACTTAAAGTCTCTTTTATCTGATACAAGAATAGTTACTCCATCTGTCTTTTGGTTGATAAGTGCATGCATGGCATCTGTTTTTTTCCCATCCTTTCACTGTCAATCTACTTGTCTTTGAATTTAAGATGAGTCTCTTGTAAACAACACATAGTAGGGTCATGCTTTTTATTCATTATGCCATTCTCTGTCTTTTGACTAGAAAATTTAAACCATTTAGATTTAAATTAACTACTGATAATGCAGTGCTTTCTTCTGCCATGTTAGTACATATAAGTCAAATCATTTTTTCCTACTAAATTATTCCATTAATTAGTACTTCCATATTTAGTTGATTTTTTGCAGTGTATCATTTTGAGTCCTTTCTCATTTCTTTCTGTATATATATATATATTTTTAAATATTTTTTTGAGTTAATATGGGGTATAAATTTATCATTCATGTTCGGTTCGCTACCAGCTTACTTTCAATAACATACATAAACCCACTTCCTATATTCTCTGTCCCCTACCTTTTGGTTGTACTTGTTACAAATTATATCTTTATTTATTGTATTTCCAAAGTCATAGTTTTATATTAACTTTGTAAGCTTTTGCATTTTAAAACCTCTAAGAAATTTTTTAAAATGGAGTTATACATCAAAAATTACAATATAACATTTCTGGCATTTATAATAATCCACGTGATTAACTTTTCCAGAGATCTTTTCTTTTCTTTATGCCATTTCTTTCCACTTTCTAACATCTGTAAATTGTTTCCTGTTAGTCTAAATTGTGCCCTTTAGAATTTCTTTTATGGCAGGTCTAGTAGTGATGAATTCCCTTAACTTTTGTTTGTCTTGGAATATCTTAGTCTCCCCCTCTTTGTTAAAGGACAGTCTAACTGAAAATAAAGTTGTTGGTTGACAGTTATTTTCTTTCAACATTTTAACTATTCCATCCCACTCCTTCTTGTTTCTATGACTTCTGATGAGAAATTGTCACTTAATCATATTCAGACTTCTTTTGACAAAACATGTTATTTTTCTCTTGCAGCTTTCAGAATGCTCTCCTTGTCCTTTGTATTTGATAGTTTGTCTCCAATGGGTCTGATCATTTCCCTCTTTCAGTTTATCTTCTTTGGGGTGTGCTGGACTTCTGTATGTGTAAATTCATTTCTTTTGTTAAATTTGGGAGGCCTTCTGCCATTATTTCTTTGAATATTCCTTTTGCCACTTTCTCTCTTTCTTCTCCCATTTGGATTCCCATAATACATATATTAATGTACTTGATGATGTTCCACAGGTCTCTTAGCTCCTGTTTACATTTATACCCTTCATTTTTATTTCTTCTTCCAAGCCTGAGTCATTTCAGTCATCTTATCTTTGAGTTCACTGATTCTTTATTCTGCCAGCTCCAATCTTTTGAAACCCTCCAGGGATTTTTTATTTCAATTATTGTGGTTATCAGCTCCAGTATTTCGGCTTTGTTTCTTTTTGACATTTCTGTCTTTTATTAAGATTCTCATATTGTTCAATTATTGTTTCCTTATATCATTTATTTTTTGCCATGTTTTTGTTTATCTCCTTGAGTATATTGAAGATTGTTCATTTTTTATTTTTTATTTTTAAGATTTTGGTATATCCAAAGTCCAATCTTCTTTGTGTTGGTTTCAGAAGTTTTATTATTTTGTTCCTTTGGTGACACTATTATTTCTTATTTCTTTATTTTTCTTGTTTTGTTTTTTTTTGGCACTCAGTGTATATTTTAATATTTTAATGGTTTAATTTTATATTGTAGCTCCTGGGCTGTCTGTTCATTGGTTTTGTATCTGGTTAGTGATTAGTGATATGACAACAATTTCCTTAAATGATAAGATTTAACAAAAACAACCTACTACTACTACAAAAAACATAACTAAACCAAAAAACACCTCTCACAGTCTTCGCATATTTTCTCTGTATTGGCTGGTGCTCCTCTTCAGAGTTTTGCCCTCTTATCAGGAAGATTAGTCAGAGGCAAAAGTGAGGTGTGCTCTGTCTTTTCTTAGCCTATGTTTTATTCAGCGTTTGTGTTTGTGGTGTTAGGAATTCCACCACTTACAGGAACCCAAATACACTCTGTACTTTCTAAGTAATATACTCTTTCACTCCAGGGTATTCTATTTTGTCTTAAAGCTGGTAATCCTTTGCCCAAGTTTGCTCTAATTGTTTTTTACTCTGCTTTAACTGTGATCAAGCTTCTTTCTTTCCCAGGCAAGTTTGGGAAGCTAAACCAGAGGGGAATGTCCTGGTTCTTTCCTTTAGACTGATACCATACAGACTGACATCAACATGTACTCACCCTCATATGCATGCAGGGGTTACTCTGCGCCCTCTGCAACATAGCCAGGCAACCACAATGGGAGCACAAGCTGGTTCCTTACCTCTTCTGGGGTAGAGCTTCCTCTACTCTTTTGAAGTTGCTTTTACTTGATTTTGCACTCATCCAATTACTGCTATCTTTTAACTGTTTTCCAGAGTTTTGAGGAAAATGGCTTTGCTAGTTTATGCTAGTTGTTAAAAAATTCTGTGAGAGATTGGAACCCTGGAGCATTTTATGCCTCCATCTTGGTTGACTGAAAGTTTCCTTGAATATACATTTTTATAAGTTTTATATACATAACACCTTTTACAGATGATAATCAACTAATTTTGAAAATTACGTAACATATATTTATATCTGTGAATAGTTGTAACACATACAGTTGATTTTTTTTTTTGTAAATTCAGATGTGTGTTTATTATTTTCCCCTTAAAGAGTAAGTTCCTTTATGGTTTGAATCATGAGTTTGTTTTCTTTAATAGTTCATTGTAGAATACGGTAGATTATTCTATAATATTATCTATAATTAATTGTCAGTGTTGATTTTTCATAATAATCTGGAGTTAATATTGTATTCTTAACATCTTTAAATATAAATGTGTAAAACTAATTACTACTTTATTGTTTTTCTTCATGGTGTTTCCAGTCTTGGATAAGTATCCAGCTATAGAAGAAATCACAAATTTAACATACAAGATCTTAATGTACTTTTTTCACTTTTATCTTATTTATTTCCTAGATAGGAGTTTGAAATGCAGGGTCTTTCAGACTCCTATTTATTTCTTCTTAAATGTAGATTAACAATCTCCTAAGGAAAGACAGAAATCACAAATTTTTCACCTGTTTTCTTCCTATTTACTCCCATAACTAAGTCTGTTGTGATGGATACATGGGAAATGAGCCCTTTCTAGTACCATGTAAAATGTTCTTTTGGAATTATTATTGTCATTCTAAAATGATATTATATATTTTAACAGAGGTCTATAATAATGCCCTGGCCACAAAGTTATTTTAATGTGTATAAAAGAGTTTCTTACTATTTAAGTGTACTTGTTATGCTACTTTACTATTCCTATTTTCTCTAAATGCTGAAGAAAAAGAGTATTTCCAAACCATTTTAAAAACACTCACTTATTATATTTTAAAGCCATGCTAAATAGTGAAGTATTTCAGGCTATAAAACCCTAAATTTTGCATCAATACAGGTTTGAGTTGTCATATATACAGAATGGATCCAATTGGGATGTAATGTGAAATGGAATAATAAGTATGACTCTTCAAAAGAAAGCAAATTCTTCCACCTTCTAGATTTTTATGCCACTGATGTTTGCTGGAAGGAAAGCATTAAAAAGATATTGTTTTGCAAGTTCACAATATCTGTAAAAAATATATATTTAAAAAAATAGTATGGGTTTGGGGAAAAATACACCAAATGTTAAGATAAGGAATATAGTTGGTAGTAATATTTGACGGTGCTCTTGCATAGTTTGTAACAAATGTTTCACACCAATGTAAAAAGTTGGTGGAGGGGTGATGTATGAGACCCCTGTGTGATGTTATGTATGTTTATTTTGTAAGTTTGCAATCTTTACTATATACTTATTGTTTATGTGTGTTCATGTATGAACGAAATACTTCAATAAAAATAAAAATAAATAAATTTTAAAAAAGGTATTCAGAGAAGAAAGACAGAATGCTAGGGCTCCTGAAATGTGCATTCAAAGTTTACTTGAAAAGTGCTTATTTCAGGACTGGGCCATTATGAATTAATGAATAAAAGAGATACTGTCTTTACTGACTGTCAGAATTTAGTCAGTGCTAGATTTTTGGGCCCAGAGATACATGTGAGTACTTGGATCTTGAATTTCTATATTTTTTCCTAGCAGAGTGTTTTTAAGTTAATCAACCAATTTATGGGCAAGTCCTTCTCTCAACATTTAAAAAGATACTTTTTTGAATACATAAAATCAGGAAAACCTGTGATGCGGTTTCATAAGGCAGGGGACTGCTCTTCAGACTGACCTTGCCTATTTCAGTCTGGCATAAGTCAAATCAATTTAAGTCTGCCTTATTAAAATACCGGAATGTTGTCATAATTTGTAGGACACCGGGATATTCTGTTCACTGGCCTCTAGTATGAATTTTTCTCAATATAACCTCAAGGCTATATTATGTACAATATGTACAAAGCAAAACAATTATCTTTGGTTCTGAACCTCTCTGAATTATTTTTTACCAAGGTAATTAGGACTAAATTGACTTGAACTAAAGTAGGTTAAAATATCTCTGAAATCACACCCAAATTTTAGACTTTCTCATGTTTCATAAAGGTTGAGAAAGTTAAAAAGAGAAGGAAACAGAGAGAGAGAGAGAGAGAGAAGTTGTAAGTGAGAGTTCCTAGTTTGTCGGAAGCCTTGGCTGCCGTATGGAAATAGGAAGATTGTATCCAGAGAGAAATACAAATAAAAAATCTGAAGAAAAAATGTTAATGGGTGTGGAGTCTTTCTTTTTAGGTAATGAAATAATTCTAAAATTTTTGAGATGATGAATGTACAGCATTTTGATTATACTAAAAGCCGTTGATTATACACTTTATATAGAATAGCCAGAAACAGCAGCTATGTACAATCGGGGAAACACAGAGAGCTTAAGAGGTGAGGGATTTTCTTGTCTGTTTTTTATTATTATTATTAAAATAATGAAAATTCTCTAATCATTATTGAAGTGATGAACGCACAACTATGTGATTATACCAAATACCATTGGTTGTAGACTTTGGGTGAATAGTTTTATTAATATCTATCAATAAAATTGATTTGTTTTTAAAAAATCTGGCTTAGTCTCTTCACATTGTGGAATGATCTGGGCATTACACCTTAGGCCCCTGTGAAGGAAGAGGAGAGAAGGCCAACTCACAAAGAACATACTCCTTTTCAATTTCCCCAATGGAAAGTACATGGCCTAATCAGCCTCTATGTTTCTTGGTTTTCAAAACAAATCGTTAAGTATCAGGGAGGACAGCCCTATTTGGCTCACTGAATACAACTGCAGAACTGCATCCCATGCCCAGAAATAGAATATCCCCAAGGTCCTAGATGTCCCCTTGTAATTCCCAACTACTCCTGAGCCCTAATTCCAAAGTGATTTAATCTGAAGAAATCATGCAACTTTTCATAGGTTTATTGACCACTTATTATCCTCTGTTTTATATTTTTATTCATCTTATGCCAGTCTTTTCCTATTGGATTAGGTCACTTTTACTATAAAAATTACATATTTGCTCTCTCCCTTTCTATATGTGTGTGTGTCTGTGTATATATATGTATGTCTGTGTCTGTTGTATATGTCAATTGCAAATAACTATTTTATTATCACCATGTGCCAGCATTTTAAAGCAATGTCAGTAATAAAATACTCTGTCTGGGGGTGGGGGTGGGCCTTTATAAATCTAAGTCTAAACTATTACTGCAGTTACTATTGAATTTTAATAATCATAATCATAAATGTATGTATAAGCACTTCAAACTAGCACATTACTCTATTGTATTCTCCATGGAGGTTAATTTGACCTCTGCACATGCAATTTCACCTACATTAGTTTATTTCCAGGGTAGGTTTTGTTTTTCAGTTTTTCAGTTTATTTTGTTTTTTGGGGATAGGTTTTCCATGATACAAGTTGTTTGAGTTTGCTTAAGGTGCAGTCTGTGTCTCCAACTGCTCTGATACTATATATTCTTAATTTAAACTGGTTATTTGAAGTAAACAATAATAGCACAGTATAGACTATTGTCCTTAGTTCTAGAACGATGGCTCATATAAAGTTATATGATCCATTTAAGGGTTTAAGGTTATATTGGACTTATATGTTTGAAAGAATGATCATTAATTACACTTTTCTGTGAAGAATTTGTATAAAATTGGCATTATATCTTGCTTTAGAATTTGTTGGATTTTACCTGTTTCTGTTTCGGTAGGTTTTAACTTCAGACGTTATTTTTGAGGGCTAAAGTAGTATCCAAACGTTCTATTTTTTCTTGTGTCAAACATGCTAAATGATCTTTTTTCTAGGAATTTATCCATTGCCCTTAAATTTTCAGATTTATTTGCTTAAAATTTGCTGCAAAGTCATCTAATTATATCTAGAATCTATAGTGATGTCTTCTTTTCAATTTCAACATTGGTTATCTATGCCTTCTCTCTCTTATATTCTTAAAAAGTATTCATAGGATTTTTGCGCCCCAATTGTAGACACTATTCATCAAATAAAATAAATTCCTTTCATTTGCTAGTTTGCTGTGATTCTTTTATCATAAATGGATGTTTATTCATATAAAATGTTTTTCTCTTTTGTATTGTTTAATTCTTTTTTCATTATTTATTCTTCTACTTTCTTTGGAGCTAATTGATTGTTCTTTTTCTACCTCCTTGATATTAATTGATTTATTCTTTATTTTTCCTGGTTATATGCATTAAATTCTGTAGCTATTTCCTTTAAATGCAACTTTATTTGTACATCCCAAATTTTGAAATGTAAATAGAAAATAATATTTAATTTTAAGGATTTTCAATTCCCATTAATATTTTTTCTTTAACTCATGGATTTTTTTAAAAGTATATTACATAAGTTATTGTGGGAATTCTTCAGTTATCTTTTTGTTATTATTTTCAGGCTAAAAATTAATAATTAAATGGGAAAAGAGTTTATATTCTGTATGATATCAATCCTTTGGAATTTGATGAGAATTTGATTTATGTTCTGGAACAGGGATTTTCAACCATGTCGCAACTGACATTTTTAGACCTAATAATTCTCTATTGTGGTGGTTCTCCAGTGCATTGTGGTATGTTTTGCAATATCCCTGGCCTCAATCCACTAGAAAGCAGGAACATCTCCATCCCTAAATGTGACAATCAAAACTGTCCTCAGACATTGTTCAAATCCCTCTGAGGGGGGTTAGGGGTGGGCAAACCAGTGAGAACCACTGGTTTAGAAAAAGGTCATTCATGTAAATATTCCATATGGACTTAAAGCAATTTAAATACAATCTTGTCCCAAGATTTATACGCTACTGTTAGCCTACATTTTAATACTATGTATATTTTTAAAACCACTTCATTATTATTATTTAAAACATCCAATATTCCTGTAAAAGTTATCCATGTGGTAACATTTTTTTAAAAATTTACTTTCTTTAGCTCTTAGCTTACATTTAAAATGATTTGAAGAACATTTTTTGATAGATCTTTTGGTGTGATTCTGGTGCTGAACAAAAATATTCAGTTTTGTTTGTATAAATAGTTTTAAAGGATATTAAAAATGGGTATGATTCTAGGTTGGTATTTTATTTTTCATAATCTACAATTTATTTTTTTAAAAAGATACTTAGATTATTACATAAAAAATATGGGGGATTCCCATTTACCCTACTCCCTACCACTCCCATATTTTCCCACATTATCAACATCCTTCATTAGTGTGGAACATTGTTACAATTGATGAACACACTTTGGAGCATTGCCACTAAGTTTGGGTTATAGTTTACATTGCAGTATACACTCTTTTCTGCACAATTTTGTAAGTTATGACAAGATATATAATGAAATGTATTTGTCATTTCAGGTCATTCAGGATGATTCCAAGGTCCTGAAAATGCCCCCATATTATACCTATTTTTCCCTCTCCCTCCCCTTGGAACCTCCAGTGGCTATTGTCTCCACATCAATGATAACAGTTCTTCCACTGCTATAATTACTATAAGTCTGTAGTAGAATTACAATAAGTCTACTGTTGTCCATCAGCCATTCCCCAATCCTGAAGATTCTGGGATGGTGATGCCCATTCTGCCTGTAATGGGCTTAGATCTCACGGGGCAGATGGACGGGATTATCTTGCTTGCAGTTGCAGACTCTCTCTGTTCCTTGGGATAATCATTGCCCATTATTACCTGCTTGTTAGTTGTCCTGGGTAAGTCCAATGGACTGGAGAGTAGGTGTTACAATGCTGTTGAGATTCAGGGCCCCACTGGCACATGGAAAACCCAAAGTCTTAAATCTCTTGCATATAAACTTATCAACTCTAGTACTAACTATAGGTTCAAATATAAGGGTCAGAAGAGCAATGTGTAAGGAAATTGCAATTGAGTTCAACTCTGTCACAGTGGGGAACATAAATTCCAAAGTAGGGCCCAATGGCAGGACACCAAACTCCTGAGCTGCCAGCCCTGCCTATAGTGTCTCAATGTCTCCAAAGCACTTAGGAGCCCTGCTATTTAAGACAATATTTACTATGGCAATCAAAGAGATCCTGCTGAGATGTGCATAAGCATAACCTCTGAAATGACCTCCTGACTCACTTTGAAGTCTCTTAACCATATAAACTCATTTGTCTTTACCCTTTCTCCCTTTTGGTCAAGATCTTTTTCCAGTTGCATTGCCAGTTGGTGCTTTGTAGTAATCCCTCACTGCCAGGGAGGTTTATTCCTGGGAGTCATGTCCTATGCTGGGGGGAAGGTAATGCATTTATATGCGGAGTTTGGCTTAGTAAGTGCCCACATTTCAGCCACAAGGAGGCTCTCAGGAGGTATCTCTTAGGCACCCTATAATACTAGCCTAAGTTTCAATCTCAAAATTGAAAATATAATTGTATTGTATTATGGATTTAGTTGGTTAGGTTGAAAAATCAGCTCTTTGTCTTACAATTTTTCTTTGAAGGTAATAGTCTTAATTTCTCTGCATGTTTTTAAAAATTTTTATAATTGTCCCTGGGTTTTGACTACATTGAACTTTGTTTATATCTTCCTTGGATATTTATCTGCATGGAAATTGTACTGTTTTAAAATATTGTCCTGATATCTCCCACTAGTTAAAAAATTTCCTATCATTGTTTTTGAAAAATATCCTCTATCTTAGTCTCTTTGCCTTGCAATTACATGTATAATTCACCTCTCTACCTCTGTTCTTTCCCTTGGATGTATTATTCAGTATTTCAGTTCATTCATTCTTTCTTTTCTTGAATCTACTCCACTGTTAAATTAATACATTGAGGTTTTATTTACACTTTTTAAAAAATTATTCAGTCATATAACATCCATTCAATTCCTTTTTTATACAGTTTCCAATTCTATACACAAATTCTTAATCTGGTGTTTGTTTTTGTTAAAAATATTAAATATAATTATTTATAAAATGTGCCTGACATCTTCATTATGTGTATTCACTTGCTCTATTATTTTCCTCTCATTAAGAAAATAAGATAAGCCCCTGTGTCCACCTGATTCTTTTAAAATAAATATATTGCAGAACTAATTTGAGGAACTAGGTGGTATTTTATTTTCTTTCTGAAATTTTGTTTCCTGCCAGTAATCTAGGGACAGTGGCAGTTCAATGCTACTTTATTTCAAACATCTGGGTCTCAATCACTACTAGAGCTTCTCTATATCTTGTTTCCTTACTTTTATTGTAGAACTCTGTTGGAGTCTCAAACTAAATTTAGCTTGGTTTATCAGAGAGCCTCAGTTTTTCTGTGCTCCCTAAACTTGTAATTTTCCCTAACATGATGGGACTGTCAAACTTTACTTTTCTCATTCTTTCAGCTTTACCAACTAGAAACATCAGTTTTCTCTGAGAGTTAAAAAACTGTAAAGGAAGTTTCAGTTATATTGGATTTGAAAGATTTTAAATACAGTTTTATGAATTTAAAAAGATCATGCAATTTTTCTAATTTTTTTCCTCAGTAAGAGTACTTTTCTTTTCTTTTCTTTTCTTTTTTAAAGATTTATTTATTTATTTAATTCCTCCCCTCCCCCAGTTGTCTGTTCTCTGTGTCTATTTGCTTCGTCTTGTTTCTTTGTCCGCTTCTGTTGTCATCAGCCCACGGGAAGTGTGGGCGGCGCCATTCCTGGGCAGGCTGCACTTTCTTTCGCACTAGGCGGCTCTCCTTACAGGTGCACTCCTTGTGCATGGGGCTCCCCTACGCGGGGGACACCCCTGTGTGGCAGGGCACTCCTTGCGCGCATCAGCACTGCGCATGGGCCAGCTCCACACGGGTCAAGGAGGCCCGGGCTTTGAACCGTGGACCTCCCATGTGGCAGACCGATGCCCTAAGCACTGGGCCAAGTCCGTTTCCCAAGAGTACTTTTCTGAAATACATATTCTGCCATTTCCAGAACTTGGATTTCATTCTCTGTGATAGGTCATGAAAAATAATATTCTGTCTTCTTAGGAAAAACAGCTTCAATGTTCCATAACTAAGAGAATAAAAGTCACATTCTCCAGTAAAAGGGAATAACAATCAATATGAAGGCATCTTCTCACATACAATACACTCAGAGTCATTCTTAGACAGTGGGCACTACATCCACCATTTCTATTACACCATCAAATCTAACAAGTTAAATGTGAAATGTCCCACATAGCATAGCAGTAAACTGCAACCAAGATTTTAAGTACTGTTAAAATGTGACAAAAGGTCAGAAACTGCAAAGATGAAGATAAGCTGGGGAGGAATTAGCTTGTTCTCATTTAATTCAGAAATATGCAATGCGGTATATAAATTTTTGAAAATGAGTTAGAGCAAATTCTGGATCCTAATATCCTTATCAGATGAAATGAGAATTCTATTTAGTCATAATATTAAATTGACAATGTGAATTTTTATTTGTCTTTCCAATAATATAATAACAATATGAAACTTTAGAATACATTTCCTTGGTTTCCAAGGCAGCAGCTCAACATTAGCCTGAGAAAGAGTCTTTAAATATTGCATGAGGGGAAAATATTTGGATTTTCTTATTTAAAAGAAGTAATTTATTGAGTATCCAAAGAGAGCAACAACTATAATTCAGCTCTTCATAAAGCAGACAGCAGACATAAAGACTGAAGATTAATCTATTACTACAATTTAAAGGTGCATCCTTCCACGTTATATGCCACTGTCATTGCACCAATTAATATCAACTTGTACAAGAAAGTGTGTGTGTGCCTGTGTATGCTTATATGTGTGTATTTAAAGGAAAGTAACAAAAGGACAGATATGGAAAAATGTTTAAGAAGAATGAACTAATAGAAGACATGTGGAATTGACACTTTGACATATTATGAAGACTATTCTGAACTCTCAGATTGATCATATGAACTCTTTGAAATAAACTCCCTAAACATTTTGTTCAATTAAATAGGAGAATTTTTCTTTAAAAAATTATTCAATCATAATATGCATTACATGTGAGGAAGAACGTATTTTTTTTTTGCCCTTACTCTTTCTGCAAATATAAATCTGAGAACTTAGACTATAAACTGTACCCAGAGTCTCCTGCAGTTTAGAGTAACTGACCAGCTGCTAAGAAATTTCAACAATTGCCATAACACAGGAAGTTAACATATTTATCAGATACTTGAGATGAAAAAACGATATTTCATGGGGACTTTTTACCCTATGCCATCTGGTCCTGAGGTGCCTATTACATCTATTATTGACTCATTAAACTCAATGAGGTGAATAACACAATTAAACTTGTTTATTTGTCATGTAATAGTCAGTTAACATTGAAATGTAACTTCTGCTTTCAGTACCACTAGATAGCACAAACTGATTTCAATAACATTTAGTGATACCTAAAATTAATCTCAGATTAATATCTCTCAAAATTATAGGGCAATTTAAAAGTACATGAATATTTGAGGCTTCTCTTTAACATACAAATACCCTATAACAGTCATAATGAAGATTAGCCTTTATAATTAAAACAATAAAACAGAAATAAATGGCCAATTGGGACAAAACATAGGATACGTATTCCTGCATGCCACTAATCATTCAGCTGCAGATGGCTTGCACATTTGCAACTAGCTTGCAGAAAATATGCATCCATTTCTGTAGGCAGGCCAGCAAGGAGCAAAGTTATCAGAATGGAAAACCTTATTTCCACAAAGCGGTTTAAGAATTCATTATTAAATAAGCCCATAAATATGTATATAAATGGTTGTGTTAAAATAGAACTTATTATTTTAATTTATCCACAATACCCCATCATGAACAAATACAAAAATATATTTTGGTTTAATATTGTATCTAAAAAATCCACTGTAACAAAGGTTTAAGAGTTTAGAAATGTTTATATAATTATGTAATAATGACATTCTTCAAGTACTTCTGTGTGAGATTACACTTACAAGAATACAAAGTGTACATTTTTCATTTATGTCTTTATTTACATAATGCAGATAAATATATTTATTATATTCATTGGAAATTCAGATAAATTAATAAATGCTCAGTGGCTTCAGAGAGAAGCCTGGGCTTCATTGTTCACTATATAATCATGTATACATTATGACCTATAAATGTTTGGGGGAACAAAAAAATAAGAGTGAAAAAGAGAATTTTTCAGCCACAATTTGAAGATAGTATTTTCTGGAAAATGCTTGAATCTAAAATCATTTCAGGTTAATGTCTTACCTTTATCTCTGTGCGTACCTAGCAATTGGCAAACAGTTAAAGAGTGACAGATGGCTGTCACCACTCTTTAGGCTGAAAGAAACATTCATTCAGCTTAAAATGAAGTCCTCCTCCCAAATGTAAAATCACTATCCATTAGGAGTCATGTAAAATTTCAAATGTTTTTTTTTCACAGCTGATATCAATATATCTTTTACCAAATCTGGACAAAGTGTGAAGAATCTACCAGAAATTCCCAGTTTGAATGACAAAAGTCTTTTAATCTTAATGGCAGACTGATAGCATTGTGTGATTTTTTTGATTAGAGGAACTCCAGAGGACTTACTAGTCATTAAACTTAACTAAATAGCACATTAAAAGATACAGCTCCAAAAAACGTATGTTTTATAAATTGTTTTGTGAACCTTGTGTATCTAAGCAACTCAATTTAGGATTCACACTATGAACTTTACTTAAAATGGAAAGTGATAAAAATAACCTATACATACAAAATCAACTCAGTAGATTAAACTGTTTGATAGTAATGGGCTCTAATATATACTGAACATATTCGATAAACTAGGGTAACAAAAAGTAATACTAGCTTTTAGTAATCTCATGCATTTCTGTGATCATAGATTTTACCACGACTTAAAATTTTAAAAGGACCAACATTTTGGGATGAAAGAAACAATTTATTAGAAAATGATAGAACACTGATTAGCATTCGGAGTGTAAGGTTTCCATATATTGGAGAAACAATTGTAATGTTTTTTAGTCATACATAGTTAAGGGCAAAGGTTAACTGGTATACATGTTGAGCTTATTGATAAATCTCAAATAGAACAGTAGAAGTGCCTTCCACTAAGGAGTACATCTCTCACAGAACCTCAAAGACTATAGTACATAAAAATAAGACTGATTTTGTTTGATTCAAACTCATGGACTATCTAATTGATTTGAACATACAATATAGACTTAAATTATCCAAAGATAAATAAAAATCCATTTGCTTTATTTCACATGAATTTAAGTCATGTAATGAAAAACATACATTCATACATGCTATAAATTCTGGATGCTATTCAACAGGAAAAGGCTTGAGAATATTACATACAGTATAGGAAAATATCATTATCTCATATGGAGCTTTCTATATGTGGGCTACTTAGGAAAAAAAAAATCTGTAAAACCAGGCTATCAATGTTTAAGATCAAGTAATCTTAAGAAGGGAAAATGGTCTACAAATTGACTCTTGGGATGAAATGATAATAACCAATCCATATGGGTCAAAGTAAGTAAATACAGGAGTAAATATTTCATATGGGAAAAATGAGAAGAGGGCAAAGATTTGAGACAATGAAGAGTTACTTAATGCATCTTTAATGTATATTATGAATCAATTGCAATACCAATTTAACTATGAAGAATTATAGGCAGATATGAAACCACTAACTTTTAAAAATATAGTACTTTAAAACAATACTATGTTTTATTTCATAATGTTATCAGCAATTTTATCTGCTAAGAATATGACCCAGTGGAAAAAGCATTTTTATGGACTCTGTGATGTATAAAATGCATGCATGGTAATTTTTACACCTCTTATGAAAAATAAATTTAAAAGAATTACTGAGCACTTTTCAAATAAAGTGCTATAAAATGCTTAACAATATTGAATAAGTAGTAATGCATTCAAATATGGAAACATAAAACTAGACAAGTAACAGTATCCACAGTAATGCAAATTAATCTTTTCAGAACTTTTCATTAGGATGAAAAGGTCTAAAAGCTCATGAGTGCTGTAAAAATGTGCTCTGCATTACACATGTCCTATGCCTCATCAAAAGCTTCAGCACTTTTACTTACGGTGAGCGTGTCATCAGCACCTTGCTCATTCCTCTACCTATTACAGATGAGAGAACTTGTTTTGACAAGTTTAGAACACGCTGAAAGTGAACTCGGTCTGCCCAGCATATCAGTTTATTTTGGGAAAAGCAAAACTTCCTGGTTTCTTTTTTTAAGAGCTCCAAAGGATTATCAAAAAGTCTCAATAGCCTTCATGGATATCAAGTCACCCTAAAAGACCAGTGTTTTGAGGATTTAACTGTAAATGAATAAAGAACATATGGATCAAATTTCCGTTAAAATACACAAGGTTGTAAAAATCAAGGGCAAAGTAATTCCAAAAGGGACATTCAGTGCTTTAACTTCAAGTGTTTGAAAGCAGTTCAAGATGTCCAGTGAACCCAAAAGGCAGAGAGGACACACCATTATTAGATGGCTGTTTGCTGCAAAGTGGTAATGATTTTTCAGCCAGGCAAATTTATGCTCATTCGTAGGATAGATTATTAGAAATTCTTCCCTCCCTTGAAGAAATCAGGTCAACAGTGATTTAAAGATATATAATGAAAATTAATACATACATGAAAGTTAAAATCTTTCTGTCTCATTTTCAAAAGGCCATTTTAGATCTCATTTTGAAATTGTTAGGAAATAGTTAATTAGGCTTGAACTGAAATGATGCCCTTGACCACATTTTAGATCATTTTAAATCTCCTTCAAAGGAATTTATTGGGAAGTCTCAAATATAAATAAGAAACTGAAAACAGTTTTGTCTTTGGCAAATAAGCTGAGAACAAACTTCACTTGCTTATCTCTGTCCCCTCAATTTTTTATTACAATTTTATTGAGGTAATTCACATGTCAAATAATTACCCATTTCAAGTGTACAAGTCATTTGTGTTTAGTAAACTCAGAATTGTGAAGCCATCTCCACAGTTAATTTGGTAACAGTTTTTATCACCCCCAAAAGAAACCTCTACCCATTAGCAGTCATTCCCCAATTCTCCCAGCTCTCCAATTCAGCCCCAGGCACCCAGTAACTTACCTTCTGTTTCTATGAGTTTGCCTATTCTGGGACATTTCAAAGAAATATAATCATACAATACGTGGTCTTTGGTGACTGGCTTCTGTCCTTCAGCATAATGCTTTCAAGGTATATCTATTTTATGGCAAACATCAGTCCTCAATTTCTTTTTATTGCCAATACAGCATTGTTTTGATATTTTACACTTTGTTTATCCATGTATCAGCTGATGGACATTTGGGTTGCTTCCACTTTGGGGTTATTATGAATAATCCTACTATGAGCATTGGTGTACAAGTTTTACAAGTTGTGCATGGACATATGTTTCATTCCTCTTGGGTGTATACCTATAGTGGAATTGCTGGGTTATATGGTAATTTCTTCTTTAAACTTTTGGGAAACTGATAAATGTCTTTTTTTTAAGGAGATACCAGGGATTGAACTCAGGACCTTATACATGGGAAACAGGCTCGCAAACCACTGAGCTATACCTGCTCCGCATTGACTATCTTTTAAAGCAACTGGGTGCCGGACTTGGCCCAGTGGTTAGGGCATCTGTCTACCACATGGGAGGTCCACGGTTCAAAGCCCGGGCCTCCTTGACCGATGTGGAGCTGGCCCATGTGCAGTGCTGATGCCTGCAAGGTGTGCCCCTGCCACGTAGGGAACCCCATGCACAAGGATTGTGCCCCATAAGGAGAGCTGCCCAGTGTGAAAGAAAGTGCAGCCTGCCCAGGAATGGCACCGCACACGGAGAGCTGACACAACAAGATGACGCAACAAAAAGAAACACAGATTCCTGTGCCGCTGACAACAGCAGAAGCGGACAAAGAAGACGCAGCAAATAGACACAGAGAACAGACAACCAGGCCGGGGGGAGGGGGGGATAGAAAGAAAGAAATCTTAAAAAAAAAAAAACTGAAAAAATAAAGCAACTGTACCATTTGCATTCCCATCAACAGGATATGAAGGTTCTCTAGCCTTTGGAGAAAAAGCATTGCCTTATTGATGCCTAGATTTTGGACTTCTCCTAGCTTTAAAGTTATGAGCCAATATATTTCCATTGTTTAAATCAACCCACTCTAACAAATAATGTATGATATAGGAACTGGGAAGCTAGGGCAACAGTGTATATATAGGTGTATATTAGTGTATGCTTGTTTGATATTGGTGATTAAAGTGATAAGCATAAATTTATGCAGATAATGCTTTTTCTGTCTATTGAACAATAGATCATTAAATCAAAAACAAATTTCTAGGTGCAAAAATATTAGTATAATAAAACATTGCAAATCTGATACAACATGGCTATTAGCAGTATTGAATATAAAATATCAATTTTGTTTTAAATATGAGAATATAATGAAAATAATGCATGATATCCACAATCCTTTAAATACAATATTTGATTTTTTGCAAATGAATTATTGGTTATGTTGCAAAAAAGAAACATATTTCCCATTTGTTAGCAACCTGAAAGGTTAAAGACTTGCCCAGAACACTAAGATTTTATTCTTTATTAAAAATAACAAATATTTATTGAATATCTATATTTTGTCTGTCTCATTCTCTTTGCTGGAGATACTGAAGTAAATAAGCTTGGTTTTTCCCTACTTTTAGGTATTTACATTCAGTAAACATAAGCTAGATGAGTAAGCTAGATGATATATCCCATAGACAGATAAAAGAGTAAAGCTGATTTCAGATAATTAGATGGGCAGTGTGGTGGGAAAAATATAAATCAGGGCAATATGATATAGAGTCACCAGAGTGGAGGACACTATTTTAAGCATCTCTAATGACCTCCTGACTAGATGACCTTAGAACTGAAGAAGGAAGGATGAAAGTAATCCCTGTGAAGAACTGAGTGGAGATATTGTTTCAGGAAGAGAAACTAGCAGGTGCAAAGTCCCTGGGACAGGAAGAAGTTTGATACTTAAGGAACCTAGAGCAGGGTAGAGTGACCAAAACATAGTGAGGTGGAGAGGTGTGATTAAATAAGCAATCCATGTAAAATGCATAGAATAGTGACTGGCATATATCAAGTTCCTAATAAAAGCTGGCCATTATTATTTTACTATTATTATATGTTTCAGTCATGGACATTATAAGACTTATTTAAAGAGACATTTACATTCTTCAGAGAAAATATTTATTATCTAAAATTATTAACTTATTGGTGTCAGGGAGGAATAATGGGGAGAACAGAAGGTTTGGAAAACCTGGGTTAAAATGTCAAGTTTATCAGTTTTGTACAAATAGATATGGAAGATGGTGGGGTAGGAAGAAGGAGGAGCTATCTTTCACTGTTGTCCCTTCTACTAGGAGATGTGAACTTTGAGCTGGCTCCACCTTGTTTCAACTTGGCCATGCAGGGAATTTCTCTGTCTTTCCACCAACAACTCTCTAGGAGCCAGAAGCATACACTGTTCTATGGAAATGCTGGTGTCTAGGTTTTGAAACAGATGCTGACCATACTGTGAGGCTCGAAAGCATATTGAATAACGCCTTTGGCACAGAAGAGTAGAGTGCCACTCCTGCAGGGCAATAATTGGCTGGCTTTCTGGCTGCTATTAATGGTCCATCCCCAGAGTATAATTACAAAGATGGGCATATGATATAGGTTGGCTCAGCACAGGTTCTCATTTGAAATAATTCTGGGTGTTTCCAGATGCTTACATGGTTCCCCATGGCTTTTGGTCCTGGTGGCAGACGTCTTGCCCAAGAGTTGGCTCTGTCTTTGTTATGGCCTCACTTTGTCCCCTTTCCCACCACCGCAACCTATGGAATGATAAAAGAAAAAAAATTTAAGAAGAAACAATATGGGGGATATATCTGTCCAAATTTTTTCTTATTCTCAGACCTAGAATTATGAGCTAAAAGTCTAGTATGTGTTCTTTTCTCTTGTTTCACATGCATGGCCAGTGCTTATTGGTTCATGAACTGGTGTTAGCAAGTATACAAGACAAGAGTGGTTATGGTTTCAAGAGTGTATTAGCTCACCAGTTAACATTTTTGGTTCCTTCAGCTAAAGATGAAGATGAAAAATCCTACTTCCAAGCACTGAGTGATCAGATGTACATGAAGTAAATTCTGCTATTATGCAAATTTCTTCATGTAAACCTCCCCTTCCTTTTAGATAATGGATTCCACACTTTACAAGTATTCCATTTTTTTATTTATATTTTTATTTTATATAGAAGGCTGCCAGAGTTCAAGTTTTGGACCACTTCCTTTCTCTGTTTTCACTCCCTGGATCTACTATGACTTGTTTGCTGAGCCCTTCCTGTCTTTGCTCTTTCTTTGTTGCAGACACTGGTTTTTTGGATATCTCCTCAAACATCAGCCACACTCACAGATTTGTACTTGCTCTTCCCTCTGAATGCAATGTTCTTTCAATCTTTGGCTATATGGCTTTCTCTCTCCTAGACCCTGTAAATGTGTTCTTTTTCTTAATAGAACTTAACACCATCTGAAGAATATAGGTCTGTTTCCCTCAGCTGCAGTGAAAAATCATGAAGGCAGGAAGCTTTTCTTTTTTCCCTCCTCCCCAGCATCTAGAAAAGTTTTTGGCATAACATAGACACAATAAATAATCATTTCAAATGCATAAATTTGTCCTAAAATTCTTTATTAATTTTCAAAAAGAAGATTTGGGCAACAGACTTGCAGGGTTGTCAAGGCAGGATGATATTGAATGAGGAAGTGTAAATAAAAATTTTGCTCTATTCCCTTTCTATTCCAAAGACAAATCAGATCGCCTTTAAAGTCATGAGATATGAGTTAAAGTGGAGAAGGGTGAAACAATTGGCCTGAATCTATGTATTATTTTTACAAGATTGAGGAAGTATTTAGAGAAATGCAAGCAAGAATGAAACCAAATTGAACCATAGTTAATAAGGGGAAAATGTTTGCAAAAATGAAAGCAAATGATATTATGTATTTATTTTGGATAAACTCTGATATAAAATAGGCCATTTTATTTTATTTTATTTTTTTGTCTTTATTTATTTTTTTAATGTTACATTCAAAAAATATGAGGTCCCCATAGACCATTTTAAAACACATAAAAGCCATGTAATTTTATTTTCTGATAATGTTTTAATGATCTTATTGGCATGCATGTTCTTTTATCTTCTGATAATATTTCAGTGATTCTACTGGCATTCTCTTTTGAATGATAACATTGCACCTCTTTAGAGTCAGTGTCACCTACACAGATGTTTACCAAACAGAACTCTCCTCCTCCCCTCTGCTCATCAAGTTATCATATATTACCCCTGGAGAACCAATTTGGATAGGCAGTGCTTGCAGAATGAAAATGTTCTCATCTTATCATTATTTCCAAATGCCAAAACATTCTGGCACCAGTTATGCAATTCTTTTTTCCTTTTTCTTCACAACTGATTCACAACTTTTATTCAAGGTGGACCCTGTCCCTTGTCTTCTCTTGAAAGTCAGATACACAACTCAATAAATATGTTTCCAAAACATTACATTTGAAGAAATCCTCTCTTTGCATTATACATAAGCAAAAAGAAAGCAAATTTTACCTCAGTTACAATTTCTTCCCCAGAAGTGTAATAAAAAAAGTCATAACTACATTTCCTTTTCCAGAAGTGCAGGCCTCATACTCTCATACTCTCATAAGTTCAACCTCATACTCTCCTCCCTGGTCAAAGAGGAAATTTTGGAGAACAGGACTGTTCATATGATTGGCAATACTCATAATTAGGAAGAGGACCGAAAGTATCATCAGCACCATCTGAATGTTATTGGCACTACATTTAAGTGGAAATGAAGGACAAGGAAAACTCAGTATTTGTCTCTTCTAATCTTGCCACTATATGTTCATTGGAATGAAAAACATGAGAACAGAGTTGTCATAGAAAATGGAGACATCTTCACCAAATTAAAACAAAAAACAAAACAAAATCTAAAACAATAGACAGAAAGAAAGAGTCTTCACTTGCTTCACAATAATTCCAAGATAGATTTTTAGAATTGCTGATATATGTAAGTAACAAACTCCTAGAAGAAACGGTATGTTCTTTGAAAGGATAAATCCTTGCTACTTCATAAATGTCTTTGGTTGTTCCAATGTCTGTATCGTCTGTCTATTGATAGAAATAAAGAATCTTAGTCCATTCCAGACCTACAGACATAGAAGCTGCAAGTTTAACAAGATTTCCAGGTGATTCTTATGGACTTTAGAATTAGAGCAGCATTGGTTTATGTGCCTGTTATTCAAATGCATTCAGATGTAAAGCAGACAATGTAAAGAGCAAAGTGAATTTTGCTATGTGGTAAAAATGAAATTTGTTGGCCGAGACAAACTTGACAGAAAAGGCATGGACCTCCTGAAGCCTTTCAATGTAATTTAAAGAAAACAATAATGCATTATGTTGAGGAAAACATAGACAGACAAAAGCTGCTGGCCCAGATCTCTACCTCTTGGCTGAAACTAGATGACTTAGGATGGTTTAAAATAAAAAGTGTTTTTAGTCAGATCAACACTGAAGTGTTGTCAAAGTAAATAATGTAGACTAGAATTGGAGTTGAGTATAAAGAGGTACACATTTGAGAGAGAAAGGTATTTTAATGCAACAGTTTCAGAAATTGGAAGAGCAACGGGTCTCCAGGATGATTAAGAAAGAAGAGCATAGAATGAGGAAGTTTAAAGAAAGACTTTGCTACTTTCCATTCCTATGCCAAAGAAAAACAAGATCCCCTAAGAGAAGAAGTAATTTGCCCAAGGTTGCATTGTTGGAAAGGGGTGAAACTGAGATTTCATCTCAGTTATGCCTAAACCCATAGCCTGGGCTTCCCTGCTGTTTATAAGCTGAAACTAAGGGCCACCCTGATCAACCTATTTCTATTAAATTAATGTGTCAGAGTCAACTGACTCAAAGACTGTCACATTTTTCTGGATCTTCTTGTCTGTGATAAAAGTATTATGTATATTATATCTTCATAACTATCCTACATTTTTAATTTTTGATTTGTGGAAGGTTAAACTGATTAGTATTTCTTTTGCCATGAAAAATCTTTTCCTGGTGCCATAATTTTCCTGTTATTAATGTTAATATTTTTATGTGCCTATCCAAATTGTTTTTGCTTGTCTTAAAATCTAATTTACATAGATTATTTCAAGTATCATTTTTTTTAATTTATTTTAAAGAATTTTTAGATTATCTAAATGTTACATAAAAATATAGGGGATTCTCATATTCCCCACCCCTCCACACACTTTCCCACATTAACAACATCCTTCATTAGTGTGGTGCATTTGTTGCAATTGATGAACACATATTGAAGCATTGCCACTAACCATGTATTATACTTTACATTATAGTTTACACTCTGGCCTATGTAATTTTAAAATTATGACAAAATATATAAAATGGCCAATATCCATCATTGTAACATTATGTAGGACAATTCCAATGTCCCAAAAATGCCCCTGTATTATACCTATTTTTGTCTCTCCCTCCCCTCACAACCTCGAGTGACAACTGCCTCCACATCAGTGATAAAAGTTCTTCCCTTGCTAGAATAATAATAAGTCTCTAGTAGGAAATAGTAAGTCTAATTCAGTCCATTCACCAATCTTGAGATTTGGGGATGGTGATGCCCACTCTGCCTCTAATTGAGAAGGGACTTAGATCCCATGGGGCAGATGGATGGAAGTCTCTTGCTTACAGTTGTAGAAACTCTCTGTTCCTTCGGATGGGCATTGTCCATCATCATCACCTTGTTAATTATCCTGGATGAGTCCAATAAAATAGAGAATAGGTGTTGCAACTCTGCTGACATTCAGGGTCCAACTGACACAGATGGACCAAAGATTTAAGTCTCTTGGGCATACACCTATCAAGTATAGTACCAGCTATATGTTCAAGTAGAAGGAGCAGAAGAGCTATGTGTAGGGAAACTACAACTGAGTCCAACTCTGTCACACTGGGGAGCATAAATTCCAAGGTAAGGCCTAGGTGGCAGGATGTCAAACTCCGGAGCTGTTAGCCCTGCCTATAGTGTTTGGTTGTCTCTAGAGATGTCAGGAGCCCTGCTATTTGAGGCACTATTTACTGTGCCAGTCAACGAGATCCTGCTGAGAATGTGCACAAGTATAACCTCTGAAATGGCCTTCCAACACACTTTGAAATCCCTTAGCCATAAGAACTCCTTTGTATTTGCCATTTTCCCCTTATGGTCAAGGTCTTTTTCCAGGTGCCATGCAAATTGGTGCTTGGTAATAATCCCTTTGTACCAGGGAAGCTCATACCTGAGTTTTATGTCCCACACTGGGCGGAAAGTAGTGATTTATATGATGTATTTGGTTTAGAGAGAGGCCACATTTGCGCAAAAAGGAGGCCCTTAGGAGGTAACTCTTAGGCAACACATAATACTAAACTAAGTTTCAATTTCTAAATAAAAAGTTCATAAGTACAATCATCAATATCAAGGCCCTGGAGCAATGGTTCACCCTCCTTCACTAGGCACTGCTCCTGTACTCAGAGCATTTGTGTTATCCCATTAGAAAATGTAGCAAAACTCACTTGCATGGGAATTAGATATTCTTTTGGTTATTGTGTGGATTTCCACCCACCGTGACAATGCCCCATGAACACTTGAACACATTCATATGCCTAAGAGACATGACCCAGATGAAACCCCCTCATCACCAACACCCTGCACCAATATTCCTCTCCTGCCACAGTTGTGATCCTTTGTGATCCAAAACCTCTTCAAAGATGAAGTCAAACATTTCAGAAAGAACTAATACCAATCCTCCTTAAACCCTTCCAAGAAATAGAAAGGGAGGAAACATTTCCTAACTCATTCTATGGTGCCAATATCACCCTAATACCAAAACCACACAAAGATAGCACCAGAAAGGAAAATCATAGACTTACCTCTCTAATGAAACTAAATGCTAAAATTCTCAACAAAATACTTGCTAATCATATTCACCAACACAACAAATGAATTATACACCATGACTAAGTGGCTTTCATCCCTATTATGCCAGGATGTTTCAACATTAGAAAACCTATCAGTGTAATACACCATATTAGCAGATTGAAAGAACAAAATCACATGATTATATTTATAGATGCAGAAAAAGCATTGAAAAAATATAATACCCTTTCCTGATCAAAACACTTCAAAAGATAGAAATAGAAGGAAACTTTCTAGACATGAAAAAAGGTATATATGAAAAACCCACAGCTTACATCATATTAAATGGTGAAATGATAAAAGTTTTCCTTTACAATCTGGAACAAGACAAGAATGCCCACTGTAACCACTCTTATGGAACATTGTGATAGAAGTACTTGCTTGAGCACTTAGATAAGAAAAAGCTATAAAAGGAATCCAAATTGGAAAGGAAGAAGTTAAAATTTCCCTATTTGCAGGTGACATGATCTTATACATAGAAAGCCCTGAGAAATCTACAACAAAGCTTCTAGAGCTTATAAATAAGTTCAGTAAAGTCACAGGTTATAAGATCAATATGCAAAAATCAGTAGCAATGAGCAAACTGAGGAGGAAATCAAGAAAAAAAATTCCATTTGCAATAACAACAAAAATAATCAAATACCAGAAATAATTTTAAAGATGTACGTGACTTGTATGCAGAAAACTACAGAAGACTGTTCAAGGAAATCAAAGAAGACCTAAATAAATGGAAGAATATTCCCAGTTCATGAATTCCCAATGATGACTAAACATCATTAAGATGCCTAGGCTACCCAAACTGATTTACATATTTAATGCAATCCCAATATAAATTACCTCAGCATTTTTTCCTGGCTTGGAAAAGCTAAGTATGAAAGTTATTAATATTTGCATGGGCAAGGGGCCCCAAATAACTGAAGACATTTTGAAAAAGAAAAATGAAATTGAAGGAATCACACTACCTGATTTACTACAAAGCTACAGTGGTCGAAACTGCATGGTATTGGCACAAGGACAGACAAACCAACCAGTGGAACTGAACTGAGAGTTCTGATATAGATCCTCATATAGATGGTCAACTGATATTTTACAAGGCCACGAAACCCACTCAACTGGGAGAGAATGACCTCTTCAACAAATGGTGCTTGGAGAACTGGTTATTCATATCCAGAATGAGAGAGGATCACCATCTCATGCCCTATTCTAAAATTTACTCAAGATGGATCAAAGATAAAAATATAAGAATCAAGATCATAAATCTCCTGGAAAATAATGTAGGGAAGCATCTACAAGATCTTATACTAGGAAAGGGTTTCATAAACTTTACATCCAAAGCACAAGCAAAAAAAGAAATAAATAGATAAATGGGGCCTCCTCAAAACTAAAAACTTTTGCATTTCAAAGGAGTTTGTCAAAAAAGTTAAAAGACATCCTATCACAATGGGAGAAAATATTTGGTAGCCATCTATCCAATAGGGGCCAAATATCCAGCATATATAAAGAAATCCTACATCTCAAAAACAGGAAGACAAACAACCCATTTAAAAAATGGGAAAGTGATTTGAACAGATACTTCTCCAAAAAAGAAATACAAATGGCTATAAAGCACATGAAAAGATTCTCAACATCACTAGCTATTAGGGAAATGCAAATCAAAACTACAGTGAGATATCATCTTATACCCATTAGACAGGTGGCTCTTTAAAAAAAAACAGAGGACTACAAGTGTTGGAGAGGATGTAGAGGAAACACTCATCCATTGCTGTTGAGAATGTAGAGTTTTCTTGGTTCAAGTCTCATTCTGATAGCATAAATTCTTTTCTTGTCCTACTCCTCAAAAATCCACATACAACAAATGATTTAAGTAAGACTGCTTATAGGTAATATTCTGTTTTGTTCTGAATACCATATATATTGCCATCATTCTGAAAATATTCTGATTTTTCCTGAATATAAAAGTGTTCCTATCTATTAATTGCTTGGTCTCTAATATGTCACCAGATGGTAAAATAAATAACCTGGTCTCATGATCCCTTGGCTGTAGTATTTTTAAAACCTCCTAAATGGAATTTGGCTGTCAGGATTCCTAGACTTGTTGGACACAAGTCTTGTTCTAAGAAATAGATCTGAATATGCCACTCATTTAATGAAAATGTGTCCAATCTCATTCGTGCATTTTAGTATAATCTAAATTCCTAAATATAGCATTAAATCCCTTTAAGATCTGACCCAACACATCTCTCTAGAGTTCCCTTCATTGATACACTGTCATGCCCCATGCAGCTACCTTCTTTTATGACTGCACTGTAGATTTTGTTTTGTCACTATATTATGTGGCCTGCTCCACTTCTTAATTGGCAATTTTTTATTGGTCCTTCCTGAAGAAGCTTAAAAAACCCTCTTTTCTAAAAGGGACTCCAAATCACTTAGGCATAATTAGGCACTTATAACCCTATTTTTCTTTATCACAATGCACTATTTAGTATATTTTTAGAGCTTCATTTTTCCCCAGTGAGCTTTCAAATCACAATAGGAAGTATGTTGTGATGATGCCTAACACAATGATGATTTGTTTAAAAAAAGAACAAAAATTGTTCTATGGATTTAATTGTTTATTACCCAAAAAAAACTGAGAAATGAGAAAACAACAATATTTATTTAGACTTATATAAATGCTTTTTTGTGTTTGTGTGTTTGTGTGTCTGTGTAAGTTTGCATAGAAAAAAGAGAAAGAGAAAGAAGGGGAAGTGAGAAAGAGAAGGGTCTAAGTAATATAATCACCATAGGTATATTTACATAAAACAATTTTTCTTGATCTTATAGTATCTAAGTCATATAAATATGAAATTTCATGATAATGCTAAAAAAAGTTTTTGCATATAAATGAAAATAAAACTTTCTTGAAGAGAAAAATGATATAAGCATAATGTTATAAAATTTTTCATATTTTAATCAAATTAACTGCTAATAAATTTCATAGCTCTCAGAAATAGGAATGCAAAAATAAATTTTGAAATGTAATAAAAGAAATGCATGTTTATATTAGATTTTACATTTTCAAATGCCAGAATTCCTAATTAAAGATCTTACAAGCTGAGTATTTTCTTTTGCATTTGGTTAAATGCAAAAAAACCTTTTGGTAACATCAGCCAATTAATTCCCTCATCTTAGCAATAACAAAACGTAATGCTTCAGATTTCAGTTCTACTCATTCTTGGCTACGGTCTTTGAATCATAGTTCAAAATTGATGTGATTTTGGAAATGAAAGGCCAGACCTTTATCCTCTAATCTTCTTCAAAATATTGACTCTGTGTCCACAGATGTTCATCATGGCTAAGGGATAAATCAGTTAGGCCATCTTCATGGTGTTTGATCAGTGAATGCTGCGACACATGTTCACAGGGCCAGCCTAATAACTGAGTCAATATGTTCAAACCCATTTACAGAGAGCAGCAGTTTCATTAGAGGAAAAACATCTTTGTCCATTCTTCCTAGTTGTTCTACAAGTTCAAGCCCTGCTGATCATTTACATTGACTGGTACAAGTGAAGTAAGGCTTTTGTTGGGAATTTTGTCTGGTATCTTTGATCAGAATAAAAGAGAAGAAAGGAGTCATCTGAGAATCAACTATAAAGGCAAAGGAACATATTTTTCAGGCTGATTAATATTTAGGTGATTTTTAAAAAGATCTTTCACAAATACAAATATATAATACAGCATTCGTTAGTAATGCGATGGTCCTTGACATCAATAATAGAATTTTGGTGCTTCTTTTCGATCTTATAAACAGGAACATAAAATTTAAGTTCTGGCCAATCTTGTCCACCAGGAGATATCCTTTGGTACTAAAGATTCTTCATTTGGTGGCAGAATGTAGTTCTGGAATATTATGCTTTATTTTCACCCACTACATCCTTTTTTGTTTGAGGAATAGAATAATGTGCAGCTGCTGCTATCAGGTTGACTGGCAAGTAATTTTAGAGCTTCATCCTAATTAGATCAATAACAACTAATCCCTTAGAGAGTATAAATAAGGCTTGCCAATTACACACTTAATTTAGAGAGAAGTAGTACTATTTACAATAAGTGGAACTATTATGACTATTCTATTACTATACTCTCACATTTCGCTGGATGACTGAGCTGCAGATGGAAACAGAAATGTGGTGGAGGCTGAGTATGGTGGACAGGATGAACAGGCATTAGTTGATGCTTATGGCTGTTTTGATGAAGATGGATTGATTAGAAGAGAGGAAAAATTGGTTTTAGAAAAGGTCTCATTATTGTCTAATAATTGCTTTCTATGCTCTCTTTTAAGTGGAAGGAACTCTTAAGATAATTATAGATATCTGTGTTAAAGCGACTTAAAATCATTCTCCTCTGACATCTCCAGAAAAAGGTCAAAAAGAAATGCAGCACAGCAATCTGAGAGCTGCAACTGTATTATACATGTAGAGTTCAGGTCAATTCTCCATCATCAGTAATAATTAAACAGCCTTTGCACTGAGCAGCTTTAACCCACTGAAAGGGAAATGTATGTTCACTGCCAATAGAGTCACTTTCCATTGACCAAGAATTGATTTGGTCCTTCGCATTACTCTCCAGGCAGAACCACCAGTTTCAACAGGGTTATTGCTACAGGGATGGATGGAAATTTTCTCCTTTTCCACAGTAGGATGGAAACCAAGGAAGAAAATCATGGGCTTTTTTTTGTTCTGACAAAATATACTGATTTGGAGATTTATTTTATACATAGAACTTAGGCTTTCAGGTTATTAAATTTTCCTTTTGATATTTATATTAAAATAAAATAATATAAAATATCTAATTCCTTCACATTGTTTATGTGCATATATACATGCGTATTTTAGGTTTGTGAAGGTGAATGAATCCAATATACTGTTGAATAAAATGTCATCTTTAAAATTCAGTTTGTGAACCCATATTTTAATTATAATTATTTAAAATAACATGCATAAATAGGTATAGGTTGGTTTTACATCAGGGCTTAAAGAACAACAGCGATGAGTTATTACAATCTATGGCTGAACTTTGTATATTTAACCCTGAAAGCAGAACATCTCTCTATTCCTGCCAATCACAGTGTAGCTTGACAGCAGAGATCTCCACTCTGTGTACCAGCTGGGAACATAGCCCATTTTCTTTCTCTTTAGACAGAGAGGTATCAAAGGAGCAGTTCTTCAATTTCATGATATAAACTAGTATGAATGTATCTTGAACTCACATTTCCTATCACTTTCAAACCCTAGATAGTACACACAGTTGGAGGAATGTATCAGACTCAAACATACCATCTGCAGTTAGAAAAATGAAAATATTCTAAATAAATAATTTTATGGAAATTTAAGTATTCCAAAGGAAAGCATTTACCCAGATAACTAGGAGCGATAGATATTCAGAAAATACTTGAAATTCTATTTACCTTTCCGATGTATGCAAGGAAATCATAGCATCTTTGTTGTTTGTCACTAATTTCAAGAAAGTCAAACTGGAAGCTGAATAGCACAAGGGAAATATGGTGATGAGAGGTTCTTTCGCCTCACGTGCAACCTGGCAGAATACAAAGAACAAGGTCTGAGAGTCAGCTCAAGGTTCAAGGTTGTGGTCCTTTACTTTCCCATTATGATCTGTGAGTTACTCAGTTTCCTATGTGATCTGGAGAATCTGTGATCTAACTATTCCCAGTTCTATTCACTTTTTTCCACCAAGATTTATTTATTTATTTATTTATTTATTTATTTATTTATTTTCTCTCTCTCCCCCGCCCCCCAGCTGTCTGCTCTCTGTGTCCATTTGCTGTTTGTTTTTCTGTGATCACTTCTATCCTTATCAGTGGCACTGGGAGTCTGTGTTTCTTTTTGTTGTCATCTTGCTGTGTCAGGTCTCTGTGTGTGCAGTGCCATTCTTGGGCAGGCTGCACTTTCTTTCCCGCTAGGCAGCTCTCCTTACGGGGTGCATGGGGCTCCCCTATGCAGGGGACACCCCTGCGTGACAGGGCACTCCTTGCGTGCATCAGCACTGCGCATGGGCCAGCTCCACACAGTTCAAGGAGGCCTGGGGTTTGAACCGCGGACCTCCCATGTGGTAGGCAGATACCCTATCCATTGGGTCAAGTCCACTTTCCTCTATTCACTTTTGATGCAAGAAAGAGGCTAAAATCGATGGAAAGAGTAAAATGAAGGAAAAGGAATGTGGGATTATGTTGAATCTCTGAAGTGATTGTGAACAGTTAAAATAGAAAGAAAGCCATATATACTAAAATCTTTGTTTTCATGTAACTATATAGAACACAATCTCTTTTTTGGGGAATCTATTACACATTTATAATGTTTCAAATTTTCTCCTCTATCATGCATTCACATTTACAATGGGCAGATGATAATTGATCATCCAGCTGGGGTTCTGGCATGCTTAAACTCACTGAGGACACTTAACTGTCCTGTAATCAGGTACTTGCATGTAATTGCATTTTGGATACCCATGCATTCACACACTTACACAACTGCATTTGAACTTCAAAGAGTAAATTTCTAAAGGGCATTTGTTTTTTTATGGAAATAAAATAAGAATGAGCTATATCCAAAGGGTGAGGAAAGCTATACACGGGAGACCTGTTTTATTGTGGTTTAGCTCATGGAGCAAATATGTTTAGTGGTTTCGGTCTACTACTTTAGAAAAATGTCCACATTAAAACATGACCACCCAGGTTAGGAGAGTCTGGCATAATGTTAACATCCTAGAAAACAGAAGCTTAAATCCAGGGCCAATGTCCACTTCCAACTGTTATGAAATTTCTTGTCCTCTGGGAAGAGACTTAAGTAGAATTAAGAGAAGTTATTTTTTCAGATCTAAAATATACCATAAATACTGTACTTTAAGCCCATAACTAATAAATCAAAATAATTTATTATTCTCCATTTTTAATAAATGGAGGCTATATGCTATGGGATCAACCAAGAATGAACCATTCCCCAGTTGGTTACAAAATTTATTTGGATGTCACAGAATTGTGACAGGTCTTAGAGGAGTTGAACATTACAAATGAAAAGACTGTTGGGGTATAACAAAATTCTTTCCTAAAACAGCATGGCATCATCACAAAATTTCATAATTACCAATCCATATCATAATCCTGTAAAATGGATTATGGGTCTCATTTTTCCTGGTTCACTTTCCATTTCTTCTGCTTAGCAAATGACCAATTTCTAGGCAACATTTAAACCACTAGAATGGATGAGCTTATATAGTTCCTTCACTAGACTGTGAGTTATATTCAGGGTGCAAACCTAGGGTTTCAGTTTCAAAGACCTCACATTTTGTAGGTCCAAACATTTCCATATATGACTTGCATATATATACACATATAACTCACATATATGACATGTTTCTGGGAAAGCAGAAGACAATAGTTTCCCACGGCATAACACCAAGGAAACAATCTCTATTTTCTACCTAGGTACCATGTAAATGGGATTTTTGTGAAAAATGTAGAACTCCAATATCCAAACTAAAGTTACCTGCTGTGAGCAAGAATGATGCATCAATGCAGGGCATCAGAGCAAGGCAGCACTGAAACCAGTTTTGTGACAACTCTCCATCTTATATCAGTAAGTCCCAGGAATTCAATTCCTATGCCATTCAGAAATAACTGAGAGAAGAAAGATAAATAAGGTGAGTTGTTCTTTAAAAGTTTTCTACAAGATGCAAGGCCATAGAGCCTTGCTCAAAAAAAAGTTTGCATATATTAGAAAAGGGCTTTCATATACTCCAGTAAGGAGTCAGGCTAGTAAATTTTCAAATCGAAACAATGTGAAATATTCTAAAATACTTAATTGAAAATCATACTGTACAGCTCTCTTTGACCTTCTGTGAGGCTCTTACAAACAATTAAAAGGATTTCTGTTCCTCCTAAATGATTAAGTAACCTCCTCAATACTCTTTCACCTCAGAGACAGTTACAGGCTTCTGATTAGGTATCTTCAGTGAATTAACTAAAATAAAATTTTCTTAAAAGCAATAATGGTGGTATAGAACATGATGATAGAGTAAATAAGAAATTATCAATTCCTTAAAACTAAGGACTGACTGATCTTTTTAAGGACTAGTACTTATTGCAGGGCTTGACATCAAAAGGAAATCAATAACTGTGTTTGAACAGTTGAATTAACTCTGTTCATCTTGTGGAGGGATTTTTATTTTAGGTACAGATTTATCTTGTCAACTAAAAGTGCTTGATAGTTTAGGTTTCCTTTAATCATCTAATCAATAGCTTAATTGTTGGTGTATTTGACTCTCATGTAATCAATATAAAAGTAGCAAATAGTACTGTATATGTTTGCATTAATCAATTATAATAATTTGGGAAGAAAACAATAGTGTTACATTATAATGAAAATTGTTCTATAATTCAGTGATTAACATGCAACACATAAACTGTGATTCATTTTCAATGAAGAAATTTCACTATTATTCCGTTTTATCAACAACAATTGAAAGGAAACATCTTTCCAGTGAGTGATAATATTTTTAGTACCATTATCATCACAATTCTCTGCTAATTTTGTTTTTTGTTTGTTTGTTCCTCTTCAAGTTGAATGGGACAGCTTTTGTGTCATTATGGCTTTTTCAATTAAATGAACTGCACATGGGAAAATATTTCAATTTTTATAATATTGGATTAATGACAATTACAGCAAGAGTAATTTAATCTCCCATCACCAACATTCAGTATATCCAATCTTAATCAAGTCTATGGGGAATGACATTTCGGTATATTTGCTGTCAGTATATTTCTTTTTTTCTCATATGTATAATTTTGTCACTCTATTGGTTATCATAAGAAATACTAAAAAATTAAGACTGAGAATGTCTTTATTTCATTTCCATACATTAAAAAATGATTAACACTGAATTTTGAAAAGGTAATTGTGGTACTCTCTTGAATGGTGAAAATAATATTTGTACGTTACTACAGAGAAGACAATTATTTTTAAAGTCTAGGAATCCAAATTTAATAATTAAAAAGGTTGAAAAAATTAGTCTAGTAATGGAATCACACATGCATACCCTCATGCATGTGTGCACACACACACACAGCACATTCACTTATTAGCTTTTTTTCCAGGATATGATTTAAACAGTAATGCCTAAAGGTAGTTTGGTTCAACTAGATGATAAAACAGACTTTCACTCCAGAAGAATATCCCAGGAAACAATGTTAAAATAAAGATTCCGATGTAGTAGTTCTAGGTTAAGACCTGAGAATCCACATGTCTATTAAGTTTCCAGATGCTACTGGATCCTGGTCACTAATCCCATGGGGATTTCTTGTGAAAAAAACAAAAATCTAGATGGCACTTTTGGCCATTTTCAAGTCTTGACCTTAAGAATTTGATTAACCAGGGACTGAAAGATCATATAGGTGAGTAGGGGTGGTATCAAAATAAAATGCTTTAGAAATATTTTTCTGATCTGTGACCAAGTTGCTCTATTTCTGTGAAGCTAGTGTATCTCTTAATAAGGTGTCATTAGTTAAAGCTGGAAGTTATTTTGCTGATCTCTATTGGAGTCAGGAAAACCTGTAATAATGCATGAGTACTAACGAACAAGAAATACCACTGTATGTCCTACATACTATTTTGACCCTTTTAGGATATATGAACTATCCTGTAATGATTAGTTTACATCTTCAGTTTTAATTTTCTAATGTCCTGATTATATCTTATTATATTCCACCAGCTGCAACCAATGCTTATGTTCTTAAATGAAAGCAAACAATATTCTCTACAAATTAAGGATATTTTTGCATACCTCAAGGCACTCTCTACAACTATAATGATTTTAAAAATAGCATAATTTCATTTTCCATAAATCTCACTTACACATATTTATATAACTTTAAAATGAACATATAATTAAAGTGAATTATGTATATGAAGTTATGCTGTATCTTGTTCTTTTCATCTACCATTTGACATTTTCTGTGCTTTTATAAATCAAGTATAAGATTGTCAGTCCTTCCCGTCAAAGCCATTCACAAGACATGACCTCAGTTTGCTTTTCTGTTTAAAACAACAATACAAGCAAGCAAACAACAAAAATTCCGAGATGAACTGACTTCCTGGGTTATGTCCCAAAGAGGTAGTATTTAAGAAAGTGATAGGATGAAAAGATGTATTCATACTGATCTGTAGTCATTTCAAGCTTTGATATTTTGTTTCTCATAGGAATTCTGCGAAAATGTTTACTTTTAAAATTGCATTCAAATATTATTTATACTGATTACAGAGGTGGTGTTTTTTGGTGCATCTTAAATTTTGTACCCAGTCCTTTTCCACCCTAGTCTCAGTCCCGTTCATGGCACGATCTCTTCACAGGTTTTTTATTTTAAAGTTAATAGAAACATGCATTATACTTTCTTCTCCATTATGAAAGAAAAATTATTAACCAATTTGTAAGGATCATGCTCGAAAATTTTGTGCTTCACAATATTCTTATTTCTTACTTCTCTAACCAGGGTCTTTCTCAATTAATTTACATTATTAAATTTTAGCATTTTTGCTCTTCTAAGACTTTATTTTCAGAATCATATATTTTGTTCCTTCTATCCCTCTGACACCTAGCTCCTCTTTTTAACTATTTCCTCCATCTGTCTACTTTCCTATCTTTAAGTTTTCTGTAGAGCTAAACTCTAACCTAAAATGTTTGATTGTGGGTACAACTGGAGAGCTTTATGAAACATACATTCAAAATAGAGTTTTATGAGGTTAAAACTTGCCATATGTTTCTTCTAAGTTGTTTGCCTCTCTTAATACAGAGTTTTAGTTTGTAATATTTCCATTTAAATTAACTTGAGCTATGCTTCCCAATTTTT
Source organism: Dasypus novemcinctus (assembly GCF_030445035.2). Classification (NCBI taxonomy): domain Eukaryota; kingdom Metazoa; phylum Chordata; class Mammalia; order Cingulata; family Dasypodidae; genus Dasypus; species Dasypus novemcinctus. The sequence continues at coordinate 29,512,922 of NC_080687.1, forward strand.
CCCAATTCTCTCATTTTCAAGTCTTTCTAAAACTGTATTTTGAAGTCTTCACCCTGAAGCGTGAATGTCTACTGCATAGTTGTAGGTGTCCTTTAGAATATCTTTATGTAAGGTTTTCTTCAGCCCATGCTGACATTTTTCTTTCCTTTTGCCTTTCTTCCCTCTCTTCATAATTTTCCCCTTCACTTTTATTATTACCATAAGAGACCAACTTTGGGAGCAAATATTCTTTGGAAGAAATGTAAGGAAGAGAGGAATCAAGCTAAATAAAGTAATGAAGATTTTCTTACTGTTCCTGCCTTATTTCATCATGCAAACAAAGCCAAAAGTGTTCTCCTTAGAGTTTGTGTAGCACTAGGTCTCTAAGGGTTACATACATTCTATGTGATTTCAAAATTTGTACAACTTGGGCATTTATGATTTTCCATTAATTACTCATCTCTTCATACCTTGCAATTTGCAACACCATGGCTTCTCAACTTGAGTATTATATTTCTGTGCCCTTAATATCTTGCACTGTTTCTCTTGAAAAACATCATTTTTTTTCAGTTAAAACATTCTTTATGTCTTTTGTGAGACACATATCTTACTATTTCTATGAAATGTGGACAGAAAATTCTTCACCTACCTCAAAGAGTCACGGTATGTATGTAAGTGTTTTTAGATTGAGAGGAAAATCGCCAAAATTCAAAGAAATATGACTGCACATTCATGCAAATTTGCCATAGCGGATGATAATTACTTAGTAAATCTGTGCTTAATGTAAATTGTTGCTCAAAGCAGAGTGCAAGAAAGTAGCATACTTGAGTTTGGCCTCATTCCTCTCAGAGAATATGAAAAAACAATACTCTTGTATTCACTTGGTATTTCCCTCTATGTTTGCAAGGAATTAAGAGAAGGTATGTGAAAAACCAGTAGTATAATATCAAAATCTTCGTGACTAAACAAACAGATTAATGATCAGAGGTAACAACACATCTCAGAATCCTTTTATCCCATCTTTACTATGTGCCTAAGTCTGAGAATCATAGTAACTTCTGGAATTGATCACAGCTGTAGACTTTTCATCAGAGGCACATGTTTCATTTGTTAGTAATGCAGATGGGGTTCACATATTTTTTCTCCCCATGAATAAACTTATTCAGTCTAATGAAAAAGAAGCCCATATTCTCTGCATTTAAACTCTGTTTACTCTTTCTGGTATAAGTGTTATTACAGATATTACACAACACAGAGTATTAAAAATTTCCCATCCTTATTTTATTAATTGTTAGGAAATTTCTGATTCAGAAAGTAGGGATAAAAGAAACAATTTATATCAATGAAGGCATTATTTCCTCCCCCCCCCCGCCGCCCCTGAAATTGCATTTTGTTGTTCTACCTTGCCCAGTGAGAATGTAGTTAAATAGACTCTTTCAGATATAATAAATCTGTTTGTTTATTTATTTATTTATTTATTAACTAAAGTTAAATAAGAGTTAGAAATGATAACAAAGGAAGGATCTGGTACCCATTCAGCCCAATTAAAATCTTGCAGGTTCCTATTTACAGCATGAAGTAATTTAATGACCAATGAATGTAAAATAAAGACTGCTTATATTTTTTTCACATGTTCTTTGTTTTTGAAAGAACATTAAAAAATTTGCCTGCAAGGCAGAATCTTTCCATTGCATATAACAACTTTGGCTTTCTGAAATTTGAATGTTTAAATGCCAAGTATATAGTAATATCAAGGAGCATTTGTGTATTTTGTTCATTATTGTCACATTTTATTTTACTTTCATTCTTTCTCATTACCTTTGTCAAACTAAACCCTGTCTCCCAAGAGAGAAAAAGTGCGTGGTTTTTCTTGTGTTATTGTTGCCAATGTCTTTGTCGTTGTTTTCCCCATTTGTTGGTTCCATTAGTTTCAAATTAATGAAAGAATCCTTTAATTCAACATCGACCATCAACTTATGGTGAGACATTCTGAGAGTTAGGAATTAACAAATAATTATGCTTACTAAATCAGTATATAGATGCCTTTTACTCCCAGTATTTTATAAAATAGTCAAAGATTAATATCTGAATTAACTGAACCTGGCTAGACTGACCTCACTCTTTGTATGTGGTCATTTCTAAGTGAAACCTACTATGATGATGATTTTTCCATACAAATCTTGCCCTTGCATTCAAACATTTCTATTGACATGATAAACTGTTCCACCCTCCCCTTTTTGAAAACCATAAGAAAAATCTTGTAACTGCCCTGGTTCTATACCCCCATCACAGTTGCCTTGATCACTGATTATGATTGTTTTGTGATTATAATTGTTTTGATTTCCCCTCCTATCCTATTTAGCCCTTTGATATTTATTAAGGAACCTGTGCCAGCCCTCTAAACCTGGATATTATAAGCCTATCAGAATTAGTGCAGTTCCAGGAGGCAGTTTTGGGGCCCTTAGGCCACTGACCTCTCTTGCTACTCACTAGCAAATAAACTCTCTCTCTCTTTGAAACTTGGATGTCTCAGGAATTTGTCAATAATGAAACGCATTGTGCAAAAACCCTCTTTTGCTGCGTATCAAGAGTAGATACAAAATAATATAAACTCTAATAACTTATTGAGGACTAATTAGGAAATTAACTTTCTCAGTTTATTAATTACTAAGGTACAGAATAGGAATCTAGTATCATTTATTAATGTTTTTACAATATCAATTTGTTATAAACCCCAATAAATACCCTAATCAGTAACAGAAATATAACTTGCACAATCAATCAATCACACTTAAAGATAGCCCAGGCTTCAAAAATGGTGAGGGAGATATTTTTTCGTTTTGTTTTAGTTAAGTGAGGAAAAGTTGATCTTTTGTAAAATGGCAATATCCCTGGAGTGGTCCTCCTTATTATTCAAACCTAGGCTATTAGGATCTTACTGACCCATGAGGAAGCCAAATCTGCCTCATTTCCTGGCTCCTCTGAGAGCAGGGTGGGAGCAATTTACAACTCTTAAATAAGTTATTATTATTATCATTATTATTTTGTTGAGATTGAAGAATTGGGCTCAGAGAAGATACTGCAAAGTGTATACTAAAGGTATCTGTAAGATAGGAAGTCAGGAGGGGCAGTACTAAAATAGCCTTTGGTCAAAGACTTTTCAACTCACTTACCTTTGAATTGTGTTTTGTCCTAGGCGACAGTAAGTATTAATATATGAGTATGAAGTAAGAGAACTATGTTTTGGTGTCCCGGATTTGGGTCTTCTCACAGCAATGAGGCATTCATGGGGTCTTCCCACAATGGAAAGCATTCATAGGACCATGAGTGAGCCACCTTCAAAGCAAAACTCTACGGCTACATGAGGCAAAGGCAGAAGTGGACATGAATTATAATTTCCATTTGTCTCTGTGAATCATTATAAACAATCCTTTTTTTTTTTTTGCCTGAATACATTCTTGGGGATTTAGGGCCAATTGTGGAAAAGAGTAACCTCAAAAGGGAAACTTAATACACTTGTGCATTCTGGCATCTTGCTCTTTAAAACGGTTCTGTGAACCAGCAACTTCAGCATCATCAATGAACTTGTTAGAAATATAGAATCTCTGGTCCCACCTAGACCTACTGAAACAGAATCTGTATTTTAATCAGATCCCCAGATTATTCATAGACACTTAAATGTTTGAAAGATACACTGTAGGAATTAATTAGAAAAATAAAAGGTATACTTCCATTTTTATCATCAATCAAATAGATATATATATTTGGAATCCATTTATAATTGTACAATGCATATTTGAAATATGTTATTTTTTCAATACATGTGCTTTCACGATGTCTCAAAATTTCTGTGACTAAGGTCTCTGCCCTTTATTAAGTTAATACATTGTTATGTAGTGACAGCAGGGTGACTTATTAGCTGTTTGGCTTTATTTGTGGAAGGTAGTGTTTTTCAAGTCTACTTAATCAAACATAAACATATGCTACAAGTTTATGCAGATACATTTATGCCCAAATGAAAAAAACACTAAAAACCCTATTTCTAAGGGATCAAGTTAAGAATTATGAGTTTACGAAAAAGAAATCAATGACAATAGCGAAAGCTGAACAGTTCAGGAGACTTTAGAATGACAGAACTATGTAAAGATGAGCCATGGTCAGGTGAACAAAGACCACTGAGGCTGCCTGAGGGGAAAGTATCAAAACAAGACCTTAGTCATGCTTTCCTCATTGTATGGAGTGAAATTTTAAAATTAAAAATCCATTGGTTAAAGAAAAAAGATGATGATGAGAATTATGATCCACCCCAAAATTCAACTGATAAAAATAATGCAGTGACAAAGAAAGTGCTTTGAGGCATTTATCAGAGTTTATGCATCATGCTATTATAAGACAGACAGATGGTTCAGAAGTAATGAAAGGAAAACATTGAAGAAATAAAAATTATTTCAGAATGAGTTTCCTAAAGTACAGCTTATGACCTAGAAACAAATTCTAAGATAGGCTTATTAAATCTATTATGCATTATCTTGCTCCAACTCCTTTCTTAATTCCTTCCCTTCTCCAATTCCTCCCTCCTTCCCTTCCTCCCTTCCTTAATTTCTTCCTCCCTCCCTTCCTTCCTTTCTCTCTCCCTCTTCTTTCTTTTTCTTACCCTCTCCTTCTTTCCCCGCCTCTGTAATTCATTTCTTTCTTTCCTCTTTTCTTCCTTCTTTTACTCTCTCTCTCCTTTTTCTCTTTGTCTCTTTTGAGGCTACCTAATTCACTTTATAAAATGACTGTAGTCAAGAGGTACTAAAAGGTTCTGATGAACTGATATGTTACCTACAGAATATGATGATAATGTTGCCCTTCAACAATATAATTCCGTTTTTTTTTAATTCTTCCAACTTTTTCATAGTTCATTCCAAGTGTCATAAGGATAAAAAGCATTTTGTTTCCCAGAAATTATTTACTTGATAATTATCATTTTGCTCAACAAAGAAATTATACATCAGTAGGGATATAAAGAGTTATTTATTTGACTTTCAATCCTAGTGTTTGTGTTTTTTCATTTGTTTGTTTGTTTTTTCAGTTTGGAGAAGCAGATATCTTTAAATTTATTCCAGAAGGAGATAAACAGCTTGATGCCAGTAAGCCCACTATGATCTTTAGAAAACTGGGAATTAGTTCTTTATATCATGCTAGTTTATCCATCCTAAATCCCCTTAATAATTGCTTTTAGACCTAGAAGCTATCAAAATCCAACATTTAGGCAAAAAACTCATCATAAAAAGTATTTTGTTTCAAACTCTCTACTAATCCCTTAATAAAGACCATGTGAGTGTTTAGAAGAATCAAAGATAGAATTAAGCAATATGTTAAACATTACTTTAGCTCTGAAAAGTTCTGACTCATGTTGAATTAATTAGTTTTTCATGGAAGCCATGCAAATTACCACACAGTTTGACCTGAATGAAATTGCTTGGGACATACAATCCACAGCAATGTTGGCTACTTTAGACTATAAATTTCCACTGAAGCTTGCAATTCACTGTCTTATCTTGCTTTGTGTGTGTACCTGAAAGCATAGTTGAGTATTTTCTATAAGCCATATTTAATTTTCTTCAGTTTCTTTTGGAATTATATGAAGTCTATAGAACATTCAGAATTAGTATCTATGAACTGAGTTATTAGCTCAGGGGAAAGACCATTTATGGAAATCTCTTGACTGTTGAAAAATAGGAGTAAATGACTTAATATATTTAAAGGGCTTACAAGAGTCCATGGCATATAGTAATTGCTATAGTGTTAGATAATATCATTATTGTTATTTTAACCATTATTACTTTGGAACTTGTAAATGCTTAATTTCAATAATAGTGAAGAGTCTAAAATTTTAGTATGAAGTTTATATAATGTTTATCAACCTGTCAAGATGTTTTTATGTGTTTAAAAATGATTTGCCATGATTAATATTTAGTAATATCTTTTGTTTGTTCTGGTACAGACAGTGAGAAAAACTCATTGGTATCCTACTCACACAATTTTATACTCCAAAAAAAAACCGAAATGACCATATTTTATTATCTGTTTCATAGTTAAATATTCACAATCTTCTAATATAAAGAAACATAAATTCAAATTTCAATTTGACATTTGTCTAATCATCTTTGCTCTTTTCTAAAAAGAATTAGTTTTCCATACTCAATTTTCTGCCAATATTGTTTTTTAAATGATAAATTATAGATATTTACTATTTATTACAAAGTCGCCATGCTAAAAGTTTTCATTAGAAGGAATAATTAATAAAATTATTTTATAACCATATTATACATAATTATATAGTCCCTATTATTCTTTTGGGTAAACTGAGGTTTAGAAAAACCTAAGTTGGCCCAAGAATACAGAGTAAGCATTGGAACTGGAATGGGAGACCTGGGCCACTGAAGAACTTTCCAGGATTTCCCTCTATTACTCCACTGCCGTTCTTAGGAGGGTAGAGAAGTCTATACCTAAGAAGCACAAAAGTAAAACTGAGTACTTTTACACCATATTTCTCTATTTTGTAATCCACTACTGGTTTTTTATTCATAGCTAAAGTATTCTACTGATTCATATAAAATTATGTGACATAGTGACCTTATATTAATATTTCTAGCCAATTGTGATTGGAAATACTTTTACCAGTCCCAGATACAGCATATTTCACATTTCAACTGTTACTAATAGTTTCCAGTACTGTGTTCAATATTTCAGGGAAATACTTCCACTTTATGAAGGTCATTTCAAGTAGTAGCTTTATATGCTTATTTTTTCCCGTGTGTAATGGAGTAACACTATTTTTCTAATAAACTATCAGCTCTGTCTTGGAGGTCATTGATAAGACTATTTACTAGAATATATCTACCTCAAGAATAATACTTTAATAATTTTGTTTATCAACATAACAACATAAATATTGTTATTTACTTTGTCAGTAAGACCTACATGAAATTGAATAAATTTCAATAACAGAAAAGGAAATTTCTTCAATCCAACATGGCTTAACAATGAAGGCATCTTAATTTTGGTATCATCTTTCCTTGATGGTGTTTCTACTTGTATATTTTTTATTCTTTATGCAGCTAAATATTCATTTCAATGTAGAAGGAAGGATGTATTCATGTATTCCTTCATTCATTCCATGTAAATTCATTGAATATCTATTCAATCAGTTCAAAAAATATTCATTAAACCTTAACCTTGAGTAGGATGCTAGGTGAGACACAAAGAAAGATGGAATGAAAAAATAAAATTAGAAGGGAGGGAAGCACCTGTGGCTCAATCAGTTGGGCTCCCATCTACCACATGGGAGGTCCTGGGTTCCCATCCTGGGGCCTCCTTGTGAAGGCAGGCTCACCCACACTCTGTGGAGAGCCACCAGCCTGTGTGCCGCAAAGTGCCACCCGGCCCGCAAGCCTCGCAGAGAGCCAACTCAGCAAGGTGATGCAACAACAATAGGAGAGACAAGTAAAAACACAGACGAGCGCACAATGAATGGACACAGAGAATAGACAACAAGCAAGCCGCAAAGGGGAGGGGGGGGGATAAAATAAAATACAGACACACAGAAGAACACACAGTGAATGGACACAGAGAGCAGACATCAAGCAAGCCTCAAGTGGGGGGGGGGGCGGAATTTAAAAAAAAATTAGAAGGGAGCAGAGACTGATCTTTTCCATATTTCACCTTTACTTTCAAAGCCTGTATTTACTGCTGATTTGTCCTGGATGTGACTTGATAGTATTAGTCTTTTCCATATGCTATAGCATCATATGTAAAGTAAGTATCTCCCTGAATGTCTGATTTACTACAAAGAGGAGATAGCATCAGCAAGGAAAACCAGAGTCAATATATGCAGCTTGCATGTGACGACTGAAAAGGGTGTTGAAACATGAAATATATGATACAAAAAGTGCATGACAAGAACATATGCACTGGCTTTAGAAATCCAGGCTGTTTTGGATCCCATTTAGATCAAGACTGCTAGTTCCCCCTAATGACAGCATTCTACTCTCTGAATGAATTTTCCCACAGTCTAACAGCAGGTGATCCTTCTGAGAGCCAGGAATTCACCTACTCTTTTGAATATAAATTACTACGTTAAGATGGCAATCTTCCTTCTCTCTGGTTGGCCATGAAATAGAGGCTTGAAATTCCCAGAGAACCCAGGTAACCTTCATGCCAGCAGTCTGTTCAGTCACTGTGGTGCTCAGCTCTGAAAGTCAGGGCTTGCTCAATTGGGGAGTTACAGGGAAATAAAGAAAAGTAATTATCAGGATTTGGGATTCTTAGGCTTTTTTCTCTTTGCACTAACAAACAAGAGATGTTCTCCTAGAATTTTTATATTTTAGTATTATTTCCCCCAGTGAAAGGAGAAAAGCCCATGCATAGTGCCACCTTAGACTATTTTTTGGTCATTTGAAACATTTATTTTTACTTTTTATAAGAATTAGAGGCAATGTTATAAAAAAAAAAAAGAGATGGGAGGATGGAAGGAAGGGAGGATGGAAGGAAGGAAGGAAGGGGAGGGAGAGGAGGGAGGGAGAGAAGGAGGAAGGGAGAAAGGAAGGGGAGGGAGCGAGAGAAGGAGGGAGAGAGAAAGGGAAGAAGGAAAGAAGAAAGGAAAAAAGAAGAGAGGGCATATATATGTGGACGTATGTATGTGTGTGTGTATATATATTCCCCTACCTAGCCAGGGCATCTGTTTTCACTTATATTTTATAAACACACACACTTACTTGACCAAAATTAAAAAGGAATCTTTGTGCTCCTCTAACTCTAATTATCACAATTATGAACTTTGTTTAAAATCCAAGACCATGTCTTCTATACCTGAGATTTTTCTAGAGGCATAGTGGCCAATGATTAATGACCATTGCAGGGAAGATTCTAGATTCATCAACATATATATGGAACAGACTAAACATGAAGTGTTAGTGAAGGTCTTGATTACTTCATTAGGTTTTACATCTATAGAAATAAAAGATGACTCAATGAAAAGGTAAGTGGCTCTTCTGGATTTAAAATAATAGTTATTTGGCCCTTAAAAAGTACTTTACTGTAACTATACTGCACTGTAGAGACTTAGAATACAATGAGAAACTTGAAAGATTAATAGAATAAATCAGTATTTTCTTTCTTAGGGTTAGTGAAATCAATATACTTGATTAGCAGAAACCATCCATGCAGACGAGTATGTAATTTTTATGTTTGCTTAAGTAAGAGAGTTACTTTAGGGTTCAAGGGACTTAGTTTAGCTCTGCTGCTCTCACTCGAGCTCTGGGGCAAGTTATTAACATGTATATGTCTTTATTTCCTCATTTATAAAATTTATACCATTTATTTACACGTCACTTTGAAGGAGTCATATATTCATAATCATTTTGAGTTGATTGATTGACAACATATCACATAAGCAAAATGGCATATCATTGAATGCCTTAGCATTTCAAGAATTGTTAAGAAATAAAACATACTAACTCCAGCCTGTTGTTTTTAAGATTATTAAGATTTTTCTCCCCAGTGTGATTACTACTTCCTTGAGGGCCAGATCTTTCCATAAATTTGTAGTGTATAAGGCTATCTGCAATATGTTTTATTAAATGAAAAGCAAAAATCAGTGATCAAGTTACATGAAAGAGATTGCTATAGGTTAATAACCTTATTCTCCAACCTCTACCTATCCAAAATTTTAACAGACAATGTAAAAAATTGAAAAGAAACTTTCTCATTTTAAAATACCAATTGTGTTAATGTTGTAATGACACTGCTCTAATTAATTTCAAGGCAAGAGAGTTAATTATGTGAGCTTTCATGAGTAAAGAAAGAGATGCTTCTATTCAACTTGTTCTTTAAAAAAGTAAAGAAATTAAAAGGACCTGAAGTCGAACTTCTCTTTCATAATAAGGCACACTTGAATTCTAAATGCTGTAAGTCTATTTATTTTCTAATTTTAAACTAGTACATACAAAAGAATACATCTCAAAAATTAAATTAACTATGAACTTTAAAATCCAAGTTTACTCAGGTTTAGGCTGATATTATATATCTTTTTAAAAAAAATCGTATGGGTCTAAATACATCATAAATCAGGAAGCCCCAAGTATTCAAGGCCTATAGTGTTACTTGAAAGCAAAGCTGATGTTGTTTCCAGCTAAAGCTATGGCTACAGACATAGCTTAAATGTACATTCTAAAATACAAAAATTTCCTTCGCTTTCCTCCATTTAACTTGGCTACTTTTGTATTTTTACTAATATTTCTAAGTCACTTTACTCTTTATGTTATTTTATATACAAATAATTACTGATGCTGCATCCAGAAAACAGTAGAAACATAAACAATACTTTCTTAAACATATCAACATTATCTGTAACATTTATTATAGTATTTAGTGATATGCCGCTGATTCAGAGCAGTTAAGTTACTAAGAACTGGATGTATTTAAAGACTATTTTAAACCAAGTATGACACATAAAACTACTATTTGCTTACTAATTAAATTTCTTACTAAATTCTTTAGTCTGTAGGCAATACCCGAGATGGATCAAGTAGTAGAATGTACCCCATGGAACCATTTAGCCAGTATCCTCTATGGGAACAAAGGTCACCACGGCTGATTCAGTACTGAAAAGTCCAACTGGTAGCTTAGCCAGTCCCTTGTTAGAGAACAAAAGGCCCTTAGAATTAAACTTCTCAGTATGTTGTTTCTTAATAATTTAAATAATTTGCTTTAGAGCCTTTTTTGTGGCCACCATGTATGCTGCCTCTTTATTGTATGTTCAAACTTGGTTGATATATTCACAAGAACAATTTTAAATACCACAAACTTTGCATGTTAGAATGACAAGCCTACTACTTCCGTAAGATTATTTGGCCCAACAAGTAAATAAAAGTGACAATTACTATAAAAGAGAAAATTAGCCAGCAACTTTATAGCACATTGAAAAAAAGTAAACTCTCCCTTTATCCTTTTTAATTTCAAAAGTGAATTGAATGGGAAAGTTAAAAAAGAATTTAAGGAAAATAAAGTAAAAGATTTTTAAAAGGACAGAGTGTTTGTTATTAGGTTTTGTGTAATGTGACAAACTAAGTCTCTGATGATGTAGAAATTTCAGTCTGTGCTACTTTTTTTAACAAATCCATTTTATTGATATATATTAATAAAACATAAATTCATCTAAAGTGCACAATCATTGGTATTCAGTGTAGTCATATATTTGTGCATTCATCACATGAAGCATATTTAGAGAATTTTCATTATTCCAATAATAATAATAAAAAGCAACAAACATAACTCATCATCTCTCAAACTCTCTAAGCTTCCCCTGCCACACATAGCTGTTATTCTTTTTCATACTCTCTTGTATATTTGTATTTATATTTTGTAAAAACAGTCATATTTCTGTTCTATATTTTTACAAGGCAATGTGCTTTCAAAGTAGATTGAATGATTTTTGTTAATTATCATGATAAATACCCTCCTTGATAAAAAGTTCTAACCAAAAATAATTGAATGACTGTTACTTATACTTTATCAAAGCCCTAAAGTATTATGTACACTATAAAGAACTCAAAGGAAATGATAATAAATCATAACATATTTAGTCTATGTATTCATTTGTCACAAGAGAAATAATATTAAATAAATGATATTCTATCTTCAGGCAAATTTCATTCCAATTAAGGATATTTTGTAAGTGCTTAATATTTACTATTATATTAAAAACAGCTCATGTAATACAGTGAAGTTCACTGCAACGGCCCTAGTGGAACTATAACTGTTGTTGAAAACATGTTGTATTTTGCCTTTGGCAAAGTCTTTTGCATTTGTTTCAATCGTAATAATCCATTATCTAGAGCTTTGCTGCAATGGTTTCTAATATCACTATTCCCTCAAAATGCTTAAAAATCTTTGCTCTAAACAAATATTATGGGGAGGATTCTTTTGATGTATAGGTCAATGGTTTCATTTGATAAACTAAGGGATCAAATAACTAGATTGAAAAAGTTCTTTAATACTTTGAACATGACCAAAACAACATAACAAATAAGCAAATAACATTTTAACCTGCTGGGATTTTAACTTGAGTAAATAATTCCTATAGTTGATGATTGTTAAAGATATTAGTATCCATTGTCCACATTACCAGATAATGTCGGTCACTATCAAATTAATATTTGATCTGTATTATGCATTTGTTTCTAATTGACCTCACCATTTCATTAAAGAAAACAACATTTTTAAAGAAAAAAAGTCACACATATTTGTATAAAACTTATAATATATGATCCTATCATACATGAAAATTTGCAACTTGCCTGTTTCATTTATTAATGTATTAAAGATTTATTCTCTCTCCCTCTATAAATATATAACCACTTACTTCATTTGTTCAGCTTTTTTCAAAATCAGAAATACCCTTTATTTTCAACCATTTCCATAATATTTCCAATCATTATTTATTACAAATAATATTGCAATAATAATTCCTTTATTTAATCTTTAATACATATGCCTTTTTTTTTGTAAGATACATTTCTAAAAATAACCTTGCTAGATCAAAATACATGCATTTCTAATTTCTAATGGGCCATGACAGTAGTTCATCTTCCTCAAAAATTATAACTTTAAGATTCTCAAAAGCAAAATATGATAACACTCATTCCCTCTATGTTTACCAATATGGAACGGTCCATTTGTTTTATGTATTTTCCAACATATTAGCTCAAAATATCTCAATCTTTATTTTACTAAATACTAGTCAAACAAAACAATTTGTCATATTTTTTGGCCATTTTATTTCATTTTGCAAGAATTTCTTTCTCATAATATTTAGCTCTTTTCTATTGGGCCATAGTGCAAGAAGAAGAAATGTATATTCAGGGTAATTTCATTAATTGGTCATGGATGGGGAAATACTTTATTCCAATGCATTCTGCATCTTTTGATTCTTTTAAATGTTATCTTTGTTTCCCCATAAGGAGATTTGTGTTTTTAATATAGGCAAATCTATTGCCATTGACTTTAAGGCTACTTGGTTTTCCATTTTGTTGATGAATATTGCACTTACCTGTAGTTTACAGAATTATTTTTATATATTTCTTTAAAATGTTTTCTCCTATATTTTGTGCAATTAGAATTTTCATTCATTGGGAATTTGCCAAGAAATTTGATGGGTATGAGATTTTACTCTGTTTGCAGTCTAAGAAGTTATGCTGTCGCAGTTTCATGGGTGCTGGCTGAAGACACAATAATTCTAGATGAGAGAACGAGGAGAGTTTATTATTCTCAGTAATAGTAGTGGCCAGGTTATCATCATTTTTTGCTCTCCTTCCCTAAGGCTCAATTCCCACAGAGCATCACAGTGAGGGCCTCAGGATGCCTGCATACACAGCGGGCCGTAATGTGGCAGCTTCACCCTGAGCTAAGGGAATCTGACTCTTAAAACATTGTATGTCCTCCCATGGCCCACTGGATGGAACGTGGGAGAGTGTGGGCTATGGTGTGGACCACAGGCCATGGGGTGCAGCAATGCCCAGAGATGAACTCACCAGATGCAATGGATGTGTCATGATGATGGGGGAGAGTGTTGCTGTGGGGGGAGTGGTGGGGTGGGGGCGGTGGGGGTGAATGGGGACATCATATTTTTTTAATGTAATATTTTTTAAAAAATGAATAAATAAAATAAAATTTAAAAAAAAGAAAAGGAAAAAAAACAGTAAGCCTGCCGAACTTCTCTCGGCGGGAGATATAGTTTATTTTGTTTTGTATTTTGTGTTTTATCTTATACTGGTCAGTAAATAATTCCTTTTGCTCCAGGGGAAGATGCTGTTTCTATCTTTCAAGGCTATCTGTTCTAAGGACATCCTTAAATACTGGAAAGATGTTGATTTCAACTGGCTGGCCTGGGGTGTGGCCTCCCCAAATGGGAGTATTCTTCCTGAAGAGGAGCAAATGATCCACTGGGACTAACAGTTGTCACTCTGTTCCTCACTCCTTCCACATAATTTCTGCATGAGACTGACCCCAGCTAATGGAATTCCACAGTTTACTTGCTGTTGTTACAATTTATGTTTGAGTATTTCAAGGTGAGATTGTAATAGGCTCCAACTAATGATTTTCATTAAATTCATGATGGCTCTAAAAAACAAAACAAAACAAAATGAAAAAAACAAAGGCAGAATAAAGGCAGAAATGCACAATTCATGGAAAATTGTTTCCCAACATAAGTTTTGCATATTTATTTTCACATGTGTATTTTCAAGTATGTCCAGATTCAAAACCAATCAGGAATCTAGTATATATATATATTGTCTACGCCTTTCTTTTAAGTTGAGAAATATAGTTTTAATTTAATCTTGCCTTCAAGGGAGATGGCATTCTATGACTTACTTCAAGAATCCTTTGTACTTCCAACAGACTATATTAAAAAAAAAATAATACTGCAATAATTAGTAGTTAATATTCTGATGCTCCTTACAGACATATGTAAGGACTGCATTTTGAAGTTAGCTGGGTCATGTGACTTTCTTAGGTTAATAAAGCATGAGTAGAAGTGGCATGCGGCACTGTAAAAGGCAATGCATGATTTGCCTTATTACCTTGCCCTTACTGTTAATAGACCTAAGGGTTGTGTTGATACATCTGTAAACAGAAGTGGCCAACAGCATTCCTGTGGCATTTAAAGCTCTCAGCCCACTTTTTACATTCTGGATTGTCAAAAAAAAAAAAGTCTGAAAGTTTGGCTTGTTCTGAATATACGTTATCTGAGAGCTTACACTCCCAGGAAGACACTAGAAGTCAGTGGAGACCGGAAGAGCTAGAGAAATGAGAGGACCTCTCCATGTGCCTGAAGGCACACACCTTAACTAAAAATAAAATCTTTAAGAGGTCCTATTTACAATGGGCTCACACTCACAGGAATGCAGATTAGGAATAAGAACATGACTATGTTGGTCTACATAATTCAATCTATCATACAGTGACCCAATATTTCCTAAATAATCAATGCACAATATTTCAAAATCCTGTATATATTGTACCCATTCAAAGGACAAAATAACCTAATGAATTTTAATATGAAAGACTATAAATAGTAATTGCTCTTGTTTCAGACTTTACATTGGCGTTAATGTTTAAGATGCCACCTTTCTGTGTTTAAGTGTAGTCACAAAGGAAAATACTATGGCAGGCAGAATAATGTCCCCCCAAAGATGTCCATATCCTAATTCCTGGAACTGCAAAGATGTACCCTTACATGACAAAAGGGACATTTCAGATGTGATTGAGTTAAGGACTCTGAGGTGGGGAGATTTATCCTGGGTTGTCTACATGAGCTCAACATAATCACAAGAGTCCTTTGAAAAATCAGAGTAGGAAATGTGTGGATGGAAGCACAGTCAGGGAGAGTTTGGAAGATGCTACGCTGTTGGCTTTGAAAGGGGAGGAAGGGAACAAGAACCAAGGAATACAGAAACAAACAGTTCTAGAAGCTGGAAAAGGCAAGGCAAGAGCTGAATGTCTTTCCCTAGTGCAGGGTTTCTTAAACAAGGGTCCGTGAACTTGAAGTGAAATTCAAAAGAACATTATTCTTGTGAGGACATGTTGGCATGGTGTGATATATTTATTAAATAATGCACAGTATAGTGTGGACTTAGTAAGGGGTCTGTGGTTTTCACATGACTGACAAAGTGGTCCGTGAAGCAAAAAATGTTAAGAACCTCTGCCCTAGAGCCTTAAGAAAGAAAGCAGCCCTGCTTACAACTTGATTTTAGCCCAGTGAAACCCATATCACACCTCTAACCTCCATGTAACTGTAAGATAGTCTATTTGTATTGTTTTAGGCCACTAAATCTGTGGTATTTATTACAGCAGCAACAGATAACTAATACAAATACTCACAATTATCCAAGGCATTAAAACACTTCTCCCTTTTCCAACTACATTTCTCTTTGATGTCAGTTTTCTTTATATATTTCAACCAAAACAATTTAAAGTAAGTGAATGCAGAAGCAGATATGAGGAATTATCTTCTATTTAGTCAGATATTAAAGACATTTGCAAAAACATGATGTATAGTTTCTCACTATTTTTGTTTACATTGAAAAAACATGCTATTTTTCATAAACATTCTCTACATGTTAACTTGTAGTTAATTATGAAATTAATAAATACATATTTTTAATTCTCAATTTTAATTTCTAATATATAAGATATCAATAGATTAAATCCATAAAAATCAAACAATTTGGGGGTTCTCAAGATTTAAGAGTGTAAAGGGATTCTTAGGCCAAAATATTTAAGAACTGAGACCATACATAAAGTCCAGGGTCAGAAGATATTTTCTTTTTTAAAACTTCTCTAAGAAACCAAATTTGCATGGTGTTTCCTGCCATCACCATTTCCAGTTAGCAAAGAAGAAAGAATGGAATTTCAGGCCAGGAAGTTATTTTTAATAAGGTGTCCAACCTAATTATAATCAATTGGCTAATGTTTAGTCAGATAGTCACACATCGGCATGAAAGATGCTGAGAAATGTCTCAGCTTGAGCAGCCCTCCAGACAGAAGGAAAGAAGAATCTGTATATGGAGAAAATGGGCAACCAGAAATTTCCACCACATAGTTTCTACCACATAGCACAAACACACATATATCACCAGAATTCAAAACAGCAGTTCCTCTTGAGGAAGAGGGAGGAATTAGTCATTGAGAGGAGACAGGGAGACTGCTGATAATAGTCTATTTCTAAGCCAAGGTGGTGATTATACAGATAATATTCTACTTGTGTGCTCTCTTTGTGATAATTCATTGAAATCTATGTTTAAAATTTGTTCAATTTTCCATCACTTTAATTTCAATGCTGAGTCTTACTAATCAACATAATGATTGAATCTTGTTTTTAATCTATAATAACATTTCATATTAGTTTAAATGACTTGCATTTACTTTAGTTTTCTGCCATCCTCTTAAATTTTGCTATTTTTAAAGTTTATTTTTCCTCCATTAGTACTTTTATAAGATATATAAGATATAAATATAAGATATATAAATATATTATTCTCTTTATTTAAATACATAACATTTTAAAAATTATGGTTGTTGCCCTTATTTTAATATTTATATTTATATTAGGCAAAGATAATGACAGTGAAGGAAAGAAGGAGGGAAGGCAGGAAGGGAGAAAGAGAAAGCTGTTTCAATCTTGATAGCTCCAAAAAATAAGGAGTATATGTGATGACATAAGGGACACTGTACAAACTGATATATTCAGAATAGAATCAATATAAGAAAAAGATTTCTATATATCCTAATCATGTATGATCTAACATATGTAACTAAAATATATGAAATAACAACAGCTGCAAGAAGATATGCACAGTCAATATTCATAGTTGGATGTTTTGACATATTCTTATAAGAAAATGACAGATCAAGCAAACAGAACAGAGATTTTGAAGACCTAAGCAGTGAAAATATTAAGCATATGCTTATTGTACATACATACACAAACATACATAAGTACACACACATATAGGTGCATATGTACATAAAACAGCCCTCCACGAAACGAAATGAAAAAAGCATTCATTTTTAAGTACATACACATGAGACAATAAAAGCAAATCTTGATAAATTCAGAAAGTTCAATATTACATTTAACAAACTTTATGCTATAAAAACTAATAAGAAAAAATAGCTAAAAATTACACGTTTGAAACTAAATACATATTACTAAGTAATCTTTGGACTGAAAATACAAT
Organism: Dasypus novemcinctus; assembly: GCF_030445035.2. NCBI lineage: Eukaryota > Metazoa > Chordata > Mammalia > Cingulata > Dasypodidae > Dasypus > Dasypus novemcinctus. The sequence continues at coordinate 29,530,687 of NC_080687.1, forward strand.
TAAGAACCATTTAAAACAGTGATTTTTTAAAATGACTTATGCCAGATAAAGTTCAAGAAATGTCTATAAGGCTTCTACTGATTTAAATATATTTACCTAGAGACTACATTTTTACAAAAGAGTAAAATGAATGAGCTCATCACCAAATGAAGGACCAGTTAAAAGGAAGTTAAAAAAATCTAAAAGAATTTTTAAAATATATACAATAGATCAGCAAATAGAAAAGAAATAGTTCTTCAAAACAAAACAAACCAAAAACTAGATAATTAAAAATTCTCTGGAATATCTGATAAAGAATATTAAGAAAAAAGACATAAAATTATAAAATGAAGTTTGGCAGTTACAAAACAACAGAGGCTAAATTATAATAGAGGTATATTTTGAACATCTCTATCTAATAAAATTATAAAGTGAAGATAATTTCCTAGAAAATACAAATATGCAATATTTGGTAAAAAGAACAAATAGAACCAAGTATTTAACATTTAAGTCCACAAAGTTTCACTGAAATTTCAATCTCAATTTTAAGAAATAATTATTCAGTTCATTCCTATCTTACATGAATAATAATGGTTATTCATGAGTCTAATGTCATCTTTATGTGAAATCAATGACCTTAGACTAAAATAATAGTTTTAACTTTTACTTAGTAAACAGAGTAAAAATGCCAAACAGCTATCAGCCAATGGAATGCAACACTGTATCAAAAAGTAGTTCAAATATATCCGTGAAATTAGAATTTAAAATAGCAGCTAATTTTGCAGAATAAGTAGTTAATCATTGTGAGGGCCAGGGAAGGCTCCTCTAGGCCTAACAATGGTTTATTTCTTGACCAGGGAGGTAACTAGATAGAGACTTGTTGCATTTGGAATCAAGCATTGAACTCTACATTTATGATTTATTCAATTTTCTTTTTGTATGCTATATTTTATTTTTTAAAGTCTTTAAAAATGATGATGTAAGAAATTATGATTTAGAGATGTATGGTTTTTGAAAGATTCCTTTAGAGTAAGAAAATGAAAAAGGAGATACAAAACATACGGTTAATTACAAAAAAATGTGTGGTAAGTTTCATATGAAACTTAGGTCCATATTTTCTCTGTGTGGTCAAATTAAAGATAAGATTTATGTTGAAAATGATCTGAATAAATGGACAGATATCCCATAATTAGGCTTAATATTATAGAGGTGTTATTTCCCCAAATTAATCTTCTGTTTTAATCTAATCACAATAAAATTTCAAACTGTAAGTTTTGAGGAATGTAATGCATTTATTCTAAAATTTATATCTAAGTCAACCTTAAAATAAACATTAAAGAAAGTGAGATTTAACCTATAAGACATGAAGACATATTGAACCATCATGATACTGAAATCTCTGATATTAGCAGAGCAGTGGAAGAGAATAGCAAATACGGAAATAGACTCATTTATATATGTGTTCTCAGGATGTGATACATTTGGTATCAAAAACCAATGGGAAAAGGATGGGCTTTTTTAGTTAAACATTCTGAGTGTTTATTTGTGGGAAATTGGATAGGTAAATGGAGGCAGAGGCACACCATGGAATGTAGTGCTGCAACTTGAAGTTACAGAGTAGACATACAATGTAAAAGCATGGCTGCTTTCTAAATGCACAGAGGGCAAAATAAGAAATTAGGTTAAATTATATATACATGAACACAAAGCAACGATACATATTTTGCAAAAATACATATAAAAGAAAGCCACACTTTCAATATGTTACAATTTGTTTTTCTGGATGCATCAGGATGAAAGGGGGTAGGCTGAGGAGGCAGGTTGGCAAATCAGGATAAAGAAATCTAATTATGGGCTGCTTAGATCAATGTGTCATGAAGCAAGTAGTATGACTAATTCAAAGCTTTTTTCTTGAACTAAAAAAAAATAGAAATTCATATGATATATTATGATATCATATCATGCCAATATTATATGCTGTTAAATCATGTAACATTTTAATCACTCTACTCTACTCAAAAACATTTTGTGTTTCCCTACTACCTATAGAATCAAGTCCAATCTTCTTATTTCAACATTAAAAAAAATTCATTATTTAGCAACAATTTTTATGTATGAATTCCACTGTATTCCATCACATATTCAATTAATTTCTTATGATTTCATGATCCTCTGATTTGAAGTCATCCCTTTGTTTTCTCCTTCTTTCATTTCTGATCCATGAGAAAGTCTTGCATGCTCTACCTTTGCAATATATCCTATGATTTGAGCCCTTCAGTCCACTACTCCTACCCCTAGCCTCATCACTTCTCATTAAGAACAGTACAATAGCTAACTTATTGATAACTCTGCATCCACCATTGCCACTCTGGAGTCAAACTCCATGGAGTACCCAGAGTTTTTCTTTTGAACCTCTCTGTTCAAAACCTTCAAGAGCTTTCTAATTAATTCAGAGACAATGCCAAATTCCTGGCCTTAGCCTAAAAGGCTCCCTGACCTAAATTAACCCATTAACTCTTTTGACCTCTTCTTCTACCACTTTCCACCTCACTCATCTTGTTCCAGCTATGCTGCTCTTTGTTTTCATCATGTAAACACAATTCTGTTCCCAAGCTTTTGCACTTGAATTTCTATGTCCCCGGAATGTTCTTCCCCTAATTACCTCCTTTTCCTTGAAATTTCTCTTCAAATGGAATTACCTCCTTTCCCCTCAAATGCCTATGCAAATGTACTTTATCTGAGATCATTTTAAATAAAACTATACCCCTCTCATCATGCTAAATATTCCTTAAATTTCTTCACATTCTGTATAACACTTATTTGATATTTTATATCTTTATACTTTATTTGTTTATTGTTTACTCTTCTTAGTAAAATTTAAGCTCTGAGAGGACAGGATATTTTCCTGTTTTGTTAACAGCAGTTTCCAGAATTCCAAGAACAGAGAATTGCACTTTTAATGTAGTTTCTAAACATTTCTTGGCTGAATTAAATTAATTTTCACATTATTGATATATCTTGAAAAACTCTTTCCTTCAATTTCATTTTCATATGTTTTAATTTCCTTCAGAAATCTAGTCCCAACATCATCTCTTCCATTAAGCCCTCTTTAATTCACTCAGTTCTAATTAATTGTCTCTGAAAGGTTTCAAACTTCTTTAAATCCCATGTTAGAACCTCTCATATTGTACCATGCTTTCAACTTATTAAGTATATAGCTGTCTCCCTCAACAGAACATAAAATACTTTTGTTAGGGTTGTGCTGAGAGAGGCAGTTTGCCTTGGGCACTAAGAGTACCCTCTGTGTAAGACACCCAGTTAAATTTAAATTTCAGAATAACAAGTACAACATTTGGGACCTACATACTGAAATATTGATGGTCTTGACATTTAATGTAAATTCTGATTATCTCTGAGTTTTATTTTTAACTTTGCTTACAGCATAAAGGTGTGCATAATTCCTTCTAGAAATGAATACAGGAAAATTTGTGAAAATAATCAAAGCAAAATTTCAGTCTGTCACTCTCTATTTTGCCTCTCTTTCAGTGCCTCTTCATACTGTGGCCCCTGCAATCATACGTTTAGGCAAACTGGCAACTGTTGAACTGCCCTTTAATTCACTTAAGATTTATCTTAAATTCACTAAATTACCTTGCTATATAGCCTCTCCTTCCTCATCCATCACACTTTAGCAATTAAATAAACTAAATAAACTAGGTGTCTTTTCCTTAATATCATGGCAATGATGTTGTTATGCGGTCCTTGTGACTTTTTAAAATAACATTTTGATTTGGAATGTTTTCTTTTTCAATAAGATTACTGAATAATAAGAATACTACAGACTACTAAGAATATAGGATGGTAAGGCTATATAAAAGTTGCAAGGTAATTCACAGAATCCCTATGCACACTTCACCTAATTTCCCCTAATGTTATCATCTTATACTACTATGGTATTTTGTCAAAACTAAGAAATTAACCTTAGCACAATGTTAATACTGAATTCCAGGCTTTATTCATATGTCACCAGCATTTCCAGCTTCTAGTCCAGTTGTCGTGTCTCCTAAGCCTCTGGTCTATGACTGTCTCTCAGACTTTCCTTGATTTGTTTTGATCTTGACAGTTCTAAAGATCATTAGTCAGAGATTTTACATAATACACTTCAATTTCGGTTTTTCTCAGGGAAAACTAGTGTTTGCACATTGTAGACAGGGGGTACATGATATAATATGATATATCAACTAATGAATCTTGATTACACAAATATGGTAGTATTTGTCATTTTCTCAACTGTATATCTTTAAATTTTTCACTTTCCATACTAATAATGAACTTATATTGCATTAACTGCTAGTACTTTTTGGCTATGTGTTTGGATAGATTGAACTTTTCTGCAAATTATATTCCATAAAAGTACAATGTCTACTTTTCTAAAGATTATCCAGATAAAAGCTCTTCAAGACTAAAGAAACAAGGCTTGCTAGTATTAATGTCATTCATACTTTTTAAGTATACAGGTGTATTAGTCAGCAAAAGGGGAGCTGATGCAAAATACCAGAAATCTGCTGGGACAGAAACTTATATAGTCACAAGGCCATAAAGCATAAGTTATTTCCTTCACCAAAGTCTGTTGCCATTTTTGGAGCAGGATGGCTATTGACTTCTGCAAGGGTTCAGGCTTCCTGGGTTCCTCTCTTCCCAGGACTCATTTCTCTTCAGGCTCAGCTGCTCTGCTTTTTCACAAGGCCAGCTGTAGACTATCAGGCAAATGGCTCATCTCTCTTCCCAAGGCCTCTGTCTGTGTTTAATGAAGCCTTCTCTCCGACTTTACTTACTGCTTCAGGATCAAAACTCCAACCTCCCTTCCTGAGGTGTGGTTTCTTTGTGAGCCCCTGCCCATCAAAGGGGCAAGGACTCAATGTCCTGCTGAGGTGGCCCTATCAAAGTCCCAATCATTATTTAATCAAGTAAAAGTGAAACCTCTGAATCCAATATAACCTAATATGTCCAGAGGAACAAATCAGTTTACAAACATAATCCAATATCTATTTTTTTGGATATCATAAACAATATCAAATTGCTACAACAATTAAAAATATTCAGAGAACAGATGCAGACTTTTATTTACCTCTCTAAGCATGATTACAGAAAGACCAAACTGAAAGATTTTCATGCTGACCACATATTATTGTATATGATGTAATTAGAATATTTAAATTATGATTTTGAGATAATGAATAGAGTTAAAATAATTAATTTTAATTTCATTACATGATTTGTTTCAATCCAATATGCAAAATACATGTACCAATGGGATCGAAACTACTGTCACTGTTCCTTTTAATTTGGGTTTTATAAACAGACTATGAGACAAAGATTCTGATGCATGTGATTTAATCAAAAGTGATTCTGGGAGCAACGGATAAGGAATAAAGGAAATGGGATAGGAAAAGGAAGGAGACCACAGAGGTTTATCAAGCAAAGTTGTAGAGTGTTCCTGTCGATCATTCAGAATAACTATACAGAGTGTTGGTTGCTTCTTAGCACTAGATTACTGAACTGTTACTGCTGCCGGCCATGACATAAGAGTGCTCTGGGGAGGACATAAAACCCTAGGCAGTCCTGGGTTCTCTAGGCACACAGGCAAAGTGGCTTCTAGAAGTCTGACAGTAGTCCCCCTTCAATGATATGTAGGTACTGAAAGTGAGTGGTGGGCACACAACAAATAAAAGAATCTGAGGGACATGGACAGGGCAGTAACATCATCTGCCACACAAAAGAGCTACCTATATTATTATTAGAAGATAAGATGATGGAAACAGTCTTTTATCTGGGTTAAACAAAAGTTAAAGGTTTTAGCTAAGAAAATGTCTACATAGCCAAAAATGAAGTGAAACAGAGAGTAACCAAAGCTTTAAGGTGTAAATATGTAAATATGGGCAGTAAGAGGGAAAGCAGGCATTTTCTATAATTTTTCTTCTTTGTTTTGAAGGATTGTAATCAAGCTCCTTATCTAGAAACCCCAAAGTAAACACTGTGTCTTTCCATAGAGGTGTAAGGCACAAAGTAAAGATTAATAACACATACAATTTGTGTCTTTTAGGATGCTGTTATTTATTTCATTTTTAATTAAAAAAATTTTAAATAGGCAAATTCTATTTTATAGTTTGCAGTCAGGATTTTAGCCACTTTTAATTATAGCATACTCACTTGCTTTTAGAGGGAAGAAGGGATGATTTGGACACATGGCAGCGTATGCAATGCAAAGCTCATTGGACTGACAGAGTGTGTGATAGGATAGGTAACATTTAGGTCAACAATATGGGGAGGTGAAAATCAGAAGAGAGATTTAGAGATCATAGAGGAAGGTAAAGATAGGAACACTTTCTACTTAGCAATTTCGATAAGGAAATAATCGAGAAGGAAGAATAAATGTAAGAGAAAACCATGAAAGTCAATAAATATTTTGAAATTTTTCTTGTAGGTCTATTGATTATTAAATAGAATTTCATTTTAGTTTCTGGCAACTATCATTTTTCATAAATTTTGTATCACCCTATGACTCCATTCTCTTTGTATCTCTTAGGAAAACATGGGTTATCTGGTTTTAAACTGAACATTGCAAGAATAAATGATGAAGGGCTTATATGCAACTAGTGTGTGGTGGTATGCCATTACCTGACTTTAACTGTTTTGAATATCACCCTAAATCAACACTTTTGCCAAGAAATTCTTGGCATCTTACCTTTATGTGTATCTATTCAACATACAATTTGAGTTTAGGTCATGGGCACCAACCATAGAGAATATTCAAGGCAGCCAAACAGGCATGGTGATTAAACAAACATATTTCTGAAAGATATGGCTCAAACTAAAATAGATAAGTAGGGAATATTGGTTCATTAAATCCAAGGAGTGTAAACAACCAAAATTCAGGAAAGAAAGGCATTCAGATATGTGTCAGTTCAAACCAAAAAAAAACAGAGATTAGAAAGCTGCCAGATATTTTTCTCTATATCTCTCACTCTAGCTGAATTATCCTTTCTCATATTAGGCTTTCTCATATTCCTCTACTTTGCGATGAAGCCTGTCATTGCCCACTCCCAAGACTCAGGAACTACACAGAGAAATCAATGCTATTTCTTATCATCACTTAAATAATCCAGTGGAAGGACGTCCATTGGCCTAGCTTGCATCAGATACACACTTCTGTTGTGACTGGAGGACTGAGGTCAAGTTAGAACAACCAGCACATTTAATTGGCACAAGAGTAAAAGCAGTTCCTAAAAGGGAAGGAGTAGAGGTTGGTTGTGAATTTAAAAAGAATTTTGGAACATGGATTATGCGTGTTCACTGCTCAGGGGATCACAGAAAGAAAACATCAAACAGCTGCAGTCACCACATAGTTATTCAGAATCATAGCCCTTTCTCCTTTTTATTTTGAGTAGATGAAAGATCTATGGGGTTTTATGGTGAAATTTTAAAGTAGCATTGTGTTTTATATATATATATATATATATATGGGTGTGTGTGTATATAATGACTGAAATTACAATTGTCAGGTTAGCTTTTTTTTTCCTTTTCTTTTTTCTTTTTTGGTTTTTTATTTTATTTTATTTCTTAATAAAACTTTTTAAATTAAAGTTAATAGATCACATAGAATGTTACATTAAAAAGACATATGAGGTTCCAATATAACCCATACCCCACTCACCCACCACCATTATTTTTGTAAATTGTCTTTTTTTGAAGATACATACATCACAAAAAAGGTTATATTATAAAAAATGTAAGCTTTTCCCATATATCCCCATCCTCCCACACCACTCCTCCCATACCAGCAACCTCCCCCATTATTGTGGCACACTCCTCACACTTGGCAAACACACTTTGGAGCACTGCTGCACCATGTGGATAATAGTTTACTCTGTAGTTCACAATCTCCCTTGGTACATTCAGTGGGTTATGGCAGGATATATAATGTCCTGCATCTGACCCTGCAATATCATTTAGGACTACTCCAAAGTCCCCAAAATGCCCCTCATCACATCTCTTCTTCCCTCTCCCTGCCCTCAGCAACTACTGTGGCCACTTTCTTCCCTGTCAATGATACAATATCTTCTATTAGTAGTCACAAAAGTTTTATAGTAGAATATCAGTAAATCCACTCTAATCCATATTTTATTCCTCCATTCTGTGGGCTCTGGGATGGTGATGTCCACTTCACCTCTATATTGAGAGGGGGCTTAGATTTCACATGGATGATGGATGCAATTCTCCTGCTTGCAGTTTGTAGGTACTCTCAGTTCCCTGTTGTGGTTGTTGACCATCTTCACCTACCTGTTAGCTGACCTGGGTAAGTCCAACAAACCAGAGAGTGGGAGATGCAGCTCTGCTGAGGCTCAGGGCCCAGCTGCCACATGGACAGTCCAGAGATTGAAGTCTTCTGAGTATACACCAATGCTAGCACCAACCAAAGTTTCATTAAAGTGACAGAAGAGGCATGTGTAGAAAGGTCACATCTGAGTCCAACTCCATCACACTCAGGGACACAAATTCCAAAGTAGGGCCCACTGACATGGTACCGAGCTCCAGAGCTATCTACCATGACCATATCCCTCTGGGTCTCTGTAGCCTTCAGAAGAAAAAGTAACATGCATTCCATAGCCTCATCCTAAAACATTACAACAGAATCTCCAATGGGGATTTTAGGTTAACTTTTTAAAAATCTCTCTTGGTGATTTTAAAGTGCATCCCTGTTCAAGAACCCTTGAGAGAAAAGAAAAACAGTTAGAAAAATCATGAAATTCTTGAAAAACTAGGTACATTGAGATGTCCTTGACTGAAAAAGGGAATATATGAAGAAGAATTGATTTGGAGTGTGAGGTAGAGAGGATTTTTTTGTGTGTGTTGTGAACATGTTGAACTTAAGGTACCTAAGGAACCACCTAGTAATGATGCCCAGAAGAAAGAAAAGTCGATTCCGCTGGATCTCAGAAGGGAGATGTGAGTTAAGAATGTATGCCAGTATATAAGTGATAGTTGAAGCCATGGCCACAGACAGGGTCTCCCAAGGGAGAACAGGTGGAAGGATGATAATATGATAATAGAAGAAGACAGGCACAAGCCTGAGTAACCAAAATAGGGGTGGAGAGGGGAAATGTACTCCGTAATTTAGATACTTATAGAAGAGAACCAACTAGCCACTTGGGTGTATATACATGACACATGTACATCCATATCACTATTTAGTGATTTGATTTAGCCATTTGTATATAAAACTACATACCAAGAAAAGGAAAGATAAAATGCTAAAAGTAGGGAAGCAGATATGGCTCAAGTGATTGGACTCCTGCCTACCATATGGGAGGTCCATGGTTCAGTTCCTGGTATCTCCTAAAGAAGACAGAGAACTGGTGCTACTGGCAGGTGTTGTAAGCTGACACAACAAGATGAAGCAATAAGAGAAATAAGAAGCAAAACATAATGAGAGACACAACAAAGTTGGGAATGGTGGTGGCTTAAGCGGTTAGTTGCCTCCCTGCCACACTGGAGGCCCCAGATTCGGTTCCTGGTGCCTCCTAAAGAAGCAAAGACAAACAGACATAGCAAGTGCGAATGAAAGGGTGGGGAGAGAGAAATTTTTAAAAAATGCTAAATGTAAAGAGGCCCCTAAACCTAAAGCAGATTAACTTTTTTTTAGATTCCACCCCCGAAAGATGGCTCCCTTGTCTGTCTGCTTGTTTTCTGCTTGCTGTGTCTGCTCACCATGTCTGCTCACTGTGTCTGCTCATTGTTTGCTCATCTTCTTTAGGAGGCACTGGGAACTAAACTCAGGACACCCCATGTGGGAAGCAGGTGCCCAGTCACTTGAGACACATCAACTCCCTGCTCGTTGTGCCTGCTTGTTATGTCTGCTCACCTTCTTTAAGAGACACTGGGACCATTGGGACCTCCCATGTGGGAGGTGGGCACCCCACTGCTTTAGCCACATCCACTCCCCAGCAGATGAACATTTGAACAGCATTGCAAAGTCTCCTCTTCTCCTAAATGATAATCAATTTATTATAAAACCAAAAAATAAACATATGGAGAAGGGACTCTGTATTAGTCAGCTGAAGAGGTGCTGATGCAAAGTATAAGAAATCTGTTCGTTTTTGTGAAGGGTATTTACTTGCAGTAAAAGCTTACAGTTACAAGGCCCTAAAGAGTCCAAATCAAGGTTGCTTTTCTCACCAAAGTGAGTTGCCACGTGTTGAAGAAAGATGATTGCTGATCTCTGCGAGGGTTCAGCCTTCCTCTCTCTCAGCTACAGGCTGGCATAGGGTTTGTTTCTTTCTGGTCTTCCTCAGCTCATCTGTTCTATTCTTTTCATATGCAAGCTATCTGGCAAATGGCTCATCTCTTTTCCTGGGGCCACAGGATCAAAGTTCTCTCCTCTGCTGAGTCCACAAAGCTCTATTTTTTTTCCCATGTATCTTCTTCTGTGTGTCTTCTTGTCCACTCCACCAAAGGAGTGGAGTCACTCTGAGTCACTCCCTACTGACGTGGTCAAATCAAAACCCTAATCTTGATTTAATCAAGTATAAGTAAAACCTCTGAATTTAATATAATCAAAGTGTATCACACCCAGAGGAACAGAATAGTTCACAAACATAATCTTTTTTTTGGGAATTCAAAAATAATATCAAACTGCTACAGACCCCATGCATGTTTTCAACATGACCAAAGCTAAGGCTCTTTATATTGCTCCAGAATTTATAACATTTTAAATTCCACAAATTAATTAACTTGCTTTTGATAGTTGAAGAACAATAATTAAAACCTAATGTCTTCCCTGTTGGGAAGCATATAATCATAGAGTGAAGAGGATTGGTTTTGTATTTTCTTTATCTGCACCTAGGGAAATAAAACAAAACTACATTTCACAGCCAAAATAGATTTTGGCAGAGCTTTCAGGGTTGTGAAGTACAGACATTGTTTTAGTCTCTGGAATTAAAATATGCAGTTTCACTAATTAGGGAACTATGACCTGGTTCATATAAAAATTCTCAAAGTTTGAAGATTAACTCACCCTGTGTGGTAAAAATTGACCTTTGTCAATTAGACCTGCTTAGGGAGATGTAGAATATAGTGGAATTTATCATTAATGTATTTTAATTATGCCTTATTCTTTAAAAAACAATTCATTTATTCAATGTTAATTAAATTGTAATCTCAAAACTGACCTGGTAGAACCAATATTGTCATTCTCATTTGTCGCTGAGAAACTCTCTATTGCAAATGGAAAAATTGTCCCAATTTTTCTCTTCAGGGTATATTTGAGAGTCTTTGCAAGTGGCTTCGAAAGAAAATGAGTCTGAATCCTAGTTCTGATTTCACAGCTAAGTGTGACCTTGGACAAATTATAGAATCCATCTACAGGAATAAAAGGATGATAGTAATCAGGGTTTTGTGAGAATTGAATGGTGTCAAGAGCTGAGCTGAACTGTCATTTATCAGAATGAATTGGTTAAGAAGCCCAGCCAAAATGAAAGTAGTGGTCAAGGCTTTAATAACATAAATAAGAGCTAACCCAAAGAAAGCCCCAATGCCCCTCTGCTCCCTTTTCTCCCATGGAATGGCCCCACTGGGTGAGGGTCAGATGGGTTAACACAGACATGGGTGACTGTGGAACAATTCAGGGAGCCCCCAAGAAAGGCATCCTGAAGGTTATGGACACAGGAGCCAGAGGAATAGAAATAATGGGGCAGCTATGTGGGAAAGTACTGAGTACTGAGTCAAGTGTAAAAAAATTGCCTCCAAGGTCTCTCCCTCCTTCCCTGATGTGGAGGTCTCAGCAGAGGTACAAAGAAGGTTTGGGATTCTGAATGTGGATGTGGGTAAGGGCTTGACTTATTATTCCCTGAGAAATGCAACTCCCTTCAGAGACTGCAATGCACTGGCAGTGCACCACATCGGTGCGAGGAAGGAATCTTTCCCCCCTAGTCCCTGCCAGATAAATCCTTTGTAATTGTCTCTCATTGGGCCAAAAACTGGAAATCTTAATGGGAATTATGCATGTAAAATGCTGACCACAGAACCTTTCACTTAGTAAATAATCGATAAATGTTAGTTGTGATTATCATCATTAGGAGTATTAATACATGTTCCCCAAAAACCTTAAATCCTTCATTTCTAACAATAGTGAACATTAAAAGCAATATATGGGTGGGAAGTGGACTTGGCCCAGTGGATAGGGCACCCATCTACCACATGGGAAGTCCGCGGTTCAAACCCCGGACCTCCTTGACCCATGTGGAGCTGGTCCATGTGCAGTGCTGATGTGCGCAAGGAGTGCCATGCCACGTAGGGGAGCCCCATGCACAAGGAGTGTGCCCCATAAGGAGAGCCGTCCAGCGCAAAAGAAAGTGCAGCCTGACCAAGAATGGTGCTCCACACATGGAGAGCTGACACACAAGATGATGCAACAAAAAGAAATACAGATTCCTGTGCCGCTGACAACAACAGAAGCGGACAAAGAAGAACACAGAGCAAGTGGACACAGAGAGCAGACAACAGGGGGTAGGGACGGGGTGGGTGGATTGGGGGGAAAGGGGAGAGAAATTAATAAAAAATAAATCTTTAAAAAAAATTTAAAAATTAAAAATTAAAAAAAAAGCAGTACACGGGTTCTAAACTAACTTTTACCAACATTTCTAAGGGAATTTTTATTATGATTTTAAAGAAAACAATCGCTCTCCATGGGCTTCTGAATGATCTTCAGGGCCCTATACGAAGTCAATTCTGATCTCTCATTCTAGTCTCACATCCTACCTTTCCATGGCATGTAAATTCTAGCCAAATTCAATGCATCAAATAAACTCATTGCTTTGCTTTTATTATCTCTCTTTTCTGATTAGCCACTTTGGGCTGAATATTTGCCCCTCAAAATGATATCTGAATCCCCAGAGTCTGTGAATACGTTACCTTACTTGGTAAAAGGGACATTGCAGATATGCTTACATTGACAGCTTTCTCCTGTGAGGCCTGCCAGATAAGTATTCACATAATCAGGGATGAAAAATCACATTTGGAATTTTGGCAAGGAGCCAAACTCCTCAATGATCTTGTAAAAAGTATTCATGTTTTCATGTGCAAGGTTCAAATGATGAAGCTGAGAGAAGAGAGCTAAGTCATTGTCTTAGGCAATAAATAATGCCTAAATATAAGTATTTTGAAATTAGGAATATAAATTTGCTGTTTAGAAATTTGGATATGAAGATCAAAGACTAGGATAAAGTCATTGTGAGTGGCAGAGGGAGGCCGAGGTTTGCTGTTTGTCTTCTATTAAGATACCTTGTAAACTGGTTAGCTTTTTAAACTATACGCATACTTGATTTTAATTCAAAAAACATAAAAAGAAATTGAAGTACCATTTATAAGATCAAGAAAGAAACATAAATTATATGGGATTTAACCTAACAACAAATAATAATACCATTGATGGAGAAAAATGATAAGATCAATTTAGGTAAAAAAAGATGTTATAATCATGAAATGAAACAGTGTCTACGGAACACAACTCATCATCTTCAAAATGTCAAAGTTCTCCTAATGTATCTGAAATTATTACAATTCCAATCAATTCAACTGGGATATTTTGAGACTATAACAAACAAGTTATAATCTTAATAAGAATAATAGCAATATTAATATGAATAATTATAAATTAATAATAATGCTTAAATTGTGTAGAGTTTCTATTTGGGTTGATGGAAGGGTTTTGGTAGTAGATGGTGGTAATGGTGGCATAACATTGTGAATGTAATTAGAAGAATAGAAATTAAAAACAAAAACCCAAAGGAAGGTACAACATAAACAGTAAACTCTGTGTAAAATCATCAAATATAGTTAATAAAATTATGAAATGTCCTTTCATCAATTGTAACAAATGTACCACACTAATACAAGGTTACTAATAGGGTGTTATATAAGAACTCTATATTTAATTCATGAGTTTTCTCTACAACTTCTCTAGTAAAAAAATAATAATAATAATTGCAAAAACAGATGAAGAAATTTGAAAGAGAATGGCAAAGGGGTGAATTACCCTTTAAGTAATTACGTACTATTTCCTTTATATTAAAGAAAGACAATAATGAAAAAGTTGGACACATTCAAATAGGGTGTGTATTCTAACTAATAATATTGTACCAGTGTTAACGTCTGGTTCTTGATAATTGTACTATAGTTTAAACTTATAACATTGGCAAATTTAGAAAGAGGGATAATATCAAGGACTGTCAAGATAATAAAAATGAAAAACCTTTTGTATTATTATTAGTAGGAGTATAAACATTTACCATTATGAGAGCTATTTGGCAGTACTTAATGAAATAGTGAAACCCTAATTCTGAGCAGTCATTCTTCTGAATAAATACCCAAGAAGACAATCTTTGAAAGGACCACAAGGAACTACATATGGAAGCATCCATTGCCTGTTTCCAGTCAAAAAATAAGTGACACTGTAATTTATATAAAGAATGCATAAATAAAAGTGCTTTATAATTACACAATGGAATACTATGCAGCAACAGAAATAATACTTACTGTATTATTAATATAGTATTATAAATAATACTCACAGAAATACTTACTGTGACCTAAAACTTCTTTGAAGACATAGGAAAAAAAAAGAGGTAAGACACTGAGGAAGAAATGGGAGAGATTGCCTTGCCATTGTACATACAGGAAAACACCTGTTACAGTGATGAAAGACAAAACATCAAAAAGAATTTTTTATAATATTTTTCATTTTTAATACCACAATTTTTAAACTTTAATTTTTCTAAATTACATTTTTTTCCTCTAATGTTTAAAACTGTCATTACTATTTCATTTTCCTATCAATTGAATTTGACAATATATTAGGCTTCATTTTTGAAGAAGTTTTGGATCACAGAGGGGCTCAACAATGGCAGGGGAGTGATGGTGGTGGGATGCATGGGAGGGAGTTTGCCTGGCATGCATATAGGGTATATAGATATGTTCAGATGTTTGTTGAGTATTGACCCAGTGCTAGAAATTCACAAAACAACTGGGGCAGTGCTGGGTTTTTTATCCTGGGGAGCTCTGTTGCATATCCTCAAGGAAAAGCAACAATCCCCCCAGTGCAAGGGCAATGACCAGTGTGGTAAGATGATGCAATGATAGGCCCTTGCTACTGATGACTATGCTTATGAGCCTGTTAAGCCTGGAATTTGGACATGGCCTAGTGTGGCAGGGTGCCTAAGAGCTACTTTCTGAGAACCTCCACGTTGCTCAAATGTGGCCACTCTCTAAGCCAAGTTTAGCACATAAATGCGTTACCTTCCCTGCAGCATGGGACATGACTCCCGGGGAAAAGCCTCCCTTGCTCCGAGGGATTACCTCCAAGCACCGACTGATGATGTAACTAGAAAAAGACCTTGAATAAAAGGAGGAAATAGTAAAAGCAAATGAGTTTATATGGCTAAGAGACTTCAAAATGGGTTGGGAGGTCATCAGAGAGATCGCGCTTATGCACGTCTCAGCAGGATCTTGGAGAGAGCCAAAGTAAATAAAGCCCCAGGTAATGGTCTCCTGAGGGCTGTGGAGACACCCAGATCCTACAGTCATGGCTGATGGCTCTGGAGTTCAGTGCCTTGCCAGTGGGCCCTACTTTGGAATTTGTGCTCCTGAGTGTGATGGAGTTGGACTCAGATGTTACTTATCTACACATGCCTCTTCTGTCCCTTTTATTGAACCTGTGGTTGGTGCTTGGGTTAGTATATGCCAATGAGACTGGAATCTCTGAGCTGACTATGTGCCAGCTGGGTTCTGATAATCACCATACAAAGGAACTGAGAGAGCCTACAGCTGGGAGCATGAGAGTCCCATCCACCAACCAAGTGGGATTGAAGCATCCTCTCAATTAAGAGTTAGAGTGGGCATCACCATCCCAGGACCCTCAGAATGGAAGAATAAAATATGGATTAGAGTGAACTTACTGGTATTCTACTATAGAATTATTGTGATTCTAGTAATGGAAGAAATTATAACACAGGTGTGGAGACAGTGGTCAAGGGAGTTGCTGAAAGCAGGGAGAGGAAAAAGGTGTGATATGGGGGCATATTCAGGACTTGGAGTTGTCCTGAATCATATAGCAGGAACAGATGCAGGACATTATATATTCTGCCATAGCCCACTGAATGGACTGGGAGAAAGTATGAACTACAAACCAAACTATAATCCATGCTGTGTAGCAGTGCTCCAAAATGTATTCATCAAATGCAATGAATGTACCACACTAATGAAATAAGTTGTTGATGTGAGAAAAGTGGGGGTGTGGGGAGTGAGGTATATGGGAACCTCCTATATTTTTAATGTAACATTTTGTGTGATCTATGTATCTTTTAAAAATAAATTAAAAATATAATATTTTTTTCAAAAGGAAATTGATTAAATACACTAAAATGTATACCTCAGTGAGACTGGGAATATAATTGAAGATGGGTGGTGAAAAATAATCAATATCACAAATAATGGAAGGATCTTTTATGGAGTTAATTAATAGTATCTCATGGACTGAAATACCTTAATTTGCTTCTAAGCCATAGTAAAAATACAATAATCAAAAAATTAGGATACTATTACTATTGGGCACTTAAAAGCCTATGTCTGCTTTTATGGCAAGGAATTTAAGTATAAAAATACTGTTTTCCATAAATTATCAACTAATAAAATGTGCTTTCTTAAGCAAACAGTGATACAGCTTATATCAGTAAATATTTATATTTCCATACATGGCTACAGTTATTTAGCAACATTTGTTTGTAATGCACACCAAATAAAATGAACAAAGTACATATCTGGTAGTTTTTATTTTCTTACAAGTAATTGCTTTTTTTAACTATAGTATGAGAGAATTTTAAAAGACATTTAAAAACTTGGGAGGTAGATATCACAAAATATCACAAAGAACAGCTTCAGTAAAACAGAAAAGTTTTAGAAAATGTCATAAGAGGTGATGAAATATTTACGTGGAGAGAATTTATAAATTTATTTGAGATGTATGACAAATTCTAAGAATTTAGAGGTACATAAGGGAAGAAGGTGGGTTGAAGTGAGGAAGCTGCCTATGTAGGGATGTGAAAACTGGAATATATTAACTCTAAATCATAAACTGACTCATCTGTCTAGGATTGTTTTAGTATTGGCCTGAAAGAAAATCGGTAGTTGACTACTCAAAACCCTCATTCAACTTCTGTAGCTTTCTAAATACATATTCACATATTTTCATCAAAGCAATAGAAATTTGACACAAAACATCCAAAGCACACATGCAAAAAAAACTACTAAAAACAAACAAAAAACATGCAAAACTGTGTCTTAAAAGTCAATTTTAAAGTCAAACTCCCTTTCACAATCTCTTGAAAAGGAGATTAACGTTCCTTCCAAATACAAGACCTATTTCATCTTCGTAAGTGATGTCGTTTGTCCTAAGTTATATTATCGACTTTTGTGGTCTTATAATGCCTATGTATCAGGACTGTTATTTTAATTTATTCTGTAATTTTTACTGTATTCATCTACTGTTGTTGAAGATCTCCCATTATGTTTTGTGTTTTTTATTCTAAAATATAGAACACACTGTTTTCATCTCAAATCTTATTTGTTATGTTCTTCTTTTTCCTTAAGATATAAATTTCACTGTTATTCTCCAATGTTGCCTACCAAGAAAATATAAATTGTTATAATTTTAAGACCTATGCTTTCTAAAATTATTTTTAATCAAATGGATTTAGAATTTACCATACCTTTAACTTACAGAGTCATTTCATTAACAGTTGTCTGTAAATTTTTACTTGTTTTGTAATTTCAAATTTAAGATCTTAGTTTCTTTCTTGGGCAATAATTTATATATTGTATGACAGAAGAGACAAATAGAAGTAATAGGGATTGATAATGAACCTTTATATTTAAAAGGAGTCCATGGCAATTTCTCCTTATTTTATCCTGGATGATGTGGAAATATTTACCACTGTTGTTACTTTTCTTTTTAATTCTAAGCCTTTGATATATTTTCCTCTGATCTGAATATACATTGCAAATATAATTTCATTTTGTCAAATAGTCTAAATCTATTGCTCATATGTCTATTTGGTATATTATTGGACTTATTATAAATTTATGCCAAAAAAATAATTCCACCTTGAGTCTAGGATCTTGCTTTTCAAGTTATGGAGGCAGAATTTGTTGATTATTCTGGTTATTTTACTAGTTAGGATTTGATAAAAATGGTTTTTACTTAGCTCCATTTCTGTTGAAAATATCTATCCTCTATCTTTTAACTGAGTCTGTTAATCTGGTTTTTTCCTTGTATATATTTAAGTTATTTAGATTTTAAAATATTTTTGTCTGTTGTCTTGATCCACATTCTAAAAATGATTGATAAAATAAGTTAATAAAATAAGAATTTGCTTAAAGATTTATTGTCACATTATTGAGAAATAGAAGTGGTAGAGAAATGATTACCAAAATCAATTCCATCTCAAAATATATACATTTAATCTTCAGAATTTTAATGTTCAAAGAGAAATAAAATTTGATTGGAAAAAAATTTCTAAGAAGAGCCCTGTCACTTTTGAAACCCCAATAAAGTTATCTAACTGTAAAGCTGAGAATTTTATAGAAGTTGTTCATGAAGAGATTTTGTTTGAAAATGCCTTTTCAAGTACCCTAATTCCAATACTCCTAATATTCAGGAGAACATAAATATCTATATGTGTTATATTTAGATAGGCATATTAAACTTGTTCCAAAACAGGTAAAGCTTTGCTTTTAAATATCAAAAGTGAGTTTCAATGGAAAATGCCATGTGTATATGCATAAGGAATGCAATCATTTGGGGGAAAGTAAGGTGGATAATGGGTAGTTTTGGGTTGAAAGGAGTATACTGAAAGTGTTTACTAGAGGGGTTGCAATGGGAAGTAGGGATAATTGTGACATATGGTTCCTTGCTAGGAAGTTGGTGCACTAATTACCTAGGCTTAACTCTATCAACAGTCTCTTTGAACCCCTTCAGAGATCCTCACTGACCCTGTGGCTAGAGTTCTTGACCCTCAGTGTGAGAAACATTGAATGAAAACAAGCAAAATTTGCTCAGAGCTAGGTTATTTCTGACTACAAAATGACTCACAAAGTTAAAAATAGAAATCTGAATGCATGTGTCAACACTTACATGAATGAAAACATTTAATCTCTACTTTTAGGCCCAACTTCCCTACTTGAAGTAGAAAGAGTAACACAATCACAGTAAGGTCAAGTCATTGCCAAAGGGATCCTGGGCAGATCTCTTGCACAAGCTATTTTTAGTTAAACAACAAAAAGACTCTTACCCCTGCCTTATAACGCCTACATTTAGATTTATAGCCTGTACTAATTATAATTTTACTCAAATATAAATCCAAAATTTCATTTTGAATTTAATTTAAATGTCCAATATGGTAAAAACCTATTTTCTTTTGTTCTGAATGTGGTAATAACAATGATAAATGATAAAAATGAGGGTTGGTGGCAAGAGGATGATTATTCAGCTGCAAACTTCCACCCAAAATACTTTTTTCTAACATTCCAGAGAATTTTCCTCTAGAAAAATAGATTTCCAGTAAAGTTGTGTTTAAAAATAAAGATACCAAATGGATTTGGGAGAGAAGGGAATGATTTTAAATGGCTTATTAGTTATATGATGGTAATAATTCTGAGCATGTTAAATATGGAGACATAGTGAATCAAATTAAATTGAAATATAAGATGAAACACAAGGAGTATTATGAAGTTTTTCTTGGATAATTATCCTTATATTAGGGATTACTTTTTTCTTATTTTATCTTTTTGCATGATTTATTTAATTATAAACCAACCAAATTACATTAAAAAAAACATGCTGATTAAAATGTGAAAATGTGTTTGCAGAGCCCTCTGGTGTGCTAGTTTATAAAATGAGCTGGAAAGCCTGGATTATTTTATTTCAATAATTCATTCACTAATTTATTGAATGAGCATGTATTGTTTGCTTAAATGAAGCCTTCCAAGGTATTGTATGAAGGGAACTATAATCTTGGTAAAAATAATTAAACAGAGAATTTATCTAACAGACTCTCACTGCCTTCTGTATCCCAAAGAAAGGTATTCATTCAGTCTTTTTTAATAGATAAAGTGACAATTTTATTCAAAGAAATGCACTAAATATCACATCAGAAATTTTATAAATTTAATTTCTTTTAAAATAATCATCTTGAAAGACTATATACATATTCTATCATTGATACTATTTCTAATAATAGTCTGTGATATTAATGGAATATACTATAACAGAGGCAGCCTGAATATCCTAAATGGAATGGTTACCTCAAAGACGTAATCCAATTCTCAGATCATTTCTGTTACCTATGAACAATGTCCTTTCACTTTTCTTAATACAACAAAATAATAATTCACCTCTAAGTTTCTGTTCACTTCCTCAGGTGATTTGGGACACATAGCTCAAAATTTAGATCAGAATTGGTATTGTAAAATGGTTCCAGGATCCAACTAAAATTATTAATCTCAAATCCTAGGTGCCACATAGGTAGTACTTAGGTAAGAAGGTGGAACTTGGAAACATAAAAGAGAGTTAGTGTTGTTTCTATTTTCTGTCTTTATCCACTTGAACCACAAGCATTTAATATATGCTAACTATATACCAGGAATTGCATTAGGGTCTGGAGAGAGAAAAATAAATATGCTATCCCCATTGGTAGTTCAGGGACAGGTAAGGGTCTTACTTGTCTCTCTATTTGTTAGTTCTTTAAGATTGAAAGCACTCCATAAATTTAGCTTGCAAATTATTCAAGACCCATTCAAATCTCATTTTCTCTATAAGGACTTTCCTGATTATCTAGCTACTAACAATTCTCCCTTTCTCCCACAACACCAAGACATTCTATTTGCAGCTATTATTTCACTTATTTTCTTGTATTTTAATTATTATTTTTAAGAGTAGGAATTCTTTCTTGACATATACGCTGCTCGGAATTTTTTGAATGAACTAATTATTTTTACAAATATACAAATAAATGTTAGAAAAATGTAATCCAAGACAGGTTGCTAATATAAAATGTCTGGACACAAAAATTGTGGAATTACCTAAAAATAAATCATAGGTATGAAGACACAGTGCTAAGCAAATTGCAATAAAACTGTGCTATTTTTATAAGGTAACCATATAATTTATCACCCAAACCAGGATAATTTTGAAAGCGAAATAAGAAGCCATAATAATTATAGAGGCAAGAACAGGAACTCTCTAGTGAAAATTCAAATATAAAGTCACCCTATATTTAGAGGGATAAATGTATATTGGTTGAAGTAGAAATGATATTTTTAAGCAAAGCTTTCAATAAAATTTCTGACTAAACAGTTTTATTAGTTTTGTTTCATTATATTCATTCTGTTATTGAGAAAATTCTGTTCGGGTCTCTCTTGTCTAAAAAACCATTTTGTTCTTGTGAACAAATAGACCACAGTTTAACCTATCACAAATTATATACAAACAAACCAACTGACAAAATTGAGGATGTATACACCAAGCAGTCTTTTGAACCAAATAAATATGCTAATTTGAATTGATACTTACACAGAGTGAATTATATTCTAACACATAGCATGATTTTTTTTCAGGTTTTTTGTTCAGTAGAATCTGGCATAATGTGTATTGAGTGGAAAAAAACATTGCTGCTCTTTTTATCTCTACAGAAAATAGCACTCAAAGATCAGGCATGTGATCACGCTACCTCCTGTATGGAGAATTTATACTGCACTCTGGAATCTCATGCACTGGCCCCTAGTTCCACACATATTTGAGGTATGATGCAGTTCTATCAAAAGCCCTCTCCAACCAGTTTGCTCTACTCTCTCACTGAGTAATTGCCATTCCCATTCTAAATTACCATCTATATATGTCGATGATGCTGAGCTTTGTCTTCAACCAAGGTGAAGTTTGTTTTCTCTTAGAAAGATATATATCTTCTTAGTGACTATTTCAACCAGAGTTTAACAGGAGTTGATATTTAACACAAACTTATCATCATGCCTCCAAGTCTGTTTAATGTGTTTTCTCTAGTTCCTGTCTTGGATAATGGCCTCAAAAGAAATATGCAACAGATCTTGAACCTTTTCATTATCAATTTTCTGATTGCACTACAAGTTTTAGTTTTTATGCCCACTACTCATACCTGAACTACTTCAATGTCTCTATATTGAGTGTAAGAAATGGTATAAGTTATTTAAGATAGCATGCAAAGTCTTTCATAATTGGACCCTTGTATTTATCCATTGTTTTTTTACTGCAACTTCACTACAAACAATTTTATGAGTGTAAGGCTTTCACATTGTTAATCTAGTTCTCAGGGGAGTTAGAACATCTTTTTATAAGCTTGGTGAAACATTAGGATTTTCTTTTCCATTAATTATATTTTCACGGCCCTTTCAATTTTATTATTGGGTACTTTTTCTTCCTTCTTTTAAAAGCTCTGTTCATCATGAAATCTTACTTTCTGGCAACTATATATTATATCTATTTTCTAAATCTATTGGGTGTCTGTTAACTTTACTTATAAGATATCTTTTCATTCACAGTTTTATTCTTATATGGTCAATCATGTCACTCTTAATTTATGGCATCTGCAATAAGTCCTAAGAAGTTCTCTTTTCTTAGATTGTAATTTCTCTATGATGTCCTTATAGGATATCTGTACTTTATTTTTTGTGTTTAATTATTTAATCCATCTGAATCTTTCTCTCCTTTTGGTAAGATGTGCTTCCAATTTATTTTACTTTTTAAAAAAGTTTTACAAATACTAGACTGTGTTATCTCTATGCTTTATATTATCCATCCATTCTCAGACTAAATTGAAATATCAAATTTTTCATCTGTTAAATTCTTATGTAATTCAGGATCTATTTTCTAAAATTTCTATTCTGTTCCATTTACCTATTTGCCTTTTGTTTACCAACATAATATACGATTTGTTTACCAAGAGCTTTATATTATGTTTTATAATTCAAGTTTCTGTCACTATTCTAATACTAAATTGTTCTCAGCATTTCGTGGGCCCTATGCTTTAATACCATTTAATTAAATTTACCAAAACAAAATGAAACAAATTTTATTGAGATTCTAATTACAATTGCCTAAAATTTAAATGTTGATTGGGGGGGGGGAGATTTTTCATGATATTGGCTTCACATTCTAAAATATCAAAAATTTTTCAAATAAACAAGGTTTTCCACATGTTAAAATCATATTTTATTTGCTTCAAGGATTTGTTTATGTATGTTACGAAGCTTTCTTGCAAAATTGATTCCTGTGTACCTTATGGATTTTTACTTTTGTGATAGGGATTTATATTTCCCATTTTTTCCAATGTGTATTGCTAGAGTAAAAAGGGGTTATAGTTATTTACATTTGTATCATTTATTGATTCAATTATCAAACTTTTTCATTAATTCTTTAAATATTTTACTAGTATATGCTTTCCCACCCAAACATATATTGAAAAAAAGGATGGTTTATTGTTTTCACCGATGTTTATGGCAACCATTTATTTCCCTTGTTTTTGTTTTATTAAATGGAATTTCCAAGAAAATGTTGAATAATAAGGCAGTTAGACATCCTGGGTTACTTCCTGCTATAAAATTATATTATTTTGTGTTTAGTGTTTTGTAATTTTGGAATAATATTTTAGTATAGATCTTTATTATATTTAATTAGCTATATTTTCCTACCCCTAATTTTTGTAAAGATTTTGTAACAAATCATAGCCGTATGATTTTAATGCTCTTGTCAGTATCTATTGACATGATTTGATTATTTTTCTCTTTAAATTTTGCATGTAATTTTTTTTATATTGATAGGTTTCATGATATTCAAACAGCTTTGCATTCTTGGAATAAATTCTACTTGCACAATAATTTTGATATAATCAAACACTTTTTGCTAATACTTTATTTTGAAAATTTGTAGTTATTTTCATTATTGAGTTTTTTTATTTAGTTAAGTGTCTCTTTGCTCTTTTTTTCTCCCACTAGATCTCCCATTATGTCTTGGCACCTGTTATTTCAGCCTCTTATAAGTCCCCTAATGATTCTCACAATCTTGTATTTTTACTATGTATATTGATATCCTTGAGATGTGCTATCCAATATGGTAGCCACTAGTCACATGTATCTATTTTAATTTAAATGAATTAAAGTTAAATTAAGATAAGTATTTAGTCCCTTGGTCACACAAGACACTTTTCAATTGCCTAGTGGCCATGTGTGGTCAGTAGGTTATAGAATATTTGCATCATCACAAGAAAGTTTTATTGGGCTGCGCTTTTTTAAGAGTATAAATTGCAATATCAGTATTTCTCTTCCAGAATTCAAATCAGGATTCTCAATAGTGAACACTGTCTTTGTCACTATTATCTATTACACATTTTAGTTTGAATATTTTGTTTTCTTTTTCTTTTCTTTTATTTGCCGGAATTCTGCATCTGTATGTGCATGTGTTTGTGTACTGTGTGTGTTGAAGCTTCTGTTCCAATTGCTGTTTGGTCCTTGCTCCTACCTGAGCTTGTGCTGTTTTTTTTTGTTTGTTTGTTTGGTTGTTTTTTTTGTTGTGATTTGTCTTCATCTATCTGCTATATCCCCTATCTACCCACCTAAAATAGCTTTCTATATTTTTCTTTGAGAGTTCCCTTAAGTTTAGGTCTGGTTGTTAAAATATTTGTTTCAACAGTCCTGCAAAGAGTGTGAATTACTGATGTCTCACTGCCTTTGAGGTACAAATTTAAAAGTATGAAGACTGTTGGTACCTGACTTAGGTACCAAATTAAAGCTTTCCTGCTCCAATCTCTTTACCTTATTGCATGTTCAGGGACAGTTTGGTCAGCATATCCAGCCTGTTTTTCTTTGGACTTTCAATTTCCAGGGATAGCCTGCATATTCATACAACACCAATGTCAATTTTTACAGAAGGCCAACAAATCTCTCCATATATACTTTTCTAGAGATCTTCCAGACAAGAGGCTCTTCCACTGGTGTCCATGTCCACATGCAACCTGGGAGAAATATAGCCCTACAGAAGTTCACTCCACAGGATTTCCAAAGACCCCCTGAGTGCCATTCAAGTTGTTATTTCCTGAGCTTCTTCTCTATAGTAATTTTATTTGAACAACTGAATGAAACAAAGCAAAACAAAAGATTATTTCAATTGCATATCTTTTCTTATTACTAGGCTGCCTGGTTATATGATGGACTGGTTATTAATACTCTGTAAATTGAGTACCTGGAACAGTTCCTAAACTGTAAGACTTGCAAAGTCACTGTGTATTATTTTACCCTATTTTCATTTGTATTCTCTGCTTCTGTGTTTGCAATAGGTAGCAGTGTGTTTCCAAAAGGGAAAGCAGAAAATTGTTGTAAAAATAGCACCAGTGGACTAAGGCCTTTCATCATGTATTGGATGTCCTTGGTTAAATATGACAGCCCACAGATGCTGGTCAAGGTTTTGGAACAGGCAAGAATGATAATCTAGACCAGGGGTTTTTGAGCTTTTTTGTTCCACAGACATGTTTGCCAGTCAAGTGAAAACCGTGGATCCCTTACTAAGTCCACTCTACACTGTGCATTATTTCATAAATATATCATACCCACACCAACACATCTACAAAAGAATAATGTTTTTTTGAATTTCAATTCAAACTCACAGACCCCTTGTAAGAGTCCCTGATCTAGACATAGTTAAGAATATTTTCATTTTTGTTTACTACCAAACAGGCTGGGCTAGCAGCGCAAAGAGTATATAAAAGAAACAAAGACAAAAACTGTGGACATGATGAGACATCCAGAGCCTCTTGTTTCCCATTAATGCAAAACCCCTGATACTGTATCTTTAGAGCTTATTGCAAATGAGAAATCTGTTAGATCAATGGAACATAGGGCCATGGGGTTCCTATCGTTTTCAGCTGAGGGTTTGTGTAATAGACAAGTTAATGTTCTAGAAGTTACCCTACTACAAAAAAGATAAACTGTTGGTCTTTTGGTAATAAACACAACCTAGTTAAGTTGATGTTTTTTCTCTTGTTATAACTTTGGTACTGCTTGAAATTTTGATATAATAGACCTAGGCATGCCCTGACTATTTTTACACAGCATTTCCAATCTTTGAAATCTTACTATCCTCACCTGCAAAATTAAAGTGCTATAATAAGTTATTAACTAAAATAATTTTGAAACTCAGGCAGTTTTGACAAACTTTGGTATGAGAAAATATTTTTCTTCTTAGAAATCATAAGGGTGAAGAGATGCTACAATGGTATGCAAGGTTTTATAAAAGTATACAAGTCCATCAAATTCACAAATGCTTTTACAAGCCCAAAAGATATTAAACTTGGTAATTTACGATGATCTATCTCTAATGCAATGCAGGTTGAATTATTTAAAAATGACCATTCCCTAATCTATAACTATGTCTGCCAAGCATTTTTATCATCTCATTAGAATTAATGTGTCTTCATTCATCTCTAGTGCCTATGCTTCCTTCAGACACTTTGGATGTACACTGCAGAACAAAATACCCTGCAGGAAACAATATGCAAATATGATAATTTATGAAATTTCCAGAGCCATCGCGTCCTTCTTCATATTAATCATACCCCTCCACATCTAGTTTCTTGTTTCAACACAATCAGAGGCTGTATCCATTTATATGTGTGTGTATGTATATATGCATACACATATATGCATAAATATTCATGCCTACATACATATTCACTCAGAACTCTAATACTTCAACCAATAAAATAGCAAATGAAAGGATGAAATACAACAGACAATGATGTTTTCAATTCTGCAGCATTAAAACCAAATGTAGAAAAAAAGTCGTGAAAATAGTTTTGTCAAGGAAAGCTCAATTTACCCAGGATTTAAGTTATCCAAAAATTTAAGAGTAAAAAGTCTTGCAATGCAAATTTATTCTAGATATGGCAGTTTTGACTATGGACAGATGATTCTAATTCATTTTCTTGCTTTGTATCTGACATGGTAGTTCTGTCAGTACCCACAGTAGGGGAAATTAAAAGGATACTTTATTGATTGGCAAGATTAGTGCCTTAATAGATCATCAGTTATTCAAATAAGAGAAAAATAGAGAGACAATAACTATTTGTAAAATAAAATAATGGCATTTTCCAGAGAGTAAATAGAAAAACAAACTTCTATAATGTGTATGATGTGAATTCTCAATAAACTATAATAAACACATAATCAAAAATAAAAAAGAAATATGATTACATCAAAGTAGATCTGGTTGAAATGTTTACTGAAATAAGTAAAAAAATAAAATAAAAATGAAAAGAGAATTAAGAAAAACAACAAAAAATTAAAATCCTCATTATATGCAGTAATTACCACAATGGAAGTGCAGAAAACTGAGTAATTTGTTTTGAAATTAAACTAGTGTATCATTCTAAAAATATAGAAAAAAAAATAAAGGTTAAACAGGGAAAAGTAATGATAGGAAGAATAGAAAAAAAGATTCATTGTAGGAAATAGGACTTCTAAGTAAGAAAGCAGTAATAATTTAAAAGATTTAATAAATGAAAATATAACAGAAAAAAAAAAAAAAAACACCTTCACATGTTTTAAAAACTGCTTTATAATTACAAGTAATACTTTTTACTCAGCTCAACTTGTTCCAGGTTTGGCCATTGGGGTCTTTCAGTTGCTTCTTGTTTCTTCTGGACAAAACCCATTGTGGTTTTGTTTATTTGCTTTGTTCTGTTTGCTTAGTTATTTAGTTATTTTCTGGCGCTACAAGATTCTCCAGGCTCATTTTATATATTAGCTGCCCCAGTCATAGAAACAACCAGTTGTCCGAGTGCTGTTTTATCTTTCTATCTTTCTTTCCTTTTTTTAAAAAAATGTAATACTGTATTACAAATCAAGACTTGGTTATTGGATATGTCTGTTGCTACTGGCTGTCCGATTTAGCTTTTTTTTTTTTCCCCTCCATGGATTGTGCTTTTGGTGTTATGCCTAAAAAGTCATTGCCTAACCCAAGATACATAGATTTCTCCTAGAAGTCTCTTTTGTATTTTATGTTTAAGTCTATGATAAATTTTAAGGTTTTTTTTTGTATAATGTGTAGTCTTATGCTAGTATCATTATTCTGCACCATTTGTCAAACCAACACTCTTTTTCTTTTTCTACCTTGTCTTTGCTCATTTGACAAAAATCACTTGATTTATCATGCTCTATTTCTGTACTTTCTATTCTGTTCCACTGATCTATAGCTTATTTTTTGCCAATATAACACAATTTTCATTAATTTTACTTAAGAAATATCTTAAAATCAGGTAGTGTGAGAATTCCAACTTTATTCTTCTGCAGTGTTATGTTGACTAATCTAGGTCTCATGTCTTTCATATACATTTTTTAGAAGGAGTTTGTCAATATCTACAATTTCTGGGATTTTCTTTGGAATTACATTAATTTATAGATAAAATGGGAATAATTGATATCTTAACTGTATTGAGTCTACAACCATGAACATGGATATATCTCCATATATTTATATACATACTTGATGTCATTCTATCTCGTAATATTCTTTATACAGATCTACACATATTTTTGATGCTATATTAAATAATATCATTTTTAACAACATTGGGATTTTAAATTCCAATTGTACATTACCAGTATACATGAAAGCAATTGACTTTATATATTGATATTTTATTGTTCAACCTTTACATGTTTTCTTATTAGTTCCGGGTGTATTTTTTTTTTATCTTTGTACATTCTTTGAAATTTTCTAAATGGACAACCAAATCATTTAAGAATAAAGGCAGTTTTATTTGTTCTTTTCCAGGCGTGTGTATGTGTTCCTTTTCCTTGTCTTATTGCTATAGGTATAGAACAACTTTGTCTTGTTCCTGATCTTAAGGGAAAGTATCAAGTTTTGTAATTGTTAAGTATGTTATCAAATGTAAGTTTTTAAAATAGATGCTCTTTATGAATATGAGGATTTCTCATTCTATTTCTAGTTTTCTGACAGGTATTAATCATGAATACATGAGTTATTTTGTTGAATGTTTTTTTCCAAATAAGTTGATGTAATATATTAATATTACAAAAAATATATTTTAATAAATTTATATAAAATAATAAAAATATATATTAATAAAATTCAAACTTATTCTATATCCAAGTATGCCTAGTTCCCTGGAGAGCCAATTGAGAGGTATAAACTCTATAGGCTTTGGATACTCAGGGAGGATGCAAATGAAATGTATTAATTAAAGCTTACCTAGAATGTGGGGAGTTCACTTAAAAGCTTACCTGGAATGTGGGGGGTTCGTGTGTTATTTCAAACTTACTTGGAGGATATAACCCATCTTATACTCAGAACACTTGAAGAAAGTAATAAAAAATTCTTCTGCATTTAAGCACTGTTTGACTCCCCACTCCTACATCCTCTGTATAAAAGAGACCCAAAAATCGTATTTGGGGCTCTGTTTTAATTAGGACAAGAGTCTACCAAGTCTGGCCAGTTGTAATAAATCTTCCTTCTCAGAATTCTCATGCTCTGGACCTCAATACCACATACACCCACCTTCTCTCTGCTACAAAATCTCAGGGGGCTCATTGGGGACATGCTGAGAGGGTCAGAGGTGGCAAAGGTTGATTGCCCCTCCCAGACATCTCTGAGGAGGCCAGGAGGGTCCGGGCAAACCCCAGCCCTGGGTGTCCCTGGACTTCCCTTTAGTCCAGGAAGAGGTTGTGGACTCTGCCAGAGCCCTCCCAGAGAAACTGGAGGCACCAGAGGGTTCAAGAGGTCCTGAGAATGAAGCAAGGTGCTCTGCATGTGAGATGGGTAAGACCCCTGGGGGCACAGCACAGGAAAAGCCTAATTCTGAAAAAAAATTAGGAGGGCAGCCTGATCAGCTTTCAAAAGAAGGCCCCAGTATTCCTGAGAAAAAGGGAGGAAGCCATCTTCTCTAGGTCTGAGAAAGGCAAAGGGGTGGTTGTGCATGTGATTGTGGGGACTGAGTGAGATGCAGAAACACACTTCTGCAAGGCGAGTACTGAGTCCCGATCCATGGTTCCATGGTGACCTCATCTGGTCAAGGATGGTCTGCAAAGGAACCCTCTTCCAAGTTGGAGGTCTATACTGACCCACTAAGGCTAAGAGGTGCCATAAGCTCCTGCAAGGGACATGTCTGGAAATAAATGAGGCGTAAGGCTGAGTGAGTGCTGTGCAGCATTGACCCAGGGTGGAAACATGGGAAATACATAAAGTAGGACCCCATTAGGTTGTATGTTGAAAAACTTTCCCCAAGCACTCCATGGAGATGTATATGACATAAAGTTCAAGCCAGGAAAGCTTAGAATGCTTTGTGAATTAGAATGGCTGACTTTTGGTGTGGGCTGGCCCCAGGAGGGCAGTTTTGACCCTCAGATCATCCATAAAGTCCATAATGTAGTAATCAGAAAACCAGTTCCCCTACATTGACGCCTAGCAGGATGCTGTGAGTAAAAGTCCACCGTGGTTAAGGAAATGTACAACTAAAGAAGCCAGGATTTGCCAAATACAAAAATCCAGAAGTGCTGTCCCAGCAACCAGGCAAACAAGCACTGTGAAAGGATCCAGAGGAAGTGAGCCCCAAATCCAGTGCCTGCCCATCCATTCTAGAAGGGCCAAATGAAAATGACCTCCCACCACCCTATATGATTGCTCTTACCATGGCAGTGCTGAGGAATGAGGATGAGCTAATTTACCTAAGCAGTGCTCCCCCATCATCTTCCATGCTGGGAAGTGCACCACCCATATTGTCCCCACTGCTGCTTTTATCGCCATCCACACCAGAGAGTGCACCCACACCATCCATGCAGTTGCGTTTGTCACCATCCACACCAGGAAATGAATCCCAACCACCCCCACAACTGTGTGCCCTGGCAGCATAGTGCCAACCATCAGTCCGGAAGGAGTCCCTGAAAAATGATAGCTCAGATCACAGGGATCCCTGGAGGTAGGGGGAGCAGGGAGAAAGGTAGCTCTACAGTTACCTCTCTGTAAGTGTAAACTGAGCTCCAATTTATTATGATGCAGATTGCCAGATTCATGGGGGAAACTGAACATTTGTTTATCAGCCCTTTATTACAACAGAGCATTTTAACTGGAAAAGTCACACCCCACCATACTCAGAGAAACCTCAGGCCATGATGGACCTCTTCCAGTCCTTCATACAGACCCACAAACCCACCTGTGCTGATTGTAAACAACTCATTATGACCTTACTTTACTTTGAAGAGAGAATGCAGGTCACACAAGCTCTAACCTGGCTCAAAGAGCACTCATCTGAGGGAGCCTTGGACAATGACCAATATGCCTGCACACAATTCCCAGATGAAGACCCCCAATGGGATCCCAATAATGTGACTGGGCTCAACTGACAAGAAATTTTCCATAGGGCCTTAGTTGAAGGATTCAGAGCTGAGAGCCGAAAAGCAGTTAACATGGCAAAAACCACCCAAATTCTACAATCTCTTGATGAAAGTCTGGCTCAATTCTGTGAGAGACTGTGTGAGGCATTCTGTGTACACACAACCTTTAACCCAGACTTCCCAAAAGCCAAACAGTGGTCAATGCAGCATTCATTGCCCAATCACAGGCTGACATCTGAAGAAAGCTACAAAAGTTGGATGGCTTCACTGGTATGAATATTTCTCATCTCATGGAAATAGCCACCAAAATTTATGTCAACTGTGATATAGAAACCAGGTGGGAAGAAAACCGGAAGATGAAAAAAATAAACAAAACTTCTCGCAGTAACAATAGTCAAAATAAGCAAACCTGTGTCAAGGAAAGTAAATTGGGAAACCCCTGCCCCAAGGAGGAGGAAGGGCCCACCACTAGGGCAAAATCAGTACACATACTGCAAGGAGGAGGGGCATGGAAGTGAGAGACCACTCAACCCCATTACTGCAAAACAACCAGTCAAAACATTAGCCAGAAAATCTAGTGGAGTGTCACAAACCAAACCCTGGGTTCACAAAAATTCAGAAGGAAGACCTGCAAATCAGCTCAATGGACTTGTGGGAATAGAAGGCTCTGATAAAGATTAGGAAAGACCAGGTTCCTATTCTCTCAGCCCCGTGCAGCCTATGGTTGGAGTCCAAATTGTGGGCTGCATCATACATATGATGGTCAACTCTGGGGCTCAACACTCTGTAAAGACCAAGCCAGTTGGGCATTATCAAAAAACAAGCCACTATTGTAGGAGCAACTGGTAAACGTACCCAGCAGCCCTTCCTCCAAGCCAGGACCTGTAACATTGGGGATAAGGAGGTCACCCACAAATTCCTGTATCTCCCAGAGTGCTTAGTCTCCATCCTGTGTTTAGACCTGCTGTCTAAACTACAGGCTCAAATGACCTTCAACGCCACAGGACAATCCACTTTAACACTGGGACCACCAAAACCTCTGAAAATAGTGCTAACTCTCCCTCTGCAAGAGGAATGTAGACTGTTTTTCCTTAGCCAAATGGCCTATCTATGGCCACACAGCTCCCCTTCGAAGAAGCGCCTTAAGTATGGGCAGAAGGCAACCCAATAGGGATGGCACATGACATTCCTCCAATTATTATTGAAATAAAGCCCCCAGCCAGCCCAACGAGCATAAAGCAAGATCCAGTTCCACGTGAAGAAAAAGAAAAAGTCCATTACATATTCAGAGATTGCTGAATGAAGGCATGCTAAAGCCCTGCTATCCCCCATGGAATACCCCACATTTCCCAGTTAAAAAGGCTGATGGGGATTACCACCAGGACTTGTGAGCAGTCAACTCAGCAATAATAACTCTCCATTCTGCAGTCTCTAATCCATACACTTTCCTCAGCTTGATACCCTCATTGACAATCTACTTTTCATGCCCGGATCTTAAAGATGCCTTCTTCTGCATTCGGGTAGCACCCTGGAGCCAACCAATTTTTGCCTTTATGTGGGACAATCCAAATTCAGGCAAAAAGCAACAGCTAACTTGAACACAACTCCCTCAGGGATTTAAAAATGCACCCACTTTTTGGACAAGCCCTGGCCAGTGATCTCTAATCCTTTAAACCAGAAAGCCATAACTGTTTTTTCCTCCAATATGTAGATGACCACATCCTCAGAAGTCCCACCTACCAAGACTGTGCTAGTGGAACCATGCCCTTTAAAAACATCTGCCATGAAAGGGCTATTGGGTGTCCAAGAAAAAAGCCCAAATCTGCCTGCCTAAGGTCAAATATCTAGGTTATAAAATAGCACAGGGGCTCCATGAATTGGGACTTGAAAGAAAGAAAGCAATCTGTTGCCTCCCTGATCCCAAGACCTGCCGAAAGATGTGAGAATTCCTCAGAAAAGCTGGATTGTGCTGCAGTTGGATCCCCAATTTTGGAGTCCTCATGCACCCTTTATATGAAGCCACAAAGGGGGGAGATCATGAACCCCTGCTCTGGGAAAGCTCACAGAAAGATGCTTTCACTACACTCAAGCAAGCTCTGAAGGAAGCACTGAGACTTGAGTTTCCAGATCTCAGTTAACCATTCTACCTATACATTCATAATTGCCAAAGCATTGTAGTAGGAGTACCTGGGTGCCTGGCAAAGACCTGTAGCTTATCTATCCAAACAACTGGACACTGTAGCCCAGGGATGGCCCTCATGCTTGCAAGCTACAGCAGCTGCAAGCAATGCTAACACTAGAAGCCATAAAATTAACTCTTGGGTAGCCAATAATTGTTCAGATTCTGCAGGCTGTAATCACAATCTTAGAGACCAGAGGAACACACTGGCTTACTAAGAGCCACCTGGTTAAATATCAAACCCTATTACATGAAAATCCATTCATCCAACTGGAACTTGTACAAAATCCTGAACGCTGCTACCCTGCTACCCATAGAGCTGGGAATTCCAACCCATAATTGTCTGAAAACATCACAAGAAGTATATTCCAGCCAGCAGGACCTCCAAGACCAGCCACTACCAAATCCCAACATGGAGTTCTTCATGGATGAGAGTAGCTTTATTCAGGGCAGTGATCGGTGAGTGAGATATGACATAGTAATATTGGAGACCAGAGTAGAGACCCAGCACCTCCCAGATAACACATCAGCACAAAAAGCTGAACTCATTGCCCTCACCTGAGCCCTACAACTTGTGGCTGGGGCCAATGTTAACATCTACAAGACTCCAAATATGCCTTCCTTACCCTGCACACACATGGAGCCTTATACAACAAAAGGACTCATTAACTCTGGAGGAAAGAACATTAAATATGGCACACAGATTCTGGAACAACTAGAAGCAGTTTGAGAGCCTATCAAAGTGGCCATGATGCACTGCATGGGACACCAGACAAGCTACAGCCCCATCGCCTGAGGAAATCGGAGGGCAGACAGTGAAGCAAAAAGAGTGGCATAGAAAGCTGCTGCCCTCATTCCTCAACCTCTTAATTATCAGGAACTCCAGTATATGCAGCCTGCTCTAGTCCTACAGCCTCTGAATTACTGGGAACTGCAATATACTCAAGCTAAGAGAGAGTGGATATTCTCTGAGAGTGGGACACAAGGAACAAACAGGTGGTGATCATTGCCAGATCAGAGAACAGTCATGCCTCAAATATTAGCCACAACTGTAGTTCAAGACTACCATGAAAACACACACTTGGGGAAAACCGATCTTAAAGAAGTATTAGAAAGATTCTTCTACATCCTAAGTCTAACTGCTATCACACATGCCATATGCCAGTAGTGTGACATGTGCAAAAAATAACCATCGTCAGGGACCATGGAAGCCCCAGAAGTCCAAAGAATCAGCAGTATGCCTCTCAAAATTCTAGTAGTTGATTTCACTGAACTGCCATGATTCAAAAGCTATCAATATCTCGTAGTCCTCATTTGCACCTTTTCTGGCTGGGTAGAAGGCTTCCCCCACTTGAACAAAAAAAGTTGAAGTGGCCAAAGTTCTCCTCAGGGAAATCAATCCTCAGTAAGTATGGGCTACCCCTCTCAATTGGCTCTGACAAAAGAACCACCTTCATCTCTGAAATGACTGAAAAGATTGCCAAGGCACTGGGCATCCAATGCAAACTGCACACCATTTACTATCTTCAAAGTTCAGGGAAAGTAGAGTGAATGAACTGTACAATAAAGACTTATATTGACAAGATTTGCCAAGAAACTGGGCTAACATGGGTGCAAGTACTCTTGAGTGCTCTCCTCCAAGTCTGGGCCAGCCCAAGCCAGAAGTCTAGCCTAACCCCTTATCCAATCCTCTTTGAGAGCCCTCCTTTTAATCCTAAATATAGAAGGAGATCTCAGAGAAAGAGGAAACTTATCAATAACTCAGTAAATGATCACCTTAGGAAAAACCCTGCAAAACCTGCATCACTAGGTCCAAGAAAGGACCCCATTAGCTTAAGCAGCTCCATACACCCATACAAGCTGGGAGATGCAGTCTGGGTCAAAGACTGGAAATCAGCTCCACTAACCCCTTGATGGTGAGGACCCTATCTTGTCATTTTATCCATCCCCAGTGCAGTTAAAGTAGCTAAAATCACCCTGTGGATACACCATAACTGGGTCAAGTGAGCCACCCCAGAGTCCTGGGTCTGTATTCCAGATACCCACAACTGAACCAAACTCATCTTGTGAAAAAACAAAACTGCAAGCCCTGCTCCAGTCATACACCAGAAGCTGACTGGTCCACGCATGGCTGAAGATTGAGGACAGAACTTCGAACCCCGCACCAGGCACACCTCAGAAGCTGACTGGTCTATGCATGGCTGAAGGTTGAGGATGAAACACTGTGCTGTGCTCCAATCACATCCTAGAAGCTGATTGGTCTACACATAGCCAAAGAATAGGAATCTGGTTTAATCCCAGTTAAAATGCCTCTTTGGTTATTTTCCCTACTCTTAGCCCTGAACCTTCCCCTGATTGCAGGTCAGCTCCAGAGTGTAAGCTGTGTATCCAAGAAGTGCAAACAGGGACCCATGTCAATACCACGTTAATATATCATAGCCATTACACCTGCAAGGGCCATATTACAACCTGCCAGTTTCAGGCAATCTCCTATAGTGTTTATAATGTATCTGGACAAATAACCTGCTGTGACCCCAAGCCCCCAATAATCACCAATAAATGAGAAATAAGAATATTTAATCAAAATGGGGAGCTACTTAACTCCACCCCAATCACTAGCCAGAAGCAAGTGTCCTTCCTATTTGACACATGTCAAGTTATAGACTCCAAGATACCATGGAACACCAAATGTGGAGGGCTCAGCTGGGAGCAGAAATATATTTACAATAATATGTGTATTTGTGCTCCAGAAATAAAAAGTGCAGCCCAAGAGGAGGGGCTTCTGGCACAAATACATAGGTGCATACTACTGCCTCTATTGGTCCTCTGTCAACTGGGTCACCTGGAACACAGACACAACTAAACAAACAGCCACCTTCACCAAAGGTAAGGCCCTGGTTAACTGTCCATGTGGTCAATGTAACCCCTTAAACCTCACCATCCTTAATCCTGAATCCTGGCAGACTCAGGGAATCCAAATGGGCCTTCACATTGATGGTAGAAGAATAGACCCAGGAGCCTACATCTGGGTTGGGTATAAGGAACACCCACTCACAAGTAAAGCCCACTCCGTGTTCCACTCCTTCTCTGAAGAAATGGAAAACCCTTTTCCATTCCACAAGCAGCAAACTCTCTTCATCAATCTAGCTGAAGTAGTAGTAGTAAGGGCAGCCTTAAATGTCTCCTCATGCTATGTATGTGGAAGTATAATATGGGAGATCAATGACCCAAGGAAAATAGAGAATGCAATTACAGCCAACCATATAACAAAACTCCTGGCTTTCCTGAGAGCCTCCTGACTGTCCCCTGAGATAGTATGTGGTCCTTGCAAACTTCTATCATAGAAAAATATTGTGCTTCAAGGGCCTGCCTAAACTCCTCTGTATCTGTTGGAAACCTAACATGTACAGGGGGAAAATTCCAAAATTACATGACCAATGCAACAGAGCCTTGGGGAATATGGAATGAATCTGACCTCATTCTCATAAATCATGCCTTCCCCAAATTAATCACAGTGTGAAACTCGCACTGCAAAGAGCCCCTTTATTGCCCCAAATGGCCTGTACTGGATTTGTGGGAAAGTTGCATTCCAAGAAGTTCCCCAAAGCTGGTGTGGTACTTGTATTCTTGGTGCAATAAAACCCTCCTTCTTCCTCAATCCCTTAGCAGAAGGAAAAGAGCTAAGCCAGCCAGTATATCAAAACATAAGAGAAAAAAGGACCATCATTACCTGGGGAGGTGAAGAATGGCCCCCTGAGCATATAATCCAGTACTATGGGCCAGCAACTTGGGCAGAGGATGGCATGTGGGGGTTATGGAACCCTAGCTATAGGCTAAACTGAATCATCCACTTACAAGCCATGGTAGAAATAATAACTAATGAAACTACCCAGCCTCTAAACTTACGAGCTCAACAGCAAACTGAATTCAGAAATGCTATGTATAAAAACCATCTTGCCCTAGACTATCTCCTGGCACCTAAAGGGGAAGTTTTCAGAAAATTCAATCTCTCTAACTGCTTCCTTGAACTAGACAGCACTGGAAAAGTTCTCAATGAAATTACAAGTAAAATGGTAAAAACTGCTCATGTTCCAGTGCAGACCTGGAGTGATTGGAATTTAAGTAATCACTTTGGAAACTAGCAGTCAATAGCAGACAATTTCAAGCTTCTACTGGCAATAATTGCCTTCCTCATAGGAGGATGTATCATACTTTCTTGCTTCCTCCCTTTCATCATAAACAGAATATGTGTCCTAATAATTGGTATAGTAAAAATGTAGACAGCTGCCATCTCATGGCTCTATATACATACCAGACAGTCCAGCGAGACTCTGAAAATAGCGATGCTGAAGCTTAATAATCTTAAGCAGGCATCAAAGGGGGGAAGTAATTTGGCCTATGCATAAATTCAGACTTATTCTATGTCCAAGTATGCCTAGTTCCGTGGAGTCAATTGAGAGTTATAAACTCTATAGGCTTTGGATATTCAGGGAGGATGCAAACTAAATGCATTAATTAAAGTTTACCTGGGTATCATGTTAAAAGCTTACCTGGAATGTGAGGGGTTCATGTTAAAAGCTTATTTGGAATGTGGGCAATATGTGTTAATTCAAGCTTACCTGGAGGATATAACCCATCTGATACTCAGATAAAACATTTGAAGAAACTAATAAAAAGCCTTTTGCATATAAGCACCATTTGACTCCCCACTCCTACAGCCTCTGTATAAAAGGGACCCAAAAATCTTATTTGAGGCTCAGTTTTTATTAGGACAAGAGTTCACTGAGTCCAGTTAGTTATAACAAATCTTCCTTCTCAGGATTTTTGTGGCCTGGCTTTCAATACTGTGTACACCCAACTTCTCTCTGATACAACAATATAAGCTCTTTTTCTTTTTCAGCTTGCTGATACAGTATAACAATTAGATTGATTTTTAAATGTTTACCCAGACTTGCATTCCTAGATTAAATCTTAATTGGTCAAAATACATCATTCCTTTTATACAATGTTGGATACAATTTGCTAATTTTTAAAGGACTTTGCATATATATTCATGAGGAAAATTGGTCTACAATCTTCTTTTCTTTTCATTTTTCCAAATGTTTTTATCTAGTTTTAGCATTAGAGTAATGAGGTAAAATGAGGTAAAATGTTCCCTCCAATTACTTATTCTGGGAGAGAGTACAGAGAATTCATATTATTTCTTCTACAATTATTTTGTAAAATGAAACAATCTGGGTTTGATGTTTTCTTTGTGGAATTACTGGTTCAATTTAATTAGGTAATGGGCTAGTCAGGGTATCTATTTCTAATTCTGTGGCTTTTAACAGTTGTGTCTTTCAAGGAATTAGTCTATTTCATATAAATTATCAGATTTGTGACATAGAATTGTTCATAGTATCCCTATATTTTCCTTTTAAATTCGTGGAATCAATAGAGACGTACCTTTCATTTTTGATATGGGTAATCTACAGCTTCTATCTTTTTCCCCCTTAGTCTGGCTAAAAGTCTGTTTTATTGAACTTTTCAAATAAGTAGCTTTGGTTTTGCTGATTTTCTCAATTTTTTTCTGCTTTTTATTCCATTGACTTCAGTTCTAATTATTATTATTTCTTTTCTTCTGCTTCCTTTAACCTGAAATTGCTCTTCTATTTGAAGTTAACTAAAATGAAAGTTTAGCTTATGAATTTTAGATCTTTCTCCTTTTCTAATATATAGATTTTATACTATGTTTCCTTTAATAACTGTTTTTAAGAGATCTTACAAATTTTGAAGTTAGATTTTATTTCAATTTAGTTCAAAGTAATTTTTAATTTCTTTTGAGATTTTTTTTAACTACATGCTATTCAGAAGTGTGTTGTATAATCTCCAAATATTTAAGGCTATTCCAACTATCTTTCTGTTATTGAGTTCTAGTTTAATTTCATCATGGTCTGAAATCATACTTTATTATTGATTGTTAAGATTTCAAAATTGATGGGGGAGTGCTTTAAGACCTAGAATGTGGTCTATATCTGCAAATGTTTCATGTGATGTTGTGATGACTATATATTATACTGTTTTATATAACCTATAAATATCAATTAAACATGATCAATACTGACATATAACTCATCTACATATTCACTGAATTTCTTCATGCTTGATTTATCAGTTACTGAAAGAAGGATGTTGATGTTTCCAAATATTATAGAGCCAGTCTACTTCTCAATGTATAAATTTTGGTCAAAGGTATTTTGGTATTCTGATGTCCATCATCTACACATTTATATTTGTAAGGTCTTCATAGAGAATTGACCCTGTAGCATTAGGAAATGCTCCTCCATACTCTTAATAATCCTCCTATTTCTGAGGTCTACTTTGTCTGAAATTAATCAATTTCTTCAGATTTCATTTGATTACTTTTAACATGACATATTTTTCTCCATTCCTTTCTTTAACTTATCTTACTCTTTATATTTAAAATGGATATTTATAGACAACATGTATTTGGGTCTTGAACTTTCATACATGCAATCTCCATCTTTCAGAAGGTGTATTTGGACCAATCACATTAAAAATAATTATTTACATAGCGGACTGATATTTTATGATTTTTGTAACTTTTCCATTCATTGTACTTTTTTTTTTTATTCTCCCCCCACCCCCTTGTGCTTGCCTTCTCTGGTTTTAATTCAGCATTTGATATTAATTACCCCTAATTTGGAAAATTCTTGATTGGTTTGCCCTATTATTTACAGTATACATTTTAAACTAATATAAGCCCACCTTCAAATAACACTATACTATGTTACATGTAGGGCAGGTAATCTATAACAAAATATTCATTCCTCCCTCATTCCCTTATCTTTATGGTATTATCACACAATTAAACATTACTATTATTTCTATAAAAAAACAATTTTGGTATAGATCAATTAAGAAAAACAAATATTTTATGTTACCATCATTTCTCTCTTTAACATTCTTCTTTTTCATGTAGATTCAAATTTCTGGTATATATTATTTTCTTTCTGTTACACAAACTGCTTTGAACATTTTTGCATGGCAGTTTGGTGACAAATTCACTTATTGTTGATTTACCTGAGAAAGCCATTGTTTCTTCTTCACTTTTTAAGGACAATAGTGCTAGATATAGAATTCTAGGCTGGTGTTTTGTTTTGTGTTTTTCTATCAACATATTAAATATTCCAACTCATTCTCTTCTTGTTAGCATTACTTCTGACAAAAAAAAAAAATCTGCTATCTTTGTTCCTCTATAAATATTTCCCTTCAAGCTTTTTACAAAATATTTACTTTGTCATTGATTTTATGGAGTTTGAAAGTGATAAGCCTAGGGCTATGTGTGTGTGTGTACGTGCGTATTCATTTATAGTTATCTTGCTTTGTGTTCCCTGATGTTTCTGGATCTGTAGTTTGTTGTCTGTCATTAATTTTGAAAGTTCTCACTGATTGTTTTTACTTCAAATATTTCTAATGTTTCAATCTCTCTCTCTTTTCCTTCTGGTATTCCAATTACACATGCATTATGCTTTATGATATTTTCCAAAATTGTGGGAGGTTATATTTTGGGTTTCTTTCTTTTTTCTCATTTCACCTTAGTTTGATACTTTCTATTGATCTCTCTATAAGCTCCCTGATTCTGTGACAGTGTCATGGTTACTGATGAGCCCACTGAAGTCATTCTTTATTTCTGTTACAAGGTTTTTTAATTTGTAGTCTTTACTTTTTTTTTAAAGGTTTATTTATTTATCCCCACCCCTTGTTTTATTGCACTCATGTCTGCTCTCTGTCTCTTGTGTCTATCTTCTCTTTATGTAATCTTTGCTTGTGATTCTCTGTTAGAGTCTCTATTTGTCTGCTTATATTAGGCACCTGTTTTTTCAACTTTTTTCCTTAAAACCTTAATATAAAAAACACAGTTATTTTAAATTTCCTGCCTGATAATTCCAATATCTGTTTTGTATGGGAGTCTGGTTCTGATGATTGCTTGACTCTTCAGGTTATGCTTTTTAAAAAATTGTCTTTTGCATTTTTTTCTACATTTTTAAAAGAAATTATCAGGGTATAAGGCCTCAGGTAAATGGATGTTAGTGTAATATTTATGGTAATCTCTCTAGGAGTTAAGCTACGATTAATATTTGCTAAAGCTTTCAGTGCTAGAGACTTTATATTTCATTAATTTTTTTTTTTTTTGGCTCCTTTCTTGACTTTTGTCTTCCCTAAGCACTCTTCTCCAAGAGAAACTGTCTTGCAGTTCTTCAGATGTAAGCCACTGTTGTTTAGACCCTGTTGGTGAAGTGGTAAGATACAGGAGAAGGGAAACATACACTAATCCTCTGTTGAAATGCCAGTCTTTAAATGGACCTATGTTTCAGAGCTGTGATCCTCACAACTGCTTTCCAGTGGTATAAGCTTTTTTCCCTTTCTTCCTCCTACTTCTTTCATTGGCTGCCTAGTTCACACTCTTGTCTCCTTGATCCCTGTGGACCCTGTTTTCTTCCAGTTAGGAAAGACAGGTACTGGAGTAGCAGGAACTCGCTTCTCCTAAAATAAGACTCTGGCCAAGTCCTTACCCCTGGAGAGTATTCCTTTGTTGTATACAAGTCACTTAGTGTATTAAAAAATTTCTATTCCTCTCCCCTTCCCAGAGCCTTGAGCAAATCTTTCTCAGATATTCATCCTGAAAACCTGGTAGAATTCCTGAGGGTAAAGCCCATTAAATGTGGACTCTCTTAAAATAGCAGATTCTCACTCTTGTGCATGTCCACAATTTGCCCCAAGCAATGTTTCAAAATTACCATTTAAATGTTCCTACTGTTAGCTTCTGCTCCATACCATCAGATTTCAGTTGTGTTTCTCTGGTTATGCCTGTATCTCTTTGTTTGGGGGATGGGAAGTGGTTTGCCCTATGATTTCAATTATCTGATAGGCCCAAGAAAAGTCACTGATTTCCAGATAAACTGGCCTTTTTTTCTGGTAAAAATGATAGTAATGACTTCTAATGCCTTTATATTTCAAAGCTAAAGCAGGATGTTTTATGAATTTTCTTGTACAAAAATTATACCAAAATATGTTCTTAATAAATTTTTAATTTAACAAGAATAGAAAAAATAAGACAATTAAATGAATGTATGGTGAGAGAGAGTCAGATTTTTCACTGTTGTAGCAGGAATATAAAGATAAACAAAGAAAGGAAGCTAGAATGATCTATTTAGTAATGGAATAGAGCTGGAGACATTAGAGTAGGAACTCATGTTTAGCTCAATATAGTTTAAGATGTATACATAAATATTTATGTACAACTACATGGACACATACACTTAATTGCTCTGTCAACTGAGAAGGTCTAGAAAAAATGACATCTTTATAGCAGTGAGCACAAC
This sequence comes from Dasypus novemcinctus, assembly GCF_030445035.2. Classification (NCBI taxonomy): domain Eukaryota; kingdom Metazoa; phylum Chordata; class Mammalia; order Cingulata; family Dasypodidae; genus Dasypus; species Dasypus novemcinctus. Next base: position 29,573,770 of record NC_080687.1, read on the forward strand.
TATCTCCTAAAGCTTGGTTTCTAATACTGTTCTCTAATTTAAAAAAACAAGAAATCCTTGGAAAAAAGACTGATTCTAAAACTAAGGCAGTAGATATTCAAGATGAGTCAATAGCTTCATGTAGTGTCATAAGGTAAGGAAATGCTAAAATAATTAAAAAGTACACCTTTATGGGAAGGGGCACAGAAACAATTGAAGTCCTAGATTATAATGAAAAATATAAAATAACACCCATCAGTACCTGCTTACATAAATAAGTGATTGAATAAATAATAAGTAAATGTGAATATAAATCTTTCATGCAAAATAATTCCAAATAATAAAAGTAGATAGTCTGCTTTCAAATAGGTGGATCATAACTCCTCACTCCTTTATTGCAGGTCACACATAGTGACTTCCTTCCAAAGAATTCAGTATGGAAAGAAGAAACAAATGAGTGACCTTATGGAGGAGAACCCTAACAAACAGTACCTCAGTTTAACTGTTGTGGAAGCAGAGAGATTCAAAAATCGTGTATGGAAAGAAAAATTCATTAATGACTGTCTGGACTTGGGAATTCTTGTTGAAAACTCCGAGATCCAAATAGAATTTTCAGGTTCTTTTTATACAGAGGAAGAGTCAAATAGTGCTTTGTTTCAGTGTTCGATAAGCTTGAGTTAATACATATTTCCCACGGTCCAAGTAGGCTTGAATTAACATATTTAGTTTGCATTCTCCCTGAATATTCAAAGCCTATAGAGCCACATTGCTTAATTGGTGTTCCAGGACTGGAGTAGCTGGCATGGTTATGAAAGGTGGGGCTGTAGTTTTTATTGTCTCATACACACAGCCCAGGTTATTCAGGAAGAGATGCACTGTCCCTACCCATAGCCCATATCATAACTTCTTGGCAATAAGTCAAGTCCTTAGTAAGGACCCTTGATGAGATCATTCAGAATAGCACTTTACCTCTGTAGGCTCCCTCCAAAGATTATATAGTCCCAGTCTAATCATGAGAAAAACATTGGACAAACCCCAACAGAGGGACATTTTATAAAATGTCTGATCAATACGCCTCAAAATTAATGGTCATCAAAAGTAACCAAAGTCTGAGAAACTATCAGAGTCAAGAAAGCCATGACAAGATAATTTCTATTCCTATTTTGTTCTAGATACCCTAGAATAAAAAGGGGCTTTAAAGAAAAACTAAGGAAATATGAATAAATTATCGACATTAGTTTATAATGTAGATCATTATGGGTTCATTAGTTGTAACAAATGAACCATACAGATGTTAGGTGTTAATAATAAGGGTAACTGTGTAGGGTATGTGGAAAATTTCTGCACTGTGCAATTTTTCTGTAAACAAAAAAAATTAAAATATAAAGTTTATTTTTAATTGCATATGAAACTAAAATTAAATGAAAGCATATAATGAACCCTAGTACTTGGTAAAATATGGAAATTTGTCAAAATAAATTATTACTGATTCCCTTAGTTCATCATTAACTATACGGGATGTAGCTTTCCATTAATGAATATTTCCGTGAGATTCTAAGTGTTGTCAAAAGAATTCCGATTCTCTTCCAAGATCAGCTCTGAACTGAGGTGTAATTTCCTGCACTAACATGATAACTCAGGGAAACCTATGGTCCGAGAACTTTCCAGGGATTAAAAGTTCACTGCCTTTCAATATCTAACAGAAGTTTAGCAGAATGAGACTATATTTGTATATTAGTGCATTTTTTCTTGGTCATTATCCCTTGTATAGTATATGGAATAATGTTTCCTAAAATACTGGATACTTCTTTCTTGCAATTTTCTGAATTTTTAAATATATATTTTCTGAGCCACAAATAACACCTTTTTCAGCCAGATTACTAAAATGACTGCTGTGGATCCTACACTCAACTATGGCTGTGGATCAGTAGGAACGGCATATCCGGGATTTGACATCAATTGCCTCTGGTTGACGCTTTTTGTTTTGTTTTGTTTTTTAATCTATTTGTTTTGACTTATTTTCAAGGATGATAGAAGAAAGAGCAATCTAATGCTCCCATCTATTTCCACTATTATGGTCTTTCCTTGAGAATACTGCATACTGTTTTTATGTGTCCTCATCCTAAGGGCTCCTGGAGAATGAGCTTTATATTCTTAGTGTCAGGAAGTGGAAGAATGAGGAATGTGAATGCATGCTAAATTCCTTACCTAATTTATGGAGGGAGTCAACTTTTTTTAATATAATTTAAATTTGTTTCTCTTTGGAGATGTGTATTTAGGTAATATTTTGAGAAATATAAAAGCAATATTTTAAAAATGTAATAAAACAGGGTGGATTCCTTTCACTGGAGAAACCATAGTAAAGTAAATTCAATACATGTAGCAAAGGAAAAAAAATACGTAGCAAGTAGAAAGAAGGCAAAGCCAAAACTTTGTAAAAATAAGAGGACTGACATAAAATCATCTATATCAATTATGACATAAATGGGCTAAGCTCCCTCTATTAACAAGAAAGTTCTTTCATGAAGGTTGAGTGTGTGGCTGAAGTGTTGGAAATACTCTATTGTTTTAACTATAGAACATTTGTTCTAACTGGTGATTAAATAGAAGTTTGCATGATTGGTGTGATTATTACTTGGGATTTATTCCTATTATGACCTTTATCTACTTTAATAAAGCGTTCTTTTAAAGTAAACTATATGCAACATATAGTAGACCCACCTAACAGAAACTATATTTTACAAAATAAAGTATTGGGCAAATAATTGCCACGCAAAAGGAAGATGAAAATATCAATACTAGAAATAAGAATTTAAAAGTCATTAAATGAGTTAGAAGGAATTTCATAAAAGATACAATCTGTAAAGAATAAATATGGAGTATATGCATTTGTAGTATTAAAATATATGAAGGTAAGCAGATGTGGCTCAAATGATTGAGATCCTGCCTACCACAAGGGGGGTCCCAGGTTCAGTTACCAGTACCTCCTGGAGAAGATAAGCAAGACAGTGGGCTCTCATGGCAAACTGATGCAACAAGATGGTGCAGTAAGGAGAAACAAAGATGAAACATAAGGAGAGACACAACAAAGCAGGGAGCAGAAGTAGCTCAATTGATTGAGCACATGGGAGGTCCCACATGGGAGGTCCTAGTTTCAGTTCCCTCAGTTCCCAGTGCCTCCTAAAGAGACCATGAACAGACACAGAGGGTACACAGCAAATGGACACAGAAAACAGACAGTGGGCACAAACAATGAGGGAAATAAATAAATAAAATAAATCTTAAAAATATATATATATGAAACAAAATTTATCAGACATATAAGGAAAAATTGAAAAAAAATATGGGCGCTCTTGTCTTTGATGAATAAAGTAAGTAAAAAATAAATGAGAACATTTCAATAATGTAATTGATGATACTGAAATATAATATGTATAATCTACAAAGAGTGAATACATCTTCCTTGAAAGCATTGATGAAGCATTTATCCAAATGGCAATATTCCAGGGAACAAAGAAATACCTCACAATCCTCAAAACAAAACAAAACAAAAGTTATGTAGACCAGTCCTTGTCTACAATGAAATAAATAAAACTAGAAATGAATAAAATAAGTTTAAATAAATAATCTAGCTATTTAGAAAGTGTCAACACTCTCAATAATAGTGGAGTAGAAGTCTGTAGATTGTTCCCTCTACCAGGAAAATTAATGAGCTATAAAAATATATCTGAATTAAATAGGTAGTAACACTGAGACCAGATTGGCCATTTAGAACAAGCACAGGAGTGCCAGGGGAAGTGAGAGGCTGCTTCTGTAAGCAAAGGCAAACACAATCCTTGAACCAACACACCCACTCTTCAAGTTCTGCAGCTATGATTATGGAAACACTGCCCAGATTTCAGGAGCAGATAGCTGGAATCAAGTTGGACAGAGGAAACCTCATCTTGCAGAAGTTGGGGATGGAGGTACAGATTGGTCTGGGGGATCCCTGAGGGCCCAGTGCAATTGCTAGCCTTGGTTTTGTCCCTTTGAGTAACAGCATTTTCTGGCCACACACCAATAACTATTGGGAAGTAAAGAACCAGTAGATCATTTCTGGGATTGGTGCTCTCTCTCTGTCTCTGTCTCTCTCTCTCTTTCTTTCTCTCTCTCTCCCTTAATTTTGGTGTGCCACATCTCTAAGTGACTAGTGCAGTCTTAGTGTTGGCTTCAGGAGCAGCAGCTTCCTTTTTTTTCCCACCAGCATCTACTAATAGAGGATTTGACACTGAGCAAAAAAGAAAACAATAGACAAATTTGACTTTATCAAAATTAAAAACTCATGCAATAAAAGTCATTATAAAGAGTTTGAAATGACAAGCTGCAAAGTGGGAGAAAAATTGTTGCAATTGAACAGACATTTTTCCAAAGAGGATACATAAATTGCCAATAAGCATATGAAAAGATGGTCTACATTATTAGCCATTAGAGAAATGTAAATCAAAACCACAATGAGATAATACTTCCTACCTAAAACGATGAATGCATATATAATAACAACTATTGCAGATGATGTGGGGAAATTGGAAGACTAGCACATCATTGCCAGGAACATAAAATGGTATAGCTGCTTGAAAATCAAAATGGTGGTTCCTTAAAAAGTTAAATATAAAATTATTATATAACCCAACAATTCCACTTATAGGTATAAACCTAAAGGAAATGAAAACAGAGTCTAAAACAAATACTTGTATAGCAATATACAGCATTAGTCACAATTGTCAAAAGTTGGAAACAACCCATGTCCATCAACATATGAATGGATAAACAAAATGTACACACATACATTAGAATATTATTTGGTCATAGGAAGGAGTGAAGTCATGAAATATGCTAAAACCTGGATAAGTGCTTAAAACATTATGCAGAGGTAAGCAAAATATTATATTAGATCACATACATATTTAGAACTAGTAAATCTGCAGCAAAAGAAAGTAGATTAGAGGTTAGGAGGGGATAAGAGGAGGGAAGAAAGAGATTTTGTTTGGTGGGTATATAGTATTTGTAAATAAAATTAATAATAGAAGAAAGAATGAAATAAAATTATGATTACTAATAATACAGAAACTTTATAGATTAAAAATAGGAAATACTATACTTCAAAATATAGTATATGGCTAAATTTGGACTATGTTGGGTTTATAACGTTAGCATAAACCTAATGCTCTAAACTGATAAAAATGCAGTGGAAATTCCCCATTGTCCCTCCCAATGGGGAATTTATATGTGGGGAAGTTTTCCAAGCACCTTTGAACTCTATGAGTTTAGAGATCCTAGATCTCTGTGGGAGGACCTTTCCATCAAAAGTCAGAGGAAGACTTCCCCCAAATTCCACTAAACTTAAAGCCATGGTTGACACTTGTTCATCTTGGTTTTCATGCCTGTAGACCAGCTATCAAAGAAGGAAATACTATTGTGATGGGAAAAATTGACTGTGATCATCATGAAGATTTAGAGTTCCTGCTATGCAATGAATGCAAATAAGGAAGAAGAGTTTCACTATAATGAAACATTGTGCCCTCTCTTGGTATCCTCTTATCCAATTCTTTTTTTCTTAAAGATATTTATTTATTTATTTATTTATTTATTTATTTATTTATTTATTTCTCTCCCCTCCTGCCCCAGCCCTGGTTGTCTGTTCTCTGTGTCTATTTGCTGCGTCTTCTTCTTTGTCCACTTCTGTTGTTGTCAGTGGCATGGGAATCTGTGTTTCTTTTTGTTGTGTCATCTTGTTGTGTCAGCTCTCCCTGTGGGCGGCACCATTCTTAGGCAGGCTGTACTTTCTTTCACGGTGGGCAGCTCTCCTTATGGGGTGCACTCCTTGCACGTGGGGCTCCCCTATGAGGGGGACACCCCTGCGTGGTACAACACTCCTTGCATGCATCAGCACTGCACATGGGCCAGCTCCACATGGGTCAAGGAGGCCCGGGGTTTGAACCGCAAACCTCCCATGTGGTAGACGGATGCCCTAACCACTGGGCCAAGTCCGCTTCCTTCTCTTATCCAATTCTAACTGTCAATGGGCAAGTGTTGCAGTTATAGTCTGGTAAGGAGTTCAGATCACTTGGGAATGAGGATCTAGGTCTGTGAGTGTGAGGAGCACTGACATTGTGTGGTAGAAAAGAGAAACAAGGGTTGTCAGTTATGGTCTCAGATTGAATTACATCAGTTGGAACTATAGTTTGCTTCTCCAACCCTCTTCTTGGAAGTTTCCCCAGAAACTAACCTAGCAGAAACCTGATGAAGGTGTAACCACATGGAGTGAACTTAATGTGAAAAGCAAATGGATCATAGAGGTGAAAGAGTTGGTTGTGATGCATGCTGTTGGCACCCAACTTAGATCCCCTTTGCAGAACAGGTGTACCCACCCCCCAGGTGCTGTGGATGTTGGATGCTAATAACTTGCAGCTGCTTCATTCTCAGGAGCATTACCATTACCTGATAGAAGTTGCCCTGCTCAGAGATGCTTGAAAGACTATGCCCACACTCTGAACTCCCAGAGGCTACTTTAATTCATATATGCAACTAGATTAAAAATAAAAGATAAAACATAGGACTTTATAAGACAGTGAACATTTCATAGATGATGGACTATAGTTAATAGTACAAGTAGACAAATGTTCATTCATGAATTATGACATATATACACACTAGTTCAAGGTGTTAATAATAGGGTGGCATATGGGGAAAAGATATACCTAATGTAAATTATGGATGATAGTACTATTTTAATAATCTTTCATCAATTTTAACAAATGTAATTACTCAAAAAATGGTACAATTACCAAAAGAAGTGCTATAATCAATTGTAACAAGTATTCCACACCAATGCAAAATATTGGTGGTGGGGTACTGTATGGGAATCCTGTATTTTATCCATGATCAGTCTATAAACCCACAATTTCTCTAATAAAAATAGTTTTTAAAAAAGAAAAATATATGATATATATATATATATACACACACCATCTGATGTAATCTTTACTACTATGCTTAAATATTCCTAATACAGAGTTTATATAAAAAGAATACAACACTACACTTAAGTAGGTAGAGAGATAAATAGAGGTAGATACATAATGAAATACCAATTTGGGGATTATATATGGTTTCAATGTAAAAAAAGATGGCAAATACACCCATAAAATTATTAACATTGGCTAACATTAACTGTTTTAATTTCTTCTTTACATAGTTCCCTATTTCCCAACTTTACAGAACCCAATATAACTTACTTTAAAAATGAGAAAAATATATATTAAGAATAAATATTTTAAAAATATATTCAGGATATCATAATCATTTATTAATGATATTTTTCCAAATTATTAACTTTTCTTTTAATTACAAGTAATGCCTAAATATATTTTATTTAAATGTTAGAGTTTAATGTTTTAATTGTTCCAGATATTGCCGTAAATATCTTGAAACATAAATTAATGGACAGATATATAAACAAATCTAACAAATCTTATAAGCATCACCCTCCATAGACCAGATACACTTACCTATAACAGTGTTGGAAGAAATTCTACAAATATTTTCTTCCAACCGAATATTCAAAGGAGGCATGACAGGTGGGAGGTATAGAGTAGATGGAAGAGGGGGTACTTAGGGGACAATGAAAGGGTTCTGCATGATCTTGCACTGATGGATACAAGTCACTTTGAATTTCATCAAATATATATAAAAGTGTATGTTGTAGAGTGTAGACTATAATGTAACCATTAACCTAGGACAGTGGCTATGTTTCAATATCTGTACATTAGTTGTAACAAATGTACCATCCGCATATGAAAAGGTTATTGATACAGGAAAGGGGAAAAGGGAGAGAATATTAGGTATCTGGGCATCCCCTGTGTTCTGTATGTGATTTTACTGTGACCTAAAACTTCTTTGAAGACAAAATTAAAAATAGTAAGACACAATGGAAGAAATGGAAGAAAATGTCATTTGCCCATACAGGACATCAGATATGACAGTGATGAAAGGCAATATGTCAAAAAAATTTTTAGAAAATATTTTTCATTATTTTTTTAATATCCCAATTTTAAAATTTTATTTTAGTTTTTCTAAATTATTATGTATTTTATTTCTTATGTTTAAACATATCATTATTATTTAATTTTCCTATTAATAGTATTTGGCAATATTCTAGGCTTCATTTTTGAAGAAGTTTTGGACCACAGTAGGGTTAGAACTGTGGCAGGGGAGGACCACTGGTGTGGAGATACATGGGAGGAAATTTACCTGGGCATACATATAAGGTATATAAATATGTTCAAATGTTCATGGGGCATTGTCACAGTGGGTTGGGATTCACACAATAACCAAAAGAATATTGAATTTCCTCCTGGGGAGCTCTGCTACATTCTCTAATGGAACAGCAATAATCCTGCAAGTGCAAGGCAAAGACTAGTGAAGAAAGATGATCCATATATGAGCCCTAGATATAGACGATTATGCTTGTGAGCCTTTGCTCTTGAAATTGCAATTTAGCCCAGTGCTGGTAAGCCTAAGAGTTACCTCCTGAGAGCCTCCTCATTGCTTAAATGTGGTCTCTTTCTAAGCAAACTTTGTATACAAATGCATTACCTTCCCCTCAGCATGGGACATGACTCCCAGGGATGAGCCTTCCTGGCACGAGGGATTACAACCAAACACCAATGAGGAATGCAACTGGAAAAAGACCTTGAATAAGAGGGGGAAAAGGTAAAGATAAATGAGTTTATATGGTTGAGAAACTTGAAAATGAGTTGGGAGGTCATCACTGCGATAACACTTATGCACATCTTAGCAGGATCTCAGAGACTGCCAAAGTAGTTACTATCCCAAATAGCGGGGCTCCTGAAGACTCTGGAGACACCCAGGTTTTACAGTCATGGAAGAGAGCTCTGGAGTTTGGTGCCTCACTAGTGGGCCCTACTTCAGATTTTGTCTCACTGTGACCAAGTTGGACTCAGCTGTGAATTCTCCCCACATGCCTTTTTAGACCCTTCTATTTTCACCTATAGTTGGTGCTGGAGTTGGTAGGTGTAGTTCCAAGAGACTTGAATCTTCATGCTGTCCATGTACTGGCTGGGGTCTGAGCCTCAGCAGAGTTGCAACACCTACTCTACAGTTCATTGCAATCACCCAGCACAAATAACAAGGAGGTAAGAATGGACAACCACCATACCAAGGAACTGAGAAAGTCTACAACTGCAAGCACAAGAGACACATCCATCAGCTTTATGGGGGATCAAGTACCCCTCTCGATTGAAGGTAGAGTGGGCATCACCAATCCAGAATCCTCAGGATTGGGGAATAAAATATTGCCTAGACTGGACTTACTTATTCTACTACAGACTTATTGGTATTCTAGCAATGGAAGAAATTCTATCACTGATGTGGAGACAATGGCCAGTGGAGGTGCTGAATGCAGGGAGAGGGAAAAAGAAGTGTAATATGGGGGCATTTTTGGAACTTGTCATTCATTGTCCCGAGTGACATTGCAATGACTGATACAGACCATTTTATTTCCTGCCTTAACCTACAGAACTGAGTGGGAGAGTGTGTAAACTACAAAATAAACTATAATCCATGCTTAGAGGCAATGCTCCAAATGTGTTCATCAATTGCAATGAATGTACCACATTAATGAAAGAAGTTGTTAATGTGGGGAAGGATGGGAGGAGATGTCAGGAGTGAGGCATTTGGGAATCCCTTATTTTTTGTGTGTAACATTTTGTGTGATCTAAGTTTCTTTTAAAAAAAATTAAAAACACATTTTAAAAAAAATCTTGTGGAGATTAATACAGCTTTCATTGCAACAAAAACCTCTTTTATTCTGAGCCAAACTTTGTTCTTAGTTCTCGCCATTGTGAGTGTAAACTACATATTTATTTGTTTGACTATATGGCATACTTTGAAATATTTGTCTTCTTATATATACACTATAACTGCATAGTTCCTTCTCAAGTTCCTCTTTGGTGATGATTTGCAGAAACCAGAAATCTTATCTCTTTCTGAAACCCAGATAATTAAATGACAGAGATAATGAAAAAAATTCATTTTTGACCAAAAATACTGATTCTGGGTATAATAGTGTTTCTGTATAAGTAAAATAAAATGAAACATAATGAGTAGAATATTTCAGTGTTCTAAATACATTCTAAGAATTAGAGAGTCTCCATATCATAATTCTAAATATTTGTCATAACTGATATTGATAGAAGTTGAAATGTCAGCTAAAAAATTTCATACCTATGTAAAGGTAAATTAACACATTTTTACTTAGTAGATTACAAATGTAAAAAGAACTGACACTAAGACAAAGCTTTGCAATTTTTGAAGTGTTCTCCCATATAAAATTACATTTTATTTCTATAATAAACCTGTGATGTGGGGGTTTATTGCCATTATAGAGATATTTATTAGTTCATATTCAGTTTGTTCTTTATTGTACATATGCATTAAAATAGTATTCACATTACCTACATTATGCTCAGCAATTGTATTTATTCATCACATTCAACAAAACTAAAAACTGTGTCAAACTTAAATAGAAATCCCAATTCTTAATTTGCCAAATGTTTGCACAGTCAGTGAAAGAATTTGAGAAAATAATAAAATTGCATACATAGACACATCTGCATTCTGATCGGTTTGCAAAAATCTGTGAAATTGGGCTAACTTCCATTAAAACCACATTTTGTAAATGGAAATAAAGAGTTCACATAAGGATCCTATGTTAAATAGTTTGAGTGTTTAACAAAATAGAGAAATCAAGTGGTAAGAAAAAGTCAAAGCAACAGATACTTCAGATTACAACTTTAACTATAATATGCAGTTTATAGGAAAAAATAAAAACTCTTAAATCATCTCCCTTTAATATTCTAGATATTGTTCTTCTTCACTCAATCATACACTCAATAATTCTAGTTTTGGAAAATTTAGATAAAATCATGAATATAACTTGATTTAGTACTAACATTCTGTTCTTAACACATATCTGAGCTTATTTTAATTGGTATGGTTAATACTCCCAATATTGTCTATGATTCTTAGAGATTACTTCTGTAAAATTCAGGTGAAATAATAACATTTCACTATGAATATATCTTTATACTCAATGTAACATAATGTGGTAGAGTGAAGATAGTCTATGTGGTTTGCAATTTCAGAATTTTAGGACTGATCATGGATCGTATCATAATTTATATTGCCCTAGCTAGAGCTAGGCATGAAATTATAATAATCAGGATTAGCAACATAATTCAGAATGACCAATTTTTTGATATATGGATATGACTATATGACTATATTGACAAGATTTTTTAAAATTAACTCTTTCATTGTGATCTACACAGTTTGTAGACCTTATAAACAGGATATTATCTCTACTTGGGAAACTAGAAAAGAGGTATTAAGAATTTTTTTTCATTAACTTTAAAGTTCTTCTTAAAACAACTAATGTATTACCATTCTAAAATACCTCTAAGGTGTTTTACCTTGCAGTATTATCAAAAAACATTCAAGGTAAAGTTTTGGAGAAGGCAAGCATTTAAAGATGAATTCCTCAAAAGACAACCAGACTTAATAAAAATTATAATAATATTTTTTATGGTTTTAGGGAGAAAGCATGATGCAGTTACTGGTAAATGAAACCATTGAGTGATTATATAATTGCATTAAGGACAAAATGCAATTCTACTTAGCTGTACTTAGAAGAAATGAATTATTTTTTCATATGCTGTAAAGATGAAAGTAAATTATTATAGCTAAAGGCATCTGCATATCTAGAGAACAGCCATTAAGTTACAAAGGAAATTGAAATGGATCAAAAAAGAAAAAAAATTCTGAAGGCAGAAAATTATGCACATTTTAACGGGCTAATAGTAAATCCATGTTTCAGATCACTTCCATCAATATTGAAGACAAATAGCCAGCCAATATTCATATTAATATATCTTACTCATACAATAATATATTCAACATCCGTATGGATCCCTCATATTTCATTGCAGTCTTTTAATATGTACTAATATTACGCATTAGATGCTATATTATTTATAGTTAATATATTATTTTGATGTATTAATAATCTAGGTAGATTAGTGTGCTAAATCAGGTCATTGATTCTTTTATGCCTCTAAGTGGGTGTTCTTCTTTATCTTATGTTGTCTAAATATAAATTTCAATTGGCCTCAGGAAGGCAATGTTGCAGAAATTTTTTTTTAACCTAGATAGTGAATTTCGGTTACAAATCTAATCAGGGCCAGATCATTTTAACTTAAAATGTGTGACCACATTGCTAAAAAGACAAACATAAAATTGATATGCTATGTGTATTAGTCAGGATTCTCTATGGAAACAGAATCAACAGGAGATATCTATAAATATTATGAAATTTTTAAAAGAATTGTCTCACTTTACTTTGAGGATAGGCAAGAGAAATTCCTTAGGGCAGGCCACAAGCTGAGAAATCTGATGAAGGTTTTCAATGAATTCCCCAGGAGAAGCTGGCTGGCTGAAGTAAAGATGGAAATTTCTCTTTTCTGACTGCTGAAATCATCACTTCTCCTTTCAAAGCCTTGCATGAGAGGCTTCTCTCATTGTTGAAGGTCATCTCCTCTGTTGATTGCAGATGTAATCAGCCACAGATGCAATCAGCTTACTGATGTTTCAAGTCCATGAACTATCCTCACAGGAACAATCAGGCCAGTGCTTGCTTGGCCAAACAACTGGGCACCAAAACCTGGCCAAGTTAACACATGAACTTAACCATCACACTATGTTAATTAATAATAATAGTAAATTGGTTTAAAAGATATTGTGGGAAACTGGCTTACCTATTAGGTACTTCCTGTTGCTGCAAATGTTGTAGTTGCTTCCTGTTATTGTAAATGTTGCAGTTGCTTCCTGTTATTGTAAATGTTGCAGTTCTAATAGCAAACAGCTGCTAGTTAGTTTCTAAATAAATACAATGTGTAAACTAGAGTTCAAGTTCTCAGTTCCAGAAGCTGTGAGTCCCTTGTTCCCATCTTTATCTCTTCTCTTGTGAGTCTTTCTCTGTCCTTTATTTAGTAAGTTCTGCATTGCCTTCCCTTTGAGGCAGCCACATTGGTGCCCAACGTGGGGCTCAAAGGGAAGCTCAGCAACTGGCACCTGAACAGGGACCTGAAGGGAAGAAGGATTGTCTCAAACAAAACTAAAGTTGGTGTGACAGCGCAGAGCCCCAAGTGGTTTGGAAAGCCTTCGAAGTCCTTGAGGGTTTACTTGTACTTCCCCAGGAGATGGAGAATGTGCTGTGTGGGTGCCAGCTCAATGGATGAGCCATGCCATGACTGCCAAGAGGCGACAAAAGTTCCTGTGGAACCCAGAACCTCTGATCATGCAAATAGAGAGACAGATGCTGAACACTGCATGGCTGGGTCTCATTCTGAAGACTAGAATGGTTTTACATCAAAGTATCTAAATTACAGAACATGTGTAAGCATGGCGTCATAAAGCAAGTATGACATGGGGACAGAATGAGATTAAGAAGGAAATTGAGGTGAGGAAAACTGGAAAAGAAATGTTGGATTATAAAGGAAACCAAGAAGAAGAGTTAAAAAAAGAATGTTAGAAGAAAGAAACAGAAAAGGCAGAAGACAGGGCACTTTGAGAGCATATAAAAGTCAAATTAAAACCAATGAAGAAATTCTAGGTTAGTAGATTTAGAACTGTTTGTGTGTTTGTCTGTTCAATGTCAATGTGTGTGTTGTAATTGTTTCAGTAGGTGTTAGAAAGAAAAAGAGAAGGGCAAGTGCCCAGAGAAGGGTGGGTGCCCAGAGAAGTGCAAGTGCCCAGAGCAGGGTGATTGCCCAGAGCAGGGTGAATGCCCAGAAAGAAAGAGAGAAAAAGGAAGGAAAAGGGTAAAAGAAAGAGAGAAAGAAAGAAAAAGGAAAAAAGAGAGAAAGAAAAGATAAAATAAAAGATGTAAAAGTTAAGCGAATAGTGAAAAAGGTAAAAAGTTTGTGGGAATGCTAACTGAAATGTTACAAGGTGTAATTTATCCTAAAATAAAATGGTTAGTTTTATAAAGTCAGAAAATGGAGATATGCGGGACAGAACTAGTATGCATATAACAAGTTGTTAAAGTATTGTGGTAGTATGCAGTGAATTAGTATGTTTTGTAAAGAGAAAATGAACATGAATGAATACCAAAAGTATAAAAACTGTGTGGAGAGGTCAGCAATGGACCTTTGCAGTTATTCCTCAAGGTTCTCTGCCCTGGCCTGATGGCAATGAATTTGGCTGCATAAAAGAAACATGTGGCCTGATGGGAATGAATTTGGCTGCATAAAAGAAACATCAGAGGCAATGGTATTATAAGGGCCTGGAATAGACAAACAATTGGGAGAAGCTGTAAGGTCACTACTACTCTATCACATTATTAAATGTTATTTGGTTGGGTGACACAAAACTATATTCTCTGCTGTAATTGATAACTACAACGTTTTCTCATGTTAGTAGAATTTGTGATATTGTTGGAATACTAAAAATCTTTTATCCCTCACTAAGATTTGTTAATTAGGAAAGATCCCTCATGGGAGTAGGAGGACCTCCAGCAGGCTGCTTTAAAATTTAATAAAAGAGGGAGAATGTGAATTGGATGTGGTCCCAGGTCCAGTAAAGATGCTAAGAGCACTAGCAAACTGGGAAAAACGAGGTCATTTTTTAATCGAGTACTGGCCTATATAGCCTTGCTGGTAGGAAATCTTAAGCCCATGAGAAATAAATCATCTGCTAGTTGGAAGTTTGTATAATCTGCTGTAGTTATGGATTATATATAAAATGCTCTTCTCTGATTTGAAATTGTTACTTAAATGATAAGCACACAACAAGCCCTTCAGGGTATGAGGCAGTAAGAAACCATCTAATCCGCATTCTTTGCTTTACAAAAACAAAAAAGGGGATATGTTGTGGGAAACTGGCTTGCCTATTAGCTGCTTCCTATTATTGTAAGTGTTGCAGTTGCTTCCTGTTATTGTGAATGTTGCAGTTGCTTCCTGTTATTCTAAATGTTGCAGTTCTGATACCAAACAGCTGCTTGTTAGTTTCTAAATAAATACAATGTGGAAACTAAGATTCAGGCTCTCAGTTCCAGAAGCTGTGAGTCCCCTGGTCTTATCTTTATCTCCTCTCTTGTGTCTCTCTCTCTGTCCTTTATTTAGTAAGTTCGGCATTGCCTTCCCTTCTAGGCAACTGACTGCTGACTTAGCACAGCAATAAGGCAAATCATTTGTTGACACCCAGTACAAATTTAAAAAGTGACAAATCGTAACTAATATTAGAATTCAAGCAGAACAAAAGAGAATACACATTTACAAAGTGATGAAAAGTGGACATTCAATTGTCTTTTACTAATTTTCCTCTCAATGCTGTGAAGTAAATTCTGCATATAATAATACAAAATAACAATCTTGACTTATTTTAGAAGGACTAAATCCCCTTATGTCCCACTTTTACAAGAGTAAGTGACCCTTGCTCATACAAAGTAGTTCTCAGATCTCTTCCTCAGGCTGTTGCTACTTTCCTTTCTCCCTAGACATTTCAAATAAGGTACAGATATGATACACATATTAGTCCTGGTTCTCTAGGGAAACAGAACTGACATGAGATATCTATAAATAGTATGAGATTTTATAAAATTATCTCACATGACTGTGGGGATGCACAAGTTCAAATTCTGTAGAGCAGGCTGCAAGACAACGACTCCAATGAAAGTCCTCAATGAGTTCTCCAGGAGAATTAGATCATTCCATAGGGCAGGCTGAAGGTTGGGTGGTTGTCTCCTCAGGGCAAACTGGAGGTTGAACAGTTCTTTCCTCAGAGCAGGGAGGAGGTCCTTTGGCTGTCTCCTCAGGATGGGGAGGAGGTAGGGTGGTTGTCTTCTCAGGGCAGACCATTACAGGCTTATCTGGAAAAGTCTTAGCAGATTAGAGTTACAGTGCTCCCACTGCCATCATCATTAACCCATATGTCTCCATCCCAATCTTCAGGATTTCACTTCTTTCCAATTAATGCCCTCACTTTAACAGCAGAAACTCTGAAAGATTGATGTTTTAGTTTCCTTTGTAACTCTGCTACTTACACAATGAAACTGTGAGTCTGGTTCTCAGAGATCTCAAGTCTGAATCTGCATAAAACTAGATTTTCTTTTAGGGCACGCATAGGAACTTGCTCATCTTTCATGCAATGTTTACATTGCAAATTTGAAGCCTTCAGCTTATCCCTTTCTTTTGTAACTGTACCCAATGTATTTAGGAACAGCCAACAAATATTATTCTACCTTTTAACTCCACTAATTTATGTTAAGGTGTTAAAAACACTCTCATCCAGAGCCTTGCCTTTACAAGCATGGAAATAGCCATATCCAGTGGTGATTTCCTGCATATCTGTATTGTCAACTCACTCCATGGACTATCAGTGGCCTCTTGATTATTGGAAACAGAGTCATTAGTGCCCTTGAATCTAATCAGAGTAAAGGGCCAATTCCAAAAATTTCAGAACCAATTCAGAAATTCCGTTTTTAAGATTCTGATGCTCAAGAACCACTCCCAGTACTAAGCTATATTAGTCAGGGTTCTCTAGGGAAACAGAACTGACAGGAGATACCTGTAAATAGTATGAGATTTTATAAAATGACTTCACACAAACCTGGAGATGCACAAGTCCAAAATCTATAGGGCATGCTGCAAGCCAGGGACTCCAATGTAGGCCGTAGATGAGTTTTCTAGGAGATGCTGGCTGTCTGAAGTAGAGATGGAAATTCTTCCTCTGAATGCTGAAATCACTTCTCCTTTTAAGGTCTTCACTGATTGGATGATGGCATTCACTCATTGCTGATGATAATCTCCTCAGTTGATTGTAGATATAACCAGCTATCTATGCAATTAACTAACTGATGTTTGAAGTCCATGAAATGCCTTGTATTACAATTATCCCAGTGATTAAGGACCAAATAACTGGGCACAAATACCTGGCCAAGTTGACACATTAACCTAACCATCACAATATGCATTTCTGAAAAAAATATTTTGCATGTATGTTCTAAGAATAGGACATTATTTTTATAATTACAACACAATCACTTCTAGGAAATGTAATATCCTCAATTCAATAACATAAAATCTAATGTACAATGAATGACTCAAATTCCCTGATTATTCAGAAAATATTTTATAGATTTTGGGTTGGCTTATTTTATACCTATCTAATATTTTCACATTTATTTTAGTCATGTTTTATAATCCCACAATCTTTAGTTTTTTATAAACTCAGTAGGATCTACTATCCTTCTCCTACAATACCACTGATAGTGAATTTTTGAAAATTCCGGTTCTTGTTTTCTTATAGCATATGGTGCAATCAGATTTTGATCTACAGTTTCCTTATGACTAGATCACAGTATATAATTTAAGTGATAGTAAAATACATGTGCTTTGGTACCTCCCATTGTAAATTATCAGGTGGCATTTAGTGTGGCCCCATTATGGATGGTAAAAAGTTGAACAAAGGTTGTGACCACCATATCCCTTCGCAGTGAAGCAACATCTTTCCCTTTGAATTTTATACTTAAGTTTTGGAAGAATGCTTTGTGACCATGTGAATACCATGTTCCCCAACAACCTTTCTCCCAGCTGAGGACTCTTGCCAGTTCTTCAGTTGGAAAACTGAAATATTCTAATTCTCTCATCTCTTCTGTATTTATTACTTAAAACTTTTCTATTAAAATACCTTTCTTTTTCTTTTTTTTCCTCTTAAATTTTAATTCATTTAGAGTCATTTATTAATCACTTTTTTCTTTCATGTTCAGTATGTTTACTACATTATCATGTTGTTCACTTTCATGGTCATATTGTCAGCAGAACTTGCTTTCTTGTATCACAAATTCCATGATCATACTTGGAAACATATATTCCTCTGTCCCGGCCAGCGGGACAATCAACAGGAGCTCCGAATCCTAGGAGGGAAAGAATGGTATGGGACAAGAGAGACACAAGGCACGACAGCAAGACAGTATTCTGATCAAGCTGCAAAACTTTATTGAGGGGACTGAGCATATATACTCTAGGGAGGAGGGGGGGTGGTGGGTAAGGATAGGTGGCGGTCTGGGATTGGCCGCTGCTGTTGCTAGGGCGGGAGGCAGATTTGAGGTAAGAACTTTTGGCGGGAACTGGTTCTGTAAAGAAGGGGGGAGGGTGACCTAAGCTATTGTTGTATCAGCTCGGGCGGCCATGTTACCGGCATTGCTGAAAGGTAGATTCTATGCATGCTGCCTTAATCGCCCACAACATTCCTCCAAGTAACTCTCTCTATTTAGTGGTAATTGGTGTTAGGGAATCAAGATCTGGACACTAATTGTGCAATGACTGGAGTCATCATTTCGTGTACGTTAATGGATATATGTATCATGAGTTCACACTGATACTTTCAGTGAAAATAAGTGAAGCATACTTGTGATCAACTAAGGCCTTCAATTTGTTATGACTTCTTTATTATAAGGTCCAATAATTATAATAATATCAATAGAATGGTATAATGTTTTGCAGAGTATTAATTTCAGTAAATTTTCTCAAGATGTTTTTATGAGAGAAAGAGCAAGAGAGTTAAAATAGCCCTGAAATAAATACTGACGATGTTCTGCTATCTCTGGGAGATGAAGGCAAATTGATCCTGATTATCTGTGAATCACAGTGAAAACAGATTTGTTAGGTCAATAGATACATACCAAGTTCCAGACTGCAAATATACCATCCCAAAATAACAGCTGTCATTGATCGACACCAGATTAAGTTGACAAGAATCCAAAGTTATTCTATCATACCTATCTGTCTTTTGCACTGGTCAAGCTAGAAAGTTAAATGGGGATGCAATAGAAATCCCTACCCTTAAATCTTTCAAGTCATTATTGCTAGCATTTATCTCTGCAATTGGAATGCAATATTGCTTTTTGTTTAATGTTAACTTGAAGGTAGGCAACAGTTATCTCACCATAATAGCCCTCACTCCATTGTCAAGGAGCTATATGAATAACATGTCCATCATTAGGCACATTTATCTCTCTTTCATTCTCATGGACTAAGCAAATAATCAGAGGATGTGCTAAAGAAAAGACTTGCCTGGCATTCATAAGCCACAGATTGACCACTCTAAGCTATTAAAGATCAATATTTTGATATTTAGGTATGAATGACAGTATGGATTAAACATCAAATAATCCCCCAATGATCTATCCCACCAACCACAATACTGACATCAGCATAAGTACCATAGGAACCTCTATTAAATGCTTAAAAGAAGATTCAGAGTATACAAGTGTTGTTTTGTAGCAGGGTCTTTTCTCAAAGGGACAAAGATTCAGACAACCAGCAAGATGGCAGCTGAGTAAGGAGCTTCTAGAATCAGCTCCTAGAGTCCTGCTACAGGGCTATTAGTAAACAACCAGAGTTATCTGGAGATAGCTAAAGCTCCAGGAACCAGAAAAGCATCCTGCAACATCCTTGAAGGAATGGAAAGAGGCAATTGTCCAACTGCAGAGAAGATTCATAAGTAGAGCACTCCATGCCATGGAGGTCACTGTCCATCCTCCACAGGAGGCACAAGTTGCCTAGGGAGCTGTTCCATGGCTGGCTGGAATTGAAAACACCACTTCCCAAAAACAGGAAAGGAAGAGATGGCTGAACACCAACTTCTGCTACTGATGAGTAAATTTGGTGGGCTAAAGTATAATCCTAAGAACAGGCAAAGGTTGAACATGTCTAAGTCAGAAAAAGGCCAGTAGCCATGATCTTAACTCTGCACCTGGCATGAGGGGAAGCAGGGCAGACTGAAAATCACAGTGCTGGTAGGGACCAGCTTCTTTCCATCCAGGTCAGACTGCAGTTCTAGCATAAGCCTCAGCCCACCTCTGGCAGGGAGGAAGCTGGGAGGACTTGCACCAGCCTCTCTGGGAAAATACAGGACAAGCTGCAGAGGCCAGTGATTATCCTACTTTGACAGCGCAACATGCCCCAGGAGCTATTCTGTGGCTGGAATTGGAAGCTCCATTTCCCAAAAGCAGGGAAGGAGGAGACAGTTGGTTACCAATTTCAGCTACTGATTAGTAGACTTGGATGGCTAAGGTATAACCCTAGGAACATCTAGGGTGTGAATCTGTCCAAGTCAGGAAAAGGTCTGGTGGCTGCAATTTTGACTCTGCCCCCAGCCTGAGGGGAAGCCCTTCTGACAAAAATTACAGTAAAAGTAGGAATAGGTTTCACTTACTCAGAATTGCTTGCAGCCCTAAGCTAGGCTTCAGCCCCATCTCTGGCAGGGAGGAGGCTGGTGGGCCCTGCACCAACCCAGAAGGGTAACTGCAGGTACATTTTGCTGGCACAGACTGAATAATCAGAAGTCTATTGGGGCAACTATGGTCATAATGCACCTGCACTGCATAGATTGCTGCCCATACCTGGAGCTCCATCCCTGCTCCAGGCAGGGGAGAAAGGGGTGTGAAACTTCATCACTCTCTCTGAGCAACTATGGTTTAGGCCTGCATGAATTGGATTATTCCACACAGATGTGACTCTATCCCTACTTGGCAAAGGAGAAAGATGGGAGGAGTCTCATCAGTCCCTGGGTCAATGAGGGCAGCTTGGACATCTACAGCTTATAGCACCAACTACATCCTTGGCTCCTACTACTGGACAATCACCAAGGGAGAAAGGGTAGGAGGCCCTCAGCTAAAGAGAGAAATTGCACCCAGAATAAATACTCTAGTAAACCAGATGCCAAGACATCAAGAAAAAATTACAATCCACACCAAGAAACAGGAAGATATGGCCCAGTTAAAGGAACAAGATAAGCCTCCAGATGACATAAAAAAGTTGAGACAACTAATCATAGGTGTTCAAACAAATCTCCATAATAAATTCAATCTCTGTAATAAATTCAATATCCTTAAAGAGATTAAGGATATTAAGAAGACATTGGATGAGCACAAAGAAGAAATTGAAAGCATGCATAGAATGAAAGGCAAAATAAAAGAAATTTTAAAAACATTGAAATTTTATAATAGCAGAATTCAGGAGGCAGAAGAAAGGATTGGTGAGCTTTACGAAATGGCATCTGAAAGTGAACATACAAAAGAATACATGAAGGAAAGAATGGAAAACATTGAACAATAGTGAATTGTTCAATTAATTGAAAATAAATGATAGCAAAAGACATGCAAAATATATGTCATGAGTGTCTCAGAAGGAGAAAAGAAGGGAAAAGGGGCAGAAGGAATATTTGAAGAAATAATGGTAGAAAATTTCCCAACACTATTGAAGGACATAGATATCCATGTCCAAGAAGCACAAGGTTCTCACACCTGAAAAAATCCAAAGAGACCAACTCTGAGACATATACTAATCAGAATGTCAAATGTCAAAGACAAAGAGAGAATTCTGAGAACAGCAAGATTAAAACGATACATAACATATAAAGGATACCCATAAGATTAAGTGCTGATTTGTCACCAGAAACCCTTTAGGCAAGAAGACAGTGAGATATTTAAGATACTACAAGAGAAAAACATCCAGCCAAGAATCTAACATCCAGCAAGATGGTCTTTCAAAAATAAAGATAAGATTAGAATATTCATAAATAAATAGAAACTGAGAGAATTTCTGACTAAGAGACCAGATTTTCAGGAAATACTAAAGGGTGTCCTAGAGCCTGAAAAGAAAAGACAGGAGACAGGGGCCTGGAAGAGAGTCTAGAAATGAAGATTATATCAATAAAAGTAATTAAAAGTGTCCAAAGAGTGGTGAAAATAGAATATGACAGATAAAACTCAAATAGGAATAAACTTAACCAATGATGTAAACCACTTGTATTCAGAAAACTGCAATTCAATGTTAAAAGAAAAATTTAAAAAGGCCTAAAAACTGGAAGAACATTCCATGCTCACGGATTAGAAGACTAAATATCATTAAGATGTCAATTCTACTCAAATTCACATACAGATTTAAGGCAATTCCGAAAAAATTCCACCAGCATTAAAAAAAAAAATAATTGAAAACATGATTAACAAATGTATTTATAAGTGTAAGGGGTCCTGAATAGCCAGAAACATCTTAAAAAGGAAAAGCAAACCATCATCTCCAGACTTTAAATCATATTACCTAGCTATAGTGGTAAAAACAGCATGGTACATACATAAAGACAGACACAGACCAATGGAACCAAATTCAGTGTTTAGAAACTGACTCTCACATCTATGGTCAAGTGATTTTTGACTAACCTGTCAAACCCACACAGCTCAGGCAGAACCATCCATTCAACAAATGGTGCCAAAAGAACTGGATATCCATAGCTGAAAAAAGGAAACAGGACCCCTATCTCACACCTTATCCAAAAATCAACTCGAAATGGATCAAAAACATAAAAATAAAAGCAAGAACCATAAATCCTCTAGAAGAAATTTTGGGAAAATATCTTCAAGACCTGGCAGTAGGTAGTGAATTCTTAAAGATGATAAGAGGAGGGCTGAGATCGACTACTGATGTTTAATGTATATAGAAATTTTAATTAGCTTTACTGTAAAAGTGTGGAATATATAGAGTGGATGGTGACAAACAGTGAGTAACAGCTAGTTTATAAATGGGGATGTGGCTTAAAATGATAAACTAGGGATGTAAATGCCAATTATCAGAATGCTGGAGAATACTCGAGGAACTGAATAGCACAGTAAATAAAGAGGTGGATGAGCACTGTAGTTGAAGTTACAGATGCAAGAGTGTTCTCTGTGAGCTAGAGCAAATGTATGTCACTACTGTAGGATGCTGGGAATGTGGAGAAGCATGGGAAAAATATAACTGGAGTGACCTATGGACTGTAGTTAGCAGTAATAATATAATATTCTTGCTTCTATGCCAAAGATGTTCTATGTTGATAATGGGGCAGTATGGAAAATGTGTCCTAACTGTACACCATGGATGTGGTAACAATCAGTGATATTATTTTATCTGTAACAAATGTTTCATCACAATGTGGTGTATTGATAGAAGGGTGTTGTTTGGGAATTCTGCACATGTGCATGATTGTTTTATAAGTTTACAACTTCTATCAGAAAAAATATATTTAAAAAATAATGATAGGGCGTGTTGGGGGAAAATACACCAAATGTAAGATAAGGACTATAATTAGTACTATGATTGTAACAATATTCTTCCATAATTTGTAACAAACATCTCATGATAACGCAAGGTGTTGGTGGAGGGTTGTTGTATGGGGCTCCCGTATGATGTTATGCATGTTTGTTTTGTAAGTTCACAACTTTTACTATACACTTATTGTTCATATATAAATGATATAAAGATAATAATAATAGTGTGGGTTGGGGGAAAATATTTTGGTTAGTAGTAATATTTTGACAAAGCTCTTTAATCATTAGTTAAAAATGTTTAACAACAATGCAAGATATTGGTGGTAGGGTGAATTATGAGAGTCTTATATGATGTTATATATGCTTGTTTTGTAAGTTCATAACTATTATTATACACTTATTATGTATGTTTATGTATGAGTGATATAATTCAATAAATTCTTAAAAATTCAAAAATTGAAAAAAAAAACCCAATAGATTCACCTTGAATCAGGAAGCTCTGTTGTGTAAACTTACTTATATTTGTTTTCTGGGTAGTAGGCACTGAATCTCCTATGTATTTTCTCAACTTGGGTTTCTGTCCATTCAACAAGAAAATTTTCTGCTTGCTGTGACAAGAGCAAGCCTACTAGGTTGCCTGTATGTTTTGTTTCTCTGGATCCACTGATCATTTTGTCGCTAAAAATGATCAATGAGTTTCACAACTCTTTCACTACCATCATCTGTCTCTGTGACTTTTGATGGTAGGTGCATCCACTTTGCCTCTCAATGTTTAAGACAACATTTGGCCTTTATTATTTTATTTACAATTAATTAAAGGTTCAAATTTCCTAAGATTCTCCCACCTTAATCTCTGAACTACAAAGAAAAGTCATCAAGGAGTATAGTATGTTTACAGAAATGCCTGAGCTCATTGCACTAATCTATCAACTCCAGCAACCTATCTCCTGAGCCTTTAAGTGTCCTTCTTTAGTAACCGAGGAAAGTTCTGGTATTCCAAAATTAATATCTAAGACAACCATCAAATCCAGGTTTCAATTAATTAATTTATCATACTTTCAGTTACTGAACTCAACTTATTAATTCTCAAATTCAAGGAATGCTTACATGTCTAACATATTAGGCATAATCTAGACTTTAAATTCAATTTGTATTTCTAAATCTTTAAGTTTGTTGTCAATAAATCAAAATTTCAAGATCTTGCATTTTTAATGCAACTAATGTGCCATAGTCTACCTTCCAGCCACAAATATTCACTTTCTTCCCATATGCTCATCCCTACCACAGGACCCCCAAATCTCATTCAAAAACAACAGCAGACTCAGAATCTAGGTTCTGAGTAATCTATATCAAGTACAGTTGCAGCTCCTAACATGTGGTTCTTCCTAAACCAGACACCTATGAAATTAAAATATTATTTGCCATTCTCACACCAATATACAATGATTAAACAGGCAAGACAAGTTCAAGGAACGGAAGTGGGATATCACCACAGACCCAGTCTATACACAGTCCTAAGGAATAGCTTAGTATTAGGTTCTCCTCCATTTTCACTTTGTATATATTTTACAAAGGCAATTTTTTTCCACTTTTTTATTTTAAAGGATAAAAAGGACATTATACAGATGTTTTCTTTTTCTCCCTCAAGGTTTCACCTTAGTTTGTATGAAAGAAAATCCATCATAATACGTATAAGATTGGAGAAGGAAATAAACTGGGTAGAAGTTTTAACCTATTTCTGGGATTAGTGAAGGCTGCAAAAGTATAGACAGAGAACATAATTCTTGTGTGACTAAAGAATACTTCTATAGTGTGAGTAAAAACAAAAAGTACTATAATGGTTTGAGCTGTGGACCCCAGAAAGTTACGTCCATGCAATAACCAATGTCCCAATGAATGTGACAGTATTTGGTAAAAGGGCTTTTGCAGAAGTAACTAAATTAAAGAACTTGAGATAATATCATCCTGGATTATCTGGGTGAGCCCTAAATACAAGGACTAGTGTCCTTATAGGAAATAGAAGGGGGAAGACAGAGGAGAAGGCAGTGTGAAGATGGAGGTCGAGATTCAAGTGATGTGGCCACAAACCAAAGAATCCAAGGGATTCTAAAAGTCACCAGAACCTGGAAGAGGCAAGGAAGTCTCTCCTAGTGCCTCCAAAGGGAACTTGGTCCTGCTAACACTTCATTTAAAAGCTTCTGACCTCCAGAATTGAGAGAATAAATTTCCATTGTTTTTATCCATGAAATGTATGGTAATTTGTTATGAAAGCCCTAGGATACTAATGCAAGTTTATAAGCTAATAAAATGGACCTCAATATTGAGTCAGCTTACAAAAAGAAAAATATGACAGTAAATTATTCTTAGAACTTAGAAATGTAGATACTAAGTGTAGAAATGTAATCACTGAGTGATTAAAGTTTGAGAGAGAGATAGAAGATGGTCCAAATCAAAATCATAGAAAACTCAACTATCATTATTGGGGGAATGCCCCCACATTCCTAAAGGATTACTGAAATAATCTCTTTCTGAAAAAACTAAGTGTTATTAGAGCATGCATGGGCTTTGAAAGGATTAGGGCTCTTTTGGGTGTTTTAGTTCTACATTTGATTTAAACTATTTTCTTAAAGTTTACATTAATTAATTTCAGAGGAAATAAATATTTAAAAGCTCATAAGGGTATAGAATTTCACATAAATTTGGTAAATAGTGAAGGTCAGTGAATGTTATCATTTGTGATTACTTTCCATAACTTGCCAGTACTATGTGAGAAAAGTATTAAAACTCACCTAAATTAAATGAATCACAAAACAAATCTAGCAAAAAATTTAAATCCTTATTAAAAATATGATTTTAATTTATTCAAATATAATTTATTTTTAACTCTCTTGTTGTATTGAGAACTCATAAAATGTGACCAAGTGTATAATGAAAAGCATGGGTGTTGTTCAGTGATTGTCTACCTTTTGCATATACATAATTCCAGGTTCAATCCCCAATACATCCTAAAAAAAAAAGAATAAAATTTTCAGTGTATGTATGAGAATAATTGAAAATTAAGGACAGATGAATATTTTTCTTTGCATGTATTAAGTGTACGTGTGCACTTAGTAAATTAGATTAGGATGTATTTTTCTAGAATTTTACAAATGCAAGAATTATTAAGAAGTCTCTATTTAAATCTCTCCTGTCCTGAAAGCCAAAATTATTTGGATTAAATGACTTGTCTACGACCACACAGAGGGTTTGCAGAGGTGAAACTAAACCCTAGGTAAACACACTTTCCCGTATCCTCTTTCAGCTTGAATCTTCAGTTGAACAGAAATAAAAAAGAAAGATAACCCTTTTTATATCTTTTTATAAAACTGAGTCTTCTAAAGGAAACAAATGTTATTACAGAACAATAATTGTGTCCCTTCTATTCAGGAACAAAAGACGCAATGTTGTTATGCCTAGAGTAAAAAGACATTTTAAAAGAAACTAATATGCACAACTAAAATACAATACAGAAAAATATGAATTGCTCTATGGGTACTCAATATCTGAAGGCTGCTCTAGTTCACTGCAGTATCATTATGGCATTGAAGAGTGTGGGAAAACCTTAAGAAATGCTGCTAGTATGACACTGATAAATGAGGGAAGGACATGTACATTTTCTCAGGCTGATAGGTTTTTTAACCCATCTTCAAGGCTACTTTACGGAAACAACAACCTTCTCTGCTACTAAAGATAAAGATTATATCTGACCCAAGGATGGACTTTAAATAATGGGGCCAGTTGTTTATAGGTATTTAGCATTGATTTTTTTCTGAGAAAATATAATTACAGTAGTTGAGAAATTCTTTCCCACCCTTATATCATTCATTTCTCACAGCCTAACCTACTTAGGCGTTATAGATTTTACCATCTGATTAGAGCATAAACCTTCATTCTTTCATCTAAACCTCCTTTCTTTCCTTCAGCTCACTCTCCTTTATCTACTGACCTCCATCAGGCCATATGTTCTTGCCTGGCTCCAAACAGCTTCTTGATAACAGCAAGCTGAAAATCAAGGCAAGGCAGCAGGAGCTTGTGGCCTTTCCTCGAAAGTTAGTATCAGATGTAGATAAACTGTGAATTGTCCCCGGAATCTGAACATCACTGTGTGACTCCCTAATGTTTTGGGAAGGACATCGGTAATTAGGCCAAATTCTTGCTTCTGCTTATAGAAGAGATCCACATTAATTTCTCTGCATGATTGGTGAGATGTGCAGTGATTGTTTCCTATACTTCAGTGTGACTTTCCATTAATATTTTATTTCTTGCTTCACAATTCAGCTGATTTTCACTGATTTTTGTGATTAAAAAAAATAAAATCTCTTCTTCATTTAATACTTTGCATCTATTTGTCATTTGATTTCATCCAAACCAAGTTCCCTGTTGCTTGTGCTATTTAGAGGAACCTTTAAAACATGACCAGTCATCCCTGGGGAAGAACTAACAAACCATTTTAAATCATGTGTGACATTGTTCATCAAACAGTAATCTAAATTGCATCTAGACATCATGGTACAAAATATATAATACTTGTAAGGAAAATTTTCAAAAAGTGATCTGCATTAGAACTTTAAATCTTTGGGGCAAACATAATAAATTGTAGAGGAACATTTTAAGTAATGATAATCAATTATTTATTGAATAAATTTGTAGTGAATTCAATTTAGATATTCATGGATTTTTAAAAATCACAGGGTGAATATTTTAACACTAACTCTAGCAATGATGCTCACGGGAGGATTATTTAATAGGGAGCAGCATCTTATATCAGTAAATCTAATTTTGAATGTTTAGGAAAGGTTAATAAGTGAGGGCAAGCAAAGAAAATTTATAATCATAGGACTGTGAAAAGAACTCAACAGTGCTGAGGATAAAAGTATTAGAAATCTAAAACTGTAAGCCACCTTGGTTAACTATGAACTATTAATTTCAGTTATTTTAAAACTAGCATCACATTGCATTCTTCTTTAGATTTTAAATGGTGAATCTCTCAGGGAGTGCTTAATGCATACTTGTAAAACCTCATGCCAACTTATTTCACGACCCATTTAACTTCATTCAGATTAATGATCTTTTTTTGTATACCATAACACAAAAATCAGTCACAAGAAGCAAGGAATTTGTTTGGAAGCAATATACCACCATTCAAAACACTGAGACGTTGAAGTGTGGATGGATAGATAGATAGATAGATAGATAGATAGATAGATAGATAGATAGATAGATAGATAGATAGATAGATAGATAGATATTAAGATGTGCATCTGTGTTGTGGAAACATCTTCTGATTGGATAACTCAGTGAAAAATTGGTTCATTTTCTTTAAGTTTATTTGCAACAATTTTTAGGAACCTGATTTATTGTGATGATAGAGATAAATTGACAGATAAATTGACAGTAGCACTGATCAATGCTACTAACCAATGGACAGATGGTATGTTCTATGTTTTGAAATGGCATTGAGGCATTGAGTACTGAAAAAGAGTTCTCAGAAATTTCTAATCATGAAATACGCTGTATGGCCATAAATGTCAAGATCATTGTTCGTTGTTCACTCTTGAATGCAACCTTGCTCTTACACAAATGGTTCAGTAAGTCACATTCCATGTTGGAATCCAAAGAACCAAGGATGTTTTTCTAGGAGCAGTCTAATATTTGAGTTTAAATTCCTCTTCTTACTAGGAAGCTAACTTTAATTATGAGATTATTTTTCTTCTCCATCTTTTCCTCATCATACAAGAGAATGTTGGATGCTATAACAATAACCTCGAAATCTCAGCTGATTAAAGAACATAGTTTTATTTCTCATTTATCGTAATTCCAACGGGGTGAGGTAGTGGTGGAGTGGAGCTTTGTCAGGGATTCTAACATCTTCAAACTAGTTATTCCACAGCCTCTTCACTTTAAATACTCTCCTGGATTCTCTGCATCCATCTCACAAACAAGATGAGGGCAAGTATTAGGAGGATCTGGATGGAAGTAACAAACTTAACTTCTTCCCATTTTTTCATTGTCACAAAAAATTCATTTAACCCCATGGATCACAAGGGAGCCTAGAGAATATAATTGTCCTGTGAGTACAGGAAGAAAAAAACAAATTTTGTAAATTAACAGCAGTATCTCTTAGACATGAACACATGCACAATGAATCATTTCAAAAGCCCTGCTTTCACTTATATTGCTAAATCTTTTATACAATGATATCGCCATTACAATAGACAGGATACTTACTAATTACCTTCAGATTTTTATTCACTGTTTATCACTACATTTCACAGCTTCTAGCAGTAACAATAAAAGATAACCTTCCTCCACCAGCCAGGAGCTACTTTAATTAAACTCACTTTGATTGAATAAATCCTGATGAATTTGGGAGCCTTAATCCTCAGTAAATCACTTCTAGAAAATTTGTATATTTACAAATTATTATCACTTTATGATGAAGAGCTCTCAAAGACTAGTTTCATATTCATGCTATATAAAAATATATATATACTAACTATATAGTTAGTTAGTTAGTTAAATTTCCTACAGAATTTTACCTGGACACCAAGGGCTCAATTTTAGCATAACTAGTAGTAAGATAACTGATATTATGTGCCACCTGATTCACATTTTTCAATCCAAAAGGACATTTATTATAAATTTAAGCAAGTCTCAGAACTTTATTTCCATTTTGTGATCAAGGGGATAGTGAATACATTAAATGGTACACTGAAGAAAAAAATCTTAGTAATTTGAATTCTCTCCAAAAGCAGATCATGAAATGCGAACTTGAGTACATTTGGTTTATAAGAAAGCTGAGTCTAGAAGTACAAGTGAGATAAAGGGCAAATAAAAGAAATGATGGTGAAAAGACAATGGAATTTATGTTAATTATCAAGTAACAGCTGCAGGCAACAGGGGAACAATTTCCCTGAGGATGCTCTGAGAAACCAAGTCAAATTATCTCTGAATTGTCCCTCAGGGAACAGGGAAGCTACAGTATTTATCTACTTATTCCCACCTACCCTTAGCATCCCAACAATTATTTATTGCTGATGGGCTCTGCCCAAGACAGGCACCAGAGTCACTATAAAAAGTCTTCAGGCAGTGTGACATATTGAATCTGGGTGGAGGGTATGTGCTGCCCATTGTAATGTTCCTTCATCCTTCTCATATTTTAGAAAATTTACCTAATAAAATGTTGGGGGAAAGGAAAAGAAATATTTCATATAAGATGGGATCTCTATGATATCCTCACATTTGCAATAATATTAATCTTTAGTAGTCATAATCTGAAAAATTTTGCAGATAGATATAATAAAATTTGTAAAATTTCAAAGTTCGATTGAGGATTAAATCATGTTCCCCAAAAAAGGTCTGTTCAGGTCCCAATCCCTGATCCTGACCCATTTAGAAATTGAAACTTTGAAGGCATTACTAGTTAAGGGGTGCCTAAACTGATGAGGGCCTTAGTCCAACATGGTTGTGAAGTCCTTGTAAGCAAAGGAAATTTGACAAGGAAAGATGTGCTATGGTAGTAGTCAGAAACTGGAAGGGAAAGAAGACACCACCAGGTGCATTGTACCATGATAGAAAAACCCAAGGTATCCCAAAGTTTGCCAGCCAGCCAGGATATACTAAAAATAAAATAAAATAAAATAAATCTTCTAGCCTCTGAAATAGTGAGCCAATAAATTCCTGTTGTTAAACCAACTGATTGTATGGTATTTGTTTTAGCTGCTAGGACACTAATACAGATTCTAAATTTGTTCATAGGTAATTAATTGCTAAATAGACAAAATGAGTCTTCAGATCTCTTTAAAATACTTTTTAAAGTGAAACATTATATTTATGGCATTTAAATTGCCATTATAATAAGATCTACTCAAAACTTAAAGAGAAATAGACAAAAGCTCTTTGAAATACATAATAAGCTCATGTCATGGATAAATTTTCTATCTTTACAAATATTTAAATTAAATTCATGTTTTGGATATGTGGGTGGTTATATCACGTAAGCTTGAGATGGATACATTGATATATTCCATGTAATGTCAATTAGATAGGAAAACTTGCATGCAGTCCTTGGAAAAATCCTCATATGTTACATCAAACAGTTACTTGTCATGTGTTCTGGGCTTTATTATCTAAATATTTGGACCTTGACAAAAATCCAAAGACTAACTAAAACCTGCTCTTGCTCCTCCTATCTTACTAACAAAAAAATTCTGAACTCTGAAGAACTAATGAAAAACTATCAGAATCCAATAGTACTTATGAAAAAGTCTGAATCTAGAAGTGAACACTTGGATCTGTAATTATATGTGAGAAAATTGGAAAACTGCAAGAGATTTTAAAATAGGTTTCTACCCTAATTTGGTGATAATATCTGCAGCATATTTTTTATAGCTTTTTAAATAAAATATATTAAATAGTAGGCCAAAGTTGGTAATCTGTACATTGAGTTTAATTCCAGAAGGAGGAAGATTTTTGTTGTTGGTTTTATTTAGTTTTAAAACACTACATCCTTCTTTACACCACTCTAAACAAGAAAGGACAGTAGGGTCAGGTTACTTTTCAGAATGTTTGGTATCCAAGGACTGTGACTTTCCACTGCTAATACTGACGTGGTCCTTTCTTCCTCCTCCCATGGGGTTAGAAAAGGAAGTTAAACAGGACCATCGCCCAAGAAAGAAAGTATGGTATTCATTCATTCTCTCTCTCACTCTCTTTCCCAGTCTCTCTATCTCTCTCTCTCCACCTCTCTCCTTCTCTTCCTTTTTTTTTTTCATTTATTTCTCTCCCTTCTCCCGCCCCGCCTCTCCAAGTTGTCTACTCTCTGTGTACATTCACTGTGTGTTCTTCTGTGACCCCATCTATCCTTATCAGTGGCACTAGGAATCTGTGTTTCTTTTTATTGCATCATCTTGCTGAGTCAGCTCTCCGTGTGTGTGGCACAATTCCTGGGCAGGCTGCATTTTCTTTCCAACTGGGCGGCTCTCCTTACAGGGTGCACTCCTTGCGTGTGGGACTCCCCTACGTGGGGGACACCCTGTGTGGCATGGCACCCCTTGTGTACATCAGCAATGAGCATGGGCCAGCTATACATGGGTCCAGGAGGCCCAGGGTTTGAACCACAGACCTCCCATGTGGTAGGCGGACACCCTATCAATTGGGCCAAGTCCTCTTCCCTCTCTTCCCTTCTATTGGCAATAAGGCTAAAGAATGGCCTGTTAAAGGATGGGAAAATAACCTTATTTGCTGTGCCTTAAGAACACAATCTTCATATTTTCCTCTTCATTTCACTTATTTCATTGACATTGATGGACGTAGCTTTTTCCTTCTGTGGCATTGTAAATCTAGAGACCTCAAAATGGATGTTGGGCTCTGTATGGGCATGTGCGCGCACACTCATGTGTTTGTGTTTGAGGGATAGAGTACAGATAGAGCTAACCTTATATATTTCTTTCTTTCTAAACATTTTCTTGTTCACTTAGGAAAAAGAAGCGCTCAATTTATTTCTGATTAATTTATTAGATTATTAAGTAAGAATTAGATGTGAGGCTCAAGTCTTGATAAGAAATCAATGTTTAACTTGCCTTGAGTATTTCCTTTGCTCCTGTGATTCTGGAATCTTGTGGGGAGGAGAAATAACTGGCAGGAGAAAGATTAATTATTCATGAGTTCTTTGGACTCTATACCATTGCAGTCTAGTCAGGGTTTATAACATTATGCAACCAATTGCCTAAATTTAGTCCTCTCATTACTGACAGCATCAATTTATATTTCTAAAATCCCTTATCAAGATTTATATATGATGTGTTAGAAAGAGGAAAAATAATATATATGTTTTCAAATGATAGGCCCATTATTATTAAATGTTTCTATTGCTTTTAACGTCTCTGGATGTGTGATGTATCTTAAAATGAATGGGTTTTATACGAAAAGTGTCCTGAAGTTTTTGGGAGTAAATAAAAAACTCATATACCTTATAGTTTAACAGTGCTTTGAAACCATTGAAACTCCTATGTCATGATTGACCATTTAATCAATCCCAAGAATAACTTTGAGGATGTGAATCAGGTTTTATGATATTAACAAACAAATTAACTTCCTCTGCTTAGATGCTTTCAAAGGTGGTGATTGTTATTTTGCATTATTTTTAGATGCAGTTGACAGAAAATTTAATGTACACAGGCTTATTCGTATTGACTTATGTAACTGAAAGGACCAGGGAATATCTGGCTTCTGGCTCAATCAGCATCTTGAGAACTTGACTTCTTTCAAGTTCTCTGCCCACATCCCTGTTGCCTACATTCTCAGGCTCCATGTGGTGCAAAATGACTGTATCTCACCTGGTTTAAGCTGAATAGAAAATGAGTGTTCATTAGCAGTAACATTCAAAAAGAATTTTATTTTAATTGGACTAAGTTGAACATGTACCCACTCTTGAACTACTTTCAGAGTTCAAGGCCAAAGGCACGTAAGATTGTGATTGAACTATATGGGGTCACACATTCCTACCTGGGGCGCACATCACCTGAAATGCAGAGAATCAAGACTCGGGAGATGTTCTGAAAAAAATAAATACAGATATGTGTATAACTATGTGGACATATACAAACATATGTACATTCTATATACCTATATATTGCATATATTATATATCAATTATATATCAATTGCATGTATATTTAAAAATAGCCTACTTTGAAAGTCTTTTGGTGTAAAAAATAAAATCATCTAAAAACATGAAAATATGAAGCAGTATGAAACTGGAAATTGGAAAATTTAGAAACCTGTGAAGGAGTATAAACTCAGAGCCAAAGCACTGTTCACCTGAGGAACAGTGGGAAAGGCATACCGATTGTCTCTAAATAGACATAAAATATAATTGAGGAGGGCTTTCACATTTAAGACAAAAATGTTCTAAATTTAAAAGAAGTCAAATGGTTACATTATTTTCTATTTTCTATCTTCCCAACTAGATAAAGGCACCTGGACAAAAATTTGTATTAATTTCCTTTGAGTGTCACACAGATGAAATGACATCCTTGATCAATGAGGGACTAGCTAATGGGGTAGAAGCATAATGCCTCGATGTCACAAAATAGAAGCTAGCTTTCCTAGAAAAAAGGGATGAATGATTTTTAAAAATACATCAAGTTTAACAAAAGAATGTGAAGTGCATCTGCTTGTCAGCCATCAGTTTTATCACTTTTATAAAGTAGATACTTACACATGCTTTTTCTCAGTACCCTTAAATTATCATAAATATTAATAAAAACAAAACTGATACACTTTAAAGACAGATTAAACTCTCCTGGTCTAGACTTTTACCTTGTCTTGAAATGTGAGAATTTCAAAAGTTGAAGAGGCAAATCATTAACACTAAATGAAGAATTACATGATAATATGCCAATCTTTATAAAACTATGAGTTTCTCAAACTCCAGCAAACAAACACCACCAATCACATAGCTTGCATGTATTGAAATGCCTTTGACTCTATATTATTGCTGTGGAAGAAGATATACTTCTTAGAATGCATCCACCTCACAATCCCTATTCTGAGACTTTCCTCTCTCCCACATCCTTGTATAAACTCTCTCAGGAAATTAGGTTGCATGGGTACATTGAATGCAAGAATTTAACCCCAGGCAAAGGCTACTTGAATTTATCTAATACAGACTTCATTAATCCAGAGGCTTTATCTGTCTTTTCTTGTAATTTCCCAATGTAAAATGGTAGTCCGTGGTACATAGTAGCTAAACTATTATTTGTAGATATGGAAAGAATGAGTAATCAAATGAATGACAGGAAGAATAAAGGAATGGCTCAGGTTAAAACACATTCTCAAGTGTGACAAATCTGGTTCTTTCTCACTAGATTTCATATTTGAATCCCAGACACCATGACAGGTTTTAAGAGTTATATTGGAAATCATGTAACTTCTAGCTGGGAGACATGAAGCATAGTAAAGTAGAGAAAGTCAGCCTGCAAGGGAAAATAAGGCATCAAGAAACCCATACCCACACTCTCTAGTTCCTCGGGGTCAGTTGTTTTAGAGGCTGAGCTGTACTTTCATCCCTTCGGTTCTTCAAGGTCCTTGTATTGTTGTAGAATTTGAGAGAGGTTCAATTATTTGCATATAGAGAGGCCAGGACTCAGGAATGATTTTGAGAAGGAAAAATTTTTTATTGACGGCCAGCTGGACTCAAGAGCTTTCTGTTTCAGTCCCGAGCCCTCAACAAGATTTTTGAGTCCCTTTTATACAGAGAGGAAAGGCCAAATGGTCCTTTTGTTTCAGTTCTCAATAGGCTTAAATTAGCATATATCTTCCACATCCTAGGTAAGCTTTTAGCATGGACTTCATACATTCTAGGTAAGCTTTTAGCACATTTGGTTTGCATTTTCCCTGAATATTCAAAGTCTATAGAGTTTGCATTGATAAACTGTTTCCTGGGACTGGAGTCGTTGCCATGGTCACCAAGGGCAGGACTGCAGCCCCCCATCATCTCATACCCACAAGTCAGGACAGACAGCCTAGGTTAGGGTTATCTCCGAAGAGACAAAGAGCCTCCCACCCATAGCCCACATCAGTATATGCTTCTGATTTACTTCTCTTTTTCTTTTGGAAAAGGCTAAATATATTCTGTTCCTTTGCCAACAATAGATTCCTAATGCATATGACAAAGTCATTTTCATATATATTTTAGTCCAACTTTGCCTTCAGCACACAAAATAACATGATTAATTTTCAGCTTATAGATATTATATTTGTGCTTTGATTTTAACAGCATGCCTCCTCTTCTAGACAAGTTCTAATTCTTACATCACAAACATAAACAAGGAGAAATTCCTGAGTTGCTCTAGCAGAAATTAGAGGTATAAAAAGCAGCCATGGGGAAGAGGATTTGGCTTAATGGATAGAGCATCCACCTACCACATGGGAGGTCCCGGGTTCAAACCCAGGGCCTCCTGGCCCATGTGGTGAGCTGGCCCACATGCAGTACTGATGCACCCAAGGAGTGCAGTGTCATGCAGGGGTGTCCCCCATGTAGGGGAGCCTGATGAACAAGGAGTGCGCCCTGCAAGGAGAGCAGGGTGAAAGAAGTGCAGCCAACCCAGGAGTGGGGCCGCACACACGGAGAGCTGACTAGCAACATGACACAACATAAAGAGATACAGATTCCTGGTGCTGCTGACAAAAATACAAGCGGACATAGCAGAACACACAGGGAATGGACACAGAGAGCAGACAACGGGGGGTGGGGAGAAGTGGAGATAAATAAAAATAAAATAAAATAAATCTTAAAAAAAAAAAAAGAACCCATGGCCCCTGAGAGATGGAGTGGGCATCACCATCCCAGATCCTCAGGATTGGGGAATGAACGAGGGAATAGAGTAGACTTACTGTTACTCTACTATAGACTTACTGTGCTTCTAGCAATGGAAGAACTTATATGATAAACATGGAAGCAGTGGCCACTGGAGGTTCTGAGGGAAGGGAAAGAAAATTAACAGGTATAATTTGGGGGCATTCTCGGGACTTGGGAATTGTCCTGAATGATATTGCAATGACATATACAGACCATTGCCATAACTTACAAAATTGTGCAGGAGAGAGTGTAAACTACAATGTAAACTATAATCCATGCTTAGTGGCAATGCTTCAAAATGTGTTCATCAATTGTAACAAATGTACCACACTAATGAAGGATGTTTTTAATGTGGGAAAATGTGGGAGTGGTAGGAAGCGGAGCATATGGGAATCCCCTACATCTTTTATTAAACATTTATGTAATCTAAGTAGCTTTTTAAAAAAATAAAAATACATTAAAAAAAAAAAGAAGCCAAGGGAAGTGGGCCAGTAGCCCCACCAGTGAATTTTGTTTAACAGAACGACCAAGATGACATACTATTCTATTCACCGAAGTCATTAGGAATATTCCAGTGAAAGGAAAACGAGCATTCCTTATAAGCTCAGAGGCAGCCCTCCTCTTCAGGCCAGGGCTGACGACTGGAGACACATTCCCAGAATGGGCTCATTCATGCCCATGGTAATGACGGGCCCCAAAGTAGTGGAGGCCAGCTGGCAGCAGTTAACTACCAGAAGCCAGGAGGCTGCAATTACCTTAACAACCAACAAGGTCAGAGGAGTAATCTGTGGGGGATATGATGGGGATGATTAATAGATGATGGTGTCCCTAAGGGTAAAGTCGATGGGCAGTTATCAAGGGCTGTGTTCCATGTTTACAATAAATAAAAGCAAGAACAGAGGCTCAGGAGACAGCTGTTGGGCAGTCATCCATGGAAATCATGATCTCTTGTCCAGTTGCCAGAATTGAGTCAATTTTCACATTCAAACTCACTGACTTAAAAGGTGGCAAGAACCCCAGAGAGAAAGACCCTGGAACAACTGGCAAGTATATACTGCGATGATTCCTACAGTCTTTCTTGGGTGGCTGTACAGTGGGGAAAGAGAAGTAGCCAAATGTTTTAAGGATTGCATTGATATCTGAATGCACAATGTATCATCATTGTCCTGTTGTTAGGAGTGGGAAATTTGAGGAACCAGGCAATAAATGGTGTCCTTGGTAAAATCAAGTTCACAATGGACTCACTAGGTCTGCAAACCTTTCTGTAAAATTGAAGTGAATATTCTTGCCAGTTGGAGAAACCTCTACAATGGACATTTGGCCTACGGAATATGAGCTATCATAGTGGAGAAGGCCATGTAGAACTCTCAGAATGACTTAGATAATAAATTAAAAAACAATTTTGTATATAGGCAGAGGTGGGGGGGCAGCAGGCACCACCATTAAATACCCAATAGAGGCAGAAGTGGTGTTCTACATAATTTTTCTTTTTAATTTGTCAGTATTAGCCCTACATAAACCATAGGGTAACTAGAAACAAGGCTGACTTATCCATTAGACAGACTAGACACAGTGTCCAGAGCCCATTATACTTTTGAAGGCTCATGAAAATGTGTTAAGTTTAATTTAAAATCATAAGGAAAAGGAATATAATAATAACAAATCTAAGTTGTCTTATAACAACACAGACAGAAAATAAAGTTATAATATTACTCTATGGAAGACGGTATTTTACAAAGGCAAAAGTGCACCGGCTCATTAAAGTTATAATGTGACCCTGCCTGGAGTATACTTTAGGCTACCAAATTCTCAGTTAACTAATAGCCCTAATCTCAGCCACAGTCCTTGTCCTGGTTTGAGTATTTTTGGACCCCAGAAAATCCTGTTCTTAAACAAACCCATTCCTGTGCCTCTAAACTTATTTTATGAGGGATGTTTTGGTCAGATTCAGTTAAAGGAATTTTTTATTAAATTGCATTTGATTACCTTGCAGGATTCAGGGATGGTCCGAAACCTCTCACTGGGGTCCTATATAAACAGAGGAGAAGCAAGCAGAGCTGATATTTTTTACCCTGCCATGTGAGAGAGGACTCCAGGATCACCTACAGCTACACCTACAGCTACAGAGGAATCCAGAGACATACTGAAAGGCTGGATTCAGCAGAGCAGCCCAAAGCTGAAGAGATAAGCCATATACCTGATCACCCACAGCTGAGCTTGGAGAGGAATTAAGCCTGGAGGCAAAATCAGAGACCAGCAGCCATTTTGCCTTACCATAAGGCAGGAGTCCAGGATCACCAGCAGCTGACCTTTGGTGAGACAGCATCTCTGAAGATGTCTTGATTTGGACATTTTCACTGCCTCAGAACTGTAAGATTTTACCCAAAGAAATTCCCATTATAAAAGCCAACAC
Source organism: Dasypus novemcinctus (assembly GCF_030445035.2). Classification (NCBI taxonomy): domain Eukaryota; kingdom Metazoa; phylum Chordata; class Mammalia; order Cingulata; family Dasypodidae; genus Dasypus; species Dasypus novemcinctus. Next base: position 29,612,767 of record NC_080687.1, read on the forward strand.
ATTTCTGGTACTATGCATAAGCAGCCTGTGGCAAAGTGAAACAGTCCTGATGTAGTATCATTGCTTCAGCAGATTAATAAGGACTCTCATTCATGATGCAAGGCATTGTTTGGTGAATACTTTATTTTCCATTTCTACTAGAAAAGAGGATCAGAAACAGTTTGCATTCATGCAGGATGGACAAAAACATTTTTTTTTTTTTTTTGCAATTTTCCTCAACATTATGTTAATTATCTTATCCTCTATCAAAATATAGTCCTAAGAGCTCTGGACTTTTGGACATGCCACATGTCAATACCCTCATTCAATACATTTTTGTATCCTGCTAATTTAACAGACAAGCAAGAGATTGTCAGTATGCTGGAGGTACTCCAGATGATTGGAGAAAAACTATATAAAGATTCAGGGACCTGTCTCAGTTTTTTATAATGTAAACTGGTCAAGGTTGTATCCATGTTTTGTCTCCAAAATAAAAGACACATACTGTACCTATCCCTACAATAAAGAAGGTAGACATTCTTGGGTTCAGGAGCCAACACATTATGTAGCTGGGAATACTCCTCTGGTCTATATGCCAAGTGGAACAAGAGGCTGCCAACTTTAAATGGGGCCCAGATCAGGAAATAGCTCCAGAGCAGGTCCACACTGAGGTATAAGCAACACTGTCCCTAAACATAGAATCTGGAGGACTCTTTGGTGTTGGAGTTGTTACTTGTAGGAAAAGATACCATGTAGGGCTTACAGTAAGACCTAATAGGAGAAAAAATTTAGGTTCCTGACATTATGGAGCAAGGTCATGTCATATGTAGCAGAGAATTTTATGCCTTTTAAAAAGCAGCTCCTGGCACATTAATGACTCCTTTCATAATAATACAATTGACCATGGGGCACAAAGTGACCATTTTTGTGAAACTGGTCACTAATTGTGCGTTCTCAAATGTACCAAGTTGTTATGTTGGATGGGCTCAGCTGAAAATTATCATAAGATGGAATCGTTGCATCCAGAATCAAGCCTAAACATTGCTAGAGGGTAATAATAAGCTGCATGTGTAGGTTTTCCAGACCCCCATATTCTGAAATAGTTGCACCAATGTACTTGCTAAGGTTGTACTTGTGGCTAAATGGGCAGGTCTCACTGATCAGGTAAAGGAGAGGAAAAATCTTAAGTTTGATTTATAGATCTGTTGTTTCATTATATGTGTACGAGCAAAATTTGGATGGAGGCTGCATTTTCAGAAGTGGTTTTGAAAACAGTGGAAAGGCAAAGTGATGAAAATGGGGTGAGGAGTGAGTGGTACACGTGGTCATTCCCTTTGTGTAGAAGATGATGTAGCCCCAGGTAAGGTTATATATAGTTTCCTGGTCAGAAATCAATGGTTTGGATGAATGATCAGGGGCCTGGAAGGAAAAGAACTGGAATATTGGAGACAAGGAGTTCTCAGGTTGACATGTGTGAATAGATATTTTGGTGCCGAAAAAATGTGAAGATTTTTGTATCATACATTAAGGTCCATCAGAAAGAACCCACCATGGAAGAGGCATTGAACAATAAGTAGAAAAATTAACTGGTCAACTGACAATCTCAGCCTTTGTCACTGGCCACTTTAGAACATGTACTGCACAAAAATGGAATTTTTACGGGGGTCAAGATGGAGGGTGCATATGGTTCCACAGGAAGTCTTAACTAGCTACTACTACTTCTGAATATCAAATCATCAATAACAGACACCAATGCCAGGTGCCAGTATGGCACCATATCTTAAGGAGACTAACAAAACAATTGGTAATATTTTGGCTATATTAGGTTCCTTCAATCTTGAAAGGTCCAGTGACCTGTTTTGACCTATTCTGGGAATGGGTTCACCTTCCTGCCTGTAGAGGAGCCTCGGCCATTACCACTCTCAGTGGGATTATGAAATGTTTAATCTATATTTATGGATCTCACTCAGCATAACATTTGACAAGTGGGCCTGCTTCAAAGAGAAAAAAAAGTTGGGAGACTAGGCCTGTGACCACAGGGGCCAATGTTTGTATCATAAACAGAACCAAGAACAACCGACTGAAAAAAATCAGTGAAACAGCTTTCTAAATGCATGGCTGAAAGCTAGCTCAGAGGCAACACTAAAAAGATAAATTGCCATCTCTGAGGATATAATATCCGCATTAACTATGAAACTTCTCCTGATAAATGCATATCACAGAACAAGGAATGGAAGAAACGGTGGCCAACTTACCATCGTTCTTATTGACCCAAGGAGGATTTTTGCCTTTATATACCTGTAACTCTGGGCTAGGCAGAGTTGGAGGTCCTAATCCTCGGGTAGGAGTAACAGGGAACACAACAAGCTTCTGTGTTCCAAGTTCATCACTTTCGTCAATCACATCAATCACAGATTTTAACAGTCACCCTAATTAAGGCCTATTTTTGAGATATGCAGGATTCCTTTGACTTAGGCCCAAGGAATTTTTTTCAGCCTGGCCAAAACTTTCTTAAATCTGTACTGTAGTCCAAAGCTTTTCTTACCTAACACTCCTTTACCTCCCTAACTCAATCACAGGGGACAGACCTGAATTACAGTTAAAGTCTCTCACCCACTCTCTCACCTTTCTTTCTATTTTTAAAATTTATTGAAATATATCACTCATACATAAACATATGTAATAAATGTATAATAGTTGTCAACTTAGAAAACAAACATATATAACATCAAACAAACATATATAGCATCTCACCCTACCACCACTAATTTGCATAGTTTTAAACCTTTTGAACTAATGATTAAAGAGCATTGTCAAAATATTACTACTAAACAAAGTGTTTTTCCCCTAACCAATACAGTTATTATTATCTTTATATCATTTATATATATGAACATACATGAACAATTAAGTGTATAGTAAAAGTTGTGAACTTACAAGGCAAACATGCATAACATCATACAGGGGTCCCATACATCAACCCTCTATCAAACCTTGAATTGTCATCAGATGTTTGTTACAAACTATGAAAGAACACTGTCAAAATCTTACTACTAATCAAATTATTATCTTATATTTGGTGTGTTTTTCCCACAACCCACCTTATTATTATTTTTTAAATATGTTTTTTATGACAGAAATTGTAAACTTATAAAACAATTATGCACATGTGCAGAATTCCCAAAAAACACCCTTTCATCAACACACCACAATGTGGTGTGTCATTTGCTACAGATAAAATAATATCATCTAATTATTGCCTTGTTCATAGTGTACATTTGGCTCATATTTTCCATACTGCCTCAGTATCAACACAGCACATCTTTTGCATAGAAGAAATAATATTATATTATCACTACTAACCTCAGTCTATAGGTCACTCCAGCTGTATTTTTCCCATGCTTCTGCACACTCCCAACACCCTGCAGTAGTGATATACATTTGTTCTAGCTAACAAAGGACACTCTTGTGTCTACCATCAACCACAATTCTCACCCACCTCTTGGTTTACTGTGCTATGCAGTTCCTAGATTATTCTCAAGCATTCTGTCAATTGGTATTTACATAACTAGACTGCCATTTTCAGTCACATCGCCATTTATAAACTAGTTTTTACTCACTGTTTTACCATCCACTCTATACATTTCCACACATTTACAGTAAAGCTAATTAAAACTTCTACATGCATTAAACATTAATAATCCACTCAGTCCTCCTCTTACCTGCTTTAAGAATCCACCACCTACCACCAGGTCTTGAAGATATTTTCCAAGAATTTCTTCTAGAAGTTTTATAGTTCTTGCTTTTATTTTTAGTTTTTTTATCCATTTTGAGTTAGTTCTTGAATATTGTGTGAGATAGGGGTCCTCTTTCCTTCTTTCAGCTATGGATGTCCATTTATTTCAGCACCATTTGTTAAATGGATTGTTCTGTCTGAGCTGTGTGAGTTTGACAGGCTAGTCAAAAATCACTTGACCATAACTGTGAGGGTCTGTTTCTGAGCCATAAATTTGGTTCCATTGGTCTGTTGAGTCTGTCCTTAGGCCAATAACATGTGGTTTTTACCACTTATAGGTAGGTATTATGATTTAAAGCCCAGAGATGAGGCTTTACTTTTCCTTTTTATGATGTTTCTGGCTATTTAGGACTTCTTATACTTTCAAATAAATTTAATGATCGTGTTTTCGAATTTTTCTTTAGTGCTTGTGGAATTTTTATTGGGATTGCATTAACTCTTTATATCAATTTGAGTAGAATTGACATCTTAATGATATTTAGTCCTCCAATCTATGAGCATGGAATGTTCTTCCACTTATTTAGGCCTTTTTAAATTTTTTTTTAACATTGAGTTGCAGTTTTCTGAATACAAATGCTTTACATCATTTGTTAAGTTTATTGCTGAGTATTTGAGTTTTAGCTGTCATATTTTATTTTCAGCACTCTTTTGACACTTTTAGTTACTTTTGTTGATGTAATCTTCATTTCTAGACTCTCTTCCAGGCCCCTGTCTCCTGTCTTTTCTTTTCAGGCTCTAGCACACCCTTTAGTATTTCCTGAAAATCTGGTGTCTTGCTTAGAAATTCTCTCAGTTTCTCTTTATTTGTGAATATTCTAATTTTGCCCTCAATTTTGAAAGACAGTCTTGCTGGATGTAAGATTCTTGGCTCGAAGTTTTTCTCTTGTGATATCTTAAATATATCAGACCACTGTTTTCTTGCCTCCATTGTTTCTGATGAGAAATCAGCACTTGATCTTATTGGATATATGTTATGCATTGCTTTTCTCTTGCTGCTCTCAGGATTCTCTCTTTTTCTTTGGCCTTTGACATTCTGATGAGTATGTGTCTTGGCATTGGTTACTTGGATTTTTTCGGATAGGAGTACATTGTGCTTCTTGAATAGGGATATCTATGCCCTTCAATAGGGTTGGTAAATTTGCTACCATTATTTCTTTAAATATTCTTTCTGCCCCTTTTACCTTCTCTTCACCTTCTGAACACCCATGACACATGACATATGTTTGCATGCTTTTTGCTGTCATTTAGTTCCCTGAGTCCTTGTTCAATTTTTTCCATTCTTTTCTTCATCTCTTCTTTTGTATGTTCACTTTCAGAGGCCATTTCTTCAAGCTCACCAAACCTTTCTTCTGCCTCCTCAAATCTGCTATTATATGATTCCAATGTTTTTTTAAATTTCATTTATTGCACCTTTCATTCCCATAAGATCTACTATTTTTCTATGTATGCTTTCAAATTCTTCTTTGTGCTCATCCAGTGTCTTCTTAATATCCTTAATCTCTTTAGCCATCCCATTGAATTTATTAAGAAGATTTGTTTGAATATCTATGAGTAGTTGTTTTAACTCCTTTAAGTCATCTGGAGGCTTATCTTGTTCCTTTAACTGAGCCATAGCTTCCTGTTTCTTGATGTGGATTGTAATTTTTTGTTAGTGTCTTTGCATCTGGCTAGAGTATTTTTTCTGGGTGCAGTTTTTCTCTCTAGTTTAGGGCTTCCTATTGTTTCTTCCTTACTGGTTATGCAGTAGGAGCCAAGCATGTAGTTGGTGCTGTGACCTGTGGAGTCTCAATCTGCCCTCATTGCACCAGGTACCAATGAAGATTCTTCCAACTTTCGCATTTGCCAGGGGTAGGGACAGAGTCACAGCTATGTGGAATAATCCATGTACAGGCCTAGACTGTAGTTGCCTAGAGAGACTGATGAAGCTTCACTTCCCTTTCTCCCCTATCTGGTGCAGGGATTGACCTGTAGGTATGGGCAGCAATCTATGCAGTGCGGGTCCTAAGATGACTGCAGTTGCCCTGGTAGACTTCTGATTTTCAGTCTATGCCAGCCAAAGTTACCTGCAGTTACCTGTATAAGCTGGTGCAGGGCACCTCATCCTCTTCCCTGCCAGAGGCGGGCCTGAAGCCTAGATGGCTGCAGGCTGATCTGTGTGAAAGAAACTGTCAGCCTGGCTTCCCCTCAGGTTTGGGACAGAGTCAGAATGGTGGCTACTGGCCTCTTTCTGAACATTTCATCCAGGGAGGAGATGTGGCTCCAGTAGTAGCACATGGCCTCCCACTTGGGAGGTCCTGGGTTTGGTTTCAGGAGCCTCCTATAGAAAATAAGAAAGAACAAACAACAAGCAAAACAATGAAGCAAACAATGAGCAAAAACAAGGAGCAAACAACGAGGAAAACAGAAGAGGGAGACAACCCAGGGGAGCCAATGAGGCTCAGTGGTTGAATGCTGGCTTCTCTCATAAAAGGTTATGGTTCAATCCCCAGTCCTAGTACCTGAAAAAAAAAAAGGAAAAAAAAAAGGAAAAGAAAAAAGAAAAGAAAAAAACATTTCCTTCAATAAAATTTCGGGCATCTAAATCTGTCTTGATGTCTACTTCTTAGAGAACTAAATCAATTGCAAAAACATAAATCAGTAATTTTTCCTTAAATAAGAGTAACATATTTTCTACTTTACTGAAAGTAAGCAAAAGAGATAAATCTTTAATTAAGCTAATAAATTTGGAAGCAGAAATGTGATGAAGCTTGATCTGATAATGAGAGAAACATAGTCAGGTTTCTGGGTGGAAATAAGGGTATATTTTAGACAAATTTTCATTATTCTAAAGGGGAATGCATCTTCTATATTGGAGAAATTCTTCAACATTGCTCAATATCTTAAATGTGGATTAGTAGAAATCAGAGAAATTAGTTCACTTAGTGTTGGAATTTTTCCTGATGGGTGCTATAAAATTATAAGACAAGAGAGTTTTGTCTGGAATTATAAGTAAATGACTCATGGACTTTTAGCTCCATAAGGAAAGAAGTGATGAAAAGAGAAGCATAATGGATGATAAAAGTAGAAAAGTTGGAGTGATAGCAAAAAGGTGGAGTCTGAAAGATCAAATCCCACCCTTCCCTAACACAAAACAAAAACTGGGCATAATCTGTCAGAATCAGCTTTTTCTAAACTCTGGGAATTAAATGAAAGCTTTCAGCACATTTCTTTTCTTTTCTTTTTTTTTTCTTTGCTTTTTAAAAAAAGTAATCGGCTGATTCCTAGTAAGAAGAGAGACCTTTGTGGAGTTTTGACTTACAGAAGTCCCACTCTCCAATTCCCAGGTCAGTGGTAGTCTTGAAAATAATAGCCTACATACGTGCTACTAAAGGAAGCATAATGGGCCTCCTTCACACAGAGTTGTAACTGGTTATTTTTCTGACCTGTTTGGTGGTTGTATGGAAAACAGGCTAAACAAGTTTTTTTATAGTGAGCTAATGCTAAAGCTTCTTGTTGGGCGGCATTTGTAAAAAATGTTTACAGGAAACTGCCTTAGATTGAGTTTGCAAAAGGCAATATATAACAATTGAAGCAAACAATAGATTACCAAAATGATTGAGAAGAAAGGCTGGGGAATGAGATGGCTATAGAATTTAGAAAAGCTCCCACAAATTCCTGACAATTTAGAAGACCACACATATTCTCACGGTTATCCACATACTCAGGAAAGAACTTCTGCTACCTCCAGGTTCTATGGAAGCAGAAAGTTAATGTTAAGGCAGAGTTGTAAACTGCCTGACTGAGTGTTGAAGTCACGCCCCAAAACACAGAGACCCTCATCAAAGATTGGAGAATTTTTGGTTTCAACCGTTGAAGGAAATATCTGCCTGATGATTAGGCAACCACTAAGCTAAAGAAACAAGGGCTTCATGAACCACGCACAATAAAGAATAGAGGCTTAACAGAATTAGTTAAGAAAAGTCACTATATGAACAGCAATATCTACAATAAGTAGCAACAATAAAAATTGGGGAGAGAGGTGAGATATGATATCCAGGTTTGTCACATTATAATATTCAAAATGTCCAGTTTTCACAAATAAAAACATGAGGCTAGAAAATAAATAAAAACGTGGTCCATTCATAGGAAAAACAAAAATCATAGAAATTGCCAGAGGAAGTCCAGATATTGAACATTCTAGACAAAGGTTGCAAATCAACTATTTTAAAGATGTTCAATGAGCTAAAGGAAACTGCTTATAGAAGTAAAATAAAGTATGAGAATGATATCTAACCAAATGGAGAATAATGATAAAAAATTTTAGAAATTATTTGGAAAAAAACCCAGAAATGTTACAATTGAAAAGTACAATAACTGAAAGGAAAATTCACTAGAGAGGCTCAGCAGCATATGTAATCAGGCAGAATAAACAAACAACAAACTTGAAGATAGATCCATTCAGATTATCCTGTATAAGTTACAAAAAGAAAAAAGGATAAAGAAAAATGAAAAGTTTGAGAGACATGTGGGACACCATCAAGTTTATCAACTTATATATCATGGAAAACCAAATGGAGAGGTAAGAGAAAGGGACAGAAAGGATATCTGAGGAAAGAATGGCTGAAATGTTCCAAATTTGATGGGTAAAATTAACCTACACATCCAAGAAGCTGAACAAACCCCAAATAGGATAAAACTACTCAAATACATTCACAATCCATTAAAAAGATATGACAGCTATAAAAATATATATGTACCTAATAATAGGAGTCAAAAATATATTAAGAAAAAAAGACAAAACTTAAGGGTGAAAGAGACAATTCAATTAAATAGTTGGAGATTTCACTGGCTATAGATCAAAAAGAAGGGTCAAGTCTCTCAGAGTCACACAGAGAAACACATTAGATCATAGGCTAAACCAAGCATATGGGGAGCAAATATTATAGTGGACCTGGTGACTATGCTTTCATAATATTATATGGGTGGTGCTGTAGAGGTTAGTCAAGTGAGACTAGGGATTAGGAAATTTGTATTTGATATTTGCAGGAGGGCAAATCCAAAGGGATGCAGGGAGGAAAGGGAGATTTTGTTATTTTGTGTAAACAGGGGTCAGGGTGGCCATTAGGAGACCTAATGGCAGTGTTTAAACATTAGGACAATGCAAAAGCCCCTTATGTTACTAATTAAAGGGTTATAGATGCTAAGGCAGCTTGAGAGTCTGAAAATAACCTATTTGTTTCTTTTCTTTTTTTTTTTAAGGAAGTACCAGGCAATGAATCCAGGACCTGATATATGGGAAGTAGGCCCTCAACTACTGAGTTATATCCACTCCCCAATGATATTTGGTTTTTGTCATTTCTTTATTATTTTTAGAAGTTACCAGGTATCAAACCCAGGACCTCAAACATGGGAAGCAGGTGCTCAACCTCTTGAGGTAGTTTAACTAAATCTGCTTTCCCTATATCATTTTTTTAAATATGTATTTTTATTTTTTAAAAAGATTCTTAGATTACACAGAATGTTATACATAAAAATGTAAGGGATTACCATATGCCCCACTATCCACACCTCCCACCCTTTCCCACATTAACAACTTCTTTCAGTAGTAGAGTACATTCATTGCAATTGATTAACACATTTAGAGCATTGCCACTAAGCATGGATTATAGTTTACATTGTAGCTTATACTCTCTCTCACTCAATTCTGTAGGTTATGGCATGGCAGGATATAAAATGGTCTGTATCTGTAGCTGCAATGTCATTCAGGTCCTGAAAATGTCTCCATATTACACCTCTTTTTCCCTCTCCCTGTCTTCAGCATCTCCAGTGGCCACTGTTTCCACATCAATGATATAATTTCTTCCATTGCTATAATACCAATAAGTCTATAGAATACCAGTAAGTCCATTCCAGTCCATATTTTATTCCCCAATCCTGAGGATTCTGGGATGGTGATGCCTACTGCATCTCTAATTGAGAGGGAGCTTCAGTCCCTTATGGTTAATGGATGGGACTTCTTGCTTGCAATTGTAGACTCTCGGCTCCTTGGTATGGTAGTTGTCCATCCTCACTTCCTTGTTAGTTGTCCTGGGTGAGTCCAATGAACTGGAAAGTAGGTTTTTCAAGTCCACTGAGACTCAGGGCCCAGCTGGCACATAGATAGCCCAAAGATTCAAGTTTCTTGGACATACACCTACCAAATTCAGCACCAACTATAGGTTCAAATAGAAGGGATAGAAGAGGCACTTGTAGAGAAGTCCCACCTGAGTCCAACTCTGTCACACTCAGGAGCACAAACTTCAATGTAGGACCCACTGGTAAGGCACAAAATTCCAGAGATATCTGCCATGACCATAGGACCTGGCTGTCTCCAGAGCCCTCAGGAGCACCACTATTTGGGGTAGTGTCTACTTTGGCAGTCTGCGAGTGAAAACTGGAGATTGGTGAGTATGTGGTTGGAACTACAATGTTGGGAAAGCTCTTTTGGCAATATGACAAGGAAGGGTTACTGGTTTAGGGTATTGGATGGGGGCCATTAGGGACAGGACCTACCTGGGGCAGTCTTCTAGGGAATGTGCAAGTGATCATTTTGTCATAGTGTGTTGTATCAGTGGGTGAAGACCCACATAATGAGTGGGAAGGAGTTGGACTCCCAACCTGGGGAGGGTTGATATATTTACAAACAGAGAGGTGGGTGTCTCTTGAGAACTGTGTGATTCCTAGTAGGGGAGGACAGACAGTGTGTCAAGTCCTCAGTGTTGCTGCAAGTAACTATAAATCTTGTCCTTCAAGGAGTGAGGTGTGGTGGTTGCCATAGGCCCTGAGTGGAAGGAGAGGAATAGAGTAGATGGAAGATAGGGTATTTAGGGGGCAAAGAAAGTGTTCTGCATGATCTTGTAATGATGGATACAGGCCATGTTGAATACATAAAAAATTTTTAAACGTCAAGAGTATAGACCATAATGGAAACCTTTGACGATGGTTAGTAGTTATATTTCAATATTTGTACATCAGTTGTAACAAATGTACCATCCACATATAAAAAGGTTATTGAGGCGTGCATAAGCACAACCCCTCTGATGACCTCCTGACTCCTTTTTTGGAGACTCACAGGCATATAAACTCATTTGTCCTTTCCATTTCCCCCTTTTTTATTCAAGGTCAAAAAGCAGTTTTTAACACCTGATATTACATGAAGGCTGAGATATTCTGCTGGTCTGAGTTGACCCTTTCATTCAAAGTCTTTTTCTAGTTACATCATCAGTTAGTGCTTGGTTGTAATCCCTTAGTGCCAGGGAGGCTCATCCCTGGGAGTCATGTCCCATGCTGTGGGAAGGGGGAAAAGGGGATGATGTTGAGTATATGGGAGTCCACTGTGTTCTGTATGTGACTTTACTGTGACCTAAAACTTCTCTGAAGACAAAATGAAAAATAGTAGGACACTAGGGAAGAAATGGAAGAAAATGTCACTGTCCATTCAGGACAATAGATTCTATAGTGATGAAAAGGCAAAATGTCAAAAAACTTAAAAAATATAATTTTCATTATTTTTTAAGATCTCAATTTTTAAATTTTATTTTAGTTTTTCTAAATTATTATGTATTTTGTTTCTCATGTTTAAAACTCTCATTATTATTTCATTTTCCTATTAATTGTATTTGGTGATATTCTTGACTTCATTTTTAAAGACGTTTTGTACCACAGAAGCATTATAACTGTGGAAGGGGAGAGTCATTGGTTTGGGGTGATACATGAGAAGAAGGTTACCTGGGCATACATACAAGGTATATAAATGTGTTCAAATGTTCATGGGGCATTGTCACAGTGGGTGGAGATTCACACAATAACCAAAAGAATATTGAATTCCCATCCTGGGGAACTCTGCCACATTTTCTAATGGAACAGCAACAATCCCCCAAGTGCAGGGCAATGACAAGTGAAGAAGGATGGTCCATAGATGGGCCCTTGTTATTGATGATTATGCTTATAAGCCTGTGCTCTTGAAATTGCAACTTAGCCTAGTGCTCGTGGGGTGCTTAAGAGTTACCTCCTGAGAGCCTCCTTGTTGCTCAAATGTGGCCTCTATCTAAGCCAAACTCACCATATAAATGCATTACCTTCCCCCACCATGGGACATGATTCCCAAGGATGAGCATCCCTGGCACTAAGGGATTACTATGAAGCACCAACTAGCAATGCAACTGGAAAAAAGCCTTGAACAAAAGGGGGAACGGTAAAGACAAGTGAGTTTATGTGGTTAAGAGACTTCAAAGTGAGTCAGAAGGTCATCCCAGAGGTAACATTTATGCATGTCTCAGCAGGATCTCAAAGACTGCCCTATATCATTTTTTTTAATTTCCCCCCCTTTGAGGCTTGCTTGCTGTCTGCTCTCTGTATCCATCGTCCATTAGCTGTGCATCCTTCTGTATCTGCTTGTCTCCCTTTATTGCATCATCGTTTTATGCCAGCGCTCCACAGGCACAGGCCATCAGCTCTCCAAGGGCAAGGGCCAGCTTGCCCTCACAAGGAGGCCCTGGGACATGAACCCAGCTCCTCCAATATGGTACATAGGAGCCCAATCAATTGAGTCACGTCACAGTGCTTCCCCCTATATAATTTTAATTCACTTCATAAAGACATTGGACTTACTAGACAAATAGTTTAAATCAATTGTCATATGTATGATTAAAGTGCTAAAAGGAAAGTATGAATATAAAGCTAATGGAAACCAGGAGAATGATGTATGAATGACAAAACAAATCAATAAAGACATACATATTCTGAAACGGAATCAAATAGAAAGTTTGCAAGTGAAACATACATTAACAAAAATGAGAAACTCACTGTAGGCTTTCAACAGAAGATTTGAGACAGCAGATAAAATAATTCATAAACTGTAAGATAAGTCAATTGAAATTGTCTTGCCTGAAAAAAGAAATAAAAAAGAATGACGCCTAAGAGACTTGTGGGACACTTGTGGGACACCCTCAAATATAACAACTATGCATGATGAGCATCCCAGAAGGAGATGAGAGAAAGGGACAGAAAAGATGTTTGAATAAATGGCCAGAAAATTTCCAAACTGAATAAAAGACATAAATCTATAAAATACAAATAGCTCACCAAACTCCAAAAATGGCAAATGGAAAGAATTCCTTTTTAAGACACATTATAATCAAATGGTTGAAAACGTAAGGCAAGGACTGAATCCTGAGAGCATTGAGTGAAAGGTCACTCCTCTCATACAAAGGATCCCCAATATAATTAGCAGCTGATTTCCAATTACAAGTCATGGAAGCTAGAAGCAAGTAGGGTGACATTTATAAAGTGATGAAAGAAAAAATAATTTCAAGGTGTATCAGAAGGTCATGTTTATGCAAACCTTAGGCAGTTCTCAATAACTGACCTAGTAAACTAAGCCTAAAACAGGGGTGTTCCCAAGGGCTTTCGAGAAATCTGGACACTGTAGGCAAAGCATACAACCCTGTGAAATTGGCACCCTGTCAGTGAGCAGAAATAAGTGAAATAGAAATAGAAAAACAAGAGAGAAGACTAAAAACCCAAAAGTTGTTTCTCTGGAAAGATTAACAAAATTGGCAAAATCTTTGCTAGATTGACTAAGAGAAAAAGACTGAAATTATTGAAAAGAGTGAGGGAAGGGGCATTCCCACTAATCAGTCAGAAATTTTTTTAAAAAAGGATTTTAGTGTTTAATGAAAATTTGTATAAAAACAATTTAAAGAAATTAGATGAAATTTTAAAAATTCCTAAAAACACAAAACTGCCAAATTGGACTCAAGCAGAAGTAGAAAATCAGAACAGACGTATAACAAATTATTGAACCAAAATAAAGTCCAAGACCAGATGGATTTATTGGTGAATTTAAAGAAGAATTAATAGCAATGTCTTTATTCTTCATAGGAAATATTTGAATTGTCAAATATTGTCCTGTTTTAAAGGTGAGAAACCTGAATCTCAAAGAGGTTAAGTAAATTCCCCAAGATCAGGAAGGTTGAAAGTGTTAGAGCTACAATTTAAACCCATTATCATCAGACTGTAAAACCAGTTTACACTTTGTATTAACTTTGTTTTCTAGCTTCTGGAAATTGATTCTTTAACATCTAAAAATGGTTCCAGGTGACCAAGCCCCACCCATACATCTGTTATCCCTAGATTATTCTGAACCTACCCTAAAGTAACAAAATCAGACTTGCAGGAGTACCACTTCTAAATGTTGCCAAACTATACAAAGTAGCAAACCCCTGCCTTACCCTTCCATGCTTCCAGTAGAAGCCACCCTGAAGACTCAAAGTTCTGCTCTCTCTTAGTCAACTGATGTACTTCAGAGTTTTTCCTGAATCCCAGGGAAATTTGGTATACTAAAACTTCAGACTCTTCCGGTTTCTCTCTTATAAGTTAATATTAACAAAACACACTTTGCTACTAAAATCTATCCTCATAATAAAATGCAGAAGACCCTCCATTGTGTACATATGCTTTCTCTACTCATGGAATTTGGTATAAGGAACCATTTAGATTATATATGTTATATTATATGGAAGCAATTAATGTACAATTGGCTATTGAATAAACATGATAAAATAATATAATATATAATATATTAATCCAAAAAATATTATTCTGGAAATAGTTGGAAAACAAGATATAAGCAAAAGACATTTTAGTACAAATGAATTTACAAACACAAGTTTTTTTTTCACAAGGAAAAACTGATTTTGCTTGATTCAGAGTATTCATAAGGAATACTTGTTTTTATCTATCTCTCTGGTTTTTGTCATGAAAGCATAATTAAGTATAAAAAGAAAAATTTATGAATAACATGCTGTATAGGAAGCTGAAAAAAGAGCATTATAAGATTGTCATACAGGAGAACTATTTTAAGACCAGTTTTTGAGGCATTCAGATAATTATACTGTAGAAGGTATCTTCTATTTTTAGGCAGCATTTTAAATAACAAGAGCAGAATAAAATCATCAAAATCACAAGAAATTTTAAAAAGTGGTCACATTTCATAATAATTCTGAGCAAAACCATCTAATGGCTAAAAAAATACACTGAATGTAGGATAGATGAAATAAACAAGGCTTATTATATCACTACAGAGATAATATCTTAATGTTTAATAGGGGAAAAAATAACTGTTATACATTTTAAAGAAATGATCCCCCATCTCTTCATTTCAAATACAATTTTATTGAATTGATTAAACATGACAAAACCATCTGTTAATAGTCTAGTCTGTGGCATTAGCTGAGTTGGATAGAGGGTGATGCCAGTCAAGACAGTTAGAGGCTCCATCATCATATGGAACATCTAACTTTGTTCCTGTCATTTGATTACAAATTGCATCTCTAACTCTATTCTGTCTCCTTGAAAACTGAGTTAAATGGAAAGAAATGAGAAATATTTATATCTCAGGATAACATTTTTTCCATATGTACAAATAAAGTATTTCTGTCTAATCAGGACAGCTCTTTAAAACTGCATAATTTTGAACTTTAAATGTAATGAAACTCTTTTTATGGTGATATTTCTATAGTTCTCTCAAAAGAATTTATGTGAGAGGAGCCCAGAAAATTTATAATAATCTACCTTAAAGAATGTAGGCACTCACAATGTAAGAATTGATGGAGAAGACAACTTTATAATATCTTTATCTCATGAATATGTCTGATAGCCTGAAAAGAAGAAAGTGGTTTAGGTAGCGTTGCCAATCAGGCCAATAAAAATATAGAATAGGGAAGCAGATGTAGCTCAAGTGATAAGGCTTCTGCTTACCATATGGGAGGACCTGGATTCAATACCTGGGGCCTCAATTGAAAAAGAAGAAGAGAAGGTGTGCCTGCGAGGTGAGCCGAATGCCCATGTGGGTGCTCGCATGGTGAGCCAGTGCCTGCGCAGTGAGCTGTGTGCCCGTGTGGCAAGCCGAGTGTCCATGTGGCGTGCTGAGTGCCCTCATGAGGACCTGTATGGCAAGCCGAGTGCCTACACGGCAAGCTGAGTGCCCATGTGGTGAGCCAGTGCCCAGGCAAGGGAGTCACACAGCAAGATGATTGCGCAACAAAAGAGAGACGAAGGGGAGTGAAGTGCAGCAGAGACCAGGAACTGAGGTGTCACAATTGACAGGGAAACTCCACATCAGAGTTCCCCAGGATCGAATCCCAGTGAATCCTAGAGGAGAAAGATGAGAAGAAAAGACAAAAAGAGAAGTAGATACAGAAGATTACACAGAGAATACACAGACAGCAAACGTAGCAAGACAGAGGAGGGGGAGAGGGTTGGGGAGAGAAAATAAATAAATACCCTTAAAAAATGCAGAGTGATAGTTAAATTGGAATTTCAGATATAAGACCATGTTTAGTATAATTATGTGCCATGCAAGATTTGGGACATGCTTACACTAAGATAGAATTTGTTTATCTGAAATTAAAATTTAATTGGGTGATAAGCATTTTATGTCATTCCTAGATCCAGAGTGAATTGGAAGAATAATAGATATTAGCTAGGTAGAATATGGATCTATTGAATCACAAGTTCTTATACACAGTTCTTATAAGCTGTCTGCATTTCTCATTAAATGAAACTTTGTGATTATTCTAAGAACACAGTAGTATAGAAAGTCTTTTCTTCTAACACTTTCCAGAAATGTTTAGATAAAATGATTCTTATGATAAAGAACCTGCTTGTTGATAAATTTAACAGAAGAGACACCAGAAGGGAGAATCATACTGAATTCACTTGTTGAAACAATTCACTCTTCAAAGGCAACTCTTAAGAAACCAGTTCTATTCTTTAAGTGAAACACATTGTAAACATTTATATTAAATAAATGCAATGTTTTAGTCTAATATCACCTTTGATATTGTATATTCTGGAGATGAACTTTCAGTCAACAGACTACTCAAAGTTTTAACCTTTTTTCCCTATGTTTCTCAACCCTTATTATATTACTATTTTAAGATTCATTATCTCCATCTAGAAAGAAATAAAGAATGGTAAAATTCAATGAATCGGCTTTTCTATATGATTAAATAATGGTTTGTATACTTTAAAAATTGAAGTGAGAGTTTAGCTTACCTATGGTTTCTTCTTCAGATAAAATGAATAAATGACATTTGACTGGATCTGGTTTAGAAAAACATTATGAAAAATAATCTCTCAAAAGCTAAATTGTATTATGTTTCATCAAACTGACTAAATATTTTGATGATATTTTCAAATATATATGGTAAATAATATACCTATATTATAAATTATTTTGTTCCTTAAATAGAAAAACATGGCTTAAAATGATGGCATTATTTATCTACATACACATGTACATACATTTGCACAAGTAAATATGTACCCATTTTATTTGCATGTGTTTATGTACATTTACATGTATATAAAATGTGAATACCATTATTGTTAGTATTTTTATATAAAGGAAAACTAACAAGATTTAAATACATCAGTAATTAATAATTTTAGAAAGTTTTCTGCCTTTGTGAAAGATATCATCAAAAATATGAGTATCACTTTTTATCTTTAGCTAAAATTCATATAAATAAAGTTATATATCTACTTAATGATACATGTGTATATCCATTTCATAACTTTACCTATACTAAGGGAGAACTATTCAAAAACAGCAAGCACAGTGAACTTTTACCAATCACTGGTAATAGCTTGGGGATGAAACCTTAAAACTTTACCATATTAGAAAACAAAATCAGAATATAAAATCCTTAACTGAAAGCATGTGGTAAATTTTCTGAAGAATATCACCTGTATCAAGATGATCTTAATTTTATATTCTTCTCCACAGATCTAAGTCAGTAAGACAGATGTTGGCTGGCTAACTTTCACCCTTTGGAAACTGTGGTCAGGTTAATAAATTGACCTAATTCATAGAAAGAAAATTGAAGCCATTCTTACAGTTGGTTTAGACAATGACCATGAAAATAACTTTTTATAAGCAGTGCAATGAAGATGATAATATTTGAGCAAATATATTACTGGCAGACTTAAATTTCGTTTCCAAATTTGAGATTGTCAAGTGAAGCAAACTTAAAAATAGTAGAAAAACATATGTAGAGAAATGGTAAAAGGAAATGCTCATCATATACGCTGTAGGAAATAAATCTGACAAAAGAAAATATATAAGGTCATAATTGCAGAATCAAAAATTCTCATATAATTGACCCACCAAGATTTAAAGTTGAGTGTATACGGCAGTATTCTATTATCAAATCATAGTAGTGTATGAGTAAACAGATCTAGGCTCTGAAGACATATATTAGTAGTGTGAGCAAGCAGTTCAAATTCTTTCACAGACTCATTACTTCCTCTTCTCACCTGTGAATATGTGGTCCCAGTAAGCCCTTGTTGGTGAGAAAAAGAATTCAGTCCCATTTACAGATGGTTCTACCTTCTACCTGATAAATCATCACTACCTCAAAGTGGGCAGTTTCAGCATGACAGTGTGACTCTTCGGCAGCCCAGAAGGAGAGTATTTAAAGGGAATTTGTCTGTGTGGCATAAATTTCATCTGTGTACCTGGCTGTTTGTTTTGCCTGGAAAGAGAAATGTCCAAAATACACATCTACATTGATATATGGAAAATGACAAATGATTTGACTGGATGGTCAGGGGCTTACAAGAAGTACAACTGAAAAACGGGTGATAAAAATTTCTGGGGCATATCCCAAGATATGGCAACATTCCCTGAGGAAAAAAAATCTAGTCAGGCTGATTGTATTAGTGTGGTTGATTATATTAGACCATTTCTACCGCAGAAAAGGCAAGAGTTTGTTCTCATAGGAAGAGACACTTGCTCTGGATATAGAATTGCTATCCCTTTTGTAACATGTCTGCCAAATCACCATCTATAGACTTGCAGATGCTTTATTCATTGTTTTGGTTTTAAACACCACTGCTTCTGACCAGAGGACTTATTTTACTGCAAATAATGCATAACGATAAATGTGTACATGCAAAGTTCACTGGTGTTATTATGTTCCATGTCACCCTGAAAAGGAGCTGGTCTGATGGAGTGGAAGAATGGCCTTTTGGTAACTCATTGATAGAGCCAGCTGGGTAGCAACACTTTTTCTACATAGGGTCATGTCTCCCATTAATCACACAGTCAAGAATTAAGGATCTGGTAATCAAGAGGCAATCAATGGGTAGCTCATCTCACAATTATCCATAATGACTTAATTCAAAAACTCTCTCCTTTTCATGAAACATTGGACTCTGTCAGTGTAAAAGTCTTAGCTTGCAATGGAGAAATGCTCCCACTAGGAACCTCAGTAATGGTTCCATTAAATTGCTCACTTTGGGCTTCTTGTGGTCTTGAACAGGATCTTGAGCCGAGAAAGGGATCATTACTAGCTAAAGTGAGTAAATATGGCTATGACAGGGATATTGAGTTGCTACTAAAAAAGAAGGCCAGAAAGAGTATGTCTGGAATGCAAGGAGTTCTCCTGGAGCACCTCTTAATTTTCCAATGTGTGTGATAAAAATTAATGGAGAATTTCAGCCAACCAATTCAGGTGGGACTATTGCTGGCAGAAATCCTTTGGAAAATATGATTGGCGCCATGTTTGGAAGGCAGAATTGAATCAGCAGCCATGATCCTCATCAAGACACAGAGGTGCTAGAAAGTACCAGCTTTCCTTGGTCTAACTTCCTCCATATCCAGTTGTTCCTCTTGAGCTCTACCTGTGTTGATCAACAGCAACACCGGGACCACCACCAGAGGCAGAGAAGACACCCTTCCACATTCTTCTGCACCAGTTTATGGTTCCATTGAAGCTGCTAGATGGGTCTGACTTCCCAGAATTCCAAGCAAGCCCCAAGTTGTCAGCCTATCACAGTACAGTGCTTCAAAAGGAGAGACTAGTGACTTCTCTGATCCTTCAACTTTCCTTTTTAGACCTTATAACTCACCTACTTTCACTATTGGGTTAGACCTCATTACAGTAAAAAATCCTCTTTCTAAATACTGACAATGGTTCTGCTTGCCTGATCCAACACTGACTGATAATAGGTCTAAACTAGAAGCTTAAAATGTCAGTTTTTCTTTCCTCATTAACTCATCAGGAAATTTACTCTCAGCAGTGATGTTTACTTTTCAGACAAATCACTTGCTTTTCCACCATGAAATGTCTGCTTTCACCAAGAAATGTCTGCACCATCAAATTACAAGCATCATTGTATTTCAGTCATAAATTCTCAACATAAATAGATCATGGAAAGGGAGTTGGGTAGGAATATTTAACCTGTTTCAGTATGGAAACTTGACTGTGTTCTCCATGTCCCCACCCCCACTTTTTTATTTAATCTATTAGAGTAGAGGGGCTAACCAATTAAAAAGAGGACAGGCATCTTTCCCTACACAAGACATAAAAATTTTCTTCACATCCATGAATTACATGAAAACTAAGCTTTCACTGTCTTGAAGTAAAGGAAACTATTTTGTACTCTGCTAAATGATTCGGACTTGCGTTTCAATGTTTCTTTAAGATCTATTGGTGACAGACAGAGGGAAATAATGTTTGTGCATGTGTGTGTTTCTATAGAGTTTGTGGAGGAAAATCTGAGGAGAAATATATATGTGGTCCTTGATACCAGCAATCCATAAGAAGGAACTAAGAATCAGGAGGATGTGTGTGGAAGCTACTGCTGTGGAACTACTGGGACAGCCATTGTTCAGGAGACCTTACTCTTACTAGAAATGAGGCATTACCAGAAAACTACCCAGTCTTCACATACTTAATAACCTTGCATTAATTACTTTTAGGGGTCCCACATGTAGACTTTTGTTTGGGGACAAAAAGGAATTTTGTATTGTCTGCAACTGTGTTTTGCCGTTAACTAAAAAGAAGTTTCTCATCATGTTGAAATACTGTGCTCTGTGTCTATCAGGGCATTCAGTGTGGACGTTTTCCCACAACATTCCAGAACCCCTTAAGCCCAAAGTGTGGCTGAGAGGGGAATAAGTTGGTCGGAAGAATACCTTGATACAAGAAAAAGAGAGTGAGGTAGAGAGCAACTTGAAGATACCAATCTGGGACAATTGTAAGTAAAGAATCATGATTCTTTTCTGTTGCAATGCTAAAAGCTTTGAGACATTTTAGGTTCTTCATGAAATTGCAACCATTTTCTTCAACTGTTGATAGACTACACCCACAAAGAGATATTCTCTGATTAATTTTGAAATCCCAAATCAAACTGTTTGTTTTTAGGAGATACCTGGATAGAACCCGGAACCTCATACAAAGTAAGCAGGAACTCAACGATTTGAGCTGTATCGGCTTCTCTTGTTTGAAAGTCTAAGAGTCACTTTCTTTACCAAAAAAAAATATATATAAATATATATATTTTATATATAAAAATATATATATAAAAAAATATATATATATATATACACACACACACACACACCAAATTTTATTTCCCACTCTGCCTTGCAGGAGCAGAGTTGGGGGCTGGGTTGCATGTGGAGATCACATCTAAGGTATTATGTAACACATTCCATTTGCACCTCTGTAGTCTCATTTCCCCATTATCACTGTGCTTCTGCCACAGATGAATGCCTTGAGCCCTCCTTGGTCTCTTCCTCCATAGGAATTGAAACAGGCTTTTCCTTTCCGTGAAAAGCTTACTCTTGTTGATGCCCTGGATCTTCACTTGTGGATCTCAACTCAGAAATAACCATCTAGAGCCCAGCCAAATGAAGGTGTGATCCCCAGGTTCCTTCTCAACGTTTGTCATAAGTAAAATCTTTTTAATTATGCAGCCATTTACCTATTGTCTCACTAATAAGTTAAAAACTCCATGGGTAAAGGGACCATTACTGATTTTTATCAAACATTGTATTTCAGCACCTGATACACAGTAAGTGCATTATATCTATTTAATAAATAAGTAATATTCTTCTTGAATACTTTACTATCTTCAAATTTCCATATCTACTTTTATTTAGAAATGACACCACACCAATCGTTTTCTTCTTAAACCATGTGTTAACTCAAGAAAAGTCATAAATTCCTAAATTCATTATTTCTCTAACAACATACAGTAATAAAAAGGTAGATATTTCCAAAAAAATTAAATTGAAATCCTTTATTTGGGCATTTTATAATGAAGGGATATGTAATTGAATAAATAAAGTATAAAATTTGAATTTATATAATTTTGTTAGGAAAAAAATACCTTACGCTACATGAATTTGTTGAATGAGATTATCTTCATTGTCATGTTTAATTCATTAAATTTTAAAATCAGAACATTAAATATTTTAAATGTTCCTCTTTTAAGTGCTATAATTTATTTTCCTTTACCTGCACCATCATATTTCACACAGTCAAGACATGTATTGTAAGAAATACTTTTTACTTTATTTACATTTCAAATTTTCAAGAGGCTGTTAAACATATATTAGTAAAACATTTCTTAATTTCTCAATCTTAAAAGATAAATATAGCAGTCAGTTTGCATAGGAATAATAACTAGTTTATGGGAGTTTAAAATTTGTGTATAGATTAGGAATTAATACAAAAACCATAAAATAGAGGTATTTTAAAGAAAAAGAATGAACTGCTTCAGCAAAAATTATTTTATGCAATAAATTTTTTATTTCAATGGTGCATTTATAGATATGCTGACAGAAATTTTAAAACCTGAAAGGTTTCTGAGCAAATCACCTTAAATGCAGAATGGAGAAAAACAAAAGAAAGATATAGCTTATTAAGGAACAATGAAAATGATCATAGAAAATCAAGTGGGAAGGTTCTGTATATATCTAATTTGGTTCTGTATATATCTAATTTCAGGGGAAAGAACATAAAAAGGACAAGAGTGAATATTCAAAGATATTGAATGAAAAGTCATGGGCTTGAATAGATAAAGGAATTATTAGGAAAAAATAAAATGTGCTCCAGGCAAAATAAAAAAATCAAGTGTTTGTATATTGTGAAAGTTCAGAATGCAAAACAAAATCATGAAAGCAATCAGAGAAAAATAGAACAATTTGGAAAGAGAGACAAACTATGTGAAGGCTTTGTGTTAACAGAATACAGTCCAAAAAACAATGCTAGAATATCTTAAAAACACTTGAATAAAGATAACTGTAATATTTGCCTGAGAGGAGAAAAAATGTCAATGTTGAAAATATAGATACCTATATAAGGATTTTTTAAGATTTAATGTGATTTTGCTTCCTGATTCATAGCGTATTATAGACATTCTGTAATTATTTGATCAATGGATAAATTTGGAATGATTTAAGGTCTACTTGATACCATGGGTGTAAATGAGATGTCCAAAAACTGGTTTGCAAATTACGTATTCCTATTCTGAAGGTATAAAAGGATTTTCTAAGAAATTCACAGAAAACGTAGTTTTAAGAGGATTAAATTCTAGATTTTCTGCATTAATATATACTCTTCCTGTTTAGGATTGGCCTAAGACTTCCTACAGTTGAAACAATAGGAAACTTTCAATTTTCTCATCTCTCCTTTCAAAATCATCCTTTTGCCATTTCACAAAAGGAAAACAAGCTTACACTCATGCTGAAGTTTCCTTTGGTGTATTGTCAAAAGGTATGAAAACCTCCGGAGCACTAAACAGAGGCCTCCTACAGAAACATTTTTAAGCAAGCATCATTTACCCTTGGTTGGGTTTTATTTCTTTCCTGTCTTATACTTTTTCCTCTGGAGGATGAAGTGTTATTAGGAACAGAATAGTTTATCCTTTTTTGGGCTATTCTAAATTCAAAAATATTGAGGAAGGTTGTAATTTAGTGCTTCATATTTTCTTGAACATTTATTCAGAAACAAAAAAATGTTTTCATTAACTTTTGCTAAAATATTATTTAATACTATAATTTTAACATGAGTGCAATTCTTATCTCTTTATCTGTTACTAGCCCACTTACTTTGTCATTCATTCCATATATTTTCAGATTTGGAATAACCTCATTTTTTAGATTATTACTGTAAATTTTACACTGAATAACAGTCATAAATAGACTTTTTGTAAGTTCCACACTTTTTAGTAGTCTGCAATTACTAGTTACCTTCTCTTTACTCTAACAGTAAATAATATTAAACTATGGGTGCATTACTGGAATATAAAAATGATCATTAGGGAAATTATCGATGAAATTTTGTTCTTTGGTTTATTTATCATTATTTCAAAATCTAAAGTATATTTTGTTTTAATTTAGTATAGATATTATTTGTAGTGATAATTTCAAAGTTTAGAGCCTTCTGGTAATGGGGAGGGGGGCAGGAGGCTAATACATTTTTCTTATTCAGTTCTAGAAATAGAATTCTACCAGTGATCCTGAAGCATTGGACATCTTCCCAGCTACAACCATTAACCACCTTCCTAAAGGCAGCCATTATCCTGATTGGCATGGTTATCACTGCCTGGTTTGTATCACTAAAAAAAAAAAGTTTAGTTTTAACTTTTTTTTTTAACATTTTATAAACTTAATCATATAGTATGTTCTCTATCTCACTTCTACTCTATATTAAGCTGGTCAGATTCATCTTTGCTGGGTTTGACTATTTTCATTGCTCTATTTTGTTCCATTGTATGAATATGCCATGATTTATTCATTTATTTATATGCTAATGAACACCTGGGGTGTTTCTTTTATTGTTACTATGAATCTTACTGCTCTGAACATTCTTGTACATGTACCTGGTATCTAAGACCATGGATTTCTCTAAGGTATATACTATTAATTTATATTCCTAGTTCATAGTTTTACATACTATTAACTTATATTCCTAGTTCATAGTTTTACATAACTTCAGGCTTTGGTAGATAAATTTAATAAATAATGTTTTCCAATGCATACCTTTACTTTCAGCATATGGGAGATTAATTTCTTCCAAATCATTATCTATATTTGATACAATGAATCTTTCTTTTTTTTTAACCATTCTGGTGGCAGTGTGATCAAATCTCTCTGTGGTTTTAATTTACTTTTCCCCAACCACTAATTCAATAAATAGATCAACATTTTGCATGTGTAAGGGACATTTGGGTTTAATTATTGTGAAGTGTCTGGTAAAGGCTCTTGCCTATTTTCCTAATGGATTTTTGGACTTTTTCTTATTTATTTGTAGTTTTTTGTTGTTGTTGTTTTATTGTTTTTTTGTTTGTAGTTAGTTTTTCTCTATAAGCCCTTTGTTGATTATGTGTATTGCAAGAAACTTCTCTTATTCTGTGTTTTTTATGAACAACCTCTCTAGTGTCTTTAGATGAACAGATGTTTTTAACTTTAATGCAGTCAAGTATATCATTAATCTCCTTAGGGTAGCCTGTTGAAGAGAACTTTTCCTAACTTAAGTCCTGTAGGTGCAACATGACTCTAAAAAATTTTATGTTTACCTTTGACATTTATGTCTCTGTCCACATGGAATTTATCTTTGGATTTGGTGAGAAGTATGGAAAAGTTTTTTTTTTTCTCTAAATGTGTATACTGAATAGTATGATTCTTTTTTTTTTTAATTTATTTATTTCTCTCCCCTTCCCCTCCCCCACCCGGTTGCCAGTTGTTGTTCTCTGTGTCTATTTGCTGCGTTTTCTTTGTCTGCTTCTGTTGTCAGTGGCACGGGAATCTGTGTTTCTTTTTGTTGCATCATCTTTTGTGTCAGCTCTCCATGTGTGTGGCGCCATTCTTAGGCAGGCTGCACTTTCTTTTGCGCTGGGCGGCTCTCCTTACGGGGCTCACTCCTTGTGCATGGGACTCTCTTACATGGGGGACACCCCTGCGTGGCAGGGCACTCCTTGCGGGCATCAGCACTGCGCATGGGCCAGCTCCACATGGGTCAAGGAAGCCCAGGGTTTGAACCGTGGACCTCCCATGTGTTAGACAAATGCCCTAACCACTGGGCCAAGTCTGCCTCCCAGTAGGTTTCCTTTTTGAAAACACCATCCTTTCTCCACTGATTGCCATGTCAATCTTATTCCAAATCAAGTTTGTATATAGTGTGCCTCTTTGGGGGCTGTGTTAATCAGCCAAAAAGTGTGCTGATGCAAAGTACCAGAACTCTGTTGGCTTTTATAAAGGGTATTTATTTGGGGTAGAAATTTACAGTCACACGGCCTTCAAGAGTCCAACTCAAGGTACCATAAGAGGTACTTTCTAACCCCAAAGTCAGTTGCCACTTGTTGAAGCAAGATACTGGGCAATGTCTGTGAGGGTTCGACCTTCCTTCTTTCCTCTTAAGGCTCCATGGTCCAGGCTTCTTCTGATCTTAGCTGTAGGCTGGAATAAGGCTTATTTCTCTCCAGGCTCAATTGCTCTCGTCTCTTCACAAGGTCAGTTGTAGATTATCAGGCTCATCTTTCTTCCTCTGTTATGTCTCATGAGGTGTCTCTATTCCTTTGTTGTCTTTTCTGTGTTAGTATCTGCACACCAATGCAGCCAGGACTCAGTGACTTACTGACATGACTGAATCAAAGCCTTAATCATAATTAAATAAAAATAACTTTTGAATTTAATGCACTCAAAGGGTATCATGCCCAGAGGAACTGACCAGTTTACAAACATAATCAATATCTCTTTTTGAAATTCCTAAATAAAATCAAACTGCTACAGGGCTCTCAGTTATGTTCTATCATTTAATTTATTTATTCTTAGATCAGTACAACATTCTCTTAATCACTATAGCTTTATAATAGTTCATAATATCTAGAAGAGAAAGCCCTCTTAGATCTTTTAAAAGATTTATTTTATTTATTTATATTCTCTCCCATGTTACCCCCCCCCCCCCCCCATTTTTGCTTGCTTCTGCTGTTTTCATTTGTTCATCATCTTTTTCAGGAGGCACCGGGAACCAAACGCAGGAGCTTCCATGTGAAAGGGAGGCATCCAGTCACTTGATCCCACCTCTGTTCCTTGCTTGTTGTGTCTCTCATTGTGTTTCCTTGTTGTGTCTCCTCATTGTATCATCTTGTTGCATCAGCTTGCTGGCTGTGCCAGCCCGTTGTGCCAGCCTGTCATCTCAGCTCACTGTCTTGCTTGTCTTCTTTAGGAGGCATCGAGAACTGAACCTGGGGCCTCTTATGTGGTAGGTAGGCTCCAACTGTTTAAGTCATATAGCTTTTTATTTTTATTCTTTTTCAGTATCTTCAAATCTGCATGTAAATTTTAGAATACAGTTGTTGCATTCCATCACCCCAAACAGTTCTGTTAGTTTTTGATTAAGGTTTCATTGAATGTAGAGATCTATTGGGGGAGAATTTACAGCTTTGTAAGATCTTCCCATTATTGAACATGGTATATAACTTCATTTATCTAGGACTTCTTTAACCAAAATGTAGAGAAACCTCATGTCATAATATTATATATCATCAGCAAAATTTGAAAATAAATTTTTGCCTTTGTCTTTGGCTCTGTTAGGATCAGGACTATCAAGAGAAATCTAAAGTAGCTCATGGCTAAGGCTTTTAAATTTGTATTTCTGCCATAGGAAGCAAACGAAAAAAATGTTCCTGAAGAGAATACACACAATGGAGATTTGGGAAATTGGTCGCAATTTTTTGGACTAATAGTAAGATACGTGTATCTAGATATGCCAGTATCACTAGGATGGTGTTTTAGTTTCCTAAGCTGCTCAAAGCAATACCAATAAATGGTTTGGCTTAAGCAATGGTAATTTATTCACTTACAGTTAGAGTTCAGGAAAATGTCCAAATCATTGCATCATCAAGGTGATGCCTTCTTCCCAAAGACTGGCTGCTAGCAATCCTTGGTTCCTCTGCCACATGGCAAGGCACATGGTAATATCTGCTGGTCTCTCCCTTCTCTTCCAGGTTTCCTTGATTTCAATTACTTACTTCCATGGTTTTCTCTTCCTCTCTCTCTATTCATTCCATTTATAAAGGGCTCCATTAATAATATTAAGACCCATCCTGGATGACGTGGATCACACCTTAACTGAAGTAGCCTCATCAAATGATCCTACACCATCAGGAGTGGATTAGATTTAAGAACAAGTTTAGGGACATGTTTTTCTGAGGTACATACAGCTTGAAACCATCACCCATGTGTTCATTACATTGTCTGTTAATTGGCATGAGATTAGCTAAAACTGTAGTTGGGAGCTGAGTTATTGATGCTGTGGGATTAGAGGGATAAGGTCTCAGGGTTCGTGGAGATAATTTCATCACTGATTTTAATGAGCCCATGCTAGTTAGAGAGAAATGCACAAGATTTAAGGATACTTACAATGCAGGGACTATATTCCAATTATTTGTTGATGAATTCTTGTCCCTTAATCTGATTTTTCCCACAGGTCATAAATTTTATGTATTCTCTTAATCTGTCCCCCTTTACATCATCCCTCCAACTTCTTTACCATTACCAGAATCTTGAAACATTTTTTTTCTTCCCTGGAATATTGTGTACTACCCATTTAAATTCTGTGTGGTAAACCCTCTCAGAAACCAGAGATACAGTCCTAGGTAAAAGAAAGATTGCTTGCACCATCAAATCTACATAATAATTGGCTTACTTGATTTTCTTTGTTTCTTATGGTTTGTTTTCTCTTCCTGTTTTTAAAGGTAATAAATGGTATCTGTCACCCACGTAATTTGTGGATTCTTTTAAGATGGATGATGTTTAATGATCATGAATATTTGGGATTAAAAATCCTATCAAAGCACAAAAGTGTTGTTATTAAAGAGCATGCCCTGTGGATGATAACACAGTTCGGGCAATACTATTTTGATTATCCCTACTGAGTATAAAAGGCAGTTGAAAGCAATTTGCAATTTTATAGCCTAAAGAAATTATTTCCTCACAAAAAATTCCATTTCTATTCCAGTTATTGCCTAAGTGCTGTGTAGTTTGGGAATCTAGCTGGATGACAGATTGTGCTCAAAATTCGGGAAACTTTTGAATGACTTTTGTTATCTTGTCTTTTGGGCAGAGCTCATGTTTTTTTTTAAGTAAATAATTAGTATGTTGAAAAGATAATGAAATTTTGGGACTATTTCTGTTTGATTAACAATGAACTAAGTAAGGAAGCTTGAAATTGAGTTGAATTTTCAAACCTACTTACTGTCTAGTCATGTTAATATTAGTATGGGAATTCCTTTGTAATTACTTTGTACTTCTTATAAAATGAGTTGATGACCAAAATCTTCTTTCCAAGGGTCTGTTTACTTTCTAATACTAATTTTTATTCTTGGAAGCTCAGAAATGAAGTACAAGTGTAGATAAATACAAACCTTAAGTCCTTCTGTCTTTTTTTCTTCCTGCTGAGCTGTATCCACAGCATTTTTATGTATGACTGAGGATCTTCAATATCACTGTGCAAAGTGCAATCTTGCATGATATTTACCTGATTTTTTTCAATAGCAGAGTATACTGATGTCTAAATAACAATGAAAATGTTATATTGCTCTGGATATCACACCTTAGAAACGTATAAACACGTAAGTTTCAGAGGTAGCCATTTTCCTCAAGGTAAACTTTTGCCTTAAGGTCAGTTAGTTATTTCCTGGATGATGGAAAAATAATTGATTAAATACCTTTGTATACAGCCAGCTCAAATGCAAAGTTTGCAGGGTTTTCTTGGCCATGTAGACTCTACATTCCATTCCATTTTTCCACCAAATGCCAATACTTTATCACCACTAATTTTAAGATTACAAGGTTTAACTAATCCTAACTCCATTAAAATATGATATAATTTAACCAAGGGCTTATGAAAGAATATCTGGGGAAATGCAGTAAAACACATCATATGGACTGAAAGTATTATAATCACTTTATTGGAACACATTTATACCAACATACAGCTCTTTAAAGAATTTGTTTCCTTTTTAGCAATAATTGTTCATAATAAAAAGAAAAAATCCAAAATTAATAATTTTAATAAACACATATGTATTTATAGTTAATATTGATGTATTGACAAATAATAAATATTAAGATGTATAATTGTTATAATCAGTATGATGTTAGTATTTACAAATAAAATTATTCATAAGTAATTTCTAATCTCCTTTAGCCTCTTATGTCCCTCTCCCATGGTAATATTATTAGTAAATACTTCTTAATCTCCTCTTATGCTTGCCTTATCCACTGCCCTCTCCCATGGTAATATTAAAGTTAGGTGTATTGTACTTTTATTTATTCTTCATTCTTTTATGAACATATGTTCACTTTACAACCACCCGTACACATATACAGGGTTTGAAGTAGCTTTTGTTTTGCATTGATCATATAGTAGGATTGCCTTATACAATTTAGTTTGCAACTTGCTCTTCTTACTTATCAATACATTTTATAATTGCATAAGGTTATTTTTCATTTTTGTAGGTTCAATTACTAAAAGTGTAATTACTGGATCAAGAGTGAAAATTGGTTTAAGATTTTTTAGCTTTTCTGGCTACATCGATTGCAAGTAAAGACAATGTTGCTTCTTATTTTCAATTTTTATTCCTCTGATGTAATTTTGTTATTGCACATTAGCTCCACCCTCCAAATTGTTGTTGAATTATAGAAATGATTGTGAGTACCCCTTAACTTATTCTTGGTTTGAATAATATGCAGCTTCAGCATTTGTTTTGTGTGTGTGTGATTCTTGGCGTTTATATTTTGGTAGTTTGTTTTTAAATAATTATCTACTCCTGACTTATGTAGATTTCTTAAGTTGCCTTGTGAAATTTAGTAAATAACTTTTAGCAAGTCATTTTGCTATCCAAAAACGTTCTATTTTTTTAAAATTTCTTGATAAGAAGGTCTGTGTTTTGGAGCATTAAATATCTAATTGTGTCATTGCAGTGGATCCAGGAGGGAAACTGTTTTTATGAAAAAGGATTCCTTCTTCACATCACATCCAACTAAAAATTTTGGTCATATGTGGGGCTCATGAAGTTATCTACGTCTTTTCTCCTCACTTTTCTATCTTTGCAATTTTAATCTTCTCCCCAGAGACTTTGTGGGATATAGAATCATCTACACTGTATCCTATTCCCTCTCCCTCCTTCTCCCTTTTGTATTATTTTTTCTGGCTGAGGTTTTCATGCTGGTTCCCGTAGTCTATGCAGAAATTCACCTAGCATCCTTGCCAAGTTTTTCTGCTCCCTTTATCTCCCTGACAGCAGGATACCTCTGTAATGACTGGGTGGGTTTGGGGTATATGGAAAATAACACAAAAAATGAATAAATCAGAACACAAATCCACTTTAACCATGGGTGGGGAGATAGCACATGGGAATTCTAGCTCCAGAGCTGTTTAGTTTAACATTTTCTCTTTTTAAATGGTTAAATGGCACAGTGTAGATTAAAAAAAAATTATGGATAAAACTTTCTTCCGATGTCCCTTAAATCTTCAGATGCTTAAAGTATTCGACTTGGAATATAGTGAATATTGACAGTATACTTAAAATAATGAGAAAAGAGAACCAGATATATCTGTTATTTTAAACTTCCTATATCTTGTGCAGCATAATGAGCTTATCTGCATCAGGTTATCTTTTTTGGACTGTATCAGCAATCTCTACACATGCATATAAAGCTTCACTGTTGATTTTTTCCAAACCACATTCTTCAACTCACAGCTCGAATATCAGAAAGAGCAACATTGATTTATTTCAAAGTATATTTGGAGGAAACATCCTTTCTCTGATACAATCCTTATTATTTGCCACTTCATTCTTTTCATTGTCTGCCGCAGCTTTCACAAGGACTGTGCACATCTGTAGATTACAAATACAATTAGTCTAAAAAGAATGCAAGAATGAAATATTTATATGCAGGAAAATAAATCTGTTGAAAAAAGTTGGTCTTTAATGCTTGTGGTTGTGAGGTTTATGGGATACAAAGTAGGTTTCTGCAAGAATAACACAGTCTAACAATCTTCCTCTTACCATCTATTGTTTAAGACAGGAAGATGCTAGGTAGGTAGATAGGTAGGTGGGTAGGTAGGCAGAAAGAAAGAGAGAAAGAAAGAAAGAAAGAGAAAGAGAGAGAGAGAGAAAGAAAAAGAAAGAAAGAAAAGAAAGAAAGAAAGGGTGTGTTGTGTGTGTGGGAAAGAAAGAGAGAGAGAAGGAAACAAATTTTCAGATATATTAAAAACGTAAAATCAATCCACAAAGAAAAAAAGTTAAGAGATTTTGAAGATATATTTCTTGCACAAATACATATTCAATATACATATTTTTTTCCTTCTTTAAGAAAAAGAAAACTGTAACAGAGATGTTATATATCTAGGTGTTAACTACTTCCTTGCTTCTCAGAATCTGGTGTAAGTAACCAGCAGTATCTGTAACACCAGAGAGCTAGTTGTAAGTATAGAAACTCAGGCTCAATGCTAGACCTGTGGAAGCCAATAAGCATTTTAATAAGATTCCCAGGTGATTCATAAACACAAAAGTTTGGGAAATGCTCCAAGTACTCAAAAATTCACTGTTCTATGTTCATGCTCTTCTCTTTGTTACTTACATTTAAAAAAACTCATTTTAGTTACCTTAGACCATTCCTACCCATACAATTTCTTAAACCTCTTGATATACATAAAAGAATAAAGTGATTAAAATCTTTTACGTCAAACATTTACTTCTTTAAAAAATATCATGTACTTAAATAAGTAATTCTCTTGGTTTGAGCTCAAGGCAAAGTCCTGTAAAAGACACATAGAATATATCAGAAGAAACCCAGCAACAGACAATTGGACCACTTTTTAATATTTCTGCACCTTAGTACAGACTATTGAATATCTTCTCTTCTGTAAACTACTCATCTCAAAAGAGGAAGAGACAGTCTCAGAGGTACCTTCTTCGGGGGCTATTTCACAATCATTTATTTCCATTCACTTTTTTACCATTTTACCCAGAGCAAACAATCTTTGTACTGAAATATTTTCTATAGATATTCCCAGTTCGGCTTTAGCAGCACATTTCATGAAAGCTAAGACAATGTAAGAAAAGGACATGCCTAGTAACTGTGTTACATCCCAGTATTTTCTAGAAATGAGATTTCCTGATGAAGTAGCTTTGGAATTCAGAAATTTTTAAAAAATTCACCCTTTAAAAAAATGCTTCGAGAATATATTCCTCTTAAAACAAAAAAATAAAGCCAGATCTAGGTCACAGAGGCTGACCCAGATGTCACATGATAGAATGCATATTCTTAGCAAAAATGTACTATCCATATTTCATTCATCTTTAATCACTCCCCTATGTATAACATCTGCCTTGTGTTTATGTAAATATATTTTTATATATGTGCGCATGCATATGTATATCTCTTGGTATGTATGTAGGCATATATGTGCATATTTATATAATTGCATATGTATCAGAAAGGGTTTGTGAACGGAACAGAATTATTTTTGTGTTTATTTTTTCGATAAATTGAATTTGCATTGATCATTTAAAAAATTATCCTTTCACATCACCAATTTAAAAGAGCTTAGGTTATGTTTTTATCCATAGCAGTTTTACAATACTGTAAAGATTAATAAAACACATGCAGCCACAGAATAACCTAGTAGTCACTCAACTCAATCTTTATAATTTTAGTATAACTGAAAAGGATATTGAGTTGTTAGGACAAAGAATTGTCATAAAAAACATCTAAATGTTAGTTATACTAACCAATGATAAGTTTTAAATAATTGCATAATTGCAGATTTAAAATTTTATATATCTGTTAATGTAATACATAAATGTATATATATAATATGTATATACAAATATATATAATGTATATCATATTTACAGTTTCTAACAGCATATTAATATTATTTTGTGTTCAAACACAATGTAGTCATTGGCCAGAAGGTAGAAACTTGGTCCCTGCCTAGTAAGGCAATGACATTATGGATTTCTTTATTTAACTCTCCTCATGGATGCACTGTATCTTTTACATATTAAAAAGAATTAAACAAAACAACAAACAAAAACATCTCCATCACCATACCATAAATCTGCTTTCAAGAAGCTCAACATTGAGTAAATGCTTGCTGTGCCTTAATTAACTAGGTAGAGAATGATTGTATACCAAGGAATGTTTTCATTTTCCTTATCAGCAGGGTGGTGGATCCATCTATTTGCGGAATGCATTTGGAGACCATGCAGGACTTGAAAATAATTACCACACTGGTCTCTCTGATAAACAAGCAGGAGAGAGAGAAAAAATAGGATTTACTGAACTGGAATAAGTTTATCACTCTTTATAGATTCTTAGTATAGGAACAAACACACATAAATGCACATCGTACTTAGAGAAATACTGAAGTTATCACCTGCTTTGGATTTGGTACATAAGAAACAGAAATTAAAACACAAAGAACATTTGAAGCTAATTATGATAAAAAGTAAAAGGGCACTTAAAAAGAATGGAATCTGGAAACACTTGGTCACCGTCACAGGAGCAGTAGACTTGGAGGCAGTCTAAAGCTGTAAAAAAAGGGAGTGTGTTCAGAGGGGGTACCGCTGCTAGTTGGCATGATGAATTTTACCAAAGGCAGTTTTCTCCTGGAACAGGATCACAGGAGTTTGGTAGGTGAAAGAGAGGAGCAAATGAAACTAAGAGTCACTTTGATGTAGGGAGGAAGATTATAGCTTTGGAGGAAATGGGAAATGAAGGTCTTACTTGAGAAAGCCAAACGTATAGCATTTATTATATATGTTAATGACTACTAAATTTCTATTTATTCCTGAACTCTCACCTCATCTGCAGATCGTTTTTATATCCCATATGGCAAACCTCATCCCCAAAATACACCAAGAGTATGTAGCAAAAACCCAATTTACCTATATGACCTAGTTTTCTTGGTCTTCATTTTATACTCAACTAAAGATATTTATTAAATGGCAAAGACAGAATTGTTTGCAATGAAATGTGGACTTCCAAAGATATATAATTGGAAAAGGACCTCCAGTTTTAATGAGTTTCAATCCTATCAGTAGATCTATTAATGTGAAGTTTATCCCATTAATGAAAAACATCTCACGTTATTAAAACACTTCAAGTCCTCTCAAAAAATTTTTGATTAAACTAGAAATCTTAGCTCATTTAGCTTCAACTTGTTGGAATAGTCCTAGACTATAAAGTATTTGCAATTTTCGTTTGACTTTTTCTGTAATTTCCATATTTCATATATATTACATTATTAAGTTCAAGGGTAAACAGAGAACAACATAAAAGACCTTGGTAAATTTGATGTTCATATAAAATTACTTTGGTACTATACATTATATATATTAGAATTCATTCTTCACACATTCATTCAAAAGATAGATATACACATATGATGGTGGGGAGTGATTATGCATCAGGCATATTTCTAAGTTAGGTGCTGGAAATTGAGCTGGGAACAAATCACAAAATCTCCTGTGTTCATGGAATATTATACCTCATTTGCTTTTTAAGATAGCATATTACTGTCTCATTGATCTCTTTGACAAATCCAACTTTGTTCATAGGGCAAAGTTCTTTCTACCTCATGTATATTTTATGGTAATATTAAACATTATTAAAATCTAAAGTATTTATTCTCTCAAGAGGGCCATGCTAGAGAGGTCAGAAGCTGTAATTACCGGTTTATAAATGGAAAAACAGAAAAAGCACTATCTGTTTTGTTGGTTAAGTGAAAAACTGGGCCTGCACCTTGATGCTCTGATTTCAGGGTTCAGAATTGGTCAAAATCACCTTCTGTGCAGTTCCACTGCTCTTCACTTTTACCTTCTTCTAGTCTTAAAATACCCTTCTTATTTCTTAGTTCAGTTCTATTTCCTTCTTCTATTCTCCTTACATTCCTTTTCTCTTTCACACACACACACAGTAATTATTTACTGTGCTGGATTCAGGCACTATAACAGATGAAAGAGACCACATAGAGATCCTGCCCCAACTTCCCAAGATTATAGACTAAAAGAGAGAAGGCAGTATATTTTAAAAAATGAAAGAGCCGATATTAAATGACCACATTTGGTGATACTGAGACAGAGCGGTCCATGGAGGTGAAAGTGAGCTCCTAGTCAGAGAATCTGCCTTCCTCAGAGGGCAGAGAAGGTATCCCTGATGAAGGAAGGCCATCTGAGCTAAAATCTGAAGGGTGAGGAGGTAACCAAGAGAAGGGAAGGCGGTTCAGCATTGGGGCAGAGTGTTTATCTTATGAACGAAAGGATTATGGCAAGCAGAAGAAAATGAAAGACCAATGTGGTAGGAGAGGCAAGGAGCACCAGAAACCTGTTAAGGTACTTCCCACCTATCCTATGAGAAGTGGGAAGTTATTAATCTAACTTAAGCAAAGGGCTAACAAGATTTTATTTTGTTATTTTGGGTGCAGCATGGAGAATGGTAGAGGGTGGATGGAGATGGACTAGTTACCAGTTATTAAGATGTTGCAGATTATGGTATTTGAATGAGAATGGAGAGAATTGGAGAGATCAAGAGCTGTTTAGGGGCCAAGATCAGTTAGATTTTGTGATAAATTGGCTAGGAGAGATGACAGAGAAAAGCTGTAAAGAATATTTTGTATTTCTGTATTGGGCATAGATGGATTTTGGTGGCATTTGTTGCCTGGAAATAAAAATTCATATATAATCAGTTTCATTTATCCACTTTAAATCTTTGGAGAAATTCTATACTTTGCCACTAGAGTTTTAGAAAACAATCATCCATGAAATGTCAGGGCTAAGGTCCACTCATAATCCATATCTCTGCTAAAATTTCTGATTGTCTTGTATCTTTTTAAGGAGACTTTCATTTCCTGAGGGCAGGCACACGCTGATTTGGTTACCATTAAAATGTACAAATAAAATTTTTACAAATGTGTATTCATTCATTCATTCATTCATAAATTATAGGCTATCACTGGCACAAAGTTTGGAATATATTAGACCCTCAATATATACTTGTTGAATAAAGGGGGGTTATTTTATTACTTTTAATTATTCTGTGGAACTAGATTTGTGAGTATATTATTCCTGAGTGGGTATAATATGTAATCCTCTTGCTTGTGGGAAGTGTGCATGTGCATGTGTGCATCTTCAAAGCAGCCAGGAAATATATAAAGTACATAAGTAAAAAGAAAATTATTTGGGTTTGGCAATCCCTAAAGCCACAAGTAGTACGTATGTTTGGTTTTGCAGGCCTTACAGTCTCTTTAGTATTTACTAACTTCTGCCTTTGTAGCACAAACAGAGCCATTGATAACTCATAAACAATTGAGCTTGGTGCTGTGTTCAAATAAAACTTTGTTAAAAACAGGCAGGAAGCAACTTTGGCCTGTGGCTGGTAGTTTGTTTCCCCTAGTCTTAAATGTTCACAATTGAGGAAAAAAAAGTTTAGAAGGTCCTAATTTTCTCTCTCTCTTTTTTTTAACATCACAGACTTCCTTCAGTCTCTTAATAAACACATTAATATCATTCAGGTTAAGAAATTAAAAAAAAGGTTTATCATTATGCATACTAAGGCTTGTATCTGATTAGTAAATCTCATGTCTTCTGAAATGAAAACTTTAAATACTATTTATGTAGTATATATATATATGAGCTTATGCAATTCATGTAACCTTGGTCTAACCTTCAAAATGGCAAATCACTGAATCCACCATTTTTAGGTTCACTTACTAATAATCTACTTGCATCTGGTACAGATTTGGGCACCTATGACTTTCAGTGAAATAAATATTCTTTTCCTTTACTAAAGCATTGACCTTGGTGACCACTTTAGATACAATTAAGTAAAATACAAATGTCAAAAATAAAATCTTAAATAAAATGGTTAAAGTTAATTAAAGAGATATAATATATTCCTATCTTTTCTTTTTAAAACATTTATACTTATGTACGGCATAAAAATATTTTTTAATTAATATAATAGTATAAAAGTCCACTTCTCCAATTACAAATTAAAATAAAACCTCACAATACATACTAATACTGAACTCTCCACAGCGTAGTCTTTTCTTTTCTAAAGGAATGGCTCAAGTATTTTCTTTTTAAGATTTGTTTTTTATTTATTTCTCCCCCTTCTCTTCCCCCTATTGTTTGCTCTCTGTGTCCATTTGCTGTGTATTCTTCTGTGCCTGCTTGTATTCTCATTAGCAGCTCTGGGAACTGATCCCGGGACCTTTCAGAGTGGGAGAGAGGCAATTACTCTCTTGTACCACCTCAGCTCCCCTGTTCTGCTATGCCTTCTTATTTCCTCTCCTCTCTGTCTCTTGTTGCATCATCTTGCTATGCCAGCTCTCTATGCTGGCTGGTACTACTGTGCAGGGTGGCTTTTCCCATGTGAGGCAGCATTTCCACGCAGGGCAACTCTCCTGCACGGGGCCGCATTCCTGCATGGGCTGACATTCCACATGGGCCAGCTTGCCCTCACCAGGAGGCCCTGGGTTTCAAACCCTGGACCTCCTATATGGTAAACAATAGCTCAATTGGTTGAGCCACATCTGTTTCCCTCAAGTATTTTGAGGCACTTTTACTTCTGTTGGCCATTCTATTGTAATTCAGAAATTGTTAATAGTGGAAACGTTAAAATATATTAAGCTGTAATCATTTTCAATCCAATTATTCCCAGAAACTAATGTAAAATTTGGATTAGAAGGTAGAAAATCTTATTTTTCTCATGAGAAAATAAATGGATTGTTATTTTTGCTCACTGTGATGGGAACTTTACTGAAAAGTACTAATTCTCAAGAGAAATATATCATTCCTTTTAATGCTGAAAAATATGTTACATACAGTGCTTGAGAGCGTCGATTCTAGAGACAGACATCCCGAGTTCAATTGGTTGGGTGATTTAGGGCAAATTTCTCCACTTCCCTGCAATATAATTGCCAAAATTGAAAATAAGGGGGAAGAAGAGCATTGCACCTGCCTCATACTTGGTGTGAAGATTTTATGCAAATCACTTGGTTATAGCTACAGAAATGTTTACGTGTCTGTTTTTCCTTGTATTTGTGATGTGTATTAGAGAATTAAGTTGATAGAATTGGAAAGTACTGAAAAAAATAGAAATAAAACTTTCAACACCATACACAGCTTATGGCATCAGCATTGTCCTTGGCTTGGGTGGGAAAGCTCTGCCCCTGCTTGTCTTTTACCTCACAGTTCTTCAAAGGGGGTGCTCTGACCAGCTGCAGAGACAACACCTGAGGCCTGGTTAGAAATGCAGAATTTCCTCCAGCCTCCCCACCCATCTTCAGAAACATGAATTTGCATTTTGCCAGATCCCTGCTCCTGTGCAGGCCCTTTCAATTTTGAGAAGCAGGGCTCTAGTTAATCATTCATCTTACCAATACCTCAAATTGCCAGGACATCAAATTGCCAGGATACAGTGGCAGGTGCTACCTGTAAACCTAATCAGTTCCCAGGAACCATCTTCAAGGCTCTTCCCCCTGTGCTAGGAACAAAAAAAATGCAACCAAATGGGAATTAGATGAAGGATTGTGGGTGCTGCTGCCAGTGTCACTCCAGATTTGGAATATGTGGAGAATTAGAGCAACCTAAGTGCTCACATGAGGAGAAGACAAATTAATTACCTTGTTAAATTCTTTCTTTCAGATGGCATGACTAGAGCAGATACTTAATATTTTCCCAGTAGCACTAAGCAGCCGTTTTCTTCCTTCTCTTATTGCAAGTTATGCATCCATAAAAACTCATGAGTTAACTTGTTCACGAGAATTGTAACAGAGGCAAAAGAAGAATTTTATAAATTCAGAAATTCATATTACTTGATATTTCAGTAAAATTGTTACCAATTCCTTACATGGGCAAGTAAATAACCACTGAATACTAAAGTAACATAGCTTAATTTTTTCATGGTTTGCTAAATTAGAATTAATTTTCCAAAACAGTCAATTTTTAAATTTAGCTTTAGTTCAGTGTAATTAGAATTTATGCTCATTGATTATACACTACTTCTCCCTCTGAAAGACAATTTTGAGTTTCTTAAAACAAATATGAAAAACATACTTATTTTACTCTTTTGATATTTAATATTTACTTATTTTAATTTTTATTAAATATATGATTATTTTGTGCACTGTGAATATAATTGCATTTCAAATTTTATTCAGATTGTTCTATCATATTAGGTGAAAATTTTGATAACACTATATTGAGTTATATTGCTGAAATACAGACATAAA
Source organism: Dasypus novemcinctus (assembly GCF_030445035.2). NCBI lineage: Eukaryota > Metazoa > Chordata > Mammalia > Cingulata > Dasypodidae > Dasypus > Dasypus novemcinctus. The sequence continues at coordinate 29,652,673 of NC_080687.1, forward strand.
ATTCAATCATATTGGATAAATAATAATTAAATATATGCTCATCTTTATTCTACTTCTCATTCAAACATTGCAAGCTCAACAGAACACCTAGATCTGAAAACAATAATAAAGTTCAGACATCTAAGCTTTATATGTGCTTTTCAATTTTATTATCAGCAAGGTGTATTTGTAAGGAAGAATATACCATAATTTATTTTACAGTGTGCTGGGCTCCTTTATCACTTCTAATATTTAGACCTATGGCATGATGTAGGTCTTTCTTAGTACTCTTGCCTCCATACATGTTAGGGGAAGGCTGTGTGCTATGCACTTGCCCTTGGAACGACTTCAGACTTCTCTTCTGTTTCAACACTCCATCCTGATTTTCTTATGCTTGTTTACTCTTAACCTACCTCTTTCTGTTGCCACTTTGTCTTTTCTTTGCCTTCCTAATTATTTAATTCTCCACTTTTCCTTCCTATCAGTGGTCCTCAATTTAATTCCCCACTTTTCCTTCCTATCAGTGGTCCTCAATTTTTAAAAACGAGGGAAATTGAAATGAGAAACTTAAAAAAATATATATTGGTTCACTGTATCCTATGATGTTATTATTTCGCATTTTCTATAATCCCAGAAACAAAATTAAACTCTCTGTGTAGTCAAGTTCTAGGTGTTCTGTGGTTTCAAACTGTGACTAAGTATCCACCATTTGACCATATACAAAGTAAGCTGTCAATTGGTGTGAGTGATTTTAATGATATTTGTGAGCACGTAAGACAATCCTAGATGATGTGATTAATTGACCTGATGGTACTGAAATGAGATACATTAAACAGAAGAGACAGATAATCCCAGCAAGAAGGCCTCCCTTGAGATCAATCTCCAGAAGGCTTGAAAGATCAGTATCTAAATACAGGATTAAAAAAAAAATCTTTCCTGCTCTTTTCCATTTGATCCACACTGCAGATGTTAAGAGCGTGGCTTATGAGCTAGATGGATTAAATGCTACTAGCTCATGTAGAGGCTGGTTAGGTAGTAACATTATTTGGGGTTAATAAGACTGTTTATGGACTGGTTACAAATTTACCTGTTCTTGTGAGGCTAATATCCAAGGATCAGTTCTGATGGGTCAGAGAAGTTGTACTCTCCTTTAACACCAAATGAATTCCTTCACCAAAACATCTCAGTATCACCATGGAACTTATTTGAAGATGACACAGTGTTTAAATATAAAAGAATAGTGTTCTTTTGGAAGTGTCTACAAACTATAGAATGAGAGAATTCTTAAACTGAATTTATCAGACCTGGGACAGTATGACAATTGAAAGCATACTATTTTACCATCTGGATTTACCATTTACTAGCTGTGTGGACTTGTGTGAATTGTTTTAACTCCCTGAACCTTATTTTCCTTACCAATTGAACATGGATGATAATAATTCTGGTTCTGTCTAATTAAAAGCATGTGGTAAATATAAAAAAAAAATCTAAATGTAAAATTACAGAAATGCGATGCTAATAGAGTTGGCGTGCTGAGTGCTCAGCATGGATTGTCATAGGGCAATTTCAATCATTCAAATACAGCAAGAGGAAACAACCACTATCTTGGGCTCTTCACTGTCTAACTCAGGTCCTAGGGCCGAGAGGAGAGGTTTACAGTGCAGTCAAATATTCCAAAGTTCAAAATAACGTGCCACTAAAATTTCTTGGGACTCATATACTATTCTCAAGTATCTAGTATGTGCCAAGAAGTGTTTGATAAGAGGGTAAAGAAAAGTAAACAAAAATTGGCCATTCATTGTTGTAAAGTCTATAAGCCCTCAGAACAAGCGAGAGGGATTTTCCTCAGATTCTTGGAGAAGCAGAGGGTGAGGGATGTCTTCTTGGAGGAGAGTATGACTCTTTTAAGTTTTGGGGTTAAGAGGTATGACTTATGTCATTTAGGTGGAATGTTCTTAGGCAGCCAAGTAGCAGATGAGTGAGTGCAAAGGACCTGAGGAAAGAAGAGAGGGATATTTGAGGAACTTTACTTTAATATGGCTGAAAATAGTCTAAATGCTTTGACTTACTACTTTTAGGGAAAATGACCATTATATTTAATTTCCTGTTGACTAGCTTCCTTTATTTGAGTAAAGTGGCAAGTTACATGGTTGTATACAGAGGGACTGCGGCTCATTCCTAAAGGCCCTTATGCTAGGTTTTTGTTTGTTTGTTTGTTTTTTAACGTAATAGGAGCCAATGGGGATTTTTTCATTGAAATCATGTTTTAGAAAGATAAGTCATTTAGAAAGCCTGAGTTTTGAGAATGAAATGGAAGAAGGGAGATCAATTATTAGCTTGCGATTTAGCGCAGGTGGGTGAGGTAAGTGTTTCAAGCAAAGTGTTGTGAGAGAGAAGGGATAGCTAAATGAGACCTTGGTATGTTTACTGATTTGATGTGGGAGACAATGGAGAGGAGGCTCTGAATTGTTGATATCAGAGTACAGGTGGTATCATTCATTGAAATAAAAATTATAAAATGAGGGCTAGGTTTTTGAAATTTTAGAAATTAGTTTTACACATTGTGATTCTGAGGTGTTTTGGCAGCAACTGGTATATTCCACGACAGACATGAAGATGCAAGTTGTTTGTATGGGAGAAACATCCAGGCTGGGCATACAGATTCAGAAGTCTTTAAGACAATGGAGAGTGCTGAAGCAGTAGGGATGGATGAGATAGCCCAGGAAGGTCTAGATGAAAATTAGGTGCAGGAGCCCCTAAGAATCCTGTAAGGTTTCAAGATTTATGGAGGAGTAGAAGAAAGAGTCTTAGGCAGGGGAAGAAAAATAGGAGGACAAAGTTGTTCTTGGAGTTCTTTTCTGACCTAAAAGTCTTTCTTTCACTCTGATTGATTGTATTCTATTATTTACCAAAATATTAGATCTGGCTGTTTATGTCCAAACTCTAATTGAAAACTAGGAATTGTGCCAGCTAAAATTATTAAACAGTAATTTTCTTGGAAATTATTTTTTAATTAAAATAATCCAGTAAATGTGCATAATTTTTAAATGGCAAACAATCCTTTTAGTGATGTGTTCACATACCCAAAAAAACTATTCAGGAAAGAATGTGTTAAAATTGCACCTGAAATTACGAAATGATTATTTTACATAGTATACTCTCAGGTTATGAAGGAAGCAAAAAGATAACATCTGTGCTCAATAAGCATTTCCATAAACCATCTAGTAAGAGCCAAAATGCTTATATAGCAGTATGAGAAATCAAGGGGTTTTTACTTCCTTGCTAATTCTTTGTTATGTATGTCTTTTCCTCTCAGCTCCAAGCAATGTTTTCTTCTGTTATTTGACAGCTCTTTCAGTCTCAGACTGAAGGTTGTCAGTTCCTCAATACCATCCACTCTTACCATGTGCAGGCATTCGCTTCAAATAATGGAAACATAAGTAAAACTGTAATGGTATGATAGAGCACCAGAATGATCTGTTAACAGTGTAGTTGAAGACCCCACTAAGAGGCAAATACCAGTGAGGAGAGGGCCCTATTCTCCAAAGCACACTAAAGCAATCTATCTTTTATGTTGCTATATGTCCACTAAGTAGAATGCATATTTCTGAGAACCAAGAGGTAAAAGTAGAAGAGGCCCCGATTACCATCACTCCCATTGAATTACTGGGGAACTTTGTTCTTCTAGTAACCACAGCTTGAGCTTTGCAGGGTTGGAGATCCTAGTCCCAAAATTAGAAGGAGGGGCCACTTTCTCTGAGAGACAGAGCAAATTTTTCATTGAACTACACCCACCTCTGCTGTCTGGGCTTTGGGTGCATGCAGTGTTCAGAGAACAGACAGCAAGAAGAGGAATTATTATCTTGTCAGTAGTAACTGACCATGGGCAACAGGAGAATATCTGGTTGCTATTATAAAATGTAGATTGGCAGGAATTTGTGTGGAACTCTGGTGTCCCTGTTGAGTGGCTCTTGATACTCCCATGACAAATTGTGACTAAGTGCAGATACACTGGTCTAAGAAAGGTATAGTTACCAAGGGCTTAGACCTGAAGGAATTTAGATTTGGGTCATACCACCCAGCAAGCCAACTAGACTAACAAAGGTGACAGCTGAGGGCAAGGAGAATTAAGAATATAGAGTGGAAGAGAAAGACAGTGGGTAGTATTTGCATTTCTAAGAACAAATGGAGCAATGGGGGCTATAAATTGCTTTCTTTTTTTATTTTTAAAGATTTATTTATTTATTTATTTCTCTCCCTTTCCCTCCAATGAAACTTTTGTACTCCTAGCTCCATTTTCATCATCTGCTTTCCAGAGGAACCATCTAGAAAACTCCCTTATCTTCTCAAAAATAATTTCACCTCTTTCTTTCCAAATGTTTCAGTCACTATGACTGCATACTAACTTACCCAAAACGTAGTGGCTTAAAACAGCCTCTATTTTGCTCACAAATCTGCAGTCAGGACATGATTTGATGGCAGTAGCTCATTTTTACTCCAATCCATGTCAGGTAGTGTGGAGTGAAGGTCGATAGCCAGAATTATCTGAAGGCTCACTCACACATCTTGTGCCTGAGTTGGGAAGACTGAAAATTTGAGAGCTTGGTTGTCACTCCTCAGAAATCTCTATATCTTTCTGGTCACTCATATGGACACTAGAGCACTGAAGCTGCAATTTAGCCAGACTTATTACATGGAAGCCTAACCTAGGACTACACATGTGCATATGAGAGAGAGAGAGATAGAGATTGACAGGCAGAGGGTGTATTGCCTCTTTTGACCTAGCTTCTGAAGTCACATAGTATCATTCCTCTATAATCACATGCCCACTTAGTTCCAAGCAAAAGCAACAGAGACCTCAGGTCTTTATTAAAAAGTGTCAACATGTCTTTGAAAGAAGACCTTGTGCTGTTCTTCAACAAAGAAATAGAGGTCTTCATATTCCTTTTATAAAAAATAACTATAACTGTACTCATATGCTACTTTTGTCCAGTCTTCCTATGATAATGAAACAGGTACAATTCACTTGTCTAAGACCAGCTCCTCATCTGTGTTCTGGGTCTCATCCATTTTCATCTTCTTTCAGTCTTTTCTTTATCATTTATCTCTTTATTGTCTATCCCACGTCCTTGACAATTTTCTCTAATATTATCTTCCCATTCACATAAAAAATCATTTTTCTTTCCTCTTTACACAAACCCAAAACCTCCTGTATGACCCTTCATTGTCTAATATCTTTCCTACTATTTATAGTCACATATGTCAAAAATGTATTTACACTAACAATATATATTTCCATACTTTTCACTGATTACACACATTTTAAGATTCCTAGATGCATCATTTCAGTTAAAACAGCTTTTTTTCTGAGCTTACTAATACCTTCTTTAATGTCACATTCCACACAGTTTTTGCTAATAATCAAATTAACTTCTCTTTTCCTTTTGATACATTTTGTTTCTTTCTTCTTGAATTGTTTTTTTTTTTTTTTCTGGTCTTCTCTTGCCTTCTCTCTTTCCTCATGGCTGTTTGTTTTTGTGCCCTTTTTCTTCTTCCCATCTCTTGAATGATAATATTCTTCATGTTTCTTCCTTTACTGTTCTTTCTTCTCTATTTGCACATTCTTTCATGACAAGTTCAAAACTTTCACTGTTCTCATTTCCTTCCAAAAGCTAAATGACTCCCTGATCTATATCACTGGACCTGATGTCCAGTGTCTTTCTCTTTCTGCATCTATAATATGTATTACCACCAATATTGAGCACTCCCATAGGAAATAACGGTGCCTACCATGCATCACTGTTTTGTATGCCCAGTGTGTTCCACTACATCTGCAGTCCTTGGAATGTATTTGGTGAACATTAAACAACACAGTTAGCTTGGAGTTTAAAGAGAGAAATATTGGTGGATAAAACTAAAATTTTAGGGTAGCAGATGTAAATTCAGTGGTTGAGCATCTGCTTATGTGTGAGGTCCTGGGTTCAATTCCAGATACTTCCTAAAGAACAACAACAAGACACTAAAATTTTATTTGAACTCTTATATTAACAAGGAATTTACTTAAGTTAATTTAGTTTATAGAAGGCTTTCTTTAAAAAGGTAGAAATGGATCTCATAGGATTACTGTTCTCTGGAAATAAATCATTCATTTAGCTAAACTTCAGGAGAACTGGAACAGGATGCAAACCAACCCTGGGGAGCTAGTTCTGCTTCTTACTATGTCTCTCCTTCACTTGTCTTTTCCTTTTTCTTTATATCTCTTCACTATATTTTCCTTACTCAGTGTTTCTGCTTCATCCTCACTTCTCTCTTTGGGATTAATTTATGCATCTTTCAAACTTCAATTTCTGATGAATACTCCCTTCCTTGGTTAATATGTGCTTGTTCATATCACTAAGAAAGAGAATCTGATAATAATTATAATTTAGAATTGTAGAATATGTACTCTGTGTCAGGGAATGATTTGATAGATACATTATTGTCCCTATTATTATGCCCATTTCATGGAGGAAGAATTAAGGCCCAGGGAAGTTATTCCATCAGAACAAGCTCAAAAATTATCAAGGTGGAAGACAGAATTTGGACACAGTCTCTCTATCACACAAACTTTTAAACATATATATTATATTTTATTCCCACCCTTCTTGAATGGGATCATCGGGTTTAGGCAGGTTGCATGGGATGATATAGTATAAATCATAAATGCCCAGGCTGAACTATCTGTATGAATTTCAGTCAGAATAATTCCCTCTGAAGGTATTGTGAATGACAGGTCAAGAAGAAAAAAGCTTATTATTGTAGAGTTTGCAGGTCAAGCTAAGGAGTCTATACTCCATTGTAAAGCCAATTGTGAAGTCTCAAGTTTGGAGGCCATTTTGAAGCCATTGAAATTTCAGGTCTAGTGAACACTATAGGAAAATAAATTAAGAGAAGAAATGGCATGCATTAGTGGAGTACCCGAATTTGTACACTGGTACAAATTGCTTACCCCTAAGAGTTAAGCGATATTTGGGATGGACAAGATCAGCATCATCCCCTGAGTCCCACTAATGTACAAGGCTTCAGCCCCTAAAGTGGAAACAATGGAAAAGACTGTTGCTTAGCGAGGGCATTTTAAATCATTGAACATGGTGCCCTGGCTGGATAGGGGGCCATTGAAATCAATTAGAAACAAAGATATTGGAAGATAAGAAAAAGATTCAGCCATAGATTCATTTTTCCATTCCTCACAATTACAATTTGCCTAACCTTTTTCTTCTTCTCTGAAAAAGTGTTGGCTATACTTTATGTATTAATTACACTTCCCTCTATCTCCCTCAAATTTACTTATAAGAATCTTTGTCTCCTACCTTTCTATCTCAGAGGAAATATCTCTGGCTATTCCTGTTTTCTTATCTCTATCATATACTCCATGACTTTGTATAATGATTGCATTTTGTCTTTTTATATATTTATGCCTCCTATGACTCCCATTTAAAAAAAAAACTCATAAAACATAAAGTAAATGAATGAAATAATCTGAGATATAGGTTGATGGATTTTAAATGATCAAGAATAGTTAAAACCCAGAATGAAAAAAAAAATAGTCATCAACATTTTTATTGAAGTTGGAGCCTATTGGAAAGGAACAGGGTGAATTGGGAAACAGAAAATGATGTATTATTGATGCCATTGATGAAAGTGGAAAGGTATCAAGAACATTCAGATGAGAATTTAAAGCCAAAGGGGTGCTGATGTGAAGTACCAGAAATCTGTTGGCATTTATAAAGGGTATTTATTTGGGATAGAAGCTTACAGTCACAGGGCCATAAAGATTAAATTACTTTCCACACCAAAATCTGGTGCCACATGTTGGAGCAAGATGGTTGCCAGTCTTTATGAGACTTCTTTCCTGTGAAAAAAATAAATAGTATAATCTTCCATTAATAATGCATATATATGTATATATATTACTTGTGATTTTGAGTTTTCTATATATTTGGATTTTTTCCTTTTGCTTAAGATTGGAGTGCTAAAATCCTCCTCAAATAGTAGAGGATTTATCTATATATTTATGTAATTCTTTCAATTTTTCTTTTCAGGCTTTGAAGTTTTCTTATTAGGGACATCCATGCCTAGATCTGTCACATATTTCTGATTTTTTGGAGTTTTTAAAATCAGTGTGTAATGACCCCTATTATGTCTAGAAGTGCATTTCAAACATATAATTCATTGTGATTGACAGTCATATTTTAGCTTTCTTTGTATAACTCTTGCTTGTAATGTCTTTTTTTTATTTACAAAATTTGTTTTTTTAATAAGATGTGTTTCATGTACATTTTATATTGCTAATGTTCTTTTTTAAATTCTAGCATATAATCAGTGATTTAAAATGTAGAAATTAGTACATTTTTATTATCAGAGATTCCTGATATACTCATTTAATTTAATTACACCATTTTATTTTCCTCGTTATTTATTCCTCCTTTTCCAGTTTGTACTTTTACTTCTTTCCTTTTTGTTTCAGGATTTATTTTTCCTCTTGTTTCCTCTACCAATTGGGAGTTATACACTCCTCTTACTCATTTAATGTTTGTGTGTGTGTGTGTGGAACTTTTGACATGTATAATGTAAGTATCGAAATTATATCAATATCTTTTCATAGCACCAATAAATAATATGACCTTAGGCTATTTTATCATATTTCTATCCTTCCTTTATTTTTCCTGAATTAATTTTTCTCTTGAATTTTTAACTCTATCAATAAGCAATAATGTTTTAAATTGTTAATATTTGAAAAGATTTTATATGATTTCTGCTGTTTTATCATTCACCATTCCTTCTTCCATTTTAAGAATTCCTTCTTATATAAATTTTTCTTCTTCCTAACATATATCCTATAAAACTTCTGTTACTAAAGTTTATAAAGTTTCTTGGTAGTAAACACTGTCATTCTAGATTGTCTTACATTTATTTTTCATTTTTGCCCTTCCACTCAAAAGAAGATTTTTGCATATTTAGTTTGAGTTTAAAAGTTATTTTTTCTTGGAACTCTGGAACTACTTTTCAACTGTATTTGTCTATCATTTTTTCCTGGTTACAATTTCGTTAGCCTAACTTACTCTGCTTTATAATATCTATTTTCTCTCTGGTAGCTTCAAAATCATCTTTCTCTCTCTTTCTTTCAATGCCATGTACTGGTTCTGGATCTTTAAAAAATTTACTTTGCTTGACATTCTTGAGTTTCCAAATCTGAGGAAATGCATCCACCAATTTTAGAAAATTCCTTTATATAGTACCATATTTAAATACTAAGCACATTTATAGTTGTTCTCTATCCAGTACTACATTTCCAGTGTTTCCAGGTCTGAGTGTGCAGTATATTGTTTCAGCTTACTCTCCCTTGTGATCAAATCTTTTCCCATATGTTAAGTAATTTTTCATTGTGTGAAATTAATTATTCATTCCTTTTTTTTTTTTTTGAGCTTATCTTTGGAGATCTTTGAAGACTGGACTTCAAATGTAATAACCTTTTTTTCAGCCAAGTGGAACTCTCAAATTGAGATTACTATCAACTAAATTTTTGGCTTAGGGTCATTAGAATTAGTTCCCCAAATAAGTGAATATGGGCTTGTGAAGTTTCAAATTTCATTTTTTTGTGGTTTACTCAGGACACAAACATCATAGTCATACCAATTCTCTGTATAATAGCTCCTTTTTTCTGGTTCATCCATTAAGACTTCTACATTTGATGTTTCTTGCTCTATGTAGAGAATTACAGATTCAACCTCCCATTTTATCCAATCCCAAGTAATTTGTCACACTTACGTAGTGCCTATCAAAATGTGTGCTGTAGGCTACTAGCAATAGGTACAAGCTGGCCCCCAAACTCTTATTTAAGGTCTGTGAATTCACTCTTTTTCTTCAATTCTGGCCTCTGAAGAAATATGTTACTTTCTTATAGTGTCATTTCTACATGAAAAATATATACTTTTATGTTTTATGCCATTCTTGGGTTTGCTGGATGAAGACTGGTTTCTCTGAACAACTATTCTGTTTTTTTTTGTAGCATTTTAAGTTTATACTGTTTCCATCTCTCCTAATCAAAAAAAATTTTAAACTTGATAAAAAAGTATTGAAGAAAAAATATGCTTCAGTCAAATAAATGGCTACTCCCTATAAGCAGACATTTTACTTGTTGAATCTTTCATTTATTCAATCATCAAACATCTGTGTCTGAACACTGTTTTAAATCCTGGACATACAATAGTGAAAAAGACAAAATAACCTGCCCTCATGGATCTTAAAATCTAGCAGGGAAAACACAATAAATAGGTAAAAAGATTCAGAAATAAATATTCTGAGTTTAAGGTAGAATAAGAATGGGCTAATTTCCTTCAGTAATGCCAACTCAATCAACTTTCCCATTGCCTTTATAGTGTTCTTTTTATAACCATGTAGATTTTCTTTAAAATATAACCTATATTTAGGACATTTTACCATTTTCAGATTGATATTGGCTATAAAAATTTCAAATGTGAAAACACAGTGATAAACAATGAAGTCGTATAATACATGATACAGCTTAAAGGAATGTTAAATGGGATGTTTCTGGGTTCGAAAATTTTTCATGAAATAATGTGTTTTACAGCTAACATATCTTAAACAGTGTTCATACATCAAGAGTGACAAAACCATTGATAGAAAATTGCGCAGTGGTGGCCAAAAACTGGTTCTATGATGGCGAACGTATCTCCTACCTTCAGCCTGCTTATGAAGGCAACTAGCAGTGATCTTGTAGGCAGTCTGGGGAGAAATATTTGTGGGATGCATTTTGGAATCCTGTGAGTTTCTCACTCCTCTCCCACAGTTGAGGGGAGCTGAGGTTCTACTTTTACTTCAGGGCAAGTGAAGGTCTTTCAAAGAACTACTTGGGAAGTTGAAATTTTGCCCTTAGGGAAGAACACTGAAAGGGGAGCATTCTGAGCAACCTGCCCTGCAGGCTTTGGGCAAAGGGAAGGTACTGCTGAGTTTTTCTCGTTGTTTCTGTATTGCTGAAGAAGGTAGCTGAGCTTGAGTTACCCTGAAAGAACCCTACATAAGAAGTATGCCTGCCAAAGTATGGTGACCCTAACAGATATTTATAGGTTGGCTCATCAGAAGCAGGAGACAGGGAGCAGCTAAAACTGCTTTAGGATAGTTAGCACTAAAAATCAGAGATTTTGATACTATTACTGAAGGGCACTATAACGCACTTTTATTAAGTGTTCAAATGGTTTTAGTCCTGAAAATATTTGGCCCAAGTTTTACCTTTCATTTAAAATTAATTTACTGGTGAGTATGAAAAGTGAAGCATGTCAAATTTTCCTGGAAATCATGGGCAATGATTTAGTCAAAGTGTAGTTTAAATGCATTTGACAATACATAATTGTCTTAAATTTTCTTAATATTTTTCCTAACATATGTGTCCTTCCTGACTGCAGTGTGGAAATAGTTACAAAAGTGGGTGAAATTTTACAAACCTTTAAAGTGATTTAGAAACAATTATTTTATTTAATCCAGGCTTAATTTGTTAATGAAATGATCACACAGAAGACCTTAGTAATGGTATTACTACTTAACAGTATTTAGTACTTTAAGTGATTTATTTAGGCAGATTAAGTTGGTGGGGCAGCCACTGTTCACAGCTTTAAAGTGTTGGCTCTGCTGTGTGGCATAATTAAGTCAACAGTCTGCTGGGCAGCTTCCAGCCACAGAGACAACTGTTCTCTCACTGCCACCAGTAAATTAACAGGTCTGCACTTTCCCGAGGGGCTATTATGCACAGTCTTTTCTGAGGTATGGTTTACTCTTGGAAAAGTCTAGATAGACGGGAAAGCCTTGTGGATAATAGCGGGCCAGACAGTTATCTTGCCAACGTGTACGGCAACAGTTAGGTATGCGAAACACTTAACTGGGATTTATAGCTTAGCTTTCAAAAATCACTAATAGTTGGAATTCAATTGCTCTGATATAACTTACATAGTTTTACACAGATAAAAATGTCCATATTCTGGAGAAACATGGGAAAACTACAATTGGTGTGACCTATTGACTGTGGTTAACAGCAATACTATAATATTCTTGCATCAATGCCAAACTGTACTAAGTTGATAATGGAGGTGTATGGAAAAGTGTGCCAAATGTATGCTATGGACCATGATTGGTGGTAATAGCCTGATGATATTGTCTCATAATCTGTAACAAATGTCCCACCAGGGTGTGTAGTTGTATGGGAAATCTACACATCTGTATGATTTTTTGCAAGTTCACAATATCTGTAACAAAAATATATTTAAAAAGAAATAGTATGGGTTTGGAGAAAAATACACCAAATGTAAGATAAGGACTATAGTTGGTAGTAATATTTTGACAATGCTTTTGCATAGTTTATAACAAATGTTTCACACCAATGTCAAGAGTTAGTGGATGGGTAATGTATGAGACCCCTGTGTGATGTTATGTATGTTTATTTTGTAAGTTCACAATCTTTACTATATACTTATTGTTGATGCGTGTTCATGTATGAATGATATACTTCAGTAAAAAAATGAAAAAAGTCCATATTCTTTTCACATTTAAAAAACCACTTTTTTCCAATAATTTCCTCAGCCTATAAATCAAAGATCTTAAGACTTTCTTCAAAAAGCACTGTTATTTCTCTTAGAATTTTTGAAAATGGATATATTTCCTCTTTTTTATCTTGTTCTTCAGATAGTTTCAGATTATTAGTAATATGATTAAATAGAGATAAATTGTTAATGATAACACTTATAAAACTTATATAGACATGCATATATGAAAATGGATAGCTGAAATTTGGCTTTTGATTAATTAAAAGCTAGCATTTACATATTTTGCATCAGGATCTGTTCTAAGTACTTTATCTCACCTCTTCAATCCTATCAATAACCCTATAACATAGGTATTACTATCAGTTTTACAGATGATTAAATGGAGGAAGAGAAAAGCTAAATAAGTTGATAGTTTGGAGGGGTCAGAGCTGGGATTTGAATATAAATGGAACTTAGAGCCTGTGTTCTTAAACTCATAATAAACTAGTTTGAGCAGGGAATGTGATTTAAAAGTTGGTTGTGTTGTAGAATGGCTTCAGTTGTAGTTATGGTTGTGACTGTGATTGAGGTTATGACTGTAATGATAGTGGTATTAAAAAACAAACAAGGGAAGTGGATGTGGCTCAACTGATAGAGAGTCCACCTACCATGTAGGAGGTCCAGAGTTTGAAACCAGAGCCTCCTGGCCTGTGTGATGAGCTGGCCCACGTGCAGTCCTGCTGTGCACAAGGAGTGCCAAGCCACGCAGGGAAGTCCCCTGCATAGGGGTGCCTCACGTGCAAGGAGTGTTCCCCGCAAGGAGAGCTGCCCTGTGCGAGAAGCACAGCTTGCCCACAAGTGGCGCCACACACATGAAGACGTGACGCAGCAAGATGACGCAACAACAACAAAAAAGACACAGATTCTCCGTGCCTCCCGCACCTGACGAGAATGCAAGCAGACACAGAACACACAGCGAATTGACATAAGAGAGCTGACAATGGGAGTAGGAGAAAGAAATAAATATAAAATAAAATAAAATAAAATAAAATAAAATAAAATAAAAAAACAAACGAAATTTATTCTGTATCAGGACATAGGCTAATTATGTTGCATGTGTATTTAAAATAATTCTAAAACCCTTACTACATAGGAAATATTACTATCCCTATTTAAAGGGGAGGGAGCTAATGCTGAGAGAGGTTAGGTAATCTGCCCATAGTCACAAAGCTAATGAGTTTCAGAGCCAACACTGCACGTAAGAGGTCTGCCTCTAAAGCCAATTTTCTTATGTGTACTTTTCTGAAAGCAAATGATAATATCAGCATAATATTTATTGACCCATAAGTACTGAGGTAGTTTATTCTCCTCAATGAGGATTACCAATTTACCTACATGTATTTCTGATTTCCAGTGAAACCTCCATACAGATAAGTTTATAATTTTAGAATTAGAATTTGTTTAATATAGAGTATAGTCACTGCATTCAGACACAACTAGACTTCTAAAATTAAAAATACTTTCTCTATAAATAAACCACACAGAGTAAGTATTTTTCCTTTCTACTTTGCACTTCTAATTTATATTAGCACAGTGAGGATAGATCTACATTTACCATGACAAAACTTATAAAGATTATGAAACATAAGGGTGCAGAGATATGACTTAGACTTGATAATATATTGAAGATAAGAATTCCAATGGAAAATTTCCATTTGAAAGGATAGAAGTAAGGGAAATGAAATAGGAGAATTAAGTTTGACTGGTAATGGGGACAATCCATAAAAACGAGAGGTGAAGAATTACAAAGTATCGACCTGCCCTTAAGTCTTTTAATGTGCCAATGTGTACCAAATACACTAATTGGGAGATTTTAAGTTAGCAAAGAAAATTAGTGAGCACTTATAACACTGAAACAGGAATATGATATTTTTTTAAGTTTTTTTCTAAATAACACATAATCTTACCGTTTTAACACAACTATCTTAATTTTGCATGTTATCCTAATACACATATCACTTATATTTTACATATCGTGCGTACCATTTGGTAATCTTAATATTACAGTTTTTTACTTGCTTTTATGTCCTTTAATTTTCATGTAATTGTGTTTTTATGTTTCTGTGCCATAATTTGCATAGCCATCCTTGTATTTTTGATGTTTACATTGTTTCCAAAGTTGTATTGTGATGTGTCATAGTTGGATGTAGAGTAACTTATGGCATCCAATTCTTGGAAAACAAAAATAATATGTTTTCCGGCTAACCACCCAATTGTTTCTTCTTCCTTTTAGGATAAATAACCAAAGTTCTTTTCATGACATCCAGCCTCGAGGTGATGTGAATTCCCACCACTTGCCCTGTTGCTCACTGTGGTTCAGTCTCACGGGCTTCCTTGTCAGTCCTCAGTCACATCAAGCGCTGTCTGCTTCAGAACCTCTGCAACTGCTGTTTACTTTGCCTAGCAGACTCTTCCTCTAGACCCTCCATGACTCAATTCCTTTTCTCACTTTAGTTTCTGCTCTGATTTTACCACCTCAGCAAGGGCCTCATGTCCACCCTCTCTAAATCCACTCTGCATCACATTTAAAAAAAAAGCTTATTAGTCTACTTTACTGTTCTTATCATTTATATATATGAGATATGGAAAATTACATTTATTTGTGTTCATTGGTCTTTCCCCTACTCTACTTTAATTCTATGATGGCAGGGATTTTGTCTTTTTACTGATTGGTCAAACCTCAGTATGTTAAACACAAAATTTGTAAGTAAAAGCTGAATGAATGGGTATTATATGGGTGGCTCCAATTCCCCTTAATAGTTATGCTTGTGGGAAAAGCCCTTTCTCCCATTCTTTGAAGATTTCTAGGAAGACTGTGCCTTCAGCTCACTCTAGAAGTTGTAAGGGCCAGTTTCTTCATGTCTCTTCTGCCACCATCCTATCTAGTGAGGGTAACAAGGGCAGTAATAAGACCAAGTAACCCATGTAAATTTGGTATTAATAGCTGAATAGTCAGTATTTCTAGGCAGGCATGCTTGATTCAGCAACTGGGTGTGAATGCCTACTAAAGAGCACTATGTTTTGCAATCCTCTCGGTCAGTAGAAGATTTAAATGTATAATTATTTTTGCAAGTCTATACTGTTGCAATAATTAATGACTATTGTGAAAGCTTTTGATTTTGTATACAGAAGCAATTTTTAATAATTTCAGCTGGGTAAATAAAAGGGGTAAAGATTGATGGGAAATATAGAAGTTCTTAAACTATGGTAGGCAGATATACTTAGTAATTTTTTAGGAAAGAGAGGTATAACAAATTTAGTTAAAAAGAAGGTAGTCTAATAGAGTTAGTTTATAACATTATTATTTTTGTAAAATTATTTGTTGTAACATTTATAGCATTACACATGCAGAACAAAGTTTTTAAGAACTATATTATATATTTATTTATTTAATTCTGTTTAGACTATGAGTTATGGAAAAATATACTTTGTGTGTATTTCACATTACAAGTTAAGAAATGAAATATATTTGATATCTCAAAATGTTATAAAAGGGAACGGATGTGACTCAAGTGATAGGGCTTCTGCCTACAATATGGGACCACTGGGGTTCAATCCCTGGGACCTCTTGGTGAAAAAGAAGAAGAAAAACTGTTGACTGCATGGTGAGCCAGTGCCCGCATGGCAAGCAAGTGCCCGCGTGGTGAGCCAGTGCCCACACAAGTGAGTAATGCAGCAAGATGGTAATGTAACAAAAGAGAGACAAAACGGGAGAGTCAAGGTGAAGCATAGCAGAAACCAGGACCTGAGGTGGCGCAGCTGACAGAGAGCACCTTTTCACATCAGAGGTCCCCAGGATCAAATCCCAGTGAATCCTAGAGGAGAAAAAATGAGAAGAGAAGACCAAAATGAGAAATGGATACAGAAGATCACACAGAGCATGGATATAGACAGCAAAAACAGCAAGGTGGGGGGAGGGGTACAGGAAGGGGGAAATAAAATAAATAAGTAAATAAATCTTTTAAAAAAGTTATAAAAATGAAAAACGGCATAATGAAAGTAAAATTAATGATAAATCATATTTATTCTAGATACACAGTATTTAAGAAAAATATAAGTAATAGAAATATGTGTTTTATGCAACGCCAAGTTTTCTTTTACTATTGTCCTTATCTAAGAGTAACCATCAAATTTGTAATGCAAAATCTCAGTACATTTATTGCAGGAGGAATATACTTGCTGACTGTTTCTAAAAATCTGAGGAGTGAAATCATAATAACAAAACCAGGTTTCAATTAAATTTTCATGATAAATTTTCAGATTTGTTGGATCTAAATCACATTTGATAAAGGAGGTTTTCACCTTTGGACAACTGATTTCAAAATACAATATATTATTTAACAAAAATATATATTAGGGACACCTCAACTTTCAGCCTAGGGTACCTGGCTGTGTGTACAATCAAAATCATGCTGATATCAATATTTTTGTGAATATTGTTTCACTTTCCTATTGTTTTCTTTCTGTAAAATATAGTATGAAAAATGTCTTAAATATGAAATCATTAATTAATTTTTATTATGGACTTTTTTTACTGGTAAAAAGTCCAAACATTGTGCATATTTTATGCTAATTTGAATGTTTGAGTACATGAAGGTGTCAGTAGCTATACTGCCAATATTTAGTGTTAGCAAGTTACTTAATTAAATCCTTGTTTACTGATTTCATTCATGTATTGGTAAAATTAGCTAATTTAATGAATTAACTAAAAAATTCTCAAAGTGGTTTTATTTTATGTTTCTTTGATCGTTAGCAAGAACAAACATACATTCAACCTTTACTTGAGAAAACACAATCCTTGGAAAAAATCAGCCCTACATAATGAAAAATTACATCTTTCAAGTTATGTGTATAGTTGATGTTTTTCAGATTGGCTAAACATTAAAAATTTTATTTTTTCTTGGATGTTTCCTTTTCTGCTTTTTATCTTTTGTATTTTTATATATCTACCTTTATTTTGACTCAATTTCATTTTTCTACTTTCTCAAAATCCCATGTTAATTACGTAGACTCAGTTATATGTCATCTGACTTGGATTTTCTTATCTTTATCTGGAAAGAATAAATTTCCTTTTGAGATATATATACATATATATTAGATATACATACATACACAGATATGCATATATATATATCTAACAGCTTTGAAAAATATATGTATAAATAATATGTAGCTTTGAAAATATATACAATACTATGTTTTCAATACATATAAAATATATTTATATACACATATTGAAATCTATGTGATAACTTTTAGCCTCCATAAAAAGTCTTTAAGGATAAATGATGATCTGATCTGAGACTATCATGTATTATAACTAGGAAAGGTGCTACTGGTGTTAACCCCACCAATTTTTCATAGATCTTTATCACTTGTGAAGTTAAAAAACTCATCGGCCTAAAACTACTTTTTTATCTTATAACCTTGTTATGACAAATTGTTTCACAAATGTAGTAAATTAGAATGGGATAAAGGAAATTGGAAAGCTAAGTTTTTAAAAATTAAGAGAGTTATTGTATATATTGTTGAAAAAATATAATCTAGAGCAGGAGTTGGCAATATTTTTTTCTGTAAAAATCAGTGACTATTTTAGGTTTTGTGTGCCAAAAGGAAAATATAATTCCTTTTGTGTAGGTACTTACGTAACAAAGAGAATACAAAAATGGTCCACAAAATTTTAATTGACACCACTGAAAATTTAATTAATAATAATTAAGTAATTTAGTAATGATACTTAAGTACTTTGCAAATCATGAAAGGCCTTATGTTAACTTTCTGTTGCTGTCATAACAATTTTAGCAACTTGATGCTCATTTATTTTCTCATGGTCCTGTAGGTCACAAGTCTGGGCACAGCGTGGCACAGCTGCTTTTCTGCTCTGTGTCTCACAAGGTGGACATCAAGGCATCAGCAAGGCTATGTTCCTTTCTGAAACCTTTAGGGGAAAATCTACTGCCAAGTTCAGTCTGCTCGTTGGCAGAATATAGTTCTATGTGCTTGTAGGACTATTGACTGACTGGCTGGGTAGCTATAATTCTTAGCTTCTAGAGATCCTGCATTCCGTGGATCACAGACCCTTTTCTCCATCCTCAAACACAGAAAGGCACTTCCAGTCTTTCTCACCTCTCAGAATCTCTCTTACCTCCCTTTCTGCCTCATCTCTCTTGCTTCCTTTTCTACCGCATTTCTCTGACTGACTACTCTGCCTTCCTCTTTTGTTATTAAGGGCTTATGTGAATATATCTGAGCCCACACAGATAACCCAGGGTAATTTCCCTCTCTTAAGACTAGTACAGCAATACATAGATTAGTGTGTGATTAAATAACCAGGAAATGGGAATCTGGAGGGGGACTGGAGAATGGAGAATTCGGCTTGCCAAGGTCTACTAATGAGAATAATGGGATTTTATTTGTAGGATAACATTTTTGCTCAATTGGAGTTGAAAGTTACTATTCTTTATCATTAAATCACTTCCAAATGTTTATCTCAAGAATTATTCTTAGCTTATGAGTCTTACTATAACTGGTGGCAGGCTGGATTTAATTGCAACCCTTAGTTTATAAACCTGATATCTAGAATATTGTGTAGCCATTAAAAGTATTATTGATGAGTGTTTAACCATTTTTTTTGAAATGTCTAAAGAACATACATGATAAAATAGTATGTAATATTTTTCCAATTTTTAAAAACAAAACTTTCTAATATAAATTAGTAGATCAGTGTCTTACTATTTATATACACTGGAAGATATAAAATGTACTGATAACAATGTTCATCTTTGGATGTTGAATGATAGGTGAAGTTGCTGCATTTTATTTATGCTTTTCTTTGTTTATCAAACATTTTATAATCAGGAAATCAGGAAATCAGAAATCAGGAAAAGAATTAAGACACTATAAAACATTTCTGATTCAATAATGAGCTACTAAAAACTTTATCATTTAGGTTTTTCAATATTAATTGCCTTACTAGTGTAAGGTAGAACTTGCCTAGGTGATTTTATGTTTCATAGTAACTGCCCTAACCAGCTAAATCTGGTAGAAAACCATGAACTTCAGGTGACTCGGTAGCTCAGACCTTTAAATAATCCAATTGGTCCTGCCTAAAGAAAAATGGGGCTTTTTTTTACCCAATTCTCTATGGACTTAGGCAATCATTCTGTCTTGTCCAGAGTACTTGTTATCAAACTTTTATTGGTGATACCACCTGAAACTGTCTCACAAGTACTAAAATCCTTGACATTTTCCCCTAGCAAAGTACTCAATTAATTTTATACACTTGTGTTTTAGATTCTTTATTTTCTATTTATTTTGAAACATTAAAAAAAGGACATGAGTGTATGTCAGCCAGCCAGCCAGCCAGGTTCAGTAACATAGAGTTGGTTATGCTTCCTACCCTTTGTCTACCCAGAATTAAGAAAGCAAATTAGATTTTAAAAATTATATTTATTTTGCAGAAGAAGGGCAAAAGTAAGAAAAGCAATAACATGGAAGGGGACTTCTGTACCACCAGGTTGGAATTCTTCATAGGTGATTAGAGATATGAGAATGGAATTTGTGAGAATTTGCTAGAAGATTAAGAATTAGAAGAGATATTTGGTTAAACTGTAGACATGGAAGAGCTAATTATCCAAGGGATAGAATAAGTTATAAGTCAATAATAAAGGATCCTTCATACAAATGCAATTTATCATGCCAAGATGAATTTATATATATTATAGATGCACAAAATGATGTTGGTATGTAAAGAATTGTTGTAGCAAAAGGAAGACCAGAAACAAGCCAAAAAATAGCATATGGAAAAAAAAATACAAACCGAAAATAGAACATGAAAAAAAAATCAACATCTCAAAAATAGTTGTGAATAATATTATATAACTATGGGGTACCGGAAATCATTTACAGTAAACTGATTTGACTGAGAGTATTGAGGAAGAGCTCATTCTCTCAGAGAACACAGAATATAAAGAAATTAAATTGTAAGTCACCTATAAGTCACTCTATAGTTCCTCTGAAAAGTAAGATCTGAATTTTCAATTGGTCAATTGTGCTCTGTGAGAAGCACAATGTCTGAATTGATATCTTATGAAATGCATGATATTTTTATTTTGGGTCAAGATGACTCATTTTCAGATACTTCACCTCTAGTTTTCATTTATTCAGACTCAAGTGATGGGTGAACTATTCAGGACAGGATGGAAAATGAGGAGTCAGGAGGTGCCTTTATGTGAAAAAGATTCAGGCACCTTGTAAATAAAAGGCTCAAGTTAAATCCTTACTAGTGAAGGAACTTGTAAGGTTTTTAAAGAGTCTTGCCCGGAATCCAGAATAAGGTACTGAGGTTGAGGTCAGACAGTTGCTTAAAGGGAGAAAAGCTGTATTAATAGGGTTGCTTAGATGGGACAAAGATATCTTTTTTTTTCAATATTTTGCCTAAGGCTAACCCTGGCCCTGACATTCAAATGTACCTTTTCTGTCACTTTGGCACATGTGGCACATTGCAGAACCCTGATTTAGTCAGAGAGGAAAGTTTAGACTATTATTCCTCTCACTTTGTTTTAAATAAAATAAAAATAAATAAATAAATAAATAAGTTTAAAAAATAATCTATCCCAAACATCAAGAGTAAATATACGACATTATTTACTTAAAAGAAAAACTTGCTTCAGCTCAGTTGAGTGCAATCCAACTATATACTTCATCTTTTTTAAACAGTAATTTCATTTGATTTCTAGGTTCTCGCTTTCATTTTGGAGGAATAAATTCTGTATTTTTTGCTTATATACACTCTCCAATAAGGTAATTTAAAAATGAAAATGCATCCTTAACATTAAATGTCTTTGCATTTGGCTTGCACCAGAACTTTTTCCTCCTTTCAATGTAGCTTTTGTATGTGCATATGCAATAAAAAAGCTAATAAACTTAATAAATGGTTCAATTGCATGACTGCACCTGTGTATTACCTTCATCCTCATTATCCATTTCCTCAGACATTGTCCATTACCTTGCCTTGGTCACAGAACCCTATTGTAAGTCTAATAAATAGTGCAATAAAAGTAAATAATCTGAGAAAATATTACAGTGCAAGCTGAAAATAGTTTTGTTGTAAATTTATGCACATTTTTACCCACTCTGCTAAGTACAAGTATGCTGTCATTCTACTGTTCTTTTTATATATCCCACAGGAATATGAACAAAATCCTTGTTTCTTATGAGCTTTATTCAAATAATATTAGAGTGGCTCAATGCCAGCATTTTTTTCCATAGGACTGTTGAGACTGATTCAGACAATAGTATGTGCATTCATACACACACCAACATACACACATAAACATTGCACATTTTGAAGATGACCCTATAAGTTGCACTTACATCTTCAGGGTAGAATGGAAAATCATCTTTATATTCAAGTAATTCAGGCATAAAATACATTTTTCTTCTCATAGCATACAGACATGGACAAACTGTGTCTTGAAACTTCTAAATAATAAATTCATTTCCTAATTGATTCTGTATGCATGGACTCTGAATTCTTGTGTGTTTTAAAGGGGAAGAATTTCCAGTGAGGCTTAGTACTGAAATTGTATATTATGGAACAAGGCATGAAAAAGTATGCTTGGCCTCCTCATGCCTTACTAGTTTATGTGAGTAGTTTAGATCCTTTTAGTTAAAGACCATTCGAAATAAGATGCGCTCTGCAGTTAGCAGATGCAAGGTTGTTTTCAATCACTCATTCATATGGCATTTGTTGGCAGCTGAATGATAATATACTCATTAATACTTTTGACAGTTCATAGCTGTCCATCAGACAAGATTTGCTCAGGCTGCTTGCAAGGCATGAGAAATGCACAGAAATGAAGAGCTGATCTCAGACTGACAGATGATTTTGGGTAGCTTGAATAGTACTAATTGGCCTGCTTTTTAAGAAATGCACTGATTTGATGAAGTAATTTGATGAGAATCTTATCTAGACCTTATCTCGTTCTACCATGAACCAATAAGGGCATTTTTACGTTACATCTATTTTACACATATGTGCACAGTACTTGATTTTTAGATTGACTTCTTTATAGAGTTGATTTTTTTCCATTACAAATTATTTTGTTCTATTAACTAGGAACAGGGCGATAAATAGTTGCACAACCTCTGAGAAACATGAAAATAAGGAAACAATATCCAATAGTTTATGTATAGTAAATAGTTGATATATAGTAAACCCCCAAGCCAGGAAAATATAGGAAATGTGCCACCATATAAGTTTCAAGTTATTTTTACTATGGTTTAGAGTTGTAATTTTAAGCTAAGCATTTAAAATAGTTTCTCTTAAAGTTCCTTTCAGGATACTTTTAAATCCTTCATTCTTAATGCAAACTGTCATGTATGTTTTGCTTGATATGTGCTCTAGCCTGTGTTAAGCACTGAACATACATTAGTCCTTGCTTATCTTAATAACCTTACAAAGTAAGCATTATTATCCTAATTTTTCAGATGAGGACTTTATGATCGGACAGATTAAATAACTTGACCAAGTTCAGGAGTGATTGGTAGACAGAGAATGTGGACTGTGGCTGTTTCAATCTCAAGCCCTTGATCTTTATCATCGTATCATGGTGTCTCTTGAAGTCATTTTCAGTCATTTCAAAGCCATCTGTTTCCTTTATTTCTTCAGTAAATACTCTTGTTTAAATGGTTTACAGGCCACTGCTCTCTGCTCTGCTTAACTGTTTTGTCTATCCCAGTTTGTCTTCCTCCCTTTCAGTTCTCTTTTCACTAACCAAGTTAGAGCACAACCCTAATTGAAAAACTATTTTACTACATAAATTTCAAGATGTAAATGTGCATAAGTAATTCTGGCTTTCCAAATGATGTGAACCAATGGGACATAGATGATGTTTAATTAGCTAAATGCTATGCACAATTTGATATTTGAATATTACCAGACCTTAGAACATTTTTAGGACCGAATTAACTATAAGAATTTTCTTCATGGTTTAAAATTAATCTTCTAGATTAAGCTATAGTTTCTGCTGAAAACTTAGAACATTGAGTGCTGTTATTAAATATTTGAACCAGCTAAGAGATAAAAGAATCACCATATATGAAACAATTATTTTCATTTGTATATATTGTATAAATAGTTTGCATAGCAATTTTTTTACTTTTTATGAATACTTACAATTATAAATTGATAAAAATTAATGCTTCAGTTGGCCACTTGTATTGCTTTAATCTTTAACAAAACAAATATAATGGAATGACATATTTAATATTAAAACTATACAGAAAATAGTTTTATCTCTCTGTAATGATGCTTCCTTGACTGAGATGAACACTGGTAAAAACAATTTCCAATGTACCATACTATGAATATATTAAATAAAAGACATTTGCTTATACATAATTTCTGTTTGGTAAGTGTTAGAGTAAGTGAATTCATTAGAAAATGAACTCCTAAAGCTATCTTACCTTATTTATATATGTATACATCATGCTTCTACTCTACCCTCAAGGTAAACTTCCAAACTCCAAACCCAATATCATTCATACAGGAGAGCCTGAATAAATGAATGCTGAAATGAGTTGAGTCTGAAGGTTCTCCATAATGTAATCGGAACAATGTTTCCCAAACAGCAGTCTGAAGAATACTATTCCGGCAACATGAGCCTCAGTGTATGAGTTCCATGATGACAAACATTTGTGACATGCTCTACGCAGTATTACCATTTGGAAGGCTTTGAAAGGTTAGTATATTTGGCCTCTGATAAATTCTACAGTAAAGAAATTCCTTTAATTTTATTCAACCCATGTCCCAAGCATATTTGACCACAGGATCTCCTTTTTCTCCTTTTAAAATCTACCAGAACTAGCATTCAAAGTAATTCATTACTCAAGAAGTCAGTTCCTTGAAAATACACTTTCAATATTACTTACATGCCTCTGTCTCTTTATAGTTTATAACTTGAATCCATTACTTATTGTTGGGTTTTCATTTCTTTTTAGGTTAGATAACAGAACTTTACAGTGAAACCAAAAAATAAATAGGAATATAAATGAGACTTGAAAATGTCCCAGTTTTATTAATATTATTATGACTAAGTTTTGATATGACATCTTCAATAATAAATGCCAGTGCTTAAGATGAACATAAAAATATGAATATCTTCTTTGTCATTTAAAAAATTGTTTTCAGGCATACTTTCAAAATGTTATTATACTTTTACCAATGGATTAGAATACAAGGCCTGTATCTATTCACACAATGCTCCATTTCTTATTTTTTTTGTAAACTCTCTTATTCTTTTTATCCAAGATCAAAATAATCATTGCTATAATTTCTCATAATAAAATTACTTCTTACTGTAATTTTTCTTGTGTCAGAGAACTTTAGCTAAGAAGCTGGGGGTTATGTTAGTTTTATTAATGATTTTATATGTTTATTTATTATACTAGAAATGTATATACCAACTGTATGTCATCATGATTATGACGGAAAGGCAGAATAATTAACTGAAAGAATATGGGTTTTGGAATCAGAGCTCTTAGTTTGAATTTTAGCTTTGAGAAAGGAGAGTTGTGAGTCTTGGGTTCGTTAATTATATTGAATTTCAATTTCTAAACTCTGAAATGATTGTGTAACCTAGTTTGATGCTGGGGCTACTTCAACTTCTGGGATTGAAAACATTGGCTCAAAATTATTATCTCACCTTTTTTAAGAAGTGTAATACTTTCCCAATATTTCTATAAATCCCTGTAGTTCCACATCTAATGGTCCCTTCTACTTCAATTTCTTCATTCCACTAAACTCTGTAATTTGTGTCTCTGTGAAAATGTCCCTTTGGACATAGGTGATAGACTTCTTTCCAAGAAACTGCATCCCCTGCATTTTATTATGCTGAAAAATTTGCATCCCTTTTGGACTTGTCTTTGCATTAACAAAGTTCCATGGGTTTCACAGAGATCAGTCAGAAAGTATGGTTGACACTTTGAAATGCCAGCCTTACATTTCTTCTGCTCTCATCTCTCTCTGTAAGTAGAAAAAAGGAGAATACAAATTTATTTTTCTGTTAATATGAGTTATACAATTATCATTTATAGTTGAATATCAAAGTGTCTTTTCTCACTACTACAAATAATATCCACCTTGATGGGGTGCTGTGAAGACTAAATGTAAAACACCTAGTTCAGTGGCTGACACATAAAAGGCACATAGCTGATATTCAATGAATAAATTGATGAAAACCTAATTTATTAATTAAATAAAGTATACCATGTCAATTAATAATATATTTATAGAAAATGTACTGTTTAAATAACTACTGATGAATGAATAGATTTTCAAAACAAGAAAACATTGCATGCAGTCATAGTAATATAAAAATTAGGGGCAAAATTTTAAAAAATAAGAAAGCGTGAATTTCAATACATTGAGAGAAGACAAGGGTATCGGTACATAAATGAAGTGACTGATGGGTAACAGAGTCAGGATGTAAACGTTGCGGCTCTAATGTATAAGCCAATGATTCATAAATGGAGATGGTAAGACCTTCCTTAGTAGCTTTGGTAAATTTATGGAACCTGTTGAGTTTTCACAATGCCTGGAAGAAGTACAGGAATGTGATTCCTGGGGACTTGTGCTATGAAACATCTTGTAATGTAAGGGATAATACCACAAAAATGAAATTGTTTGCTTAAACTATTATTAGCTCCTCCATCGAGAAACACTACTACAAACAAAAAATATCTTACACTGAAGCTAAACACATTAGTTGTACTACTTCCTCATAGAAGAATTAAGCACAGGAAAAATAGTCTTTTTTTGATTTCAACAGAAACCCCATCACCATTATCACAATACTGTATATCCAGTAGTTTTATACCCAGTAGTTGAGCACCAAAATAATCTTTGTAAATATTCAGGGAAAAAAAAAATCCCAAATCCCTTGCCGTAGTCAAACACCACATTTGTGTGTCAGCAGCCTCAAATAAGGCCAATGAGAATTTGCTGAGATCTCAGTAATATTGCTTTGCTGGAAAACAGTTGTAAGTGCATGGTCTATTTCCTGGAGGTCAAGGGGATAACCTCATGAATGAGACTATTGAAATGGATAATCCAATAAAATGTTTTCCTTTAAAAGCATAACACTTCATTTCAAAAGTTTAATTAAAATCGTTCTGAAAACCATCATTCAGTATCTAAAGTATCACTGAAATAACTGAAAATACCTATAAAATATTGTCTGATTTCATTAAGGGTATTTAGTAAACATGCTTTTTCTGTTCACTTTGCTCACTTAGGCTCTTTAAAAAGGGAGCTATAAATTATTTCATGGCAAAATTTCGGGATCTATGCTCTGGATGACTAAGTCTGGCTGGATCTACGGTCTGTAGACTGAATTCTGAATCTGGCTGAATTTATGACCTGTAGATGGATGTGATACCATCATCCATCCATGCCAAAATGATAGCTAGCTAGCTAGATGGATGGTAGGCATGGAGATGAATATAATATGGAAAGTATTCATATGTTTATATTTTCTAAATATGGCTAATGTGTTAGAAATTTCCAAACATTCTTTCTTTGAAAGAGATATCATAACTTTTCTACTTTTCTGATATATAAAATATATGTAATAAAATTATGATTCTTGCTAAAGGTTTTTATTTACTTTAATATCTTCAGTTAGAAAAATAATATTCACATTGATGTGCCCAAGTTTTAAGTGAAAAATGCTTCTCTATTTTAAAGAAAACTACAGCCCAAAAAGATGACACTGAGGGAGAGATCATTGACACCCATGATATAAATACAATTTTATTGATAAGCCCATAACAGTTGCATGTGTTGTCAAGTTGTGAAAAGCAGATTGATTATTTTAGAGCAAGTAAGGCAGGCAGGGAATAAGATCAAACTGCAACCTGGCAGAAAAACCTCAGCCATGAAAGTACAGGCCGTGGGTAACCCCTGCTGTGGGAAAGATCTTACAAGATGGCTGCTGGAAGCACCTTAGGAGAATTCCCCATTCTTACCTCAGGAATCAAGGTAAAGCCCGGGATGTTCTTAAATGGGCCTTGCCATTGGGCCCCCCAGAGGAATTGATGGGAGGGGTAACCAATCAAAACAGCAAACAGCTGGGACTCCTTCCTCCTCATTAGCAAATAGGCGGAATAATTAATGATTCAAAAAGTAAGCGTGGAAGCTAAGTCAACCCCCTTTTTCCTTTTTTCCCTTGCCGTGTCCAAGCTCTGTTCTTGCCTGTTCTGTCCTTTCTCTGCCCTGACTGGACTCACACACAAATACTCCTAAGGATTTTCAATCTGGAAAGGGGACTTGTAGTCTGTAAATCGGCCCTTTCTACCTCTTTTCAGCCCTTTCCCTCTTTCTACCTGAACTGATAATCTGTTATTTTCTACCATTTCTCTTCTCTCTGTCCTTAATAAACTATTGGCCTAACTGAACTGACTTGCACTTAAAATTCATTTTTTGTTGTATAGCCAAGAACCTAGAGAAAATTTGGCAACACAGCATTTTAGAGATACTTCAGTGTGCATCAAGATTTCCCATTTGTTGTGATACTTCCAAAATTCATTGCTTCTTATAAATGAGACATTTGGCTCATCAGGGCCTTTTCAGGAATTCCCGAGATGTTAGTGTCCAGTAGGTTAAAACAGTCCCATGTTGTCTTTTTTACAACTTGGAATCTCAAAGCTCAGTGCTAATTCTATTGGGTTTAGTTGGAAATTTTCATTACTTGAAATATTTTTGGAAAGAAATCCATATATGAGATACTTTTTCACAGACAATAACGGGCACTTTGTTCTTCTCTCAATCAATAGGTACTGAGTGCTTAAATGTGTCATGCCTTATATTAAGTACTTTTGAATTTTTTCTACATTAACCTTTATTCAAATTCAGTGAGATAGTTATTATTCTATCCATCTTTAATATGTAGGAAAACTAGGGTTCAGAGGACTGACCTGCTTAGCCTTATTTAGCCCAAGTTCAAAGGAAACAAACTTAAAAGTATTTTTTCCAACTTGATTTTCTTTGTTGCACGAAAATGGTTTTCCTTTCCCTATTGTTCCTCCCAGCTCTTTGTGTCCAAAGAAGCTATTATGAGAAACTATTTTATACTAGTCTGCCATACTAAGTGTAATAGGTGATTCCATCACTTAATTTGTTTCAAAATATTTTGTCTTCAGAAAAAAGCTGTGCAAAGATAGAGGAAAATATCAATAGCTAATGCCAAATGCATTAATGCCACATATTTAAACTACGAAAGTCAGCATTAAGACTTCTGCAAATCAGTGTAAATAGAAGCGTTGTCCAATTAAGATCAAGCAAGACATGGGGCGGAGGGCAGCTTAGCCCTGCCATATCAAAGGCAAGACTTGATCCAGCAAAGAAATAGGCAGCTGTTCTCGGGTCCAGCTCCTCTGTGGCTTTTCCAATTTTTTCACTTTGTTGTACCCTCCATCCTGAGACATAGCAAGCCTGAAAACACTGAGGCATGAAATCAGGTTGAGACTGGGTGGCAAAAAATAATTAGCAGTTGGGATATTTAGATCAGTAATAATACAAGAGGTAAAAGTACAAGAGGAGGCAGGAGCTTTGAATGGTACATGTAACCAGTTGAACAGAAATAATCACAGAAAGGGAAATATATGTGTAAGCAGGAACCAAATGGGGCAGATAGGTAGAAAGGGCCAATAGGGCTATTGGAAGTAAATTCTTGGTAATCCAGTTTATTTCTGCAAGATATCATCATGCCTCTGGATTAATGATTTCTCACTCTGTGGTTCAAAAACCAGCTTATAGTAATGTTGGCTTAATAAGTCCATGTGACAGGGGAAAAACTGATCCTCTCATTTTAACACTTTCTGATTTCCTGGCTTGCTAATTGGGTGAATAACTTGTTCTATCAGATATGGCACCTCCATTTGCTCTTATTCCGTAATGCAGCTTGTACCTGCCTGGTTTCTCTGGTCTGCCAGCCTGTGCTCCTGGACCCAGATCTTCTGTACAGCTTTGTTCCACTCTTTATCACTGGCACCTTTTACCAAAAAAATTCTGTCAATTCCTTCTTCACATTGGATTCTTTAGCTCTTTTGGTGACTAGACACAAATTTTCCTGAGTTATTAAAAATCATATAAAACATATTACTGTGCATTAATAAAAATATATATTCCTATAATGATATAAGATATTCTACATGTTGCAATATTAAGCAATCATTTACTATAAGGTTTGCCTCTCAAACCCCAGCAGCATTTTGTTGCAAATACTACAGCTACCTCATCTGCGATTTTCTGACTTCTGTCTTGCAAGTAAGGTCAAAGAGGAATAGAGGAAGAAAGGAATGATAATGAGGAGCTAAAAGCTGTAGTAAGCAGCTCTTGTGTCAGCCAGGTGGGCCTCAGACTACTATTCTCCATCTTGTACCTCCTTTCGCACTTTTGTTTTATGCTCCAGCTCAAACTATCTCCACCAGATTGTATCTACAAAGAATATGTCCTTGGTCATAAATATCTGAGCCATTCCCATCAATCTTCACATTTCTAAGCTTTTCCTTAGGGAAAGCTTCTGACCCAAGATCCAGGCCAAACACTGATTTCTAATTAAAGTTTCTCAGACACTTCCCCACCCTTTCAACCTGCCCTTTGGTATAGTTTCTCCCTCTATTTTTTCCCCTCATCATTTTCATGGATATATCTGTTATGATCCTTACATTGTTTCCACAATTTACAGTTAACTTCTAAGCATCTGTGAAAGAAGCCCTCTGTGAACATTTGCTGATTGTGTAAGTGGACAAAATAAACGAGCATGTCAAAAACCACAATGTCACACTGTTTCATTTTGTCTCCTAATAATGAATTAGTGTTGTTGCGGTACCTAAAATGTAATAGATTGGTAAATTGTAATTACACCACTGTTACTATAAATTCATAGAGGCTTAAAGCCGTAGAGGTTAAATAGGGTAACTGAAATATAAAATGTCAGTAAACAAGGTAAATTAAGCAAAAATCAAGTAATTGTGACTTGCTGTAAATCACTGGAAGTTTTCACTCCTATTTGAAGAACTTTGGTTTAAATCAGCTTTAACAGTTTTAAGCAGTGGGATCACTCACCCTCCTTTTTAGAGAAATTTGCATAGTGCCCTAATTTTTAATGGAAGGGCAGTGAAACTGGCTTTTACTCTCCCTGTGGTGTTCTTGTGGAGGCCTTGAAACCCTGCGTTGGACATCTAAAGAGCCACACAACAGAATTTGCAGGCAACCACCAGACAACTTCCAAGGTCCCTTCCTTGTTTTCTGCAACTTCAAGTCAGTAAAACTGAGGTTCATCATAGATAAATGTTCAAATTTTGTTATATTTTACTACCCAGCCCATATTCCCAAAGTTTTAAGATAGCTATTTCAAAGTGCTAGATAGTTATTTCTTTATTAAAACATTAGCACTGGCAAGTATGTAAATAGCAAATCCATTTTCTTAGTCTGTCCATACTCACGCAAGTCTATCTGTTGGCCCACAGCTGTAATATTCTACAACTAATCGCCCAGAAACCAGTCCAAGCAGTAAAGACAAAGTTTCTAAAAGAAATAAAACATCATTCTAAAATGTGTTCCAAAACTCCAATCCCATACCTGTAAAAAAATACTTAGCCAAAATGAAACTAGAAAAATACATCACTAAAATATCATACATATTGTGATCAGTTTCCTATTATATATCCTGTCCAATTTCAGTCCTCATATGCAAAGCTCTCCGATAACAGTGCTTACATCAACAATTGTGGCATGCTTTCATTCATTTTTATAGCTGTTTCCATTGTACTTTCATCAGCTGAAACACAAAACAACAAGTCTGTGAAACAGAGTCAAATACTGAATACACAGCCCTATATATTATGCAAAATAATCTCACTTTGAAGCTCTCTGGGTTAATGTTGGAAAGTTACCAGAAAAAAAAAAAAAGTTTTTGGAGCTATACCAAACCAATAACTTTCAAAATGTGGTTTAAAACATTTGTTAAACTCATAATGTGAGCAGGTATGCACATCCTTTAAACATAGGAATGTTTTGTATTTACTGAATGTACAGAGAGATCAAAGCCTTTGTCATAAACCCTTCCAGTAATGTTTGAAGAACTTCTTTGAGGTAGAGGTCCGTTTTTTCTTAAGAGCATAAAATCACATGTAATAACAATGACCAATATTAGTAGCACATTTAGACACTTAACCAGTGTTTCCTAACATTAAATTTTATGTTTAGGTATTCGATAAAAACCATGTTTAAAATATTGAAACTATTGTCTTACTTTATGAATGTAGCTTGTCAATATTGATTGCATACTTGCTTAGTTCAGAATATTGCAGTAGGTGTCAAGTCTGCCAAGATATTAAATTTGCAACTCATTTCCCTGAATGCTGACAAAATCTTCATTTTTATTACCAAATTGTGCACTGTGATTAGTAAATATCTTACATTTATTTTACACCTCCAAATACATCAAACTTGGCTGAGCTAAAAGTTTAACCACAATATCTTCACATTCCTGCTTGTGTTGTAAAGAACAAATTCCACGTGAGAGTTTAATGACATTCCCACTGCCAAGTGTTTAATACTTAAGATATGGACCTTTGGTGCAACACAGATACTTTAATGTCCTTGATAACTGAGCATTTTATCTCTCTAAATACATTCAACTAATTTTTCTTCTTCCCAACAAAGTTTAGTTAAGAAGAAAATATTCAGTGCTCTAAATTTATAGAACAAAAGAGAATCCACTTACAGGAAAGATCATATATTTGGAAGTAATTACAAATATAATGTGCTTGTCAGTGAGCTATCCCCCCAAACAATAGTTGGGCAACCAAAAAGTCATTGGAGAGATGAAAAGCTTATGTTGCATGTTTCTGTGAATATTAAATATACATAGCCACAAGGAATTCTCTGGAAATAGGGTTCATATTACTACTTGTATGTTGAGTCAATTTATTGTGATTCATCTTCTCTGGGGAAGAAGGAGGGAAAGAAATGGAAGGTCTAATACAAATGAAGATGAAGCTGCTCCATACCACTCCACACTTTCTCCTCAGAGAGGGATTTAACTGTGCGAAGCAAAAGAAGGGTCAAATCTTATTCAAAGGAGTATGATTGGAAACCAGCAGAAAGTTGGCAAGGAGGATTTTCCCAGTTTTCAGCTAATAAAAATGTTTTACTGTTTCTGCATGTTTTAGCTCCCAGTTAAGCAGAAATAGCTCGTGCCAGAAGTGAAAAGATGAGATAGAAGAGGTTGGTAAAGAGGTTTCATCCCCAAATGTGAAACTTCAGACCGTGTTCAACTAATGACTTTTTGATAAAAAATGAGAAAATTCAGTACAGTATGAAGAGTTAGGAAGTGTTCATTGAATTGTTACAAATGTTTATATAAAATATAACACAGGTTTCCTGTATTTAATTACATTTTAGAAGGAAAAGGAAAATCGAACAGAAGTTATAAGCGGTTGTTGAAATGTTCCACAGTAGAGTGTATACCTTTTCTGAGAAATAAAAGTTATATTATGTGCTACCTTTTCATCTGTTGCATGTCTTTGCCAGCTGTGGAGACATGTCAGATGCCATTACTCTGCAAATTTCACTCTCTTTCTCAATAGCTAACCTCTTGTTGACAGTAATCAGAACTTGATGGAGAGGCCCATGCAGGTGTTATATGATAGTTGGTGCTATTGTGATATAGTATGTGACAGTTTTAGTATTATATCCTGTAGGATGATGCATCATCAAACAATATTTCAGATAATCCTTAGTCTTTCAGCAGAAATGTAATTGTTACTCATCTAATAATATTTCCAGATGGCACAGTGGGTGAGGTGTAGGCTAAAAATAAAGGTAGATGAGGCAAACACAGTGAGCTCAGAGTAAAATTTGAAATAAAGAAAAGAAAATTTTCAGGGATAGTAGAGAAGTACAAAACTCTTTTCCAAACAGTGGTTTCTTAAGATTGGCAGTACTGAAGAAGTAGCATATATAGATTTTTCCCTTTTGATAAAATGGAAGGATAAGTTGAAATGTTTCCCTCATAAGGTTTTGTTGTGTTTTGTTTTTTTCCTCTAAAGCACAAGAGTTACAGTAAAAGTAAATAATGTTTTCTTTATGCATTTTTGGGATGGGATATGTGATTCATAGAAATGACAATCTATCCAATAATATCTTATAATTAATATCTGAATATTGCAATAGGATACTCACCTGTTTTCTGTAAATTTTGGTTTGTCAAAGAGCAGAAGTCAAAGGATTTGTTATCAAACCATCTGTTTGTTACTATTAAATAGCATCAAATTTTACTGTCATTTTTCTGCTCCAGATGATTTTATTACTTCTTTATTTATTGATAAAACTGTTAACTCTTTCCAAAGTTTCAGTCCATTTACATTTACTGAACTAGAGGGCATGGACTTTTAAAAAAAATTATTGAAGTATATCACTCATACATGAACATACATAAACAATAAGTGTATAGTAAAAGTTGTGAACATGCGTTACCATCATATAGGGGTCCCAAACACCAACACCTTGTTTGTTGTGAAACATATTACAAATTATAACAGAATATTGTAATAATCTTACTTCTTACTGCTAACTATAGTCCATATCTTACATTTGGTGTAGTTTTCCCCAAAACCACACTATTATTATTTTTTAATATATTTTTATTACAGAAGTCGTTAACTTACAATACAATCAATTACATGTGTAGAATTCTCATACAACACCCCTTCACCAGCACACCACACCATGATGGAACATTTGTTACATATTAAGGGATAATATCATCAGACCACTGCCTCTAACCATGGTTCATAGTATATACTTGGCGTTTTTTTTTTTCCATACCACCCTAGTATTAACACTGTACATCTTTGGCAATGATGCAGGAATATTACAGTATTGCAATTAACTATAGTCCATAGGTTACATTAATTGTATTTTTCTCATGTGTTTCCACATTCCCACCATCCCGCAATACTGACCTACATTCTAGTTCACAGAA
Source organism: Dasypus novemcinctus (assembly GCF_030445035.2). Lineage (NCBI taxonomy): Eukaryota > Metazoa > Chordata > Mammalia > Cingulata > Dasypodidae > Dasypus > Dasypus novemcinctus. The sequence continues at coordinate 29,687,339 of NC_080687.1, forward strand.
GGACGGTCATACATTTGTACTATCAAACCATAATTCTCTTCCATCTCTGGTTTCACTGTGTTATTTTATCCCTAGATTATTCTTTAGCTTTCTTTCACTTGATATAGGACATAGACTTTTAAAGTGTTAAATCTTACATTAATTATAGTGCTTCCTTGGTAAACAAGCATATGTCATCTACAAGATGCATTTTCCAAACTTACAAGCAAATATTTGACCAGCAAATATTCTATAACACTTACATCCTGAATTTTTAATCGTGAATTTTTTGTTCATATTTTGGAGAACACAAACATGAAGAAAAGTACTATAAATCTTTTACAAATTTCAAAAGCAGTTTATATCAATATCCTCATAATTTATTCTAATTTCCATGGTACATGCCCCCCAAGTCTCTATTTCTTATGAAGCACCAGGATACTTTATTGTAGTACTTCTTAGACAAATCTACATGCTGTATTTTCCCAATTAAATAGAAAAATCCTCAGGAAGAGACATCAACTTTTGATTGTTTCATAAAAACAAAAAGTTAATTCAAATCCTTATCTATGTCATGGGTAATTAACAATTATGAGTATTTAGTATGACTGTTTCTTTATACAGACATTTTGCCTATAGAGAAAATATACTTAGTGACCCACTGCCGGTAGAGAAGAGTTGCTTTTTTCTACCATTTAAAATGATGATGGATGGGGAGCCAGTGTAGTTCAGTGGTTGAGTAAAAGTTGAGTAAAAGTAAAATTCAATTCAGCATTTGAGTCCCGGCTTCCCACATACGAGGTTCCAGGTTTAATCCCTGACCCCCAAAAAGATGATTTTAGGTAGATTTTCTGATGTAGAGATCTGAGAATTTTATATATTTCTCATGATTTTTCTGAGCATCTCTTTGAGTTTGAAATGGAGAAAATTTCCTCTTTTTCAAGCATGTGAAAATTTCAACTTCTTGAATAAGCTTCAAAGTGATTATACCACAGCAAAATAAATACAGTAGTCCTGAAGAGAAATTAGACTATTGCCTTTTCTCACAGATATTTCTGTTACATCAGCCTTTAATTTATTTAATTTGTATTAATGTGCAATAGCTTTGTCTAAATTTGTAGCTATAAATAAAAAAATGCCTTCAAGATTTTAACTGACTTGATCATAAATCAAGACAATTTATTGATAATAAATGTCTGTCTAAATATACATGTCTGTTTGTTTGTTTAGGGTCTGGGAGGAGGAGAGTGAGGGGATTTGGAAGGAATGATCAGAAGTGAATTACCCCATTCACCCTGAATGGATGGATGCCAACGGGATGAGGATGTACCTCTAGCCCTAATTAGGACCTCCCTGTAGGAAAAGTTTGAGATGTAAGATTGCAACTTATTGTTTTTTCCTTTACAAAAGCTGTCAGGGCTTTTCCTTAAGTTTGTACCCTAGTAATTTAACCATAATTTCTATGGATACTAAGAGAAACTCTTAAGGTATAACATAAAATGAGATAGTATGGACTAATACAAAGAATCTATGTTCACTTTATTCTTCAAACACAATCTATGTAGCTACATTTTTTAAGTCTGAATTCATTCTCTTTTAAGTCTTTACAAAATAATTTCAAAAGTTAGCTGTTATTTTCACTATTTAGAGATTAGAAAAACGAAAACCAGAGAGGTGACTCAACTTGCCTGAGGTCACGCAGTTGTTAAATTAGTGAACCTGAATTTGCCTCTATTTGCCTCCAAAACTAGCATATGTTACATTGCTAATGTGGCCTTGGGCCGAGGACTTTGGTAAATTGCTTAAGGAAACCAAATAGATATCTTTTTCAGTAGGGTGCTTTCATAAGGCTATACTGCTAATCTGTACTTATGTTTTCCCTTCTCACCTTATCCTACCTGAGCATCATTCAAGAAAACTATGCTTCCTGGTCATCATGGAAATTGCTCATAAAGATCAGATGGTGATGATAATGATGATACTGATCCATTAAAAGGTCAGCAGGATAATTGCCTTGTATACTTTATATGTTAGCAAATTAATTAAGAACTACTAGAGATTTCATTTATTTATTATTAGTATGGGCATCTTCTTCATTTTGAAACCTTAATTCCTTATGAAATGAGATAACCAACTCAAATTTTACCAATATTTAGCAATCCTGTATTAAGCATGCCCATGTTGCTACTTGACACCAATTTCAGAGCAACCTTGGAATATGGCTGCCTTCACACAAACTTTTTTTGTTTCGATGTGAAAAATCTGCAGCAAACACCATTCTCCTAGTTCTTTCTTTCAACTTTGTTTTCAGACACTTGAGATCCACATTGTCCAATATTTACCATCAGTTGTTATATTGAGAGAAAGATGCAATTGACTCTAGCAGCTTGATTTTAGATTATATATTTATCTATTGATAATTAACATCAAGAGAAATGTTTTATGATTCCAATTTTAACAAACCTTTTATCCTCTTGAAATTTCTGTAACAGTTATATCACCAGGGGCATTTTTCTCTTGCCCCTTCTAACTGTGCTTAACTCCTCTAAGAGTAAATAGAAAGAGATGAACAAATAGAGTAAAAGATCAGCCACTAGCCCAGTGGAGAATTTATTGATCAATAAAATTTCATTCAAGCATATACAAATATACAGGGCAGTACTTTTAACAAAAACACAATACTTTGTTTTTCAAACAAAAAAAAGACATTTTGAACATCATTAGAAGTTGAATATTGAAGTCTGGAATTTTTATGGCTGGATAAAGTTAGTGCCCCTCTTTGGATATTTTAGAATTTCATTCCTGGTGTGAATAACCTTAGAACAAGGAGAATTTCTGGAAATCACATTAGCTCTAAAGTACTAATGGAAAAACAGATTTTATTTAGGATCAGAGCTAGTATGGGAATTGAAATTCCAAGACTATACATTATTGTTCACTTAGGGATATTGTGTTAGGTAACAGTAAAGAAAAAACGAACAGTGGAAAGGCCAGTAGCATTAACATCTAACACAGGAGTGTGCTCTAAGTGTGAACCTATAATACTCAAAGGGGCTGGAATCTGGATGTCTGCTTGCCTGAGCTAATCCTACAATGTAAAAAAAGAAAGGCAGTTGACAGAACAAGCAATTTTATGTCTGTTTTATTTTTCTTTTTAGTTTTCTTAACTGTCCTTTGCTATTCAGGTGTTTCATGTAGGGTATGCAAAGGCAGTTTTCATTAGCTGTATCTGTATGTTGATATTCCTGGTCTAAACCAAAACAAAACAAAATATGATGGCTTTTCATCTCCTCCCTTTTATATTGCATTATTGTTCCTATTAATTCTACTGTGTTGTGAACATAGTATAGCAGGGGAAAAGCAATACAGTATTTTGGACTTGATGCATGTTAGGAAACAGTCACAAAAAAGGAAGAAGCCCTATTTCTAGAACAACCAGCAACTACTCAAGCATCTCCCTCCGTCTAGCCCTGTCCACAAGCAGACCCAAACTTATAATGACTGAAATGACATCAAGCCTTCTGACCTCGTCACCGGAAAAAAATATTTTTCTTTGGGCTGAATAAAATTCTGCATCCTTTTTTTTTCTAATGGGTTTTAAGTGTTTTAAAGTCTATACTATTTTCTTAGTTCAAAATCACACAGAATTCATGAAAGAGAAATACTTGAAGTCAGTAGAGTCCCAAAGTCTAGTAAATCAGCCTCTAAAGAAGCAATTTAAAAATCACTGTGCATCAATGTGTAGTGGGATGAGAGAAGACCAACTATGGGCATCCTAAGGAACAGAAGTTTGTTCAAGAATGGGAATGAAACTGACAGTATGGCTTCAAGAAAGGTATAACACAGAAGAAATCCCACCCACCAGCAGCTCTCCACTGCTAGATAACATATTCAGTCCATCAAGGTTATTTAGCATCTAGGTATAAGGTAGAACAGTGAGTATGGCTCAAGTTCATGTATCAGATTTGTTTTTCAAGTTCCTCTCTATAACTCCATCCTTATGATTCCTTAGAATAATGATTCTCAATGTTTAGAACAAGACATTTTTGTAAGTCGTTTCGACACTCCCAAACCTTTTAGAATTACTTCTAAATAAAAATCTCCCTATCTCCACCAAGATCTAACTCATAATACTTGAGTAAGAAAATGACTTCAATATCACCTTACGCATGTTTATAAAGTTAGATAGTGTTTCCAAGAACTTGACTGAAAAATAAAAAATGAACAATGCATCATACAGTGACTCACTTTCAGTGACCCCAGTAACTACTTCTTCAATTGCCTGCAGGCTTCCATTTCACACTCTATAGTCTCATATCACCCATTCTGCTCCTGCTATTGCTTAAATTAGTTAATATTTTAGAATGCTTAAGTGACTGCCTGGTACTGTGTGTGTTCTATGTAAATGTTGTTAAAAACTATTTTGTGGATACAGAGTATAACTACAAATATATATACATATACACATATATACATATACAAATATATACATATTTTATATATATACACATACAAATATATACATATTTTATATATATACATATACATATACAAATATATATACATATACACATATATACATATACAAATATATACATATTTTATATATATACATATACAAATATATACATATTTTATATATATACATATACATATACAAATATATATACATATACACATATATGTATATATATTTGTAGTTATACTCTGTATCCACAAAATAGTTTTTAACAACATTTACATAGAACACACACAGTACCAGGCAGTCACTTAAGCATTCTAAAATATTAACTAAAGTAGTTATTTACAATCTGCCTCAGTCACTTCAATCCTTCCACCCCCACACTAACCTCCCTTTCTCTTTAAACAGATTGCTTTGACTCCTATATCACACAACATTTAAATATATTCCACATTTTCCTAACAAAGCAAATTCTTTGGTCCACATTCCATTCTACTTCAGCAAACACTCTAACTTGATTTCTGCTTCAGAACCAAACTCTTAGAAAGTATTTCCTAAACTTAATATCTTATTTCCTCACTTTTCCTCACCTATGTACTTTTTCTTTTCTTTAATAAGACTCTGTAGAGCTTTAACTATTTTCTCTCTTGATTTCCTTTCACTTCCATGCTCTTGATATCATTTGCTTTTCACTCTGCTTTCAGATGCCCCTTAGCAGTCAGTTTTCTCTAAATCATTTCCCTTTTTCTGTTTTTTAAATAGTATATTTCTCAAAGTTCTGTTTAAGATCTCCACATCTCAGTTTCTGCATTTTCCCCCATAGGTACTTGCATCCACTCTCAAGCCTTATATCATAAATGTATGCTGATTACTTGCAAATTGTTATCTTCAACCAACGTGTTTTACTTACTCCTAACCTTTCAGGGGACACTGATCATCTTCACCCTCATGTCTTTCAAATCCTTCAAACTAAAAATGTCTAAGACTAGATTCATCATCAAAACCTCTCCACCACACTCCCAAAATTATCAGTCCTCTCATGTTCCTGACCATGGTACTTGTACAAACCCAGAAACTTGTAGGACATCCTCTTCTCACATCCTGACCATGTCCTAGTGATCAACAAATAATGAAACATCAAATCCTCTAAATTCTATCTGGATGTCTCTCTCAAATCTGACGATGGGGAAGCGAATGTGGGTTGACCAGTTGGGTGCCAGCCTACCACATGGGAGATCCCAGGTTCTGGTCTGGTGCCTGCTGAAGAAGGCGAGCAGATGCCTGAACCCTCCAAAATAAGCTAGACACCACACCATAGCAATGAGCTAGATGCAGCAATGAACTAGACGCTACACCCACTGAAACAAAGAGACAACTAAAAGAGCAGATGCCACAAGCCAGCAGATGCTGCAGCCCATGGGGAGCGGGTGTGGCTCAGGCTGTTGGGCACTCCCCTTCCATGTGGGTGGTCCTGGTTTCAGTTCCTAGTGCGCCCTGGAGAAGGTGCGTAATTAATGAGCAGACAGATGAGAGAACTATTTGGAGGGGGAAGGGGGAAATTAATAAAATAAATAAAAAGTAAATAAATAAATCTTCAAAAAATTCTGACCATGTCTCTAATTTAAAATTGCTAATGATCTGGCTGTCTCAGTCAGTTTCTCATCTGGATTATAGCAACATACTCCAACAGTTTGACTGTTTTCATTACTGTCCTCCTACCCATTTCCCATGGGCAAATATAAATCTGATAATGACCAAATCCAGATCAAATACTTTGAATCTTTTCCAATATCTCTGGGCATAAATGCCTTGAAGTTTAAAAGAAGTACATTTAAAATATTAAAAAGGTTTATTAGGCAATATATTTTACCACCTGAGATGATATAGATATGAAATATAACACAGTCTATAAAAATGTACCAATCCATAATGACCTAGAGATAGTCACTCAAAATAATGCTAAGATGTTTATATTAGTTTACATATTAGTAATATTGTCTTGAATGCAAGCAAAAGAATTTGACTCTACTTTGGGAGGTGTGGGGGTGGGAGGGAGACCGGTGTGCAGTCACTGAAGTAGCTCACAGTCTTAAAACAAGAACTTAACAGTGAAGCCAGAAGCTAGGCAAAAAACAGGATAAAACTAGAGAATCAGCAATAGGAGTTTGTGGACTTTGCCTTGATACTTCTCTATTTTATGAGGCTCAGCTTTAGTGACCCCAGGTTTTTCACCTCTGCATTCCAAATTCCAGATAGCAGGGGATATAAACGTGATTGTCATGGCTGGAACCGAGTGTCTACCTCTGGATCAAATAGCTAAATACATTTAGCTCTAGGACACTGATGTCATTTGTACCCACTTGTAACTGAGTCATTTCCAGAGAATGAGAACTCACTTTGATACATGAATACTGTGATCGGGTCTACTATACTAGCAGGGTTCTTCGTGTATTTTCTTTTCAAGTAAGTACTGTGCATTATTTGTCTTGTGAACTTTGGGGTTGAATGAATTAATGAACTTTTTAGAATATGCTCTAGCAAGTGATGTTAAGAGGGGTATCATATTGAGAGGTTAATTAATTTCCACCTGTGAAAGTTTAAAAATGTAAACACTTTCTTTTGCAATGCAACAGGATTCTTTCCATGCTTATTCAAGATGATTTATAATATTGCCTAAAAGGACGAGAAGAGCCCAATTTTCCAAATTTAGAATTGTATTACAGTGGACACTTAAATATTTTATAATCTAAAAGGGAGCATTTGACCAGAGTCAGTAGATTGTTTTGTCTTCCTAGACAGAATTCTTTATCTCAGGCATATCCACTTGCTGGTCATCATTGTGGGGATGTGTTGGTATGGGTGTGATATGTTTTTTAAATAATACACAGTATAGTGTGGACTTAGTAAGGGCTCTGTGGTTTTCACCTGACTGGCAAAGGGGTCTGTGGAAAAAGAAAGGTTAAGAACCCCTGCCATAGAAAATGCAAGACCACTGAGAAATACCATTGTGTTTCCTTGCCTGCAAGCCTGTTTCTTGCTCCCCTACACTTCTCCAAACCCCTTTACCTAGAAGCTGCTGTGGGAGCCTTTTATTATCGAAAGGGCTCAGAGAATATAAAACAGCTGGTCTTGTCTAATGCCTTAAAGATGCACACATGCTCACTTTTTATTTAATGCCCTCCTGGTAATTTGAGCAGATGCTTGCTACAGAGCAACATGAGTCATTCGAAAAGTATGCATCACAATATGACTCAAGAATATTATAGGACATTTACATAAAAATGTTTAAACTAAATTATATTTATACACATACACAAATGATTGTGTGACTTAAAGAGAATTCACCTAAAATCAAATGATTTGTGAGGACTTAATTACAGGGTTTGATATCTTTCATATCAGAAATTGTTGAATCATTACTAAAATTGGGAAAAGTACTTTAAGTATGCAAATGCATCATCCTTAAAATCTAATCAATTTACAGTGTGACAAAATAGTCTGTTGCATTAATCAATTCACCAATGTGTTTCAGCCATGTGGTGATAACGCAAATTATTTAAATTATGATCATTTAAAATGTATCAGAAAAGATCTGATTAATTGGTTTAAAATAGAAAAATGCATATTGAAACAGTAAATTAAACAAGGCAGAAGGTTTTGTGTTTATTTATTTATTTTAATTTGCTCACTAACCAAAACACATTTTAATGTTTTTACAATGGTGCCTAACATCATAGCTATCTGATCTGCGGTATTTATTTACTCATTGTTCACATTTTCTAACATGAGCATATCAGCTAAACTGTCATTGCTTCTCTAATTTTGACATTGCGTTTGCCTTTTCTTTTATTTAAAATACTAACAGTATTAAAGATTTCCTACTGCTTGTAGTTTCTGGGAATTATGGGTATAAATAAATGTGTTTAAGAGAAAGAATCACAAATTAAAACCATGGATATAAACTGATATTTTCCATTTGCTCTATTACCATCCTTATAAATAAAATTATCTGAATAATGCAGGATATAAAATAGATTATATATTATCTAAGTTAAACATGTATCATTTAGGATTAAACATGTCTATTAGAAACATAAAAATCATAAGATGATAGGAGTTTACTTATCTATCATACTAACTCAGACCAGAGGGGGCAACCTGAGAAGTAGTAAAACACTGCACAGTGGCATAGAAACTTAGGCTTCTTTAATCTTGTTGCTCTATTAGCCATTACTTACATTTCCAAGATCATCTCATGATCCAAGATGACCAGTGCAGTTGAGTCCTATGACCCACATGGTAGCCAGTGCAAAGATAAGGAGGTCTGCCTTCCCTCCCCCATAAAAGTACCGACCTTTTGCTTATATCTCCATCAGCCAGACTTTACTCATTCCCCTTGTAGATACAAGAGCATCTGGGAAATGTACCCAAATAAATGCATGTGGATATATTTTTATAAAGGAAAGGATGCCAAGAGATAGCAGAATCTAATTCTCCAAGTCTTAATATTAGTTAACATGATACAGATTGAGTCTTTCTGATAGTTAGCTCACTGTACCAAATAAAATACAATTTAAAATATAAAAATCAGCATGAACAGAAAAGTAATGGAATAGAACATTATGCCTAATGTCTGTTCAGCCTGGTTGCCTCTGTTTACTGAAGCATTGTTAGGGAATAGGACATTGTTGTGCTTTAAAACACCATCTTCAAAATGCTGATACTTTTTTTTTTTTTTTTTCTCTAAGAGCAATGAACAAAGGCTAGAATTGAGGGCTATGATCTTTAAATAGAGAGAAGCAAAAGAGTTGAATGCCACATTCGCCTGATTTTTTCCTTAAGGGATTTTGCAAATCATGGGAGGATGAAATATACATTAACCACAAAATCTTACTAGGTAAAGAGAGAGATGTACAAGTTCCTGTCTGGCAAAATGTCTGGAACTGAACAGTAGGAAACATAAGAGAGGAAGCCTTAAAATCTGTTTTTAAAATTTCCCCAAACTGTTGACTCACCCCTAAGCTGTGGATGTATAAGCCAAGAATCCACAAAACCCAAGCAGGAAAGGGCAATTAGGAGGCTGAAAATCTGAAAAGAAATTCCAGAAAGCCACTCTCAGAGTTCCAGATCAGGGCTGGAGAAGTCACAGACACAGGCTCAGCAGCCATTTCCCAGACTTTATCTACCTCCTGCCTCCTTTTCTACTGTGCAATGATGTTTCAGTCTGCTTCCATTCCACAACCAGGGGGAGAAGTTAGGTCTAACGACCAGACCTTAAATCCGGAAATGGGAAACAAGTGGTTCCAAATGTTTACAGGACTAGAACTCTCAGTGGCAGGACCCCCTCCCTCTGTGGGGGATAAATATTCAACACTCAAAGAGCACAGGGTCTCTCCCATCCCATGCATAGTGGAATGTGTGGAGTTGCCATCACCAATCCAAGCAATTTAGCCTTCCGGGGAAACTACCATGACGGGATCTCTGGGTGTTCTTTTGGACCCTTCATGCGGTGTAAGTAATAAAGCCTTCGTGTGCTGTCAGTCTCTGTTAGGCCTGTGTTTCCTGTGACATACCATGCAACTCTACATAGATTTTGGCACAGCAAGCAGGGTGCTTGGAGAAGTATGGAGTGGGCTGATTTTTTGACCATTCCTTTCGTTGCTTTTGTGTTCCTTTTGTACAGGATCATCTCAAGCAACACAAGACTCATGGCTTTATGGACTACACTGAGGGTTTGCCCTCCCCCACCCAGCCTGGTTAGCTATTCTGACTCACAGCTGGGGGACTAGGACATACACTGCCTCCATACTCTGGGACAAGGGCAGTGACAAATGGACTTTGAGATTCCCCCCATGAATGTTTCCACACTGAGACCAATGAGGTTTGGGCTCCCACTATCTGGTGTACACTGCCCTTGCTCATGGCCTCTTAAATCTGTTCTCGATCTGGAACCAGGCACAACTGCACTCAGGCCATTCACTATTCAGGAGACTATTAAAATTGAAGGTAGGGACCCAGAGGTGAAAACAGAAATGCGAGTTTTTACTGGGGAGGAAATATGGGATAAGAAAGATAGGTAAAGGTAGAAGCCAGGAGAGGATCTCCTATCATGACTATCCTAAGTTTACAGTGAGGGCACCACTACTACCCTGACTCCCAGGCTCAGGGGAAGAGTCTCGGCTGCCTCATATTCAATCCCATCTTCCACGAAATTCTTAGTCAGTTGTAGTTAAGTGAAGCGGAAGTGGGGAAAAGGGAGGGAGTAGTTGAGTATGCAGCCACTGCAGGCACTCTGTGGCCAGGCATGGTACAGCTGTACCTCCTGTTTGACTGGGTGCTTCAGGGAGTCAGAAGAGCATATCCCATTCTGGATGACCTGCCCTGAATTCCAAGTAAGCCTTGGAGCAATGTGGAGGAAGCGATGATTGCATTCACACTGCCACAGACAACTGGATGTCGGTGTGTGGATGTTCTATCCCTACCTGAGAGATATAGCCCTTCAACAGATGCCCATTTTGTGATGGTATATTTATGATTTTATTAGAAAGGGATCCCCTGAATGGGTTAAAAGCTGATTGTGTTCCTCCCTCCAGAGCTTCCCCTAGGATATGTAATTGATTGGGTTTATCATACAGTCCCATACTTAGGGAGTGGCGACCAGATGACTTGTGGGGGGGCTTGGCTGACAGTTGTTGGGTGCATGCCCTTTAACACAGCTGGCTCTAGGATCCACGGGATGGGTCGGTGCCCCTCCCCCTTCTTCTTAAGTTCCCCACTAACCAAACTATGTTTTTGTGACTACTAGAACAAGTGGTTCCAAAGGACAACAATGGAGAACTTTGGGAAAAATATAAATTAGAAGGAGGGCCATGGCATGGATTTGACAGGGATACTATGTCCCTGTTCAACTCTTTCCACAATCCCCAGATGTGGGTGGTAGAGGAGGGGGATGAGCCTGGAAATCCTCTGCCTCTCCTTACTCTCTAACTAAGGAGTCTGAACCCTGGTGAGGGGTCTCTATACCCAGACCTAACTAAATTACAAATGGCCAAGTGGTGGGGTCAAAGGTCTCACCCATCCCCTAGGGACCAAAGGCCATATCTCCCAGTGTGTGTACAATTTGGGGGCAGTAATCAAAGCTTCATAGTGCTTTTAGATTCAGGTCCCCAAGTCACTATTACTCCAGAAGATGCAGGGATCAGGGGAAAGGCAAATAGAGATAGGAGGTTCCTGCACACCACAAAGGAATGGGGACAGTTGATTACTACTACCTTGGTCAGCTCTTATGGCCCTTTGGAATCCCCTGTGGTTGTGTTTGCCCTGGGGAATGCATTATAGGAATTGATATCCTGCACTGCCGTACCTCCCAGTGTGATTGCAAAGATGCACTCACCCATGCCATCAAATTCTGACCATCATAATTGAAAAAGAGACTGAATGTGCTCACACAGTGTTCCCATCTCCTTGCCACAATGTCCAACAGCAGCAATGCCAGGTTCTTGTTGGGGAAAAGGAAATTACTGAATTCATAAAAGACTTTCTGCATACAGGTGTCCTCCATTCCACCCTCTCTGAGTGGCCAGTGAGGAAGATGAATGGAGGATGGCAGCTGACTCTAGACTATCTAGGTTTGAGTACAAATGTGTTCCATTTGGAACCCAAAGTCCCAGATATTAAAACTCTCACAGAAGACATTAGGGCTGCACCAGCATTTGATATGCAGTTGTTGAGCTGGTGAATGCCTTTTTCACTATCCCACTCTGGGAGGGAGACCAGGAAAAATTCACTGTCCAGTGGCAAGGCCAATAATATGCCTTCACTATACTGGTGCAGGGATATTTAAACCCCCCGACTATCTGACACCAATGGGTAAGACAGGGTTTGAGTAAACTACTACTGTCCAGAGGACACCAAGTGGCCCATTATGTTGATGACATATGCTGGTGGGCCATAGCGTGGAAAAAACCCCAAAGAATTGCACACATTGCTAACTGGGCTTCGGCAGTCCAGCTGGCCATAAATTGTGACAAGATACAAGACCCAGACCAGCAGTTCACCGACAAAAGTATTTTCTCGGCTGAAATCCAGTGCTAGATCCCTGGTCCAGTAAAGAAAAATTATTATCCCTAAAGTCACCCATCTCCAAAAAGGAAGCCCAGTGGTTGATCAAGATATTTTCATATTGGCATAAGCATATTCCTTGTCTTTGTATCCTTCTGGCACCCCTGTATCAGGTGATATGGAAAGCATGTACTTTATTCGGGGAACAGAAGGGAGGTGCCTTGGTAAGCACCCAGGTTATCAGTCAAAGTCCCAGATGGGTGAAGAACTAGGAGGAAGGACTATTACATAGGAAGAAAGCAACTCTCTCTGAGTAAGAGCAAAACATAAATAGATCAGCCATAATAAATCCTAAAACTCCACAAAGTTTCGATGTATGAAAGCTCATAATAAAAGGTCATTTGTAGACACATGCCATCATGAGTAAAATTTTAAATATTGATTAAAAACCACTGTATATTCAGACTAAAAAATACATATTTTGGAACCATTAGATACAGAACAAGAAGCAAATTGCTACCATTCAAAATAGGCTAGATTAAGTTGTGGCAAAAACAAACACTCCTAAAAACCATGAGGTGGGAAGTCTCCTGATGTATCAGACAAACAGTAGAGACCAAGATAACTAGTGCAGAATAACTGAGGACTAGAGCTATAAGAGATGAAATCAGACAGTTATGAGGGGTGAGAGGGGTAGGGCCCTAGGGATCAGAGTAAGGGCTTGACTGTTACTGGGAGGTGAGAAACCACTGGAGGATTTTATGCAGAGGATCACATCTTTAATGGTATTGGGCAATCACACTGTGATTCTGTAGTCCATTTATTCTTCTCTTTGCACAGATGAATTTTTTCCATTCCCCCCACCCCCACCCACACACACACCCCATGTAATTTTCTCTCCTAAAATATCTAATTTATTGTCTTCCTTCTCAGCTGATGACTTATTTCATGGATAAAATAGAAGTAACCAGAAGAGAGCTCTCACTGCTGCCACACCTACCCATCTTCCTTTTCTCTTGTCACTGTGGATGAAGTAACCATGCTCTGTCTAAAGCCAGTCCCTCCATCACTCCTTCTCAAAAACAGTACTACTACTGCGTACCTCCCCTCTCCTTTCTGGATCATCAATTCTATTATTTTCTGGCCTATTCTTTGGTTGAGAGTAGGAAAGCCCATATGAAATGTTGAATAGGATGATTAGAGCGACCTAGAGTTTTGGGCTATTTGTGATGACTGGTATTAACAGGGGTAAAGGTATAACAGGATTCATTCTGATGAACTTATGGCAGCTGATTCTAAGAATGTGAGTGTTGGGAGCAAAGTGGGTGGGTTGGGATTTTCTATTTTACCCTGCCAGTGTAGGTGCAAAAGCAAGCAGAAGGCGTCTACCTCCAATGAATGTAAATGACACTTTTTGAAAGAATACTGCTATATAGATTGCAAAAACATCCATCACCAGCTACAATGCAATTCAAATTCTGACTCTACCTGGAGCCAGGTCAGCCTACACAGATTAAGGGCAATCCTGTGCAAGCTTGCTCCTCAGACACCAGCCAGCCACATCTTTGGGGGCTCCAACCACCTGCACTTCTGACCAAATTCTGCAACAGAGGAGGTTCCTACCACCCTCTTTTGTTTGATAATTACTACAATAAAACACAGAACTCATGGAAAGTGTTATCATTATTGTTATAGTTTTATTATTGCCCATTTAAGACTTGGATTCTTTATTGTATATGAAAAAGGAATCATTTGTTGAAAGTGTCTGTTGTGCCCTGAACCTTTGTTCTCATGATTAACCATTGTATCAAGTTGCTCCACAGCCAAGTTCTCTATTATACTCCAACCATATACTTCATTAGTAATCACCATATGTTGCTCTGAACTTTCCTCTTCTGAATAAAATAATGAAACCTCTTAAGCAAATTCTGCTTGTACATAATCAAATAAAACAGCTATCACTGTATAGCAATCTGGGCCAGGAAAATAGGGAACTTAGACTGTCAAACATAGGCCAACTAAACCATTTTAGAGGATCCCAATAGATGTGATGTATAAATGCCTGTCTTTTCCAGGGAAAGCACAAAGGGAATCTCTAGAGCCCTATATTCCTATTCCCACCAGTGAGGGATCTGGGGAGATGTCAGGTACTTTCATATTTTTTTGAAACCACTTAAATAAATAAATTGTTGGTAGGAACTTACATATATAAATAAGATATATATGACTTTGTAGATACACCATTACAATATGTATACACCAATATTATGCAATATTGTTAATGTTTCCCTAAGCATAGAAATGTTCCTGATTTCCTTCTTTTCACTGGGGATTAGTAAAAATTACTACTTGGACAAATGGATGAAGCAAAGACACTGAAAAATTAGCATGACATGTTCTGCAAAGGGGATATTATCTAAATCTCTAAAGAATGAGTTATATTCCCCATTGCCCCCCAAAGAATGAGCATTATGAAGGCTGGGAAGGAGATTAAACTAAATTTTACAAGAACAAGAACACTTACCCCTGTTCTTCAGACAAAAGTAAGTGAATGAGACACAAACAAAACACCTTGCTCTTACAATGTAGGTTGGAGAAAAAAATCAACTTTGTCTCAGATATGGTTGGAATAAAAAAATTGGCTCTAACATAATATTGGAGCAAACAGAAAATCCAAGCACAGACATAATGAAAAATACTCAAATGCAATGCTGCAAACAGGGCACAGTATAATAACAAAAATGAAGATATAAATTAAACACCTTAGAATGAACTAAGAGCATAAAGTCAATGAAGTAAGAAAACATATAGAAGAAGTTAATAGGAAATGTTACAGAAAAAGGTAATAGATTGAGGACTGAAATACCAGAAAACAACCATATAAATTTAACCAACTATTTAATTAATAGTGTAGAGTAGTGGCTCTCAAACTTTAGCATTCTTCAGAGTCACCCGAAAGCTTGCTAAATATGAAAAGCTAGGTCCCACTCAGAGTTTCTAATTTAGTACCTTTGGGATGGGATGCCATAATCTGTTATTTCTAACAAGTTTCTGAGTGATCTTAATGCTGTTGGTGTGGGGACCATGTTGTGAAAACTATTTTTATAGAGGCTGGAAAAAAAATGACAGGAAATGCTGTTAAAAATAAAAACACCTTTGCAACAAACATAGATGAAGAGCAAGAAGAGTTCAAACAACACAAGCAAATTTAATACCTTGAAGTGAAGTGATTCCCAAAAATAGAGAAGGAAAGTCATTTAAAGATAGAATATGAGGGAAGAAAATTTCCTGGAAACAAAAATAAAATCTGAAGTTTAAAAATGACCCTTTATAGATTTCTTTCTAAATTGAATTTTCATCTAATATCAGACTACAAAGAAAAAAGAAAAACCACATCACCAATGTCATTGTTTAAGCCAGTTAGAAATGATTTAAAATTACGGTGTAAAGACGTATAGTTTATTTTTTGTCACAATTCTTTAGGCACTTAGACAGCAAAAGTAAACCGTCTAAAAAGCAGAAAAACTAAGCTGGCCCCTGTCGCACTGTTCTACTGTGTCATTACAAACTTCAAGACAATGCAGTGATCTTGCCTACCCAGACCTGAAGGGATTCTTTGTTAAACAAGGACTTTTACTCTGCCAAATTACACAGGCTAACATTCTCAAATATGAGCACACTTGGCAACAAGATAAAGGAAACTTTCTTATCTGGAAAATCTTCTCAAAGAGCTGTTAAATAAAAACAACTCAAGAATTGAGAAACCATGTTAAAATGAATTCTGATAAGTGTTATTTAGTACTGCTAAGTAACAGTGGAAGCTATCATTACAAAATTGAAAAACAATGTTAGAAATCTTGGAAATGTAAAACCTAATAAAACTGACTGAACTGGAAGGTGTGGAGGAAGTGTAAATGTTTTAAATCCCTTATTTTTCATAGTTTAGAGTCTAAAATTAAAAGGTGATTGCAAATAAAAATCGAGTGTCCCAAAACTTTTAATGTCTTTGAAATGTATTTTCTTAATATCAGAAAATAATCTCACATAAATAACTATTGCTTTTTGTTCAGCAATTTCTTTTCAGTTTTTATCCTTAAGTTAATTTCAATTTTAATTAATTAATATAATGAAATTCATTATTTTAATATATGTGTGGTGTAATCATCAATTTTAAAACATACTTTTACCTGTCTTTCTGTTTTATTGTCTCTCCTACTATACCGTCACGTGAATTTATTTACACAAAGACTTTCACAATGATATTCACCTAATGCTATTTTCTGTATTTCTGGTGGAGAGATTGGGAAAATTCCATTTCACTTTATTATCTAGAGCACTTTAAACATTTCTTGATTTCTTTATAATGAGTACAAATCAGTTTTACCCAAATAATATTATCCTTTCTAATAAATATAAATAAAATTTTTAAAAAAATTTACTTGTGGGAAAACCCAGTTGAAATGCTTTAGTAAATAGATTAAACATATTATTTTTTCTGGGAAAAAAAAACATGAATGTAAATGATTCAGTTACACAAATCATTAGAAATATCTCTGGAGTATGTCATATCTTCAGTTAAACCATGTGGGACTCAATAGTATCACTGTGCAAAGTTAAATGCTTAAGAGTATATGTGCGTGGATGGGTATAAATCACATTGGTTATGATAGTGAGACTTTTAAGAAGTAGGCTAAAAATTTAAAAAATGAATTTTTGGTATCTGAAAGATACTAGTCAGAGAAAAGTTATGGGGTGAAATGCGTGCAATAGTTTTCTTTCTTGTTATCAGGAGGCTATCACTGCTAACTATAATCTTGTAGGTTACAAAATATGCAAAAGAAAAATGTAAGAGGAGCTGGTCTCTTTTAACATATAGAAGTAAAGAATCCAACCCACTTAATTTATCTCCTGCCCTGGAGATGGATCCCGAGTTACCTCTGTTTATCCACAGGTTGTGTGAAACTCATTTGGAATCATCACAGAGCTAATGGAAAGAAGAGTTTCGAGGAAAAAATTCCTACTCTGTCTGCAAGGAATCAATCTTAGTCTACTCACCTGCCTATTCCAGCCTTAAATCATTTAATTAACTTAGAGTATTCTTTTTTCAGTAAAATCCAACCCAACCCTAATATTCCATGAATATATCTTAGCAAAAAAATTGATATATGGAAAAAAAATACACGTATATATTGAATAATTTGAAATATTTCAACATATACCCATATATATGTATGTGTACATGTGCATGCATGTGTATCCATACATAGATTCATTTCTTATCAGTGGAGACTTCAACCAATAGCTCTTTCTTGCACTTTTTTGTGTAATTTTTAACTCATTTTAATTATTTCCTTATGTTATTTAGACATAGTCATCATTCATGAAAAATGAATTAACAGGCATTTATCATAGTTCTCTATTGACTAACTAATTTTTGAATACAGGAAAATAACATGACCTCACATTACAGAATACTTTGGAAAGTGGATAAGGTTGTCAGCCAGAAAATATACTGGGCAATTTAAGAAGTACTCATATTATCTGAATTATCCTGAAGTTTATAATTTTTCCCATAAGAAATTTATACCATGTCAAGAATATAAAAATGTAAATCCATCATGTATAAGATGTATGGGAAAACCTAATTGCTAAACTTGTAAGAGTTTCATATTATTTTAGCAATAAACAAAATTTGTAGGATTTCGTAAATCTTCTCCAGGAAGATTCAATAACTATAGCATTCTTTTTTTTAAGTAGATAAACATTTATCAGTAAAGTCCAAATATTTTTCCTTCAATTTTATTTGAAACATGCATTTTTCTACTGTAGGCATATATTAAAGAGCAGCAGTAGGTCATTCAATGATGTTTCCTGGAGAATGTCAATAAAAGAAGGAATGCATATAATTTAAAGTAGTATTTGGTTCAAAACTATTATATTTCTTTATGAAAATGTGGTAGGCCACAGACAAACTAGCTGTTTGGAAGTAGCATAAGTGGGATTACACCAAAAAAAGAGACTATGTTAAATTAAGAAGCTGTACGACATTTTGAAGCACAGCTAGAAATCTATTGCCAGAAATCCAGTTAGCAGTCCTTGTTCATTTGTCAAACACAGGAAAGTGACACTGATATATATTATTTTATTTTATTTTATTTTCCAAGGAGCTTTTGGTTATAGAAGAGTTACATAGAAAATACTGGAGTCCTATGTATGCCCCCCACCACCACACCCTCTTCTACCAATAACATCCAGTCACTAAAGGATAAATATTGCATGACCTCACTCAAAGGACCTAAGCATAATTGAGCAGACTCACAGAGCTAAAGTCTAGAAGATAGGTTATAAGCAAACAGAAGAGAAGTACACTGATTCTTAAGGCAGGGCTAGGGCAAGAATGCTTATGATACATCTTTAGGCATTGGTAGGAGACAAAAGCCTGAGTGCAAGGAGACAAAAATTCCTTTGAACTGGTAGCACACTTACTCATCCTGGTTGCATAAGATCAATGACCATCCTCCCAAATTATTGAATTATATGGAAGAAAGTAGGGACCTGGTCCTACTTCTAACACATTATAGCAGTTGTATATTTCAAGAATGAGGAGGCACATGACTGACACAGAGGAAATTAAAAGAACATTACAGTAGATCTTTTCATTGGAATCTTAAACCACAGATTCCAATAAATTTAGAAGTTTGGACTGATGAAAGCTGGTCACTTGGAGTCTATGAGAAGCTTCATGGGAAGGGGATGATACATTCATGGCATTTGGCTTTTGGACTAGTGGTTTATTTAAAGAGCAGCTTATTGGCATTTTGGGCTGTGTTTGCAATCATAGAATCAGATAAACTCAGAAATTATTAATGGTCATTTTTGCAACCAGAAAAGAGTCATTTCATGCCTACCCAGGTTTAAAAACTGGTAATCGAAAAACACTTTCAGCTTCCTGATCTTTGGTGACTACAGTGTACACCTGAGCTACAACTTTGGCCCTGCATTAGGAAGAAAATTAGAAATTCTATTTCACCAATAGAGCAGGCTACTACTTCCATGGGTAGAGGACTTAACAGGCTGCAGTCATTTTCTTGTGACAGGTAGGATGTTAACAGAGACTCCAGGGAATGAGTTCTATGGGTATAGACTGACTAACCTTGCTGCTGTGTGAGATATTCCATGATGTCATGAACATGTCTTTATTTACACTGGTCCCTAAGAAATGGTTCCTGGCCCTGCAGACATGACTGGATCTTGGAAGACATGGGCTGGATTATTAAGGAATATGTTTATGCATACCTGGTTATTAATTTACAGATACAAGGACACTCAAAAGTTAGCAAGAATTGTTTGCCCTTGACCTACAAAGTAATTTTCAAGTTGATGCCTTGGCATATTCCATAGAGGTAATAAGCAGTGTCCATAAACAATTATGCCACATGGCCTATGCCTCACTACACAAAATGTAATCATTCTGTTAAAAGGGAGAAGGCAAGGAGAACAAGAGGGCAGCTGTCATCAGAAAAACCATTTGTGATAGACTGGATTATGTACTCCAGAAAAAAACATATTCTTAACCCTAATCCAATCCTGTGGGTGTGAACCCTTTGTAAATAGGACCTTTTGAAGATATTAATTTAATGTAGGTCCCAAATGAATGAAGTCGAACATTAATCCTTTTACTGGAGGCTTTTTGAAGAGAAAGCCACCTGGACAAGGAAAAGTTGTACATCAACAAAACCAAGAAGAGAAAGGAGAGGATATTCTCATGTGACAGGGAAGCCAAGAAACCCCAAAGATTGCCAGTCAATTTGAATGCTATCAACTATGGAAAGAAGCAAGCCTTCTAGCCGCTGAAACCATGAGGCAATAAATTCCTGTGTTAAGCTTACCCATTATATGGTATTTGTCTCAGCAGCATGAAAACTAAGACACCATTCTTTGACAGCAGTACGAGCAGATTAGCTAAGGAATCAGAGCAGAATTATTGTCATTTATTCTTACTCAGGGTTAAGCATGACAATGATTATCTGTTGGAACATGGAACAGTCAAGATTAAGGAGTTGATGAGGATAAATTAATAAGGCTCATAAAATTTAGGAACCATTAAATCTAACCAGAAATTATACTTCCCTACCTATGAAAGTTGGATTTGGGCAAAATTTAGTCTCATTGTATGGAAATTCTATTTGTCTTTTTATCTTTGAACAGCAGATAGGAAATAACAATGACAAGACTTTTAAAGAGCTAGTCCTCTTCAGGTCATGCACAAGCAAACAGAATTTAAAATCCAGATAAATCTTCAAAAAGTGGAATCAGTGGGAAGAGGAGTGGTAGAATGGAATCAGGCCTGTAATTGTTCTTATATAGCTATCACTGGAATGAAAGGTAAGACAAATCTACACTGTATTAATATTTCTTTCATATATTCTGAAAATTCTTTTTATTCTAGTAACCATTACTATATTTCTAATTTGTCCTAGAAACATAGGTAGCAATTGCATAAAAAACATTGTTTCTCAAATAAAATTTGAACATCTCTATTTGAGCTCTAGATTCGTGAAACAAGGTGTAAAGGTGGTAGTGATGGAGAGTGTTCAGATTCTAAATATCAGTGAATAATAGATCATGGTGATCACATAATATCCCTAGGGAAATGAGATTGTAATGGGAGAGCAGAGGACATTTAGCAACATTTCCTTTGTTACCATGCCCATGGATAAAAATACTGGGCTGATTAATTCCATCCTGAAGTCAGGCTACTATAGTAAGAAGAATAAAATGAGGCATGATCCTCTAAGTAAATAAATTATAGGAGAGAGCAGTGGAAATATGACTGGATGGTAGGCGGGAAGGATTCAAGTCTGCCTTTGAATAATAGATAAGTTAGCATCAAGACATATATGACACTTGATGTGCCCAAAGATTGCCCAGAGCTACCCAAATATCAATAAGACAAGTAGAGATCAGGCTAGTTAAGAGAAGCCTTCTTCCACTTCTGCTCTGTTTGTGCACTGAATAAGTTCCCTGCACTAACCAAGAACAATAACACTGACAATATTTTGCTCTACCTTTCCAGAATCAAACCTTAGAAATGAACTAAGGAGAATTGAGGGACAGACTCAAGGTCAAACATCCCTGTACTTGAAAGAACACTGGTAATATTGACTAGTTTTCTTGGCTGGCATATTTAAGAACTAACACTGAGTTTAACCTATTCATTCAGGTATTCACAGTGCAGGCAAACAGATGGGAAAATCACCTCTCCTGGACACTAAGGGTTATCAATCCTAACTAGATATTGCCTAGCATTTCAATAACACTAATAAGGAGGATAAATAGCTAGGGCTAAACTTACTTGGTAAACTGTAAAGAGAAACTTGAGAAAGACTTGACTTATTAGCTCTCCCCTAGAAAATTCTATGGGTCTAGGTGGGAAGATAGCATCAGACTAACAGGCAGAGCTCAATGCTCTCATAAAAACAACAGAGAAAGAGCCAAAAGCTGTCTGAGGGACCTGCTTTGGGGGTCATAAGACCAGGACAGTGCTATACTCCTCCCAGGAGGATGAAGGTCAGAGACGCAAAGAAGTTGAAACAACAAATTTGAGTTACCAAGTCCCCATGGTGGCTGGGAAGGGCTCAACAGAGGAACACAGGAAACTAAAGACTGAAACACCTCTGTGGAAAGGTGCATGGATGAGTGCACCATTTGCAGGCTGGTGAGGAAATTGCAAATACGTACAAAAAAGTTTTTTATGATATTCTCTGAATTCTAATCCTTGGGGGAAAAATTTGTGTCCCATCTGGGAGTTCCTGGTCTGATTTTGATAACTTAAGCCAGGCAATTTTAAAGACTTAGAATAAGTTGATCCAAATATCAAAGAAGAGCTGTGAAAAAAAAAAAAGATAATGGACAAGAGAGAGAAATTGACTATCAGAGTAAATTCACCAACATATCCAGATGCTTAGACATCAGGAAAAAATTACAAGCCATACAAGGAAACAGGAAGAGATGGCACAAAGGAACTAACCAAATATCTTGAAGAGATACAGGTCTGAAGACAATTATTAATTGGTAATAAACACACAACTCTCCTAAATCACATCACAGAATTTAAAGAAAGTATGACTAAAGAAGTAAGAGATATTCAGAAGAAAATGAACAATTTGAAAGCCTGCAAAGAAAAGTAATGCACTTTTTGGGAATGAAAGATATGATGGATGAAATTAAAAATACATTGGAGTACATATGGCTGTACTGCTACTACTTATGTCAATGTTTTTTATGTTAATGTTGTACTCTAAATTTACATCTGGAGTTCAAGTGGATCAAAAGGGACTTCTAGTAGTATTCACTTGAACATGCTAAAGTCTGTGAGTAGATTAGAGTGAGTAATGATTTTTATTTCATCAACAAGTGAATTCTGGCAGGGAATCTTTATGTGACTTGACTAAAACTTCAAAGCTATTCAGTAGTATGACTGGAGTTATATGCCTGGGTTTCTCTGGAAATTGGCACTATTGAAAAGTTATTTAGGACAGCAGTGGCTACAATGAGTAATAAGCATCATATATCCATCTATTGTTTAACTAAATGAATAGTTACTAAAGTAGACCCTCAACATTTGGGAAAGATGGAAAAATACATTAGAAGCACATTGGAGCAGATTTTCATTGTTTGAAGACAGAATTAGTGATTTTGAAGACAGAGTATCTCAATTGGAAAAGACAGTAGAACAGAAAGAGAAGAGCATGGAAAAAATGGAAGAATGTCTCCAGGAATTGAATGACAATGTGAAATGCACAAACATTCTCACTATTAATGCCCAAGAAAAAGACAATGAAAAGGGGCAGGAAGAGTACTTGAGGAAATAATGATCAAAACTTCCCAAACTTTAATGACCAAAAACCTCCCACACCTTGTGAAAGACATAGCTATCAATATCGTAAAAGGGCAATGAACCCCAAACAGAATAAACCCAAATGCACCAACTCTACCCCAAGATGCCTAATATTCTGAATGGCAAATATCAGAGAAAAGAGCAGATTCTGAAAACAGCAAGAGAAAACAAAGCATCACATACAAAGGAAACTCAATAGGTTGTCAACCTCTTATCAGAAACAATGGCAATAAGAAGAAAGTGGTATGATGTATTTAAGGTACTGAAAGAGAAAAACTGCCAGCCAAGAATTCTTTACCCAGCAAAACTATCCTTAACAAATGAAGGTGAACAACCAGCAAGATGGTGGTGGAGTTAGGAACCCCTAGAGTCAGCTCCTGCTACAGGACAGTTAGTAAACACCCAGAGCTATCTAAGCTACCTGAAACACCTGTTTAGGGGCTTCAGGGGACCAGAAGGGCATCCTGCAACACCTTGAAGAAATGGAAGGAGGAGACTGCCCATTTGCAGAGAAGACTCATAAGTAGAGTACTCCATGTCATGGAGGCCAGTGTCCATCCTCCACTGGAGGCACAAGCTGCCTCAGGAACTCTTCCGAGGCTGGAATTGAAAGCTCCACTTCCCCAAAACAGGGGAGGAAGTGACAGTTGGGCACCAACTACAGCTACTGAGGAGTAAATTTGGCAGGCTAAAGTATAATCCTGAGAACAGCTAAAGTGTGAGCCTGTCCAAGTACAAAGAGGCTGGGGGCCACCATCTTAACTCCATACCTGGCATGAGGGGAGAATCACAATGTGGTGGGGACAGGCTACTTTCAATCTGGGTCAGATTGCAGGTCTAACCTAAACCCCAGTGCCACCTTGGACAGAGAGAAAGCTGTAGGGACCTGCACCAGCCTCTCTGGGAAATTGCCAAACAAGCCACAGAGGCCAGTGATTGTCCTACTCTGGTGGCACAAACCACTCAGGAACTGTTCTGTGATTAGAATTGGAAGCTCCATTTCCCTAAAACAGGGGAGGAGGAGAGAGTTGGCTGCTGATTTCAGCTACCGATTGGTAAACTCAGATGCCTAAGGAGTAACCCAAGAAACAGCTGGGGTGTGAATCTGTCCAAGTTGGAAAGGAAAGAGACCAGTGGCCGCCATTTTGAGTCCACACCCAGCCTGAGGGAAAGCCTGGTTGACCAAATATCACAGTGATGGTAGGAACCGATTTCTTTCACCCAGATCAGCCTGCAGCCATAACCTAGGCTTCAGTCCCACCTCTGGCAAGGATGAGGCTGGTTAGCTCTGCACCAGCCTATCCAGGTAATGTGGGTTACCTTTGGCTGTCACAAACTGAATAATCTGAAGTCTATCAGGGCAACTGCAGTCATCTTGGACCTGCACTGCATAAATTGCTGCCCACACCTGCGGCTCCATCCCTGCCCCAGGCAGGGAAGAAAGGGACGTGAAGCTTCATCAGTCTGTCTGGGCAACCACAGCCTAGGCCTGCACGACTTGGATTATTCCACACAACTGTAACTCTCTCCCTACCTTTGGGAAAGGAGAAAGTTGGGAGAAGCTTCATTGGTCCCTGGGGCAATGAGGGCAGCTTGAGCCTCCACAGTTTATAACACCAATTAATTCCTTGACTCCTACTGCATAATCAGCAAGGGAGAAAGGACAGGAAGCCCTAAACTAAAGAGAAAAACTGCACGCAGAATAAGTACTCTAGTAAGCCAGATGCCAAGACACCAACCAAAAATTACAATCCACACCAAGAAACAGGAATATATGGCCCAGTTAAGGGAACAAAATAAGCCTCCAGATAACATAAAAGAGTTGACACAACTAATCATAGATGTTCAAACAAATCTCCTTAATAAATTCAGTGAGATGCCTAAAGGAATTAAGGATATTAAGAAGACACTGGATGAACACAAAGAAAAATTTGAAAGCATGCATAGAAAAATAGCAGAACTTATGGGAATGAAACTTACAATAAATGAAATTAAAAACATTGGAATCATATAATAGCAGATTTGAGGAGGCAGAAGAAAGGATTGGTGAGCTTGAAGAAATGGCCTCTGAAAGTGATCATACAAAAGAACAGATGAAGAAGAGAATGGAAAAAATTGAACAAGGTCTCAGGGAACTAAATAACAGCAAGAGATGTGCAAACATACATGTCATGGGTGTCTCAGAAAGAGAAGAGTGGGAAAAAAGGGCAAAAGGAATATTTAAAGAAATAATGGTAGAAGATTTCCCAACCCTATTGAAGGACATAGATATCCATGTCCAAGAAGCACAGTGTACTCCCATCCAAAAAAATCCCAACAGACCAACTCTGAGACACATACTAATTAAAATGAAAAGTACCAAAGACAAGGAGAGAATTCTGAAACAGCAAGAGAAAAACAATGTATAACATATAAGGGATCCCAATAAGATTAAGTGCTGATTTCTCACAAGAAATCATGGAATTAAGAAGAGAATGGTCTGATATATTTAAGATACAATGAAAGTAAAACTTCCAGCCAAGAATCTCATATCCAGCAAGACTGTCTTTCAAAAATGAGGAGAAGATTAGAACATTCACAGATAAACAGAAACTGAGAGAATTTCTAAGCAAGAGACCAGATTTTTCAGGAAATACTAAAGGGTGTGCTAGAGCCTGAAAAGAAAAGACAGGAGAGAAAAACCTGCAAGAGAGTCTAGAAATGAAATTATATCAATAAAAGTAACTAAAAATATCAAAAGAGTGGTGAAAATAAAATATGACAGATATAACTTAAATAGGAATAAACTTAACCAATGATGTAAGGCACTTGTATCCAGAAAACTGCAACCCAATGTTAAAAGAAATAAAAAAAGTCCTGAAAAACTGGAAGAACATGGACATGCTCATGGAGTAGAAGACTAAATATCATTAAGATGTCAGTTCTACTCAAGTTGATATACAGAATCAATGCAACCCTGATATAAATTCCACCAGCATTAAAAAAAAAATTGAAAACACAACTATCAAATTTATTTGGAAGGGTAACGGGTCTTGAAGAGCCAGAACATCATAAAAGGAAAAGAGAACTCTCATCTCCAGACTTTACATCATACTCCCAAGCTATAATGCTAAAAACAGCATGGTACTGGCATAAAGACAGACACATAGACCAATGGAACCAAACTGATGGTTCAGAAACAGACCGTATCATGTATGGTCAAGTGATTTTTTATTAGCCTGTCAAACCCACACGGCTCAGGCAGACAGTCCATTCAGCAAAATGGTGCTGAAAGAACAGGATATCCATAGCCAAAAGAAGGAAAGAGGACCTCTATCTCACAACTTATCCAAAAATTAATTCAAAATGGATTAAAAAAAAACTAAGAATAAAAGCAAGAACCATAAAACTTCTAAAAGAAATTTTAGGAAAATGTCTTCAAGACCTGGTGGTAGGATGTGGATTATTAACTGAGATAAAAGAAGTACTGAGATGGATTAATAATGCTTAATGTATGTTGAAGTTTTAATTAGCTTTACTGTAAAAGTGTGGAAATGTATAGACTGGATGGTAACAAGCAGTGAATAATAGCTAGTTTATAAATGGGGATGTAACTTAAAATGGTAGTCTAGTTATGTAAATGCCAATTGACAGAATGCTAGAGAATAATCTAGCAACTGAATAACACAGTAAACCAAGAGGTGGATGAAAATTTTGGTTGATGGTACAGATGCAAGAATGTCCTTTGTGAGCTAGAGCAAATGTATATCACTACTGCAGAGTGTTGGGAACACATGGGAAAAATAAAATGGAATGACCTATGTACTGTGTTTAGTAGTAATAATATAATATTCTTGCATCTATGCCAAAGATTTACTGTGTTGATCATAGGGCTATATAGAAAATGTGAGCAAAATATATACTATGGATATGGTAGCCATTAGATGATATTATCTTATCTGTAACAAATGTTCCACCCCAGTGTTGTGTGTTGATAGAGGGGAGTTGTTTGGGAATTCTGCACATGTGCATGATTGTTTTATACGTTTACAACCTCTGCCATAAATATATATATTTAAAAAATAATAATAGGGTGGGTTTGGGGAAATACACATCACATATAAGATAAGGAGTATGATTAGTAGTAAGATTTTGATAATATTCTTTCATAATTTGTAATGAACATCTCATGACAACGCAAGGTGTTGGTGGAGGATTGATGTATGGGACCCCTGTATGAGGTTATCCATGTATGCTTTGTAAGTTTGCAACTTTTACTATACACTTAATAGCTTGTATATGTTTATATATAAATTATATAAAGATAATAATAGGGAGGATTGGGGGAAAATACTTGATTAGTAGTAATATTTTGACAATACTCTTTAATTATTAATTTAAAATGTTTAACAACAATGTAAGGTGTTGGTGGTAGGGTGAGTTATGAGAGTTCTGTATATGTTTGTTTTGTAAGTTCACAACTATTACTATACAGTTATTGTTTATATATGTCTGTGTGTGGGTTATATATTTCAATAAATTAATTAAAAAATAAATAAAGATGAGTTCAAAGACTTCAGACCCAAACAAAAAATGATATAATATGTTAACAAAAGATCAAAATTACAAGAGATACTAAAGGGAGTGCTGCAGCTTGAAAGGAATAAACAAAATCAAGAAATTTGCAGAAGCGCTTAGAAATGAAGATTATTAGGAAGAGTAAACTAAAGGCTAAGAAGAAAGACAATAGAATGAGATGACAACAAAGAGCTGAAGGACAAAATGATATAGTAAATAATTCCTTTACAGTAATAACATTGAATGTTAATGGTTTGAATTCCCCCATCAAAAGACATAGACTGAGAGAATGGATTAAAAAAATATGGACCATCTATATTTTGTTTACAAGAGACCTCAGACACAACCAGGTAAAAGTGAAAGATTGGAAAAAATATTTTCTGCAAATAGTAACCAGAAAGAGCTGGGGTAGTGATATTAATAACAGACGAAATATGTTTTAAGTACAAAATTGTTATAAGGGATGAAAAAGGTCATTATATATTAGCAAAAAGGACAATTCACCAAGAAGAAATAACTATGCTAAATATTTATGCACCTAACCTGAATGCCCCAAGATACATGAGGTACGCACTGGCAAAACTAAAGATAGAAATGGATATCTCTACAATAAGTATTGGATAGAACATCTGGACAGAGGATAAATAAAGAAACAGATAACTTGAATAATATGATAAATGAACCAGATGTAACAGATATCTATAGAGCGTTGCCCCAAAATAGCAGTATATTCATTTTATTTCAAGTACTCATGGATCCTTCTCCATGATAGATCTTATGTTGGTCACAAGACAAGTCTCCACAAATTTTAAAAGATTGAAATTTTACAAAATACTTACCCTGGTTATAATGGAATGAAGCTGGAAATCAATAATCAATGGAAAAGGGGAAAATTCATAAATCTATGGAGATTAAAAAACACACTCTTAAATAATCAGTGGGTCAAAGAAGAAATTGCAAGAGAACTCAGCAAATATCTGAGATGAATGAAAATGAGAACACAACATATCAAAACCAATGGGACATAGCAAAGGCAGTGCTCAGAGGGAAATTTATAGGCCTCAATGTTTACATTAAAAAAGAAGAGATAACATTGAAGATCTAAATGCACACCTTAAGGAACTAAGTAAAGTACAGTAGACTTATTCCAAACCAAGCCAAAAAAATAAACAGTAGAGATCAGAGCAGAAATAAAAAAAATCAAGAACAAAGAAATAAGACAGACTCAACTAAACCAAAAGTTGATTCTCTGAGAAGAGCAACAAAATTGACATTTTGCTAGACTGACAAAGGAAAAAAAGAGAAGACACAAGTAAATAAATTTGGAAATGAGAGGGGGGACATTACCACTGACCCTAAAGAAATAAGAGAGATCATAAGAGGAATCTATGAACAACTGTATGCTAAAAAACTAGACAATGTAGATGAGATGGACAAATTCCTAGAAACACGCAAACCACCTACACTGACCCTAGAAGAAATAGAAGACCTCAACAAACCAATCACAAGTGAAGAGATTGAAACTGTCATCAAAAACTCCCTAGAGATGAAAAGCCAAGGACCAGATGGCGTCACAGGTGAATTTTATCAATCATTCAAGGCCATTCTAATACCAATCTTGCTCAATCCCTTCCAAAAAATTGAACAGGGGAGAGTGCTACCAAACTTATTCTATGAAGCCAACATCACCCTAATACAAAAACCAGATAAAGATACTACAATAAAAGAAAATTACAGACCAGAATTTCTAATGAATATAGACACACACACACACACACAAACTCAACAAAATCCTTGCAGACTGAATCCAAAAGCATATTAAAAGAATTATACACCATGATCAAGTGAGTTTTATCCCAGGTATGCAAGGTTGGTTCAATACAAGAAAATCAATTAGTGTAATAAACCACATTGATAAATTGAAGAAGAAAAATCACGTGATCTTCTCAATTGATGCAGAAAAGGCATTTGACAAATACAGTGCCCTTTCTTGATAAAAACATTCCAAAATGTAGGGATAAAAGGAAGTTTTCTCAATATGGTAAAATGCATATATAAAAAACATACAGCTAGCATTGTACTCAGTAGTGAAAGAATGAAAGCTTTCCCACTGAGATGAGGAATAAGACAAGGATGCCACTGTCACCATTGCTATTTAATATTGTGCTCTAGGTTCTAGATAGAGCAATTAGGTTAGATAAAAAATAAAAAGCACCCAAATAGCAAATGAAGAAGTAAAACTTTCATTATTTGCTGATTATATGATCCTATATCTAGAATATCCTGAAAAGTCACAACATAGCTACTAGAACTAATAGATGAGTTCAACAAAGTGATGGGATACAAGATTAATATGTAAAAATTAATAGCATTTCTATACACTACTGATTTGCAATTTGAGGAGGAAATCAAATTTAAAAATTTGATTTATTATAGCAGCTAAAACAATCAAATATTTAGGAATCAACTTAACCAAGGACATTAAGGAGCTATATTTGGAAAACTACAGAACATTGCTGAAAGAAAGTGAAAAAGACTTAAATAAATGGAAGAGCAGTCCATATTCATGAATTGGAAGACTAAATGTCATTAAGATGGCATTTCTGCCCAAACTGATTTACAGATTCAATGCAAACCAATAAAAATCCTAAGAGCCTGTTTTTCATTTTAATGGAAAAAACAATTATCAAATTTATTTGGAAGGTTAAGCTGCCTGAATGGCCAAAAGGTCTTAAAAAGAAAAGCAAAGTTGGAGGATTCTCACTTCCAGACTTTAAAGCATATTACTCAGCTACAGTGGTAAAAGCCATACAGTACTGGCATAAAGACAGACACATTGACCAATGGAACCAACTGAAATAGACCCTCACACTGACAGTCAAGTAGTTTCTGACAATGTAGTTTAGCCCTCCCAACTGGATCAGAACAGTCTATTCAACAAATGTTGCTAGAAGACCTGGATCTCCATGTCCAAAAGAAATAAAGAAACCCCTACCTCACACCTCATATAAAAATTAACTTAAAATGGAACAACCATGAAACTCCGAGAAGAAAATGTAGAAAAATATCTTCAAATGTTGTGGTTGGCAGTTGTGGCAGTTTGATATTATTTATGAATTGAAATAGGAGATATTGATTATGTTTGTAAACTGATCTGTTTCTCTGGGCATGATATCCCTTTGTACTAAATTCAGAGGTTTCACTTTTACTTTATTAAATCCAGATTAGGGTTATGATTCGACCACATCATTAGGGTATGCAGGGTTGACTCTCACCCCCTTGGTGGGCTATAAATAAATGGACAGTCAGTCAAGAACATGGAAATAGATACACAAAGAAGAACACAGAGGAAGATAGACAACTCCAGAAATATGGCAGAAGCCCCGGGAAGAGAGATGAGTCAGATAGTTTGCAGCTGAAGACAACAGAACAGCTGAGAAGCCCTGGGAGATGAGCCTTATGCCAGCCTACAGTTGAGATCCGAAGAAGCTGGGACCAAAGAACCTTAAAAGGAAGAAGGAAGGCTGAACCCCCCAAAGACATTCCCTGCCATCTTGCTTCAATATGTGAAAAATGACTTTGGGTGAGAAAGTACCTCTTATGGTACCTTGAGTTGGACTCTTTAGGGCCTTGTGATTGTGTTTCTACCCCAAATAAATATCCTTTATAAAAGTCAATAGCTTTCTGTTACTTTGTATCAGCACCCCTTCTGACTGACTAATTCAGATTTTGGTACAAGGAGAGTGGGGGTGATGCTTTTACAGTTATCGAAATGCTGGATGGTTTTATAAATGGGCAAGGGGTATTTTTTTGAGGATTTGTGAGATGCTTGATAGAAAGGGCCTAGATTGCTTTGAAGAGACTGTTAATAGGAATATAGACACTAAAGAGATGTTTATGAAGACTTAGAAATAAATGATGAAACTATTACTGGAAACTGGGAGAAAGGTGATCCATGTTTTAAAGTCACAGAGAACTTAGCCAACACTGACTTCTCATGTTATATGGAAGGCAGAATTTGAAAATTACAAACTAGGACGTTTAGCAAAGGAAATTTCCATACTAAATATTGAAAATTCAGCCTGACTTCTCCTTGAAGCTTATAGCAAAATCTTAGAGGAAAGAGAGAAGCTGATAACAGAATTGTTGGGCACAAGAAAACAGAAACTGATTCCAGAAATTCCAAGCCTTTGGAAATCAAACCCTAGGTGGTAGTGCCCCAGCTGAGGACTTAACTAAACTTGGAACTTATAAATCAGGATTGAAAATGCATTTTTCTAAGACAGATTTGGGAAATTGTTACTGTCTGATGGCTTGGACCCCTGCTTCTGAAATGCTAAATCAACAAGGTTTTGGGCCTTGTGACTACAAACTTCTACCCCAAACTAATACCCTTATAAAAGCCAACATATTTATTTTACTTCGCATCAGCACCCTTTTGGTTGACTAATACAGCAGTAGTTTCTTAAAACTTACACCCAAAGCATGAGAAACAAAAGAAAAATAGACAAATTAGAACTTCTCGAAATTGAGCAGTTTTGCAACTCAAAGGATATTAGGAAAAGGCAGGTGACTCAAGGGAAAAACTATTTGGCAATCACATATCTGATAAGGGTCTAATATACATGATATACAAAAAGGCCATACAACTCAACAATAAAAAGCCAAACTATCCAATTAAAAAAAGGGACAAAAGACTTGAAAAGAGAATTGTCCAAAGAAGAAATATAAGTGACAAAGAAACACATGAAAAAATGTTCAACATCACTAGGGATTAGGGAAATGCAAATCAAACCTACATTGAGATCTTATTTCACACCTATGAAATGCAAATCAAACCTACATTGAGATCTTATTTCACACCTATGAAATGCAAATCAAACCTACATTGAGATCTTATTTCACACCTATGAGACTAGATGCTACTTAAAATTTTAGAAACTATAAATGTTGGAGAGGATGTGGAGAGCTAGGAATGCTTATTCACTGTTGGTGGGAATGTAAGCCACTATGGAGGACTGTTTGGCAGTTCCTAAGGAAGTTGAATAGAGACTTGCCGTGAGACCTGGCAATATCATTACTAGGTATATGCCCAGACGAAATGAGAGTAGAGACATGAACAGACACTCACACACTGATGTTTCATAGCAGCATTATTCATGATTCCCCAAATTTGGAAACAGCCCAGGTGTCCATTAACTGAAGAAGGGATAAATAAATTGTGGTGCATATACACAATGGAATATTATGCAGCAATAAGAAGAAATGAAGTCATGAAACATAGGACAACATGGACGAATCTAGAGAACATTATGTTGAGTGAAGCAAGTTGTCAGACACAAAAGGCAAATACTGTATGATTGTGCTATTATGAACTAAATATATTGTGTAAACTCATGGAGTTATTAATTAAAATATGGATCACCAGAAAATGGTAGGTGGGTAAAGAATGGATTACTGAAATTTAATCTGTGCAGAATTGGTTAAAAGGTTGTTTGTAAATCTTTGGAAATGAATAGAATGGTGAAAGCATATCATGGTGTCCGTAACTAGCAGAGCTATTATATGTGTGTGACAGTGGTTGAAAAGGGAAGTCTAAGGGCACGTATATTAGGAGCCTCACTTGTTAAATGCAGCTGCTTCCAAGCAGCATGCTTCTCTTCTAAGTCTCCAGAATTTTTCAGTTCTGTAACTTGATCCCTTTAGTCTCTTACTAACCCACTCCCTTCTCTTCCCTCTTCCCGTCTTTACAGGGAGGCAGTTTCTACCTTTATCTGGGGCCCAGGCAAATTTTTGAGGAATTCCCAAACGTTCTCATGAATGTGTTTACACTTGGTGCATGATCTAGTGTGCTTGCGGTGAGGACCAGCAGACTCTGCAAGGTTGCTGTGCCATGGGCTCCTGGAGCCTCTCCTTCACTTGAATCTCTGTTCATGACAAATGAGCAATGTTCTTGTAGGATGTTTGTTCTAAAAGTAGCTCAACTGTTTCTCTTCCTATTTAAAAAAAAGTTATTACATTTTGGAAAAGAGTGCTCATCCAAAACAGCTTTAAAGATATATTTTATTACTTCGTTATTTCCCACTGAAACTGTCCTGGCGAGGGTAACTGCTGCTCTTCCATCTCTCCAAAATCTGAGTATTTCCAACTTTGCTAAGGAAATACTATAGATGTGTTTAAAAGACTGGGTAATTCACCTAAACTGTGTAGGAAATTACCTCCTTAATTATCCAGTAGAATTAACTGCCAGCAGTCATGTTCATCTGATTAAAGTACTGTAGTTTTATATTAAAATAATTTGTGGAATTTTATTTAATCTGCACTCATGTACAGATCATTGTTTTAATATGTAACTGATTAAATGGTATTTGATTAATCATTGTCTTGATTTGCTTAATTATTGTATTTCTTAAAAGCTGAGAGAGCTGGTCGGATGAATGTTGATATTCTTGAAGGTATTTTTAAGATAAAGCTTCATAATGAGCTGTAAACTTTGTCTATCTATGTAATTTGATACATATTATCTCATTTGAAAACCTTGTGTATTGTAACTGGTTTTAAACAAAATATCAAATAGTCAAAATTGTATAGTTGTGATTATGTATTTAAAAATAATAACCTAGGAAAAAAAATCTATGGGTCCAGATCTGGAATTTTAGGAGCAAGGAAGAAAAATCTAGGATATCATGTTTTGACAAAAAAAAAATATTATTGGGTAGCAGTAATTTTATTAAAGTAGTTCAGTCAGTCTGCCTGTATCCTAGCCTGGAGAGAGGAAATATGGGAAGCCAGTCCTACTGCAGAGGGGAAATTGTGACCACAGCTCTGTTGGCTAGGAGAGTGGCTCTCTAAAGCAAATTGATGCATCAATGGAAAGTTAATTAGCACTAAAAATATGACATTGCTTATAGACCACTGTGACTACCCAATCTTGATGATATTTTCATGAAATAGTGCTATTATCTAGTATTAGAGTAGACTAAATTTCCCGAATGAAACACCACACCCTTGGCGAACAGGTGTTGTGTTGAGTATTGGAGGCAAGGCATTAATACCTAGAAGACTTTAGCATTTATATGAAAACAACTATGATGATATGACTGTATAGGAATAACCAATACACTGTGGGATGCTTCAATAGCTCATCATTTTACAAGGAATTGCCAGAAATGTTATGATATATTCCCATGCCCAGAGCACTTTCATTGGCTCCTGTTCTCCAAGAGGAATCATCCCTTTCACTTACATATATGCTTCCATAAGTGCCCAAATGAATGGACACTAGTACTGTAGTAATTTCGTAGCACCTAATAGACCTAAAGTATTTGACTTCAGGGCAGGTACCACAAATTGGACTCTAGATATGGATGGAAAATGTTGTTGTACTCTCAATTACAACCATAGATTATGCACATCACCTACATATATTTGAATGGTGGGATGGAAGCTGTTCCTAGGACTAATCAGGTAAATATTTTGAGCTGTTAGGGAATGCCTGAAATCTATTTGGGGATCAGAGAAGAAATTACTGAGAAAGAATAATATTTTAATATACACATCCTATTATAAGTGGAGACTGGAATCATGCAACATAGTTGTCACATTAGGAAAATTGTACCAACCATGTGGCAGATGCACCAGGGTCCCAAGGCAAAAAGTTCATGACAAATGCAGTGCTGCAAAACCATAGAGCCTTCAGTACTGTTGTTGCTCATAAGGAATGAGGGTGTACTGTTGGGGAGTGGGGGTCAGAGCAGTGTTTTACTAACATATTGGATAATTCCCACAATACACGGGATTTAGCAAAACACATGCATAAGGAAGTGGCTAAGTTTATAGATTAGTCCTTTAAAGTGTGGTTAACTTGGTAATTTGAGAGCTTACCTATTAAATGATTTTGTTTCATAGGATACTTATTTAGATTCCTACTTAATAGAGGTTGCCTTCATTTGAAGACATCTTCAGGGTTTCAGGAATCAAGGGCTTTAGGGGTTGCTAGAGAGAGATGGCTTCTCTCTGCCCTTATCAAGGAGTTATATAGAATACAAATGGGCTATAATCTTGTGCAGCCCCTTTGCTTCATGGAAAGCCTTTATATTAAGTTAGAAATCTGACACCCCAAAAACTTCAGAGTTAGATTTGGATGACACATGTTGCAAACCAGTCGGAAGTGTGACTTCTTTTAACCCACAAAACAGTGAACATGAGTTCCCACAAAGAACATGCCTTGGAAGTTCTATATAGTTGTATATGTGATATAAAAGACTCAATTAAAAAGTACAAATGATAATAAGAACGTAAAATGATTACTCGTCCTTTCTACAGTAGAGTTTTCAAACTGCATTTCTTGAAGCCTTAGGATTCTCCTGAGGTGACTTTGGAACCTGGCCAGGAATGGGCATGCAACAGAGCTCTGAGATCAACATGGTCTACTTTAGCAAGCAATGAATAAATGTGCACATGTGCACACACACATTCACAGTTACATGCGGTCTTGAAAATTATTACTCTAAAATTTCAATATTACAATCTTTTATTAAATCAGACCATCTGACAGGCTACATACCTAGATCAAATGATCTCATCCCTTCGTAGAAATGTTTCATAGGGTGGTATCTTGAACATCATGCTAATAGTGTAAATCTAAGGCTGCTATAAGAAGTAGCACTGTGAAACTCTGTTTATATGACAAGCTATTTTGTGGATATTAGATATATCATATGAATATATGTAGCCACATATACCTTTATATCCATATCTCTATGTTCTCCTTATGAATAAAGGCCAGAGGTGAATTTTTTTTAACAATGAAAAATTAACAATAGTCTTTCTTCTCCATTGCAATCTGTTTGTTTATCTTGATCCCACCCATTGGACACTATGAATCATGGATTTATGTTTTTCTTTGGCTTTGATCTCTGGGAAGCAGAGAGCCAAGTTTTCAGCCCACACCTAGCAAGCCCACACTAAGCACATTATGTTTAATTTCCGGCTTCAACTTACTTTTGGTAATTTATTTTTCCTTGCCTGAATTTGTCTACTTTCTTTTTATTCATTGACCACATGAATTTGTCTAAGCACCTGGAATAAAGTGGGATATGCATTAATAAACATGCTATTAAAATTGTTTCATATTTAATTCCTACTGATTTTGAGTATTTTGGAGTTTGTAGCTTATCTTTTCCCTAACAGAGCTAGAAATGTAATAGAGGTGGAATTATATGTACATTCTTCTAATTCTAAACTGTTAAATAAATTATTTTCATGGATAAAAATTGTCTTTCCTTATCAGTGGATAAACTTGATATTTATGAGTCTATCTTCAGCTGGGCTTCTTGTATCCAGATGTGTGTACACATATTTTCATCTCTTCTGAATAAACACAATGTTGTGACCTTGATACACACAAATACTGAAAGAAGCTATGTTGATTCATAAGGGATTTCTGTGTGTACATGGATTTAGAACTCACATATATAAGGAGTTTCATGACACTTAAAATTGCAGATCACACAGCAGTTTTGCATTGTTTTCCACAACCATATTAAATTCTTATGACCTTAACATATCTTTCTGGAAGTCAAATTATATCACATTTGAAGGTGTAAGCCCTAACTAATTCTATGTATGAACTTTGATTAATCAGTTGCTTTTGGAAAAATTTTGGAAAAAATAATACATACATATATACTATATGTACTATGTATATTAATTTATAATAAACCTAGGGAGGTATATAACTTGATTTATTATCTTTGATTTATTATCTTGATTATTTCTGTGTACTACATACATATGTATATTGAGTTTTTACTGTATGGAGACTGTTCTCCAAATGGCTTTTAGCTCTAGGGAGAGTTTGTGTTATCAAAGGATTGGCAGAACCAGAATTCAAGCCTGAAGTCACTTTATGATAGAAATATGTGTCCTGAATTGTCTGGCGCTTGAGTTGGGTCATGTGGGCATATCAGACTGAGGATTAGAAATTGCAAATACTAATAGCCTCATCAGTGTAGAGTGTCAGAAAAATACTGTCTTGTGACAAAGTCTGAACTGGAACCAGTGTAGTAATCCAAGGAGCTGGAAGTGAGAGAGTTCAGTTGTGCTCAGTAAATAATACAGAATGATTTGTAACTGAGCAAGCTGATTTACTTCAAAAAGTACAAATATGGTCAAATATTTATCTGCTGATTAATTGTTCAAGCTCCTTTATGCCCTTCAGACCAGGAGGTCATTGTCCATTTATCAATAAAAATCTTACTTATTCAGTCTAAGGACTCCTGGGATTAATTCAGTCCAAGTGTAGGAAGGAACCACAAGGTCCAAATGGTTTGTATGAGCCACTGACTTAGCATCTGTCACATGGGGCTGCTGGTGAACACTACTTCTACAGAATCTTTGGGAGCCTAGCCCATTGCTATCTGGGTGGCTCGCAACAGAACAATGACTCAGTGTTGGCTATTAGCAATTGATTGCAGTGTTCTCAATTGTAATTGCAGCTATAATTCCCAAACCATGATAATGAGCTAGAATAGCTGAGCCAGGAGACCTTATAGCTCTAACCTATTTACTATCCCTTCTTATTTACACTATCAGAGAGTAACTGTCCTTCCTGAATCAGTCTCTATCTTTGCCTCATACAAAAACTGAAGAAGACCAGGCACTTAACCATGTCTTCCCCCAAATCAAACACACTCTCCAAAATAACCTGGAATCATATAAATTGCATTTATAAATGGAGGCAAAAGTTTATGAGCACACCACAGAGGAGAAGAGTCTCTATTCAGATATTAATTCCATATTTGCTCTTTTCTCCATAGAAGTCTTTAAAAATGTACAAATTTGTTACCAAGTGAACACCTGTGAAACTATTTCCCAGGTCATGAATCAGAAAACCATAGAATCCCCAAACTTTTTCCTTTCAAAGTCACCACACCTTCCAAACCCTAATGGATAATCATGATCTTGACTTTGAAGGCACTCCTATCTTTTCTTGTCTATGATTTTTCCATCAAAATATACACTTTCAAATAAACTATAGTGTTGCTTTTTTATTTTGCATTTCATATAAATAACATCATATTATACCTATTCTTATTCTTATAAGACAGATTAATTTTGCTCAGGATTGTATTTGTGAGATTTACTTATACTTTTTTTATTTACACATCATACAGCATTCCATGTAGTTTCCAATTTTATGACTACACCACCATTTAATCATCCATTTTTACTTTTGCTAGACTTTGTGTTATTCTCAATTTTTTTGTGTGATTTCAAAAATTGTTCTGTGCCATCATTTTTGCATGCAACTTTTATTCACATGTGTATGTGTTTCTTTTGGACATCTACTGGTAATAGAATTATTAAGTCACAGGGCATTATATTTCTAACTTGAGCAGATAAGGCCAAACAGTATTCTAAAATGGTTGTACTACTTTAAGCTTTTGCCAGCAGTGCATGAGAAAGAAAATTCTAATTTCCCTATAAAACATTATCAGCCTTTTAAATTGTATAGCCTTTCTGAGGGATACGTAGCAGTAATTTATTGTGGTTTTAATTTGAATTAATTATTAATGAGTTTGAACATATTTTGTATGTTTATTGATCAACTGGATTTCCACTTTTGTAAAGTGTCTATTAACATTGCACATTTTTTTTCATTGGGTTGTCTATTTTCTTATTGATTTTAGATGTATTTTTAAATTTTCTAAATTCTGGACAAGAGCTGTTGCCAGTTTTATGTTTTGAAATATTTTCTTTTACTCTGAGCCTTAAATTTTCATTTTTCTAATGGTGACTTTCAATGAATAAATGCTATTTATTATAAAGTAGTGAAGTGTATCTATTATTTCCTTTAGTTTAATGCTTAGCTTTTTCTGTCCTGTTTAACAAATCATATTTGTCCTAAGATGTGAAGTATATTATGCTATATTAACATCTCCAACATTTTATTGTTTTATCTTAAATGTTTAGGATTACACCACATTTATATAAAATTTTTTAATGTGGTATAAGGAAAAGATAAATTTTATGTTTTAATTTTCCACCTGGCTAATCAGTTTTTTTGGGATACCATGTATAGAAGAATTTATTCTTTTCACCACTTCATTGCAGTACACTCTTGTCATAAATCAATGTCATAAGTCAAATGCATGGGTGTCCCTGGATTTCTACTGTTTTCTACTGGTTTAATTGTTTGTTGTCACATAACACCATACTCTCTTAAATATCACAGCAGTAAAATAAATCTTTCTCCTCAGTAGAGCACATTCTTCTACTTTTAGCTTCTTTAAGAGTGATTTCCTATTTTACATGCTTGGAAAAACATTTAAAAAATTAGAATTAGCTTCCCATGGTCCTTAAAATATCTCTTGGAATTGTATTGAATCTATAAATCATTTTAGGCAGAATTGACATCTTTACAATATTCTCTTCCTTCAGGGAACATAGCATATACTTGCACTTAAGTTGTCCAACCTTCTTCTTTTTTCATTTATACAATAACACCTCTAAGCTTCCCTTAGTTTTCATCCTATCAGTTTGATCATGATATTTGTATGATTATTCAGTTTGACATCTATCTTTTACTCATATGTAATTTAGAAGCATAAATACAGAAACACATATACATTATTTTCCAAATATCTGAATTTCCATTTGTCTTTTTGTTACTGATTTCTGGCTATTTGATAACAAGCTAATGTATTCTTAATTATTTGAACATTGTGAATTTATTGAGATGTGCTTTATGGACAATCTATCATCATTTTTTGAAAATGTAAATTCCTTCTTTAAAATCATTGTGTATTTTTAAGTTGTTGGGAGCAGTGTTCATGATATGACTATAATGTCAAATTTTAAACTCTTGTTTCAAGTCATTTTTTAACACTATTCAATAGTACTTTCCGTAATAGTGAAAATTTTCTATATATTTTACTGGGTACTCGTGTTTAATGACTGCTTTAAGCATGGTTATTATGACTGAGGAACTAAATTTAGTTTAAATTCAATTAAATTTAATTTTAAACAGACACATGTTGCTCATGGCCATCAATTTTAGCAGGGCAGTTATAGAACTTTACTAAATTTTTCATTTTTTTCCCTAGCAGGTTAAGATATAGGAGTAAAACTCACCTAATAGTATTGTTTATTTTAAAGCTGACTACTTCATTTTATATAATCTGAGGTCATTTTTATGTGTATATGAATTGAGAGAATAATATATTTCTGGTAAATAATTTTTTAAAATTATCAAATGACCCTTTTATCTCTAGTAATTGTCTATGCATGATTTTTCTGATGTTACTATAACTTCAGCACTTTTCCTTTATTAGTGCTTCCATATCGGATTTTCCATTGTTCTACTGTCAATTCTTCTGCATATTTTAAAAAATATGTCTCTTGTAAAGAACATGCAGTTGACTTTTATTATATTTCATATAGTCTCATGGTTTACACCCTAAAATTGCAGCAATTTATCCATGTATATTCAGCATATAACTGATAAATTTGGATCTATATCAGGCAGATTCATACTTAATGTCTATTTGACTTATTTTCACTGTCTGTCTTTTATGTTCTTTGGATATATTTCCTTTGGAGCTGTTTCTTTTTAATTTTCAATTTTATCCCTTCTAAAAATTTCAAAATCTTACTGCTTCCAAATTATTACAGTGCTAAAATGTGTACACACACATGTGCATTCATGTTACAATTTTATTACTCAAGTTAAAAATAGGCTTCCTTTACTTAAAAAAGGGGAAGTAAATTGTTATGTTTACACTCTTCATAAACACTATTATGAATTAATCAATATATATGTAATTTATATTATATCCTTATTGTTACTATTTGTAATAGTATATATTTGAAATGGAAACATATTTTCCATTTTCTATGTAGTCAAAATTCACCTGCTTTTCTAAAATTTAATCTCAGATTATCTTATTTCCACATAAAGAAAACATCTTAGTTTTTCATTTCACTACAAATCTACTCAATGTGAATTTTCAGAGGTCTTTCTTGTATAATCTTTTTACTTTCATTTCTATGAGATACTTTGCTAGTTATAGAATTATAAATTGAAAGTTAATTTATTTCAATCATGCTTACTATTGTCTTCTGACTTATACTGTTTCTGTTGTGTAGTCAGCTGTAAAACTTATTTTGCTTCTTTGAAGGGAATCTCTTTTTGCTTTTTAAAGATATTTCTTCTTTCTTCTCAATCTCTTTTTCTCCCTTTCTCCTGCTCAATTTTACCATGAGGTTTGTCAGTATGAGTTGCCTTTTTAAAAAAATTTGGGCAGTTTATGCTGAATTGTTTCTTTAATCAGTGAATTTATACTTATCTGGAGGAATTCTCATCCATTGTTTCTTTGAATATTGCATTTACTCCATAGTCTTTCTTTCCTTCTTCTTGGACTACAAACACTTTCTTGTTTAGATTTCTCACTGCATTTCTACGACTTTTATTCTCCCTTCTATATTTTATTTCCTTTTGTCTCTCTGTATTGCATTCTGGTTATTATCTTTTTAGCTCTTACAAGTTAGTGGACTCTAATGTACTTTTAAACCTATTCATTTAGTTCTCAATGTAAGTTATTTCATTTTTAATATATTTTCTTTTAGTTTTATGATTATTGCCATTTTAAAAATTTTGTTCTATCATTATTATTTATATATAATTTAGAAATTACAGAAAGGTGCAAAAATAGTGCCTACAAACACTTCTTTAAGCTCCTCCTTATGTTAATGACTTATTTCATCACACAACATTTATCAAAACTAAGGAAGTATCTTTAGTATTATAGTATAAAAAACAAAATGCATAAAGATATCTAAATTTCACCAGTTTTTCCAACAAATACATATTTTTCCTTCTCCAAGATCCAATTCTAGATATCACATTATATTTAGTTTTTATTTTCCTTAGTCTTCTCATATTTGTGGCAGTTCCTCAGTCTTCTCTTTTCTTTTAATATGCTGTCACTTTTGAAGAGCATTGTGACAGTTTGAGATTATTTGTGAATCCCCAAAAAAGGGAAGGATTATGTTTTTAAACTGGTCTGTTCCTCTGGGTGTGATCCCCTTTGATAGTATTAGATTCACCTGAGATGTTTTTATTAAATTCCCTGTTCAGATTAGGGTTTTGATTTGACCAAGTTAGAAGGCATTAACTCAGAGTTGAGTCCCCACCTTTGGTGAGTTAATGAAAAGAAAATGCATGGAAGAAGTCACAGAAGGCACAGGAAGAGCGAGAGCTCCATAGAAATGGAAGAGGAGTGAACTTTGTCAGTTCTGATCCTGGAGCCCCTGAAAGAGGTGAGCCATTCACCTGATAAGTTTGCAGCTGAAAAGAACAGAGCATCTAAGGAGAGACCCACAGAGACAGCCCACCATCTTGCTTCAACATATGGCAACAGAGCTTAGTGACAAAGCAACCTTGAATTGGACTCTTTAGGGCCTTGTTACTGTAAACTTCTACCCCTGAATAATAACCCTTTATAAAAGCCTACAGATTTCTAGTACTTTGCATCAGCACCCCTTTGGCTGACTAATACAAGTACTGATTACTTATTTTGTAAAATATTCCTCAGTTTGTTTTGTCTAATATTTTATAGTTAGATTGGAGGCTATACATTATTGAGAAGGATGTTACAAGGACACTTGAGCTTCCCTTTTCCACTATGAGCCTTGTCCAAACAGTTTCAATTGATTTTGTGTATTCTTTCCCTCAAGGGAACATAGACCAAAGAGGTTAACATGTTCACTACAACAATAGCTTCCAGGAGATTATGTTATATCCCAGGATATATTATTCCCAGGAGATTACATTATTCCCCATAAATATATTATTATGGATGGAGCATAGAAAGCACAGGTTGATGGGAGCTATTAAGATATTCTGAGGTAGTGCAGAAGGATTTGCAGAGAGTCTTTTGTTTCTGTTTGCCTTCGTTCCAGGATTTGTATTTGAGTGTCAATGCTGGCTATTCCTCCATGTACTGACTTGTGTTATGTAAGTGTCAAGGGTCAGAGGTTCCTTTCCATTTGATTCCTCAATGCCTTCATGGTCCTTCCTTGCATTCCTTGGTGATTTTGGCCACTTAGGCGAACCCTTCCCTATCAACCCAGGGATGTTATCTAATAAAGCCGTAAAGTATGAGCACCTCCCTTTCTCTAATTTCTCTAGAATTCACAGAATGATGCATATGGCCTTTTTACCACGTTGAGGATCACGGAGAACTTGATCTCATTAATATGGTCTTTTTTCCTAAAGCAGCTGGGTTTGGGGTAAAAATAAAGGGATGGAATCGGGGCATGGATGTAGAGAGTATAAACAATAAGCAAGACTTATCGAGAGAAAGAGTCTCTCATCCTTATAGGTTGCTCTCTGCATACAAAATCATAAGTAATCTACCAGGTAAAGGGTGGCCAGGGAATTACGTTTAGACATAAGAAGGAAAAGTGTTCAGAGTTGCTTAGGTCCCAATAGTGGATTAGCTCTCCCAACTGCTTGGTGCATTAATATACAGAGACAGAAAAAGATAGGCTTAATGGGGACGGGGGTGAAAAAGAATAAAATAGTTTTTGTGTCTTATTACTTAATTCTATTCATTTATTATACCGACAAATATAAAAACCTACTCAACTGTTTCTATTAGGAGGATTATAAAATGCAAAGTAAATAGAAATAAAATGAATATAAAAAGAATATCTAATTTTCCTCCCAATAGAATTCATCTTGTTCTTTGTGATATGATTTGCTCCTTTGTTTTAATCCACATATAGAAGATTTTTCATTTTTCTCCTTTCTTTTATGTGTAGCACATTAATCTCCCCAATATGCAATGAAAGTGGTCA
The DNA here is from genome assembly GCF_030445035.2 of Dasypus novemcinctus. NCBI lineage: Eukaryota > Metazoa > Chordata > Mammalia > Cingulata > Dasypodidae > Dasypus > Dasypus novemcinctus. The sequence continues at coordinate 29,732,164 of NC_080687.1, forward strand.
GAACATTATATGATCCCTGGTTATACCAAATTTAATGACACACATTTAAGCATGATCAGGCTTATGGAGAATCTCAGCATGTGTTTACTAAGAAGAAAATAAACTGACCTTGAACTTGTTAATATGCTCTATAGCAGCAATTTGAGCTCCAAATTTATTTTTGCCCCAAAGTTGTTAGAAGCTTTATTATATTACTTCTTGTTAGTGAATGTGAACATGTTCAAATATTTCACGAAAAAAGGGGTTGCGTTAACTACCTGGTAACACCAGTCAAAGCACAAGTTGGATTTCAATTAACCTCATTTTATTGTTAAAAAATAATTTTAAATCACTTTCTCTTCTCATTGCCTCCTCTTTTATCATCTCCTTAATTATTAATACAAGAGCATTCAAGCACAGAACCAGAAAATAACCAAATATGCACACCTGTACTATGGCATCAAATTTAAGTGGCAGTTGTAACCTAAAAGCTGTAGGATCATCAATGATGACATCCTAATAAAAACAGAACAAACAAAAAACTGGAGGATATAATAAATCAGTAGGTTCTTTTCATATAATAAATCGGAAGTTGACCTAAACTCTGGATTTTCCATTTGTACATGGTAGTAGTAGGCCATAATTTTTCCTGTATATGTCACATTTTGGAGTCTATCATTTTATAAAACAAATAGTTTAATTGAACAGCTATGCTACAGTCATTGTCAAAATTTTATAAAGTTAATTAAACTTTTGTCCATACAGTATAAAATTATTAGAATTATTATGTTTTTAATTTAATTATGCCTAAACTTTTTTCCATAAATCCTTGAAGTCTGGAATGCCTTAGTTGCTTAGATGGCATCCAGAGATGCAAAAGTATCTAAAGAGAAAGGACCATTATTAATAGAAGGAGATTTAAGGGTAAGAAAAACTTTAGGTTATTAGATAGACTATGTTGAAATAATATTTGAAAGACTAGGTAAATGTTGGTAATAAGAAAATTGAAACTAAACATCTTCTCTGGAAACATTTTGTAATTTAGAGTATAGAAGGCTCTAGAAAGACAATGTGGGAATATGTAGGAGGGTATATGGGGACCTCATATTTTTTGAATGTAGCAGTTAAAAGAAAATAAAGAAGAAGGTCATTACTGGAATCATTTTAAAATTATACTGGACAAATATGCAAAAGGATAATCAATAGGAATTTTTATTTAAAAACCTGCATTTTGAAAAGATAGATTAAGAAACCTGTTAGGTCTTTTTCATCTTTAATTTATAAGATTCTATTACCTGTCTATTTATATGATAACCCTTAAAAAAACCTGCATTGCATTAAATTACCTCTGTAGTTTCAGCTGAAAATAAAAGATGCACTAGTCTATGCAGATAGCTAAGAACAAATGCAGCAATTTGAAACACAGTTACAGATTATTCTAAGAAAAAGGGTGGTAGGATTTTACAAATAAGGCCAAATTCCAGGGATAAATTTTGAAATGACCTTTGATAACAAACTGAATCATATTACAGGCTCACACTCTTCTTTAACTAGCGATGTAAGCATAGGTTTTAAAACCATAACATGAAAATTGGTCTAAATACTACTAACGTCTTTTCAACTCTAATAGTAAATAAATCTATAACTCAAATTGTCATGTATAGGGCCTTAAGGATAGCAAAAGCATTGCCATTTTCATTTAAACATTAATGTGATAATGTTTTTAATTTCAGTTGACCATCTTAAGGGGGAAATGTAAATTTTTTTCCTATAAAAACAAAATTACCAGGTCCCTTCCTCAATGGATGGAATTCACAAGAAGACTTTCCAATGCAGTGGTAATTATTAGTAACTACACCAAATGTTTCATGATGCTATATACTTGTTAAAATTTCTCCATCTTAAAGGAATATTGTTCCTTCTCTCTGCTTTAGAGTCCCTGTTCTCTTGTCCATAATCCATTCCCCCTTTCTCTCCCTCTCATATAGTTATGTATTCAAATTTCACTCTATTTGCTTCTTCTAATCACTATATAGATTTTTTTTAACTTTCATATTTAGACCTAAAATAAGGTTTTCCTTAATAAACCTCTTATTTACTTGTGCATCTCTCTAGCTATAATCTAATCACATCTTGTTTTTTGGGATGATAGCCTATATTTATTCCACTTCACGATTCAATCTTCTACATCTGACTTACATGTCAGTCATTGCAATGAAAATTTTCTTGTTCAATTTACAAATAGACACTTAATAGACAATTTCAGTAATCACTTTAACAATCCTAATCTGGCTTCAACATGTATTTATATAAGTCTAGGTCCATATTGGGTTCAGTTTTGTGGAGTGTGATATAAGATAGTTCTTGTCCTCATGAAACGTATGGTCTGGAAGTAGACAACTACATCATTTAAATGATCACATGAGTAAATATGCAGTTTTGGCTGTGGTAAGTATTTATTTTACTTTTTGCATTTGCAGAAATTTATTAAATAATTCAGGGGCTGTTTAGTCTTGAATGGTGAGTATACATCCAGTTGTCTTTCAAATAATAAGAGCTGCATGGTTACTGTCATTAAAGTCCTAAAAGCAAAGAATACATATAAGATTATTATAAAAAATTTTCAATTATGCTTTCTTTAAAGTAAGGTAAGTATTTTAAAGGATAGCACATATTGCTCTGAGAGCACTTGATATGGATATGTGCATTTGTTTCGAGTGATAGCAGTCATCCTGGAGGGAATCATTCAAGTTAAAAGCCAATTTTCTAGAGCTAAGGCACAAAGCATTTTTAATAAGGAAAGAAATGATCGGATTGAAACTGTGAAACGATGACTCTGGTGGCAGTCTAGACAATCAAAAACAAACCAAAACAACAACTAAAATTAAAATAAAAAGGAAAAGGGAAAAAAAAAACCACAACAGACTCAAGTAGATATGAAAAAAAAATGCTGTTACCCTCTGCAGTTGAGAAATCATGGTTGCTTGATATTAAGTTTTTGTTGTTGAAGAGAGAGAAATGAATAGTTTTGAAAGATATTTACTAAGTAAAATTGACAATGATGAATTAGGTATGGGTGATGAGAGAGAAAAGGAACAAAATATATCTTCTCTATTTCTGGCATGGATTCAGTGAGATATGGGGAACAGAAAGAAAACAGATGGAAATGAAGGTGAAGAATTCAGTTTTGGAATCTTTTGATTGTGAAGTTCCAGGAGGCATCTAAATGGATGTTAGATACCCAGTTGGATGGTATAATGTAACATTCTGAGAGAAGTACAGACCTGGCTACGCAAATTTTGAGGATTATCCACAGGAAGCAATAGTCTGGGTCTAGTATATAGAGCTAAAAGAAGACAGCCTAGCACCAAGTATTTTTGAATGCTAGCATTAATTGCATGCATGGAGAAATAAGTCTAAAGGGGCCTCAAAAGAGTGGACTGAATTAGGATATGGGTAGTGTGTGTTGTCATGGAAGTCAAGCAGCAAGGGATTCAAGAACAAAAGTAATTATTCCATAAAGACCTCAACTAAAGTAGTTTTATCCTTTGACCTGTTTTATTTCCTTCTTCCCTTATTACTACTTGATGTTATATTTTCTTGTACATTTTTGTTTTTGTTTTTTCACTGTTTATAGTCTGTCTTCCCTACTAAATATAGTTTCAAACAGCAGATACTTTATCACCATATCTCCTGTACTTAAAGAATCCCTGGATTTTCTGGTTACTGAATGACTGACTGTTCTACAATATTTCACATTTTCTAAACTTGCCAAGTAGTCAAGCAAGATTTGTCCCATTCTATTTAGAAACATGAGGATATTGATAGCCTTACAAATTGCTGTTTGGTAGGGTCTTTGTATCTTGAAGCCAGGCCAGTTTGGGATAAGAAGTGATTGGAGCTGAAAAAATGAAGAAAATGAACAAGCAAATGTCTTCCAAGATGTTTGGATGCAAAGAGTAAGAGTAATGAGACCATAATTGGAGAGGAACATAGAAGGCATGTTAAACAAAATTTAGTGTTCATGTGAAAGGTCAAGTTGAGAGGAAACAATTGAGTATATGAAAGAGAGAAGAAAACTGTAGTAGAATTTTTCTGAAAAAATGGGGATAGCATGGTATATAAAATGAGACAGTAAGTTTTTATCATACACTAAAGGGGGAAGTAAGTGAAGCTGTACACAAAGTTGTTATAATCTCATCTTATCAGGTAGAGGTTTGAAGTGCAGATTTGAGTTAGCTTGGTATCAAACTACTAAGAAGCACTTTTAAGTCCTAGAAAGCTTGTAGTTATAATCTTTATTAATTACAGAATTGGGTACTGTTGGGGATAGAAGCACAGAGAGAAATAAATCTCCTCTGACAAAGATATAACAGAACTAAACCAACAGGTAATTTACCTATGAGGTAGAGCAATGGTGGGCACTCAAAACAGTGTCATACGTGATAAGAGAATGGTTAATAGTTGACCTGCATGTAAGAACTATAAATGATGGCAATGAATATTTATATTGTGATATCTAGAGTAGGACACAATGAGATTTTAGGTCACTGTAATTTGCATATGCCAGAATATACAGTATTTTCAAAATATGCTTTTCCTTTAATAAAACTGCTTCATAGATCATACTTAGCAGACGTAAAAATTGAGAACTATTATTTAGGTTTTCCACTGAAAAAGAAAATTTAACAAGCTATATTTTTAGAACAGGAAAAATTGGAAATAGCATAGACTGATATATCTTCAACAAAAGATTTACAAGTATATCCTACTCCTAACTCTCAACTGAATGTCCAAGTATATATCAGTTCATTTTGTGCCAAACTGATCTCTGGTAATAGGTGCTGTCACTATTTTTCTTATAAATTACTTATCTGCATCATGCATGCATACATTATTTTTTCTTTTTAATTTATTTGCCCACACTACTCTACTCCTGCAGAACATCAGGACAGAACTAGGCATTTACAACACCCTGAAACCTGATCAATTGATATAAAAGATATTAGAATAAAAGTTTTATATGCGTATTTGTTTTCTTCTTTTCTTTTTACATTAATTTTACTCAAAGTCTTGTTACTATTTTGTTGCTTTCCATAATTCAAAGAGAAGGATTTTTTTTCTGTGAAATTGTATAAAATACTCTACACTTACAGATATTGAAGAATTTCTCATAGTAACCAGAAGAGTGAACGTCTCATTGAGGAGGAAAAAATTATCCAGATATCAATGAATTTCACTATTGAAAATAGTAATAATAAAATAAAACATTCAACATTTTATGTTAAAAATTCAATACAATTACAGTCAAATGGCTTTAAAGAAATTCTCATGAGAGGATACAAGCATATATGAAAATGATTGTTGTGTACACAAAATACAATTTTTTTTCAAAATGATCAAATCAGAAAATATAAACTACTACCATGCATTCTCCCTGAATGAGTTCTCATATGAGAAACATGCTATTTAAGAAGACTGATGAACCACTTTGTATATTCCTTGAGAGACCAAAGTTACTTTGATTTACTTGTTTTCACATTAGGATAAGACAAAAAGGCAAAATATTTTTTCTTACACATTTTCATCAGTGAGAAATACGCCTCTAAATTCTTGATTTCTCTTTTTTTTCTTAAAGTCCAAAAATCCTGACGGTGTTTTCTTAAGTCAAAATACACAATTGTGTGTACACTGTTAGCCAATAAGATAGATAGAGAAAAAGTAATGCCCATTCAATGTTGTTTCTTTTTCTATTTTAAAATTTTAAATAATTAAATTTCATTTACTTGTTCTTATTCAACAAACGCATTTTAGGAATACTTTATTTGCTGTGATGAAATGAATAATTTTTTCATGATAATATTATGGATTAACATTTTAAAATGTTGTGAAAAAAGAAGAGTTATTGTTGAGTAGAAGTGGATGCAAGCATTCTCTTATGCCCAAAGAGTATGTCCTAGAATAAGACAAGAATTCAGAGAAAAGGCATTATGAAATAGATCATGAAATAAGGGAAAAGAAAAAGGAATAAAATACTATCAGTTCTTGTCTCTTTCAATTTTTTGTTCTAGACTAGAACTTAAGTAGAAGAAAAGAACTAGTGATTATTAAAATAATACAAGTTTTGTATATTAGGATATATTAAGACAAAGACCTGATTAGAGAGGTAAATATAGTCAATTGGAATTCATCAAGAAAAACTAATGAAATAGCATAAAATATATGCTGGTTTGGTGCCCAAACCGGCGGGGGTGGATTCAAGGGGCCTGTGGGAAGAAGTGAGGGCAGGGGTACGAGAAGAATGGAGGCAAGACAGGATTCTGATCAAGCCTCATTTATTGGGGGTAGAACAAGGGGATTTATACTGAGGGGAGGGAACGTGTCCACAGGTGGTAGGCTGGTCTTGCCGGTGGTAGACGACCAAGAAGGGGATTGGCTGAAAGTTCGTGCCGGGTCTGCAGAGTTTCTCGCCTTGCGCATGCGTGCTTGCTGTGGTCACCAGAGTTGTGGCAGGAAGGGGAGAACAAAGAAACAAGGAGGAAGAAGAAGGAAATGGAGGGGCAGGGCTGAGGTAGTTGTGAAATCCGCCCATGTTTTTGGAGGCTGTAAATAGATTTCACAGCGGGTGGCTCCCCACAGTTTGGGAGAAGGTTATGAGCAAGGGTTGACAAAGAATGGAGGGCTTACCAGGAAAAGGGAGTGCCATAAGAAATAATCTTGATCCTTCACTCAACCTTTCCTCCACAATTTACTCATTAAAGGATGTTCCCTAGTAGTAATAAAAAGTGGTTCAACTTTTTTCACAAAATAGACACATTACTCATGATATATTACATCAAGTAAGACAAAATACTTTTAAAAATTGACCAAAATAATTTCATCTACATATTGATATAATCCAAACCATTTCCCCTATATTCTTTGGATAATTCATTCCAAATTCACCATTAATATCTTTACTTTTTATAACAATATATTGTATTGCCTTGAGGACACTATGTGATGTCACTATGTTATATAAAAAATGTGTGGTAGGCAAAAAAATGTATTGAGGCTCTTTTAAGGGGAATGAAATAATTAGCATCAATATTTTATTGAAGATATTAAACATCAAGCCAGGCCCTTTTTTATTAATAAAACTGTAATTTTCCAGTTGATTTTGCCAAGATAGAAATCTCCATGAATGCTTCAATTAAACTTGTATTGACATTTAAAACACCTCCAGCTACTTAAGAGGAGATTGCTATTAATTATGATATTGTATTTTAAACTAAAGGTTGAAGAAAAATCAATACATGTCCATATTTGCACTAACTTTTTTTCATACATTTATACAAACAAAATAGATCCTTAACAGGCTCATTTTCATTAGCACAGTATGAAATGTTTATTTGCTTTTGAAATTCCTAAAATTAAAGCAACTAATTATATCACAAGACTTTGCCATCACTGGAAGCTTTGAAGGGGAATATAAAAATGTGTGAGCTTGAGGAACATAGCAGTTTTAATTCTCACATCAGCCACCTACGGTGTTTCCTCAAAGCTGAACATAGCGCTTTAACAGTGATGTAACTAGCATGCTTTTCCCCACTGTTAATGCAGTTTTTGAAATAGATGTTCAGAATATTCATGATGGATGAATATAAAACAATTATCACCTTTTTACTTAAGCTATGTTTTAAAAAGAGGTCATTAACCACAAAAAATTAATAAAATAGTTATGAGTTCACTATTTGATAACATTATTTCTTTGAAAAATGCTTAAATATTTGTATTCTATATTTCTGTCAACAACCTATTACTGTATGGTTATGTCAAATTGGATATTAATGAACCTCTGAGCTTTTTTGAAAAAAATATATAACACTTTTCAAGGAAGCCGATGCTTACTGTATTAGCTATTTACACAGTTATCTTTTTTAGTGGGGGACTTTAAGAAGAAAGATATGCACTTTTTAGTATATAAACAACACATTTTGATCTTAACATGCAAATCAGTACTTTAAAGATCATCAGCAGTTAATGGCAGAAAGTTTTAAAGTTCAACCTTTCTAATAAAAGTGAGACTTCAAGCATTACAGAAGTAAATGTTTTCAAGCAATTGCCCTAGGACACAAAGATATTATTAAAAAAAAAAAAAAACAAAAAAACACCACTCAGCAGTCCTCTGTTCACACTGAAGGACATAAGAACCTCCACAGCAATCAAAGCAATGATGCTCGCTAGACCTTGGCCACAGGGGCAGCTTCCACAGGAGGTCAAGGCACTGTGATCCTGAAAAGATCGCCATTAACTTTCTTCATGGGCTACCACTTGTTTTCTTTTTCTTTTTCTTTTCTTCTTCTTTATTTTCTTTTAAATGTTACATTCAAAAAATATGAGGTCCCCATATACTCCCCACCCTACCCACCCACCCCTCCCACATCAACAACCTCTTCCATCATTGCAGCACATCCACTGCACCTGGTGAATACATTCTGGAGCACTGCTGCACCAAATGGACTACCACTTTTTTCTGACGTCAGTAGTCTTCAACATAATTCAGTTCATTTCTGGGTTTACGAAGAAGGGGACTGAAATGAAATTATCTACACTCACTAGGTTGGACATCAGTAATTGTGAAGATGTAAAAGTTAAGATGTTTTCACCTTGTCAATATTTATACATAAAACTTGGTGAACAAATTAATGTGCACACGATTGTTGCAGGCAGACTGTTTAAACCACTCAATAAAAAGAAGTCGTTGTGATTAGGCTTCAGGAATTCCAGATTTGGGTTTCTTTAGACAGAATTGATTGCTACATTATCTAGTGTAGGCCTTCATTTAGGCTTCCTAATGAGTGTTACCGACAAAACTAAAACGGAAGTCTTATGCTTTCCACTAAAGTATTTTCTTAAAATTAAATATTAATCATCAACCTTTCTGTATCTTCATTAAATTAGCCAATGATTTTGTAACACCATACTTGAATGTATGAAGACACAATTAAAAAACATTTTAAATTCTATACGTTCTTTATTTTAGATATGAAGTCTTCAGTGTGGGCAGTTACGCCCTAATAAAGAGAAAAAAATTCTAAGTACTTTAGGAATTGTAATAGTATTTTAAGTACAGATTTGCCTGTAAACCTATTTCATGACCATGAAATCACACATTTTATATTAAATAGCAAACAAATCTTCTTGAGAAAGCTACCAGTTTTGGTACAGAAATAGGGACTCCTGTTTCAAATCAGTTAATTATAAAATATGTGTCACCATCTCCTATTTTCACTGCAGATGGGCATCCATTTAATCATTTATAATTTCCCTTATTTTATAAATTGTATCTTTTGAATAGTTTTTGATATTATTGTGATAATAACAAAGGAAAATGGAATTAATTTTGTTTTGTACTATCTGGAATATATTACTTTCAGCTGGAGAAATAGTTATCAATTCTATAATCTTCTAGAAGGTTTTTCAAATGGAAGTTTGGGCAAAGATTTCCTAATTCTTTAATATATATGCAAATTCTTTACTATGTATGTGGATTATAGTCTATGTATATGTATTAAAAAAACTGTACTTTTATAAATGTTACTTCATTCAAATGTTCTTACTTTTTTTAGACTCAGCTATATACTTTAACAGACATTATATTACCTAACTCTAATCAAGCCAGCCCTTTAAAGGTGTTTCTTTCTCATAGTTTATGAGACAATTCTGGCCCTGAACACTTGGAAGCTTACTTTTCAACAAGTGTTTTCTATATGGATATTTTTTGTTAATTACATATTTACTTTCTAAATAAAATAACTGAGAAGTATTTATTAAGGAAGAAATGAAATTTTTATAGTCATATTGTTATTTCATCCTAGTAATTTTCCCCAATTCTTTCTTTATAAAAGTGTTAAATATTTTGCCAATATGTGTTTATTTTTTATCATGTTTGAACACACTAAGAAATCACAAATATGTAAGAAAACATATATGTCTTCTTATTTTCTACTTTTTAAATAGCCTTAGCAAGCTGCTTAACAGAGCACTACACATTTGACTGTTTGGAAGATCATTTCTTCTTCCCAATAAGTTTATATCTAATGAAAAATATTAGCTTTCTTTGGTTAAGCCAACCGTAATTTGCATGACTCTATGGAATTCCTGTATTAGAAATAAATATTAAGTCACATAAATTTGTCCTCATTTTAAAAATTTGTTGTAGTCCACTCAAATCCAGAGCTGTCATACAGAAATATAATGAAAGTCATGTATGTATTTTCTGAGTAACTATAAGAAAATAAAAAGCAATAGATAAAATTAATTGTAATAATCTATTTCATTGAATTTAACATATCCAAAATATCATCATTTCAATATGTCATAAATATAAATTACATCAAGAGATATTTGCCCTTATATTTTCATACCAGGGCTTCACAATCTCTTTCTAGTACTTACTGCCCCTCTCAATTCAGACATGTGCCTGGTGGTTACTGATCAGACAATGAAGACCTATGGTCTAATATTCACCTTGATTTTTCCACTTAGCCATTTATTTTGGAGTTCAGAATGGTGTTTATCAGCATATGCAGATAACCCTGACTGTCTTTCAACATTGCATATGTTCCTTTCTATGGATTTATCATAAGTGATTTAACTAATACATGCAGTCAAAAAAGTTTGCAGTCTTTTTTTAAATGAAATTTTATTGAAGTATATCATTCTTATGTGAACACAAATAAACAATAAATATATAGTAAAAGACACATCACCCCACCAACAACACTTGACATTGTTATGAACTGTTTGTTACAAACTATGAAAGTATATCATCAAAATATTATTATAAATTATAGCCTAGGGAAGCGACTGTGGCTCTATCAAATGAGTTCTTATTACTATATGGGAGGCCCTCAGTTCACATCCTGGGGCCTCCTTGTGAAGGCAAGCTCGCCTGCAGACCCTGGGGAGTGCCGCCCAGCCTGCAGATGCCTTGGAGAGCCGTCTCAGCAAGGTGGTGCAATAAAAAGAAGGGAGACAAGTGAGAACACAGAAGAGCCTGCAGCAAATGGACACGAAGAGCAGATAGCAAGCAAGCTACAAGGAGGGAGGGGAAATAAAAATAAATAAATACAGACAAGAAAAAGTACAATGAATGGACACAGAGAACAGACAGCATGCAAAAAGCCACAAAGGGGTGGGGCAGGTAAAAAAACAAAACAAAATAAAACTATAGGCTAACTCTTGCATTTAGTGTATTTTCCCCCCAACTCACCTGATTACTAACACCCTGTATTACTCTTAGGCATTTGTTATAGTTCATAACAGATTATTCTCATATTTGTCCTGTTAAGCATAGTCTGTCTTTCCACACTGGGTTCCAGGTGCTATACAGCCCAATGTTATGTAACATCCATTCAAAGAGTACACACAGGGGCTTCCATTTTCATTGAAGAGTTGTGCTGTCATCATCACAGTCAATTTTTGAACATTTTCTTTATTCCACAAGGAAAAATTCCATACTCCCTTATACCACCCTATTTTTGTCTCTTAGAATTGATATATCTTCTTTGCCATTGCTGTAAACATATTACAATATTACTGTTAACTACAGTCTGTACATTACATTAGTCATAATTTTCCTGTGTATCACAATATTCTTAATACTTTATAAAAGAATATTCTTGTATTTATACTATTAACCACAGTCTTCAGTCACCACTGAAATCAATTTGTTATACATACCCTAGATTATTTTCTAGTTTCCTTTCAATGGGCATTTACATTTACAGAGTACCCCTTTCAGCCACAATCTCATTTATAAATCAGCAGTATTAGTTATACTCACTATAGTGTGTTACCATCAACTCTATTCATTTCCACACTTTTACAATAAATCTTATTAAAAATTCTGTATACATTGAGCATCAGCTCCCATTCTCAACCCATATTGTATTTTTCTAGTAACCGATATTCTGGAGTTTACCTCTACGAGTTTACTCATCACATTTAGTTCACATTAGCAAGACTATACAATATTCGTCCTTTTGGGTCTGGCTTATTTCACTGAACATAATATTCTCAAGGTTCATCTATGTTATATGCTTCCTGATTTCAGTTCTTACAATTGAATGATATTCCATTGTATGTATATACCACGTTTTGTTTAGCCATTAATCAGTTCATGGACACTTGGACTAGTTTCATGTTTTAGCAATTGTGAATAATGCTGTTAGGAACATTGGTGCGCAAATGTCTGTTTGTGTCCTTGCTTTCGGTAATCCTAAATAGATTCCTAGTAACTGGATTGCTGGATTACATGGCAGTTCTATATTCAGTTTCTTGAGTACTGCCAAACACCCTTTCACAGAGGCTGCAGCACTCTACGTTCCCACCAACAGTGAAGGAATGTCCCTATTTCTCCACATCCTCTTCGACACTTGTAGTTTTCTGGTGTTTATTTTTTGTTTGTTTGCTTTTTGTTAATGGCCATTCTATAAGGTGTGAAATGGTACCTCGTTGTAGTTTTGATCTGCATTTCCCTAATAGCTGGTGATGTGGAAAGCTTTTGGTCTTTCACCATTTAGTACAATGCCAGTTGTGGTTTATTCATATATACTCTTTACCATGTTGAGAAACCTTCCTTCTAGTCCTATCTTTTGGAGTGCTTTTAATCAAGAAAGTGTGTTGTATTTTGTCAAACGCCTTTTCTGTGTCAATTGGATATGTGATTTTTTTTGTCTTCAATGTATTAATGTGGTTTATTACACTAATTGATTTTCTTTTTTTGAACCACCCATGCCTTTCTGTGATAAAATGCACTTGATTGTGATACATAACTGTTTTAATGTGCTTTTGGATTCAGTTTTCAAGTATTTTTTTGAGGGTTTTTGCATTTATTTTCATTAGAGATATTGGTCTGTGATTTTCCTTTTTTGTAGTGTTATTATCTGGTTTTGTTATTCTGATGATGTTGGCTTCATAGAATGAGTGGTATTACTCTTTCCTGTTCACTTTTTAGGAAGAATTTGTACCTCATTTAGGAAGAGTTTGAACATCACCTGGAAGTTCTTTGCGACGGCTTTCTCGGTCGGTAGAGGTGGGGTCTGGCTGCGGAGGAGGGGTCGGTCCCGCTTGGGACGAGGGGTTGGTCCCACTTGGGACGAGGGGTCTGTCTGGCAGCAGACGAGGGATCGGTCTCACAGGGGTTGCGCGGTTCGGCTGACGGGGTCGCCCGGCGAAGCTGGCGACGAAGGGGTCACCCAGAGAAGCAGGCAACGAACTGGGGACAAGGGAGGCCAGGCCCTTGTCGGGGGCTCTCAGGACTGGAGGGCGCACAGCAGAAGAACTACCGCGGAGACAAGGTAAACATGCAAGTCCACTTTATTGAGGGAGAGGCAACAGCTTTATAGGGGCTGGGGAAGGCTGATTGGTCGAAGCCACGCCCTGTTCTGATTGGTTGCCAGAGAAAGGTCAGTGGGCGGTGCTGGACGGGGGAGGGGTGGTGGTTAGGGATTGGCTGTCGCTGTTGCTGGGGGAAGGGGCAGGGTTTAGGGATTGGTGGCTGCTGTTGCTGGGGTGGAGGGCAGACTTGAGTTTCCCGCCCACGCCTGGCTGTTGCTGCTGTCGGGGGAAGGGAAAAGGGCAGACTGGATTTTTCCGCCCACGCCTGGCTGTTGCTGCTGTCGGGGGAGGGGAAAAGGGCAGAATGGAATTTTCCACCCTGCGCCTGAGCACGGAGAAGGAAGAAGGAGGGTGCCGCCCCACAGGCATCGTGTAGCGCCATCCGGGAGGAGGGGCGGCCGCGGAAGCATGGCTGCCGAGAAGGGGAGACCCGAGGGCACTCTGCGCCCATGCCGAGCTTCCTTCAGGGGTGGCGGTGGGCCCGACCAACCACCCTATTATGGGGGCAGCGGAATTAGGCCTACCGCGGCCGCTCCCCTCGCCAGGCCAGCAAACCACAGTTCAGCCAGAGGGGTGACCGCAGTTCTTCTTATTTTAATTTTATATACTTGTATCTTAAGTGCAAGTATGAAGTAGGATTCATTTTCATGTTTTTAGGGAAAATGGCATCCATTGAAAGCTTTGTTTATGAAAAATTACATTAGCTAGAGTTTGAATAGGATTTTAGCTTAAACCCCCAATTTAGACCCAACCTCAATTTTAAACCATAATTTTTCCCAGACTTCCTTAAAAGTCAGACTAGATGGGAAGGAAAAGAACACTATTTTTGGCAATTTTGCCTCATGAGTTGGTTTTAATGAACATTTTGCTGAATGTTGCTCGTAGATAATAACAACAACAAAAAAATGTGATTTGGCAAAAGCTGGATGATAATTTTTTAAGGATCCTGCCGATACCAAGAAAATTGAAAAGTAGGAATAAGTCAATAAGCCTTACCTTTGTTGATCCTTTATAAACAATGTTTGGTTTTATGAGTTTCCTTATCACAATATGAGTACAATTCAAATGTCTCAATGGTCAAAGTTTTAATTTTGAAAGCTCTACACTTATCCTAAGTGTGACTCAAACAGACAGGATTCTGAGAGAAATGTAAATATTAATGATGTACATGCAATTGAGCTAAATGACAACTGAAAAAAATTTTAAAAGTTAACTCTATAGGCGATCATGACTCAATATGTTCAGTTAATTGGATAAATTATGGCATGTTCAGTGAGTCACCTTTCAGTAGAGTGCAGGAGTTAACAATTATTTGAGAAGAAGAAAGAGAGGGATTTATTTTCATGAAATAAGATACTTAAAGCATGAGACAAATACCTCCAAGTTGAGATTTTTTCAAACACACCCAAGTCTGTGTCATAGGGCTACAGAGATGGGTTAAACTATTACCTTTTGGGATGCAATCAAATGACATTTGATAGAGGGGAAAAAGATAAAAATGATGTCAAAATATTTGGTATTTAGCACTGGCCCTTAATTTAATGCTAAATTTTCCTTTTAACATTAAAAATGGAATAGCTAATACACATGTTTCCTGAAAATAATGAAATTAATTATTGCATTAAAAAAACTTGAATACATAAATGGTATGGCTAAATCTTCTAATTATAGCATTGATGAGGTTCAGTTTCTCAACATACTTCATTTCATAAAGCTTTGAGATTTTTGTCATACCTATCACCCACCCTCCCTCCCCCTTCCTTCCCCCTCCCCCTTTCCATTCTTCCTTCCTATCCTCTACTTGTGCATCCATGCATTGCATTTCATCTGTTTAGATTTAACAAGTATTTATTGAGATCTCTGGTTCCATGTCAGGTGCCCAGGATATAAAAGTAAATATTCCAGTATTTTTTACAGTGGAGAAGATAGCTGTAAACAAATATCATATGACTGCTTATAAGACAAAGCAACATACAAAGCAGTCTGCCACTTTCCCGAGGGAAGACTTTTGAAAAAAAATTTAAAGAATTTTTAAGAAAAATTCAGGGACAATAATAACAAAACAATGACATCTAATCACAATATTTAATTCATTACTGTAGTAAGGTTTTCATTTTTAAATGACATATTATCTGATATAATGCTAAATATATAATTTTAGAGATTTTTTTCCTTATAACTTGTGTGTTTTCTAAGCACATAAAGCTAGAACCATCTGAGGTTGCCCCATGCCAATGTTCTACTCGCCATCTCCTCCCCCAACTTTGTGGTTTATAACATCATTTTAAATGCAAATATATTATGATAAAAGATTTTTTATATTAGAAAATGAAAGCACTTGCTTTTGTTTCAGCTGTATTTGGTCATTAGAGTCGTGTGATGAGGGATGAAATCATTGGCAAGGAAATAGTTTGGGAAGTAAGACTTGATTTCTTACTGTGAAGTATTTTTTCTCAGATGATGACATCTACAATAATGTGTGACAAGAATCTTAAGCAACTAGACACTAAAAAATTTGGATATATATTCATAAGCACTCAAATTTTGCTGTTTTCCAATCCATGCATATGTATGAGATCTGTTGATGATTTAAGACAAAAATACAGAATTGAGTGTCTGAGAGTTATTGTTGTTGCCCTCTTTCTTTAACTTTGTTAGAAAGTGATAAGTACACATAAAGCAAAATTAAGATATTTTTCAAACTGAGTAAAATGTTGATTTTATACAATGTTAATTAAAATAATGCCATATATCATTACCATACCTATAATAAAGTTTTAAAAAATTGCTTACTAAAATAATAAATATGTGATCTGCACAAATAAAGATTTTACTAGAATATATTAATGATTCTGAAACTAAGCAAACTAGATAACATATAGAGAAGTGTGCTCATATTTTCTAGCTAGCTCCTAGATTACTGTAGTATATTCATTTGGTACTTTTATCCTATATATGAATATTATAAAATATATTATGCATTTTTCTTTGATTAAAATGTCTTATTTTTATATAACATCAGAATAGTATCTATTAGTCTGAGAATTTCTATTTGTTTTCATAAATCAAAAAATGAGGGGATTTTTGGAAAATATTTTGAACTGAAAAAATCATCAGAGTTGACTTCTTATAGTATAAAGGAAAAAGAAAGAGAAATCCAACACGGAGAGATTACAGGATGTTAGAAGTTTATTCTCCACGATTTTGTCAGCTGGTGGTTTCTCTCCATTTGTATTTTTTCACTACCATTGCTGCCACTTCCCTACCCAAAATTATTACTGCTTTAATTTATTCATTTATTTGTTTATTTTTCCTTATTTTCTGTCTCATATTGCCATAGTAGTGATATCAGTTAGTAAGGTTCTGCAGGAAGGCTATAGAAAGTTTGCCTGTTTTGTTCGAAATTAATTTTTAATTACACTTTATGTAAGTTAACAAATTAGAAGAGTAACAACTGAAATATTTCTTAGAACACTACATAAATCTATTCTTCACCATTTCTAAAGACTAAAATATTTCAGCCTTTCTTACTAGTCATCCATGCCTAAAACTTCCTGAAATATATTTTTGCAAAATAGGCTTCAAAAAATATTTTCTGTTTACTCTAACTGCTGAGTTTACAAACTCATTTCAGGTATTTTCCTCATTGATGCATTTTCTTAGGTCCAATATTGTCTACAATATTTTTTTATTAAATTCTGCCTCCTCAACTGGATCACATTTCAGTTAAATGGGGCTTGCTTCTGTTTGTCTACTATTCAAAGCACCTGAAACATTAGTAGAGTAATACCGGGTGGTTGATCTTTGTTTTTGAAAATCAATGACATATTCAAAAGCTGAAGTGCAGGGAAGGGGATGAGGCTCAACTGATAGAGCATCCTTCCGCCATATGGAGGGTCCAGGGTTCTATACTTAGGGCCTTCTGACCTATGTGGTGAGCTGGTCTGTGCACAGTGCTGCTGCATGCAGAGTGCCATGCCACAAAGGGAGACCCCGCGTAGGGGTGCCCTACGTGCAAGATGTGCACGCAGCGACAAGGAGAGTCGCTCCACATGAAAAAAGTGCAGCCTGCCCAGGAGTGGTGCTGCACACAGGGAGAAGTGATGCAGCAAGATGACACAACAAAAAGAGACACAGATTCCCAGTGCTGCCTGATAATGCAAGAGGATGCAGAAGAACACACAGCAAATGGACACAGAGAACAGACAATGGGGGGAGGGGAGAGAAGAGAGGGGAAGGGAATGGAGAGGGAAGGGGAGAGGGGAAATAAATAAATAAAAATAAATCTTAAGGAAAAGAAAGCTGATTTGCAACAACGTGGTTGTTAATAGATAAAATTACCTATAAAATATTAGCATATTTTGCATACTATATATAAGATGGAGAAAAGATGTTTTATATGAATATGTTTTTTATATTATAGTAGTAAATATATAATGTTATATACTCTGAATGAAAATGATATATAATTCCTGTGACTACTGCCGGTATATTTCATGAAGAACCCATTAATTAAAGGAAAAGAAATATGTAATTATTACCTGCCACTGCAAGAATAAGTTCTAGGATTTTGAACATTCTCTCTATATCTTTCATCTAATTAACCTCCTCTTTTTCAGTTTTTGCATGACATTTATTTCTATGGACTGTGCAGAATAAAGCAGAGTTCAGGCAAGCACAGGATCTGTTCCAAGGACATCCAGGGAGGTACAGCCAATTGTGCTGTAGCCAGCATGTGCTTCACTCCCAGGGGAAATTGAGAAGGGAGATGGACATTTGCACAAGGGCCAAAGTGCCAACCACTCTGATTATTTAGCTAGGTTCTTTCACATGATGCTTTAGTGAAGGTGCCTTGAACGAACAACTGTTCTAGAGATCAGAGTTGTTTCTTCTTGTTTTTCCTTCTCTTCAAAGAAGTCAAATGCCATAATAGTTTTAAAGCACCTGATATTTACCAGTGTGGCTTTGTTACAACAAATCTTATTATAAAGCTAGGTATACAAGGACTATATCCAAATTTACAGGACAGTTAACTTTTTAATAGTAAGAGAAAATCAACCAAATATGAATGATGACAAAATCGTAAGAATCACTGTTTTATGAAGTTATTCAATGATTCAATGTTACTGATATGTTTGGTAGCCAAAATAAATGAACACACTTATTGGTAGATGATGACTGACAAAATCAACTTTCAACTCTTTGGAAAATCATAGGAGAAAATGGATGAATAGTAGTAAACAAAGAAAATGAAAGGGAACATGCAGAAACTTCAGAGTGAGATTTAAAGTCTGAAAATATTTAACATCAGTGAACACTAACTTTTGTAAGCATCAATATTCTGTCAGAATTAAAATGTCACAAATGATCTAAACACACTGAAGGGCACATCGGTTCTGTTGTATTTAGTGTAGGGGTAAACATCTTTGCTCTCAACAGAAGTTGTGGTGTTCAAGAACAGATCCAAGCTAAGTGATATTGATAAAGAAACTAATACATAAGTTTTAATGCCATTTGTATAAAAGAAAGACTAATGTCCAACAAAATAAGTATCATCAATGAAATGATAGCTGAAAGTTCTATGTTCAGTTATGTGGTCAGCCTATGTATCCAGAACTGCAATACTTGACAGTTCTCAATAAATAAGAATTTCTGAATTATGTTCATTTAAAGGAAGTTCCTCACTCTTTTTTTTCTATCTACTACATGATGTTTTCCCTCAAAATATGTTTTAACAAATTTTTAACTGTTATTAGTGAACAAGAAACTAGTAGTCAATGCAATGCCAACTTAAAATAAGTGGGGGATTTTTTTCTCCTAAATGTAATAGTAAGTTAAAGAAAGTAAAAATATTTGTGTATCTATTCCTAACTATATGAACTTGATTTCTTTGCTGGCTATCAGATTTTTTTTTGTTTGGTGCATAGTACAATGGTGTAACATGTAGACCAGTTAAAATAACATGTTTAAAACAACCTGTCACATCCAGTTTTAGCACCTAGGGATGTGCGTGTGTGTGTTTTTTTTAACATAATTATAATAGCACTTTATCAGAAGAAGTTATGATATAGAACTTGGATCATTTCTTTCCTTTGACTAAACAGCTTGATGAAATCATGCAGCCGCAGAAAGTAATAATGCATAGCCACCGCCTGCCACAACAAAGAACAAATCAGAAGCAATCAGTAGCTGAGCTCAATATCTGAGAAGTTCATTTTCTTCAAACTGTTACAAACTGACAGGCAGAGCTACTTGTCTTACAGATTTCTGACTGATCCCATTGAGAACAGTGAAATGGCAGCTAGAAAGTTAAATGGTTGCCTTAGGTCAGCTAGACGGCTTTTCTTCTACTATTAAAGATGTATTACCAGGGACCTTTGTTTGAAGAGAGGTTTGACAGTCCCACACACATGCAAGAATCCTGGGTTATACCCTAAAGAATGATAGTCACAGTATTGAGCAAAGATGTTGTAGTTTGGAATGTCTGTGAGTCACTGAAAATAGAATAACTGGACAAAATTTTCTCCACAGTACAGAGTGGCTATAAAATGATTCTATCTGCTTCATGAGAAAAGATTAGATTTCTTCATTTCAGCATAAGAAAAGTATTTGGTTAAGAGAGAAGCAGCTTGCATTGAGGAAGAAGGAAACCACTTCATTAGAAAAAACATCACAGAGCTTTTTTTTTTTCATTTTTGCCATTTCCTTATTGATGACTAGGATTTATGTACTAATCAAATACAAACCAAATTTTGCTGTTCAGAAAACCAAAAGCATAGTTCTAACTAAGTAACATTCAAAAATTTTTGTTATTTTAAATTAGAATAGAAAAATGTTATGGTAAAAATTGTGGACTTCGAAGATGACATATTTTTAAAAATAGGAGACATGGATGAATATCTCTGCGTATGCATTGGTGAATGCAAAAATCAATGAAAATTATGTTTTGCACACTTGTAAACCATATTATATTAAGTAACTTCTTATCCTTGTGTTCTCCACTATAAATAATCGCTATCCTCCAACCATTTCACAATTTTATATTGCCATTATTGGACTGATACAAATCCTTCTTCTATATACATTGCTGATTCAGGCACTTTTAAATTAATTTCTTGTGCATAATCAAGTGGTGGGGGCCACGTTTAATGGCTCCTATTTTTACAATAAAAGAAACCATGAGCTATACCCTTGGCTTGTATCATTAAACAACATAGTTATTCCTTATTAAATGCACATATTAAAATTGTACAATGGCATTTTAGACCCCACACTAGTGCTGATTGTTTAATTTCCTTGCTTCAGTTCACACATGACAAGCACATTAATCAGCTTTACCACTTGTTTGTGTCCTATAGTTCATTGATGTTGAGACAAAATAGCTATATCATGTCTATTTAAATAAAATATTATTTATTTTTGTTTTAATTTTTATACAATCCAAAAAATCAAGCTATAGATTTTTAAAATATATATTACTTTATTTTATACTGGTATTTCTATGTTTGGATGGTTGTGTAAGAAGTTATCTGATCTGTTAAAAACAACAGAAATTTAAGTGAATGTAGAAATGTTTGTTTTACACCATTTCATGAGCTGATGGCTTTGAATATATTCTTTAAATTATATTAATTTTTATTTTTGTATTAAATACTTTGAAGAAAACTTTCTCTTCAAGAATTACAAAATTATTTCATCAACTAGACTACTTAAAATATACAGCAAAGTCTGAAACTTCAAAAGTAACATGTTAATGGCTAATGACTTTTTCTAAAAGAAGGTGTTTGATATAAATCTTCTGAAGTTTTAAATTAGACTTGGAAAGCATTGGCAAAAAATTTAAAATGATATTGTAAATAGATGTTAACAAGAAAACCCTTTAGCTTACAATTGAGGTCCTTTAATTTTAATTTCTAAGTCTGAAATTTAAGGATTCATATGCTCAAATTTAAATCTGCAGGAAACTTTGTCTTTATTTTATTTGCATAGACAGCATGGAGAATAAAATTAGATGCAGATGTCAACAGCTGCCTCTACATGATATACTATTTATTTTATTTATTCTTTTATTTATACTATTTATTTTCTATACTTCAAGTTTAAATGTTACAACACAGATATATTCAACAGTAACTTTGTATATGACATTGAAAAATGATGTTAATTGTAAAAATTTTAGTAATAAATTCAACAGTAGAAAATTGTTTTTTATACATGAAAATCATTGAATATTATTAAGAGAATGTTTCATGGTTAAAACAGATGAGACTTCAGCTTGCTCAGATTGAAATCTTGACCACATTGTTTACTAGCTGTGAGTTCTCAGGCAAATTACTGATGTTCTCTGCTCCTTGGTTTCATCATCTATAAAATGTAGACAGTAATATTACATATTTCATATGATTGTTGTAAGGATAGAAGGTGTACTAAATATAAAAACTTAGGATAATACTTATTAACTAAACAGAGACATGGAAGACTATAAGGATAGTTATCAATAAAATCTCAAAATATGTCTTTATTAATTACCTCGCAGTAAATTCTTTTCCACCACTATTTGTGAAATCCCTGGAATGCAACTATTCTTCAAACCCCTCCTCTATTAGTGTCCCTGCTCCCATTTTATCAATATAGTTGTTGGAGACCGAATCACGACACCATAAAGACATGTTCAATTTTTAAACCATGTTCCTGTGGGGATGGACCCATTGTAAATATGATCTTTGAAGATGCTATTATTAAAATGAGGCCAAACTGAATCAGGGTGGATCTTATCCATATGACTGGAGTCCGTACAAGGCAGAGGAAATTCAGAGAAAGCTACTGGAGGACACCATGTTATGGAGGCAGAGATGAAAGCCAAGGAACTTCAAGGATTGCAGCAAGTCACAGATTCTATGAGAAATATGACCTGTTGAGACACTGACTGTGAACTTCTGGCTTCCAAAACCCAAAGCAGTAAATGCCCATTGTTTTAGCTTCCTAACTGCCAAAGCAAATATCATGCAATGGGTTGGCTTAAGCAGTAGGAATTTAATGGCTCATTATTTTGAGACTAGGAGAAGTCCAAAATCAAGGCATCATCAAGGTGATGCTTTCTCCTAAGATACTGGGATGATATGGGACTGTCTGCCAGTGACCCTTGGTTCTTGGATTTTCTGTCACAGGCTGTCCCTCCTGGTTTCTCCTTCCTCTCCAGGTTCCATTGACTTTCAGCTTCTGACTGCTCTGTTTTTAGTTTTTCCACTTTCTATGACATTCCCTATAGGACTTACAATAATAGGATTAAGACCTATCCTGGGCCACACCTTATCTGAAGTAATATCATCAAAAGGTCCTATTTACAAGCATTCATACCCAGGGGACTAGATTAAGTATGAGAACATGCTTGTCTAGTGTACACAGGTCTTAACCACCACACTCATTGTTTGAATGAACCCCTTGTGTGATATTTGGCACAGTAGAGTTAACAAACTAAGACAATAATCTTGAGCAATAGTGTATTTTAATTATAATTGAGGCCAAATAAATGATTTAATTTTATATTTCTCCTTCCACAGCTTCTATATGCTATACCAGTCATTTCTTTTACATTAAGTCAGTGTCCCAGTCTGTAAAATAACTATAATAACAATATTTGAAAGCATTATGCAAATGTGATATAGCAATAGGAATGCTCTTTGAAAATGAAAGATCAACAACCAACAAAGGCAAAAATAAATATATGTATATATAATATTTCTGTGTCATTGGAAAAAAATGTTGATTTACCCATTTACTGCATACTTCTTAAGAATATACATCTATTGGTTAAAGAAGATATTCCTGCAGTATGATTCCTGCTTTTTTGATGTTTTCTAAACATAGAACAGAACACATGAATTGGGCTATGATCCATGCCTGGGGCTCTTATCTAAATAATTTATTCATTATTTCCATACAAGTACTAAAGTGTTTGAAAATATTATAAACGCTCTAAATTTTCTTCAAAAAGAGTTAGGATGTCAAAGTGTACTTTTGAAGTTTTTCAACTGAGAACACACTTTCCCTTGGGAGAATTAAACAGTGAAGAATGTAAAACTTCCATCTATCAGCTTACAACATTCAGAAGTAATATCAAGACGGCAATTTCTTTCTGTTCTCATCTGCAGGTTTAAGCCTCAACAGTAAAACACAGAATAGCTAAGATGCAAAATTGTTTCAGAAAATATTCTCTCGAGTGTATTTTAGTAATTAAAGCTTTTCACTCATGAACTATATTAGAAGGATATCGAAGGGTAAGTTAGGAACATAGATTTCAGTTGAAATATTTTATGTATATTGGATAAAGTAGCAATTAAAATATAATTTTTGTGTATAATAGCTATCAAAATTATTTATAATTGTAAAGAATGGAGCCACATTTTTCTGAAATCCATTTCAAGCTCAACTAGCCCTCAAATGAAATAGTTCAGTGCTCCCTAGGCACACATATTCTCTATATAATTTTATCTGTGTGATGCAGATGTCACTCTGAGGTTTCTGATATGAAACTGTATCCTTAGAAACCCTGTCCTCCTAAAGATAGTAGAAATTATTAAAATTAGTCCTGGAACCTGAAACTTTCAGATTCATGTTTAATGTTTTCACTGTTTTGGTTCTTTCCTTCATTCTCCTCATTCATTTTATCCCTCCCTTTTCAGATACAAGCTTCCACCTCCTGCTGCTGCAACATATCAATAACAATTACTTTTCACCAAGCTTTGGTGGAAACATGATTCTCATGTATACAAAATATCTTTCTGTACCATTCTCATAGGAATAAGGCTTTCAATTTCTGAATATGGAAACAAAGACAAATTAAAGATTTAAATAGGTCTGCAATGTACTTTCAAACCAAAAGTAATAAATTTATACAAAGAGATTTCCACTCTGAGTGACAGTTTTAGGTAGAAAGCAGTTGAATATCTAAAGCATTCCTATATGTCTTCCATTTTTCTAGACACTGTAAGAATTTTAAAAATAAGAAAGAAGGGATATGTAACAGTTTGAAATTATGTTTGTGAATTCCAAAAAGAGAGAGAGAATGTTTATAAACTGATCTATTTCTCTGGGTGTGATACTTTTGATTGTATTAGATTCAACTGAGGTGCCCTTGATTACATTACCTTTTAAGGTTAGGGCTTTGATTCAACCACATCAGTAAGCCATGACACAGGTTGAGTTCCCACCCCTTTGGTGGGCAGATATAAATGAACGCTTATTCGAGAAGACACACAGAGGAGAGAGCTTTCTCATTTTGATCCTATCAGGTGACAGAAATGAGAAGGCTAAAACAGCTAAAGCCCTGTGAAGAAAGTTGAAACTGATATAGGGAGCCTTGAAAGATAAGCCCTGGGACAGCCTACAGCTGAGAATGGGAGGAAGCTTGACCCATGGAACCTTAAGAAGAAGGGAAAACCCACGAAGGAGAAAATAGCCAGAGCTCAGCAACCATCTTGTTTCAATACATGGTGACTGGCTTTGGTGAGAAAGCTACCTTTTGTTGCACTCTTTGGGGTCTTGTAACTGTAAATAAGCTTGTACCCCAAATAAATACCCTTTATAAAAGCCACCAGATTTCTGGTACTTTGTATCAGCACTGCTTTGACAGATTAATACAGGAAGAATGAAAGAAGAGAGGAAGGGAGGTAGAGAGAAGAAAATACGGTATTATATTACTTTTCTATTGCTGAGTAACAAACTGCCATAAACACAGTTGCTCAAAAAATATTGTTTATTATTCCATGTGCTAGCAATTTGGGCATGGATTAGCTCAGTCCTCTGCCTGGTGTTTCATCAGGCTGAAATAAAGTTGTGCGTCTGGGCTAGGATCTTCTCTGAGACCCAAGGAACAAGCCAAAGCTCATTTCATTGGTTGGCAGAATTCATTTCCTCATGGTTGTAGAATTGATGGATTCCAGTTTCCTTGTAGATTGTCAGTAGGAGTTGCTTTCTGCTCTTGAAGGCTGTATTAGTCAGCCAAAGGGGTGCTGATGCAAAATATCAGAAATTGGTTGGTTTTTATAAAAGGTGTTTATTTGGTGTAGGAGCTTACAGATTCCAGGCCATAAAGCATAAGTTACTTCCCTCACCAAAATCTATTTTCACATTTTGGGGCAAGATATCTACTGATGTCTGTGATGGTTTAGGCTTCCTGGGTTCCTCTGGGCTCAGCTTCTCTGTTTTCTTCACAAGGTCAACTGCAGACTATGAGGTTCTCTAGGCTTTGCCTTCTCTCCACAAGGTCAGCTGTAGACTATCAGGAGAATGGCTTTCTCTTTCCTCAGGGCTCCAGCTTAAGGCTCCAGGTTAGTACTTCAGCATCAAACTCCAACATTAAGAACCCTCAACTCTGTCTGTTGCTATGCCTTTTATCTGTGAGTCTCCATCAACCAAGGGGTAGGAACTCAATCCCCTAATGACATGGCCCAATCAAAGCCCTAATCATAACTGAATCACACCCAGGTACAGACCAGATTGCAAACATAATCCAATACCCATTTTTGGAATTCATCAAATTACTACAAAGGCCATTCTCAGTCACTAGCCATATGATCTTCAGACAATGGAGCATCTCACTGTACTTTGCTGCAATGAAGTCTTATGGAATGGGACATTATGGCAGGAGTGACTATCCTATCACCTTTGTAAAAAATAAGTTAATTAAGGAAAGACTCTCTGATTATTTTCACAGGTGCTTCCCACATTCAAAGGGAGGAATAATGCAGAATATATACACCAGGGATAGGAATCTCAGGGACCATTTTAGAATTCTACCAATCACACTTGTACTTTCTTGAGTAGTTTTAAATTGAGGGATAATTCTGTAAGTATAAAACAATGGAGAATAATACATTTCTATATAAAATAACACAGTGTATGACATATATTAGGTACTTATAGGAAAAATGAAGAGTAGTTAAGTCTGGTGAATAGAATATGACTTTGGGAGCCCAAGAGGCATAGAGACATAGTTTCAGAGACCAGCAGGGCGAGTATAGGCACCTTATTTTAAACTGTCTAAACCTTGGCATTCACATTTATAGACTGGAAGATTTATTCAGATTCAATAAATAATGTACGCATGTATGCCATATTCCAGGCATGGAGACCTACAGTGAGCAATGCCTATTATTAGTGAGATTTGATAGTTTAGTCTTTGTAAGAATAAAATGAATCTGGAGACTATATTATATATATATATATATATATATATATATATATATATATACACACACACACATATATAAATATTGCATATTTACATATGTACATTATTATTAATTTGTGTTTTGGTGCTTTAAGTTGTTTTCTCTGAAGACCATGAAAAAATCAAATCATTACAAATACCTTCTATAAGTTTCACAGGATAAAATTCTGAACTTTGCTATGAAATTATTTTAGGTACCTTTGACAATCAGTGTGATAAATGGGGAATAAGGATAAGTGAGCACTGGCATGACCAGGCACTCATGTAGCCAAGTGCAGAATGACTGAGATGATGAGAAGCTCAATTTTGGAGCAAAATGTAGATGCCGGCAATTCCATATACATCCACAAGATGCAGGCAGTCAGAATTGAATATATATTGCAAATCTCAGTGGAGAAAAGTGGACATAATTGTTATCATTTGTCAGGAATAGTGTTTCTACCTATTTCTTTACCTGCTATAAATAAAAAGCAACTCCAGAAGTTGCTGAAGGGAGCCTTAGTTAGTTGCCACCAATACTGTCTCAGAGGGAAGGAAAATGAAATGTCTTCATATCCTATGAGAAAAAAATAAGGTAAAAAAGAATTATGCAGTGCGAAGACTGGGGGGCATCAGTTTTATGGAGTCTAGTTTAGTCAATCTCATCCAGGACCTATTTCAAAGTTACCTATGGAATATATTTGGTATGTCTCACGGAAAAGTAAGACATTGAAAAATATCATATCTTTTCTACAGGAGAGATTATATTTAACACATATATTAATATGTGGGGAAAGCTAATGATTAAAACATGTAATTGAGAGTAATTCTCTAAATTACACCCAGAAGGAGAGATGTTTTATAAAATTGTTTGGGGCCTAGATAAACTTGTACTATATTTGTGAAGTAGACAAATTTAGCTTCTTCTCTCTGGTTCTCTTGATTCTGTGTTGAAAACACTGACTCAATTGCTACTTCCCACTCAACTTCTCAGGAGCTTCTTGCATTTAACTTTCTTCTGAATATGAGCTGAAAAACCTGTGGTTTTCTTAATTTTATCTACCTTCTTCCTAGCTCTCCTGATCGATGAGGACTATACCTCTTCTCCCCAGAGAACCAGCCAGTCACAGGTCCTTTCACCCTGGTAATCTAATTTCACTCTCTACCCTCCAAATTAGCCATGAAGGGATTGACTGCATGAAAAAGTAGGCTTAGGCAGGTGAATTGGAGGAGGGACGAAGGTCGCCAAACCTCATCCCTGATTCTTTTGACCATTTCTGGGGAAGTAGCAATAACCCATCTCCTCTGAGTAGTTTCTCTCGTTGCTATTTAATAACATCTTAAAACAGCAACCAGTGAATTAGCTCAGTATTATATTTGGCTTAAAAAGATGAGGATTATATTTGCTCACAATTTTCTGGATCAGTAATTTGGGCTGGGCCCTTATGGAGAATTCTGCTGATCTTGCCTTATGTCAATCCTGTGACTGCAGTCATCTGCAGCTTGACCCGAGACTGGATATCTCAGAGGCCACAGCTGGATAACTGTTTTCTTCCCCATATACTCTCATCCTTTCATTCTTCAAAAGACAACACCATGTTCCAAGTGTGCTAAAGGGAAGCTATAAGACGTCTTGAGATTTAGGCTTAGAATTTTATTCCCTCTGCATTATGCTGGACAAAATAATTCACAAAGTCTACATGATTTAGCTGGAGAAGCTGCAAGATCATATTGTAAAAGGGTTATGACAGTAGCAGTGGGAGGAATTACTCTAGTCATCTTTGCAAACAATTTACCCAAATATATCTTCTTTCTCAATAGTCATATCCTTCCAGCATGTAAAGTATGTCACTTCTACCTTCAAAATATCACCCCATAATGCCATCAGACTGAGGTTCACAGTCCAGGATAACATCATCTAAATCAGGTCTAGATGTGGATGAGGTACCTCAGTTGCCATTCCTCAGGCACAGCATCTTGAGTGATGCTATTCTTGACCCAGAAATATATGAATATGAATGAAAATCTACAAGTTATTTACACTTCACACACCTAATATAAAATGATGAGACAGTGATAGAATAATTTCAATATACATTTCTATCCATAAAAAGGAAAAACAAGATGTCACAGCAGTCACTGGTTCCCAGCAATTATGAAATACAGCTAGGTACATGCTTCTATGTCCCCAAACCCAGGATATTTATTGAGTCAGTCCAGTCTGGGTCTCTATGAAGTGCATCTTAGTGTACTGTTTTCTTCACTTCTTAGATCTTCCATCTAGACTCGATTTTATGTTCTGAGATGTCTGTCCTCCTTATTAAGAAATGCTTTGCATTTGCATCCGAGTAATTTTCTCAGCCTACTTTCAAAGGGGAACCTCCTTTCATTTTCATCTAAGTTTCTTTCAGTAAGTCTCTAAAATATTTGTGGTTCTTGATTGCTTCAAATTATCATCCATTCCATTAAATGAAAGCCCCACCATTAATTATTTTCAATCAGGCCTTTATCTCTAGACGCACTCAGAGCTAATTTGGATTTAGATCTCTGTGGAACCAGACCTTGATTTGACTGTTACATAAAGCCATTCCTTATTAGGGGAATATTTTGCTGGGTAGAGAAAACAGCAATAAGAAGATAAGGAACAACTTTATTTGCCAATCCATGAAGTCCTGAGCTCTCCATATTTTTTTATAAATTACTTAAGAGTGCCTTCTTTAGCTTATCTTTCTTTTCCATTACTTATCATAAGCTGCTAGGACCAACTAGCTGACACTTTCAATTTTCTGCCTAGAGACTCCTTAGCCAAATCTGAAAAATAAAAAATAAAATATAGGGTGCATTTTAAATATTTCAGGTTACTGTAGGTAACAGTTTTGCAAATTGTTTCATACTAACATAGGTCCCAGTTTCCAGTGAGTTTCTTTCCTATCTTTCCAGCCTCCACAAACAAATTATTCACCTCTCTTCCAGTTCTCATCAATAATATTCTTGTCACTTTCCCGCTTCTGTCACAGCCTGGTCTAACTTTAGGCCCACATGTTTTAGGTTTTAGTTATGCAGCCTTCCTTTCTTCAGTAATAATTTCTATATCTGCTATCTACTGCTGTATAAATACCCATTCAAAATCTTAGTGTCTACACAACAATCATTTTATCTGTTCACAATTCAGCGAGTCAGCAATTTGGGCTGGGCACAGATAGGCAGTTTTTCTGCCGATTTTGCTTGGGGCCACTCACGTGACTGAAGTTATCTTGTGGCTCATTGAGAATCTGGCTGTCATAGGGACCTCAGCGGGAATGATCCTTTTCTCTTCCACAAGGTCTTTTCCTCCACAAGCTAGATTTTTATCCTCACGTAGTAGCATTGTGTTCAAAGAATGCAAACACTGAAGCCACAGATATATTGATGTCTAGTCTCAAAATTCCTACAACATCACCCCCAGCACATTTTATTGGTCAAAGCAAGGCACAAGCGCAGCCCAGATAAAGGGTTGCAAAGATGGTTTCTACCTTTGGAAGGGAAGGAGCAGCAAAGTCACATAGTCAAGGAGCACGAGCACAGGGATAAGGGAAATTTTTGAGGCTATCTTTCAAACATTCTGCTACTCAATCTTTTTCAAAATATATTTTTATTAGAGAGGTTGTGAACTTACAAAACAGTTATGCACATCTATGAATTCCCATACAACACCCCTCCACCAACACACAGCATTGTTGTGGAACATTGTCTACAGATTATGTGATAATATTACCAGGCTATTACCACTAACTATGGTACTTACATATGGTATATATTTTTTCATATCCCCCCTATTATTAACATAGTGCATCTTTGGCATTGATACAAGAATATTACAGTATTGCTGCTAACTATAGTCAAAAGATTACATAAATTGCATTTTTCCAATGCTTTTCCACGTTCTTACTTCTTTGCAATAGTGATGGACATTTGTTCTAGTTCACAGGACTTTCTTACATTTGTACTATTAATCACTATTCTCATCCACTTCTGGTTTCACTATTTTATTCAATTACTAGATTTTTCTCTAATTTTCTTTCAATTGAACTTACATCCCTATACTACTCTTTTCAGCCAGAATACAATTTATAAACCAGCTGCATTAGTTCTACTCCCTATAAGGTGTCACCCTCAACTCTACCCATTCCCACACTTTACAAACAAGTTAATTAAACTTCTACATACATTAAGAATCAGTATACCTTCTCAGTCCTCTTACCTCCCAATAACCTATACTCTAGGCTGTAAGTCTATTCATTTATTCTTTGTATTTAGTTTATATTCATGAGACCATGCAATATTTACATTTTTGTGTCTGGCTTATTTCACTTAACCTAATGTCATCAAGGTTCATCCATGTTATCATATGTGTCCCAGTTTCATTTCTTCTTACAGCAGCATATATTTCATCATATGCATATACCACATTTTATTTATCCATTCATTGGTTGATGGGCACTTGGGTTGTTTCCATCTTTTGGCAGTTTTGAATAATGCCTCTATGAAATTAGTGTGCAAAAGTCTCTTTGCATCATAGTTTTCAATTTTTCTGGATATATTCCTAACAGAAGAATTGCTGGATCATGTGTCAATTCTATATTTAGCTTCCTGAGGAACCACCAAACTGACTTCCACAGAGGCTGCATCATCCTACATTCTCACCAACAGTGAAGAAGTGTTCCTATTCTCCACATCCTCTCCAGTACTTACTGATTTTTTTTGTAGTTGTTGTTAATAATGGCAATCTATGTGGAGTGAGATGATATCTCATTGTTGTTTTGATTTGTATTTCCCTAATAGCTAGTGATAATGAACATTTTTGTTATGTGATTTTTGGCCATTTGTATTTCCTCTTTAGAGAAATATCTCTTTAAGTCTTTGGCTTATTAAATTGGATTGACTGCTCTTTTATTGTTGAGTTGTATGAGTGCTTTATATTGAATTGCTATCAAACCCTTACTGGATATGTAGTTTCCAAATATTTTCTACCCTTGAACAGGCTGCTTTATCACTTTCTTGGCAAAGATTTTTGAATCATGAAAGTGTTTAAGTTTGAGGAGATCCCAATTATCCATGTTTTCTTTCATTGTTTGTACTGTTGTTATAAGGTTTAAGAATCCACCACCTACCCCCAGGTCTTGAAGATGTTTTCTGACATTTTCTTCTAGGAGCTTTATGGTTCTTGTTTTTATATTTAGGTCTTTGATCCATTTTGAGTTAATTTTTACATAAGGTATGAGATAGGAGTTCACTTTTTTTCTTTTGGCTATGGATATTCAGTTCTCCAAGGACCCTTTGTTGAATAGACTGTTTTTCCCCAACTGGATGGGTTAAACTGCCTTGTCAGAAATAACTTGACCATAGATGAAAAGGTCTGTTTCTCAGCCATAAATTTGGTTCCACTGATGTATGTGTCTATCTTTATGCCAGTACCATGATATTTTTAATACTATAGCTAGTTAATGTGATTTAAAATCCTGTCAGAAGGATTGCCCTTATGCACAACTGAGCAGAGTCTGAGAGACAGATAAAGCAGATACAACCCCCAGGTATTGGTTCCTTTGAGGGCTAAAGAGACCCATGGGAGTTATGGTCATGGCCGATGGGTTAACTACCAGGTCAGATGGCCTCTCTTTGGAAATGGTGCTTATGTGTGATGAATCTGGACTCAGATGGGATCTCTCTTCATAAGACTTTCATGCTAATGTGCTGGAGGTGCAGTTAGTGTTGGGGTTTAAGATATATTTAGGGGATTTGAATCTCTGGACTGACAATGTGATAGCCAGGTCCTGAGCCTCAACAGACTCCAACACCTACAATCTGATTCATTGGACTCACCACACTCAGCTAAGATGGAGTTGAAGAAGGACAACCACCACACCATGGAGCCTAGAGTGATTACAACTGAAAGTGGGAGGATGGCATCCAGCATCCATGTGGAATCTGAGCCTCCTCTTGACATAGAGGTGCAATGGACACAACCAATCCAATGTCCACATAGAAAAGGTGGCATTGGATTGGGAAAAGTGGACATGGTGGCTGATGGGTATGGGGAAAGGCAGGAAGAGATGAGAGGTGGAGGCGTCTTTGGGACATGGAGCTGCCCTGGATGGTGCTTCAGGGGCAATCACCGGACATTGTAAATCCTCACAGGGCCCACTGGATGGAATGGGGGAGAGTATGGGCCATGATGTGGACCATTGACCATGAGGTGCAGCGGTGCCCAAAGATGTACTTACCAAATGATGATGGGAATGAGTGTTGCTGGGGGGGGGGAGGGAGAGGTGGGGTGAGGGTGGTGGGGTTGAATGGGACCTCATATATATATATTTTTTTAATGTAATATATTACAAAGTCAATAAAAATAAAAAATAAAAAAATAAAATCTAGAAGTGAGCGTCTCCAACTTCACACTTCATTTTTAAGATGTTAATGGCTATTTAGGGGTGACTTACACTTCCAAATATATTTGATAACTGTGCTTTCCATTTCTTTAAAAAATGCTGGTGGAATTTTTATTGGAATTGCATTGAATCTGGGTATCAGTTTGGGTGGAATTGACATCTTAATGATATTTAGTCCTCTAATCCATAAACACAAAAGGTTCTTCCATTTATTCAGGGTTTTAAAATTTTTAAGCAATGCTTTTTAGTTTTCTGAATACAAGTGCTTTATGTCCTTGGTAGGTTTATTCCTAAATATTTGATTATTGTAAATGGAATTTATTCCTGACTTACACTTCAGATTGTGCATTACTAGTATATAGAAACACTATGAATTTTCAGTACTAATCTTGTATCCTGCCACTCTACTGAAATTGTTTATTAGCCCTGGCAGCTTTGTTGTAGATTTTTCAGGACTCTCCAGGTATAGGATCATGTCATCTGTGAAGAATGAAAGTTTACATCTTCCGTTCCAATTTGGATGTCTTTTATTTCTTTGTCTTGCCTGATTGCTCTAGCTGGAACTTCTGGCATTATATTGAACAATAATGGTGACATGGACATCCTTGTCTTGTCCCTGATCTCAGTGGGAAAGCTTTCAGTATTTCACCATAGAGTCTGATGATAATTGTGAGTTTTTAACATACGGCATTTATCAATGTTGAGAAAATTTCCTTCAATTCCTATCTTTTGTAGTATTTTTATCAAGAAAGGATGTTGTATTTTGTCATATGCCTTTTCTGCATCAATCAATTGGATTGTGTGATTTTTCTTCTTTGATTTATTAATATGGTGCATTATGCTGATAGATTTTCCTGTGTTGAACCACCCTTGCATATCTGGTATAAAAGCCACTTGATCATGATGAATAATTCTTTCCATGTATTTTCAGATTCAATTAGCAAGTATTTTGTTCAGGATTTTGGCCTCCTTTAGGGAAATGGGTCTGTAATTTCCCTTTTTTTGTAAAGTCTTTATCTGGCCTTGGTATTAGGGAGCTATTGGCTTTGTAGAATGAGTTTGGTAGTTTTCCTTATTGTTCAATTTTTCAGATGAGTTTGAGTATGATTGGTTGGTATTAAATTTTCTTTGAATGCCTGTAGAGCTCACCTGTGAAACTATCTGGTCCTAAGCTTTTCATTTTGGGGAGTTCTTTGATGAGTTTTAATGTCTTTACTTTTGATTGGCTTGTTGAGGTCTTCTATTTCTTCTAGGGTCAGTATAGATTGTTAGTACATTCCTGAAAATTTTTCCATTTCATATACATTGTCTAATTTGTTGGCATACAGTAATTTATACTATGATTTTATGATTTCTTTTATTTCTGTTGGGTCGGTAGTAATGCCCCATTTTTATTTATTTATTTATTTTTATTTGCATCTTCTCTCTCTTTTTCTTTGTCAGCCTAGCTAAGGGTTTGTATTAGTCAGCCAAAGGGGTACTGGTTCAAAATACCATAAATTGGTTGGTTTTTATGAAAGGTATTTATTTGGGGTAGGAGCGTACAGATACCAGGCCATAAAGCATAAGTTACTTCCCTCACCAAAGACTATTTTCACGTGTTGGAGAAAGATGGCTGCCAACATCTGCAAGGGTTCAGGGTTCCTGGGATTCTCTGGGCTCACTTCTTTTGTTTTCTCCATAAGATCAGCTATAGACTATCAGGTGAACAGCTCTGTCATTCTCCCTGGGGCTCTAGCATCAGAATCAAACTCCAACATCAAAACTTAAAGCCCTCCAACTCTGTCCTTTGCAATACCTTTTATCTGTGAGTCCCCACCCACCAAGGGTGGGGCCTCAATGCCCTCCTGGCACAAGAGATTTACCTGATTACATAATCAAGTAAACCTCTGAATCCAATATAATCCAATAAATCCAGAGGAAAAGATCAGTTTACAGACATAATCCAATATTTCTTTTTGGAATTCATCAATAATATCAAACTGCTACACTCCACCCTCTGAATTCCAAAAAGACATTATAATATTTTAAAAAAACACACAAAACCTTAAATCAGTTAGAGTGCAAGTACTAAATCATATCACAATCAAAGTAAAGAAATACAGTTTGGCCTGGGGCAAAGTCCCATCTGTTAGAGACTTCTGAAACTTCATCTGGGAGTTTGATTTCCAGAGGCTTGGAACTTCCAGAATACGTTTCGGTATTCTTTGTGCCAGACAGTTCAGTCCTCAGCATATCTCTCTCATCTAGCATTTGCTGTAAGTTGCAAGCTGTAGCCAAGCCACATTCTCTGTGTTTACTTTGGAAATTTCTTCAGCTAAATGCTCAGGCTCACCATTTTCAAATTCTGCCTTCCAAAAAACACAAGGAGTTAATCTTGCCAAATTCTCTGCAACATTAAAACACAGAACACCTATCCAGTTTCCAATAAGTTTCATCACTTACTTCTAAGGCATCATAAAAAGTCTCTTTAGCATCCAAATTGTTGTCAACAGTCTCTTGAAGCAATCTAGGCCTTTTCCATCAAGCATTTCACAATTTCTCCAAAAAAATACCCCTTACCCGTTTATAAAACCATTCCAGCATTTCAGTAATTGCAAAAGCATTTCCCCACTCCTCAGTACCAAACTCTGTATTAGTCAGCCAAAGGGGTGCTGATGCAAAATACCAGAAATTGGTTGGTTTTTATAAATGGTATTTACTTGGGGTAGGAGCTTATAGATACCAGGCCATAAAGCGTAAGTCACTTCTCTCACCGAAGACTATTTTCACATGTTGGAGCACGATGTTTGCTGATGTCTGTGAGGCTTCAGGTTTCCTGGGTTTCTCTGAGCTCAGCTCCTCTGTTTTCTCCACAAGGTCAGCTGTAGACTATCAGGAGAATGGCTCTGTCTCTCCCTGGGGATCCAGCTTCAGAATCAAACTCCAACATCAAAATTCCAACATTAAAAGCTCTCCGACTCTGTCCTTTGCCATGCCTTTTATCTGTGAGTCCCCACCAACCAAGGGTGGGGTCTTAATGCACTACTGGTGCAAAAAGTTTACCTGATTACTTAATCAAGTACACCTCTGCCTTCAATATAATCTAATATGCCCAGGGGAAAAGATCATTTTGCAAACATAATCCAATATTTCCTTTTGGAATTCATCAATAATATCAAACTGCTACAGGTTTTACAATTTTTTAAATCTTCTCAAAGAACCAACTTTCTGTTTTGTTAATCCTCTCTTGTTTTTGTTGCTGCTGTTCTTCCCAATTTCATGTATTTCTATCCTTATCTTTGTATTTCATTCTTTTTGCTTGCATTGGGAATAGTTTGCAATTCTTTTTTAGTTCCTCCAGCTGTGCAGCTAGGTCATTGATTTTAACTTTGTCTTCTTTTTTAACGTAAGCATTGAGAGTTGTAAATTTCCCTGTCAGCACTGCCTTCACTGCATCCCATAAGTTCTGATATATTGTGTTCTTATTTTTATTCATCTGAGGTATTTATTCATTTCTCTCAAAATTTCTTCTTTGGCCCACTGATTATTTAAGAGTGTACTGTTTAATCCCCAAATATTTGTAAATTTTCCTTTTCTCTGGCTGTTGTTGATATTCATCTTTAGTCCATTATGATCAGAGAAAGTGCTTTGTATAATTTCAATATTTGAATGTATTGAGATTTACTTTGTGACTCAAAATTTGGTCTATCCTGGAGAAAGATTCATAAGCATTTGAGAAGAATGTATATCCTGCTGTTTTGGGGTGCAATGTTGTATACATGTCTATTAGATTTCATCAATTTATGATATTATTCAAGCTCTGTTTCTTTATTGATCCTCTGCCAAGATGTTCTGTCCAGTGTTGAGAGCCATGTATTGAAGTCTCCAATTTCAATGAAGACAGTAGTTGTAGAGATATCTATTTCTCTTTCAGTTTTGCCATGTTATTTGGAACAACCTGGTTAGGTACACATACATTTCTTTCTTTCTAGTGAACTTCCCTTTTTATTTATATATAATGTCCTTCTGTTATAAGTACTGCTATTACACTTTTCTTGTTGCTTTTGTTACTGTATGTATGGTATATTTTTTCCAGGCTTTCACTTTCAATCTATTGGTATCCTTGGGTTTATGTTCAGTCTCTTTTAGACAGAACATAGATGACTCATTTTTTCCTTATACTTTTTGCAAGTTTGTGCATTTTTATTGGGTAATTCAATCCATTAACATTCAATGTTATTATTGTAAAGTCAGTTTTCCCATTTTGATCTTTGGGTTTTACCTGTCGTTTTTTATTTCCACCACTATTTCTACACTTGTAATTTCTTTTATTGACATAATATTCATTTCTAGACTCTTAAGCCTCTCTCTCCTGTCTTTTCTTTTCAAGATGTAGCATTTTCTTTAGCATTTCCTGCAAAACCTGTCCATCAATACAAACTCTCTCAGTTTCTGTTTATCTGTGAATATTCTAAACTTGTCCTCCTTTTTGAAAGACAAGCTAACTGATATAAGATTCTTAGTTGGCAGTTTTTCTCTTTCAATATCTTAATATATAACTACAGCCTTCTTGTCTCCATGATTTCTGATGAGAATTCAGCACCTAATATTTTTGGGGATCCTTAGTATGTGATGCATTGCTTTCCTTTGCTGCTCTCAAAATCCTCTTTGTCTTTGGCATTTTACATTCTGATTAGTATCTTGGAGTGCATTTATTTGGATTTACTTGGATGTTGGTATGTTGTGCGTCTTTGACATGGATATCTATATTCTTCAATAGGGTTGGGAAATTTTCAGTTATTGTTTCTTCAAATATTCGTCTGCTCCTTTTCCCTTCTCTTCTCCTTTGAGACTACCCATAATATTTATGTTTACATGTCTCTTGCCATCATTTAGTTCTCTGAGACCCTGTTCAATTTTTTCTATTCTTTTATTTATCTGTTCTTTCATATGTTCTCCTTTGGAGACCATGTCTTCAAACACATTGATCCTTTATTCTGTCTCCTCATATCTGCTGTTATATGCCTCCAGAGTATTTATAATTTCATTTATTGTGTCTTTAATTCCAATAAGATCTGCTATTATTCTTTCAAATTCTTCTCTGTGCTCACCCAATATCTTCTTAATATCTTTAATCTCCTTAGCTTTCTCATTGAATTTATTGAGGAGATTTGTTTGAACATCTGTGATTAGTTGTCCCAACTCCTATATTAGCCAACCAAAAGGGTACCAGAAATTGGTGGGCTTTTATAAAGAATATTTATTTTGTGGAAAAGCTTATAGTAACTAGGCCAGAAGAGTCCAACTCAAGGTAGCTTTATCACCAAGGTAATTTGCCACATGTTGATGCAAGATGGTGAGTGATCTCTGTGAGGGTTCAGCCTTCCTCTTTCTCAGCTACATTCTGGCATAGGGCTTATCTCTTTCCAGGCTCACCTGCAAACTATCAGGCTATGATTCATTTCTCTTCCTGGGGGAACAGGATAAAAGTTCTCTCTTTTGCCATGTTTATGGACCTCTCTCTCTCTTCCTGTGTCTTCTTCTTGAGTGAGTGTTGTTTATATCAGCCCACCAATGGGGCAACGACTCAACCTTGAGGCATGCCCTACAGATATGGTTGAATAAAAGCCCTAATCTTAACAGGAAATTTAATCAAGACATGTCAGCTGAATCTAAAGCATTCAAAGGATATCACATGCAGAGAAACAGGCCAGTTTACAAACATAATCCTTCTCTTTATTTGGATTCATAAATGATATCAAACTCCCACACTCCATCCTCTGTATTCCAAAAAAGACATTGCAATATTAAAAAACCCTTAAATCCTTTTGCATAGCAATGCTACATCCAAAATCACATTACAGTTGCAGAAATACATTTTGTCTTGGGGCAAAGTCCCCTCTGGCTGTAGACCT
Organism: Dasypus novemcinctus; assembly: GCF_030445035.2. Classification (NCBI taxonomy): domain Eukaryota; kingdom Metazoa; phylum Chordata; class Mammalia; order Cingulata; family Dasypodidae; genus Dasypus; species Dasypus novemcinctus. The sequence continues at coordinate 29,771,061 of NC_080687.1, forward strand.
GTAAAACTTACAAAACAATTTATCAGCTTCCAAAATACAAAGGGACAGACATAGGATAAATACATGCATTAACATAAGGAGAATTTGGGAAGGAAACATTAGTCCCTGGTTGCCAACAGTTCTGAAAACCTTTAGGGCATACTCCATTAGATTTCAAAGACTGAGAGTCATTCTTAAGATTATGGTTTCTTCTCCTTGTGGGCTCATGGAGCCCACCCTGTCCATAGGCTTGCCTAACTTGGTTCCATCCTCATCAAACATCTGGGTAGTGACTGAGCTCCATACCTCATACTCCAAGAATACTGAGGTGATGGACACATATTACCTAATCTCTGGGGTAAAGCCTCAACCCCCTTATTACAGTGAGGTGGTATAAAATGTATAATACAAATAATATAGGGTGTTAATAATCAGGTGGGTTGAGGGAAAATACACCAAATGTAAAATACAGACTATAGTTTGTAGTAATATTTTCATGATGCTCTATCATAGTTTGTAACAAATGGTTCACAACAATGCAAGGTATTGGTGGTTGGGGAGATGTATGGGAGTCTTGAATGATGGGGAGATACATCAGAGCCTTATAGAAAAATATGCATATTTGTTTTATAAATTCACAAAGTTTACTATATACTTATTGTTTATGTATGTTCATGTATGAATGATATAATTCAACAAAATTTTATTTACATAAAAAAATACTTCATTGTGTTTTTTTTTTCCTTCACTGAGTGTAAAATAAAGGACAGAATCATCCAGGCATCAATAAAATTTACACTTCTCCTAACAGGAAAAGCTACTGTATTATTTAAAAAGCTAGTAAATTCAGCCACTAAGTTAAGACAAATATTGTTCTCAGAAATAAATCAAAATTAGCTATTGTTAAAAATTGCTCTATTAAAGGAAACTGTTGGAAGTGGCATAATATTACTACCATAAAAACCTAAGAGCAATTGTGATCCACATGAGTACAAATATATACCCATTCACATGGGTATATTATATTATAGGTGAACAAAGGCAATTTACACCATATGTGCAGCTTATGAATTAGCACTGAGTATTAGTGATTAACATATTTTAGGGGGAATATATTCACTATTTTTAGTATCATTACAAATGCATGCAGTAGGAAAAAGTATATTTTATTTTTTAATGTTTTTTTAATGAGTTGTGTTGCAAGTTGAAAAAGAGGTTCGGTTCTATGCTGATGAGGCATGTGCCATATGCAAAGACTATATTTAAAATATTTTACAACTTATATGGTATGGGCAGTGATCTGTCATAACAAAACATGGTCATAAACCATCTGCAGAGTTCTCATCACTCCTTCTGAAATATGAAAACTGCTGACCAGTAAGGCATTGGATTGCTGATTACCAAATCTTCCCACATAATTTTTCACTTCTAGGTTTGAACAATACTCACTAAATTTGTTCTCAATACAATGTGGTTCAAAAACAAAATACTATAAGAAAGATACAGAGCAGTGTGCAACATCTATTCTCCGGTTCATCAGATTCACCCAGGACAATAAAATGATGATAATAGACAGCGCCCATCCCCCCAAACAGAGCATATTTACAACTGCAAGCAAAAGAACTCCATTCATCTGCCCAATGGGATCTAAGGACCCTCTCAATCAGAAAGAGAGTGGACATCACCATCCTAAAATCCTCAAAGATGAGGAATAAACAAATATAAAGGGGGAGTGCAACAATGAACTAAAGTAGCCTTATTCTAGCAATGGAAGCTCTTGTAACATTATTATACAGGCAGTGATCATCAGAGTTTCTGTGGAGAGGGAAAGGGAAAAATAGGTGTACAATGAGCCATTCTGGGGACATTGAAATTGTTCTAATGACACTGCAATGATGGATACAGGCCATTATACATTTTGTCAAAGCCTATAAAAACAAATGGTGCAAAGTATAACTATATTGTAAACTATTGATCATGGTTAGTATCAATGCTTCAGTATGCGTTCATCATTTTTAACAACAGTACCACTCTCATGAAAGATGTTTATAGGAAAAAGTGTGGGAAAGGGGCATGAGGAGTATTTGGGAATCTTTGTATATTTTCAATATATCATTTGTGTAATCTAAAGCTTCTTTAAAAAGAAAAGAAAATTTAAAAAAGAAAGATGAAAATAACAAGTCTCACTTATCTCTGTCTCTTACTGTTTTCCCTGAAGCAAAACACTTGTAAAAATTCTCTTGGTTATCCTTGCTAACAAAAACAAGTATGTATTCTTATCCTCTGCATTCTTAAACAAAAGTTATTTCATCATACTATTTTGAACTTGCTTTTTTTACTCATCCTTAATACGTCATATAGAATGTCATCTTTTTTCACATGTATATGTTCAATTATATGCGTGTACCAATATTTCTTTAGCAAAATCCTCCACAATTTTGCACTTGGGTTGTTGGCAATCATTTTTATTGTAACATGCTTCCATGGAAACCTTGTACATATTATTTTTGTGTGGGAAAGTTCCCAGAAATAGGATGGTGAATCAAAGGGTAAATGTTCACAAAGATTCAAATTCAATAAGTCATAAAACAAAAAAATTGGTAAATTTTATTTTCATAAAAATCAGAGATTTCTTCATGACAAAAAAAAGGATGGAAGGAAATTCAGAAAATAACAATGTGAGCAAAAATATTTGAACTTTATATTTCAAAGAAAATGCTAAGTATCCCTTTTTACAAACACTGACTTCTATTAGCCAGATAGACTTAATTAATTAGGTTGCTCATTTTTCATATTTTTATTTAATTTTTTTCAACTTCAATTACCTTGAATTAGATAAGTGAATGTTTCTTACTGGTAATAACACTCCATTTCTCCTTGTATCTTCTGTTGGTTGTTGGAGGCAAAATTTTCCACAACTATTTTCTTTATTTTAAATTTTGAAATATCCTTTTTATCCTGTTTACTGTGTTTTAGCACAAAATGTCACTATATCTGCTTTTTTGATCTATGGAACTTATACGTACATCTGTTGTTTCATTCTCAACCATTTTTAATAACTCCTCCCCATCATCCCACAAACTTAGATTTTCAATTTTACAAGGTAGAGAGTTATGATTTGCTTTGAATTCCACTTTAAATATATGTATTTTTATTAAGTTTGTAAAGTCCTTTTGTAATTATTGGCCTACAAAGTCAAATGGTTCTACAATCATGTGTTTTTATATTTCATTTCTCTTTTTAATTTTTAAATATTGTCTAGACTCTGATTTATTAGTCAATTGACTTTGTTCTCTTCATGTGTGTGCTTTAATTACCAAAGGGTCTGTTTCTTCTTAGTGATTTCTTTTAAAAATATACACTTGATAAATCACAAAACTTACAGTTCCTTTGATGTGGGCTATGGGTGGGAGGCTCTTCATCTCTTTGTAGATAACCTAAGCTGTCTGTGACTTGTGGGTGTGGGACTGCACAAGAGGTTGCAGTCCTGCCCTTGGTGACCATGGCAATGACTCCAGTCCCAGGAAACAGTTTAGCAATTCAAACTCTATAAACTTTAAATATTCAGGGAAAATGCAAACCAAATGTGCTAAGTTTATCTAGAATGTATAAGGTCCATGCTAAAAGCTTACCTAGGATGTGGACAATACAGCTAATTCAAGCCTATCGAGCACTGAAACAAAGAACAATTTGACCCTTCCTCTCTGTATAAAAGGAACCCAAAATTCTTGTTCAGGACTCGGGTTTGCAACAGAAAGCTCCTGAGTCCGGCCGGCCGTCAATAAACCATTTTCCCTTCTCAAAATCATTCCTGAGTCCTGGCCTTTCTATATGCAAATAATTGAACCTCTCTCAAATTCTACAACACCTTAATAAGCTTCTAATATTTCTTAGACAGAGCAGTGGTAAAATTAGATTTTATCCTTTTCTTACTTCCTTGTCCTAGCCTCCATTGCTCAATAGTTATGTATTTTTAGAGTGAGCCTTTTTCTTTTACTTGGCTAAGTGTTGCCAAAGTATTATACCAGGAGTGGGTTGGCTTTTACCATGGGACTTTATTAGGTAAAAACATAGAGTTCTGAGATCATCAAAGTATCCAAATCAAGGCATCACTAGGAGGCACTTTCTCCTGAGCTGCAGCTATGGGCAGTCGGCACATGGCAGCATCCACTCCCCTCTCCTCTGGACCTCACTAACTTCAGACACTGGTTGTGCTGTTTGTGGCCCCTCTCTCTCCTGGGTTCATTGATTTCAACCTTGGAGGCATCTTTCTGTGTCTGTGATTTTTTTCTGTGCCTGTGTCTTTTTATGCATCTATTTATAAAGGAGTCCTATAAGAGGATTAAGACCCACCCTGGGTCACACAATTTAATCAAAAGTCCTTAACTAAAGTAATATAATCAAAGGATCCCACCTACAATAGGTTTACAGGCACAGAAATGGATTAGCTCTAATAACAGGATTTTCTGGGATCCACAAAAGCTTCAAACTGCCAGTCTTTTATGCTGCAATAAGATTAAGGTTTAATTTTTCTTGTGTAAACAATATCCCTTGACTCCTATGTTTAACCCTTTAGTCATAGCTCCCTTGATAAATTTATCCAATGCTCATCCCTAGCCTTTGACCAAAGCTTCTTCATTCATTATTTTATTGCCTATGTTCATACTCATAAAATTTTTTCAGGAAGATCTCATGGAAGCAATATTCCCTGACTTCTTAAATATTCAAGACAGATTATTTCTAGTTGTCTTATATCTAGGAAAACTTGATTGAATATACAAATCTTAGCTTATACTATGCTTTCTTGTGCATTTTTCAACTGTCTTCGCTATGTTAAACTGAATGTGCTTGAAGCCAGTCTGATTTTATTTTCAATTCTGTGAGTGGATTTTTTGAACTGTCTGCCCAAAATGTTCTTGGTTGTCTATCTATACGTTCATTTCTTTTTTCTTATTTCCTCCCCCCCCCTTCCCATGGCTTTTTTGTGTGCTATCTGCTCTCTGTGTCCATTTGCTGTGCACTCTTCTGTGTTTTTGCTTGTCTCCTGTTTTGGTTGTGTCACCCTCCTGGGTCAGCTCACCACGGTGCTTGCAGGCCAGGTGGTGCTCTGCAGCATATGGGTGAGCCTACTTTTACAAGGTGGCCCTGGGACACAAACCCAGGGCCTCCCATATGGTAGATGGGAGCCCAAGTGATTGAGCCACAGTTGCTTCCCAAAATGATCATTTCTTTTTAAATTTTTTTTCTTTCTGTGACTCTAGTCTGTATAGTCCTCCATATCCTTTCTATTCCTGTCCTCCATATTATTTCCCTCTAATGCTTTTAAGGTGCATCTTTTAGTTTTAATTTTGTTTGCTTTTTTAATTGACATTCTATATATCTTTTTTATTACTTATTTATTTGTTTATTTATTTTAGAAGGTAGTGGGTATTGAACAGTGGATCTCATCCATGTGAGGCAGGCACTCAGCCACTGAAATACATACACTCAGCTATTATTTTTATTAGAGTGATTTTTCCTTGTGCTCCTTCAAATTTCAATTTTATTTTCCTGACTTTTTTCCTTCCTCGGTATTTTATCTGGTTACTGTCACCTGATAATTTACTGCCTCTTACTTTTCTGGCTATTTCTTCCCTTAATTAAAAAAATTAATATATAATCCTCTTTCACAGTACAACAAACTTCATTTAAGTATTTTTATTAAAATTTTTACCATGGGATGGTCATTTTCCACCATCATCATTTTGTTATTTGTCCCGGGTGTGTCTGATGAACTGGAGAGTAGGTGCTGGCTACAACTCTGCTGAGATTCAGGGCTCAACTGGACATCCCCAAATCCTCAACACTGAGGAAAAAACAAATATAAGGGGGAATGTAGCTCTAGACTAAAGTAGACTTATTATTATTCTAGTAATAGCAGAACTTGCAACATTGATATAAAGAAATGGTCACCAGAGGTTCTGAGGGAAGGAAGAGGGAAGAATTGGTGTAACGTGTGGACATTTTGGGGACATTGCAATTATTCTACATGATATTGCAATGACAGAAACAAACTGGTATTCATTTTGTCAAAATCTATAAAATTGTGCAGTGCAAAGTGTAAAATACAACATAAACTAAAGACCATTCTTATTAGTAATACTGCCATATGTGTTCATCAATTGTAACAAATATACCACACTAATAAAATAAGTTGTTAATGGGAGAATGAGTGGGAGGGGTAGGGGCGTATATGGGAATGCCTTATATTTTCAATGTAACATTTGTGTGACCTAAAGCTCCTTTGAAAGTAAAGAAAAAATTTCTCCTAAAAAATGTTTATCATGCTTGTGATAAAGTTTTTCCTGTGTTTTTTTCACATTATGGTAATCTTTGTTGCTCTTTTCTACATTATTCCTTTTGGAATCTTTATTTACAGATGCCAGATCCATCTTCTGTTAATTATGTCTGAGTGAGATTTTTAAGGCCTCCAGCTATTTGTAAGAGTTTCTTCTGTGGCCTGTTATGGTGCCGAGGATACTGACTGCTTCCTTCCAAATATGGCACATATCTATGAAACTTGTTCCAGAAGAGTTTCAACAGTGTCTTCTATAAACTGAGTATTCTCAGTGGCCAATGCAATTAAAGACATATCACCTGTGAGCAGAAAGGTGCTTCTTTAACTTTCAAGAGATAGTTTTTTCCAGCGTTTTCTGAAATCTTCTACTTATGGACTTCTTGACAGTTTCCATATCTTCATCTCTTTTTGTCTCTTCATTACTACCCCCTAGATTTAACTCTGCTCAAACTGATCATAACAACTCAGCCTAGAATAGTGTATTTCATTATGGACTTCTATCTTTCAAGGAGTATATTTTTTTCTGGTTTCTTCTAGAAGCTACTACTAAGTATCCCTAACCACTCCTGATTTTCCTTTTATGTGCAATAAAGAATGTGTTCTTTCCTCCAATTACCTGACTACTAAATGTTCTTTAAAAATCCCACTCATTCCCTTTCATTATGATGCTTCTTGTATTGCTTCAGTCTTCTCTGAGTTCCTACATCCTTAAATTCTAAAATATGAATGATTAGAAACACAAAAAAAGTAATTTATTATATTTCTTTTATTCAGAAAAGTATTAATTCCCTGCTTAACTACATTGAATATAATTTGAGGAAATTCTTGTGTCCCAAAATGGAGTGAATGTTGTTTGGTTTACATATTCTGACTTAGTTGTCTACCATCAAGGCACTTAAAATCTCATTGGGGACTTTATAACACAGTGAATTATGTGATGGAAGATGGACTGTGGTTGACAGTACAAATATGGAAGTGTTCTCTCATGAAATATAACAAATGTAAAATACTGATACATGGTATTAATAATAGGGGTATGGAAAAATATACCAACTGTATGTTATGGACCATAGTTAGTGGTAATATTCTGTTGATATTTTTTATAAGCTGTAACAAATGTTCTACAACAATGAAAGGTGTTGGTGGAGGAGTGTTGTATGAGAATTCTGTTTGGTAAGCTCACAACTTCTTTAATAAACAAAATATATATGTAAAAAAATTCCCCTGTATACTTTTTTTTAAAAGATTTATTTATTTATTTTTATTTATTTCCTCCCCCTTGCAGCTTGCTTGCTGTCTGCTCTCTGTGTCCATCTGCGTCTTCTGCGTCTTGCTTGTCTCTCTTTGTTGCGTCATCTTGCTGTGCCAGCTGTCCGCAGGCTCAGGCCATCAGCTCTCTGTGGGCGCAGGCTAGCTTGCCTTCACAAGGAGGCTCTGGGACATGAACCCAGGGCCTCCCATATGGTGGGTGGGAGCACAATCGATTGAGCCACAGCTGCTCCCCTCCCCTGTATACTTTTAATAAAACTCTTTAAATTTAAAAAAAAAAAATCTCTGGGAAATAAAATATGACCAAAAACAATGGAAAATATTAAGTGTTAATTATGTGGGACAGGCTATAATTCCACCTTCTCTGGCAGAGAAGGTAAATGAGGACTGGAGCATTCAGTAATGCAGCCTCAAGACTGACTTCAGACTTTATCTACTTTATCCCAGTCTTAAGACTTTGAAGGATTTATGTCCAGCAGAAAGTTATAAAGGGAAGTAGTCAGTGGCAATGAAAATGTGGTGGCAGGCACAGGCATGAGGAGTTTTGAAACAATGACTAGAAGTCTGGAGAATTTAGCCGTGGAATGGTACTTCCATGGTTGAATCACCCCATGAATATAAAAAGAATGGTCTGACTATATAACTAAATGCTTAATAGCATGGAGAGATCTAAGTTAGTGGGAAAAAATTTATCTTTCAAGGAAAAGGTAAAGTGGGCTTATGGCTGTATTTTCCAGGCACAATTGTAATTTCTTCTACTCTAAAAATTGTGACTGATTTGTAAAATAATATAATGAATTTGAAGATGCCTGTGACATGGTGGACTCTATATTGTGTCTTTTAGTTTGACAGTTCTTCTAAATCCTTTTTATTTTAAAATTATAGATGAATTATTACTAAGAAAATGAAATATTCTAATGTTCTGGTCATTTTTTAAAATGTGGGGTTCAAAATTAATGTCATATTTGTTAGACCTACTCATGATATACCATTTGAGATACTACACCCAGACAGAAGATGATTCTTCTGTTAAAGATACGTGAAAGCAACACAGAAAATGGATTACCTCTGATTTTGATTTTTAATTTAATTTTATGTATGCTTAGTCATGTAGAAAATTACCCCTTTAAATGTGTTAAATAGAAAAATACTTGTTATAAAGCACTTTACCTTTTTCCCCTTGGCTTGTGTTTTAAAATAAGAAATATTCTTTCATTACAGTATTTATAAATTTATTTGAGATTTGATATTAAATCATAAGAAAACATTGAATATGTAAGTAAAATTGAGCAAGTTGCTCCCAAATGTCCACAAGGTCATATGGTAATGTCTGGAGACATGTGACTGTCATGACTGGGGGACTGTGTGATGCTGTGGGCATTTAGTGAGTAATGGCCAAGCATGCTGTTAAATATCTCACAATGCACAGGACAGTACTGCACATCAGAGAATTATCCAGCCAAACAGTGTCAAGTATGAGACTCCCTGTTCTAGAAAGAATTATCAGATAAACATATAATGAAGTAGGTTAGAAAAAAACTAAGCTTTATACCAAGAAATTATTAAAATGTAGTAAATCAAGTTTTTGTGAAAAAGTATAGTACAAGATTAAGATGCACTGTTTACAGAGAAGAATGAGATATGTCAGTAATCATAATGACATTTCTGCACACTAAAAATGTTTAAAACAGAGATTTTAAAAGAACTTCAAAATGTTAATGCATTCTGATGTCTATCCTGGTAAGCAGTATGTCTTTATGTTCTATTTCACTAATGAAGGAACAGATACAAAAAGGTTAGAGGTGAATCAGTCAGGGTTGCTAAGTGAATTTATAACAGAGCTAAAACTGTATTTGAGGTTCTAATTTTCTATTATGATCAAATAACATTACCTTTCAGATATTTTAGTGCAATCCATCATGATTAAATTTATCCCTGAAAATTAAAAAAAAAAAAGTGCTCTTTTATAAATGTAAAGATGCAGCAAGGTAGTAGGTTACCTGGGGTATATACCACATTTGATAATCATCAATGAATTTGATTTCTTTCTTAAGGAAACTGAGATTGTTATTTCCCACCAATTCCAGTTAGAAAGAATTTCCAAATTGGTGGCCTTCAGGGGAAGTAAAGCTAAATAATAATTAATTCACTCAACATCAATAATGCCTTTCAGTATTTATAATTGCAGAAACAGAATGCCAGCTATTTGGTGTAGATGTGCAATGATAACTAGCCACTTCACTTAATGAATAAAAGTCTCATTGGAAATACATCACCAGTATATCATAGGGAAAAACACACTCTACCATAGTTATGCAGAGCTAAATTAGGTTACATGTAGGAAAATAAGCATAGACTTTTTTTTAATCTGTGGAAAGAGTACATCATACATAAAATTAATCTCTGACTTGCCTTGGTGGCTGGGAGCTATATATCCCAGAAAAACAAACATACACATTCTTAAATTCAATCCAGTCCTGTGGATGTAGACCGACTTTTGTAACTTCAAGATACTTACTTCAGTTAAGGTGTGGCCCAAATGAATTTGATTGGACTTTAATTCAGTTTACTGGAGTCCCTTACAAGCACCATGAAAGCCACAGAAGGAGCAGCCAGAAGCTGAAAGTCAGTGGACTCTGGAAGAGAAAGCAGATGCCAGGGAGGGTGGGCGTGAGCATGGTGGCCATATGACAGAAAAACGAAATGACGAAGATAGCCGACAGCCAGCCCAGCCTTCTGGGAGAAAGCATCACCTTGATGCCAATCTTCGTTTTGGACTTCTCCCAGCATCAAAACTGTGAAACCATAAATTTCCACTGTTTAAGCCAACCTATTGCATGGTATTTGCTTTAGCAATGAGGAAATTGAAAGAGTTGCTTTTACTTTTAAAGAGTTGATAATATATTGACCCCTTCACCTATTTATTCAGGCAGTTTTTCATAGGAATTGATATGTGACTATGCTGGTAAGCATAAGTATGTTCCCAGGTAAAGTCAGCTCTTTGAAGAATGAATAGAAAAATGTTAAGGAGGAGAAAAAGAAAAGAATAATAGGTAGAAGAAAGAATTAATGATAAGCAAAAAGTGGTTGTGTATATTTTCATTTCAAATCCTCCCTATCCTTTCTCTAATTTCAACCTCTTCCTTATTTGGAAATTTCACAATTTCTAGTTTGTTATAATTATTTATAAAAGTAATTGTAAAAGTTTGAGATTATTTTTGGAATCCCAAAAAGAGAAAAGATTATGTTTGTAAACTAATCTGTTCTTCTGGATTCATTTGAGAGGCCCTTGATTAAATTACCTGTTAATAGTAGGTCTTTGATTTGAACATGTGAGTAAGGTGTGACTTACATTGAGCACCAGCCCTTTTTGGTGAGTCGATATAAACAAACACTCACTCAAGGAGACACACCAGAAGAGAACTCTGTCATTTTTGATCCTGGGACCCCAAGGAGAAATGAGCCATTCACCTGATAGTTTGCACCTGACCTTGGAAAGAGAGCCAAGACTGATGTAGAACACCCAGAAAGAAAAGAGCTCTATGCTGGGAGAGAAAGGAAGCCCTGAGAGACAAGCCCTATGCCAGCCAGCAGCTGAGAGAGAGGCGCCCAGAGGGGAAGGCTGAACCCCTGCAGAGATCAGCAACCATCTTGCTTCAACACATGGAAACTGACTTTGGTGAGAAAGCAACCTTGAGTTGGACTCTTTAGGCCTTATAAGTTTTTACTCCAAATAAATATCCTTTATAAAAGCCAACAGATTTCTGGTACTTTGCATCAGCACCCCTTTGGCAGACTAATACAGTAACATTTACTCTTTGTTCTCTTAATATGATCTTTTTGAATTTTTACACCATCATTATCCTTTGGGTACTATTAAAATTTGGATAAAAAAACTAAAAATAAGTGAACTTAAGACTTGTTCAGGACACACAAGTATAATATATAAAATCAAGATTTAAATATAATTTTCTGTTGAAGATTCCAAGCCCTCTTCAGGGCAAAATACACACAACTTTTCATTGCTTCAATGTGTACCATCATTAAAGGCAGATCAATGTGCTTCTCATGCAGTAAATAAAAGATAGATAATGCCCAGAAAAATTGTATAGTCAGAGCATATGCAGTATGATTCCATTTCCTAATTTACTCTATCTGAGCATCAGAATTTGATTTGCAGCCCCATATCTGCCCAATCTAAATCAACTACTTAAAGAATGGTTTCATGAAGGTAATCTATTTATTATATTCACTCAACAAATTTCAGACCCTGGTATTTGCTAGGTGCTGTGTTAGGTGCTGGGATTACAAAAACAATTTTTAAAAACAGTTTCTTATCTTTGAGGATTTATAGTTTAGATGTAACAAACAGTTACATGTCATAAAAATAAAAGTGTGGTGATAGACATATGGGTTGTTTTAATACTGGCCATAAAGTAGGAAGAAAACCCCCAAATCCCAGATAAACAAATAAGCCTTCATAGAGGAGGTGATGACATTCAAAGCTGAGTCTTGAAAGAGAGCTATGCACAAGGGAAGGGAGAGAATTCCAGACAGAGGGAACTGATTGACCTAAGACGCAGACAAATGAGCTGATCGAGAGTGCTGATGGGAAAAATGGGAATTAACATGTCAGTATGCTCAAACCATAAACTGTAAGGTATTAATAGCAGACAGAAGGAAACGGAGGTGCAAAGATGTGTAGGAGCCCTTCTACAGTATTTTTATATAATGCAAGTGTGACTTAAAATTAGAAATATTTTGGTCTGAGAAAAGATATATTGCTTTTTAGCATGGTGATTCTTACCAATATTCTCACTACCACAACAGCTAGAAGGGTAGAAGAACAATTAGAATAGCAATGTCTCTTTGAAGTTTGAACAAGAATTGATGAAGGACTAAGTTCTGGTGGCAAGAATGAAACAGGGGAGGATATATTGGGCATGATAAATGTGCACCTGAGCATAGAACACAATGATTAATGGAGAAAAACTGAATCTAAAATATAAACAGAGCATTATATAAATTTTATGAGATAGTTAAAATTAACTAGAAATATGTGCAACAAATAATAAAAAAAAATACTGTGATTTTCTGAAAAGAGCTTCTCCTTAGGGAGCTTGTGACTAGGAAAGTTATTGATCTAGTCACATTGCTCAAGTCCTGCTCTTCCCATTCTGAATGGTTCACTCCAGTATGTGCTGGAACATGGTTGTTTTGCATGAGGGATCAGTTTTTACTTATCAGTTGATCAGTTTATTCTAAGTATTTTCCTAAAAAGATCGTCTTCCTCAATTTGGTTTGGCAAAATGCCTCCTGCAAATTATTTTTGATTCTAGGGGTTCTGATCACTACGATGTTGGATCAAACATACATCTGGTGGAAATTAAAAAACCACAAGGGAAGAAAACCAGTTTGAAATAGAGCTACTTATACATCCATTTGGAGAAACTTGGCCAGAATTTTAGAGCTTTAGAGCTTGTTATGCTCTTAGCAATTATCTTTTCCAGTTCTCTCATGTTATAGATCAAAGAACTGAAGCCTTGAGAGGTTTTAATAAACTGTGATCGTTCAACTAATTAATGGTATATCTAGAAATAAGATTGAATTCTTCTGTACTGAAATATAGTACTACTACCTTTTATTGACTAAAGGAATTGAGGAAATGCTAAGGCAGAATTTTTGGAAAGTCATACATAATAAGAAAGATTTGGAGTGGAATCAGAAAGAATTCTCAAGGCTCATATGATGTACCACAAAGGTAGATAGGATTTACATTCTTCTTTGGATAAAGTATTATTTATCATTTACTGACCTCTAAGTCCATACTGGTACATGAGTTACATATATATATGTATTTTGTTTCATATAACTTAACTGAAAAGGAGCTCATAGATTTTGGCATATAACATGTTATAGCTATGGTCATAGCCTTAATTTATAGCCCTTATTTTTTCACCATACTCCATTAAAGGTTTGTTCAACTGACTCACATATCAAGATTTTTGATAGAAAACAATTTCAAAGTGCAGAATAACTTAAAGTTATTTTAAAAAGAAATATTCATTAAGTTCTAAAGCTAGGTATTTGCAAATACATCGGTAATAAGATGTGACTAATTCGTGGAATAAAAACTTTTTTCCTATGTTAATATATACTCAAACAAATCAAGGATTCCCTTGTGTATGTGTCTGTATGCGTGAGAAAGCATGTTGTATGTGTGTGTGTATCAAAAGAGAAGTAAGATATTAAAATCTCTGGATTTGCAACAATATTTTAAACTCAAACAGTATGCTTCGGCTAAAAATAGAAATATTTATGTCATTATTTATGAAATTCAAAACCATAGGATTTGTTTTAAACTTGAATTTTGTCTCCTCTGGGTCAATGACTTCATGCATATATAGGGTGGGGGAGAGGCAGGTGGAAATCCACCACAACTCAAGATTTCTACTCCAAGAAAGCACAGGGCCTGGTGTTGGCATTTAGGTTTGTTTTCAAAGTTATGTTTACACTGTTTGGCTTCCTGATTCTCTGAATTCTTGCATTGCTTTGCACTATTTATACTCCTTGAAATTCAATGAAAAATGTGTGAAAGTTTCGTTTACATATTTGTCCCAAAAGGCATACTGCTCTGCACTTATGTTTTTCAAATGGGCAATTGCAATGTAAATGAATGTGGTCTTGAAAATATAATGTGCAGATTGTAGTTACTTTCATCTATGTTGCAACAACTTTTAGCAAACTTGTTTTCTTATGGTGATAATTCCTACTCCCCCATTTAATCAAATACATCAATCAAGTTAGGTTAAGATTTGCTGTTTAACACAGTTAAGCAATGATTAAGTCAGAAGATGATGGTTAGGCTATGAAACAACCCCCAAGTCTCAGAGGCTTAAAAAAATAATGCCCTGTTGCTCTTTCAAGTCACCATGAGGCTTTGTCCCTTGCAAACATTCAGGATTCTAGGCAGATTAAGCAGTCAGGATAACAGTTGTTGGGGGGGGGGGGGGTGCGGAGCGCAGAATCTTTCATTGGCAATTAAATCCTGTAATGCAATGCAATCCTCACAGCTTCTTAGACAAAATTTGTCCTGTGCCCCTTACTCAGTAAGTAGAATTCCAGAATGAACCCAAATGGCTCAGAGTCAGAAAGAAATAGCCCATAGCACTGTAGAGTGCTCAGGCATACTTGAATTCTCAATGTCATTGGATTCATTGAATGCATTTCATATAGTCATTACTTAAAAGAAGTATGTTGAATGATTATGTGAATGAATAAGTAAATAAAGTACTAAAAGGAATAAGTAATTACTTCAACACCAAATAAGTGTTAGTCTTCACTACCTGGTTCTTGATACGTAAACCATTTAATTATCATACTAACTCCCTTAACATGGTGTTCTTTTTTATACTGATTTTTCAGATGAAGAAACTAAATCCAGAGAAGTTACGTAATTTTCCTAAAGTCACACTGTGAGTTTCTGGTACAGCTGGGTTGCAAATCCAGCCATTTTGCTGCCAGGGTCCCATATTATTAATCGCTAATCTATACTGCCTCAAACTATAAGCATTTATTGAGAACCTATTGTTTTCTAATCTTAATGGTAATTAAGAGTATGAACTCTGGGATCAATGTGCCTTGGTTTGAATCTGATGTGTTTGCATTTTTGTTGGATGTTTCCCTGTAGTTTTCCTCTAATTTTGGGCAAGTTATTTGAATTCTCTGACCCTCAGTGTCTTCATCTGTTAAAGGAAGGTAACAGTGATAGCACCTATGGCAGAGGGAGTGCCTGTCCTCATATGTGAGGATAAAATGCTTAAATGTATAAAACTAACATAAAGTACCGAACACATTGCCACATAGTAAGTTCTCTTTGGGTGCTATCGAGAGTACATATTATCTCCTTTATGTTGGCAAGGACACTTTGAGATTGGTTTATTATTTCAGGTTTAAGATAGTTACACAAAAGCTCTTAGGGATGAGGCAATTTGCCTGGTGTTACAAAGCTCATACGTGCAATGCTTAGAACTTTATTCCAAGTCCCACTGGCTCCTGAAAACATTCTGCTGCCTGCCTTTAACATCTCAGATAACAATCAGTGTCTATGGACTAAGCTGGGTATTTAGAGTAGACTTTGTTATGAAAAATGGTCTGGGGGTATTTCTAGATGATTACTTTCCCCCTCTCCCTGCCAGGATACAGGAGTTTTTTGTTTGTTAGCTGTTTTTGTTTTTGTTTTTTTGTTTTTGATAGACTTTACTTTTTTGGGTAGTTTTAGATTTATAGAGCATTTTTGCAGGAAATACAGAGTTCCCATATATCTTTCCTGCCATACATAGTTTCCCTTCTTATTAACATGCTTCATTGGTGTGGTATATTTGCTTTTACTATAGCTGAAATTGATGAATACTAATGCATTATTAGTAAGTAGTCTCTAGTTTATATTAGGTTTCACTCTTTGTGTTGTACAGTTAAGTTTTGACAAACATGTAAAGCCATGTAGTCACCATTACAGTATCTACAGAATAGTTCCACTGCTTTAAGAACACTCCATGTTCCACCTGTTCATCCCTGCTTCCCACCCTCCTCAACCTGTGGCAATCACAGATACATCTGATGTCTTTGTACTTCTGCTTTTTCTAGAACGCCTTATAGTTGAAATTATCTAGTACGTAATCTTTGAGACTGGCTTACTTCACTTAGCAATCTGCCTTAAGTTTCCTCCAGTCTCCAAGTCTTTTTGTGACTTGTTAGCTCATTCTTCTTTTTTTGCTGAATAATTTCCGTTGTATGAAATTACGACAGGTTGCTTATCTATTCATCTATTCAGGGCCATATTGGTTACTTCCAATTTTTGACAATACAAAACTACTTACTGGGGTGGTGATATAGAGAATTCGTGTATTTTATGCAAAATTTTTCTATAAATCTAAAACTACTCTTTTTAAAAAGTAAAGTCTATTAAAAATAGAAGAAAGCAATAGGTAACAAAATCTCTTGTGTCCTGGCAGGGAGAGGGGGAAGGTAACCCTCTAGAAATATTCCCAAACCATTCTCCATAACAAATTCTACTCTCAAAGGGAAAAGGCTTTACCACATTTTCAGCAGACCTAGGGAAAGGCAATTACCCAACTCAGTTCATAGACACTGATTGTTATCTGAGATGTTAAAGGCAGGCAGCAGAATGTTTTCAGGAGCCAGTGGGACTTGGAATAAAGTTCTAAGCATTGCACGTATGAGCTTTGTAACACCAGGCAAATTGCCTCATCCCTAAGAGCTTTTGTGTAACTATCTTAAACCTGAAATAATAAACCAATCTCAAAGTGTCCTTGCCAACATAAAGGAGATAATATGTACTCTCGATAGCACCCAAAGAGAACTTACTATGTGGCAATGTGTTCGGTACTTTATGTTAGTTTTATACATTTAGGCATTTTATCCTCACATATGAGGACAGGCACTCCCTCTGCCATAGGTGCTATCACTGTTACCTTCCTTTAACAGATGAAGACACTGAGGGTCAGAGAATTCAAATAACTTGCCCAAAATTAGAGGACAACTACAGGGAAACATCCAACAAAAATGCAAACACATCAGATTCAAACCAAGGCACATTGATCCCAGAGTTCATACTCTTAATTACCATTAAGATTAGAAAACAATAGGTTCTCAATAAATGCTTATAGTTTGAGGCAGTATAGATTAGCGATTAATAATATGGGACCCTGGCAGCAAAATGGCTGGATTTGCAACCCAGCTGTACCAGAAACTCACAGTGTGACTTTAGGAAAATTATGTAACTTCTCTGGACTTAGTTTCTTCATATTAAAAAAAAAGTATCAAAAGAACACCAAAGTAATGGGGACTCTGTTATAATTAAATGGTTTACATAGCAAGAACCATGTGGTGAAACTTAGCAGTTTTTTGTGAAATTAAGTATTGCTTATTTCTCTTAGTGTTTTATTTTGCACATTCATTTGCATAATATTTAACATACTTCTTTTGAGTGAGGACCATAAGAAATTAATCCAATGAATCAAATGACAAAGTACACTGAACAACTAACTCATGCAACTGGAAAAAGACCTTCACCAAAAAGGGGGAAGGGGAAAGACAAATGAGTTGATATGGCAAAGAGATTTCAATGTGAGTTGGGAGGTCATTCCAGAGGTTATGTTTATGCCTGTCTGAACAAGATTCCATTGACTGCCACAGTAAATACTGCCTCAAATTGCAGGGATCCTGAAGGCTCTGGAGACACCCAGACACTAGGCAGGGACTATAATCCCCCATATCACACCTCTTTTTCCCTCTCTCTTACTTCAGCATCTCCAGTGGCCACTCTCTCCACATCAATGATATAATTTCTTCCACTCCTAGAATCACAATAAGTCTATGGTAGAGTACCAGTATATCCACTCTAGTCCATATTTTGTTCCCCAATTCTGAGGATTCTGTGATGGCAATGCCCACTCCACCTCTATTTGAGAGGGGGCTTCAACCCCATATGGCTGATGGATGGGACTCTCGTGCTTGTAGTTGTAGGCTCTCTCAGTTCTTTGGTATGGTGTTTGTCCATCCTCACCTCCTTGTTAGCTGTCCTGGGTAAATCCAATGAACTGGTGAGTAGGTGTTGCAACTCTGCTGAGGCTCAGGGCCCATTATATATCTTGTCATAACTTACAAAATTGTATGGGAGTTTAAACTGTAATGTAAATTATAATCCATACTTAGTGACAATGCTCCTATGTGTTCATCAATTATAACAAATGTACCACACTAATGAAGGATGTTGTTAATGTGAGAAACTGTGGGAGTGGTAGGGAGTAGGGCATATGGCAATGCCCTACATGTTTTATTAATATGTATGTAATCTAAGTATCTTTTAAAAAATAATAATAAAATAAAATAAAATAAGAACTTTTTGAGTACCCTTCATTGTAATCCCTAATTGTTTTCTGAAATTTTGAAGGTGACTTTGCCAGTTTTTGCTAAATATTTAAAGATTCTGTGGAGCAACAGCACCCAGAAGCTTCTTACACTGCCATTTGGTTGACCCATTCCCTTTTAGTGAAGATTGTCTCAAAAGAGTTGCCTATATTATCTGGTACAACTTCTCATCATATTTATTTTTAACATATTCCAGTTCATTCATTGTCCATAGCATTCTATACAAACTGCTGTTGAGAAGGATATCAAGGAGTGGCAGATGAATCAATCTAATGGTCAATTTCTTGCCCTATTCTTACTTCAACAAGCAGCATCCATTTGACACATTGATCTTTCTTTACTTCTTTACTTGGCTTCCTGGCAGACACTCATATTATTGAACTCCTGTCCCATGGACAGAGTTACCTTATTCTCTTGATTGCTCGCCACTTTTCAGACATCTAAATCTTGGCTGATAACTCCCAAATTTATAATGCTGGCTCATATCTTTCATCTGAATCCTTGACATCTACCTAAGTAATATCACCAATGTGGAAATTTAAAAGGAATGTTAGATTTAGCATGTACAATGAAGTATTTTTCCCTTCTCCAAAATTCCATATCTATCTTTATTTGTCCAGGCCAACCTTGAAGGCATTTTGTCTCACTTCACTCAAACTCATATCTAATATATCAAGTTAGCTGTACTTTCAAACTGTAATGGAATAAGTTATTTTTCCCTATATGATTCTGTTACCCATCTAATGTAAAAATTGTTGAGTATATTGCTGTTTGCACTCACTTTTAAATTTTTGTTTATCCTTGTTGCTTTTATTTTATTTTTGAATAAGTAATGTATTGTAATGGTTCCGGAAGTTAAAAGAACACCAAAAGGAATATTCAGAGCTCTCCCTTCACTATTGCTTCAAGACCCAACCTGTGAATGCCATTAGTTTAAATATAAGAAATAAAAGCACAGAAATCTTGAAATTATTTATTAGACGTTATCAGCATATATTATAGGATTAAGCAAATGATTAAATTTACTTGTATTGTCAGAAGATATAATTATCATAGATAGAAAATGAGACAGAATTGGAACGGAGAAAGATATGAAAGAGTCTATTTTATATATTTTACTTACCTTTTTCCGACAGAAATCAGAAGCAAATATCCTTCATTATCAATTAACACCCAAGGTCTGAAGTCCTAAATATCTTTCCTCACTAAAATGAACTAAATATCCTTTGAGTAATGGCTGATTACAGCACTAGAACAAAGAAAGTGCAAGAAAATTTTGTGATTTTAAAAGTAATGATGGTGTGAACATATACAAGAATATAAGAGCTGTGCTGTATGGTACTTCCACTGGTAAAATCCAGAACTATGTTATTATCAAAACAAATGATTACATTAATGAAATATAAAACATTTATTTAAAAAATCCATACCTTCATGATGACAACACAAAAAGAAATAAATGTGCAAATAAATAAATGGTGAGTCTACTTGAAATGCCTAATGCCAACATATAAATGTAGAGGGAATAATAGAATTATATGAGCAGTAAAAATGAGTCAAGCAAATTATAAATGAATTACAAAACTATTATGTGAAATTTTATTCAGGAATGTGTGTTTATACAATATCAAATTATCTCCCCAAAGATCACTTGTTTATTGTGAAAACAGAAAAAGAGTCCTTTTGAATGGAGAATCCTTTCAGACATCAGTAAAACCAGGAGACTAAAGTTGGCAAATGATCAATAAAATAGAAAAATTATTTCATATTCCCCATGAATGTATACATTGCCAAAGACCCAGCATCACTGAAGATTCTCTCCCAAAATGCAAACTTTAGTATAATAGTGATGAACTCATCAGATAAACCCAAAGTGATAAGTATAGTAGATTGAGTTATATACCACTCCAACACATGCTCTTAATCTTATTACTATTCTGGTGGGTGTAAATCTTTTGTAAATAGGACATTTTGAGAATATTCTTTTTAATTATGGCAATGCCAACTGAATCACTATGGGTCTAAATTCTATTACTGAAGGCCTTATAAAGAGAAAGCTATTGGGGCGAACTGGAAGTCAAAGTCATCAATAAGCCAGAAGAAAATAGAGGGAACATCACCATGTGATGGAAATTTCAAGGAACCCAAAGTTTTCCAGCCAATCAGAACACTACTGACCCCAGGAGAAAGCAAGCCTTTTAGCCTCTGAATCCATGTTTTAATAATTCCTGTTGTTTAGGCCAACTCATTGTGTGGTATTTGAAATAGCAGGCAGGAAACAGAAGCAAAAGACACTCTAAATGAGGGATTCTTAACCATATTTTGTTCCATGGAAACCTTAGCCAGTCATGTGAAATGAATACTACTGCAAGTATTTTTTGCATACATCCACAAGTGAAGGAAATGTTAGATTTCAGTTAGAAGACAGAGAAAATAAAGATAATAAGCTGATTTTTTTTTTTTTTTTTCAGTTCAAGCTCCACGGATCTCCTGAAATCTTTCCGTGGACCCCTTAGGGTGAGTGGACCCATGGTTAAGAACTCCTTTTCTGAACTATGTGGCCTCTTTGCTTTTTCTGGGAAAATGTCATGAAGGAAAGAGAAAGTCTGAGGAACGAGTCTAGATCAAGGTAGAATAAGAAATATAACAAAAGTAAAGTCATACATAATCCAGGATTAAAATTTAGATTAGAATAAAATAAAATTTGTAAATGACATTATGAAGACAATTACTTTATTTTGAATATATACATCAGATAATAGTACTGAATAAGTGCTAGATATCTTGATTATGACAACACAATATGGTTATTGAAAAGAACATCCTTTTTCTCACAAGATAAAAATTGAAATATTCGGAGGTGAAGGGCCATAATGTTGGCAACTTGCCTGCAAATAGGTCATAATTCATTAAAATATAACCAATAATTTATAAATTGAAATCTATGAATGCCATTCTTTAGGTCAAATATTATCAAATACAAACAATTTAAAATTGTTAAAATTTACTGAATTTAAGTAAAAGTTATGTTGGAGTTTATGTGTGTTGTGTATCTGACTATATCTCATGTATCTCACATTGCTTTCACTTTGGTCCTTGAAACAGTCATTCCTTACTTGTTGAAATGGCATCCAACTTCCTTTCTCTGATCTCACTCTTAGTTTCAGATAGTCAATTTTTAATAAATCCCACAGATTTTTTTTCAAAATAAAAAGATATTGAGTAATTTTTAAAATGTATATCATTATCACTACTGAATTAAAAATTTATCATAAGATATGCTTAAGATATCTGCTATTTGTAGAAAGTAAAACAAAATAAAACAAAAACACATAATTTCAGCTAAACGAAATCTGAGTATTAGCTCTACCACATACAGACTTGGAAAGTTACTTAAATTCTCTGATTCCTCTATTGGAAATTTGGTCTCCTCTTTCTGATTTTCAGTATTAATGTGTTAAACTAAATAATGTATGAAAATGGTTTATCATATCATTCATCTAAACCTAGTGATTTAGAACTTATTTGTGATTTGTCACCTAATGGGCATGTGGTACCTCGTAAAGTAGAATTATAATTGGGGTTCAAATACAGGGACAATGATAATACATTATGTAACATTTAAATTAATTCTACTATTTCAGAAAAAGAGAGCAAGTTAGATTGTGAGTAAGATTCAAAGCAAGTGAAAGAAGAAGGAGCAAACAAGGAAAATTTAAAGCTCAAAGAGTTTGGCTGATTCAGTGAAACATTCCCCTGAATCACTTATGTCTGCAGGTGAGCCCGAGATGGGAGTCTTCCATCATGCCCAATCACCACATGCCTCTCTTCGGGGACCTGCTGACAGGGTCAAGGCAATTCTACCTTTAAAGGTACGTATTTTGGTGCTATGTGGGTCATAAATGCAAGCCACTACTAAATTAGGTGTTTGTCTAAAGAAACTGCAATCTTCCCTACCCTGGAAAAATTTCACTTTCTGAGAGACTATCAAGGGTAATATTCAATACTTTTATTGTGTAAATCTTAATTTTGCATGTCTTTCCATTGCAGTAAAATAAATCTCTATAGATAGTAAAGGGGAACCTCAATATTGAATCGTGTAAGAGAAATTAAGAAATGGCATTCATATTGCTTCCCCCAGAGATTTATATTTATTGGTTCCATGTTACGGTATTCCTAGGAATCAAATTTATAGTGAGGAAGTCCATATGAAATTATGTAAAATAGTATGAGTGTAATATCCATGGAATAATTTCCTCTTGTTGGTGAAAACAAATATGAAGGAGAAACACTTCTCAAATGTTCTGAGGTCTCTTTGAAGGAAGGAAGTTATTAAGACACAAAGTAGAAAAAACAGAGCTACTTTATTTAACAGCAAGGGTGGATGAAGGAATAGAAAATGAGAACGTGTACTGCCTTGGCTTGTCCGTTCCCACACTGCCCTCTGCTCCCATGCCTCCTGGTTTCCAGTCCTTCTGGAACAGGGAGAGCCAAGAGAAACATAAGCAGAGTTAATCCTCACCTTTGAAGAGCATCTGGTCTGAGCAGCTTTGGTCATGAGCCAGATTATTGTAAGGGTAATATGACAGAGTGGGTGAAAGACAGAAAGGTGTGGCAATGCAGGCACTAATATTGAGAAGGCTTCTTTCCTAACTTAACACAGAGGATTGCAATGTGCAAGCATTGCAGTGTGTCTGATTTCTCACAACTACCCCTTTGACCTACCACAGTGATTTCAAATCACATACAATGGAGACAAGAAATGCCACAAAAAGATCCAACTTCTAAGTAAAGTGCTTTCAGATATTATGAAGGAATTGTATTCTAAAACTCATGCTTGTTTTCATGGCCAGTTAGCACAGATGGTTAGAGCATGGTGTTAATAAAACTCATACAATGATAAAACACTGTTTTAATACTAAAATAGTTTTCCCAGATAGTATGCCTTGCTGTTTGATGTCACAAATATACTCATTATTTCAGATGTAATATTTTCACTGGGCTGAGTTTAGCAGTAGAGTTTCATGGCTCTTCTTCAGGTAACTGAGGATTATGCCAATGTGAAAAGATGGGATCACTCACTGACAGGGCCCAGCACAGCCTCACTGTGATTACAGAAAGAGCAGGAAACCATGGTTTCAATCCTACAGCAATCCTACAGCAGTGTTAGAATAAAAGGGGAAGAATAATATTTTTAAAATATTGAAACATTTTATTAAACAATAGTCACATTTTCTTTCAGATTTGATACACATATATATTAAGGCATATACAAATTTTATTTTTCCCTTGATTTAATAAAGTATTCATATTTGAAATCTTCACTATGATAAAAAAGTCATTTTTTGCTAATTGAGCTAAGATGCTATACTAGCTAAAAAACATTCCATGCCTAAAAGATTAATAAAATTTCTCTCTAAAAAAGTGCATTTTATGTTAAATTTCATATTGCAGCAAAGTCTCACTGAAATTGGCCTCATGGTCCAGGGCAGACAATGATGTAATTATACTCTTTTGTTGATATCAATAATATGATAGCTTGAATTGACATTCAGATGAATCTGCCATATATTGAATTCAGCCACAGGAGCGCTTTTTCTATAAAAACTTGTACATGCTTTTATTTCATTGACATTTGAATTCTTGTGTGTGTGTGTTTTCTTTAAATATAAGTGTTAAAGGAGTAAGAGAGAATGAAAAGAGAAAATGGTAAATTAAGAGCTTGGGGAAAACAGTCTCAGGTTATGACCATCTGTGACTAATCAAAAGATTTAAGAATATGGAGAAGGAAGATTTCATTATTGTTCAAGATGTTGACAAAATAAATACTACCATGTTTAAGGGGGGAAAAAGGCAATGCATTAAAGAGAGTTGAATTTATTTTCTTATGACTTACTGCCAATTAACCTCATAGAACATATATTTTGGAAGAGTATGCAAGAGCAAGATTTAGAAACGACTTGATTTCAAATCACTACCCAAGTGAAGGAATGAAACTGGCCTGTTGACTATTTGTCTTTGATTTGTAATATGAATGAGAAGGGTAAAAGATTTTTGATGAAAATATTTTATGCAGTAGTTATAAACTAGACTATTTTACATGGGATTAGCAAAGCACATAAAATGAAAAGTAATTATAATAATAGAAACAGCAAACAATATTTTTATCTCTGTTTTGTTTTCTCTAACTTAAAGACTGGATGTATTTTAGTAGATCAAGATAAATTTGAATCATGACACTAATGTGGATTATTATACATCACCAAATCATAAAGTTAGCAGCATTTTTAGAACTCAAGATCATACTAACTAATACACTCTGGTATCATCAGGTAGTAACATCTTCTTAGACTTGAAGAACCTATGCCCTCGATGATGTATTTCTGCTTGTTAACATAAGTATCAGAGCTCCTGAGGTGTTTTGTGTAAATTTATTTATCTCCGCCCCATCAAAAGCATTGCATTTTGCATAGGCAAGTTTCCCAAAGATCTCATAGAGTCCATGTTGGATCACAACTGAAAACAAGCTAATGTGTGGCTTAAATGTCAAAGAAATTTCATTAGTATGAATAGTATGGGTAATGATCCCAGTATTCTCTGAACAGTATGAAATTATCTATTCCCACTGTGCTGTGTTTTTGTAGTGCTCAATTCAGAAATAAAAGATATTTCCTAAGAAGCTTAGTAATATTATAGAGAAGCAATTATACTATAGAAAACCTTAGGTTTTAAACTGATAAAATAAATTAAATTCATTAAATGTATTAATTGCATAATTTAATCAATTTTATTAATTAAGAAACCACAAGACCTGGAATTTAAAAACAGCTCTAATAAAATATATTTAGTTTTATAAGTGTCGACTTTCACACATCTTCCAAATTCAGGTAGCTTCCACCACTACCACTGTCACCACTATTAATCATTATCATTATCATTGTCATTGTTGCATTAGTCATTGTCATCATCGTTAATCATAAATTGCATTCTGCTCAACCTATTGTGTTAGTGACTTTAACATTTAAGTTAACTACTTTATCATGTTTCCTTTTCTTGAAAAAATGAGGATTAGAATATAATATAACACTTCTCCAAAGCATATCACAGAAATATTTTCAATAGTGAATTTATTAATTCTTATACTAGTAACAATCCCCCCATTGTGCTCCCTCCTTTTCCTTTTCAAAATAAGCACTGTCTCTCTAAACCAAACTCAGCACATAAATGCACTACCTCCCTATACCCCGCCCCAGCATGGGACATAACTCCTGGGAAAGAGCTTCCCTGGCACTGAGGGATTATTAGCAAGCACTATGAATCTAGAAAAAGACATTGACCAAAAGGGGAAAGGGTAAAGACAAATGAGTTTTTATGGCTAAGATATTTCAAAGTGAGTCAGGAGGTCACTCTAGAGGTTATGCTTATGCGTGTCTCAGAGGATCTCATTGACTGATACAGTAAAGCATGCAACAAACAATGGGGCTCCTGAGGACTCTAGAGGTATCTAGACACTATAGGCAGGGAAGACAAGCTCAGGAATTTAGCATCCCGTCAATGGACCTTCTTTAGAATATATGCTACCCAGTGTAACAGAGTTAGACTCACTTATAATTTCCCCACACATGGCTCTTCTGTCCCTTTTACTTGAACCTATAATTAGCAATATATTTGTTAAATATATATCTCAGAGAATTAAATCTACAGTCTGTTCATAAACTGATTGAGCCCTGAATCTCAGCACAGTTGCAACACCTACTCACCAGTTCATTGGACTCACACAGGAAAACTAACAAAAGATGATGATGAACAATGTCCATCCCAGGAAGTGGAGAATGTCTGCAGCTGCAAGCAATTCAGGTCTATCTATCTGCCCTGTGGTGTCCAAGTCTCCTCTCAATCAGAGGCAGGCTTGGTATCATCATCACCAAATCCTCAAGTGGTGAGGAATGAAAAAACATTAGGAGGGAAAGCAGTTATGGACTAAAGTAGACTTATTATTATTCTCATCATAGAAGAACTTGTACCATTGATATTATTCTCATCATAGAAGAACTTGTACCAATACAGTAGCCACCAGAGGTTCTGAGGATAGTGAGAGGGAAGAATAGGTGCAATAAGGGCATGTTTTTGGGACATTGGAATTGTTCTGCATTACATTGCAATGATGGATATAGGCCATCATTTTATACATTTTATCAAAACATATAAAATTGTGTGGGACAAAGTGTAAACTAATATGAACTATAGTACTTGGTTAGTAGCAATATTTCAATATGTGTTCAGTTGTAACCAATGCACCACACTAATGAAAGATGTTGTTAATGAGGGAAAGTGGAAGGGGGAGGGGATACAATTATGGGAATCCCCTATATTTTTTATGTAACATTTATGTAACCTAAGAAATCTTTAAAAATAAAAAAAGTAATTAAAAAATAGGCATTGAATGAAAAATGTTGATTTCTTTTTTTTTTTGTGATGCTGATTTGACATGAAAAACTTGGTGGTAAAGTTTCATTTTTAACTGCTTTATAATATATGGTTTAAATACTTAATATTTGAAATTATTTATTGTTTTCACTATTTCAAAAGGAAAATGGTTATTCTGTTTTAATTTTGAAAGTATGTTCTAAACTCTAGACTTAAGAACAACATCCTTATTTCAATCTCAAGTTCCCCCCCAAAATACCTGTTAGATGTTCATCATATTCAAACACAGCTAAAGTTATAACATGTTTCTCCATCCTTGTATCTTGGGTACACCTGGTAAGGGGAGATCTATAGATGTCTAAATAGAAGAATCAATAGACAGATTTTTTTAAGCTTTAGTTTAAGTATGGTTTTTATTCCCAGAACTCCACGTACTTAACCTACTGAAAAAATATATTTGTCCCACCTTAATCTCCATTTAGCACCTCATACAAGGTGACAGTTTCAGATGATGATGTTGGGAAGATAAGGTCCCAGGGGAATATCACATTCAGGCACATCTCACAGCTCACTTCCCTTTGTCATTTTAAATTACAGTGTCAAACACTTCCTGCTGTACAACACTCAAATTTGAGTCAGAAATGGTAAAAGGTGCAACCTTTTCTTACACTAAAGTTCATTTTGTTACAAGTGTCAGAAGGAGAATTTTAGGGAGAATGATTATCACCTTTATTTTTACCAAAACAAGCTGCATTAGACAAAAATGACAATCTCTGCAAGGTATGCACATATCTCATTATACTATTAAACATGAGTCAGTTTCAGTGTTTGAAGTTTAGCGACAGTCAGTGAATTCGTCTCATGGTGGTGTCTGTTAATCTGAAGATCCACAGTGGCAAAATCACTCTAGGGTATGAAAA
The DNA here is from genome assembly GCF_030445035.2 of Dasypus novemcinctus. Taxonomy (NCBI): domain Eukaryota; kingdom Metazoa; phylum Chordata; class Mammalia; order Cingulata; family Dasypodidae; genus Dasypus; species Dasypus novemcinctus. The sequence continues at coordinate 29,798,946 of NC_080687.1, forward strand.
TTACATTTATGAGAAGGGAGAATTAATGGCTTTGTAAGCCTAAGTTTATTTGCTGAATGTTCACTCATGTATTGATAGAGCATTGATGTTTCTCTTTTTCATCACTCAGTGCCTGACTTTACTTATTTATTTCAAGTTGCCTTTTGTCATCATTGTCCAGACATGACCAAACTGGTCAATTATTTTCAAATTTTCCCTGTGGCCCCAGATAAATAAGTCTTACAAATCCTCTCAGAAGCCCTGTTTCTTTCTCTTCTGCTCTTTACCACGTTTATATTTATTCTTGCTTCCAGATATTTCATACCCAGATTTCTGAAAAAATTCCCATGAACTACCAATACAATCAGGTGACGGGGAATTGTTTCAAAATAACCTGGAAGTGGTTAGGTGGGCAGAACTGAATCAAGATTGGCAATGATTTGATGACTGTTGAAGCTGGCTGAAAATCACATGGGGATTTGTTATACTGTTCTCTCTTCTTTTGAATATAGTTTTATTTTTTTCAGTTAAAAAGTTTAAACATTATGATCAGGGCTCAATATTAATTTTAATTAATGTGTGTTTATTAGCATTCACAGAAACATCTCAGAATGACTATTATTTTCCATTCCATGGATTTTATTTCATTTATGTTTATGTTTTAAATGTGTTTTGGATAGAAAATTTTTTTTGCCAAGGGCTAAAGGCCTTTGGAGGCAGCAAAATAAGGTGGTGCTGCAGGAACAGTTACTGGACATTGTATGTCCTCCCATAGCCCACTGGGTGGAATGTGGGTGAGTGTGGGCTATGATGTGGACATTGACCATGAGGTACAGCAGTGCTCAGAGATGTATTCACCAAGTGCAATGAATGTCTCTTGATGATTGAGGAGGTTGTTGTTATGGGGGAAGGAGTGGGATGAGGGGGGTGGGAGGTATATGGGCACCTCATATTTTTTGAATGTAACATTAAAAAAATAAAGACAAAAAAATTAAAAATTAAAAAAAAAGCACAAAGTGTATAGTGAGAGAGAAAAAAAGGCAAAATAAGTGCCTCTTTGGAGCATAGCAGACTTCTTAAGATCTCATCTTTACAACTTACCAAATGTGAGATTTGTCCATATTTCATTGTCTCGTTCTTTCATATTTAAAAAAAAAATTAGGCGGCAGACTTGGCCCAGTGGTTAGGGCGTCCGTCTACCAGATGGGAGGTCCACGGTTCAAACCCCGGGCCTCCTTGACCCGTGTGGAGCTGGCCCATGCGCAGTGCTGATGCACGCAAGGAGTGCTGTGCCACGTGGGGGTGTCCCCCGCGTAGGGGAGCCCCACGCGCAGGGAGTGCGCCCCGTAAGGAGAGCCGCCCAGTGCGAAAGAAAGTGCAGCCTGCCCAGGGATGGCGTGGCACACACGGAGAAATGACACAACAAGATGACGCAGTGAAAAGAAACACAGATTCCCGTGCCGCAGAAAAAAGAAGACGCAACAAATAAACACAGAGAACAGACAACTGGGGTGAGGGGGGAAGGGGAGAGAAATAATAAATAAATAAATCTTTAAAAAAATAAAAAAATAAAAAAAATTTTTAAATGAGATGAATAAAAGAAATCTTAAAGTGGGTTAGAAAACTTAAGGTGTGTAACAAATTTAGACAGATTCCATCACACTCCAAACACTCAACACATATTAGCTATTACTAAGTTAAGTCTGAGCACAGAGTTTGTGGCATATTTTATATACTGTCCATGAAATGACAATTTGTCTGTAGTCTTTCCCTTCTGTTTTACTAATGGGGATACATGTATGTTAAAACAAACTTGGAGATAATTACCAAATTAATTTTTTAAAATAATTCTTTGTTGTTTGGGAATGGGATAACTGTTAAATGATCTCTTTATTTGTAGAAAAATTAAAAGTTTATGAATTACTGAAGATGGCAACAAAGTAGGAGCTCTACAACTCAACTTATCTCACAGGGCAGCTAGCAATGAGTTGGAATCTGTCTGGATCAACTCTTTGGAGACTCCTAGAAGGCAGAAGAATACCATTCACCGTTCAAGAAAGAATGGAAGGAGCACAATGACAATCTGCTATGAAGAGTCATGAGTAGATCTCTCCGTATTACAGAGGTTTGAGTCCATCCCCCACTGGTGAGGCCAGCCTTCTTGGGAGCCACTTCCCTGGAAACAGAAGCAGGGAAGGGGAAGCAGCCTGGCGCTGACTTTAGCAACTGATTAGCAAATTTGGCTAGCTGTGTTCCAGTTCTGAGCAGATCAAATGTTAAATACACGCAAGCCACAAAGAAGCCAGCAGCCATGGTTACATCTCCACCCCTGGCAAGAGTGGAAGCAGGGTTTATTGAAAATCACACTAGATACCCAGGATGGTAGGGATCAGGATCAGCACATTGCAGGTTAGGAAGCCACCAGCAGCCACTGCTTGGGCCCATGGACTCAGCAGGAGTGGAAGTGGGTGCAATTTGATCACTTTTTCAGGGCAGAGTGGGTAAATTAACCCCACCCACCTTAAAGGCAGAAGCAGTCCTAGCTCCAATGGTGCCCTGCCAGGAGAGGAAGCAAGGTGCATTCTGAACACTCTCTCTCAGGGAAGCACAGGTAAATTCATCCCATTCTCCTCAGGGTTCCCAGAACTGGTTGTAGCAGTTGATTAGACAACTCTGATCCCAGGGGCTGGGAGCTGTGCAATAGCTCATATCAGCCAGGCTGATAGCCTCAGTCCCAACCATGTTTCCATTGGGGACTAAGTCTACTGAAAATTAAAGGCACAGTAATACCTTAGGGCAGGAGGGCACAGCTGAAAGAAGAGTGCTATCTCCTGGGTACTTTAGGAAAGCAAAAATTGGGGGAGATGTCAAAGAAAAGTTTCGTGGCCTTTTGGGTCTCTTTCCCAGAGTACACTGGAATTGAACCACACCCCCTTCATGTGTCCTTGGATCTCTTCTGGATGGGAAATTTAATCTGGGTAGGATATGCCCAATGGGACACTCCTACCAAAATTAGTCATCCAGGTAATAGCAGCTAGAGAAAGAGATAGGGGTTTTAAAAATATAGAGAAGGAAATCAAAACCAAACAGAACAAATTAATATTCCTGGAGGAACAAGGGAAAGGAAGCTTTCTTCTGGGCATGAAATAAGTGCACGAATAGTGCAATCTCAAAAATTTTACCATATATTTGAGGTAAGAGTCAGATAAATAAGAGCTGAAAAAATATGATTCGGTAAGCACGAGCTACTATCAAGGTTCAAAATGAGTCAAACCAAGTGTCAAGAAAGAGCTTTAGCACAAAGTGAATCAATAAGAAAGCCATAGGCTAAAGAGAGAAAATGAGCACAGAATAAACACACACACACACACACAAACAGATGCTCAGACATAATCAAAAAATTACAAGCCATGTTTAGAGACAGGAATTTATTGACCAGACAAGGAAATAAACTAAACCTCCAGATAAATACAGAATTTGTGACAACCAATTCCAGAGATCCAAAAAATTCACATTAATAAATTTGATAAGATGTCTAAAGAAATTAAGGATATTGGACTCTGAATTAACACAAAGTGGAATAGGAGAGCTTGCAAAGAAAATTAACAGATCTTATGGAATAGAAAATCATGGTGGATGAGATAAAAAATGCATTAGAGGCATATAATAGCAGATTTGAAATGGCGGAAGCATGGATAAGCAAATAAAAGGACAAAGCACCCAAACTTGAAAAGACAGGAAAACAGACAAAGAAGGGAAAGTTTTAAACAAGGTCTCAGGGATATGAATGACAACGTGAAAAATACAAACAAATGTGTTATGGGTTTACAGAAAGAAGAGAAAAACAGAAAGTAGGAAGAAAGAATATTTGAGGAAATAATGCCTGAAAATTTCCCAATCCTTATGAAAAACATAAATATCAATATCTAAGCAGGGCAACATTCTTCACACAGAATAAATGAGAATAAAGCTTTTCTGAGAATGTCAAATGCTGGTGATAGAGATAATTCTGAAAAAAAAAAAAAAAACAAGAGAAAAGCAATCCATCAGGTACAAGGGACACTCAATAATACTAAGTGCCAACTTCTCATCAGAAATCATGGAAGCTAGAAGGCACTGGTATAGATTTAAGACAATGAAAGATAAAAATAATATTACCAGCCAAGAATTCTTTATCCAGCCAAACTGTCTTTCCTAAATGAGGGTGAGTTTAAAGACTTCACAGAAAAACAGAACTGGAGAGAGTTTGTCATCAAAAGATCAGGCTTACAAGAAATACTACAGAGAGTGTTGTAGTCTGGAAGGAAAAGACAGAAGAGAGAGGCTTGAAGAAGAGTGTAGAAATGAAGATTAGTAAGAGTATCTAAAAGGGAAAAAGACAGACAATAGTAAGATATGACAATGGAAAGCCAAAAGACAAAATGGATGAAGTGAGTAATTCCTTTACAGTGATAACATTGTTGATAATGGATTGTATTCTCCCCCAAAAGAGACATAGACTGGCAGAGTGAATAAAAAATAATAGTCATCTATATGCTATCTAAAAGAGATTAATCTTATGCACGAGGACAAAATTAGGCTGAAAGTGAGAGGTTGGAAAAAGATAAAAGATATTCCATGCAAATAGTAACCAAAAAATATGAAGTAGCTATACTAATATTGACAAAATAGATTTTAAATGCAAAACTGTTATAAGAGATGAAGAAGGACATTATATATTAATAAAAAGGGCAATTCACCAAGAATAAATAATAATAATAAACACTTATGCACTTAACCAGGGCGCCCTGACAAAGGCAAAATTGAAGGGAAAATTAGATGTCTCTGCAATAATAGTTGGAGACTTCAATACACTACTTTCATCATTGCATAGAACATCTGGACAAAAAATCAATAAGGAAACAGAAATTTAGAATGATAAGATAAATGTGCTAGAGCAAACAAATATAGAGTATATTGAACCTCCAAAGAGATTCTTCTCAAATCCTTATGGATTTTTCTCCAGGATAGACACAAGATAGGTCTCAATGAATGTAAAAAGATTGAAATGATACTAAACACTTTCTCTGATCATAATGAAGTGAAGCCATAAATTGATAAAAGGCTGAGAAAGAGAAAATTCACAAATATATGAACGTTAAACAGCACATTCTAAAATGATCAATGTTCAAAGAACTTGAAATATAAATCAGTAAATATATCAAGATGAGTGAAAATGAGAACACAACATGTCAAACCTTATGGGGTACAGTCATGGTAATGCTGAGAGGGAAATTCATAGCCAGAAATGCTTACATTAAAAAAGAACAAAGAGCTAAAATTGAAAACCTAACTTAAATTGAAGACCTAACTGCACACCTGAAGGGACTAGAAAAGGAGCAGCAAAATAATCCTAAAGCAAGCAGAAGGAAAAAAATAGCAAAGATTAGAGTAGAAGTAAAAGAGATTGAGAACAGAAAAGTAATACAAAAAAACAACAAAACCAAAAGTTGGTTATTCAAGAAGATGAACACGATTGACAAACCCTTTACTAGGCTGACAAAGAAAAAAAGAGAAAAATGCAAAAAAAAAAAAAAAAGAGAGAGAGAGAGAAATTACCAATGAGTGGAGGGAATTACTATTGACTCCAAAGGAATAAAAGAGATAAGAAGATATTTTGAAAAACTATATGCCAACAATCAAAGCAATGTAGATGAAATGAAAAAATTCCTAGAAACATGTGAACAACCCACACTGACCCTAATAGATAGAGAAGACTTCCATAAACCAATCACAAGTAAAGAGATTGAAACACTTATCAAAAACCTCCCCAAAATGAAAAGCCCAGGACCATATTACTTCACAGGTGAATTCTACCAATCATTCAAAGAAGACTTAATACCAAATTGCTCAAATTCTTCAAAATATTAAACAGGAAGGAATGCTACCAAACTCATTCTATGAAGCCAGCATCACTCTAATATAAAAGCCAGATAAAGATACTCAAAAAAAAAAAAAAAAAAAAGAAACTTACAGACCAATTTCTCCAATGAATATAGAAGCAAAAATATTCAACAAAATACTTGCTAGTCAAGTCCAACAGCATATTAAAATAATTAAATATCATTATCAAGTGCTCTCTATCCTAGGTATGCAAAAGTGATATAACACAAGAAAATTAATCAGTGTAATATATCACATAAGTAATTTGAAGTAGAAAAATTAGATGATCATTTCAATAGACACAGAATAGGCATTTGACAAAATCTAGCATTTTATTGTGATGAAAGCACTCAGAAATATAGGAAGATAAAGAAACTTTCACAACATGATAAAGTACATATTTTGAAAAACCATAGACTGAAAGCTATCCTGCACAGATTGGGAACCAGACAGGGATGTCCATTGTCACCATTATTATTCAATATTGGCCTAGAGGAGTTCCAGGAAAATGGTGCTGAAGTAGGTAGGCAGAGTCTGACCCTCACAAAAAAAGCAGAGAGAAGGCAGGGATCCATTTAAAGGAGATTCTTTGAATATATATAGAATGATAAGGAACTCTGAGTCACCTGGGAGGGTATGGGAATGATAAAGAAGCCAAAGGAAAACCTGAGTTGCTCAATCCTGAGTGGCTGGAAAGGGCATATAGGCCCTATCCTTAGGACAAATAGACTTCATGGAGCCCCTAGCTCACTGTGGCCAAAGGACTGGGAGGGAGTATTCCCTGGGAGGAAGCTTGACTAGCTGACCCCCTTTGAATCTCATTAGGGACCCCAACCTGATGCGGAGAGGAGAGAGGGGATCTGCTCAGGTAGGTTGTCATGAAAGAGAAGAACTAGATATGAGAGGGGGTGGGACAGGCACCTAATTGGCAGGACTGTAGCAAACTGTAGTCTAAAATGCCTGGGGGTAAAGAGGGCAGACAACTTTCTAATTAATCCAAGGAGACAATTTAGTTCTGTGGGGGAATTCCTGCCTTGCATATACAAGACCCCTGGTTCAATTCCCTGGTATCCATGGAGAAGTGGAGAAGAGATCCACTCGGTTACCAGGCATACAGTGGATACATTATGACAGGGAGCATATAGACATTCCTTTTATTTTAGGTTATCTTGGATCTGCTATTGTTTTTTCAATGGTTCCTTTTTCTCCCTTATTCATTCACTAAAACCTGACACATTACTTGCAGATGGCAGGCTGCAGGGTAATTGATGGACACTGCCAGCCTGAGATGCTCCTTAGGGACCTAAGAGGGAAAGCTGTTATTTCTTGGTTGTTGGTGTTTTTTTTTTATTTTTAGTAGCTGCTGTTTTGTTTCTTTTTTATTGTTTACACTTTCTTTGTTTACCCTTTTCTTTTTCTTTTACCAATTTTTCTGCCTATTCTATTTCTTTTCTTTCCTTCATTTTTCTATCTTCTGCTTTCTGTTGTTTTTCTAACATTCCACCTCTTTTTGTATTGTCTTCTTTTTTTGTTGTTGTTTTGGTTTTTATTTCATGCTCTCTTTTTTCTGTTTTCTTATTTTTTTCTTTGTTTTTCTTTTCTTCTTTCTTTCCCTCTCCTCATCATTCTGGCCTTTTAATTCATTCTATATATTTTTCTCTATTTTTGTCTCATTTCATTTTTTCTATTCCACCTTTTTATTCTTATTCCTCTGTAATTCTTATATATTTTTTTACATGTTAATTATTTATTTTTCTAGGTCTTGCAGTTTTTCTTCTGCCTTTGTAATTATTATTATTATTATTCCTTTCCCCTTGTTACCTCTATCTTTTTCTCTGGTCCTAATTTTTTTTTTTTCAAGGGAACAAAGACAACAGCAAGGAAATAGAATAAGAGGAAAGGAGTGTCAAAAAGAAACCTTACCACACACACAAAAACAATGATGAAATAAACTTAAAGTAGAAAGAGAAGCTAACCAAACGAATAAACCCATTAAGACAGAAGCCTAGACACCAACCAAAAATTACAAGTCATATTAAAATATAGGAAGACATGGCCCAGTCTCATGAACACACTAAAAAACAGGGGGAGATGCAGAATATGTAACAACTAATCAGAGATGTCCAAACAAATATCATGAATCAACTTAATGAGATGAGTTAAAAGATTAAGGATATTAAGAAGACACTGGAACAACATACCAAAAAATTGTAAATATACGTAAAAAAATAATGGACATGATGGTGATGAATGGCACAATGCAAGAAATCAAAATACACTTGAAGTACATAACAGTGGATTTGAACAGGCAGAGGAAAGAATTAGCAAAGTGGAAGATAGGACATCTAAAATCAGACAGATAGTAGAACAGATGGATAAAAAGAAAAAAATCCATCATGGACTTAGGGATTTGAGTGACAAGAAAAAACACACAAATGTACTCATGGAGTGGAGAAAGGGGGCAGGAATTTTGGAAGAAATAATAGCTGAAAATTTCCCAACTCTATTAAGGGACATGTATGCACATGTCTAGGAAGTGCAGTGTACCAAAAAAGTAGAAATCCTACTAGCCCTACTCCAAGATATATACTTGTCAAATCCAATGCTCAAGACAAAGAATACTGAAAGCACTAAGAGAAAAGAGGTCCATGACATAAAAGGGAAGCTCAATAAGATTAAGTGCTGCTTTCTCAATGAAACCATGGTGGCAAGAAGGCAGTGGTCTGAGGTGCTAAAGCTTCCAGTCAAGAATTTTCTATCCAGCAAAGCTGGCATTCAAAAATGAGTGAGAGTTCAAAATATTCACAGACAAACAGATATTTAAAGAGTTTGTCAATAAGAAACCTGCTCTTCAAGAAATATTAAAAGGAGTTCTGCAGGTTGAAAGGAAAAAAAAAAAAAAAACAGGAGAAGGAGAGTTGGAGGAGAGTATAAGAATAACTAAAAAGTTAAAAAGAGAAATAAAAACAACATATAGTATATATAACCCTGAAGATAATATGACTAAGGTAAGTGATTCTTTGATAGTAATAACATTGAATGTTAATGGATAAAACTCTCCAAATAAGAGAAACATATTGGCAGAATGGATAAGGAAATGTAATCCATCTATATGCTGTCTGCAAGAAATTCACCCTACACCCAGGGATGCAACGAGGCTGAAAGTGAATGTTTGGGAAACAATTTTGCATGTAAACAATAAACAAAAGAGGGCAAAAGTAGCTATACTAATATCAGAAAAAATAGACTTTAAAGGCAAAATTATGTAGAAGACAAAGAAGACCCGCTATATAATAATAAAAGGGGCAATCTATCAAGAAGAAAGGGAAATCATAAACACTTATGCACATAAACAGGTCAAATCAAAATACATGAGGCAGGGGAAGTGGACTAGGCCCAGTGGTTAGGGCATCCATCTACCACATGGAAGGTCCGTGGTTCAACCCCAGGCCTTCTTGACCCATGTGGAGCCAGCCCATGTGCAGTGCTGATGCACACAAGGAGGGCCGTGCCACGCAGGGGTGTCCCCCGCATAGGGGAGCCCCGCGTGCAAGGAGTGTGCCCCATAAGGAGAGCCGCCCAGCATGAAAGAAAGTGCAGCCTGCCCAAGAATGGCACCACCTACACAGAGAGCTGACACAACAAGATGATGCAACAAAAAGAAACACAGATTCCCGTGCCGCTGACAGCAACAGAAGCGAACAAAGAAAACGATGCAGCACATAGACACAGAGAACAGAGAGCCGGGGCAGGGGAGTGGGGGGTGGAAGGGGAGATAAATAAATAAATCTTAAAAAGATATATATAAGACAAATATTGGAAAAACTAAATGTAGAACTAGATGCCACTACAATTATACTGGGGGACTTTAATACACCATTATCACAATTAGATAGAATATTTCAATAGAGAATCAATACAGAAACAAAGACCTTGAATAATATATTAGAGGATCTGGACCTAATAGATTTATACAGAACATTACACCAAAATATAGTGGGATAAACATTCTTCCAAAGTGTGCATGAATCATTCTCTGGTATAGACCACATAGTAGGTCACGGAACAATTCTCAATGAATTCAGAAAGATTGAAATTATATGAAGTAATTTCTCTGATCACAATGGAATGAAGCTGGAAACCATTAAGGGGTAGAGAAGCAGATTAGGCCCAAATATATGGAAATTAAACAACACACTCTTAGACAATCAGTGGGTCAAAGAGGAAATTGCAAAAGAAATCAGTAACTACCTTGAAATGAAAGAAAATAACAACACAACATATCAAAACTTATGGGAGGCAGCAAAAGCTGTACTGAGAAGGAAATTCATAGCCCTAAATGTTTACATTATAAAAGGAGAAAGAGTTAAAAATCAAGACCTAACTGCATAACTGTAGGAAAAAGAAAAAATAACAACAAACTAACCCCAGAGGAAGTGAATTCTACCAAATGTTCCAGAAAGGACTAACACTAATCCTGCTTACTTATTCTATGATGCCAACATCACTCTAATAGCAAAGCCAATCAAAGATACCACTAGAAAGGAAAACTATAGACTAATCTCTCCAGTGAACCGAGATGCTAAAATCCTCAACAAAATACTTGGTAATCATATTCAACCACACATCGAATGAATTGTACACCATGGCCAAGTGAGCAATCTGAGGAGGAAATAAAAAAAAAAAAAAATCCCCTTCAATAGCAACTAAAAGAACCAAATACCTAGGGATAAATTTAACTAAAGATGTAAACAAATTGTATGCAGAAAACTACACAATTCTATTAAAGGAAATCAAAGAAGACCTAAATAAATCCCAGTTCATGGAAAGGAAAACTAAACATCTTTAAGATGCCTATCCTACCCAAACTGATTCACAGATTTAACACAATCCCAATAAAAATTTCCACAGCACTTTTTACTGAATTGGAAAAGCTAACTATGGGATTTATTAGGAAGATCAAGGGGCCCCAAAGAGCCATGGACATATTGAAGAAAAAAAAAGAAATCAAAGGAATCACATTACCTGTCTTTAAAACATACTACAACATTATTGAGGTCAAAACTGCATGGCATTGGCTCAAGGATAGAAATACTGACCAATAGATATGAACTGAGAGTTCTGATATAGATACTCACATATACAGTCAAATGATATTCAACAAAGCCACCAAGCCCTGTCAACTGGGAGAGAAGGCCCCATCAAGAAATAGTAATTGGAGAACTGGCAATCCATATCCAAATGATTGAGAAAGGAACATCATCTTACACCTTTTACAAAAATTAAGTCAAGATGAATCAAATATCTAAATACAAGAGCCAAGACCATAAAGACCTTGGAAGACAATGTAGGGAAGCATCTACAATATCTTGTATTAGAAAATGGTTTCATGAACTTTACACCCAAAGCATGAGCAACAAAAGAAAATACAGATAAATGGGACATCTTCAAAATTAAAATGTTTTGCATCACAAGGAGTTTGTTTAGAAAGTGAAAAGGCAGCATACTCAATGGGAGAAAATATTTGGTAACCATATATTTGATAGGGGCCTAATATCCAGCATATATAAAGAAATTCTACATATCAAAAATAAAAAAGACAAACAACCCATTTAAAAAGTAGGCACGTGATTTGAACAGACACTTCTCCAAAGAAGAAATACAAAGGGCTAACATGCACATGAAAAGATGCTCAGCATCACTAGTCATTAGGGAAATGCAAATAAAAGCTACAATGAGATATCATCTTACAACTATTTGACTGGCAACTATGAAAAACAAACAAACAGTGGACTACAAGTGTTGAAGAGGATGTGGAGGAATGGGAACCCTTATCCACAGCTGGTGGGAATGCAGAATGGTGCAACCATTTTGGAGGAGAGTCTGGCAGTTCCTCAAGAATCTAACTATAGAACTGCTATGATCCAGCAATCCCACTACTGGATATGTACCCAGAAGAATTGAAAGCAGGGTCACGAATAGATAAATGCACACCAAGTTCATAGTGGCATTATTTACTATTGCCAAAAGCTGCAAACAACAAAAATGTCCATCAACAGATGGATAAGCAAACTGTGGTATATACAAACAATGCAATATTACTCAGCTGTAAAAAGGAATGCAGTATTAACACATGGGGTAACATGAATGAACCTTGAAGACCTAATGTTGAGTGAAGCAAGCCAAGCACTGAGGACAAATATTACATAACATCACTGACAGAATTAAGTAAATTGTGTAGACTAACAGAGCTGGAGTCTGGATGATAGGTTTACAGGAGACAGAAGGAGAGTAGAGGGTTATGAACCAATGTCCATAAGAGTAAAGTCTATGATAAGGTGGCAGGGTGAAGTCATGCAGTGAATTGGCATGACAGTGGGTAGTGATGCTATTGGGTTGGGCAGTGCTAGCCTGTGAGGAGGGTGTGTGTGTGGGGGGGGGGGTTGCACTGTCCATGGAACTGGAAGGAGGGTAGAGGGGGGAGGGAGTGGATGAACTCTGGGGATTTGCAGTTATGTGGTTGAAACTACAACTTTGGGAATTTTTTTTTTTTTTTTTTGGCTAATTCAGCAAGGGTGGATTGGATGTAGGGGACATGAGTGAGAGGGAATACCTGGGGAAGGTTTCCAGGAAGTATGTGAGTGTTCATCCTGTCATACTGGAGATCCACACGATAAATGGGAAGGTACTGGGCTCCCATTCTGGGGAGTTCTGCTATTTTCTCAAAAAGAGAGCCAGGCATATCTCATAAGCATAGGCAATGCCTAATAGGAGACATCAGGCAAATATGTCAAGCCCTCAATATTGTTGTATGAAATTATGAAACTTGTTCTTCAAGGAGTGAAGCTTGGTGGTTGCTGTGGGTTCTGAAGGGAGAGGGAAGGAGGAATAGAACAGATGAAACATGGGCCATTTTGTGGGCATTGGAATTGTTCTACATGATCTTGCAATGATTGATACAGGCCATGTTAAATTTCATCAAAATTTATAAAAGTGTATGCTCCAAAATATAAACCATACTGTAAATCATTGACCATGATTAGTAACATTGTTTCAATATTTGTACATCAATTGTAACAAATGTACCATCCGCATGTAAAATGCTATTAATAGGGGAAAGGGGAAGAGGAGGAAGATGTTGAATATTGGGAATCCCCTATGTTCTATACATGACTTTTCTGTAACCTAAATCTTCTTTGAAGATAAAATGAAAAAAAAAATACACTGGGGGAATATATGGAAGAAAATGTCACTGTACACACACAACAACAGATCTTACAGTAATGAAAGACATAGTGCTAAATTTATTTTGTTTTATTTTCTTATTATTTCACATTTTTTAAATTTTTTTTTACTTTATTTTCGTTTTGAAAACTATTATTTTTATTTCATTTTCTTATTAAATTTGTCCAGTTATTTTGCTGGCTTCATTTTTGAAGACGTTTTGGATCACAGAAGGTTTACAACTGTGGCAGGGGAGGGTCTTTGGTGTGGGGTGTCAACGATGGGTGATGCATGAGAGGAGGTTCACCTGGGACATACCTATAATGCAAATGAATGAGTTTAAGTGTCCATGAGGCATTGTCACAGTGTGTGGAGAAACACACAATAACCAAAAGGACATCCATTTCCCATCCTGGGGAGTTTGGCCATTCTCTATTGGAACAGCAAGAATCCATCAAGTACAGGGGCAGTGACTAGTGAAGGAGGATGAACCATTTATGGATCCTTGATATTAATGACTGTATTTATGATTTTTTTTGTTTGAAAAATTTTGAAATTTAGCCTAACATTATAGGTTGCTTAAGAGTTACCACCTTAGAGTCTCCTTGTTGCTCAAATGTGGTCTCTCTCTAAGGCAAACTCAGCATATAAATGGATTACACTCCCTCTTCCCCTGCCCTGTCATGAGACATAATTCTTGGGGATGAGCTTCCCTGGCACTGAAGGATTATACCAGGTATCAACAGGCAATACAACTGGAAAAAGACCTTGACCAAAAGAGGGAAAGGGTAAAGGCAAATGATTTTATATGGTGAAGAGACTTCAAAGCGTGTCAGAAGTTCATCCCAAAGGTAACCCTTACACAGATCTTGGCAGGATCCCATTGGCTGCCACTGTAAATATTGCCTCAAATAGTGGTGTTTCTGAGGGCTATGGAGATATCCAGATACTGTAGGCAGGAATGATAGTTCAGGAGTTTGGCACCTTGTCAGTGGGCCCTTCTTTGCAATTTATGCTTCCCAGTGTGAGAGAGTTGGTCTCAGTCATGGTTTCTCTCCATATGGCTCTTCTGCTCCTTCTATTTGAACCTATAATTAGTACTATGGTTGATAGGTTTATGTCCAAGAAATTTAAATCTTTGGGCTTTCCATATTCCAATTGGGCCCTGAATCACAACAGAGTTGCAATCTACTCTCCTGTTCATTGGACTCACCCAAGACAACTAACAAGGAAATGATGATGAACAAAGACCGTCCCAAGGAACAGAGAGAGTCTACAACTGCAAGCAAGGTAGTCTTATCCATCTGACCCATGGAATCTAAGCCCCCTCTCAATTAGAGGCAGAGTGGACATCACCATCCCAGAATTCTCAGGATTGAGGAGTGAGTGATGGACTAGAGTAGACTTACTGTTTTTCTACTATAGATTTATTGTTTTTCTAGCAATGGAAGAACTTTCACCATGGATGTGGAGACGGTGGCCTCTGGAGACTTTGAGGGGAGGGAGAGGGAAAAATAAGTAAAATATGGGAGAATTTTCAGGACATTGTAATTGTCCTGAATGATATTGCAATGACAGATACAGGCTATTATATATATCTTGTCATAACTTACAAAATTGTGTGGGAGAGAGTTTAAACTATAATGTAAACTATAATCCACACTTAGTGGCAATGCTTCAATATGTGCTCATCAATTCTAACAAATGTACTCCACCAATGAAAGATGTTGTTAATGTAGGAAATTGTGGGAGGTATAGGGAGTGGAGACTATGGGGAACCCCTGCCTTTCTTATGTAACATTTATGTAATCTAAGTATTTTTTTTAATTTAAAAAGAAAAAAATAAAATTGGCCTAGAAGTTCTAGATAGAGCAATTAAGCAAGAAAAATAAATAAAAGTCATGGAAATAAAAAAGAAAGAAGTCTTTTATTATTCAAAGATGGTATTTTCTATATGTAGAAAATTTTGAAAAATCTACATCAATGCTGCTAGAGCTAATAAATGAGTTCAGGAAAGTGGCAGGGTATGAGATTAATATGCAAAAACCAATAGCATGTCTGTACACTACTAATGAGCAACTGAGGAGGAAGTCAGGGGAAAAGTTCCACTTATAAGAGCAACTAAAAGAATCAAATATTTAGGAAAAAAACTTAGGCAAATACATAAAAGGCCTGTATTCAGAAAACTACAAAATATTGCTAAAGAAACCAAAGAAGATCTAAATGGAAAGACATTCTGTGTTCATGGATTGGAAGCCTAAATATCATTAAGATGGCAATTCTTCTCAAATTGATTTGCAGATTCAATGCAATCCCAATAAAAATTCCAAATCTTCTTTTGCAGAAATGGAAAAGCCAATTATCTAACTTATTTAGAAGGTTAATCAGTCACAAATAGCCAAAACTCTCTTTAAAAAGAATGCAGTCGTAGGACTCTCACTTCCCAACTTAGAAGCATATTACTTAGCCACAATGGTAAAACAGCATGGTACTGACAGAAAGATACACATATTAACCAATGGAACTGAACTGAGAGTTCAGGAATTGAGCCTCACATCTACATTCAATGATTTTTGACAAGGCTGTCAAACTCGCAGCTGGTTCAGAATTGTTTATTCAACTAATGATGTTGGGAGAACTGGAAAGTTTGTAGAGATATAGTAACACATTCACTGATAGTGGGAAGTAGAATGGTCAGCCTCTGTGGAAGACAGTTTGGTGGTTCCTTAGGAAGCTAAATATAGAACTGTCATGTGATCCAGCAGTCTTGCTATTAGGAGTATATTCAGGAGAACTGAAAGCAAGGATGTGAACTGATATTTGCACACCAAAGTTATAGCATGATTATTCCTAAAAGACGGAAATAACCTATGTGTCCATCAACCAATGAATGGGTACACAAACTGTGGTGTATACAAATGATGAAATATTATGCAGCTGTAAGAAGAAATGAAGTAGTAAAGCATAAGAAAACATGGATGAACCTGGAGGACATTACGTTGAGTGAAGCAAGCCAGACACAAAAGTATAATTATGGAACCGGCACAAGTGTCCTTCAACCAATAATTGGATAAACAAAATGTGGCATATACATACAGTAGAATGCTGTTCAGCTGTAAGAAGAAATGAAGTAGGGATGCATATTTCAACATGGATAAACCTTGAGGATTTTACGTTGAGTTAAATATGCCAGACACACAAAAGAACAAATATTATATGGTCTCACTAAAATAAACTAAATACCATAAGTAAACTCATGGAGTGAAAATCCAGAGTATAGATTACTAGGAGTTAGAATGTGGGTTGAGAAGGGGAAGATGATGCTTAATGTATATAAAATTTTTAATAAGTTTGGTTGTAAAACTATGGAACTGGATAGAGTTGATAGTAACACATTAGAGTGAGCATAACTAACACCAGTGATTTATAAATGTGATTTTTACTGAAAGGGGTAGTCTAGGGATGTAAATGTCAATGGAAAGAAATCTAGAAGATAAACTAGGAACTGTATAACATAGTGCACTTGCTGGGGGATGATGATTGTAATGAATAGTACAAAAACTAAAATGTTCTTTTAGGAACTAAAACAAATGTACCTCACTATTACAAGGTGTTAAGTATATGGTGAACTTGGAAAAATACAATTAACATAACTTACGGACTACAGTTATCAGTAATATTGTGATATTCTTGCATCGGTTGCAAAGTATCATTCAATGCTAAGGGTCAACAATAGTGGCATACAAAGAGAAATGGAATTTTTCCTTTTGGGGTAATGAAAACAGTCTAAAATTTACTGAGGAGATAGTACAACATTGTAATGAAACTAGGTGTACACTTCGTATGGACTGTACAAGTCATAGGACTGTATAATACAGTGAACTCTGTGGTGAATGACAAACTGCAGTTAACAGTTCAAATATGAAAATGTTCTCTAATTAACTTTAACAAATGTACAATACTAATGCATGGTGTTAATAATAGAGTGGTTTGTGATAAAATACACCAAATATAAGCTGTGTTTGCAAAATATTAGCAGTAATATTTTGATGATGTTATTTCATCATTTGTAACAAATGTTCTACAACAATGCAAGGTATTGGTGGTAGGGTGATGTATGGGAATCCTGTATGTTATGCAAGATTGTTTTATAAGCTCACAACTTCTCAAAAAAAACCCAAAATGTATATGAATTAATATAGAAATTAAATCACATTTACAGTATTTTGTTAGCATTCCATGAGTAAGTTCTCTAAGATTGGTCTGACTCAATATGACTATTATAAAGTTCAGTTTTACCCTCTAGCTGTAAATGAGATTTACAGCAAATCTTGTATGTCAGTGACAGCCACCACTCACTTCACCCTTCTATTCTCTCTTTCTTGCTCTGCTCCAGTTTCTGTATCAGTGTTGTCTGGTCAGGGAGCAGCCTGAGGGGACACATGGCTGCCAGGGCTGAAGGGGGTCCTTATGATGGTAACATTGTCTAAACCAAGGGAACTATCTCCCAGAACACCTTTCCAAATCTTGGAGAGGCTTGATGATGCTATGCTTTATTTGGAAATGGGAAGGATTATCTCCAAAATTATGTGGGTCCCAATGCCCCTGATCCCTTCAGTAGCATATTTGTCTCATAGTTATCCCAAACAATCCCAAGTGATGGTATCTCCAGATATTGAGGCTGATCATCTCTCCATTAGTGCTTAATATCAATCTGAATGGAGGATTAGGATTTAAAGAATACAGCATTCAAACTTTGTTTGTATAATTTCATTTTCTCCCAACTTGATAACCTATCACAAGACTTCTCCAGTTAAAAATAAAAAATTCTAATTCTTATTACTTAATGCGCATGGCTGCCTGGTGAAACCACTGCCCATCAGTTCTGCTATTTTCATATTGTTTATCTCTGTGTATTATATTTTTCAATAAATTCTTAAGGGTATGTGTAGCTACAAATATTAGATGATTTAATTGTGCAGTGGAAAAAAGCTAGGGAGAGAATACACCTCCTGGAATTCACAGTTCTAATGTTCCATTTTTCAAGTGTCATTTTCCAGTCCTTTCTTTTTTTTTTTCCTGTCCTTTCTTAATTTCACAATTGTGGTATTTCCTCTCCAAAAGCCTGTCACATTTTTAGGAATGCAAGAATTTCTCTAGCTTTAGGTAGTCTAAATGAAACAAGTTTTCAAAACTTTACTCTCTTCCCCATTTTCTATTAATATTAACAAAAAATCTATTATCTCTCTTTACTGGTTGGAGTTAGTCAAAATGTTTTAAATTTAATAAATGTGAGTCTCATGAATATCCAGTCACCTGAAGAATGATAACAAAGATGAGTGGAATACAGTTATGGTAGGAAAGTGGAGATATGATAGATAATTATCCTACCTTTATGTTCTTTATTTTAATAAAAATATTAAATTATTATAGGTTTCTCTATCCTTTCAAAATGTAGGTAGGAATGAGAATGGAAAATTGTTTGTCTGAAAAATAAGACTTTCTGATGCATCTGTAATTCATTATACCCAAAAGAACGACATACAATTGCAGATACTTAAAATGTTTTAGCAGCTGCACTAAAGTGTTTCACAGCCAGTAGAATAAATGTGGGAAGCCATTAAATGAGTTTGTCTGCTTCTTGGAATTCAAAGTCCAGTTATTGCTTCATGATGGAGAACTGAGGAATTAATGCCAATGGTGTTTCTTTCAACAATTTTCCATCAAAGGTGATGTGAAACAGATCTGTGCTCTACATTTCCCTGTGTAGTTCTGCCAAAGTAAGGCAGCTGTGCCATAGATATCAATTCAGTTTTTCAGATATTGGTACTATAAGCTGGCCACAGAGCAAAGTGGAAAGACCATGCATGGTGTTTGGATTCTGAACAACTAGGTGTGTTGATATAGAGCAGTTCACTAAACATATCTCAGACTCAGTAAGTTTGAACATTAAGTTGGAGCAAGTAAATGGAAAAACTGGAATATAATTGGATGATCACATAGTATGAAGACAAAAGGACCAGATTCAGAATTAGATTAACTTAGATTGGTACCCAACCTCCAGCTCTCTTCAATCTCTATCACCAATTCCATTACTTAATTTGGTAATATTGGCAAAGTACAAAAGCTTTTTGAGCAATATTTTTCTTGTCTTTAATGTAAGAACAATAAAATCAACTTTATTTTGCTATAAAAATGAAATGATGAAACAGGTAAAAACACTTAGAAAAGTGACAGTCATATAGCATAGTTTCTGAGTGCATTAATTTCTGACCTTAAATCTAGAAATATTCATCATACTGTGTATTAGTCTCCTCTCTGATGTAACAAATTATCACAAACTTAGATGTGTGAAAGAACAAAAATGGATTCTCTTCCAGTTCTGGAAGTCAGAAATTAAAAATGGGTCTCATTGGGTAAAAAATTAAAATGTCAGCAGGACTGCATTCCTTCTGGAGACAGAAGGGAGAATGTTTCCTTGCCTTTTCCAGCTTTGAAAATCCACCTGTATTCTTTACCTTGTGATCCATTCCTCTATCCTCAAAGACATCTACATCAAATCAAGTCCTTCCCACACTCCCATCTATCTTGTTCTTCCTTTTCTGCCTCCTTCTTCCACTTACAAGGATCTTTGTGAATACATAAGTCCTACTCAGATAATCCAGCCTAATATCCCTATCTCAAGATGAACAGATTAGCAACCTTAGGTCTACTGTAACCATAATTCTCCTTTGTCTTGTAACCTAGCACATTTATATGTTCTGGGAATTAATAAATGAGCATGTCTGAGGGAGTGTTATATGGCCTACCACATGCTGGAAAGGACAGGAAGGCTTCATGTGGAAGATGACTTCTGAGGTGGTCTGTGTAAGAATATTTCACCAGGTGGAAGAGGAAGGAACAGGTGGAACAAGTAAAATAAATAGTATGATGAAGGTATTACTGTATAAAGGGTACCATGGCATGCTCTCAAACTGGTTGAGGTCTAATACGATTATATCAGAGTGCTTAATACCCTGATCCATTGAAAAGCAACTTGCTGACAGATTGTGAACGGACTTTTAGGACACAGTAAAAGTTACTCATGTAGGGAAATAACATAAAAGTGTGAGGTACAAGAAAAAAAATCGAATCTTGGGGATGACGTTAGGAATGAATGGGAGTTGGAAGAACATGAATAAATTTACACATTGTCCATTAAAATAGACCAAAGAAGAGTTGAGTTAATACAGAGAAATTTGGAATGTATATATAATGTAGAGATTGAATGGATAGAGGCTCTGAATTTTAATGGAAGTAGAGAAATGATGAGAGGAAGAAATCCAAGACACAAATGATATTTTCCATTTGCCCAGCCAGGAAAAAAACAGTGTGACATAACTCAAAATAGAGGAAGAGGAAACACTTTTGGAAAGCAGGAGTAAGGAAAGTTTTTAATAATAGCATGTGGGATTTGAAAAAATCGAAACCTAGGTGAATATGATCATGCTAATATAATCATTTGATTAAGGGTTGTATTCTTGTTGTATAATTTGACCCGAATTATATCTGTCCTTCACTATGCTACCAGAAGCATCTATGTGAAACACATATCTGATCAACCATTTTTCTGTTTAATAGTTTTCCATGACTTACAAAATCAAGTGTTTAATCTGCTATAAAATTCCTTTCTTAATGAACTGTCAACATCATGGGTCCCTCCGATAAGATAAAAAAGTTGATTCTTGTCAGGAAAGAAATGGGAATGGTTTGAAGCATGAGCTTTAGGTTCTTCATTCTTATTTCAACTCTTCTTTGTGATTCTGGAATCAATAATAAAAGCAAAACACTATTTGTTAACTAATAAATCATATCACTGTAGTACTTAGAACAAACATTTTTATGTGACTAACTTTTCAAGTCCTCTTACTTTTCAGAACAAGCATGAATGAATGAATGATCTAAAACAAATCACCATATATATTTTCACAGTGTGAAAGTATGTGATGGGAGGATAAAGATATGTTTCTACTCAGTTCATGAATAGATGTAAGCTTTATTTTAAGCTAAACAGCAGCAACCCTGAAAAAAGTAATTTTTATCTTGTTAATGACCCTATGCATGCACTTGTCTGAGTATAGAGTATAAAGGGTACCATGCTCTCAAACTGGTTGAGGTCTGATATGATTATATCAGAGTGCTTAATATCCTGATCCATGGTATTTGTTGTTGTTTTTTTTTTTTAAGAAAATAGTTGGAGTTTAATGAGTCTGAAAATAATATATGTAAAAAGTACTTTCTTCCTTTTTTAAATAAAACATTGCTCATGGCCTGAAGGCATTATACTACCTTTCCCACTTACAATAAAAGAGAGAGAAAGAAGTTGAAGAGTGTCACCTTGATAAGATATCATCACCAGACAGGGCAAAAGTATGACAACATCTGATATGTAATCTCATCCTTCTTGACAGTTATATGCAATTTGAAATGGAGCTACATAGATATATCGAATTGGTTTGATCAAAGATTGTAAAAATATTCCTTATAAGCTATTTAAACCTTTTTTACTCTGTGGTTACTTTAGAAGATTAGTTTTGTTTTAGACTTAATAAATGTATTTGGAAGACAAAATACTACAGATCCAAAATACAGAAACAAAATAGATTGTTTTCATCTAACTCATGTTAATGTAAGTGTTTAGATAAAAGCTAATTAACTATTTTCTATGCATTTTAAAATGCATAAATGCATTATTAATTGATAAATTATTTCTTCAGAGCCTTTTTCCTGGCTTGTGCCTTGATTTGTGTTTAGCATGTTGCTTTAATTGATCATTTAATATTTAATAACAAAACTCAGTAATGAAGGGTTATAATAAAATCACAATCCGTGGTTATCAGAAGAATATTTTTGCATCTTATGCTTGAATTGCCTTAAAATATTGTATCTATAATACACTTGTAAAGCGTAATTATACAAAGCACATTATCTCAAAAATAACTGGGAAAACAGAAATAAAATATCTTACCTTTGTTATATCTTTCCAATGACTACCACCCTTAAAAATGAAATAATACTAAATTTATGAAACCCCAACATGTAATAGATTGTACACATATAGATAGCCTACTAGGTTTTTTTTGTTTTTTTTTTCATCACTTTAATTCATCTTGAATCTTGAAAATCAGTGGTATCTTTGAAAAAATATGAAGTATGGGTGAATAATATCTACAGATTTAAGGGGAAAAAGTACAGAATAGAACTATATTGTGACATACCTACTTTTGATCAAACATTCAATTATTACGAGGCAGGAGAAGACAGTGAAATAAATTTTGTAATGTAAATTAGAATATATACGGAAATATAACATTTTTCAAATAATAATATAAGGATAAATTCTAAATATTTGCATTTGTAAAAACAGTATTTCTCTGACAAATTTATTGCTCTGTAATATGTTCCTTGTTTTCTTTGGGAACCTTTTCCATTCTTTTAGTACACCTTATACTGCTCCTGTTTTGGAACTCTGCTTCTATAACCCACACCAGCTTATAGATTTTAGACTTCAGATATTAAAGTAACTAATTTTTCCACTTAAAAGGTCACAATTTCTCGAGATTTTTTTTAAAAATTAAGGTTTATCAATTCTGTTGTGTAAAACTAAAATATTCAATACCTAGGGAAATAAACAAATTGAAATTACAACTTACCAATTACATTAGAAATATATGTTATATAATATTGAAAACAGAATGAAAAGTTACTGATTATGAATTTAGGATATTTTTATTAATGGATCAGTATAATATCATATATTAGTCTAACAGAAACAGGAAAACACAATATGCTGTCCTCAATCACATTTCCTCTAGAGATTCTTAATGGATATCCATTTATGTGGAAAGGGTTGAATCAAGACAGTGCAACATTACCATCAGCTGCAGTTCTACCCAAGACCCCTAAAATAGTATAGTATATAAGAATACTATAGAATGCTATAAAAGATTATGAAGATAGGTTGAAATATGGGATTTCCTTTTCCTTCTAAGTGTAAGAAAAGAAAAATGAAACAAATACATAAAGCAAACAACAAACAAATGAATCAACAAAGCTCTCTTTAATTACTCCTGATAGTTAATCAGAAAAAGGGCTGTAGTTTAAGAATCTGAGTCTTAAGGGGCTGCTTTCTCAAAGTGTCTCTTCATAGAACTTAGAGAGAGTATTTTTAGAAGTTTGTGTCTGGAAAAGGGCTCCTTCTCACTATCTAAATAAAGGTCCTGAATGGACTCAATATATAGAGAAGGGATATAATAACGGAAAATAAAAATCAAAACATTGTTCTGAGATCTGATATGTACATTTCACAGAAAAGGATGAATATAGGAAAATATCTTTTGCCTTATCTTAAGGGATGTAAATTGTACCACCTTGGAGACTTAAGATTTTTCAATGGGATATAACATGTAATTTGTTCCAACAAAATATTGACGAATGATGGAGGATATTCATGGATATTCATAGTTCAGTGTATGCAGGAGAATGAGAAAGGAAGCCTATTTTAGACAAAACAGTAAGATTTGGAATTTTAACTTCCCTACATTCCCTCCCCTCCCCATACACATTCTTTGTCCAACAGTGATTCAGTGATTGTCATACTGTCACACTCCCAAGTAGGGAATGTGCACAAAGCATACAGGATTGAGAAATGTAGACCAAAATGGATCCTCAGGAAGGTGAATTTCTTTGGGTAAAGGATGTGTCTTCACAATCCATGGGTAGTCATTTCTAAGGAAAAGGTTAGAGGTAGGTCTGACCTCGCCGTTAAAGTAGTTATCCAAGGTAGGGGAACTAGTAGTGGATTAGGTGCAACAATTAGGTACAACTTTTCACACTCCATCTTAAGAGGCTAATTTGTAAGATGCTTTTTCCCATGGATTCTAGAAAACATCACAGTTTAAATACATTTTTTGAGAGTAGTGTTCCTCCCAGAGATTTAATATTGTTTTATTTTTTTCTTCAAAGATCACCAGACCAGAAAATCATATGGATACACTGATAACTCAACAGCTACCCCCTCATCTTCACCCCTTGCATACATTGGGCACCTTAGGTAACAAATCACTGTTTAATTACTCCCACAAAAACACAGGCTTCTTTTGGCCAGCCTCCCAAGAACAGTAAAAAAATGGAAGGGTTTCTAGGAAAAGGGATCAATAGATATATATTTTGTGTGGCTCACTAAAGAAGTAGGGGATTGTGTTTCTGGTGCCTAAGAAACAAATTACTGCAATGAGTGAGGACTCAGCTATTCTTTTTGTACCCTTTAGAGGTAGTACATATAGTAAGCAAGAAAACAATGGACTGAGATTCAATTTTGAAGCCACAGGAAGGGTAGCACAAAAGGTAGTTTAACCCTGCGGTATCAGGATTGAAATCACCAAGGAATCATAGCAAAAGGTACAGGAGTAAGACCCATCAAAAATCACTGGTTGACTGACTCAAATACAGCTTCATGTCCATTTGGGTGTAACAGTTGGTTGAATTATTCCTTTTTACTCTCCTTTTTGATTCCATGAACACTTAAAATTCTTAGAAAGTTAGGTGAAGGAGAGGATGCACTCCAAGATGAACAACTTTTACTTATAAGGCAGATGGTGTCTTAGATGATTAATTGGATAAGTAAATAGTAAATACTTAATATTATACCAATTGAAATGTTTCATGAGCCAAGATAGGCAAGCATTAATCAGAATCTCATACTCTTTAAGAATATATTAGAAAAACTAATTCATATTAGTCATTTAAAGCTGAATTTCAGAATTGAAATATTTTTGAATATTTTTAGCAATATTTTTAGCAAATATTTTTAGCAAATATGACAATGTAACCACTGAAAGAAGGTGAGCCTCCTCTGTTTAAGGATACATTCTAAGTGTTGTAAACATAGTCTCCATTTACCTACCATTGGTCAAAACATTATCAACGGCCATTTGCTGTAAGGAAGATGAAAAATGCAGATGCAGTTTTGGGCTGCCATATGCTCAGGTCTTATACACATCTATAACAATAAATGAGAGGCCTACAACTTGGACA
Source organism: Dasypus novemcinctus (assembly GCF_030445035.2). Taxonomy (NCBI): domain Eukaryota; kingdom Metazoa; phylum Chordata; class Mammalia; order Cingulata; family Dasypodidae; genus Dasypus; species Dasypus novemcinctus. Next base: position 29,824,146 of record NC_080687.1, read on the forward strand.
TAACCAGCAATCTGTCAAAGACTATAAACTATGTAGATACACCACTCAGATAAAACCTTAAATACGGCTTGCAAAAGTATCATTCATTAACAGTGATGGTTTCCAGGTATAACCTGACTTACTGGGGCCCTTACCTATAAAGGCTGTTGTTTGTGATATTTTATTAGGCAGCAACAATGTTAAACATAAACCGTGTTCAACTTCACACAAAATGCATTTTTAAAAGTTTTGTGCTGTGAGAGGAATTGAGCATATTGTGAAAGGCAACCGATTGAACATATTGCAAAGGGAAAAAATTCCCATCAGCAGGAGGTTTTGCAAATGGAAGTTTCATTTACACACTCTTAAGAAGACTGTAATGGACAGCTTTCAAAGTGAAAATAGATACTGTTAAGAATGAGATTACAATGGGCAAATCATAAATTGCAAAGGCAGAGAAGAGAGACAAGCCTCCTTTATTTTTCATATTAAAGCATTAGAGACAGAGTTATCTCATTGATAAATCTCTAGGGAGTAATTTGATCAACACTCATCTGTGACCTTTTCTATCTGCGATAGATGGTGTGTTTGTTCTGTGATTCCTTACAGTCATTTAGTGATGAAGTCACGCAACTTTATCCATAAAATGATGAGACCTATTTAAGATTGTTTCCTCAACATCAAATATAATGCATATTTCATTATTAATCCATTCTTATCCATTAAAATGCCATTTTAAATGATGTATCAGCAAATGTATTCAGGATAATTTTATTCTAGTAGGAGGTGATTTATTGTGCTACATAGAGTTGGTTTAAATAGCTACCACTAAAAAAATGAGACCATGAGGAATGCATCTAAATTTCTACACAGTATCATTAGATAGGAAAAGCACATTATTCAATTAGAAACTTAAATATCATTTTAATAACAGTAAAAAAACTTGATTTTTAAAATGTGTCTAGGAAATCTTGAAATTTTGAAAACAAGATTTAATATAGGAAAATCTATGAAAACATTTTTCTATGTATTTTTAGAAATTTTGTTTTCCAAAGATTTGAATATTTTTCATTTTACATCTGGTAAAATTATTAGGGCAACCAAAATAGGAAAAAAATACTTTTAAAAGAGATTTTCAGTTTATTCCATATATACTAGGACCTAAATCACCTAAATCATGCAATTAAATCAACAATGTTTGACAATTGGTTATCAGTCAACCCAGTGGGAACTGGTTAGGTCTTTTGTTTGGTAAACAAATAACAGATTGATCATTTTTATTCTATAATTCATCAGTTATTGTAGTAATATATAGGTGTAAAATCTGAATTACAATATTAAATATTTGGGCAAATTTTGATTGTTTTTCAGTGAAATTTTCTTGAATATTCTTTCTGGTAAATTTAAATTTCTAAATCAATGTATATGTTTAAAATGAAGTTATATTTGTTTGACACTTAAACTTGTAGGCTGAAGTTCATAGACATTACTCCATAAAAGTTAATTATGTTGGAAATATAAAGAAATTTAGAAGCAGTAAATAAATCAATGGTGAACGCCGCTGTATATATGGTATGGATGAATCTATAGTGCAAAAAATTCTGAAAAGCAAAATATAACTTATTCATAAGGTAACTTATGAATAGTGTTGAAATTAGTAATAATAAGCAAGAGGACAGGAACTGTATTTGACAAATGGGAAAAAACTTTTGAGTCTGTGCTAGAAAAGCAGCATTAATCCTATGATCATCAATGTCTTATAAATTTAGGAAAAGGCTCATAAGTTACTGAAAATGCACATACCATGCATGATAAAAAAGCTGAAAGATTCTTTTTCAAAAACAGTAGATAGTTTTACTTTACTTATGAGCCATTAAGATTTGGAAAGAACAATATGAATGGTAATATATTACTAAATTGCAAAGTTTATTTGGGAATGATTTTCACTGTAGACCAAAGTAGTCAAAATTCTGTATTGAAGAAAAATGACTGATATAACCAGAAAGAGAATGTGCTTGGCTTAAAAGTTTTGAAGGACTAAATACATGCCTACTTAAAAAACATGCACATGAGGATCTCATGCCTGAGCTACTAATAGTTATGTGTGATTCAGGAACAAATGAAGTAAACTGCCTTTTGGAATTTAACTTGTTTCTAAATTGAAGGAATGCCTGTGTATAGGACAACATTTCACTTATGTATGTACTATTTTGGTGGTTTGAAGTTGTATGTACCCCCCAAAAGAAACACGTTCATAAAGTTAATCCATTCCTGTGTGTGGGTAAACCCATTGTAAGCTGAATTGTTAAGGCATGACCCACCTTCATTCATTCTTTAGCCTATTACTGGAGTCCTTTATAATCGAGATGAATACAAAGAGAGAGAGAGAAAAGTCATGGAAGCAGGAAAACGAAAGCAATGGAACCTGAAAGAGAAGAGACCAGCAGGTGCTTCCATGTCTCTTGCCATGTGACAAAGAACCCAAGGATCACCCACAGGCAGGCTTCAGGAAGAAAACATGACCTTGATGATGGTTTGATTTGGACATTTTTCTCAGAATCAAAACTGTGGAAGTGGGCAACTTCAAAACTGTGGAAGCTAGGAAATGGAAACTAACATTTCCATTCTTAAAAGTCAACTCTGTTTATGGTAGCTGCACTCAGCAGCCTAGGAAACTAAAACAATGATATACATTCCAAATTTCATTAAGATTGTCTGTATGGACAAAATTACATCCTTAGAGTGAGAAGGCAGTATTCCTTAGTTTCTTTTTCAAATATAGTTACTGATCCTGAACCAAAAGAATGGATGTTGAGATCAATAACTACAAAAGAAACTATATTTTGAATTAGAATCATCAGTTCATAACAGTAAACTTTCATAGTCCTTATTGATTCAGGAAAAATATTCTTTAATGTATATTTAAATAACTCTTTGCATATAGGCAGTTTTATTGAAAAATAATTGCTTTTTTCCATTTTTATAGTTGTTGTGGGTTTACAGAACAATTATGAATAAAATACAGGATTGCCATATACAACCCTATTATTGCCACCATGCACTGATGTGGAATATTTGTTACAGTTGATGATAGCATATTTTTATAATTGTGCTATTAACAATAGCCCATGGTTTAACTTAAGGTTCACTGTTTGTGTGTTTAGTTCCATGGATTGTTTATAAATTTTTATTCAGTTATCATATATATAATCCAACATTTCCCATTTTAATCACATTCAGATGTAATATCACTTCTTTCTCTGCCCCCACCAACTACTAGTTGTCCTTTTAAAGTGATTGAGCATATATTAAATGAAAGTAGTAGTTTGCTGCCTTAGAAAAATAATAAATTTTTTTAAAAATTATGGTTGAGTATGCTAGGTCAAACTAGGAAAATATAACAAAATTCTGAATAATTGTTCATATAGTATATTAATATTTCAACAAAATTACAAATAATTGTACATTAAAATTTCAAATATAAACTACTCTATTTGTAAAGCACAAAAATTAATTTTAACTTTTAATTAATTTATAATATTCAATAATTAACTTGAAAAATTCTAAGTTGTTTAATCCAATTAATTGCAGAAATAAAAATTCCATAATAGAATGATTAAAATGGTTTAGATAGAGGTAGAATATGTTTGGTTAATCTCAGTTTTCAATAACAGTGCCAAGAAAGACTGCAAAATTATGAGACAGCTGGTTCACACAATTTATCCCATGTTGTCACATAATTAATGGGATGAATATATAAAAGGAAATTGTATCACAGTGGCACCATATCATAGGAGAAGATACATACTTTCTTAGTTCTTAGAAAACGGTATTATTTAATTTAGGTCTATATACTAAAAGTGTATATCTATATTAGAAGCAGTGTGCCAAAAAAGTTATGAATAAAACAATTGAAGCAAAGCTGATCTGGATTCAAATCTCCAGATCTTCTACTCTTTTCATTCAAGAAATATTAAGGACTTTCTACGTGCTAGGCTCTCTCCAAGGCACTGGGAAAGCAGGCATGATAAAAATAGAATAAGGAGGTAAGAGAAGAGTTGAGAAGTACTGCTGATGCTTGATGTATGTAGAAGGTTTAATTAACTTGAGTGTAAAAGTGTGGAAATAGAGTTGATGGTAACACATTCTAGTGAGTAGCAACTGATTTATAAATGGGATTGTGCCTGAAAAGGGTAGTCTAGGGATGTAAATGTCAACCAAAAGAAAGGTAGAGAATAATCTAGGGACTGAGTAACACAGTGAACCCAGAGATGGATGAGAATTGTGCTTGATGGTACAGATGCAACAGTGTCCTGTGAATTAGAGTGGATGTACATCACTATTGCAGGCTGAGAAGCATGGGAAAAATACAATTGGTGTGACTTGTGGACTGTAGTTAACAGCAATATGTAATATTCTTGCCTCAATGCCAAAGATGTATTCTGTTAATAATGGGAGGGGGTTGGAAAAAGTGTACCAAATGTCTGCGTGGACCATGGTTGGTGGTAATAGGAGTAATAATCTGTAACATATACTCCACCATGGTGTGGTGTGTTGGTGACGGGGTGTTGTATGGGAATTCTCCACATATGAATGATTGTTTTATAATTCACAACCTCTGTAATAAAAACATATCAAAAAATAGTAGGGTGAGTTGGGGGGAAAATACACCAAATGTAAGATATAGACTATAGTTAGTAGTAATAGTGTGACGATATTCTTGCATAGTTTGTAACAAATGTTTAACAATGCAAGGTGTTGGTGGAAAGGGGATGTATAAGACTACTATATGACGTTATGTATGTTTATTTTGTAAGTTCACAACTTTTACTATACACTCATTGTTTATGTATATTTCTGTATGAATGATATACTTCAATAAAAATATATTTTAAAAAATTAAAAAAATAGAATAAGGTCTCACAGTATTTACAGCCTAATGGGAAAAAGGAATAATAAGCAATGCAATACATAATTTTGTAATATATTCTCAGGTAATAAAAAGTAACATTAAGGGGAAGAAAGATGAGTGGATGTTGGCATATGATCTCTTTTCAGTAAGATGTACAGGTGTGATTAACGAACTTTCTATAAAAACAAAGTCTTAAATGAAATAAAGTCATTTGGATTCATTCAAGAGAATAGTGTTGTAGACAGAGGAAATTACACATATAAAGGTCCTGAGATCAATGAGTCCTTATTTTCCTACATAGTAAGGAAACAGGTACTGAAGCAAGGGGTAGAGGTGGGGCATGCGGGTACAGTAAGGAAGGAGCCACCTTTTAAATCCTTATAGAACAGAATAAGGATTGATATTTTATTTTCAGTGTAATATGAAGCCATTGGAGGATTAAAGTAGGGTGATAACTTTTTCTAATTTATTTTAAAAGGTCCCGTGGTTATTGCATAGAAAAAGCACATAAGCAATGAAAATAGCTGGGAGTCTCTTCCGAGCCAGGCAAGAGATGATGATGGTGGTTTAGATTAACATGGTATTTGTTGAAGTGGTGATAGGGGGTTGATTTGGGATATATTTTTCAGATTGATCTTATGTGATATGCTTATGGATTTGATTTTGATCATTATGTATGTGCATGCACACACATATACATAAATATATATATATAAGTGCTATATTAAGTGCTAACAGTTTATGTGGGCTGTTGCATATGTATTTATTTATTTTTAAAAACATGTATATATGAGTCAAGGCTGACCTACATCTTTTGTCTCAAGGAGCTGAATGATCTTTTGCTGATATTGGCGTGTTTACTTATCATCTGCATGATTTTTAACTTCCCTAAAGCTTGCTTACCTCATCCGTAAATAGAGAAAATTACACCCACTTCAGAGGGTTTGTATCAATTCAGATAATACATATGGCATATCAATTATGGAGTCTGGTATACAGTAAGCATCTAATGGGTGGTAGTTATAATAATTCTAAGTAATTTTTATGACTACTAATTATCTTTATTTGCCCATCAACATTTTTGTATTTTGTTGCGTTCTATTTTGTTGTTGTTGTTGCTCATTTGCTTGTTTTTGCCTGACTTTCTGGTAGATTCTCTGAATCTTTCTGTCATGACAAGAAGAAAGCTCATCCTTTGCTCACAGATTAAGACTGAATCTCTGCAAACACACAAAACTATATTATGGTCCTCTGGCAGCAGCTTTGAATGTCAAACTAGCAGAAAACAGATTTGAAAATCTCCTCATTTAAACACCACAGTCACATTGTACTTAGTTTTACTAATAACTTTTGCTATATGTTTTACATTTTAACAATGCTTTTAAATAATATAATGTGCATTTCATTATAATAACTGTAAATAATCTAATATGAAAACTAAATAATCAAGTTATGCCATGTTCTCTCAGTTGATATGCGGAGATAATGACTTGAAACCTCAATCTTCTCACTAAAAATGCTGTGATCTCTCCACAATCCATCAATCCTCCAGTAATAATTTAATTCCTCTTGACCTGGAGCAATAAAAAAAAAAAAGATCACAATAAGTCGGAAGCTATTTGGCTCCCCTAGATTTGAATTATTTTGAGATGTAATTCCTCCCCTGTGTAACCTGATTCATGCCTAAAGTAGACAATGAAGCAAGCAAAATCTTTTGTAATTTCCATCTTTTCTTTTTTTTAACCCAGGGCTTTGCTTTCTGTCATCTATAAAGATTCTCTTCTTCACAGATACTCAGGTTTATCCCATTCATTGCTTCTTCCTCAGCTTAGGAAACGGATGGTTATAGGAGACCATTCTTAGCTTCAAAAGACAAGTGGACTCATAAATCATTTGCATTGGAATCCACTTTAGATAATATACTTTATATTTTTTCCAATCATTCTTTCAATGAAGTTATTGAACATTTTATATGTGCCAAGCACCATATTGGTCATTCTAAATAAGTTTAGTATGACTGGATAAAGGCTGACAATACAGTTATAAGTGTTGAGCTAGGTGCTGGTGATGAGATGTTAAACAAGGTCCAGCCCTTTCCTCAAAGAGTACACAGTTTATAAAGATGATATTCTTCTGGCTAACACATGAAGGCTTCCTTGTGTATAAATTCTGGCCAATATTTGAGCTTCATGAGGAAGCTTCGACTCTATCATGAGTCCTTGGTATTCAGGCATATCATATCTTACATTTAATCTTGTCTAGATTCATATGGCAAGCCAGATGTCCTGGAAATCCCCAAAGGATGGAGAATGGGTTCTCACCATCTGGAATGGCCATTTTTAGGAACTCTGTCTCTTCTTACCTTACACCCATATCAGGAACACAACACAACAACACAACAGCTGGATGTTCAATTATTCAAGGTTAGTAAGTACTCTTTAATTATTACGATACACCATGTTTTAGCCCAATAAATACAAAATTTTGCTGTGCAGTTATAGTTATATCTGAACCTTATATGGAAACTATGCATTCAAAATTTATTTTTGTGTTTAGGACATTTAAACGCACATTTAAAAATAATTTAAAGAACTATATCTTTCAGATGTAAATTGGCACATAAATTAAATATCTTTAACTTGAATATCTTTTGCACTAAGTTTTTAGTAAAATAAAGGGACTATAAGGAGAATGTTTAGGGAAATCTATACGAATCTAACTTTAGCCCTTCAAGACAAACGTAACTAAAATGGCAACAATTTATGTGGGCTTTTGCATATGTATTTATTTATTTTTTTAAAAAGTAACTCTATCATGACAATTATGTTGATACCTAATACCACCAATCTGAGAGTAAAAAGCATCTTCATAAGTAAACCCACATGACAAAATATATCATATACAATTTATTTTTAAGTGTAACAAAGAAATGAATATTTGAAGAGTATATTTTTCAGGCATTAGCAATTACTTATTTAAGCAACATAATTCAGTAATTATTTCAATTATTTCAATCGCCAATGACTAAGAGATATCCTTTATGATTTAATATTTTTGGTATAACATGGCATACAAGTTCACAAAATAGTTCAATTGTGTGAGTGCATTGATATGCCAGTGAGCCATCTAATATAGTTTCACTAGGAAAAAAAATCTACCCTAGGCTAGTGACTAGAGATTTATTTTTTAATTGTGGCTATGTGGATTGATTTTTTCTTTTTTTAATTACTTATATTTATATTGAACAACACTTATAATGTATTCTTGCCTTTGCTTTTTTCTCCTAGTTGGCCCTTTCTTACTGATGGGCTAATCAGTTTACTTTCACATGACATGTTTATTCAACTTACATCATCAGTTCACGGTAACGACAATACTTTATATTATCAAAGTCAGCATAATAAAAAGGAAAAAGTATAGTCTAGAAATACTTGTGCATATCATGATATATTTATGTTCTAAACATTATTAATTAACAAATATTAAGTTTTAAATAAATTTTTAAAAATTTAAATAAGTAGTCAAAATAGAATAAGCCTATGTTTTGCTATAATCTTAAATTATATCTTAGCAGTTGTTTCTGGATGGACATATTATCAAAGAATATAGATGTATTAAAGGATTAAGTCAAAGACTGAGCCATATTCTAAGAGATATTTCTCTGCTTCCTTAAGCCTAAACATTTTTTATCTCTTATGTCAGATTTCTTTTCCTTCTAGCATTCTCTTTGCCTATCTCTTGTTCTTGCCATTGCTGAGATAACCAGATGTCTGCAGAGTAGGCTGATAAAGCCTCATCTCAACCACATTTGGTGTAGTTTGCATTGTTTTCTGGGGCATCTCTGCCTGGATTCTCAGTCATTCTGACCCTGGTACACACCTGAAAGTGAGAAGGAATTAACACCCCTTTACTGAGGCATCAATGAGTGACGAGAGCTGGGGTATAAATATCCTCTTCCATGTTTTGGGTGAAAAATTTTGAGGCACATCATGTACTTTTTATCAAAGGACAGCACTAAGACTGAGCTCCAGCTGCCCAAAGCAGGAAACAACTCAATAGCACATCCTTTAATTGAAAAATTTTGGTACAAATTTTGATCCCCGAGGTCCTTCCAATTCTGAAATGCTGTGACATATAAATATGTGCATCTGTGATTTGTACTGTGAGTGGCAACTGTGGGTGACAATAAAGAAACATAAATCCTATTCCCTACCATTTTAGAGCTTATAATGGAAAGTATAGCCTGAGCAATTGAAATAATTAGAAGAATGATGGCAGTAGAACCACATTCTAAAATGTAAAGCTAGGCTTTGAGAGAGGCACAGGTAACATGTGAATGAGTAAAGATATAAAGAAAGGAGTGGTCATGAGGTATTTGGGTCACATTATGAAAGCTGTGGATTATGAGTTTTGGTGAATCCAAGGGTTGGACATTTCCCTAATTGTTACGATGTTATTCTTATGAGGGAGAACATGAGTGTGTGTGCATGTGTGTGTACACTCATACTTGTGTGTACAGATATGCAAATATATTCCTGTGTGTGTTTGTCCATGAAAAAGGTGGGCCTTTCCTGAAAGTAAGAGTGGCCTCCATATGCCTTTTTTCATTCACAGAAGGAAGGGAATTATTTGCAGAAAGAAGAGGGTCAGGGCTAATGTTCTGCAGAGAGATCCAGACAATGAATAGACTGGATTCATGCCATCAGTTATCTTTTATAATAGTCAATAATTTTTAAAAAAGAGTCAAAAATTAATCCTCTTGGAATTCACACAGAGTTATAGGTGTTGATAGAACCAAAATGAAGGCCATATATGGGTATTTACATAACTATTTAAAATGTTACCACTTGAAAATATAAAACACATTTTTAGATTGCAGTTAGTACAAAAAGAGGTAGCAGGCAGAATTTAGCCCATGCTTCATATGTTACTGAATTCTAATTCAGAATATATTTGTAGAAGTTTGAGATTATTTTTTGATTCCTAAAAGGACAAAGATTATGTCTGTAAACTAATCTCTTCCTCTGAGTGTGATATCTTTTGATTGCATTAAATTCAGCTGAGGGGCTTTTGATTAGATTACTTGATAAGATCACTTTAGAGCTTTTGATTGGACTGTGGCAGTAAAGTATAACTCAGGTTGTGTTTCTGCCCCCTTGCTGGGTCTGATATAAACAGAAACAAGGAGAAAAACTGGCAGAGACAGACACAGAAAGAGAGAACTCTGTCATTTTTGATCCTGCCATGTGACAATCTCAAACAGTTTAAGTCCTTGGGATAGATGAGCCATTTGCCTGATAGCTTACAGCCGAAATTGGGAAGAAAGTGAACAACTGAGACTGATCTAGGAAGACTGGAAAGAAACAAATATCATGCCAGGAGAGAGGACTACAGGATCACTTAAGCTTGAGGCCGCAAGAGGCTGGGCACTTGGAGCTCAAGAGGAAAGGGTAAGCCTGGAGGGGAGAGACCTGGACTGAGATCTGTGGTCATCTTGCTTCAACATGTGGTAGCTGACTTTGGTAAGAAAGCACCTCTTACGGTGTCTTGAGTTGAACTATCTAAGGCATTGAAACTGTAAGCTTTTACCCCAAATAAACCTATTCTGTAAAAGCCAACACATCTGTGGTCCTTTGCCTCAGCAGCCCTTTGGCAGACTAATACAATATCCGAATCATAAGTGGACTTGATAAGACAATCTCTCAGGCTGAATTCCACAGATTTAGTAAGTCTTTGGTGTGGCCAAGGATTTGCATTTCTAGTAAGTTACCAAGGGGGTGCTGACACTGTTGATCAGCAATTCACTACTCTAGACCAATAAGATTAAATTTTAGCCTGTGCAAAGAAATATAATCCCTGTTTTGTGAGAAAAGAGCTTACTTGATTTGCCAGTAATAACTAATATGAACCAGAAGGAACTGGGGAAACAAGTTTGGAATGGATATTGGGGGTGTTGAACCAGGGATAGCAGAATATAAACTAGATGAGAGAGAGTGTATTGACATGGAAGCATATGGAATCAATTTTTTTTTTTTTACTCACGTTTAATGCCCTGGCCAGGACAAATAAAGCAAGATCTAATAAGCTGCTAACAATGCTCCCTGAAGCTTGGTCCTGACTATGATGTTTGGGAAATGAGGTAGGGATGTTAAAAACATTTTCGCAGAGTGTTGAAAAACGGGTCATGAAGCAAGAGAGAATTTTGTTTTGGTCTATTATGTGAGGTCAGAGAACCTACTACTTGACTATGTTTGCTGGAAGTCCAGTGTCATTCATTTTGCAATAACAGTAGAGAACAAACTAATGAGGAGGACAACCATATCTTTGAGCTGGCCAAAGTTCATTTAAAGTGGGTCCAGGGGGGCCATAGATCCACTTTGTAGTCATTTCACAGATCCCTGAGTCTATAATTGGGATGGAAGCTCTTAGCAGCAGGTTGGAATAATCAAAATTTAGAAAACAATAAACTCCAATTGGTTCCAAATCAATGTAGTAACTTAACTTGATAGACAGGTCAAGTGAAAATCCCTGATGCTGCCTGCTCCCAGCCAAGATAGTAAATCAAAAAGGAACCTCATTGCAAGAGAAATTTCAGAGATTAACACATCATTGAAGACTTAATGCATACAGGAGTGGTGTTCCCCATTATATCCCTGTTCAATTAACCTGTTATAGCCCTGCAGAATCCAAATGTGTCATAATGGATGGCAATCAACACCTGGAAACCCAAGGTCGACCCCAACTGCAACTCCAATGCTGAATAAAGTATCAACCCAAACTTTGGTACTTAGGTTCCTAATGAACTGACAAAGATTTTCTTTTTTATCCCCATAATTAGGAAGGATCATTCATTTCTGACATGTCTAACACCTAAGCACCACTCACATATTAATATTTTCCCTGTCTTTTTTCTTGAGACATACATAGCTGTCCTCTAAGAGACAAGGCATACAAATGAGCCACAGATTTCTTAATAAAATACTTGAATCCATGAATTGCAGAATCCAGGAATATACTGTGAGAAAATAATATATGGAGGGAAAGTCCCATGGAATAGGAAAAAAGGAAATTTCTAAGTCAACATTTTTCTAGCCTAACAGAGCAAGCCCCTCTTGAGTAAAATTTTGCTAAATACCCTTAAAACACAAAAGAAAAACCTAAGACAGAGTTCTTAAAATCTACTTGGTAGACCTGATAAATATTCATGAAACAATGAATGAACAACACATATCATTAACTCTTGTGATTGTGTGATGAAAATTCAAGTATTATGGGTCTTAAGAGAAAGGCGATGGCTGGGAAGGAGGAGTAGTTGAAGAGAGTTTTATGGAGGAACTGGGATTTGAGCAAAGACTTATGAGTAGTATTTGGGAAAGTAGAATGTGAAGTAATATACTTCAGGAAAAGAGAACAACACAAAAAATATACACAGTGTGAGGAAAGGTGTATTTATGTCATAGGACAGTTAAAAAAACAGTGAATTTTCTAAGAAACCAGAGACAAAAATGTTAGTGTGCTATTAGATAATGAAGGTGTCTAAAAACCATTCAACTTCAAAGAATTATGTAAAGTGTAAAATTAGGAGAGATCATATACATTTAAGCAGAGGGAAAAACATGGTGAAAGTGATGTTTAACAGACTATTCTGACAGATACATGGACATGTGGAAATGTGGCTTTCTTCCTACTTCTTGGCTACTACTCTACTGTCATCTGTAAAGCTTCATGCTCTTCTACCCATTCAATAAATCTTGTACTTCTCTCAGATTCCTTCACAGGCATTTCTCACTCTGCATTTTCTCCCTTGGCAATCTCATTTGTACCTGGGGATTTTATTAATACCTATTCAAGGACTAATCACATTTTATTTTTTAAATCTCTGGGCCAAACCTCTCCACTGAATTCCCAGAATCAAAAATCCATCTACTTCCTAGATAACTTCTCTTGAATAATGTCTCCAATTTAACAGCCCACCAAGTGTTAGAATTGTTTTCAGTTGCATGCAATAGCAAGTAGTCAAGTATGAGTTAAGTAATTTATAAGCATAACTTTTTCTTTGTCTTTCTTTTTCTTTCCTTCCTTCCTTCCTTCCTTCCTTCCTTCCTTCCTTCCTTCCTTCCTTCCTTCCTTCCTTCCTTCCTTCCTTTCTTATTCTTTATTTCCCTCCCTCCTTCCTTCCTTCCTTCCTTCATTCCTTCCTTCCTCCCTCCCTCCTTCTCTCTCTCTCTTTCTTTCTTTCATCTTTCTACAAGCACTAAGGAATTCAATGGTAGAAAATGTGCTAAAACAATTGTTCAAGCTTCCATACTCCTGCATCTGTCATGCTGCACTGTCCTTAGTTTGCCATTCCCCCCATGACACCTAGAGGGAACCTTCTTCTTCAAGGAATAAATCCTCATTTCAAGTCAAAAGAAAGGAAAAGAAGGACAAAAGACATGCACAAGTAAAGTCCATTATTTTATTAGGAGAATAATAATTTTCTTGGAAATCTCAACCAGTAGACTTCAACTTCCATTTCATGGTCTAGACATACCTTATATGGCCACCCCTAGATGCACTGTAAATGCGAAGTTGAATATTTATGCAGGGATAGTGCTACAACCTTCCAAAAATGATGTGGGTGTTAGTAAAATGAAGGGTATCAAGTAAACGATTAAAATTGTTTTTATTTTCCAAAGTTCAACTCAGGATGGCCCTCTCCTAATTCGGTCCTCTTCTAGTATTGCCAATATCATTAAACAGTTGCGCAATCATTCAGTTGATCAAGCCAGAACACTAATGTGCACCTTTACAGTTCCTCCATACCTCACTTCCACTCTATAGCCATGTATGTCAATATTTCACCCACCAACAATGAAACTGGAAGTTCAGTTACCAACATTCATATCCTAAATTACTACAGCTTCCTTCAAACTATTCTCTTATAGCCCACATTGAAGTAAAGTCTTTTTCAATTAATTTCCCAATTTGCACCCAGAATTATCTTCTTGCAAAGCAAATTGGATAGTGCTACATACTTATTTATATCCTATGGTGGCTTACATGAAAATTGTACTCTTTAACAAGTCATAAAGTGTTCTTTAAATCTAAATGCTTACAAATTGCATTTCAGCCCCTTCTGTACATCCCAGGCATACCGGCCTTGCTTCAGAGTTTCTTACTGTTTCTTTTTCTCTAACTCAGTGTTTTGCATATGTTCTTCTGTGAAGAATTTCTTCTCTTGCCTCCCATCTTCATTTTGTAAACCCAAGCCCTTCTTTCAGATTTTAAATTTATTGTCATTTCCTCAGAGAAAAATCCCTTGGTTTTCTTTTTTTTTTTTTTTTTTTTAAAGATTTATTTATTTATTTAATTTCCCCCCTCCCCTGGTTGTCTGTTCTCTTTGTCTATTTGCTGCGTCTTGTTTCTTTGTCCGCTTCTGTTGTCGTCAGCGGCACGGGAAGTGTGGGCAGCGCCATTCCTGGGCAGGCTGCTCTTTCTTTTCACGCTGGGCGGCTTTCCTCACAGGCGCACTCCTTGCGCGTGGGGCTCCCCCACGCGGGGGACACCCTTGCGTGGCACGGCACTCCTTGCGCGCATCAGCACTGCGCATGGCCAGCTCCACACAGGTCAAGGAGGCCCGGGGCTTGAACCACGGACCTCCCATATGGTAGACGGACGCCCTAACCACTGGGCCAAAGTCCGTTTCCCTCCCTTGGTTTTCTTTGTCTAGACAAAATATCATGTTTATTTGTGTAATATTTGATCCCTGTCGATATAATTTTGTGTGTTCACTCTTGTATCATGTATCCAGTTGTACACATTTTTGGAATAAATAAAGCAACAATGGAAGAATGGAATGTGAAAGAAACTGAGAGAAATCCGAGCAGCTTATATTTCACCACTGAAGGAAACAAGCTTGTGTAGAGACATGAATAAAAAGAGGAAAAAAATAGAGGTGGCGTTCTTTTTTGTTTTTTTGTTTTCTGAGGAGTATTTTGTTCTTTTTTTTTTTTTTCTGGTCTGGTTTCTCAACAACAACATAGGTCTAGCACAGTGTGGGAGAATCCTTTCCGAAAAAGAAAAAAAGGAAAAAAAAGGTCACATCAAGCTGGAAATTAGTCACATTTACCCCATTTATATGGGCTCCATACTTGGTCAAATAAAATAACATAGTCATAGCTACCCACAGGCACCTAAGCTTTAACTGTCACAGGAAGGACAAATTCCAAAGTTTTCAACCTACAGAGAAATCATGTGGCCTCTGATTTTGTTCTTCTTTCCTCAGGCTTTTAGATCAGTGAACAGGTTGTCTAAACTTACATCACCCAAACTACGTGACTAATAACCAAGAAGATGAGCATATCATCAGGAAGATATGAGCATGTACAAAAATTTGACCTTTATTATCTGGAGAAAAATTGTGTCCCGGAAAAGATTTAAACAGGGTGAATTTAATAAGATGAAAAACAAGAAAGTTATAGGTTATTTTTACTTATCAATATGGATGTAAAATCCTAAACACAACTCTAGCACATAGAATACTATGGATAGTAAGTTATTAACAACAACAATAAGAAACATCCCGCACAGTGGGTTTCAAGTAATAAATGCAGCTTGATAAAGGGTAGCTATCGATGTGATTCATTACATTAATAGGTCAAGGGGGAGTTAAGTAGTATGCTAATTTTGGAGATGTCCAAAAGATATTTCCACTTATCACAGAAAACCTTTATAAGCCACAAATAGATTTTCTTTCTCGTATTAGGGAAAACACCATCTATTGCAAACCAACTATCATCTCTATGTACTATGATAACATCCATGTTGAAAGAAATGTGTGTTAAAATATTTAATACAAAGTCTACCAGAATATGGTTTATGTTCTGGAAGTTTATATCAACAAAGTAACAACAACAATGAAAACAACAAAAATTCAAACATTTAAAAATTGTTATTTTAAGAAGAACATATTGGAAAATAGAAAAAAAGAACAAGGGAAATGACTTAAAATTTTGAATGAAAGAATTATTATGTATATTAGGAAACATTCATTATCATAACATTATAAGACAAACACATTAAAATGTTAATAATGGTTATGTCCATATTATTCTAAAATAGTTAATTAAAATATGCTTATTCTAGATTTTGGATTTTCATATTACTTGTGTAGTCAGAGACAGTAGTGTCTTAGAATCTCCAGAGAAATAAAATCTTCAGGAGACCTATATGTATGTGTATGTGTGTGGGTGTGCATGTGTATGTGTGTACATATGTAATATGTAAATATCAGATTTGTTCTATGAATTGACTCCCATGACAATGAAAAGTGTCAAGTCCAAATTATGAAGGGCAGACTATAATTTGGGGACTGTGACGAATGTTTTGATGAATTCCCTGGGCGAAGCTGACTGGCTGAAGTAGAGCTAGAAATTCTTTCTGACTGCCGAAACCTTCAGTTCTCCCTTTAAGGCCTTCAACTCCTTTATTGATTTTAGATTTAACCAGCCACAGAGGCAATCAAATGACTAATGATTTAAATCCATGAAATACCTATGCAGTAACAATCAGGCCAGTGCATGCTTGACCAAACACCTAGTTATCACAACCTTGACAAGGTGACATATGAATGTAACCATTACTAATAGTTACTATATAAATTTTTGAAAGAATGGGGAATTGCCATCATCAGAGTTTTATCTGATTGATATATAGACTACATAATCATCTTTATATTTGTCAAACTCTAAATCACTTCCTAGTTTTAAGTAATACGCTAATATAGATAAATTAACTCTACTGTGTCACTTAGGTATGGTTTAGTACATTATTCTGGAAATATAGAATATTGTACAATAAATGTGGACTAAAATAAATGGTAACTATTCATAGTTAATATTGATTTTCTAACAAGTATATAAGATCACACATGGGCAAATGCCTGTTGTCTCATATTTTACCCTTGGAAGTCAATATTTTATTTTCCCATGTTTCCATCCATCTAAATAACCCCAGACCTCTTCCTGTTGTAGTTGTTTTCAGAAGATTTCCACCCCCCCCCCCCCCATTTTTAAAAACAGCATCAGTGGGGACAAGTCATATTCTTTGGGAAGTAATTTCATTTTAGCAATTAGGTAAGTGCTATTCATAGTCAAGTATGTACATACATGTACTATCAAGCTGAACAGTTTCATTTTTAATAAAAAATAACATGGTATATAATTTAATAGCTATAATTTTCCTTGGGGGGCTTGGAAACTAGTTGCAACATTGTGCCAAGATTTATAAATTTTAGAAAAGTCATTTAAGATTTTGGACCTCTGTTTTATTGCCTTAAACTTCAGTATTATTATTCATTTCCCTTTCATCAGGGTTTGCGGTTAGTAACTGGAATATCAAGTTAGTACTCTTATTTTACTGTAAACAAGTTCTATATAAACACTTTGGGCAGTGGTGGCCTTTCTGACATTCATATCTTCTGATATGAGTGAATGCTTATCTGAAATACATTTGAAAAAATGTTTTATAAAAATGTCTAATTAAACTATAAATAAATATTTAAATTATGATATAATTACTAAAATACAAATATCCAACTGTGGTACCTCTAATAGTAATGGCTGTTAGTACAGAGACTATTTCTTCATTCCAGATTTTTTACACAATTACTAGAATTCCATTTTTCTTCATTTAACATATTTTTGGCTTACATAGGTACGGGTAAACTACTTTCTATTTTAGAAATGAAATTTATATTCATTATTTCATTCTATAAGAAGAAATCCATTATTTTCTTAATATATTTTATAAATATATTTTACACGTATAAAACATTCTTTACTTAGTTTTTGGTAGGAGGTTGTCAGAAATACATAGCGATGGTGATAAATAGACATTTACCAGATTCATTTTGAATAGAATTTATTTCTGGGGAAGACAACTATTTATGAGAATCATTAATTTCCTTCTATTCTATGTTTGGTTGTGATTTTCCTCAAAGGAAAATAACACTTTAGTGTCAGGATCTATATCAATTGACCAATTTCTCCTTCTATCTATTGTAATGTGGACTCTGGTCCTCAGGAGATGTGAAAAGATCTATTTGACACAGTTTTTTAATGCAGAAATTTATCTTGATGTCATCATATTACAATAATAATTCTAACTCTTACAGCTTTACAAACTTGGGTCAACATAATTATGCTATAACCCATTGTTTCAGAACAAATGGAGATATGTATTTTATATATATATATATATAATATATATATGCACACACACACATATATAATCTTGACAAAAAGAATCTATTATCTGCTACTGATTCATATCACAAAGTTTAAAATACTTCGTCACAATTTTTATTATTCTGATTTTAAATTAGAAAAACATGGCATGTATATTTTAAAAAATGTCCAACTTATAAACACACAAAGTTTACTTGGCCTAGTTCTCAAGTCTCATAAAGTAATCTTGTGAAAGATCATAATACATTCATATTTCACCTGATTGGTTTTAACATAAATACTTTTAAACATCAATTAAATGAGATACAGTTCACTTTGCAAGTGAACTTGAGTCTCTCTCTCAATCTCCTTTGTCCTACCTCCTCATCTCATGAAATCTATCAATAAATGTCTGTGTGTTCCAAAGATCAAACTTCTTTTTGTTCTTTAAACTGACATTCCTTTGGTGACCACATGCAGTCAAATGACTTTATTCTGAGAACCTCCGAATTCTGTTTCCAGCCTCTTCCTCCATACCAGCAAATCTTGATGCCCACTCAACAACTCCACATGCATGTCTTAGAGATATCTCAAATTTCATATGTCAGATGGAACTCCTGATCTTCCTCTCAGAGTTACCACTCAAATTACAATGACTATGTGAATTTCAAAAATGTACTCCTTTGAATAGATGAAGATCAGACTGCCTAGGGTATTACCACATCAAAAAGTTACTCTAAAACATTAAAAAAAAAGCAAAAATTTTTTTAAAATTAAAAGTATGCTGTATCCTCTGGCAAAAATACTCAGGAGCAGGGTACATGATTCAGTGAGAACAGGGTGTATATTTGAGCACTAGCTCACTGCCATGGATAGAAAGCTCCATACGCCCCACATGGCAGTGAGCAATGGGGTGTGAGGAATGTGGGAACCACTTATTTTTTTAATGTAAAATTTTTTGTGATCTATGTATCTTTTTAAAAAAAGACGATTTAATACAAAAATATGAAAAATAAAAGAAAGCTCCATACAGAGTACAGGTAGCACAGACTCAGGCAGTAGCCCTACTTTCCCAGCTCCTCAAACCCTTCTCTCCAAAAATGGCAATTCCATTACTACAGTTGCTCAGAACAAAAACATGATTTTTAAAAATTTCATACTAGTCATCTGTTACATTGGCTCTGTCTACAAATGATATCCAGAATCTGACTAATTCTCCCCCCACCCATGGCTTTTACCCTGATCCTTGTCACTTTCATTTCTCATTGAGATGATTACAATAGTCTCTTGGTATCCCTGTTTCTACCCTTTCCTATGAAAACTTTATTTTTAACATGGAAATAAAAGTCAAATGTTTATCAACTAATTCCTCCAGTTAAAATTCTCCCATGGCTGCTCTTCTCCCTCAAAGAAAATACTTGTGTACCAGTAATTTTGTGTATAATTGTGTACAAGATCTGTTCAATCTGCCTTAATCCCATTCCTTTACCTCACTCGCCATATTTCTTTCTACCTCTCCCTCGGTCTCTCAACTCCAGCTATACTGGCCTCCTTGTTTCTCTCTTGCACTTGCTGCTTCTCCCTTGCACTTGCTGCTTCCTTCACCTGCGGTGCTCAGCCTCTCCAAAATCCATATGACTTATTTATTAACTATGTCTGATCTTGACTCAGATATCCCATTCAATAAATCTTCTACTCTTACCCTATTTAAATTTCAGTTTCTCCTCTCCATACACCCAGTACCCTTTGCCTGCTTTATTTTTCCTCATAGACTTATAACCATCTTACACAATAACTTTGATGGTAGGACTTCACTGGTCAATTATCTAAAATTCCAAAGCCCTCCAACATTTCTGAATCCTCTTCTAACATTTTTCTCCTTAACACTTATCACTATACAAAATTATTCCACAATATTATTTTTTAAAAATTATGATTTAGCATTTAATCTTTATCCTTACTAGGTATAAACACTTGATCTGATAACTTTTCGGTGTTTCTCTACATATATACACCAATACTGAGCCATTCCATTATTTATGAATATTTTAATAATTCCACTTTTTTGGTACCATTACAAAAATTTCTTGCCCAAATAGCATTGCACACTTTTGTGAATATTTTCATAGGGTAGTTTTCTAGAAGTAGAATTACTGGGTAACATTCTATACACATTTTAAAAATAGCAGATATTACTCATGGCTTTTCTAAGAGTTACCAATATTTCGTATACCTTGAAAGTGTTTATAATAGGGCAAGCTCCCTACATAGTTAACAATATTGAACAGTGTAATTCCATAAATATTTTCCAATGTTACTGATAAATATAGTATCTCACTTTAATATACTTTCATACCTTTACTAACTTTAAGCATTTGCCTGACTTCTTTTGTGATTTAAATATTTATATAATTTGTGTACATTTTTATTTGGTTCTTTCATTTTTCTCAATGATTGATAGAAGATTTTCATACCTTTTTTATTGCCTAGTATTTCTATTGAACATATTTTATGTTGAATTTTGCTGCACATTTTAAAATTTTGGTTTTTTGTACATTTCAATATTTTCTTTTATAGCATATACATTTTATGTTACTCTTAAAAATTTTTATCTTAAGACTAGAAAGCAAATCTCTGATTTTTGTGGGATACACACACACTCATATATGTAGTCATGCCTTCATATTTTGAAAGTTAAAGTTACATCTACTTACCTTTTCATAAAGACAGCTAGTTTTCTGAACTCCTTTTAAAATAACATTCTTTAGTTACCTCATAATATGAAATATCTTTATCATTTAATACTACACACACATAAGTTTGCTTCTGAATGCTGCCCTTCTTTTGTGATCCATTTCATGAACACATATTCCTTTAATTACCATAACTGTATACTATATTCCTATGAGCACTAGAACACATCCTTACTACCTTATTCTATATCAAACATTCCTTTTCTACATTGTACTTTTACTTTTCTAGATAGGCTTCCCACAACTTATTAGTAGCAATAATCATTCTCATTCTGTGTACAAAAAATGGGCTAACTTTAACCATAATTTGTCGTGTAACAAAGCACATTGAATTTACTGCCTTTTAAATGAGTTAAACCAGCGATCTTGCTTCTGAATGAAGTACTTGTAAAGTATATAATTGTTCTTACTGTATTTGTGTCTCTTGCTGTGTAAAACAATAAACACTGTTTAAAAGGAAATTAGTTTCTTTCTTTATCAAAAACAACTCTTATATATGAATTTTTAAGCCTCGCCACAGTAAAACTTCTGCTTAATTGTGAACAAATAAAATAGAAAAAGAAACAATAATTTTCTGCCTCTTCCTCATACAGTCAAATCACAAGAGGGAAAAAGTGCCTAAAATATAAAAAATCATTGACTAATTCTTCATCACACACTTTCACTTTATTTTATTCATGTCTTTAGGAGAAAATAAATAAGACAATAGCTATTTAATTCCAACATTTTTCTGAGTCCCAATTTTCTTTGACATTGAGTATTCATGAGGGTGACATTTTTAAAATATTTTTAAAAAAATTTTAAACATACTTTTGATTACATAAATGTTACATAAAAAAATATAGGGGATTCCCATACATATACCTGCTCCTACCCTTCCTACACTTTCCCACATTAACAATATCCTTCATTAGTTGTGGAACATTTGTTACAATTGGTGAACACACATTGGAGCTTTGCCTCTAAGCATGGATTATAGTTTACTTTATAGTTTACAATCTGTCATGCACAATTTTGTTTAAATTATGAGAAAATATATAATGGTCTGTATTCATCACTGCAACATCACTCAGGACAATTCCAATGTCCCAAAAATGCCCTCATATTACACCTGTTTTTACTCTCTCTCCCCTCAGAACCTCCAGTAGCCACTGCCTCCATGTTAATGATAAAAGTTCTTTCCTTGCAGGAATAACAATAAGTCTATAGTAGAATAACCATATATCTACTGTAACTTATCGTTCATTCCCCAATCCTGAGGATGCTGGGATGGTGATGCTTACTCCACCTCTAATAGAGAGGGGGCTTAGATCTCATGGGGCTGATGAATGGGACTAACTTGCTTGTAGTTGCAGACTCTTTCTATTCCTTGGGATGACTGTTGTCCATCATCATCTCCTGTAGCTTTTGATATTCCTGTTGTCCATTGCTCTGTAGATTGGAACACTAGCTCATCTTTCCTTCTACCTCTCTATTAGAACAGCCTTCCCCATGATTTTGTTTTCCACATACATTCTCTATATGAGGTCTCTCCCTTGATTCTTTTCCTGTAACTTTCCACATACTTATATTTGCATGGCATCCACTCTCTTTTTTAATAGATTATTCATATCAGTGCTATTCTAACAAATCCCCATTTTCTCTGACAGATCCTTGCTCAAGATGCTTAAAGAAAATTTCCCACTAACCAGCTCCTTTCTCTCAAAGGTTGTCATTCTGACTGCCTTTATTGTCCCTTATCACATTTCCTGAATGCTGTAATAGATGTGTATCTGTCTTACCTCATTTCTTAAACATAATAACCATATTAATTTCTGAAAATTATCTTGTGTCATTTTCCTTCTAATGCAATACATCAGGTCCTAAAAAATATTTATTGACCATCTTCTAGGGAAGTCACCAACAAATGCTCAGTGGCCATCTCCTAGCCCTTCCCTACTCCCAACTCTCTCTCTGGAGCAAAACATTTCAGTGTGTTCCCATTCCATTAGGGCTAATGGAAAGGCCTGACCAGAACTTAAGCCCCAAACTGGGAACAAGTATCCCCAGCTGCTAATCAGAGGAGCAGACTCTCAGTAGCAGGGCCCCTCTCCCTGGATGAAAAAAATAGCAATTTTGTCTTCCTGGTAGGTGGGTCATGATTGGAGCTCTTCCCTGGCTCTTTTGGATCTTCTCTGTTGTGTAATTAATAAAATGGTCATTTGCTGAAAGTTTCTACTGTGCTTGAGGGTATGTTCCCATGACACATCATGTAGCAACTCACTGCACACTGTCTGGATGAACTTTCCCTAACTCTTTTTTTTTAAATTAATTAATTAATTATTTATTTATTTAATTCTCCTCCCCTCCCCTGGTTGTCTGTTTTCTGTGTCTTTTTGCTGCGTCTTGTTTCTTTGTCCGCTGCTACGGGAAGTGTGGGCGGCGCCATTCCTCGGCAGGCTGCACTTTCTTTCGCGCTGGGCGGCTCTCCTTATGGGTGCACTCCTTGCGCGTGGGGCTCCCCTATGCGGGGGACACCCCTGCGTGGCAGGGCACTCCTTGCATGCATCAGCACTGTGCATGGGCCAGCTCCTCACTTAATTACCGATATAAGAATGTCCTGAATGTCAAATAAGATCTCTGTATTATCCATTGGCTTTATCCTTCTTGTACTCTAGTCCCAGACATGAGGTCTGCCTTTCTCATCACAATTTGACACATCTATAATTATCTCTCTGCACATATGAAGACAATTTCTTTACATCTAAGTGCTATACAAGTTTCAAGGAGAAATATAAAACTGATTTCCCATGAAATGTTCCTGAACCATTCAAGCTCTCCATGATATTTTCCTTATTTACAATGCCTGAGTTAGACAATTCATTTATCACTTAATTCCTTTTTTATGGTTATTTATGTCTATATGTTCTCTTCTCAATTAGGTTATAAATATATAGTATCTGAGTTACATCTTTACTCTTTGGCCTTTCCAAGATTTTCTTGCACATTGTCTTATAATTTCTAGTGCAGGATGATACAATGGAAAAAGCATACAAGCAAGAAGTTTGAATCGGATCCCTGGATCTTAAAATAATGTTTTTACTCTCACTATATGCCTCTCTAGTCTCATCATCAAATACGCATACATCCATACATTCTACTATTTCCTGTAGTTTTTTCACCTACCTCAACTTCTCTGCCATACTGGAGTATAATTTATCTCTGCTCTTTTTGTGTGTGTGAAATTCTACAAAATTCAGACTGTATTACAGGTACTGCCCATATTGTTTTTCACCTCAAGATTACTTCTATGCTGACGGTCCTATTCCACCAAGTAGTGGAAAACATAATTAAAATTCAGTCAATTCAAAATTTCCTACATCAGTTAGTTTCCTACCTCCCTCTCTTTTCCTGTGATTGCATTTAGATCTTTAGCCCATATAATGGCAAACACTTTTGTGAGGCATCTGTTTCAGTGGAAGTAATTTGGCCACATGCTCACACCAATTACCTGTTAGGATTCTCTTACCCATATTGGTATCCACAGATTATCTGCATTTTTCACCTGGACATATGGTTCAAACTATCCAGTGTTGCAAACTTTTGCCCTGGCCTCAAAGTACTTGAGGTACTTATGCTTTTGGTGCCCCAATTAAGATATTCTCGGCCAATCCTTAAATTACAGTGTGGCACTTCAGGCTCTCTGCATTGCTACCTCAGTCCCCTCTGCTAGGCATGCCATGAGTTCACCTCTATTATGCTCTCTTAGCTATGTGTTCCTAACACAATCAACAAGACACTCCCAACACTGTATTCCTTACCACCTCTTTTTGGCATTAACTTTATTATTCTGTTCTGGTGTACACAAATCATTTACCATTTGTTTCAATCCCTGTAATTTTCCTCCTAAATTGGGTTGCATAGAAAATAGGTTTTCCTAATATCTTACCTCACTTGCCAATGGCAAAGCAGAGATGAGAGACAGGCTAGGTTAAAACCTCAACATCAAAAACAAAACAACACACAAAAAAACTCACATGAATATCAATAGAGGGGGACAGCTTATAGCAGAATTCAAGGACACATTTATTAAAAGCATACATTAACATGCCAAAAAGAAGTAGTAAGGACTGGGAGAATAATTTGTCAAGAATTCAGGAAAAGGGTTGATGCTGATACTGAGCATCAACAATTTACCTAAATTCTTGGATTCTCATTCTGCCCCACAAAAGTGGCACACAATCCTGGGGAAAAAAGCTTGAAATATGTTTTTATACTTCTCTGAGAACCCCTTTTAAGGTCTTGGCAACTAAAATCATGATTGATTCAGCATCTCTAATATCTTCAGGTGTGTGTGTGTATGTGTGATATTTTATCCAGTTTTTCCAGTTACTGTCAATGGGAACATTGGTCTTCTGAGAAATAGCGTTTTTCCCTCCCTAAAAATGTTTCAGAAAATTTTAAAACCTCTTTAATTTGGACAAAGATTGATGATCATTCCAGATTTCTGCACATAAGGGAACTGAAGTGTTTCCCACAACAGAGAATAAAATGAATGAATTTGGGGAGAAAATTTTGTATAGGAAAGTACTACTGTTATGGAAGTTGTACTTTTTGAACCTCTGACTTCAAATGTACTGAAATAATGATTATTATATTATGTGTACTTGTTTCTGTATTCAAGTATTTTGAATGAAGAACCATTGACAAATTATATCAACTCTTTGTTGGAATTCCCAATGGTGGATTGCTTCTACTTTCAATAGTTTGATGACTTAGAATTGTCATAGCATTGGTGTTAATATTGACCATTTACTGTTTAAAATCACATTTCCACAAAATCCATGTTTTTTTCAAACTGTTATAATTGCCATCTCATTAGCAATGTCAGGATGGAAATGTCAAACACAGGTCAAGTCTTAAATTATAATTCAATAATAGGAAGATGGTGAGTCCATTAAACAACATAAAGGAAGTTGAATTGAAAGAAAGTAAGATATTAAAGAGATATTTTCTTTTGCAAGTAAAAACAAGTTTTTACTTGCAAAAGAGGGAGATATTCTCCAATTACTGGACACATTATTTAAAAATCTTTGTTGATTCACCAAATATCTAAGATATGATTACTATGTAGATGTAAATAGCATTCAAATATACTAAACATATTTGATGACGGACGAAGTTTGTTAAATCCTGATTCCATCTAACTACACATTGAATTTAAGATTTTTTAATGTAAGAAATCTCTTTAAAAACATTGTTGTTTTAAACTTTGGTTGTATCTGAAATTTTTTAAAATGTTATAATTACAAAAATATAAAATACTTAGGGTGGAGTGGAGTGGAAATCAATCTCACACTTCCAACCGAGTTTACTACTTCTCTAGCAATTATCATAAGTGCTTCCCTACCACTAAGAGTGAGAAAGGAAGCTACTGTTACTG
Organism: Dasypus novemcinctus; assembly: GCF_030445035.2. Classification (NCBI taxonomy): domain Eukaryota; kingdom Metazoa; phylum Chordata; class Mammalia; order Cingulata; family Dasypodidae; genus Dasypus; species Dasypus novemcinctus. The sequence continues at coordinate 29,850,420 of NC_080687.1, forward strand.
CCACTTCTGCCACTTCAGTGTTGTATATTGCTATTTTATCCAATCTATTCCTGTAAATAACTTCTCACAAAACCTTAAAGACCCATTTCAAAAGCACTCCTTAAAGCAAAATACCCACTCATCCTTCCTTCTCAGAACTTGGAATTTCAACTGCCAAAATTTCACAAAGGATGCAACAGACCTGCTGAGAAAATGGAAAAAAATAGAAATATCACCAAGAATTTTATTCAGGTACTATGATTTACTTTCACTTCTGATGTTGCAATACATTGTTTTAGTTAATTCGTAGGCATTTGAATAAAAAAACTGAACTGGAAACACTATGCTTCAATTTAAATTTCATTTAAATTTGATATATTTAAATAAAGGTTCAAATGATTTATTAATTTACATATAAATATGGGCCGCTAGTAATTTTTAAATGAGCATACATTTCATCAGCACTTTTGGACGGCATTTGAGAGAATGACTGTTTATGTCAGAATTAAAATTCATTTCAAGCCATTTCAATCAGATGTATTTCAATTAAAAGCAAGAAAAAAGAATACGCATCTGGAAATCTGGCTAACTAGATCTAGTCCCATCTCTGACATTGAGTACTCTGTTCTGTGGACAGGTCACATCTTACATATAGCTGTCTAATTCATCAAACATGAATCATTTGCTTCTGTAACTGTGATGTCTATTATATCAAGTACCAATTTATCGTTTAACTTTGGATCCCTTGAATAACCTAATATCATCCTATTATTCAAACCTTATATTCCACTGGTCCCCACAATTTAATGTCCTGCTTTGTCTCACTGCTTTCCACACTCTTTCTCTTCAATCTTATCTTGTTTTGTCATACCCATTTATTTCTGCTGTTTCTCACAATAGGAATATATTTCCTCTCATCCTCTTCTTTACTATTTAATAGAATAGCCTTTCCATGGTCACCTATAATCACTTAGGACACGTTTCTATTACTTTCTTTCTTTAATCTTCAATTATGATTGGGTGCTTGTAAATTTCTTGTACCTCAAATGGATTATAGGGTCCTTGGAAGCTGGGATAGGGCTATAGACTATGTAGCATGTTTGTGGTTGACCACACCATAACCTCTGGATTATTTTATATTCAAATGAAGCAGGTATCCTATATAAGGCTAATAAAGTATAAGCTTTGACCAAGAAACATCAATAATAAATATTGGATATCAACATAAAGAATCTAATCAAATGAAAAAATTTCAAATGGACCAAGAATCAGTTAATGAACTCTCCTGCAAGAACAAGGTATGTTAAAGCTAAGGGAACATACAGAAGGATGCTTTCCAAAGGTTTGGTTGTCAAATGCTCAGTACTTCCCAAGGGAGGTGAATAGATGAGTTTCATGTCTCACAATTAGATGTAAGTGTGAGAGGCCTCAATTGGATCACTTGCCAAGATTAAAACCTGGAGTGTATAGCTGTGGGCATGGTGGTAAACAGTTTGCAGTTCTCAGAGGCAGATGACAGTTGTTTGGACAAAATGGTAGACATGAAGCAGCACTAAGATTGGTTTGTTCCACCAAAGTTTGCCAGGACTTAGAGTGTGTAGTACTTATCAATCTGAGACAGATCCATAAGTAAGGTATAGGTATCTTATCTTCTGTTGAATAATGATTCCCAAAAGGGGATGCAGTTCTCAGCACAGAGAAGCAGAAGGGAACACAGGATTCCTGGAGAATGAGAAGGGAGTAGATGATGAGCCAGAGAATCACCCCAATTGCACTAAGATTGCAGGAAAGACAGTTCCAGCAATGGGACTCAGATGTCCATGGGATCCCCAAAAGTCCCAATGGGATAAGAGGTAGCTCTAAACATCAGCCAATCCCTGGCATCTAAAGGTCAACTTTCAACAGTTCCATTTATGATCTAAGACATTTTTTGCCTTCCTTTTCTCTCCTCCATGAAACTCTTCAACACCCATATGGTTAGAAATAGTATCCAATGATTGAGGAAGGTGGTGGTGAGAATGTGAGAGGTATTGAAACATAGCACCTTCCCAAGCTCTAGGTAGCTTGCCCATAGCAGATTGTAGTTAGCAAGGTGGAGTAGCTGTAACTTTGAAAGAAATTAAAAGATTGATTATTTCATGAAAATGTACTTTCTAAGAAACAAATTGAGATTTTTTGTGTTTCTTAGCATAACTGAAATAATTTTGCCAATTAAGAATTGTTAGAAAAGCTATGGGCCTGGCACAGTTTTTATCCAGGGATATAGGAGGAATTTCCTATATGTAATACATTTTAAAGGTACAATGAAAGACACATTAAACATGTATTGTGATAGCTTCCCATGACTCAAGCTTGTGCAGTACTCTATGAGTGAAAGAAAAGGTGGTACCAGAAACATGCAAGTGTGAATATTAGAATTAAGAATTCCTCAGAACTTAGGGATTTTGCTCAAACTTTTAAACTTGGAGGAATAGAAGAAAGGAGATTCTCTACACAGGAAATTGGAAGGAATGTATAAGCATGGCATGGCTTGTGAGGTAGATGGGAAAGGCTGATTTAACTGGAAATATGAGTATGTTTTGTAGGTTAGCAGCACATACATTCTAACTTTTAGAATGAGATCTATAGTTTCACAGGCAAATAAAACTTTTAGATATTTTTGTACAGTAGACCACTGTTTTTTAATCTGCTTTTTGAAGATCTCTCTAGAGATAATATATAAATATATCTACTTGCAACTATCAGTATATCTATCTACCATCTGTCTACCTGTACACACACAAACATATACATGTATATGTATATACACATACACATAAATATATAGTCCACTGGTCCATAACCTTTTTTAATATGTGGAATTATACTAGTTTTAAATTTCAGTCAGTTATCTTACATATTATTTTAAATCAAATTAATTTTATTGATGCATATTAAAAAACATACAATTCATCCAAAGTGTACAATCAATGGTATCTGGTATCATCATAGACTTGTACATTCGTCACAACACTTATTACTAGAGCATTTTCATATTTCAATAATAATAATAATAACAATAATAAACAAAAAACAGACAAAGATAATTCCTCGCCTCTCAATCTCTGTTTCCCCTGCTGTACATAGCTGCTATTTCTGGCTATTCTTGCACAATTATTTCTTTGTTTATTAAGCAGTTTTACTGAGATATATTCACATATCATAGATCTACCTAAAGTGCATAATCAATGGCTTTTAGTATAATCATAATGTTGTATATTCATCATCTCAAAAAGCTTAGAACAATTTCATTACTCCAAAAAGAAAGACTCGACACCCCTTAGCACTCCTTCCCAGCCCTATATAACCAGTAATCCAATTTCATCTTTATAAATTGATTTATATTTTCATTTTATATAAATGGATTCATACAATACATAGTATTCTGTCTGGTCTCCTTCACTTAGAATAATATTTAATGTTTTTTAAAGTTTTGGTCTGATAATAACATTTTGTAGTATTAACCTACATTTGTTCAAGACAAATTGTCTTACATATGCAATTTTACCCCTACTCATATTTCACATAATATATTTAGGTCATAATAGTGCAATCATACAATATTTGTCTTTTGTGTTAGGCTTCCTTCATTCAACATAATGTCCTCCAGGTTCATCCATGTTGTCATATGTTTCACAACTTCATTTTTTCTTAATACTGCATAATATTCCATCATATATATGCTCCAAGATTTGTTTATCCATTCATCCATTGCTGGACACCTGAGTTGTTTCCAACTTTTGGCTATTATGAATAATACTACTATGAACATCCATGTGCAGATGTCTATTTGTGTCACTGCTTTCAGTTCTTCTGGGTATGTACCTAGTAGTGGTATTACAAGGTCCCATGGCAAGTCTATATTCAACTTTCTTAGCAACTGCCAAACAGTCCTCCATAGTGACTGTACCATTTTACTTTCCTACCACCAGTAAATAAACATTTCTTTCTCTCCATATGCTCTCCACATTTTCAGTTTTCCAACTTTTTAATAACAGCCAGTCTAATAAGTGTGAAATGACATCTCATTGCAGTTTTGATTTGCATTTCCCTATTTTCTGGCAACGTTGACTGTTTTTTAATGTGTTTCTTTGCCATTTGTATTTCTTCTTTGGACAGTTGTCTTTTCAAGTCTTTTCCCCTTTTTTTAATTGGAAAAATTTTCTTTTTATTGTTGAGTTGTATGATCTCCTTATATATCATGGATATTAAACCCTTATCAGATATATGATGGCCAAATATTTTCTCCCATTGAGTTGGCTGGCTTTTAATCCTTTTGACAAAGTTCTTTGAAGTGCAAGTGTTGAATTTTGAGGAGGTCCCATTTATCTTTTTTTTTTTCTTTTGTTGCTTATGCTTTGAGTATAAGGTTTACAATGCTACTGCCTACCACAAGATATTGAAAATATTCTCCTACATTTTCTTCTAGAAGTTTTATGGCTGTTGTTTTTAAACTTAGGTCCTTGATCCATTTTGAGTTAATTTTTGTCTTCTTTCTTTTCGATATGGGTATCCAGTTCTCCCGACATCAATTGTCGAATGGACTATTTTGACCCAGCTTCATGAGCTTAACAACGTTGTAAAAACTCACTCAGCTGTAGAAGTGAAGGTTGATTTCTGAGTTTCAGTTCAGTCCATTGGTCAATCTGTCTGTCCTTAGCCAGCACCATGATGTTTTACCACTGTCGATAAGTAATACATTTTAAAATCAGGAAGAAAGAGGCCTCCAATTTCTTTTTTTAAAGGTATTTTTGCTATTTGAGACTGTTTACTCTTCCAAATAAATTTGGTTATTGGCTTTCTGATTTCTACAAAAAAAAAAAAAGGCTGTTGGGGTTTTTATTGGGATTACCTTGAATCTGGAAATCAGTTTGGGTAAAATTGACACCTCAACATTATTTAGTCTTCTAATCCATGAACATGGAATATCCTTCAATTTATTTGATTTCTTCAGCTTCTTTTAGCAATGTTTTGTAGTTTCTGAATACAGGTCCTTTATGTATTGGTTAAGTTATTCCTAAATATTTGATTGCTTTAGTCAGTATTAAGAATGGAATTTTTTTTCCTGATTTCCTCCTCAGATTGCACATCATGAGTGTATAGATACACTATTGATTTTTACATATTAACCTTTTATCTCACCACTTTGCTGAACTCATCTATTAATTCTAGTAGCTTTGTTGTTAATTTTTCAGGATTTTCTAGATATAGGATTATGTCATCAGTGAACAGTGAAAGTTTTACTTCTTCCTTTTCTAGTTGAGTACCTTTCTATTTCTTTGTCTAGGCTAATTGCTCTAGTTAGAAATTCTAGCACAACATTGAATAATAATGGTGACAATAGGCATTTTTGTCTCATTCCTGATCTCAGTGGGAAAACTTTCAGTCTCTCACCACTGAGTAGTTGTAGGCTTTTCATATGTGCACTTTACCATATTGAGAAAGCTTCATTCTATTCCTATCTTTTAAAGTGTTTTTTATCAAGAAAGTGTGTCGCATTTTGTCAAACGTCTTTTCTGTATCAATAGAGAGGATAAATATGATTTTTCTTCTTCAATTTATCAATGTGGCTTACTAAACTAGTTGATTTTCTTGAAGTACCCTTGCATACCTGAGATAAAACCCACATGATTGTATAATACTTTCATGTGCTCTTGGATTTGATTTAGAACTATTTTCTTGAGGATTGTTGCATCTATATTTATTAGAGATATTGGTCTGCAATTTTCTTTTTTCATAGTATTTTTATCTGGTTTTGGTATCAAGATGATGTTGGCTTCATAGAATGAGTTCGGTAGCATTCTTTTCTGTTCAATTTTTTGGAAGAGCTTGAGCAAGATTGGTATTAGATCATCTTTGAATGATTTGTAGAATTCACCTCTGAAGTTAGCTGGACATGGGCTGTTCATTTTTGGGAAGATTTTGATTGTTGTTTTAATCTTACTTGTGATTGGTTTGTTGAGGTCTTCTCTTTCTTCTAGGATCAGTATAGGTGGTATGTGTGTTTCTAGGAATTTGTCCATCTTGTCTATATTTTCTAGTTTTTTGGCAAATAGTTGTTTAGTACATAGTATCCTCTAATGATCTCTCTTATTTCTGTGGGGTGAGTTGTAATGTCTGCCCTCTCATTTCTGATTTTATTTGAATCTTCTGTCTTTTTTTTGTCAGTCTAGTTAATGGTTTGTCAATTTTGTTGATCTTCTCAAAGAACCAACTGTTTTGGTTTTTTTTCTATTGTGGGGTTTTTTGTTCTCAATTTCATTGAATTCTGCCTTGATCTTTACTATTTATTTCCTCTGACTTGTTTTGGGATTAGTTCCTCTTCTTTTTCTAGTTCATCCGGGTGTGCAGTTATGTCTTTAATTTTAGCTCTTTCTCTTCTTTAATGTAAGCATGGAGGTCTGTAAATTTCCCTCTCTGCACTGCCTTTGCAGTTTCCCATAGGTTTTGTTATGTTGAACTCTCATTTTCATTCATCTCAAGATATTTGCTGAATTCTCTTGCAATTTCTTCTTTGACCCATTGATTATTTAAGTGTATTGTTTAATCTCCATATATTTATGAATTTACTCTTTTTTCCATCCATTATTGATTTATAGTTCCATTCCGTTATTATCAGAGAAAGTGTTTTGTTAAATGCAAACTTTTTAAATTTATTCAGACTCGTCTTGTGACCCAACAAATGGTCTACCTTGGAAATGGATCCATGGGCACTTGAAAAGAATATATATCCTTCTCTTTAATGGCAAAATGCTCTACAGATGTCTGTTAGGTCTAGTTAATTTATTTTACTATTTAAACTCTGTTTCATTACTTATACTCTGTCCAGATATTCGGTCCAATACTGAGAGTGGTGTATTGAAGTCACCAACTATTATTGTAGAGATATCTATTTCTCCCTCTTCATCTTTTCCAGGGTGTGTCTCATATATCTTAGGGCATGGAGGTTAGGTGCATAAGTATTTAGTATATTTATTTCTTCTGACTGAGTATATTTTATTAATATATAATGGCCTTCTTCATCTCTTATAATAATTTTGTATTTAAAATATATTTTGTCTGATATTAGTATTGCTACTCCAGCTCTTTTTTGGTTGCTATTTGTGTGGAATATCTTTTTCCAATCTTTAACTTTTAACCTGGTTGTGTCCTTATGTCTGAGGTAAGTCTTTTGTAAACAACATATAGATAGCTCATATTTTTTTTAAATTCATTCTCTCAGTCTATGTCTTTTGATGGGGATTTCAAACTTTTAATATTCAATGTTATTACTGTAAAGGAATTTTTTACTTCATCATTTTATCCTTTGGTTCTCTCTTGTCATACCCTTTATTTCTTCTTATGTTTTAGTTTACCCTTCCTAATAATCTTCATTTCTAAACTCTTATCCAAATATCTTGCCTTTGTTTTTTTTCCTTTCAGGCTGCAGCACTTCCTTTGTATCTCTTGTAATTCTGGTCTTTTGTTAACATACTCTACCAGTTTATGTTTGTCTGTGAAGACTTTGAACTCCTCTTCATTTCTGAAGGACAGTTTTGCTGGATACAGAATTCTTGAGTGGCAGTTTTTCTCTTTCAGTACCTTAAATACATCATACCAATTTCTTCTCTCCTTCATGGTTTCTGATTAGAGGGCAGCACTTAATCTTATTGAGGTTCTTGTGTATGTGATGCTTTGCTTTTCTCTTGCTACTTTCAAGATCTTCTCTTTATCTCTGATATCGGTCATTCTGAGTAGTAGGTGTCTTGGGGTAGGTCTATTCAGATTTATTCTGATTGGGGTGTATTGTCCTTTGATATTGATATTTACATCTTTCATAAGGGTAGGGAACGTTTCAGTCATTATTTCCTCAAATATTCTTTCTGCCCCTTTTCCCTTTTCTTCTCCTGGGACACCTATAATGCATATGTTTTTGTGTTTTGCATTGCCATTCAATTCCCTGAGACTATGTTCCATTTTTTCCATTCTCTTCTCTTTCTGTTTTCCTATCTTTTCCTGTTCAGATATTTTTTCTTAAAAATCACTAATTCTGTCTTCAAGCAATTCAAACCTGCTCTTATGGGTCTCTACTGTATTTTAAATCTCTTCCATCATGTTTTTCTTTCCCATAAGGTCTGTTACTTTTTGTGCTAATTTCAAATTGTTTTTCATGCTCACCTAGTGTCTTCTTAATATACTTTATCTCTTTATATTTATTTTCTTAAATTATTTAAATTGATTTAGGAGAGTTGTGTGATTATCATTGATTAATTGTCTTAAATCCTATATCTTTTCAGGATCATTTGTTTGTTCCTTCGGCAAGGCCATCTCTTCCTGCTTCCAGATTCCTTGTATGGCTTGTAATTTTTTGCTGTGCTTAGGCATCTGAATATGTTGGTGAAATTACTCTAATGGCTAATTTCTCTCTCATGACTATTGTTATTATTTTTTCCCTTCTCTTTTTTTGGTATTTGGTTCAACTTATCCTAAGTCTTCAAAATTGCCGAGCTTAAGTTATCAAAATTGTGCCAGGGACTCATTAATGGGGCACATATTTTCCTGCAGAAGTTTTTGGACAGAGAAACCCAATTGCATTCTTTGTGCAAGCAATTTCCATACTGCCCAGCAGTTGGCACTTGTTGGCTGACCTTTCCATCTTGGTTTATCTCTTGGTTTTCCTTTGTTTTAGTCTGGCCAGAACCAAGATTCAAAGTGACTCTGCTGGCCTAATTCACTGAAGAAAAGTCCCCCAACTCCCCCTCCCTTTTCCCTTGAAATGACTGACAGGGAGGAAGATCTCTGCTCACTTCTCAGTCAGTTGCAATGAGCCAGGGTTTTTACCTCCACTTAATATGACTCAGTGGGGGAGGGGACCCCTTCCCAGCTGCTGGGAGTTTTAGGAACTTACAGTTTGTTGTTTCAGGTTCTTTGTCTTTCTGTCCCTCACCTTCCTGGGAGTTGTAAAGCTCCACCCTTTGCTACTGACCCCCAAAGCATGTCCCTCAGGCAGCTTTTGGATTTTTCTCTCTTGTTTTTGTGAGAAAGCTGAACCTTGTTTGACTAATCTGATGCCAATGTCCCACAATCCTGTTATCTTACATATTTTAAAATCCTTTCTTCTTTTTTTTCTTTCCTTAAAGGAAAAACATTATAAAAAGTGTCATATCCTTGTACACATGAGTCAAATATTCCTGATGACTATCTTCTGTAGAGAAATAAGGATCACATTAGGAAAAATCAATGCAGTTGCATAAGAAAAACATGAAAGAGGTCTATAAGCAAAGGGTGGAGGTCTATGACAAACAACTTTTGAGCAGCTTGGATAATGTTCTCTGACACTTTTATCTCTTGCTAAAATACCGTTGTACATAGAAGACAATGTAGTCCATTTGAAATTGTGTCCTTCTTCATCACTAGCTCCTCTATTTTTTCCCCCACTCCTATCTATCCCTGTGTTTCTCACAACAGAAGTACACATGAAACATGGGCATTGCCTCTCCTCATCTCCACTGCCTATGAGTAACTTATTTATCTTCATTTCTCCATGATTAAAACTAACTTTTTTGAAATGATTTTCAATGCCTTTCATGAATTATTCTCTTATTTCCTTTCCAACCTCATTACTTACCATTTCTCTACATATGTTCCAGTCAAGTAAAACTACAGTAAAACAAAAAAGATCAATAGTAAATTAGGGACATAGATAGCATAAGTATTTTTTTTAAATCCGTAAATATTGGGAGATGAATTGATTATGGTTATTTTTATAAAGAATTTGAAAGCTTATCTTTTTTTCGAGACTTGATTTTAATACACTAGTAGACAATCAATCCCGACTGCTATCCCAGAGTAGTGATAAGCAGTCAGATTTTGTTGACAAGTCATGGTAGGTAAGGTTCCAACTTAAACATGAGTAAGAGTAGCCTTTCCCATTAACCTCCAAGAGCACCCTAGAATAAAATTAGTAACATTGCTCTGCTATTCATGTCACAGCTAATCAAGTTCTCTTTTCCACTCTTAAAACTAAAGATATTAGAGAATAATAGCAAAGAAATTAACTTTGGATATAGAACCATAAGAATTAATTTTGAGCTTTAATCTTACAGTCTGCATTACCTATAGAAACATCACAGACTTAACCTATCTAAGCCTCTAAATTCTCATCTGGAAAATAGGATTGGTAATACCAAATTCATGGGGTATTTGTAAGATTACATGAGACAATATGTATAAAGTATATAGTTGCCTTAATTACCATTAACATGATCACTTCTGCTACCATGCGTCACACTGCACTCCCAGTTTCAAGCACAGTGATAAGCATGTGAAAACATTTTCAGTCACAAATTAATTTTTCATTGCCTACTTTATTCCAAGTAATTAATATGTTTTATTCAAAGTCAGGAAATCTATGATACTAAGAAGGAGTGGTCTTCAAAATAGACTGTGCTTCCCTTAGAATATACCAGGTATTTGTATCTTATCTTTGCAATTTTTGTTTTTATGTATTTTAAGTACAAAATATTAGCAAAATTCTTGTTTGAGTATGATAGAGGTATCTGATAAAAAGAGATCAGAGAAATTTGCAATCCAGCTTTGATAAAGTAACTGACATAAACTTTACTTCCTGATATAAACAACTATAGAATAGAACATAAAACCCATGAAGAAATGAAAAAGGTAAAAGCAGTCAGAGGGAGAAGTTTCATTCTACAGAGAAATAAAAAGAAAACAGAAAATTGATTAATTTTTAGAAATAAGACAAATGAGAAGAGAAACAGAAAAGCATTTTAATGTGCTGAAAGAAAAAAGTCAATATATTAATTTATACCTAGCAAATTATCATCTTTGTGCATGACCACTGAACATATGGTGATTCAAATCCAGTAATGCCAAAAAAAGGCTGTTTGCTCAAAATTTGGTGACCTTAATTTTAGTTTCTCCAGTTCATGGAAAATTCAACTTACCACCAAGTTTAACCTATTCATTACACAAACTAATGTATCTTATTTTCACCAGTCTACTATAACTGTCACTGAAAACACTCTCTCTATATTTTTTTTTTATTTGAGAAGTTGTAAATTACAAAGCAATCATGTACACCACACAGGATTCCCACATATTAACTCACCTTCACCAGCTTACATTACTGTTACACATTTGATAATATTGATGAAAGAACACTGTCCTAATATTACTTCTATTTTTAGTCCATGGCTTATATTTGGTGTATTTTTCCCACAAACTATCCTATTATTAACACCATGTATTACCATTGTATATTGTGGTTATAGTTCATGAGAGAATGCTTCCATATTTGTACTGTTAACCATGGTCTATCATTCACCATAGGGTTCACTGAATTATCCAGTCCTCCACCTTGTATAAGCCATCCAAAATATATACTTAGTGGCTCTCGGGTTCATCACAAAGTTGTGCTGTCATCAGCTCAGTCAATTTCAGAATGTTTTCATTACTCCAAAAGGAATATCTCATATCCCCTTTTACACACCCATTATTTTGTGTAATGGGTGTGTAGTATCTTCTTGGCCATTATTGTAAAAATATAATAGTATCACTATTAACTATAGTTGTATTTTTCCATGTATCTACATTCTCTTAACATTTTGTCATAGAGAAGTATTCTTGTGTTTGTAATATTAACCACAATCAGCATCCACCATTGAAATCATTGTTTTACAGTCTTTAGATTATCCTCTAGCATTCTCTCAATTGGCAACTATCCTATACTACTCCATTATACTCATTATAATGGGTTACCATCAACTCTATCCATTTCCCCACATTTACAGTCAATCTTATTAAACATTCTACATATATACAGTATCAGCTCCCCCTTCTTAACTCACATTCTTTCTTCTAATAATTCATACTCTAGATTTTCACTCCATGTATTTACTCATGGTATTTAGTTCCTATTAGTGAGATCATACAATATTTGTCCTTTTGTGTCTCGCTTATTCATTCAACATAATATACTCAAGGTTCATCCATGTTGTCGTATGCATACCGACTTCATTTCTTCTCACAGCTGAATAGTATTCCACTGTACGTATATACCACATTTTGTTTACCCATTCATTGGTTGATGGACACTTGAATTGTTTCCATCTCTTAGCAATTAAGCATATGCCACTGTGAACATCAGTGCACAAATGTCTGTTTGCGTCCCTGTTTTCACTGTTTCTGAATATATTACGTATAGAGGGATTGCTGGATCATATGGCAGTTCTATATTTAGCTGAGGAACTCCCAAATTGTCCTCTACAGATGCACCATTTTAAATTTCCCCCAACAGTGAAGTGACAATCCATATTTTTTGAAAGAAATTTGCTCTTCATTTTCAGTTTTGAAATTAAAAAATAATATCCAAAAATGAAAATCATAGAAAAGATACACCAAAATAGCCTTACAAAAATCATTTCATGAACAACAAACGTAAAAACTATTCTCCCATTTACATTTTATTTAGTGTGATCTAACTCCATTCTTCATGCAAATTTTAGCTCATAGTTGCAATCATTCAGTACATAAAATTCTATAAACTGCCTTATTCATGTAACGCAAAAGATAGCCTGTTTTTTTCCTTATTTTAAATGATTTACTAATATAATTTTAATGGCTGCAAAAATACTCTGCAACTTAATATTTATGTTATAAAAATATTAATATATTTATAAAGCAATATAGTAATTATACATAAAATGTTATATAATGTATAGTAGAGAAAATATATGATATGGTATATACTTTATATACACTCTTACATATACTTTTATATATACTTTTTATATTTTTATATATATCATAATTAATATTATATTAATTAATGTAAATAGCCATCTTTATAATTTGTACCTTTATGTTGTTTCTCAAAATTCCAGCGTTAGAAATAATATTGCCTATAAATTTTTTCATACTGTCAGAATAATTTTTGAATAGTTTTCCTAAAATAGAATTACCTGGTCAAATAATATCACTACTTTACTTACATTTTTCATATTTATTGCCATATCTAGCACTAGTCTTCAAGACCCATATTTAGACACCATATTGTCTCTAGAAAGTATATCTATGAATTTTTCTTCAATCATTTATTTAACCAACATTTAAAAATTATTGTCATGTGCCAAACATTTTTCTAGGTATATCTGAAAAAGAGAAAAAAAAATATTTCTTTTTCATGTAGTTGCCATTTTAGGGAATGGAAGTGGAAGTATATAATAAACCAAACAGAAAAAGTGAAAAATGACTGATCAGAAGGAGGCATGGAAGGGCAGTAAGAAAAAAAAGTAGGAAAGAAAGAAGGCAGAGAAGGCAAGAAGGGAGGAAAATGAAAGAATGAGGTTAAAAAAAGGAAATGAAGAAGGGTTGTCCAATAGTGATAAAGGTTCTGAAGACAACTATAAGATATATTAATAGCCAGCCTGCCTTATTAGGAGCTAGTGAACTAAAGTTTTAAGACATGAGTCTAATGAATTTATCTCTGAGTTCAAGTAAAAAGGCAGGAATATATGCCTGCCTGAAAGATTAGTAAATAATAGTTCAATATTCAGAATGTTCATACTGAAAATAAACAAGTATCAGTTAGTGAAAGAGAAACTCAAAAGTCATACTTGACTAATATTCAATGTCTAAAATAAAAGTGGTGTCTCCTAGTGAACTAGATCCAAAGTTTATTTAAGTGGCTTACTTTGAAAGACATCAAGTGAAAGCTCCTAATCTTTCTGGATTTTAGGGGTCATCTACTTTAACTCAACATTCAAGGATGGAAGGCTGTTATGAAATCCATTTTATATTACTTGCTCAGGAACATGGTATCGATATCTATCATCATGCCAACACAGGTGGGAATGGTAACATGGATATTAATTCATGAAAGCATTACTCAGGAAGAAAAGAATTTTTTTTAAACTTATAGTGATACTAGAAAGGGAGAAGTCTGATTCAATCATCAGATTTACTTCTCATAGGCCAGAGCAAGAGAAGTGCTTGGAAATCACATCTAGATTCAAAATGATCTGAGATAAGGTCTTGGCTTCTTCTCACTAGGATGACTGAATATGTTCCAAACACCGTCGTTTGCCAACTTTGCAAATGATCACTGAACATATGAGGATTCAAAGGGATTTCTAAATGCAAATTTCTCAGTTGGGGAAGACAGGATTCCAGGAAAGATAATAACCCTGCAATTGATAAGTTGGTTGCTAAAATATTCATTTTTCAGTACCAGTGTTTTGAAAGGACTAAAGAGTAATATCATTCCTCTCATTTATATGGCAACTGATCTTATTGTGTTAAATATATTATTTCTTGAGCTGAATATTTTCCCTTTGATATTTTTCTCTTTATTGCAATTGCTAATTTTTCAAATGCTACAAAATTCCCAAATCGAGGTTGAGCATAGCATTACATTTGAACAGTTGTCTGCATAACAATATTTTTGAAAATTAATTAAGCAGTGAGATAATGATCCTTTCCCTCCTAGGGATTCTCACTTCCTTAGAAATAGTGTGAGATATATATATTTTTTTCCAAATTGAATGGTGGCTTTTAGAGAACAATGAGAGCCGATTCAGTGTGGGAGTCTTTTGTTTTTTAAAGTATTATCTTCTATTGTGAAATTAAATTAAGCAAGTTGTATTCAACATTATTGCTATCTCACATTCCTTAATATGTTCATATTTACAGCAGCATAAGAAATGTCTGGTTTAGATTGGTAAGTGGTTCTCCTTTAAAGCAATGTACACATACAATCTGTTTTTCAGGTCCAAATACAGGGGGCTAAAGCAGATAAGTATTTTTTTCCCCTCATAAATGAGTGGGTGTTTGCTAGAAGTGACTTGGCCATAATTATAAAACAGTCTTTCTCAAACTTGGCTCATCAAGAGAATCACTTCAACCACAAAAATTCAGAATTAATTGATCTGGGGTGGTGCTTCCCAAGGCATTCTTTTTTTTTAAGATTTATTTATTTTTATTTAATTCCCCCCCTCCCCCGGTTGTCTGTTCTCTGTGTCTATTTGCTGTGTCTTGTTTCTTTGTCCGCTTCTGTTGTCCTCAGCAGCACAGGAAGTGTGGGTGGTGCCATTCCTGGGCAGGCTGCACTTTCTTTCGCGCTGGGCGGCTCTCCTTACGGGCACACTCCTTGCGTGTGGGGCTCCCCTACGCGGGGGACACCCCTGCGTGGCATGGCACTCCTTGTGCGCATCAGCACTGCGCATGGGCCAGCTCCACACGGGTCAAGGAGGCCCGGGGTTTGAACCGTGGACCTCCCATGTGGCATTCTTTAAGCTACCTAGCTCAGGCACACAACTGATATTTGCAGGCATGGACAAGAGGCCAAATGGAGCCCCAAATACACTCTATCCAAATATTATAAAGTTCTGCCTTAATCTAACAAACTGCCAAATAAAATATGTTCTGCCATCCTACTTTGGCATATAAATCCTCATTAGAATCTGATAGGCAAGATTTAAATTTCAAACCTAAGGACTCCTGAGAGTTTCACACAGGAACAAGAGAGCATGGAGAGATTCAACGGGATCCCCAACAGGATGGTCAGGCTCCTTCTCTTCTCATCCCAAACCTCTTTCTTGCACTGTAAGGCATGAATGTGGATGCTCCAATTGCTTCTTAGCCACCCCTTCTGCTGAGTGGCATACCCAGCAGACATGTCATAGTGTGTAGGACCTACAAATGGGCTTGGGACCTTTTGGTCTGGGAATTCTGGTATACCTGGAGCACAAAGTAGAAGGGGAGGGATACAGGCTTTGGGTGGGTATGCCCTGATGACCCTAGCCTCAGCAGAAGAGAAACAACCAGAGGAGAATCATAGCAGATCCCCAGTAAAATCCTTGGTGATTATAATGTGTAGCCAGAATCTATGACTTCACACTTCTGTCTCTAGGTTGCCTAGTACTATAGGTCTTAATAAACCAAAGCATTTGATTATGCTACTTGGTAAATGCATCCTTAAGCTTAAGGAAATAAACAATTATCCCTAAGCATTTCACAACATATTATATTATAGTATTATTGGAAACCACATTTTGAGCACATAATTATATGCACACAGTTCTTTCTTGAACCTCAACCCTAATTTCTGTGTGAGTGCCTATGTACTTACATATGTGTACGCTTGCATGAGTATGTATCTGGATCCTCTCTTTCCCTCTGTCTCCATCTCTATTACCTTGTGCTCATGTCATGAACTATTTTCTCTTTTACTCTCTCTCACTCTGTTTCTGGCTCTTCTCTAATTGCTATTACGTTCTCCTCTGTCATTCTTTGTTGCAACTTTCTTTATCATGCACACTCATTTATCCACTCTTAAGCTCACAAAAACTATAGTGAATTACAGATTAATGGAAGGAAATGACAGATAAGTCAGATGTGGCATCCAAACAGAATGCTTCCTCTAGCTGAATTTAAATAGATTTTTTTTTTTACTTTCTACATGTTTCACTGGACCAGAAGAAAATTAATATACCTGAAATGCTGACATTTTAGCTAAAATAGCATGCTCGTTCCAAATAAATAAACTCACAGGTGTTATTCCATTGGGCAAACAGATGGCACATGTCCTTTACTTATGAATGAGAGGAGGGGGCATTATTGAGTGATGTTTAGGGGCAATTAATTGATGTGGCAATGATGCCAACAGCCATATATAAATGGACAAAGGACAATGCATTTACATTAAGTAACTGAATGTTTCTTAGACTTTTTCTCTATTTCTAAAACATATTGTTATTTGGTTCAAAAACACCTCTCTTTGATTTCCATAGAGATTACTACAGATAAAGTCATTTAAAAAATGCTGTAGGCCATTAATATTTTTTTATCAAGCACCTACTTCCTGTTTTCATTTAGAAGAATTTTCCCCCCCTAGGTTCTGTTATTTCACTTCTTTCTTCTTAGGAGTTTATCTATTTCAAAATAAAACCATGGTGTTAAGGGATAAAGAAAACACATGTGGTACATACCACTTGTTATGGTTTATTTTTCTGTTTCAATTATTGTGTAAACATTTTTAAGGTTCTGCTTTTTATTTTAAAGAGGAGATATTTTGGCCTATAGAACATCATTTAAACATAACTTACATATTAATACACATAAAAGATATTTGACTTAGATGTAGCTTGCAAGGTTGAAATTCAGTATTTTTCTAATAGATTACTATATAGTAAATAATGAGTCTTATTTTGCCTTATAATTTCATCATTGTATTTTAATTTTCAATCAAGTAAAAATCTATGCTCCTCTATACTGATTAATTTGGTAAATGAATTTCTTGTGACATTTAACATCATTGTAAAGGAACAAAAAGTTGAGTTTTCTCAAATCATTACATGCAAATATATATTATTTGTTTTCATGTTTGTTATATGTGTGTGTGTGTATATATATGTATAACATAGACAGGCACTTATTCTTTTTAAATTTTTTATCCGTTGTCTAAAACTGTTATCTCTTATTTTCACAATATACTGGCAAAACATTAATATTACTGAAAAACGTGGAAGTGTTAACTTTGGAATTTTAACATTTTCACAAGGGCATTCACTGATTAATTTGAAATATTCTGACTAAACTTGTTCTATAGAGTAAGCTTTCAAATAAAAAACTGAGTAATGAACATCCATAAAAAGAAAATGTGATTGAAATTATAGTTTCCTCATCTAAAACCCCAAGTACTTGACACAAACAGAATTAGACCTTTGTGGATGCACTAAAATATATAATTTTAATATCTATTCATCTTTTTTGTCTTATGTCTTAGTAATAGTCTTTAACAGAATTTAGTGGTTCCATCACTTTCCTTCATTTAAATTACAAGAAATTCAAAGCATTCCTGGGGAGGGGTGGAAGAAATCATAACTAAAATGAGAGGGCAGCATAAACTCGGCATTTATAAAATGCAATTACAAGGTCAATTTCAGAATTCCCTTTTCAATTCAAATGCAGCTGTGGACTCTGTTTTCTTTTTATGGAACATTTTAAACAAAAGGATATTATTTTCCATATTCCACTCACCCATGGATGATTTAAAATTTTTTTCATGGTTGATATTTCTGTACCTTAATTTACCGCAGAAAATGTAAAAGTCTGTAGATCTCCTCTACAACTTACTTTGTGAGTAAAAAAAAATCCTTAAATAAATGCTTTCAAAGCTGGAGCAGCTGCTTGTCAATAAAATGAGGCTTTCTATTGGTTCTCTGTCTTTTCTCAGCACAGATTTTCTTCATTAAAGTTTTTTATTTATCCCCCTTTTCCTGTTTCTGAAGGTGTTTTAATTAAAGGATAAGTAATAAGAGCAAGCTATTACACAAGTCTGATTCAGATTTCGTTAAATATTTAATCTTCTCAGCAGTAAGAAATGGGTTGAAAAAACTGAGCTACAATTCTGTATCATGTGTTCTTAAAAGGGATGTTCCAAGTACTGATTCTTTCTTTAAAATATAAGATATATTACATGTCCCACAAAGAAAATACAAACATCAAAAAAATTGTGGTATAGGTATATTACAGCACTTAGATATTACTGCAAAAAAAGTTTCTAATCACTTATGAAGAAAATAGCTCAAATGCTTAAAGAAACAAATATTTTATTTTTCTCCTTTTTCTATTTTATGATGGTAAGAAGGCAATGAAGAGGATTAATGTTGTCCCAAATGTCATAAATTTGGCAAATACCTATCAATAAAAACAACTCAACTAAATATGTAACTTTCATTCTACTACTTAATATATTTTTGTAATAAAGTAGTATCTACTAGGAGGATTATATGAATATAGTCACATAATCTACATACATAATCATACATATAGAATCTACACAAGGACACACAGCACTGCAGATCCTTTTTATTTACTCATTAATTCCATCTGGTTGATTCCATAAATTAAAATGGGTGAGGGTGGGGAGAAAGACTGTCATCAAGAATTATTACACTCCCTAATATGAAATGGACAAGTTCAGATATCAGTCATGGAAATGTTATTGACCAGATCAGCACAACACAAATCCCAAGGAGTACTTACTTTCATTAACCGGTATCTTTGTTTCTTCTCTGTTTCTCTGTCTTTCTGTCTCTGTCTCATAATCACATTTTGTCTCAAGCAAATGACCTTTCTTCAAATGCAGCTAACACTCTTTAATTGAAATTTGTTTTTATTTAAACTTGGAAAAACATCCCATTCAAACTTTTCTTTTCCTCCCTTCTGTCCACCTTTAAACCTCTCTCAGTAAAGAAGGAACCTTATTTCCATGGCGTTATTCTAGCATAAAATTAAGCTTGCTGAAAGAGAATAGTAGGAAGGCATGAGTTAATCAGTACCAATAACTCTGTGTGGTTGTTTGGGAAGAACATCCTCCTGAAAAACCTGTCCAGTGTTGCCAGGTCTTTGCACAGAAACCACTAGATGTTGTAACAGAGAAGTATGTGATGTGTGGTCTTACAGGTAGGGATTCAAGAAGAGACAGTTCAAAATACTGTGGCTGAAACTCTGTGGCTTAAATGAGATGTTTTGTTATGGAATAGTTTCATGAAAGCTGCCATTTCTTAAAGCAGTCTTCATGTTGTGTGTGTACTTTCTAAAATCAGGGCTCATTTTGGAAATGAAATATTCACAAAAAGTTTCTCCTATCTCCTCTTGTTACAAACTGAAGGATGCAATGCTAGACCTCAAAGCATAAAAAATTATATATATAGTGTATGCAAAGGGTCATAAAATCAAAGACTTACTATCACAGTGCTTTTAAAGCCAAACACTGCTGGAGTTAATGGAATAAACAGCATTTCTTAGTGTAAGCATGTATTTGCTGGGAAGATCTGTATTGATTATTGCATAACAAGTATTACAAACTGATTTACACTTCACTCCTACAGGTTTCTAGCAGTGCCTAAGTAAATGCTAATAAGAATTTCTATTACTCTGAGTTGTTTTATAGATTTAGGTTTGTTAGATTTGCCACCAAATTGTTATACGCAAGGGCAATGCAATGTTGCTAGAACATATTATGCATTTTATATTTACAGATAAATCTGTAATTTGTGCTTAGTCAGTATTACTAGATGTAGTACTGAGACTCAGTAAAGCAGTCCATTGCAAGCTTCTAATATCCTATTTAGTAGGAAAGTTCTTAATTATTTTAAGTAATCAGTGTAATCTTTTGAAAATACAAGAAACCAGTTAAAGAGATAGATTGCCTTTTCCTTGTTTCACTTTTTAAGTTTCACATTTTAATACCAGAAGGTGTCGTTATATATAAACAAACATATGTTCACATATATAAACACAGGAACACATATAAATCTAAATCTACTTTTGAAAAGCATATCTTACATGGTTTTGTAAATATAGTTATTACAACAAAATAAAGAAGCATCTCAGATTTGGGAGAGCTTTTCCTGAAGATTGATAAGTGCTTAGGTGTCTTTTTGTAGATCTTAATAAGGTATGAAAATTTGATCTTATTAAGAGAAGTCTTTTGGAGGGAAGTCACACCCAGGCGGGAATGGCTTGTGGTGGGAAAGCAGGAGTCTGGAGGTGTGTGGACCACCACAGCCTGGTGTCCCAGGAGACAGAGCATGACCACTGGTGTCGCACAGTCCTGGCTCAGATCCTTCCATCTGTGCCACCTCGGGCAAAGCACTCCACCTCTCTGAGGCGCTGCTTGTGCATCCCCAAAATGGGGACAGTGGACAATGGCACTCATCCCAGGGGGCGCTGTGAGTATCAATGACACAATATGTGGAGGAGGCTCAGTAAATATCAGTTTCCTATTAATAAAATAGGAAATGATACATAAATAGGAATAAGTAAATAAATATTTGTTTAGAAAAGGATAAATAGCATAATAAAAAGAGAGAAGTCTTTTCATTTCCTTACTCTCATGATCTTATTACTTTAATTTCTGCTAAAAAGAAGAGGTCTAAGTGCCAAAGTGCTATGAGAAAATTGGGTCTTCAAACACTCTAAATGTACTCCTACCTAAGCATTAGTTCAATATGTCAAAATCACAGCCCTTATTCCTCTGGATTGAAAGGCACCAAGTGGAGGCATTCCAAAAGAATGATTAAGATCATATTGGCATGGCTCTATTCTCTGAATTTTTTGTGGCTGTTTTAGAATCTAGACACACTGGCTGAGCTGGATAAGTGGCTATGACTCCATTGTCTGCTCCTTTCCTTCCCAATCCCCTATCCCTGAATAATCTCTGAGTTAGGAATATAGCTCTTATTACCAAAATCCAAGGTCATACATCTCCCCGCAAGTTTCTTTACCATGTATTCTTGGAGCATCTGCTGAAACTTGAGGTCCTGCTCTGCCTCTTTACAGCAGGTATGAATGTAGCAAATGTCTGGGCACCACCAGAGAACCTGCTCCCATTCCACAACACAATGTTATCCTTGGGATACACTGAAATACATCTCAGAAGCCTGCCTGCAACTTGGGTAGGCTTTAAATGGAATATTCCATTTGGGAATTTTTTCCCCTGATGCTTCTAGAAAAATATGTTACCTTTCATTTCATATAGAAAGTACTGCCTACCCAGTATATATTTAGGTAGCTTATTTTAAAAATAAGTATACATATATGTATGCACATCACATACACATAGATAGCTTATATATGTGTATGTATACACATATATATTTAGTGGAAACAGTTTTTTGGAAAACAATTTTTTAAATGATAAGATTTTAGTAAAGGAAAATTCTCTTAATTTTTCTATGAATGACTACTTTTTACCCAAATCATAGTTGTTAAGTTATAAATATCAGTAGGAGGAGGCTAGGATGCTTCTTTAGATGGAGAATACACTCACTGAGATATTTTCATCTGTTGTTTCAATTCTTCAGCTTCACCTGTCCATAAACTACAGGTGAATATTCAGGAAGGTTTCTCTTTCTTCCAAAATATATGAAGTCTTCCTAAATGGAGATCATTTCAATAAATTATAACTAATACTTTAGTTTAAAGTTATAGAAGAATATATACCATGGATGATTAAAATGCATTAGGCTATTAAGTAAGATAATCTTTGCTTCACATATACCTTTATATCTTTGCCAAGTAAACTTTTCTTTCACCACTCTTATGCCTCAGCTACTTTTGATTTCCTTTTGAATTCTATTATGTAGGAAGAATGCTATTTTATGTAGGACATCCAGGTACTAAATATTACAATTACCCCATGATCTTAAAGGAGATCTCCCTATACATTTCTAGAAATTGTTTCATTACCTCACTCAAAACCACCTGGATAGCACATGAATATGCTCTGCTGATTTAGGAAGGGAACTTGGGAGGGTTTCTAAGATAGGATCACTGAAAAGGATCAAAAGAAAATACCGATGAAATTGCTGGATCTAGAATTTATTCTAGGTATTTTCTTATAATAAATCATTTGAAATTTATGACTCAGAAATTCCATATGGTATCTTCATTTATAATGTCACAAGGAAGAGACAAAAATCATGTATCTGGGTCTTTTTCCTTTTTTTTTAGTAATACACTCCAATAAGTTAGCAATCGAGCTTTAAGGCATGGCAGAGGGACTTCAGACCTCATGTTACTGTTATTATCTAAGACTGAAAGACTTGTTAAATCTGTATAAAAGTTCAGTTAGGTATTCAATCTTAATTAAATACATTTATTTCAGATCATTGTAAAATATATGAATCTGAGCGTGCTGGGGAAAAATAGGCATGGGTGAATAGTATATTTTATCATTGTCATTATTATAGTTACTTTAACAAAATTTAAATTAAGCACTTATCCTGTGCTAGACACTATGCTAGGGCTTTGTCTAACATGTTCTACAAACTTGCCTGACAGGCATTATTGTCCACTCGTTCTAGTCGAAATTGTGGTTTTGGAAGGTTAAGTAACTATCAGAATTAATCAGCTTGTTTATTGCATGTAAGATTATTCACCTGAAAAGTCTACACTCTTTCAATTGTGCAGTTTAACTTCATTTTAGTGTATTCATTTGTCAACTTGGTTATGTTAGGGTGCCCAGTAATTTGGTCAAGGAAACACTGGCCTGAATGTTATTGTGAGAGTGTTTTGTGGATTTAAACCATTCGTCAGTTGAGTGTATCTATGGCTGATTACATCTACACTCAACTCTGGGAGAGAGTACCTTCAGCAACAAAAGACATCTCATCCAATCAGTTGAAGACCTTAAAGGGAGGAATGAAGATTTCAGGAGTCAGAAAGAAAAATTTGTATCTCTACTTCTGCCTGCCAACTTCCCCTTGGGAAAGACTTGAAACATTTGTCAAAGACCCCAACTTGAGACCTACACTACATAACTCAAATTTGCTAATCCCATGGTCTAGAGTCAATCCCTATAATAAATCTCTTATTATTTACCTAGATAGATATAGATAGATAGATAGATAGATAGATAGACAGACAGACAGACAGACAGACACACTGGATATATATATGCTGTTGGTCTATTTCTCTGGAGAACCTTTACTAATATATGTGGCAAGGTAGAAAAATCTGTTAAATTGGAATAAGTGGTTAATAGTTGTCAAAAAAACTGAAAATAGATTGAGATGTTTGAAGCTGAGAAAAAAGTTTTTGATTCAGGATATGAATTATGATTTCAAATTCAACATAGTAGCATGGGGAAAAAAAGACTACAGCAAAGATTAAAATGAAGGAAGAAAGATGTAAGGAGGGATCTAAGATCCATTTCTTGCCAAACATTTTTCAAGCCACAGGATCTGTACTTTCCATACACTCTCATTTAATATTACAGCAATGCCCCAAAACGAATGTTTGCAGTGTCCTTTAACAGGTGAGAGAATTGTAGGGTATAGTAAGAAGAAGTTAGTTTAACTTGCCTTCAGGTAAGTAATAGTGTTGCTTGATTTTGAATGAAGGTTTTTGAATCCCCAGAATATATATACATTTCCACTGTAGATGTTTGTACATAGCCATTCTTATTACATATATGATAAATTATCTTATTAATTTCTTTGTAAATGTCCAATAAATAATTCTAGATATACAGGTAAACAAAAGTCAGAGTCCAGTGGTGTTGGGATTTGGTTAAGAGAAAAATGATGAGAGCAAAAAACACTCTTTAGAAAATGAAAATGGTACTGATAAGGAGATAACATTTCAGAATAAAATTGTATGTTAAAGTAAGACAACAGGCCAAACACCATCCAAGTTATTGCATTTCTAACTGATGGTAAAATTTAACAAACAAGCTGCCTTCTATATTCTAGGCATACACCCTTTAGCTAGCTTAATGCTGAGATTGAGCTCATTAACATAAACTACAGATAATGAAACTGTGACTTTGAGAATTGCCTGAGCTGAAACCACTGCTAATAGCAGAACCAAAATTTTTAACTTGAACTTTATTCTACTTTTTCTAAAAAAATCATAAAATATAAAAAACTTCATTGGT
Source organism: Dasypus novemcinctus (assembly GCF_030445035.2). Taxonomy (NCBI): domain Eukaryota; kingdom Metazoa; phylum Chordata; class Mammalia; order Cingulata; family Dasypodidae; genus Dasypus; species Dasypus novemcinctus. Next base: position 29,874,886 of record NC_080687.1, read on the forward strand.
GACAAAATAATGTATTGATTCTGTCTATATCATGAGGGTACTGAATCGGTTATTTTCTATGAACTACATCAATTGATTTGTTGCATTGTGACTTGCAGGTAGATTCAAAGACTTCGATATGTTTGTTTCTGTAGTTGTGGGAAGTCAAAATGTTTTTAAAATCAGTATTTTTCATTTATATAAAGTAGTTAATGTATTTTTAATAAGAGCAGTTAATGTATTTTTAATAAGATTAAAAATGAATGTTTCATGCTTAGGTATTCTGTGACTCTTACTTCCTCACACTGATAGCCATAAACCTTATAAAGAACATAGACTGCTGTGGTATAGCTATAACATAAAGCAAAATTTTAAAAAAAAAGCAACTGAGTGCTCAGTGAACTTCAATATTCTTAATTATCTATTAAAATGTTGCTATAGCAGTAAGAAAAACTGAAGTTGTGAAACATATGACAACACAGATGAACCTAGAGTACATTATGTTGAGTGAAGCATGTCAGACACAAAAGTACAAATACTGTATGTGCTATTATGAACTAAATATATTATGTGAAGTATGAATATGGGTAGAATTGCATATATGACCGTTTATCATTGACGTTGAACAAATATAAGTTAATACTACAAAATGCTAATATCAGACAAAAAAACACCATTATACTGAGTGAAGGAGATCAGACACAGAGTATTACATATTGTATGATTCCATTTATATAAAATAGAAATATAAATTAATTTATAAAAATGAAATGAGATTAGTGGTTATGTAGGCCTGAAGAAGGAATTCTAAGGGGTGTGGAATCTTTCTTTTTGACTAATGAAATTGTTATAAAATTTTTGAGATGATGAATGTACAATATTGTGATTATACTAAAAGCCATTGATTGTACACTTTGGATAGAATAGCCAGAAACAGCAGCTATGTACAGTAGGTGAAGCATAGAAAGATTGAAAGGTAAGGGATTTTCTTGTATGTTTGTTTTTTTGTTTATTATTATTATTGAAATAATGAAAATGCTCTAATAATGAGTGAAGTGATGAGTACACAACTATGTGATTATACCAAATACCATTGACTGTACACTTTGGATGAATATATATCAATAAGCTTTATTTGTTTTAAAAAATGCTGCTACATCATGTTTTTTTTTTTTGCAAAATATATTTTCAACACTAGAAAAGTTGTTTTTTAAATTGTAATATATATTGTGTCTGCAGAAATTACTTAATACAAGCTCCATTTTCTTATCCTTTTTCTTGAACAAATAGTTGATTTTGATAAAATATTTTGACAAAAATATTAATATTCTTGAAATACACCTGGTAGAGGAAACAAGATTTTATGTAATATGAAAGAGCAGAAAAGGAGCTAACTACAAGAATTAATTTGCATAGAAAAGTCTATGCAAGGAACCAAATTCTGAATCTAATAAATAGATGTGGTAGAATTAAGCATTTTTAGAGTTTTAAAATTATTTTTGCATATGCTTTTGTCAAAGAGAATCATAATGCAGAGGGGTAAGCTTGATAACTATCTTATTGCAAGTATATGTCATTTTATGTTTTGAGTTTTACAGAGACTAGAAGTTAGGATGTGTGAGCGTGTTTAGTTTTAGTGATGAGAAAATTTAGATTAAAAAAAGATTTGTATTGTTCAAGGGACAGGGGAAACCAGAGCCAATGTTCCTCATACTCTAGTTTATAATTCTTTTCCCAATAGCTGTCAGCCAGAAATTTCTGAATTAAAATTATCGTAATCAATAATTTTCTTGTGGGCCATGCAAAATTCGCCCATGACAGAAGGATATCTGAGCTGGAAATCACAAGATTGCAAACTTAATCAGAGTAACCATTTAAAATGACTTCAATTTTTAGAATAGTTTCTTTAACATAATCAGAATAAAATAATATGAGTTTGAATACAAATTCAGAGATTTCCACATCAAAGTTCACAAAGCTTGGATTTTCACAAAGCCTTGATAATGAGCTCTGAACTCGGTTTATTCTGCTCATAGAAGGTCTGATAGGACTTTCATATTTGCTTTACTAACAGTTTTCAGAGGCTGGTTCCCAGGCGTTTTCTGCTATATCCACTTGATCAGAATGTCAATGGAATGTAGTAGTCCACGTGGGGGAAGAAAATCAATCCAAACTGGCCAATAAAGGGAATAATAAGGATTATCAGGATCAACTCCTTCATAAACAAGGAGTTCTAGATCTGGGGTTAAGCAGATAAAACAAATAGGACAAAGGATTTAAAGACATATATCAGAATTAGATTGCAAAGCAAGTCCAGGAGTCTAGAAGAAAAGATTTAGGAGGTATGGAAGAGCCATCTGGGTTCAGGTTCACAGACTATTATAGGGAGAGGCAAGTGAGGAAGCATCAGCCATGTATAAGAAAGTGCCATGGATTTACCATATGATGCTGTACTTGGATGTATTTTATCAAAATTTCTCAAATGTAACAGGTATAGAAACACGAGAGAACCTGATGGCTATTTACTCAATTATCATTTAAAATGTACCGAGAGATAGGAAATACAAAAACTGTATCATGATTCTAGGGGGAGACATAAAGATAAACAATTAAATTAGAGGCTTGAAGCATGCACTGGCATAGTGGTGGCAGCCCAAAGGAGAAAATGATCCTTTCAACTTTTCTACATCAAGAAGGCTTCTGGGTGAGGTAACACATTAGTTCAATATTGAAAGATCATAGTTATATTCTAAGTGGGTAAAGCTGGAAAATACATTTCAAAGAGATTGCTGTTGAAGTCATTGGCACACTGCAGAGAAGTACAAATAGTTTATTACTGAAGCCAATAATTCATGGATATTTGTTACATTGACAGGGAAGCTGCATAGTGAAATTGTTTCAGGCAAATATGTTAGATCTAGACTGCCTGTTTAAAACATGGCTCCATTGTTTAGTAGTTGTGTGATTTTGGATAGGATCCATAGCCTCTCAAAACCTCTCTGTAAATGAGAATAGTAGAGCCTGCCCCAAAGTGTTTCTATGAAGATTAAATGAGTTAATATTTTCAAAATATTAGAAACTCTTAGCACATAATAAACCCTATGTAAAGGTTCAAATCAAAATGAGATGGGCAAATATTCCTAATAAACATATCAAGTATTTTTTTCTTTACTCACATTAAATGAATACATGTCTTGAGGAAATTTTTCATCACCTTGAACCGTTTGATTTTTGAATGGTACAGATTAGTTCATCATATGTTCTTTTAATCTACATGTAAGCAGAATCTTCCTTTATTCAATTATAATTTATGTATTGTTCTTTAGAATGAATTTTCTTGTTTTAACATTTCTGCCATTTTACTAGAAATATATCAGCATACAAACTATCATCAAATGTCAAATATTTAATATTACCAATACAACCTGTTGATAAGATAATGTTAAATTTATTACTTACTGCCCTAAGGGAGAACCATCTTGACAGGGCTTTGGTAGGGTGTTGGGGGAAGGAAGGCAAAGTAAGAATATATTGAGAATTTGAACTTTATGTTTAAGTTTAAGGTGAGTAGGATTAAGTGAGGATTATCATACAGCAGTTGAAGATTGGCTGAAATGGCAAGGTGTAATGTCTTGAGGCAAGATACTCACAAGGAATTTAAAGAACCTTAGGATGCAAACTGTCTATAAATGTTTTCCATTGAAAAGTTGTTGGGAGTTTCTGTAATAAACAATCAGATCATTTTGCTCAGACAAAAGTCTCCTGAAATCTTTGTCTTGCTAATATAGAGAGCAAATTATCTGGGGTAGATAGTTTCAGATCCTCATAACCAAGCTGTGTGTGGGGAGATTGATTTGTTTCTCACCTCTCAATCAAAGTATTTTCCCTAAATTTGAGTTTTGGGCAGTAGTGTTGTAATGTGGTATTTGACAACATGGATTCTGAAACCACAAAGCTGTCGTTTGAGTCAAAATCCTGTTTTTCTCATCTTGGACAAAATGTGTACCTCTGTTTCCACAGTTGCAGGTGGGAATAATTGTAATAGTTCTTAGTCATTGTCTTTGCTTTCCAGGCTGCTGCTATGATAAATTACCACACAATGGTTTGGCTTTACGAAATGAAAGTTTGTTGAATAGGGAAAGTCCAAAATCAAAGTGTTATCAAGATAGTGCTTTTTTCTCAAAGTCTGAAATGTTCTGGTGTTGGCTATGGGAGATCCTTGGGATTGCTCAGATTTCTCGTCATAAGATCATATCTCTTCTTTCTCTTCTCAGTTCCCACTGACTTCTGACTCCTCCCCATGGTTTCCTCCAATTATATTTGAATTTCTTCTGCTTATAAAGGACCCCAGTAATACAGAGTAAGGCCCAATCTTATTCAGTTGGGCCATAGCTTAACGAAAAATAACATCTTCTAAAAATACTATTTTCAATGGGTTCACAACCACAGAACTATGGATTAAGAACATGTCTACATTAGGTTACATTATTCCATCTTCCATAATCATGGATTATTATGATAATTGAGTGTGTAAATACATGCAAAACTCTCTAAATAATGTCTGGCACATAGTGAGCATTCTATAAATAAAAGTTATTGAATTAATATTAAAGGCTGGGGCCATATTTTTTTTAATTCATGTTCCCATTTGTTACCAATGCTATAGACACTGATCCAAAATTTTAAAAATATAATATTTTCCCTTTTTATTGTTTCATCCAATGCAAATTAAAAAGCTTATTCACCAGCTGGAGGATAAAGAACCAAGGTAGACACAAATTCTTTGTTCACTCTTATTTTTTTCATGAAACTTTCTTAAATCAATTAATTATTAGAATTCTCAGAGGTCTTCTCACAGTCCCCTATTCTTATCATTTCAAATTCTCTAATCTCTTCCATCTACAACAGTGGACACCTCTCAATGTCTTAGGTACCATAGCTCACATATAGGTAAATTACAACTCAATTCAAACCCATTCATGGTTTTATTATATTCTTGTCCAAGTCTATTCTACCTACTAATATGTTTCTTATCTCAATTAATTTCTCCCTTATCCTCCTAGTTGCATACATTTGAAATTATATTCAAGTCCTCCTAGCTCTCACTTGAAATTTCTTCACCCAGTTCCTATCACGCAATCCAGCAAATTGCTGTTTCATACTAATTCAGTCTCCTTATTTACTATGGTCTTAACCTTACTCAATTCCTAGGGCCATTTTCCTGGGTCAGATGCTTATCATTTCTTACATAAACTATTTCAATAGCCTTTCAAATGATTTCATCAGATAAACTCTTTACTTTTTTATTCATCCTCCACATTGCTGCCAAAGTTTTTTTGCAATAAAACACAGATTTTATCGAGGCACTTATTTACTCAAAGAACATCAATGGCTCACCATGGCTTATGACCTAAAAGGCCAAAGTAGTATTCAAGGTAATCCAACACCTGGTTCTAATCTCATCTCCCAGTCTTCTTCTTCTGTAATTTCCTTATTGCTTCAAAATTGACAATGAACTCTCACACATGTCCTTGTTCAATTTTCCCTTAACTGAAATGATGCACTTAACTTCCTTTTTTCCAAATATCAATGTTCTTTTCATCTTTTTACTGAAAACTTTATTTATTCCACTAGTTAACCTAAAATAATTTCTTCCTCTACTTTCTGAAAATAAGTGGTAGATCCACATATTGGGTGGTCTGAAATTGAAATTTTTGGAATCCTGGATGTCAAACAGTCAGAATTTTTTTTATTAATGAAAATTTTGGTATTAAGTAAATATTTCTTACAATGAGAAAAGAAATCATAACATATTATACTTAATTACTTGACAGTTCTCTATAATATTAATGATTTTATAATATTTCCTAAGATAGCAGAAGTTTATTTCAGTATTACCTTCAGCATGATTAATCAAAAGGCATTTTATTTTATTGTAATTTAGAAATTCTATGAGCCTTAAAACTTGTTAAAGCCATGAAAATTTTTAGGAATTCTGTCAAATTTGGGAAAGACCCTACCAAGTTTCTTTTATATATGAGTTGTGCGATTTAAAGGAATTTTCCACAGACTATCTTCCATTTATCTTTATTTCAGAAATTTTCTCTACCATTGTGCACATGCCTATGGTGGCCCATGCTTTAGTACATATTGATATCGCTATCTAAACACTACCCTGCCCATTTGTGTTGTGACCCCAGATAAGTACACAGTGACAATAGGGTTCATTCCTACACAAGAATGGCTGACAATTAGTTACCTTTACTTGGAGGTAGGTGCCTGTGAGCAACTATATCCCACTAACTCCCAAATAAATGTACTTCTTAACCCTACTTACTTCTAGATAACTGCTATTAATGCCCGCAGCCAGTCCAACATCACACAAATGAAGAATACTGACATGGAGGGGAAATTTGGTTGGAAAGAGAGAATGGCTTTCAATAATTGCAGCTTACATAACTTACATAAAGTCATTGCTGGGACCCCAGCTCAAGTAAGGGTCCTGAAAGTAACCTCAGATTATCTTCATTAACTTCACTAATATGTTGGGCATTCATTAATATAACTCAAATAAAATTCTTCTTATCCCATGCTTGATATTATATTTTACTGTATACATGTCTAATTCTCTCCTAGATTGTAACTTCAGGGTAGTGTCATATCAGTGCCATAAATTTGTTTTAAAGTGACCTGAGAAATCATCACAAATTGAAAGTAGATTTGGCACAACTGTAGTTTGGAGGCTCGTGCAATTTAGTAGCTTGCTTAATCACAAATTGCTTCTACAAACAATATACAATAACCACGTGAAGAGGACACAATGCATTTCAAGGTAAAGGATACCAGAGTCTGAATTCCATTGGCCTAAGGACCAAGACAAGGCAGGGAGGTACTTTAAGAAGAGGTCTTGGGATCCAATCCGATGCAGTCAGTGGAGAGTGGAGGAGCTGATTGGCATGCGGCTAAGGACGACAGTAAGTCTAGGGGCCCAGCACAGGCATTGGAACTAGGCGTCAGAGAGACTGGGTATCAATCTGCCTTTACCTGATGCATTGAGTTTTCATTCCTCAGAAGTCTAGTCATCAATGTTCTCATCAAGAGAGTGGCATCCAGCCAATCCATATCATATCCTCACATAAATATATGGTTATGATGTTACCAAAAAAAATAAATCTCAGTTTGTTTATAGTCTATTTGTGGTCAACATGTTCACAATGCTTCTGTGATTCAAGGTCATTAAAATTATTTCAATAAACAAAAGGCATATGAGTTTTGTCTTTATATCCTTCATGGTGGCTGTACCCTGTGTAAATCCAACAAGTATAGCTTGGTTTTAATGGGATTATTTTTGCAAAGAGCTAGGACTCATATTGAAAATTGCATCTTTTCTTTCTTTACACTTTGTGATAGAGGTCAGAGATATAGTAGTAGTAAGTAGAATTAATTTTAGATACTTCTATTTTTAGATACTTCTATTTTTAAGACGATAATTACCATTTTGTTGGGATTAGTTATTCAACAGTAAGATTAAATCTTGGTGATTATGATATTTTATACACAAAAATAAATATCAAAGAGGGTCTCAACCATCTTGGGTAAAAAAGTGAAAGATCTGCAAAAATGAGTGACTAACTAAAAGACCACTGTTCTATCTAATAATATTAATGAAGTAAGAATATCCACAATGAAGAGATTTCCTTCAGGGAAATTGCATATTAATCATATTTTATTATGTAAACCATAGATAATCACTATTATTTTGCTGCTTTTAATACATAAAAACATAAATTTCAAATAATTCAAACCAATATATTAATATATTTTGTTCACTGTACTTTAGCCATAAAAATGAGGAAAAGAAGTAAATTTTTTTCCACACTTAGTCCTCAAATTGCTTTTAGCAGATTATAGATTGTATAAAGTAAGTACTCAGCTAGTAGTTATGTTATATTTAGTCATGCTTACTGGGGACCAAAGAGAGATATAAACAAAAGCAAATTCACCAAGGTACTTATTTATAACACACAATTCTCTGTACTTTCATACAATGGGCAACTTCTGTTTGTGATCTCAGATAAATACTAGATGGCAATATATAGTTTTGGCCTTTATTTAATGACAAGGAAAAAACAGGACTCGTCAGAGTTAATATAGCTAAATAATGCATTTTTTTCTCCAGAAGTGCACACCTCAAATAGAATATATGCTATAAACAGCTGTAGTAGCATAACCTCTATTTTTCCACACCATGTGTTCTCAAAAGCCTTCCGTTTCTAAAGAAAATACTTTTAAGTCATCACATAGATTTTCCTAACTGCTTTCTAGGGTATTCTGCGACACTTAAAAGCAGTGCATATTTCTGACCAATATTTCTAAGCCATAAGAACTCAAAAAGAGACTATATATATTATATTTTGTAGTTAGGGCAAACAAAACTGATTTTAAACTTGGCACACAAACACAGTAATAGAAGTAAAATGGATTCTATTCCATAAAAAGGTGAATGAAGAATCAAGTTTTTTTTTTTTAAACACACAAACATAATTACTGTATTTAAAAATCAGGTATGATTTAGAATTCATTGGATTAGTTAACAATGGAAGTTCTAAGAATTAAGAGATCAATGTAGCAAACCCCAGGTGTGAAAAGCAGAACTATCACAGAATATGCCCCTGTAGCTGAGTGAGAGGGTTTCATCCTCGCTCAGGCCCAAGAGTCGGGGGGGCTTGCTCCGGCCGAACCACCAGCGGGGGGTGCCCCAAGAGGGAGCACCGGTTCTCCAGGCGTGGGGGACGCGCGGTTGGGGAAAAACCACAGAGACCGCTTGAGCGCAAGAACAGGTCTGCTTTATTGCGGAAGTACACTTGGTTATATAGGGTTGGGTAGAGGGAGGGGTTGGAGCTAGGGCAGGCTAGCTACGGGGTGGTAGTGAATAGGTGGGAGTGGGCGGGACTGGCGGAAAGGACAGCAACGGCTGGAGGGGGAAGATAACAACGGCTGGGAGGAGGGGTGGAGGGAGGCAGTAACATGCCCCCTATTGCATATACCCTGTAAAATCCTCCCCTTGTGTGTAGGTGGGACAAAAGTAAACCAGAGAGATGGCAATGTGACCAATATTGCTGGCTTGGAAGATGGTGGAAGCAGTCCTCTGAAAGCTAGAAAAGGCAAGGAAATGATCCTTCCCTAGAGTCTCCAGTAGCAATGCAGTGCTTCCAAAACCTTAGTTTTAGCCCAGCAACAATTATTGGGATTTCTGACCAACAGAATTGTAAGCGAATATATTTGTTACAGCAGTTTTAGAAAACTAAGATATCTACTTTCTTAGTTCTTCAATAACATGTTATGTCTTTTAACTCTGTACCTGAATCATTATATATATTCCTCTAAGAGTCTGTAGCCTTCTCAAAAGGAAGTATCATGACCTATTTATATTTTACCCTCAGTGCTACAATGCAATATAATTCAAGGTAGGCAGCAAAATCTAGATGCTTGTATGAGTTAATAAGGATATAGATGAAATTATCTCTGATATTAACACCCAAAAAGTGAGTAATCAACTGTAGTTTATCAAATAGAATAATCATCATCTCTTAACATTATACCACATGGAAATTAATTTCTTATTTTCTTATGTATTTAAGTTTTGATCTAGCTAAGTTTCATATATGGAGGAAAAGCTATCCCCAGCTATCGTTTGATAACCAAGTATTTTAGTTTTCGAAAGGGTTGCCAATGAAAATATCAGCAATGGGTTGGTTTTATAAAGGGGATTTATTTGGAGTAAAAGATTATAGTTCCAAGGCTGTGAAAAGGTCTTAACTCAAGGCACCGTAAGAGGTGCTTTCTTACCAAAGTCAGCTGCCACATGGTGAAGCAAGTTAACCAGTCTCTGCCCTGGTCTCTGCCTTTCTGCAACTGTAGACAAACCTGTTAAAGAGTTTGTCTGCTCTCATTCTCAGTGCGTCCACTTTCTTCCTGACCTCAGCTGTAAGCTATCAGGCACATGGCTCATTTCTCCTCGGGCCTCCAATCTTTGAGACTCTCTGGGACTTCTCTCCTTGCAGATTAGCTGTGGGTGAAACTGGAAAGCCTTTCTCTCACATGGCAGGAAAAATATGGTAGCTTCCTTTATCTGGGTCTGTGTCTGTGTCTCTGTGTCTCCATTTATATCAGACCATCGAGAGGGTGGAGACTCATACTGGCTCACACCTCACCTATGTAGTCCAATCAAAGTTTCTAAAGAGACTTTATCAAGTAATCTAATCAAAGTTCCTGTTCCCTCCAAGGAATTGAATGCAATCAAGGGTATCACACCCACAGGAATGGATTAGTTTAAAAACATAATTTTTCTCTTGTTGGGATTCATAGAATAACTTCAGACTGGCACACAAAACCAAAGGATTATTCTCACAAATCATCTTTATTCTCAAATAACTCTACTCTTCACTTGAGCCTTTTACATATTACTTTGAAAACACATTTTATTTGCCTTTATCAGAATGTATATTATAAGATTGAATCAATAATTTACCAGAATTTTGGTAATCAACTTATGATGTGAAGTTTTAGTTTATATTTTATTCCTCAGTATATCCATATTGTCCTGACTCTTCTAGAACTTGACTAGTTTTTCTCATTCCCCCATCCTTGCTCTCTTTAGGAGTCAATGTTTTCCAAAGTAACTAAAACTATATGAAGTCAGGTTTAAAATGGAAAACGAAATAAAACTACAAATACATGTAATAAAAAGCATCATCTCCCCCTTGAACAATTGGAAATTAATTTTATCACTGTAAAAAACACAAAAAAGATATAGTGTAAGCAAGCTGTCATAAATTTGAGTAATTTTTGTTAAAAAACACGTTTCTTGCTGTTTTATGGAACAGATGAGGCAGGAAATAATTAATCTCAGCATCATGCCATTGGCAGTTTCAAAAGTAGACACAACAGAAAATGTCTGAATAGTTAATAGTTTGGGTATGATTCAAAACTGACATTACAGTCTGCTTTGCATTAGGGTGTGAAAACAGTAAGCATATTATCCCATGCCAGAAAATTAAAAAATAAAAGAAACTGGTAGATTTAACTTCTACTGTAAAAGCTGACATGTTCTTTAAGAACTGGGTTCCTTCACTGAGGCATTCTAAAATTGTTTCTTTGCTTTTCATAGTCTTCTTGTATTTTGTTGTAATTAAACCCAATACATACAGAAATGAAGGCTTTAAATCCACTATTAACAGGAGGAGGTTTGATAAAATTATTATCTACTTCACAAGCAGCACTATTATAGACTTCCTAAGCAACACTGATGTTGAAATTTGGCATGAAAGAACAAAGAATACAATGTCAGATAGTTATGTCATGTTTTTTGTAAAGTTATATATAAAGAAAGTCTTAAAGGTAAAAGTGGGTTGTGAGTAGGCCTTACTGTATATAAGGGTATATGCCAGGTAATATAGTGTTAGTCACCACAGAGATCAAAATACATATGCACACTAACCCAAAACTCTAATTGGAGGGAATGTAAAGGGAAGTAGTCCCCCAGATCTGGTGTGGAAGAACTGTTTGTGGACTACTGTTGTCCCATCATCTATCATTGTAGATGATGGCTGTGACTCACATCCGTCGTCTGGCATTTGTAAGCTGCCTGCTTTCTGTGTCTGCCTATCCATCTGTGCAAATGAAATTCAGTGTGACTTTAAATCTGCCAGAAACTGAAATTCAGTTGCAAGGTAAGAACTGTTAATAGAAGGGAACAAATGGAATAAAGAGGTGTGGATATATTAAATTGTAACCCTACTTCACGCAACCAACTACTCTGAATATAAAACTAACCATGCAATAACTCCCATACAACAGGTCATTTCCTTTGACTAGTTTACCTGTGAATTAGGAGGCTTCTAAAGTATTATGCAAAACCCAGTGCCTCTCAGGTCAAAGTTGAGGTGGTAGAATTATTTAGTATGTATTGGGTTATACATGTTCACCAGTTTATTTATTTTTTTTTATATGGCACTTACCATTTAATAGTAACATTTTTCCCAAAAGCTTCATACAGCACTGTTCACATTATGAGAGAGTAATACTACACATGGGAGCTCTCAAGGAGCACACTGTTGAGTAGTATTTCCCTTCCCATAGAGAATCACATTCAGTTCAACCTTAAAAGGAAGCTACCTTCATTTTGTTGTAATTTCTTAAGCTAGAGCTTAGCTCTAACTGGCTGTAGTTGACTACAATTTGAGATGTTACTCAACTGTCACCTTTGTTGAATTTTATTTGCGGTTGTTACCAAAAGTATGCTGGGTACCTGTGACAGAATTCTAGCACAGAAAATGTTAAGGTTAAAGATCCTCCACTTTAATTTAGAGGGAAGAAAGGAATGTTCAGATATTAAGATAAGCTACATAAATAAACCTTGTATATAATATATAAAACATTATACAATTTTACAAACTGATTAGAGCTTAGTTAGTTAAGAGTCATCCACAAACTAGACGGAAACTCACTAACTTATATTCTCTTTTTTGGCATAACAAACAGCTCAATGAACCTACACATTTTGGCTTTTAAAAAGTGCACATTTTGTTAGATCTCATAAATAAAGTGAATATTAATATTTAAAAAGAGCAGCAGAAGCTATATTTGATTGTACAGAGGAGCACTGATATGAATAGTTAATATGGTGTCTACTTAGGGTATTTTAAATATAATTACTGGCATTTGTCCAGGTAAAGAATAAAGGAATGGGGTGGAAGCTACATACTACTTATTTTAATTAGGTGAAATTATATGGTTCAATAAAGCATTACAGCCTGTATAATGAGAGGAGAGACCCTTGTTTATGGGAGAATTATTGGTGACAAAAATTTTGGCACTATGTACATTTTTCTGAGACAGTTGAAATCCACTGTTTTATCTTTTCATTCATAATTTCCTGCAATGCCTTTTAAACTGTAAATTGATGTCAAGCAGGAGAAAACACAGGAAAGTGTTCCTTTTTTCCTATGTTGAACAAAGATAAAGACAACATGTTTGGAGTATTTGTAAGGATGGAGAAGATCTAAAAAGTTGTAATGACAGCTATTGTCTCAGTCACTCACAGATATGTGTGAGTGTGTATATGTGTGTAAGTATATGTTTGTTTATCCTACTTAAAATATCTTTATAAATCAATTGAAACAGACAAGAGAGGTATTGTAGTCTACCAGGATGTTTTTTTGTTCCTTATTATTTTCTCCTTTCCCTATCTTAATTTTGAAAAGAACATAATAAAATGTTTAGTTCATAGTTCTAGCACTCTATCCTTTTCATTAAAATTTTATTTAATGTACACCAGTATTATATAAAGATAGTTGTTTTTGCTATTATTAAAATATTAAGAAAATTTCTAGTATATAAATTATATTGCTTTAAGAAAAAGAATGCATTTGTTGTTTATAGCTAATGTAAAAATATACCACAAATGGGGTGCTTAAAACAACAGATACATATTCATTCACAGATCTGAAGGCTATAAGGTTGAAATCAAGCTATTGGTAAGACCATGCTCCCTCTGAAGTTTCTAGAGAAGAATCCTTCCTTACCTTTTCCTAGATTCTGGTGGCCCTAGATATCCCTTTACTTGTGACAGCACAACTCCAATCTCCACTTCCATCTTTACATAGCCTCTACTCTCTGTGTCTGTCGTTGATTGTGTCCCTTCACCTCTTTTTATGGGCACTAGTGATAATAGATTAAGGGCTCACCTTACTCCAGTATGATGTCATCTTAATTTATAACTTCAATGACTATGTTTTCAAATAAGGTCACATTCTGAACTTTGAACTATAGGGGTTAGGATTTCAGCATATCTTTTGGGTAGACATAATTCAACCCATTTACAGAGAAATATATATCTAAACACAAAATCATAAGCTAAAAACATGAAGATTGATAAACTGTGCTACATAAAATTTCCTGTCTGGCAAAAATCAGCAGAAATAACACTTAAACAAATGATAAACAAACTAAAAATATATATTTATGAAGTAATTGCTAATAGTATTTAAGTAAAAAAATTTTGAAAGTCATAAAGGAAAGCATTACTATAATAATAAAAATTGGATAAAGAGGACTTTTGAATCACAAAAGTAAAATTCACAAGATTCAATAACTATGACTCAAATAATCAGGTATTTTCTAAGATACACAAATTAAACCACTTAGTATATAATTTTGTTGCCTATTAAACCTGCAAAAATAAAGTTAAAATAGATAATAAACATAATAGTTGCCATTAAGCATTCATAAAAACAATGGTTATTGTTCCTTAACACTATTTTCCTTAATACTAGTTGAAATACTAATTATATTGACCTGCTAGAAGGTAATTTGATAGAGAACGAAAATACTTTTAAAAAATGAATATTTGTGTTCACAACATAATTACTTCTAGGAATTTGTCCTTTGAAAATAATGAAGTATATTATAGCTGTTTGGGATTTATGAATTCTTAAAATAAATATTGAATTATGTCTGTAAACTGCTCTGTTCCCCTGGGTATATTAGATTATATTAAATTCAGAGGTTTTACTTTTACTTAATTAAATGATTAAGTCTTTGATTGGTCTATGTCAGTAGGACCAAGGGGGCAGGAACTCATAGAAAAAACAACAAGGTAGAGGAGTTAGTTTTCAGCTCAAGGCCCAGGAAGAAAATACACGGGAGAAGAACACAAAGAAATAGAGATGGCTCCATAGACACGGCAGAGCCTCTGGGACGATAGAGCCTGATAGACTACAGCTCACCTTGTGTAGAGAACAAAGCAGCTGAGTCTGGATAGAAATGAGCCATGGGAGTGAGATAAGACCTTCCTAAACTACAGCTGATACTGGAAGAAGATGGGATCATGGAGGAAGAGGGAGGCTGAACCCTTGGAGAGACTGGTAGCCATCTTTCTCCAACATTTGGCAACAGACTTTGGTGAGGGAGGTAACTTACACTCTATGGCCTTGTGAATATAAACGTCTACTCCAAATAAATATCCTTTATAAATGCCAACAGATTTCTGGTACTTTGTATCATTAGATTGACTAATACACATAGATTTACTTCTAGGTTCTTTTTAAAATATGTTATTGTTTACAAGAGTGAAAAATAAAAATACATAGAAATAGTAATTAGTTTTAAAGGATTTCCTAATATGATGCTTTAGAAATAATTTCATTTATCTATAAGGAAAAATATTTCAAAATATACTGTAAATTATACAAATGAAGAGTGTGTATATGAGACCTTTTTTCCCTCCTCTTTTTTTCTGTGTATTTGGAATAGATGTGATTTTTATTGCCTAATTTTTATTTTTTAAATACAAATTTTTCACCTGTGGATTCAAAAAGAAGGGAAAACTAAAAGAATTAAAAAGAATCATTTGGTAGATGTAGATAAAGAAAATGACAGCTCCAAAAACAATAAAAAATAAGAATAAAAAGAAGGAGGAGGAGGAAAAGGAAGGGAAAGAAAACTTCATAAAAACTACATATTCAGTGGAACTTGTAAACAAATGAGTAATCTCTCATGTCTCTGCCCCACTGCAAAGCTCTCTAGCAAGCAAGATTAGGCTGAGAAAAAAATCAGGGAAGAGAGAAGAGGTACCCAGTGACAGGTGAGAGATTTATCTAAAACAACTACCAGAAAGAATAAGTCCACTTTCCCTCTGAAATTACTATAACAGTGTTTTATAGATCAGAGCATTTTCTGCAAGGAAGGGATTTAAACTACTGTGCAAATTGAAGTGCCAGTCTTGTATAACCCCTAGCTCATGGGAGAAAAAGACAAAATTGGAAGAGGTAGACAGTCTCTACAAATGGTAAAAAACAAAGGAAGCAAAGGGGGGATATAAAGAGCTTTGAAGATTAAAAAGAATAAAAAACTGGAAATCATACAACTTCACCTAACTACCAACAATGAAAAAGAAAATATACAAGAATCTGGATTTTGCTATACTAACAGAAAAGTATAATTGTGAACTGGAATTCTTATAGGTCACATACATACTCAAAATATGAACAGGAAAAATGTAAGTAATTCCATACAGCTTGCTTTAAAATAAGAAAATTATAATCAGACACACCTCAACTGATAAAACATGCCCTCCAAAACTACCATGCTGCAAATGAAAATTGTATGTCTACAAACTAAATTAAATATACTCAAACAAGCATTTAGAAATCTGACAAACCACCTTGAATTAGAAATGCAAAAAGAAAAAAGAAAATGGGACAAAAATACAAAGAAACGAAAAAGCACTTAATGAATCAGAAAAGAAATGGTCAAAAATGATAAAAATATCTCAGAAATGATTATATTTCAATGTGCTCAAGAGAGAATATATTCAAAAGAAAATTTAAAAGTGAGAATTGAAGAAAAGCAGGAAAACTACCAGAAGAATAAGAATGTGATGAAAAAAGAAAAATTTTCAGGAAGAAAATGGTAGACATAGTAGACAGCCAGTGGAAGAATACTATTCCTATAATTAGCATTCTTGGGAAAGAAGAACAAAGCTATGGAACAGAACTAACATTAAAGGCCATAATATAATAAAACTTTCTAGAATTAAAGAAGATATAAATCAACATACTGAAAGGGCCCACAGGTACTTGGGAAATTTGACTCAGATCAAAAAACTCCAAGGCAATTCACAGTAAAATCAATAGACTTCATGGACAAAGAAAAAAAATCCTCAAGGTATTTTAAGATGGCAATAAGGAAAGTTTTGATGTAAAATAGTAACAATAAAACAAACACAAACTCATTTTCCTTCTAACTGTAAATCCATAGCCCTTTCCATTAGACTTCAACACCTGTTCAAATAATTATACACATCAAAAGAAAAAAATGCTCTATAAATTGATTCAAATTATATTTTATGTTAATAATTTTTAAAATTTCCTATTCAATTAATGTACATTTCTTCTTATAATGTCTAAGAAATATCTACATCTAATTTGTGGTGATATTAGCAGGTTTGAAAGAGTATAAATAATAATTTTTACATAAACTTCAAATTACTGAAGGGAACCCTCATGAGTCCCCTGTGTTCTTGACTAGCATGAAGAATTGACATCCATACCAAGATTGATGATACAAGGGAAGGAGCTTTATTAAGCCAGTCAAGGTCAAGAGAGTAAGTCTTAAATTTTCTTCCCCACAGCTGAAGTAGTAACTTTATATTGGCTTATGTAGGGTAGGACTTCAAGTAGTTGGATTACACAATTGATAGGTGGGTAGGGGTTGCATCTTGTACATGTCCTATAGCACTACATGCTTTAACATGCTTGGTCATACACCATATGTATGGCATGTACAGAAAACATCCTGCCCAGAGGTTGAGAATTTACTATTATAGTGAGTGAAAGTTCAGCTAAGTTCATGCTACTACCCAACTTAGTCTGCACTAAAAACTGGAAAGTTCCAGTTTTGGGATATCTAGATTTTGTGGTTTGCTTCTGACTGCAGCTACAAACAGTATTCTATTATGATCAGTTGGCTATTGCTGCAAGGCTAAGATTAGCTTAACAGAATCTAACAGAAAAAAAGAGAAGGTGATTAGCAGTAGTTCTTACAAGTAGTCTTTATGTTACCATTTCTACATCTTTACCTGAAATTTGAAATTCAGATGTAACTTGGTGTTAAGTATAAGCCCCAATGGGGGGGGTGGATAAGATCTGACAGACATCTTTATCTGAGTTGAGGTCTTTAAGCTACCTGTTTTTGTTTATACAAATTGATATTCTACTTTATCAACTTAGTTTTAGTCAAAGGGGTGATAATGCAAATTAGCAGAAATCTGTTGGATTTTATAAAGGGTATTTATTTGGGGTAGAAGCTTACAGTACCAGGCTACAAAGCATAAGTTACTTCCCTCACCAAAGTCTATTGCCACATGTTGGAGCAAGATGGCTGCTGACTTCAGCCTTCCTCTTCCTCTTCCTCTTAGGGCTCTGTGGTCCCAGCTTCTTCCAATATCAGCTGTAGGCTGGGATAAGTCTTGTCTCTCTCCCAGGACTCATTTCTTTCCAGGCTCAATGGCTCTGTTTTCTCCACAAGGTCATCTGTAGAGTTTTAAGTTCTCTAGGCTTTGCCTCTCTCCCTGGATGAATTCTCTCTGGGCTCAGCTACTCTGCTCTCTCCACAAGGCCAGCAATGAACTATCAGGCAAATGGCTCATCTCTCTTCCCAGAGCTTCTGCTGTGTCTATGGAGCTGTCTCTATTCCTCTTATTCTTCTCCTGCATGTTTACTTTCTGGGGTTCTAGCTCAAAAACGCCAACCTCCCTTCTCTGTGGTGTGGTTTCTCTGTAAGTCCCTACCCACAAAGGTAGTGGGGACTCAACAGCCTACTAATATGGCCCAAATCAAAGCCTTGATCATTATTTAATTAAGTAAAAGTGAAACATAATATAATATGCTCAGAGGAAAAGACCAGTTCACAACCATAATTCAATATCTATTTTTGGAATTCAAAAATAATGTCCAACACTACACTCCATCCTCTGAATTCTGAAAAGACATTACAATATTAAAAAAAAAAAAAGAAACACCTTAAATCAGTACAATACTAAGTACAAAACTATATCGCCATCAGTTTAAAGAAATAGAGTTTGTCTTAAGGCAAAGTCCCATCTTGTTATACACCTCTGAAACTTACAAAACCATTTATCTGCTTCCAGTACACAAATAAACAGACAAAGGATAAATAAGTCCATTATAAGGAAAAATTGGGAGGGAAACAAGAGTCATGGGTCCTCTACAGTTCAGTAAACCTGCAGGACAAACTTTGTTAAATGTCAAAGTTTGAGAGTCATTCTTAAGATGATGCTTTCTTCTCCCTGGGGTCTCATGAACACCCACCCTTTTCACAGGTTTGCCCAATGGTCATTTTCTTGGTTCCACCCTTATCAAGCTTCTGGGTATCAAGCAAGCCCCGGACCTCACCCTCCAAGAGCATTAGGGTGATTGCCAAACTTTACCCAAACTTTAGGTTAGAGTCTTAACCCCCTAGTAGAGTGAAGTAAAGACAATGCCCTCCCTAACATTTGGCATACAGACTCAATCCTCTCAGAACAATGAGTTGACAACCTGGCTTTCCCTAACCCATGGAGGACAGGTATACTACCCCTGTCAGACCTATGGGTAGTGACCTTTACCTCCCTAATCCTTGGGAAATGTACTCCACCCTCTCTGTAGCCTGGGGTGACAAACTCTCCCTGGACATTGGGTGGCAATATCCACCCTCTTCAAATGCTGGGGCAAACTCACCCTTTCTGTACACATGGGTGGGTTTCCTTGCTTGATCCAAGGTAATGTGTTAATTCCAGATATCAGCTTCCATGGTTTTCCTCTTAAAGCTGTTTCCCCTTCAATCTCTCCTTTCCATGATTCTCTTAGTCCAAACTGACAGTGGTTTTGGTCATACAGCTCCTTCAAAAAGCTTGTTGGTTTAGCATGTAAGAAGCAGGGGTACAAGCCATTTTCCACAAATCTTTCCTAGATATCTGCATCTTCAATCCTGATTTACAAGATCCAAGTTTATTTCAGTCCTCAAATGGGGCACTATCATCTGCGAGCTTGGTTTTTGGAGGCTTGGAATTTCCATAATCAGCTTCTGTTTTCTTTGTGCCCAAAAGGACAGTCCTCAGCTTATCTCTCTCATCTAGCATTTGCCATAAGATGCAAGGAGAAGTCAAACCACATTCTCTGAGTTTACTTGTAAAATTCTTCAGATATATGCTCAAGTCCCCCATTTTCAAATTCTGCCTTCCATAAAACACCAGGAGTTAACCTTGCTAAGTTCTCTGCAACTTTCAAACACAGATCACCTTTCCCCCAGTTTCCAATAATAGTTTCATCATTTACTTCTAAGTAATGTACTTCTAAGTAACTAATAAAAAAGTAATTACTTCTAAGTAACTCATAAAAAGTCTCTTTAGAATCGATATTACTATCAACAGTCTCTTCAAAGCTCTGTAGGTCTTTTTTACCAAGTATCAGACAATTCCACCAAAAAATACCCCTTATCCATTTATAACACCATTTCACCATTTTGGTAATTGCAAAAGCACAACCCCACTCTTTGGCACCAAATTCTGTTTTAGTCAGCTAAAGGGATGCTGATGGAAAATAATAGAAAACTGTTGGCTTTTTATAAATTGTATTTATTTGGGGTAGAAGCTTACTATTACCAGGCCATAAGGGATTAGTTACTTCCCTCACCAAAGTTGCCATGTGTGAAGCAAGATGGCTGTTGACATTCAGCATTCCTCTTCCTCTTATGGCCCTGTGGCCCCAGGTTCTTCCAATATCAGCTGTAGGCTGGGATGAGTCTCATCTTTCTCCCAGGACTCATTTCTCTCCAGGATCAACTGCTCTGTTTTATCTTATGTCAGCTGTAGATTATGGGGCTCTCTAGGCTTTGCCTCTCTCCCCAGCTAGATTCTGCTCTGCTCCCTCCACAAGTATAAACTATGAACTTTCAGGCAAATGGCTCATCTCTCTTCTCAGTGCCTCTGCCATGTCTATCTGTCTCTATTACTCTTTGTTCTTCTTCTGTGGGTTACTGTGCAGGGATCCTGTTCTAAAAGTCCAACTCCCTTCTCTGCAGTGCAGTTTCTCTGTGATTCCCCACCCACCAACATGGCAGGCAGGGTACTCATGTGAGCCAATCAAAGCCTTAACCATGATTTAATCAAGTAAAAGTGAAACCTCAGAATCCAATATTATCTAACATATCCAGAGGAAAAGACCAGTTAACAAATACAATCCAATATCTATTTTTGGAATTCATAAATAATGCCAAACCACTACAAATGTTTTTAGAAGATATCTGTCATCTATTTTACAAAATGTTAGAATTGGCTGGGGTGTTAATTTTGCCTTGTGATGAAAAGTCCATGAAGAAGGAAAAGTGAATCACTGAAAAATATGACACTCACAAACTCAATTTTGCAATAAATTCAACTAACCTCATCCCTAGACTAATACTGAATCATGCTTCTGTTCTTCACTTAGAAGTAGCAACTATGTTATCATACTGAGTAAAAATGAATTAAAAATCCTAGTCATTTTATGAGTTGTATGAAATTCTATAAGTTGTTTTCCAGACATTTACAAAGAAAACACTAGATTTTAGTGAGCTTCTCTCGTGAGCCCCATGAAAGTACTATTATCAAGGTAACCAAGTTAACACTTGTGCTCTATTACCACAGAGGTATCACTAAGAGAAATGAGAAGACAGAAATAAATGTGGTGGCTAGAAATTCTGCTCTAATAAAATCTTTCTTATAGAAGTATGGTCATATTGATTGAAATATTGTTCAAAGAGCCTGAAAACTATTTAAAAAGAAATGGGAAAATAGAGCATTACTCTTTTGTCTCAAAATATTTTATTATTTTTGGTGGTTTTTACTGATAAACTACAAATTAATCTTTAATTCTTCACTTTATTTTAAGGTCCACTAGAAAAATTGCTGTGCAGACTGTAAGCTCCATTGTGACATTGAGTCTTTCTGATTTTCCCCAAACATTGTATCTTATCACATTGTCTGGTGCACAGTATAGTGACAAAAATATTAGTTGAATGAATAAATGAAGCCTCTTTTTTTTACCATATACATATATTTTTACATTTTTATTTGAAATATAAAGCAACAACCTGCCTGTTGGATAACTGCAAAGTGTTTACTCTTTAGTTGTGTAAGAAAAATAAAATGTTATCATCCACACAATAACCATGTACTTTTTATCTCATACCTCAAGCTAAGCATATGTGTTTAACTTGTCCTTTAAAACACACTGAAGCTTTAATAATTTCCCTTGCTAGTAATTGTTATTAATTAATATATATATAATCAATCATTAGAAATACTATAACTAATTGACAGGAGATTCGTTTCTAAAAATGCTGTTGTGTAATTTGTTTGATTGGACTAATTATCCTTATTTTGCTTGACCACTTCCATGTAAATTCCCACTGACTGTAATGACAATAACCAGTGAGAGAGGAATGGTTAAGAGTTGGATCTTGTGCCAGACTTAGCTGGCAGGATACTGGTGATTTCAGCAAATGGTTTAGTTTGTTGCACCAATGAAAATTGTATCCATAACAACTCCCTTCCTTTTAATGATGGGATGGCCAAAATTCAGGAAGGGAAGTTTTCTACATGACACCCAAGGAAAAGTGCTAAGAGATTTCATTTCCCATGCTTAAATTTTTTTTTTTTTTTTTTTTGCAGAGTAGATGAAAGAGAACATACAGCAAAACAATGCAAAGAAACGATGTCTTCTGCTGTACGTGCTACACTGTGGCGTTCCTTATGTCCCATCCTTAACATTTGTTTCTTGACCTGACCTCAGCACAGCACAGAGCTGAGGTTTTGAGCAGTTCAGTAGTTCAAGGGGTCTGCCCTCCTTGAAAGTCTTGCTGTATCCCACTGGGAGAGATGTTCATTCAGGATTTCTGAGAACAAGAGCCTTTTCATAACCTCAATTACCACAGGGTCAATATGCAACCGTGTGTTTTCTAGTGGTACTTAGATTGCCTGGCAAGCAGCTGTGTCCTGAGAGCTGCTCTGAAACCAAGTTAAACTGTCATCAGTGCCTGTCTCTTAATAACAACAGCAATAGAGAATATTTTTCCTGATAATTGGCTTTTTGAGCAGCCAGACCTGGGATTTGACTCTTGAACAAATAAAGCCTTGTCAGGATTAAACCTCCATTAGTAATTCATAAGAAATTTCTGTCAAATTTGTATATGTGGTTTTGATAGAACAAAAGAAAATTAATTTCCTGAATAAAAGACCTCATATGCTTTAACTTTATTCATATATTTTACTTTTAAGAGGTATATTAGCTCGTTCCAATAAATATATTTATGGTCTGCCAGGAGATTCATGCATAAGAATTGAAAATTACCATGAAGCTGATGGCATTCTGTCAATTGATTGAGAATCTTTCCATCTCTGCAGTGCTCATACATTCAGTGAGTTCTTGCTGTAGGTCAAAAATATGGTATGAAAAGGGCATTACGATGAAACGAATCAAGTGATCCGGTTAGATTAAAAACAATGTTCAGCTTGGCAAAACCCAAGTTAGAATGTTTCCAATCAAAAGTGAAAACTAAACCAAATGGTTTAACTTAAAGTCTACTATACAGCCTTATTAAGAAACTAAATGTGTTGTACTCACATCCACTTAAATGTTTATGATATATTATAAACATACATGTTTTATGCATTACAAAAGCCTCTTTTGATCTCCCCAGAGAACCACAGACCTTACTGACAATTGCTTTAGCCTGAAAGGCTTTTGGAGAAAATCCATTAAGGCGTACAGAAAATCACATGTTATCATTTCAAGATAATTTATTCTGTTTTTTTTTCAAGTGTTTTGCCTTTAATAGTTTAAGAATTTAAATAGGGATGTTCTCTAATGCTATTGTGGCTATATTTATGGTGTGTGTGTGTGTAAGTTAAAGAAATATTTAGCAATGTTTAATTGCTAAATATTTAAAACTTAATCCAGGAGGACACAGGCAAAATAATGGTCTATTCTTGATTTTGGTATGCTGGCTTTTACACACAGTAACATTCTTTAAGTACTTCTTTATTCCAAAGATTTTTTGGAATTCAAAAATTCTAAAGATTCTCTTTTATTCTTCCCAGTCTTCATAAATGATATCCTTTTCTTCTATAACTTCCTATAAATGAAGGACTCTATATAAGCTTTGCTTACACATTCCTGGGTACCTCCTTTATATGATACATATATACTATTTCTGAGAACAATGCCTGACATATTTTTTGCCAAATGAATGAATATCTAATCTTCCAGATAAACAAAACAAGGAAAAAATTAGTGGTGGGCATCTGAGACAATGAAAAGTTTGAGATGTTCCTAGGAACACTTGAAAAATTGTGACAAAATTGCCCTCATAATTCAACAGACTTTATAATTTATTACTCAAATAATCTTTGTCTTTCCAGGCTTAAGTCAATAGAATTATATATATGAAAAATGATCTGACAAGATGAGAATGATTGTATAGTCATCAACTATTTCTAAATTTCAAGCAAATTTATAAGTTTTTCATCTGTATAAATGTTCTCTGAAAAAGAAAATGAGTAATTGGATGAATTAATTTTAGTATTGGCTCATTTCAGGCAAATGAACTTTCACCTCAGTGGTAAATTATGGTAGAATATATATCTGTGTCAAGCATGGGACACATAATCGGCCATTGCCATAACCAAACCTCAAAGATTATCTTTTAAATAATTGAATTCACCAGTTTGTTCTCTTTTGCCATTTACGTATTTAATAAGAAAACAAAAAAAAATTACGGTTAATTTTTGTGTACTAGTTACCATCACACATTTCAATTTAATCCCCAAAATGACCTATGAGGGATGAATTGAGAAAGACTCTCACCTATATTGATCACACTAAAAGGTCAAGCACTGTTTTAGAAATTATAAATATACACAAACACTCAGAAAATGAGTGAGACAGAGAGATAGGAATAGAAAAAGTGAAGGGGGATAAAGTGCTGTGAGGTTTCCTCACTGACATCATGTATTGCTTGGAGGTTAATACTCACAGCAAGAATAACCTGGATCTCTGGAAGTGAGTAGCAAAATCCAGGTAGTGAGCTTAAACTGATTAATTCAGATCCTATATCACAACAGATGTTATGATGACTGAAAGTGTAAGAGGAAAAGGAGAATGGAGGTATTGCCAGTACCACTCCAAATGCCGAATATCTCTTCTGTCGGCCAATGGTAGTATAGAAGCTGGGGCCGGGACTGTCTCAACCAGAGCTGACAGCGCTCTTGGGCTCTCACGTCACTTGTCTCACAACAATGATGTAAAATAAACCCCATAGTCTGTGGTTTCAGCTGAGAAAATTAAAGTTCCAAGAGATTTCAAAAAACACACAATTAGAACTTGACCTACTTAAGAATAAATCTTAAATAAATCTGATAGTAAATTGTAGGCTTAGGTCAATGTACACATGGATGAGTGTGTATGTGCATATATATGTGTCCGTGGGAATGGGTTTTGGAAGTCTCTGTTGCCAGCATATGGTTTCAAATGCAATTTAAATAAGCAGAGATTATGATGATTGTACTAGTTTTCTATTTCTACATAACAGATTACCACAAACTTTGCTACTTAAAATAGCACACATTTACTATCTCACAGGATATATTGGTTAGAAAATGGGTATGATTTAACTGGGCTCTCTGCACAGGGTCTTGCAATGATGCAATCAATGTGTCAACAAGACTGCAATATCATCTGAAGCTCAGGGTACTCTTCAAAACTCATTACTTGGCAGAATTCAGTTCCTTGTGCTATAGGAGTGAGGCACTCAGCTTCTAAAGTTTACCTGTACACAGTTCCCTGCTGTATTAGTCAGCTAAAGAAGTGCTGAGGCATAGTACCAGAAATCTGTTGGTTTTTATAAAGGGTATTTATTTGGAGTAAAACTTAAAGTTACAAGGCCCTAAAGAGTCCAACTCAATGTTCCATAAGAGGTATTACCTGACCCAAATCAGTTGCCACATGTTGAAGTAAGATGGCAAGCTTGATCTCTCCTTCCTTCTTCCTCTTAAGGCTCTGTGGGGCCAGCTTCTTCTGATTTCAACTATAGGCTGGCATAGGGTTTTTTTTTTTTTTTTTTTTTTTTTTTTTTCCATGCTTCCTCAGCACAGCTGCTCTGTTCTCTTCAGCTGCAAACTATTAGACAAATGGCTCACCTCTCTTCCCAGGGCTGCAGGATCAAAGTTCCATCCTCTGCCATGTCTGTGGAGCTCTCTTTCTTCCTATGTCTTCTTCTGTCTGTCTTCTTGAGTGAGTGTCCATTTTTATAGCCCACCAAGGGGGTGGGGACTTAAACTGAGTTACACCCTAGTGATATGGTCGAATCAAAGTCTAACCTTAATATAATTTAAGCAAAGGTATCTCAGCTGAATCTAATACAATCAAAGTGTATTATGCCCAGATTACAAATATAATCTCTCTTTTTGGAATTCATAAATAATCTCAAACTGCCAAACTGCCACACCTGCCATGAGGCTCTTTCCAGAACATGGTAGCTTGCTTCTTCAAGACTTTGTTACTTCTTTGATCTCTGACCCCTTGGCTCTATTTTGAAGGACATACCAATTAAGTCAGACTCGACCAGGCTAATCTCTCTTTTGATGAATTTAAAGTCAACTGACAATAGACCTTAATTACATTTTACAAAATCCCTTCATCTAGCCATTTAAGGTAATATGGTCATGGGAGTGAAATGCCATCTCCTTTGCCATATTTTCCTAGGTAGAATCAAGCTACAGTTTCTACTCACATTCAAAGGGAGGGCATTATAAAAGAACATTACTTATTGGGAGTCCTCTTAGACTTTTACCTACCCAAACAGTTGGCAATAACAAGCCATATAGGGCATGTTTTTTTAAATCAGCATCATTCACTCTTTCATGTTACATGCCTAATCTACATATACATTTGTGTTTTCAGACTCTTACTACATTAATGTGGTAAAAATATATAACTATATACTTAAATTTCTTAAAATTAATTGGTTCTTAGTGGAAAATTGGCGAATTTTAGATACATCAACAAAGAATTGTTTATTCTTATCACTCACCTTCCAGCAGTCAAAACAAAGGAGTCATTTGGGGATCGTTGGAAGCAGACATTTACTTTTCAAAAATGAATACTTGCTTCATTTCTTATTTCTATACTTTAGTTCTCAAAACATTTACCTCTAAGCCCTCTCTACTCAAAGAGTGGGACATTTATCAACTACATCTACTGGAATCTTGTTTGAAATGCAGAATCTCAGGTTTTATGCCATACCTCCTGATTCAGTATCTTCTTTGCAGTGAGACTCAGGTGATTTGTATGTACATTATTGTTCCAGAAGCAGTATGGGGAAAATCACTCATTCAGTCCACATATTCTTTCATGCATGTGTGCCTTTGAGTATGCTTTCCTTCACTTGGTTGATCTGAAATTGAAAGTATAGTATGTTTTTAAAATTCCATTCAGCTATTTAATGATATCTACATATATGTGCTTGACTAAGTTTGGTATCACAGAGATGGGGAAATTAGGAGACTAGAGAAATAAACATGTACCTTGCTTCTCTTTTTCTCTGCATCATCCTATTTTGATCAGGGCATTGATAGAAGTCATAGCCAGTCCTCTTTCTCCTTCCTACTCTAAGCAGAAGATAGGTAATATTTGAATTAAAGCAATTAAGCCAAATGGAGATGCCATTCTAGCCAGAGGAGAACAGAGGATGAATTAAGAAATATTTTCAGCCTGTCAATCTACTATTTTTGCCTTCATTAATCATTAGAAGAAAAGGAAAATGTGGTATAGCATAACACTATATATCTTCTTTACCTCTGCAAAGGAATCTACATATCATGGAGCTCAGTACTAGTTATGAGTCATCAGTAATATGAAACTGCAATTACTTGAATTTAGAATTCAAAAGGAAGTTTTGCATTAAGTAAGTCCCTTAAAATTACAGGGAGAAAAGTGTTATATATAGTGTATTAGTACACTAAACATTCAGAATCTGTGGTCTTATCAACCATTGAGTTCAATGAAATTTTGCATAAAAGAAAAAGAAGATAGAAGGATAGACTTTCATTTTACATTAGTTTCTTCCCATATTTGATATTTGTCAAAGAAATAATGTTTTTCACTTTCAGGTTTTCTAAATAAATTATATTTAAAATTATTGTGCATGAAATATTTTATTTTTATATTCTGAAAGGCAAATGCACTTAAAATCAACTATATTCTAAAAAAACCTCACTTGGTTTCATCAGTTATCTTCAGTTGACTTTGTGTATAGAAGCTAATATAGATTGTAAATTCACAATGCCTATGAATTACAAATACACCATTGATAGGTTGTGGCACTGACAAATTACTCAACCTTCTTTAATCTCAGTCTCATGAGATATAATTGTAGTAAACTCTTACATAATTATAATGATAAGAGGGATGATCAATGTAAATCAATTAATACAGTGCTTGACAAATAATATCACTCTATAAGCACAGCTACTGCTATTGCTTTTGTTATTATATTATCATTATTGACTTGTGAATACATGCCACAGAAACTTATCTTTTATTTCTTTTTAAAATATTTTAAAATATGAGCAGTTAGAACTCTTCTTTGTTAACAGTTGTGGTACTAATACAGCTTAAGTCTAAGATGAATATTATCTAAACATCTGATGTTTAAGATGTTGATCAGAGCTTACACAATTGACACAGTTGGGTAATTATCTTATTTCTGCATGCTCCCTTTCTTCTTTGTTACTTTATTATAAAATTTTAAAAAGAAAAGCCAAAATGGTAGTTGGTGGTAGCTTTTGTTAGTGGTGAGCAATGATCGTTTTGAATAACTTAGGACATTTAATTATGGTGTGACTAATAAAGTTTATGTCACAATTCCTATGGAAAAGACCAAAGCACCTCAATTTCCTTAAATTTGTTTGTCCAATGTCTGGGTTGGTCTAATAAGTGTTTATTTTATATAAACCATGTGCTTAGTGTGATACCAGGTTTCAAGGGAGATGTAATAGAAGTTTAGAATGATTTTTGCACTAAGAGATGTAAACCCTCAAGAAGACCAAATTAACACATGTCAACTAACAGGGGATTCATGACAGATGAGCTTAAGGAAATTCACTGGCATAAACCACATTATCATGTCCCAAGATTTACAAAGTTGACAGAGAAATTTGTGGAAGCACAAATATGAAAATCAGTGAAAAATGTAACAATATTGGAAGATATTTTTCATTCAAATATTTACTCACTAATTAAATTGGAGACATCTATTCCATACCCATTTCAAAATCAAACCCTTTCCAGCTGCTAAAGTAAAGGAGAAAAGGATGTCCTGTTTGTTAAGTCCTAATATTAAGAGCAAAAGCTAAAAGGAAGGATTGAACTGTTTTTTTTTTTCCTGATAACAGGGAAGACATCACTGAATAGAGTAGAATGTTTATCTTGTGAAAATTATATTGGATACTCAAAATCCTTTATAGAGGGTATATTTACAGTCATTCCTTGGCAGTGACACTTCCACTCTCCTACTAGCTCCTCAATTCTGCCACTTCTCCAGCTGATTAGATCAGAGATAGACATCAAGTCCAAACCTAGTTGACTTATTAGAAGATACAGATACTATAGCTATTTTGGGGGGATTTTTGGCGCTATAAAATCATCTTGATTTGAGCCTGGTGACCATACATTGTCATTCTCAAATAGAAACAGAAAGGGAAGAGGATATGACATCAGAAAACAGGTTTCTTCTCCAATTGCTTCCCATCTCCATTTCTATAGTAGTCAGGGTTCTCTATGAAAACAGAATCAATGGGAGAGGACTTTCAATAATATGTGATTTTATAAGACTCTCTCACATTACTGTGGGGATGCACACGTCCAGGTTTTGCAGGCAGGCTACAAACCAGGGACTCTGATGAAAGTCCAATGAAGGTCTTTGATGAGTTTCTGGGAGATGAGCTGGTAAATTTTCTCTGAATGCTGAAACCATTTTCCCATTTAAGGCATTCAACTGATTGGATAAAGTATCACTCATTGCTGGTGGCATTCACCCTGATTGATATAGATATAACCAGCTATCTATGCAGTAAAGTCATTGACAACTAAAGTCCATAAATGTCCTTGTATTACAATTACCCCAGAGTTTGCTTGACTAAACAAGTGGGCACAATTACCCAACTATGTTACACATTAGTCTAACCATCACAATTTCTTATCGAGCTTTTCTGTTGTTTAGGCTATATGTTAATGGAAAGTACTATTGCAGTCTGAAAATCTCCCACGATGCTTTCCTTAAATCTTCTTAAATGGTTTTATGCTTTTTGTAGCCAAAAAATGTTAATTAGCACCAATATATGGGATGAAGCCAAGTCATGGTGAGTCATGAAAACCAAGCAGAGAAAGTATATTTAGGTTAATAGGAAAAGATACCATCAAAAGTTTTTGAATGGAACCTGAAGTGATCGGAAGAGTTTTAAGAAAGAGGAATCTGGCAGGAGTATTCAGGATTGATCAGATGATCCTAGAATCATGTAAACCAGCTAAGAGATATTTGCCACATGGGAAGAATCAGAATTGGAAATGTTATATATATTTAAATAAATTTAATATTTACGACTGCAAAAATAATGG
This sequence comes from Dasypus novemcinctus, assembly GCF_030445035.2. Classification (NCBI taxonomy): domain Eukaryota; kingdom Metazoa; phylum Chordata; class Mammalia; order Cingulata; family Dasypodidae; genus Dasypus; species Dasypus novemcinctus. Next base: position 29,905,140 of record NC_080687.1, read on the forward strand.
CTACCATTTATTGAACTTTTATTAAGAGCCAACCACTGTATTCAATTCTTGTATTTTCACAATAATTTCAAGAAAAGTAATATATCTTAGAAAAATTAAATAAGTTTTCCAAGAACAAACATCTGGTTTAGCTTTTCAGCTGTGGTTTAAATTCATTTCCATCTGATACCAAAAACCATGATCTTTGTTTTCCAACATTTCCATAAAATGGACATTATTTGATCATGCATCATATAAAACTTCCTAGGTCCTAGATTGAATGCTAAGTATGTAAAGTTTAATAATCTCAGTCCTCTGAGAAGCTCAAATCAACCATAGCATCTTTCTAAACATATTTACCAAAAACATATTTTATACAAAGTTTATCAGTCATTTATAGTAGACTAGCATTCACCAAGAGAAATATGTAAGTACCCATACTAAAAAGACTTCTTGAAATATCAGCAAGACCACAAAGTGATACTAACATTGTGTGAAAGGCAAAAATCAGACTGATGGAGATTGGATTCCAGTTCTGAACAAGATGGCAACCCAACAATTGCTGCTTGAATTCTCTCTGGGAAGGTCACTTATGAAGGGAGCATAAATGGGCCTCAGAATCTAACATAAAAATCTATGTTAAAACCATTAGAGTCCAGTTACAGGGTCTCAGAATGTGCTGTGTTGGGGTGAATAGAAGTATTAATAAGTAGGGGGTTCCTAGCCCTGAGTGCAGCAGGGTGTAGTAGCAATGATTGCCACACGTTACACACTTGACCTGGGGAGAAGTTTTCCAGACCTGTTACCTCCATGAAGTAGAGAAATAGAATCGTATAGCCAGTGTCAAAAAGAAAAGATTCATTAAATTGGTATGGGAATCCCATTTGGATGGAAAATGGGAAGAAAAAATGAGCAAGAATTGTTCTTTCCTTCTTTCCTAAGTAGTAGGCAGCATTGAATTTTAAAAAAGAAGTGTCCAAGTCAGATTAAATGGCAAGATGATAAAATCCTATGGGCTAAGGACGTATTATGTGTATGTATATGGGAATGGGGGGAGTATTGGAGTTATTGAGCCCTTATTGTCACACTGAACCTCTCTTCCTTGAGAGACTCTCCCTTATCTCTAAACTGACCAAAGTTCATATGGAGATCCTGCGATTTGATCATCCTTTGGTATTCTGAATTAGAAATGGCAGTAGATACTCCAAAAGTATAAGTGTTTAAGGGAAAAATCAATGACATAGCTTGGGGATATATGCAAAATAAGGAGAAACCAAAAATGGAAAACTATAGCACAGAAAGCATAATTAATGAACAAGACAGATTAAAAATTTAAATAATATATTTTAAATAATAAAACCCAATAATAATAATTGATTTTTAAAATTAAAGAAGAGTACATATTGAGAATGTGAAGTAGGCACAAATATTCGTGAAGAACCAAAAGGAGATTCTGGATATGAAAAATTTTTACTTTAAATAAAGAACTCAAAAAAAGGAGAAATGGTAAAAGAGGCCAAAGTAATAACTGAAGTAAGGAACCAGCAGAGTAGATTGAAGAAGACTCCCAGGATGTATATAAACAATGAGATTTAAAATCTAATGGGAAATAGTGGGCGAAAGAAACCATGTCAAACTCTGTATAAAAGAAAAATCAGAAGTTGGAAAACAACCTCAGAAGAACAAAATATTTTGAAGAAAATGGGTGACTTCTCCTAATATTTAAGTAATCAATTAGTAACTCAGTTTTGAATGAGCTTATATCAAAATTTATGAGACTTAAAGTAAAAATATACCTCAATACGTTTAAATGAAGTTTAAAATATTAGTAACAAAAAAATGAGCCTGAGAAACAGATTGTGTACAGAGTACTAGGAATCAAATTGACACTAGGTACCTCAACAGCCACAGCATGGGGATGTTCTCAAGTATCTAAGGAGAAGAATGTAGGGGCTAATAACAAGCAAAGCTCACATTTATATAAAAAAAAGGTAAAATAGAGATATACTTTGATATAAAAGTATAGACTTTTGATATATTAAGACTATATTTTGAAAAAAGTTATTGGAAAAACTACTCAGCAAGAAGAAAAATAAATCCCCAAGAAAACCCCAAAAGGTGGGACAGCATCATTTGATAGTTGCACAGTACTTTAAAAAACGAATTTATCAACCCTTCTTAAACTGCTTCTTACATGATTCTAATCTAGGTGATTGACATTACCATCCATCTTGGTGATCAAACTATTAGACTGCTACCTTTTCTGTTTCCTTCACATTCAATCACCAAATCCCACCACTTATTAACAGTGATTAACTCTTAATAACAAATATCTCTTACTTGAATTTGGCAGTTGCTTTAATACACCATTTCCTAAATTGCATGATTTTCTATCTCTATGGCATTTGACATTCAAAAGAATTATTTCAATGGGACAAATATAATCTCTTAGAAGTGATCATTTTTCACATGCCTTCAATTACCTCCCATTATGTCCCCCAAAATCTCACTGGAGATAGTATCATCTTTTCCAACATGGCTTTCTTAACCTGTTAGCTTGGAGTCAGGTTTACTTTCTATTAGGCTCCTTTGTATCAGTGATTCCATTATTATTATTGAAAATAGCCCATTTAGTTTTCTGTCACTCCCAAGAGATCCATAAGTCACTTGAAGGCAAGAAATGTTCTCTTTTTGCTCTTTATAAAATCTTCTTGAATCACTGAACACATGAATGGTTCCAAAAGCAGATTTTTTATTCTACCAGAACTGATTTAAATGCCATCACTATCATTGTAAATATGGGCAAATCATATAATTATTTGTCTATTTAATGTTTTCTCATTTACAAAATAGGAAGAGTAAATCCTATAGCAAAGTTTCACTGTGGGATTTAGTGGGATTCTGATGCAAAAATATTTAACACAGTATCTGACACATAATAGCTGCAAAACATAGTTTCTTTCCCCAAGGAACAAATACCCTTTAGGAACTAGTGGGTACAAACTATTATTCTAGTAGATACAGATGAGACACTGACAAATATTAATCAGACAAGAGAATTTACAGTAAGTGGAGATAAGTCTTGATACCAGGACAATTTGAAATTCCTTTTTGAATTCAAAAGAGAACTAATGTATTCCTGTTGGTGTGGGACCTTTTGATGGAGTAAGTCAGTGAGGCGTGACACAGGTTGAGTCTCCATCCTCTTGCTGGTGGTATGATATAAATGGAGACACACAGAGAGAGATAAAGAGATAAAGGAAGCCACCATATTTGATTCTGCAATGTAGAGGAAGTACTCCAGTTTCACCCATAGCTGAACTTCAAGAAGAGAAGCCCCTGGGAGGATCAAAGAACAGAAACCCAGGGAGAGCTAAGCCATATCCCTGAGAGCTTACAGCTGAACTCACAAAGAAAGTGGAGCAGCTGAGACTGAAAGAGGGTCCCAGTATGCAACAAGCCATATGCCCATTGCTCACAAATGAGCCCTGGAGCTGGACGGAGATGGTGAGCCTAGAGAGGGAGGCAGAGACCTCAGCAGAGATCAGCAGCCATCTTGATTTGCCATGTGGCTAGGTAACAATATCAGCAGTAGCTGATTTTGGTGAGAAAGCACCTCTGATGGTGTCTTGATTTTGATATTTCATGGCCTTGGAATTATCAAATTTTACCCCAAATAATTCCCCTTTATAAAGCTAACCCATTTCTGGTACTTTGCATGGGCAAACCTTGGGAAATATAAACACAATATAAATAACAATGGTTATTATTCTAGATTTGAAAACAAACAAATTGTCCTACAAGAAATTGTAGGACAAGCAGTGCAAAACCTGTATCCTTGAGTATCATCTGAGGCACTTAAAACAATGCAGATTCTCGGACTTCACCCCTGCTCATTATGATGTCCCAGAACCATGCTCATCACCAGAGAAACATGCAAAGGCCATGTTTCTCAACAGTGACACTACTGACATTTTGGGCTGGGTAATTCTTTGTTGTGGGTGGCTGCCCAGTTAATTGTAGCATATTTAGCAGCCTCCCTAGTTTCTATCCATTAGATGCCAATATCAACACCACTACCAGATGGGACAACCAAAAATGTCTTCAGATATTGCCAATGTTTCCTGGGACAAAATCACTTCTGGTTGAAGACCACTAAACTAAGGTGTGATTGTTTCTCTAGTGGACTCTTTTCATGATTTATGGCAGCTCAGTACTTCCCACCTTATGACTCCTGCCTTCCTAATGTAGCAGCCATAATCTCACTTTCACAGCCTTTCTTGCTAGTAGGTCACAGACATATAACTTAGATTTGCCAGTATGGGACATCAGCACCCTTCTTGTTTCTGAAGAGACCAACACTACGAAGCAGCCATCTTACAAAATCCAAGTTCTCTTATGGTTGAGATGGGTTTTCTGTTTGGAGGAGCAGCAATGTGCATGTATATTATAGGGTCTGGTGATTGACATTAGTGGTGGGACATGAAATGTTGGCAACAGCAATGGGATCATTTGTGAAGTAGCCTGTATCATGTGTAGGACATTGGTACTTGCTCTAGACCCTTCAAGCACTACATTTCTTTTTAAACTAGGTTCCTTAACCAAACAACACAATATAGAAAATGATTTGAGTGAGTATTTTGTCAATTGTCCCAAAGATGTAACATAAGAGCAGAGCACAATTCTATATGCATAGCATAGAAGGGAAGTTCATTCATCTCATACAATTGTTGTATTAGGAGATTAGAGACTAATCTCCTAACATACCCATTTCCTCTTCTGCTTAAACTAGATATTGTGTTTCTGGTTTATTGTTCAAAAATGCTGCTGTCACAGCTTTTTTTAACAAAAGGGACATGATAAACATGGCCAAACCTTGGAAATATAGTTCAATGAATAATTTGCCTCCTCCTTGGATTTGAGCATTTCACTAAATGCTTTTATTAAGACAATTCAAGAAATTATAATTTAGGGCTTTACTATTGTCACACACTATATTGTTTTGTTCAGTCTTTAGAACCTTATGAAGGAGGCTACATAACTTGCAGGGCCCAGTGCATAATGAAAAGTGGGGGCCTTTTTGAAAAACCTAAAAATTTTAAGATGGTAGCAAAACCTTCAAAGAAGCATGGGGTCCTTCTTAGGTCAAAGCTCTGTACAGGTCATGCACCCTTGAAGCCGGACCTGTCCTTCTGAGTTAGCCAAATCACATATCACTTGCCTCAGTTGACACTAGAAAAAAAGAAGATTCAGAAGCTTACCTGGTGGTATTATGGCAATTTATGAAAGAAATCCTGATTATTCTTTCACTTGGCACTTCAAAAATAACCCCTAAAGTAATAGCAGTCCACCATCTTTACTCCTATAAGAGACAAGTAGATTGTGGTATTCTTTGGTGTTAGAATGGTACAAGGAATATATGATTAACTGCACACAAAAGCTTTAAGATATGAAAGAGGCAAAAAATACATTTAAAATAGCAAAAATTAAATTATACAGCTTTAAGCTACTGACTGCAAATTAGGTTTGCTGACATTGTTATAACTAACAATCAATCAATAATTATTACAAAAGTAATAAGTTTACCTTGTACACTGTATAGATTCTATGAAATGAATAAATTCAATGAAGCAGTAGTTTATCAGAGCAGGCTGCTTCATGTTTTGAATATTGTTTTTGTTTGTAGACCCTTCAAGCTTGACCCTCCTTTTTTAACTGGGTTTTTCATCTGGACCACATAATATTTGTAACAGTGCTTATCATGTAGATTTCATTCTCTAAGCTTATGTTCTATTTTGGGAGTAAATAACCACTGAAGATAATTCTGATGACCTCATCCCTATAGCTTGCATCTTACATAATATTCTAATGGAATATTAATATGATTATTAATGTAGTTATTGAAAATGTGTTATGTTTTTATAGGAATAGTGATTTATTTAACATTATGAAGTGTATGATAATTATGTCATAATTTTTATACATACAGTGACTTTTTGTTAGAAAAGGAAATAGTGTCTCAAAATATAAATAAAAAGGGACTTAAAGCATACCTTGTATACAGAACTCTAATTCAGAAGCAATGGATTATTTTGTTGTCCAGTAACAAATCCATTTTACAAATCATCGCTTCACTATTAGTGAACACAGTTTAAAATAGGTAGTTATAAAATTATTGATGCCTTATCTAGTCCTCTATAAAACACAGTACTAGCATTTTACCATGTTTTTTATTTCTGACTCAAAATACAATAATTTACGATTTAATAATATATTAAAATATTGTTTAAACAAACTTGTAATATTAGGTTGTCTTAAGATATCTGTAGAATAACTTGCAATGGTGGGAATTATGTCAAATATTAGAATTGATTGTGATAAGCGATTAATTTGTCACTGCATCTCAGATCATGCAACACATTTGTAATGGATTCTTTACTACTGCCCATACAAGTGAATACAATTAATGATCAATAGAGCAATCTGTACTAGCCATATTTAAATGAATCAGAATGATTGCGAAAAAGTAGTAAAGCTACTGGCCTAGACAATTTGTCTCCAATTTACCATGCAAAGGGATCACCTTTGGGTACTTACTTTAAATAAGCATTCTAACAGGTCAACTCTGGGGAGATGCAGGTCTGTGGCTGAAAATACAGTTGTGGGAATGTTCTTTTGGCAAATATGGCAGGGGAGGGTCACTGATACAAGGTGTCGGTGGTGGGGGGATATGAGGGAAAGAGTGAACTAGGGGAATGTTTCTATGTAATATGAATGTGTCCATCTTGTCACAGGGTGATAACTCAGTGGGTGGAGACCCACACAATAAACAACAAAATATTAAACTCCCATCCTGGGTAATCCTGCTTCATTCTCAGATAGGGGGACAAGAATCTCTCAAGTACATACACAGTGTCTCATAAAAGAAAACAGACCAATATGTCAAGTCTTCAATATTAATACATGTAACTATGAACCTTAATCTTATAAAATTGAAACTTAACCTAATAATAACTATTGCCTAAGAGTTACCTCCTGATAACCTCCTTGTTACTCAAATATGGCCTCTCTCTAAGCCAAACTCAGCATGTAAACACACAACCTTCCCCCAGCATAGGCCATGACTCTTGGGATTGATCCTCCCTGGCACAAAGGGACTAATACCAAGTACCAATCAGTGATGTATTTGGAAAAAGACCTTGACCGAAAGAGGAAAACATCACAATCAAAAGATTTCTTATGGCTAAGAGATTTCAAAATGAGAAGAGTGGTCATTCCAGAGGTTACACTTATGCATGCCTCGGGCAGATCTCACTAACTGCCACTGTGAAAGAAAACCTCACATAGGGGTTCCCCTGAGGTAGAACCTTATGGACATTATAGGTAAAGCACACAATCCCTTGAAACCAGTACTCTTTTGGAGGGCTTTACCTTGAAATATATAACAACCTATTTCCCCAATGTAACAGACTTATTTATAATTTCCTTACATATGATTCTTCTACCCCTTTTTTTGAGCATCTAATTAGCAATACACTCATTAAATACATATCTCAGATACTGAAATCTTTGGTCTGTTCACATGCCAGTTAAGACCTGTATTTCAGAAGAGCTACAGCCAATATCTATATTCCAGATCATCAGACTCACACAGAACAACTAACAAAATGAAGATGATGGACAACCCCCATCCCAAAAAACAGAGAGTATCTACAACTGCAAGCAAAACAATTCTTTCCATCTGCCCCATAAGATCTAAGCCCCCTCAATCTGAGGTAAAGTGGACATCACCACCCAGAATCCTCAAGGTTGAGGAATAAGCAAACCTAAGGGGGGAATGCAAACTTGGACAAAGTAAACTTATTAATGTTGTACTAATGGAAGAACATGTAAGAGTTTTATAGCAATAATGGTTAACAGAGGTTCTGAGGGGAGGGGAGGTGGAACATAGGGCACTTGTTGGGCACTGGAATTAAGTATAAACCATAATGTAAACTACAGATCATGGTTAATAGCAATGCATCAATATTTATTCATCAATTGTAACAAATGTACCACACAATTTTAAGATGTTATTAATAGGGAAAGATATGTGTGGAGGGAGTGGGGTATATGGGAATCCTTTATACTTTCACTGTAACTTTTCTGTAATCTAAAACCTCTTTAAAAGTAAAGTTTATTATATTTTAAAAATAATAATAAGGAAAGGAAGGCAGGAAGGAAGGAATTCTACTAAGACTTCTCACTATAGATCCTAATTGAATAGTATGGAGGGACGTATAGAAATTTTCATTTCTATCAAAAACACCAGGAAACTCTAGTACTGAATTTGCTACTTATGCTAGCACTCTCTGCCCGCTGAATTCTCTCTAAAATGTCTGAAGCAAAGACAATATACTAAGAAAAAAGAGAAAGAATACTTGCCTAAAAAATCCTCTTTGTGAAATACTAAAGGAGTAGGAAGGACCTCTCCATTTCTTTGGAAGCAGGGAAAAGTGCTTGAAGTAATAGGTTCTTAGAAGGAGTGGCACTTGGGTGGCACATGCAACAAGGAACAGTGTAAGATTGAGCTAGAATTTATGTCCAGAACAGGAAGTATGTTTGTCATTAATATTGCTATATATTAGGAGATGTAAGAGAGAAAGATTGCATATGTTCCTGCTGGCAAAAAACATTCCCAGAGATCTTCCTTCCCTCAGAGCTGTACTAGCTCACTCACGACACTTAACTTTCTTGCAATGTTGTACTTATTTCATGAAAGGTGTTGAATGCAGGGAAAAGGACAGAGGCACAGACCACAACAGTTTAAAATCCAAAAACAGAAAGCAAATGTTTTAGTTTGCTAAAAGCTGCTGGGAAAAATATACCAGAAATGGGTTGGCTTTTTTTTTTTTATGTATTTTTTATTTATTTTTAAAAGATACATAGACCACATAAAATGTTACATTAAAAAATATAGGAGATTCCCATACTCCACACCTCCCACTTTTCCCACTTTAACAACTTCTTTCATTAATGTGGTACATTCATTGCAATTGATTAACACATTTTGGAGGACTGCCACACAGCATGGATTACAGTTTACATTGTAGTTTATACTTTCTCCCACTCCATTCTGTAGGTTATGGCAGGATATATACTGTCCAAAAGCAGTTTGTTAGGTTAAAGCTTACAGTTCTGAGGCTGCAAAAATGTCCAAATTACGGCATCATCAGAGATGCCATCTCACCAAAGATTGGCTGTTGGGGATCCTGAACTCCTGCCACATGGCAAGACGCAGAGGTGTTATCTGCCAGTCTGAATCTCTGCCTTCTCCTCCAGGCCTACTTTTTCACGGGGCTCAGCTGTGGGCAGTCAAGCACAAGGCAAGGCACACTGATGGTTGCTGGTCTGCTGGTCTCAGCCCTCTCCTCCAGGCCTTGTTGCTAGCTCTGCCTCAGGCTGCTCATCTGTGGTCTTTGTCTTTCCCGGGTTCCTCTCTGAGCACCTGGGTTCCTTTCCTCTGCAGCTTTTTCTCTGAGTGTCTCTGTTTACAGTCCTCTGTTGAAAACAGACTCCAGCAAGAAGAGCAAGATCCACCATGGCTCCCGCTTCACTGAAGCAATCCCTGAAAGTCTCACCAACTGAATCCAGTCCAAAGGAGTCCACCACAGGGATGGATTAGCCCCAAGAGCTTAATCTCTTCTGGGATCCACAAAAAGTTTCAAGCTGTCACAACAGATAAGGTTCAGATTAACATGATGTGAAGAGAAGAGATGGGAAAACCCAACTAAGCAAATACTAGAGTCAGGATATAGATATTAAAAAGCCAAGTGAACAAATACTGGAGTTACAATTGTGGCTGGGCATAGGCTGTTGAGGAGGCAGGAATCCAGGAGACCTGGTGAAAATAAGGGGTAGAGCAACTTATTCTTACTGATGATCTAGCAGCAGGAGTATATTTCACAGTTAAAATCGTACGGAAAAATTATTTCATAATGCATTTATATTGCATTCTTCTCAGTGCATGTGTCTAGCCAAGAAGAAACAAAAACAATGCCTCAAATAGTTTATAAAATTCCCTTCAGTTTAGAAAAATAATGATAAAAAGCTACATAAACTTTCAATAATATCAAGAAAATATTTGATAGAAAAGTCAAAGGTATGAAAAATGATTAAAGAAACTAGCATGTTTTTTTTTACTTTTACATACTTTGTTTTGAAATTTATTTATACAGCTCTCTTTTACCTTTAAAAGTACAAAATACAACAGATTTTTCTTATCATTTACAAAGGATAAAAATTTTCCAAAGGATAACATACTTTTTCTTCCATTAACTGGCAATTTTTCCTCCCTTTGGTTACAAATTTTCAAGATGGATAGTCACAGAAAAGATAATTGATAACCTAATGAGTTATATAAATTGTGGTAGTAGACTCTTAAAATTCTGTTAAATACATATAACTCAATCTTTATTCTCATATCAGCAGGTCCTCTTGAATGAATTATATGAAATTTGACTCAGTCATTTTTCACTGTATCTATTGCATTTCTTTTTCACTTTATCATAATTCTGATATTTTTGGACAGAAATATTGGAAAACCAGGATGCTTAGAGTGCTTCTTTTTAGTTCAGTGAAAATTTGGGATGCCTATTAAACAATTCCAAATAAAGATATGGAGAAAATGCCAAAATAAAGTACATCATTCCTTTTGCTTCTTTTAAGGCTGTTTGGATCCACTATTAGATTCTTAAAGAAGTGCATTTGGTTAACAAGCTTTGCCCCAGAAGGCAGGAATGAGGGCAGAGATTGCTTCTCTAGCACCTTAACTACAAATTTAGTAAGTGCTTAGCATAGCTCACCTCACTGCTGAGTATACTGAAATACAAATGGAACACTAGGGCATTGCTGAGAATACGAAAGGGCACCAGCTACCATTCACTCATCATTTGTCTTCTTCAGTGTCTAAAATCTCTAAATCTTGTAAGCCATAGGAAAAAAATAAATTAAGGAGTTGTTGTCAAGGTCATAAAGTTTATGTCTCCTTTTTACCCCTTGTCAGCAGAGGCATACTTTCAACTTCTTCTCTGGCTATTTTTCTCTATTTTAATTCTTTATATTAATTATTTGCTTTATTTAAAAAAAAAAAAAGAGTTAGCCATATTTAAAATCTCCAACAAAGGAATTACCATCTGTTTGTCTCAGGCAACAATGACTCAGGAAGCCAATAAACTGCCGGGTTTTTTAAATGCCTCAGTGTTTGAGACATTAACTAAAAGTAGATCATAACACAACCTTGTCAGATCCTTCACACCAACCCTGATGAGACAGAGACAATCAAATCTACATCAGTACTGCTGTGGGGACCATGGAAAGTAATGCTATCCTGTCCATATCTGCACAACTATGACCACTCTCTGCTTTGATAACTATTATCCAAACGCCCGTGGAAATGCAGTCTATAATATACACCCCTTTCTAGCAGTTTTGGAACAAATGTTTACATACAAACAATTGCAACTTAGAGCTCTTTATATGGTTAAGAGGTAATAGAGGGACGCGGACTTGGCCCGGTGGTTAGGGCATCCGTCTACCACATGGAAGGTCCGTGGTTCAAACCCCGGGGCTTCTTGACCCGTGTAGAGCTGGCCCATGTGCAGGGCTGATGTGCCCAAGGAGTGCCCCGCCACGCAGGGGTGTCCCTGTGTAGGGGAACCCCATGCACAGGGAGTGTGCCCCAGCGAGAAGGAATGTTCAGCCTGCCCAGGAATGGTGCCGCAAACACAGAGAGCTGACACAAGATGACGCAACAAAAAGAAACACAGATTCCTGTGCCGCTGGCAACAACAGAAGCAGACAAAGAAGAACACGGATCAAATAGACACAGAGAACAGACAACGGGAGTGGGGGTGGGGGAGCGGAAGGGGGGGGGAATAAAATAAATAAATAAATCTTTTTCTTTGCGTGCTAAATCCACAGAAGCCCAATAATCTATCTAGGATACTTGTGCATCCTTATTCCCCAATGACACACGTGCACACATACCCCCCAAAAAACTGCCTAATGTTTCCTAAAATAGAAATGCAAATATGGTAGTATGGAAAGTTAAGAATAAAGGCTCAAAATTTAGTTCATGGTAAAAAGTTTTCACTATGCTTGTAATTACCTCAGAGTTTTGTCAGTGAATATGTATGTCAATATACCATATTTCTGCAACAGAATAGTATAGATTTGTTAGCAATTACAGACCTCTGCAGTTGTATTGTGATTGTTGAGAAGACCCTTGATAATCTTTAAATTTACATTGTGTGTGCTTCGTTTGTTAGACATTTAACTGCAATTTTCCATAAAAGAGGTATTTCTTTTTCCATAGGAGAACATCATTTTTGCAGAAATGGAAGAAGTTAAGAAAAGAAAGGACAAGGAAAGGACTTGGTTTCTCAATAGTGGGAACCAAAGAAGAATTTTGCTTTCTTTGTTTTTGCTCTTCTTTTTTTATTAATTAGTAAATATAGCAGCTAACCATGTCAAAAATGCAACTTGAGGTGGAAAAGTGTGCAAAATTTAGCCAAAGAAAAAATGCAGTTCAATATTTTTAAAAGACCAAATTTTAAATCTGTCTTAGACATTACTCAGTTTGGATGATAAATAATTTTACTTAATAAGAAAATAAGCAAACCAAAAATTTATTTTTCAGAAAATTATTTACAAAATATCTTACACTGAGTCACACTTAGCTTGATATGTGCTTAATATATATTTGTTAGCCAAGAGCAGTTATTTTTTTAATAGTCATCATTCTGTTATTCCATTGGTGACTATATAAAATGCTACAGTAATCGGAAGCCAGTTTGGCAGTATGGACCAAAAAATTTTAAAATATGAATTCCAATTTTTATACTGTCAATAATCTTTTGAGTTGAACATGCCAATAATTTTGAAGGGACAACTGTATTTCTGGGATAGAATCATGGTAACATAGACAGACCCATGCAAAGATAAATATATACATGGATAGATATGACTGGTCAGAAAATAATTATTTATAATATTAATCTTTGCGGGAACAATATATAACAATTGAGAATTAAAATAAGGTATCTATCAAATCAGCTACATGATAGATTTGTATACAGCCATTAGCAATTGTTTCACAAATTTGCTTATTTCTAATGAAAAATTTTCCTAATACAATATTAAGAGCAGGCTACAAATATATAAACTGTATGTATGTATATGCATATATAAAATACCTTTATAATATATAAGTCACAATTTCAATTAACTATCTCAAGAGGGTAGGACCACTGGTGATTTTGATGTTATCTTAGTAATTTTCCGGTCTTTCTATAGTACAGTTTTAATAATTTTGTAATTAGAAAAAACATATAAAATTTTAAAAGCCAAATTAAAATAATGTCTTAGATTTTGTTTTAATATTTTCTTTTGTTTGAGGAAATGGTAATAGCAAATAATATAAAAATACTAAAATTCTTCAATGAAAATCTTAAACTTGTTTTTGGTTCCTAATTGTTGTAAATAGTTCCTTACTTTAGGTTTTTACTTGGTCTAACATCTAAGTTCTAATATGAAATATTAGTCAAATTTCTCAATGTATTCAAATCTAACTCCTATGACCAGCACTGTGGACTCTAGGTGTTATTCTGGTATTTGTTTACCTCCAAGTGGATCGTCACACTTGGAACTGTTTCTTTCAGAAGTTAGCAATTATAATTATTAAAAAATCTTATTCCCAGGCAAGGATATATCATATAATTATATGCAAAACTGTGAATCTTCAAAGATGGTGTGGATATGTTTTAGGTGGTGAAAGAGTCAGAAGGGCTCAATTGAAAAGAACTTAGGTAAATGAAATGCCTTTCTGTAAAACTAAATTGTAAAACTTCCTAAGGCTGAGTGCTATTAAAATATCCTACAATCTCCAAACATAATGTAGAAATATTACAAATATAATTATTTTAGTGTAGATAAATATATTACACTAGATGTCAATGCTACACCAAGTTAAGGAATGATCGTGGTTCAGTAATAAAATAGTTGGCTCTTTAATCTTAAAAAAATGACTAATTTAAATGTACGATGGACCAGTGAAGTGGTGTGTTGTGGTGAGAAGACCAAAATCCTCCTTGACAAATAGGACCTCTTTAACAAATAAGATAAGGAGAGGAATTTCTCAGATACTGATTATATAAAACCTGAAGGAATCAAGAATAATGTTTTCTTAATTAGCTTTCAGTGTAAGTCATAGCATTTCATCTTCTCTTCTCCCTCACTGGCTCTGAAGAGAGAGATAATAAATGAGACAACTGGACAGCAGCAACAGCAATGCTTCCTCCCTTCCTCTCTTCCTCCCTTCCTCCCTTCCTTCCTTCTTTCCTCTCTCCCTCTCTCCTTCTTTCCTTCCTTCCTTCCTTCATTCCTCTTCTCCTCCTCCTCCTCCTTCTCATCCTTCTCCTTCTTCTTGTCTTTCCCTCTCTCTTTTCTGCATTGGTCATTTATTTTTTCTTTTTTTGAGAATTTTGAACTAAAAACATGCCAATTAATTTATTCTGAAATTTTTGCAATAAAAGCATCTCTCAGAGACCTAATTTCTACTTTTTAAAACTGCTTTCTTTGAAAAATAAAGTGGTAAGGGAAATGCTAACAGTTTGGTACAGACAGATATATAAATAACATCACGGAGTGAGGAAAATTGGCTGATATGTCTCCTAATTGAAGCAAGCAACTTTTGCTGTTGTATTTGTTCTATGTGGTAATAAACCTTTCCTATTTACTCTTCTTATGACCTATATTGCATTGTAATGCTAGAGAGGAATGGACTGTTAGGAAAATTACATAGTTTCTGCCCTTGTAAAAAGTGACAACAGAATGTGACTGGAAGAAGTGTACCTTGTTTCGTTAAAGATTTTTAAAGTAAAACCTGACTCTTGTACACATATAAAATGAGGACATATCAAAGATTTAACTTTAATTCATGAATGATCATTAATATACATATATATCTAAATATACATATATAAACATATACATAGGCCATTATGAATGCTGAAATGCATTTAAAAATTGTTTAATATCCATAGGACAATAAATTGAATCTCTACCTGACAGAATTTGCATTTCTATGGCCAAGAGTCATTTGCATCACTACCAATATTCTACAACACATAGGCTATTTGTTTTTTTTAATAATAAACTTTATTTTGAGTGGAGTTTTAGGTTACAGAAAAGTTACATGAAAAGCATACAAGATTTCCATATAACTCCCACGCACTTACTTACAGACACATTTTCCCCATTATTAGTGTAGCACAATTGTTAAAATTGATGAACCAATATTGAAGCATTGCTACTAACTAAGGATTACAGTTTATATTATGGTTTACACTTTGCCTTCTACAGGGATATAGGCTTTGACTGTTATTATAAATATGTTTTTAGAATCATTTCCTTGTCATCAAAGTTTTCAAATTTAGTTACATAAAATTTTTCATAGAATTTGTTTTCTTTTCATTATTCTATATTTTTAATATTACCCATTTTACATTACCAACGTTAATTTATTTTGTCTAATTTTTTCCTGCTAAAATTCAACAGGTATTTTCTATTTTAATATATTTATTTTTTACCAAAGAAACAGTGGTAGATTTTGTTTTAACATTTTGGCTCCTATTTCACTAATCTCTATTATATTTTTCTGTTTCCTCCTCTGCTTTATTTGAATTTGTTCTGCTCTTTTTCTAACTACTCAAATATTAGAAAATGCACTACCTTCTCAAATACACTTGGGGGGTGTACAGAAATTGAACTGTTACATGGCCTTATAGTCTGTCTCTACAAATGACATACAGACAATGCCCTATGACAAGAACTCAAAAGCAAAAAATAAAGTAAATACACACACACACAAATGAATTACTTGATAACTCAAAGGTGAAAGATGAAAATAAAGCAGGAATTAAAATAATGAAAATAGTGATATTCAACAAAAGCGCTATTTGAAGGGAAATTTTTAGTCTTGAAAATCTGTATTATAGGGAAAGAAAGTCTGAAAATGAATGAGCTAAAGAGCCAACCTGAGAAATTAGGCAGTTCCTCAGGAAGCAAACTACAGAACTGTCAAAGGACCCAACAATCCCACTACTGGATATGTACCCTGAAAAACTGAAAGCAGGGACACAAGCAGATACATGCACACCAATGTTCATAGAGGTGTTATTCACTATTGCCAAAAGTTGAAAACAACCTAAATGTCTACCAACAGATGAATGGGTAAGGAAACTCTGGTATATACATACAACAGACTGTTACTCAGCTACAAGAAGGAATGCAGTATTAATACATGGGATAAAATGGATGAACCTTGAAGAACTTATGTTACATGAAGCAAGCCAGGCACTGAAAGACAAAGATAACATTATTAATACATGACCTCACTGATATGATTTAAGCAAATTGAACAAATGCACAGAGCTAGAGTTTGGAAGACAGGTTAACGGGAGACCAAAGGGGCATAGAGGGTTGTGAGCCAATGCCCATATAGGAAATCTATGAGAAGGTAGAACAGTATAGGCGTGCAGTGGATGGGCATGACAGTGGTGCAGTGATGCTATTGGGTTGGGTGGTGGTGGCCTGTGAGGAGGGCAGGATGAGGGGATTGCACTGTCCATGGAATTGGGGGAGGCCCAGGGAAGGGAGAAGATAAACACTGGAGATTTGTAGATTTGTGGTTGAAATTACAACGTTGGGAATGTTCTTTTGGCAAATATGGCAGGGGAGGGTTACTGGTTTATGGTGTTGGGTGTGGAGGGCATGCAGGACATGGCACACCTGGGATAGGCTCTAGAGAGTATGTGAGTGGTCATCCTTTCATAGTACATTGTGTCAGTGGCTGGAGACCCACACAATGAATGGGAAGGTGTTGGACTCCCACCTTGGGGAGTCCTGCTATATTCTTAAATGGAGAGATGGGATTCTCTTGAGAGTATAGGCAGTGCCTAATAAGGGAGAACAGGCCAGTATGTCAAGCCCTCAAAGTTGTTGCAAGTAACTATGAGTCTTGTTCTTCAAGGATGAAGCTTGGTGGTTGCCATGGGTTTGAGGGGAGGAAGGGGAAGGAATAAAATAAATAGAACATGAGACATTTTTTAAGCATTGGAATTTTTCTATATGAGTTTGCAATAATGGATATAGGCCATGTTAAATTTCATCAAAATTTATAAAAGCGTATGTACCAAAATGTAAACCATAATGTAACTCATTGACCTTGGTTAGTAGCAATGCTTCAATATTTGCATATCAATTATAACAAATGTACCATCCACACACAAAATGTTATTTATAAGGGAAAGGGGGAAAGGGGTATATGGGAATCTCCTATATTCTGTGCATGACTTTTCTGTAACCTAAAGCTTCTTTGAAGATAAAATGAAAAAAAATAAGACACTGGAAGAAATGGACGAAAATGTCACTGTACACACAGAACAATGAATCTTAAAGTGATGAAAGACATAATACCAAATATTTTTTAAGTTTTTAAAATTTTTAAATTTCAATTCTTTAATTTTTTGTATTTTATTATTTATTTTTAAAACTATCATTATTTCATTTTCTTATTAATTTTATGTGGATATTTTGTTGGCTTCATTTTTTAAGTAGTTTTGGATCACAGAAGGGTTACAACTGTGTCAATGGAGGATCATTTGTGTTGGGTGTCAATGATGGGGATGTATGGGAAGAGGTTCACCTGGGGCATATATGAGGCATATGAATGAGTTGAAGTGTCCATAGGGTAGTGTCATGGTGGGTGGAGATCCACACAATAACCAAAAGAATTTTGAATTCCCATCCTGTGGAGTTATTTCACATTCTCTAATGGCCCAGCAAGATTCCCCCAAGTTCAGGGACAGTGACTAGTAAAGGAGGATGGGCCCTGATGTGTCCTTAATATTGATGACTGTACTTATGAACCTTTTCTTTTAAAATTGAAACTTATCCTAGTATTATAAGTTGCCTAAGACTTACCACCTGAGAGCCTCCTTGTTGCTCAAATGTGGCCTCTCTCTAAGCCAAATTCAGCATAGAAATGAATTACCATTCCCTTGGCATGGGACTTGACTCCTGGGGATGAGCCTCCTTGGTGCCAAGGGACTACTGCTGAGCATCAACTGGCAATACAACTGGAAAAAGATCTTGACCAAAGGAGGAAAAGTTAAAGACAGATGAATTTATATGGCTAAGAGACTTCAAAGTGAGTAGGGAAGTCATTCCAGATGTTACGCTTATGCACATCTCAGCAGGATCTAATTGACTGCCACAGTAAATATTGCCTCAAATAGTGGGCTCCTGTGGGCTCTGGAGACATCCAGAAACTATAGGCAAGGTTGACAGTTCAGACGTTTGCACCCTGACAGTGGGCCCTACTTTGGAATTTATGCTCCCCAGTGTGAAAGAGTTGGACTCAGTTGTGGTTTCCCTATACATGGCTCTTCTGCCCTTTCTATTTGAATCTACAGTTAGTACTAGAATTCATAGGTTTATGTCCAAGAGACTAAATCCTTGGTCTGTTCCACATGACAGTTGGGCCCTGAATCTCAACAGAATCTCACATTTACTCTCCAGTTCATTGTACTCACCCAGGATAACTAACAATGGGATGATGATGATGGACAATGACACTCCCAAGGAACAGAGAAAGTCTGCAATTGCCGACTAATGTGCTTTAGAGATAACTGTAGGGGCAAGTCAGCAATATCAGAAAGATGGAGCAAGAACTCCAGTCAGTATCTTCTGTTTTGCCTTGAGGTTTCTCTGCATGAACTGCAGTTATCATTTTGCCAACTCCAAGTGCAAATTAATTTAGATTAAAATTGACATTTAGGTTTGGATAGGAAGAGAAAAAAATGAATGGCATTTGAACACTGGAACCATAAATAGTAACTGGTGGCAATCCCAAATCTCAAGTGTTTTTAAAACATGTTGTAAATTCCTGCAAAACATATGCAAGAGTATATAATAGACAAAATAACCATGGAAGGTGATAAAAAGGGCCCAATATGAGATTTTGGACATTGCTACTCTCCAGTACTTCAGTGTAATTCCTGGCATATTCCATGCATGTGTTAAAGAAAGAAAAAAGGTGCTTATTTTATCAGGCTTAATTATAAGGGAGTACAAAAAGTTCTTGGAACTTTCCTTTTTTCATTCACCAAAAACAAAGGTCCAGAAATCATGTCTAGCATAAAAATGCATTTTTTCCTAAGATCAGGGCACTGATTTGATGAATGTCCTCAAGTTAATCATTCATATGGGACTTCCATCCATTGCCCCATGGGATGTAAGCCCCCTCTCAATTAGAGGCAGACTAGGCATCGCCATCCACACATCCTCAGAATTGGGGAATGAACAATGGACTAGAGTAGATTTACTGCTTTTCTACTATAAACTTATTTTATTCTAGCAATGGGAGAACTTTCATGTTTGATGTGGAAGCAGGGGTCACCAGAGATTCTCAGGGGAGGGAGAGGGAAAAATAGGGGTGGTTTTGGGGACATTGGAATTGTACTGGCTGTGTTGCAAAAACAGATATAGGACATTATATATTCTGTCATAATTTACAAAATTGTGCAGGAGAGAGTTTAAACTATAATGTGAACTATAATCCACACTTAATGAGAATGCTCCAACATGTGTTCATCAATTGTATCAAATATACCACTCAAATGAAGAATGTTGTTAATGTGGTAAAGTGTGGGAGTGGGAGGGAGTAGGGCATATGAGACTCCTCTATTTTTTATTTAACATTTATGTAATCTAAGTATCTTTAAAAAAATGTTTTTAAGTCTAATTAAAAAAAACCATATGACTTACAGTTTTAAGAAGCTCGAATGTAAGAAGAGGTAGAGAATACTGTGTGCAAGATCAGGCAACTAATGACCATTTTTGTCCATTTTAAAGTCTTTCAAATTTTCTAAGCACAACTTTTACATCCTATTATAATAGATTATATAACATAGACATATCAGACTAATTTTTTCAGAAATGTTGCTCCTAGGGATTATTTGGGATAAAATGAATATGACCAAATACGTAGCCATAGAATTATGGAACTTAGTGCCCCAAAGGATATCCAGAAAATCACTGGATCCAGTAATTTCTTATATAGAGAGAAGCCATTATGATCATTGTTTAGGTGAAAAGAATAGGACTCAGGGATTTTGAATGACAAAGTAAATGCAAAGGGGTAATGTACAGAGATTTATTGATTCAGGTGGAACTGGCTACATATTTTCATGACAACTGCTCCTTGGCTGTACCTTAGAGGAGTCTGACAGCCAAAGTGTGATGTGGATATAAACTTGCATATCAACAGGACTTCCAAACTCCTCCAGAGCAGTTGTTATCCTACTCCCTGGACCCCCTTGTCTCTTGGTGCTACTCTCTATCTGTTCTAGTTTTCTAGAAAGGAGGGGGCAAATGGAATGAAGCATTAAAAGAAAATAGAAATAAAAATAGGAAAGATATCAAGAAACATTCACCACCACAAACCCCACCCATCTCTTCTTACATTACTTCCAGCTCATTGTCCTACTATACTTTTCTCCAACTCCACACAAGATCTACTCTATATCTTCAATTGGGGCTTGCTCTTTTACACTCATATTTATAAAAAATCATGCAATTCCCCTGTCTGAAAAATTTTCCTCTATGTCTGCTGTCACTTTCTTAGACATGCCTTAATACTAAGTTATGCCACATTTTGAGCTTTCAAATGTCCTCTTGCTATTATTGTACGTACCTTGCTGTAAGGGACTTATTAAACTTTGCTTCACTCTGCATAGACACACCAGTGTACTTGAGACACAGAAGATGATAAATGGCTGTGAATATTAAAATTACTAGCAGTATGCCAATGAAACACAGAATAAATGAATAAATAGGTGTTTGAATGAATGAATGAAATGACTAAAAATTATGTAAATATCCCTTTTCTTTGTTAGATATGTAAATCCTGGGGTTTGTTGGTACAGTATCTCAGAATACAGACAATGAGGAAACGTTCGAATCATGTTTTTCCCCAGTTAAAGCTCCAATACAAATTAGATTTAATACCTGACTTGCAGTTAATGTTTGAAAATTACTTTAGAGATGAGATTTTCTTACGCCCATAAAAATGTAGAGTCCTTAAAAAGGGATAACTACTAGAAATTCCCATATAGTCAAAACTTCAGCAAAGGAATGCAAACAAATGAACAAGCAAACAAACAAACAAACAAAAAAAGACTACCAGAAGATTAATTTTATCCTTGTATCATTATTTGTCATTATTTGATTAGGTTCAAAGAAGAAACATGGAGAAATCTTTTATATCTTTATATATTTTATCTCATTATCATCCAAGTAAATTCTGACAGGTGCATGGTCTAAGAAGTTTCTTATTAGAATATTATAAGGATGGGTGGAGATTTTATATTATATAATTAAAATTTAGATTTATTAAATTCAGTAAATGTGAAGTCTCTGGTTTTATAAGGTGAGTGCTAGGCCACAACTCAGCAAATGTATGTTGAATTATCTGAAATGAATCTGCTACTTTGTTTGCAGGATAACAATGGGAATTGCGTGGGCAGATGCCTTCAAGCTCTTTGCTGAAATGAGGCTTTACAATCTAGAAGCATTGATAAGCTAATTTCCAAATATTCACGTGCTTATCCAAAACTTTCTAAACTACCTTCTCAACTTGCTGATGCATGTTAAAGTTCTCAGCAAAAAGTTTTAAACAATGTACCTCTTGTTCCTCTTCTTTACCTAACCATTCTCCCAAAATGATAGTATTTACTACTCTTGGGAATCTGTTATATATGCACCTTATTTTAGGGTCTTAGAATTCTATGCGATGGAAATTCAGGAACGTGAATCTAATTCCAAATATGCACCACTGTGTATACAACTTTTTCATATTTCTTAAAGTCTCTTTGTGAAAGTTTTAATGCAAATTAAATATCATAAGATTAACTTGATCATAGAAGTGATATGAAAGTAAACAAAACAAAGAAATAAAAAAACAGTTTTAAAAATATGCTATATTCTAGAATGAAATTGTTCCTGATCCTGTATCAAGGAGTTTTGTGTTTTTTAAATGAATAAAATTTTACAACTCTGCACTCTGTAAAACAGTCTTAAATGTGAAAAATAGAGACATAGAGACAAGAACTCAGTGAGAGGATCAGTTCTAGCAGTAAGAGCCAGGACATGGTTGAAGGCTAAATGTATTAGAAATTATAGAGAAGCAAAATGTTGAGAAAGGTGATTGATTTGAACTAAGTTGAAATATGGAAATGTCCATACACTTATAAAAAGGGATTGAATTTTGATTTACTGATGGTTCAAACTTCACATAGTTTACATAAAGAGGCAATCAGGGAATTTTGACTTGGGATCACTAAGCATATAGAATACATTTCAAACCAATAAAAAAGTTCTACCAATAAAGAAGCTTTTACTGAATTAAAGTTTGTTGAAGGCTATACATTTATGAGGTTGATTGAAGCTAAACATTTGAAATTCACTCTAATATGGACCATTTTTCCCTCTTAACAAGTATGCTCTATATTTCTCTGAACGGTCACCAAATTTATTTCAAAACTTTCTTTTTGGTATAGGAATCTTTATTAACTTTTAAAACCTGTACAGTATTATGACTTCTGTTGCCTTATTTTCAGGAGCCCTTAAAATTAATTCCTTTGGGAATGAAATCATCTGGGAGTCGATGTAGTCCAACATTGAAAGGCAAAGGTTTTAATTAACTGCCTTGGAACCCATCTTTGCAAGATGGGGGGTTTAGCTCAAGTGATGTGAAGAGCTCTTAAATTTTTCTGGCAGTTGAATTTCATTCTTTTTGTTCCATATTGTAAAATCCATTAATGACTAAATCCAACCAAGAACTTGGACTTTAGAATCCAGGAACAGCAAGGGAGCCCTCTGCGACTGATGTAATGTTCATTGCCATGTGGCCAGATTCATTAAACTTTCTGGGACTCCTGCATATGCTGAAAGAGTAAGGGTGAATTATTGAAAATGGCTACACTCAGTGAGGCCAAACTCTTTTAGTTCTCAAAATGTAGGTGGGTTGGGGACAGGATTAAGAAAATTGACAGGGAGAACAAAAGAGAATTAGGCACTCCTCTCAGTTTCTCTCCCATTAAATGACACCAAATGTTAATACTATGACTTATAAGCATCCACATCAAGTTACTTTAGAGACCAAGGAATGTGTCTTGAGGCTGCAGCAGCAGATTCATGGTCAGTTGACTTTACTGACTATTCATCACCGAGATGGGGGAGCTAGTTCACTTCTCTACACTTCAGTTAAAAACCTCTACAAGGGAAAAGTCAAGACTTGACTTGAATAGTCAGGCCATTTAATTTATCAGGTCAAATCCTGAAACTTTAGCCAGCTTATCCACTGACAATGGGCTCTTCACTTAATATCTCTGCTTATATTTATTTGATTTCATTTTCAATAAGCAATGAGAAGTCTTGAAATAACACCCTTCCAGAATTATTTTCCTTATGAGGGGTGACAGATGTCATAGAAATAGTCATCACCCTAGATTGAGAATTCCAGTTGCCCTTCAATGCATCTCAGAAATGTGATTCATAGGATTTTCTAAGCCCTTATTACTCAGAGTATCTTTCATGGACCAGCTACCTTGATACTAGGAAATTGTTAGAAATGTAGACTCTCAGGTCCTACCCCATATCCACTAACTTATAATCACTATTTTAGAAAAAACCATGTAAATTTAAATATGTATTAAACCTGGAGAGATGTTGTTGAATTGTTGTTTATGGATGTTATAGAGTTATAATGTTTCAAATACCTCAGTATTCATCATTAAAATTTTATCATATTTTTTCCACAAAAATAAAATATTTCATGGTTTTGCTTTTGTGTCTTTGGAGAATATGACCCTGTCTTTAGGTATTTATATACCTAGAATCTTCTGAGTAATGATTACATAACGGGAACTCAAGAAATATTTGTGAAATTGCTTGAGAATATAACTTTAAGGTGAAATATACTTAAATCCAAATTTTAGTAACTTCCATCTATTTTAATTTTAAAAATACATTAAAATTATAATTTTAAAATATACTGCTAAAAATCTTAATGCACATTATACCAATATCAATATTTTGTTTTGATATTGAGTAATAGTTACTTAAGATGTAAAAATGGGGGAGAGTGGGTGTGGAGTACAGAGAACTGATGCATATCTTTGCAACTTCTTCTAAATCTGTAATTATTTGAAAATAATAATTTAAAACAAACCATGCTCCAGAGGTTATAAAAGCCAATATTTTAAAGAAACCAACCACAGTTATCAACTGCTTCCCCACAGTTCAATATATGATGAGAACCTGAAAAAAAGTCACTCCTGAAAATAGATTAGTCTCTCTTACCTATGGAAGCAGGTAAGGGTTTAAATTTTTTCCCTTGCACTGAAGCCAAAGGTGAGGTGGGCAGAGGAAGAAAATCTCATGTGAAGACTATAAAGCCTGCACAAATGGAAAAGCAACATTGCATTATCTGATGGGATGTCTGCTTAACTACAAAACTGGATGAATGGCCCCTAGCCAGGTGCAAAGCGAAGAAAATTGGGAAGAAATGGGATGTTGGTGAATATCAGTGGAAAGGATCTAGGATCCACAGCACCCAGCACCATTCTAGTCCTTTCTCTGTTTCTCCATTCTCTACTCCTCCAATCCCTCACCACCCACCTCTCCCTCCATATGTAGATTTCCTGACTTTGTTAGAGTTATGGAAGACAAATCTTGTTATCGTAGTAGGCCTGATTTAGCCAAACAGAGCAAATGCGACTGTGGACTATGGTTTTTTTATTTGTTTGCTTGTTTCTCTCACAGACAAAGGGAAGTGGTCACTTATTTTAGGAATATGTCCTGGTGCCACAAGTGATGGATATTTGAAGACAAGGTTGCCAAAGCCTAGAAGAATATCATGGTGGATCTGAGCATCTTCTTAGCTGGACATGTTAGAAACATTTCCTGGACTCCCTTTCCCTTACCATGATGGGACTAGTCTTCTGAAGAGGAAAAAGAGGAGATGCCTTAGAGTCTATCTATGTCCAGCTCCCATACTAAGTCTTATAAAGCCACAGCTAGTCTACATTGGCTTAGAGGAGGAGGAGGAGAGCTTGGATTGAAGAATGGAAGAGAAACTTTTAAATAAATTGGGCAGATTTTTAACACCATGATGAAACTGTTCTAATAAATTAAAGTGATTGAAGAGTTAAGGTGTTGGTCAACACAAAATTAAAGTAGCTGCTACAGAGCATGAAAGGGGATTATATATAGCATAGCTGGGAACAGTCATTGGAAAATAAAACCATTTCACATATTCCCCTCAACAAATTGATATCCATCAGAAAAGTTCACTTGTATTAATAGCCTACAACCTGATTTCCTGATTTACACATGGGATCAATATTTGTTTTATATCTCAATATGATTAGTTTCCATGGCAATTGTTCTATCTTTGCTTTGGGGACCAAGTAGCCATCTTCATCAGGAGAAAATATTGTTTTAGACCCAATAAAATAATTTAGACTTAGAAGAACCTGATTTTGCATCTAGAGGCTGCCCCAAATCAACTGGGGAAAATTTTTAATCTACCCAAGGCCCAGTTTCTTCCTCTGTAATTATTGGGATACAGTCTTTTTCATGAGAGTGCTAAGGAATTTACTTTAATATTTATAAATAATTTACAGCATATAATGATGCTCAGTAAGGATAGTGAAAGGAAAATGAATATATATAATCTATTATCCTGTCAAACAGGAACATTGACATTCTTAATTTTAAGTAATTCTTTGTCTTTTCTTATCTTAAAATTGAGAAGAAAGAGGTCATAAAAATTTCTCCCTATATCCTAACTTCCCATGGGAATAAAAATTAAGCAATTCACTTCTAATTTCTTGAAGGTAATAAAACGGGATGTTTTCTATGTAGAAATGGTCAAACAGCGATATTTCTGTCTTTGCATGGGAATGTTCATTGTCAATGGTAAAATCATTTTCATTTGCTTCTGTGAAGCTACTTAATTCTGAGCCTGTTTAAAATAACACCACCTCTGATAGCTGTAATTAGTTTCATAACAACTCTTCTTCCTGCTGCCACTTGCAAATCAGCCTGCTAGTCCAACTTTTAACATAGACATGTCATAATTAGTACTGCCCCAAACCAAGCCCAATAGGTCCTTAAGGAATACATGACAACTGGGGAACTGAGTTCATTTCTCTATTTGAGTCTTGGAAGCAGTCCATTTTAATCTGTATGCAAAGGTCGGCTTTTGAAGGAATAATTGTACTTTGTTTTGGATTGGGCTATAAATATGCCTTCCAGGTTTTATAACATTAAGTTACAGAGATGGCACTCAATGTCAGAGTAATGTTCAAGAAGTCCTATATGGGTGATTAACTTGAGGACATTCATCAAATCAGTGCCCTGATCTTAGGAAAAAATGCATTTTTATGCTAGACATGATTTCTGGACCTTTGTTTTTGGTGAATGAAAAAAGGAAAGTTCCAAGAACTTTTTGTACTCCCTCATAATTAAGCCTGATAAAATATGCATATTTTTTTAACACATGCATGGAATATGCCAGGAATTACATTGAAGTACTGGAGAGTAGCAATGACCACTTATTGGATCTTATATGCCAACTTCCATGATTATTTTGTCTATTATATACTCTTGCATATGTTTTTGCAGGAATTTACAACATGTTTTAAAAACATTTGAGGTTTGGGTTTGCCACTGGTTACTATTTATGGTTCCAGTGTTCAAATGTCATTCATTTTTTTCTCTTCCTATCCAAACCTAAATGTCAATTTTAATCTAAATTAATTTGCACTTGGAGTTGGCAAAATGATAACTTCAGTTCATGCAGAGAAACCTCAAGGCCAAACAGAAGATACTGACTGGAGTTCTTGCTCCATCTTCCTGATATTGCTGACTTGCCACCAGTTATCCCTAAACAAATTAGACACCTATAATTGTCACTTGAGAAAATAGATTTCATAGAATTGGCTCATAAGACAATTTTGTCTTTAAATATATAATCTTTAGATTTCCTGTAGAAAGAAAATTATGATGGCTTCCCCTTTGATAAACATGCATAAAATGAATTTTGACAATCAAAAATATACAATTTTTTTCTTAAATGAAACATGAAGAAGTTATAGGGTCTCATTCGGCATCTGAATCATATAAATTATTCATCTTGTATCTCAAACACATGGCATCATTCCTGGAGCATAGAAGATATTGGTAAAAACTCATTGCATATGTTTAAATAAAAAAGAATGTATGGAGATTAACGATGTCTTTTCAAATCCAGGTGCATGCCACGCATGTGCACACATGCAGAGCCTTTTGAAATGATAACACACACTCTATAGAAACCAAGGGAGAAACTAAAGAGTAAAGGAAAGAAGGTCTGGGTGTTGCAAACTTTATTTCAGTCAATAGAGTTAAGATTTGTAATATGCCCCGGAGCAGGTAAGAGGCAAAAGCATGGAAGCGTAATAAGGCTAGGGTTATAAGTTCATCAGAAATAAGATCAAGGTAAGTAAATTTGAAGTATATAAATTCCTTAGGCAAATGAGATTGGGGTGATGGCGCTTTCTTCAGTAGGAAAGTAATCATCATAATGAGAGAGTTTAGATATTTTAAGAGACTATGAAATGCTTGGTTTATTTTGCCTTAAAAATTTTCCAAACACTTCCTGAACACGTTGGACAGGACACTAAGAAATTTAAAAGAATCCAATAATTTCTCTAGGGAAGGTTGTCTCATTCAAGAAACTGGAGTTGATTGGGACCACAAGGGCAGAAATGGACTGAAAGAGGAAGTAGAACAGCAGAGGAGAGGAAAAGGAAGTCAGAGCCAGGCATTCTGGGAAGGCCTGGGCATAAGCCTCTTTCACCTTTGACTGAGGCAAGAAAGTGGGTAGAAAAGACCCCCATGCCCCAATTTCCACTCCACAGGAATTCCCTTTGTTTTAAACTGTCAGATAGATACTTCAGGTTTGCATTGCTTTTAAAAGAGTAATAGGAGTTTCACAGGTTTTACTTTTGTTTTGTTTTTACAGTCAAGTTCTGAAGGTGAAACCCGGGAAAAGCATCATAGCTGCTTTCTGAAAACAGTCTATTTACAAATGAGGTTACTGAATGTCAATGAAGCCAAAGATAGTCCATTAATGCCATTTATAGCACATATTCCTAAGTATTGCTTAGGAATTAAGTATTTCATTTTAGATGTGCTAACATAATTTTAAGTTTCACTATCGCAGGGATCCTCTGGACAAAAAAAATTTTAAAAAGGTCAGGCATTTTGTAGCATTTTATAACATAATTAAAAACAACCATAAAGTGGACAGGAAAGAATCTTTTCTCATTGGGGATGTGGATGTTTGTGTTCTTTGTGTCTTCAAACAGTCCTCGGTTTTTATCCTTACCTATCAAGAAATAAAGGGCTCATCTGTGTCAGCAGGCTTCTGTCTCCACAAGGTGCTTCATTAACAGATGCTAACTAAAGCTTATAGTTCAGGTTTCAATCGGCCTTTGGCCAGTGCAGAACTAAAGGAGATAAAGTTTATAACATTCTAGCTCTAGAAGACTGATACCTGAAGCCTTGAATAAAAGACTATTTAACCTTTCCTGGATCCTTGTACGGCCACAGAGTATTTGAGGAAAAGCCAATCAGACAATAACAATAAGCATGCCACCTCCCTTCCTATGATTATCAGAGGCTTCTGAAGAACCTGTGCTGTGGAACCACTTTTCTTATCATAAACAAATTCCTCCAAGAATATTTTACCAACTCAGTGATATTACTTCTAACATAATGGTCTAATGGGAGCCATACTATTTAGTTTCCATTCTTTTAAAATAAGCCTAGATATCTGAATATGTTTCCCTCAGCTTAATTTAAATGAGATAAAGTGTGTGAAAATAATTTGTAAACTGAAGAGCACTGAGTGAAGGGGATTTTCCTTTTTTTAAAAAAATGAAGATGATAATTTACTCAAGGACCTGAGAGTACAAATTTGAGTTACTCTCACATGCTTCAGTTACTGGCATATTACCATCACCAGTCTAGAAAAGGATTGTCTTTTATTTTACTTGTTTCTCTCCTTCATTCTATTTCTCTAATCCCATGGTCCTCTCTCCCATGGAAACCTGTCCTAACATATTTAAAACATATCCTTCCAGTCCTAAAGTATTTAAAATATACCCAAAACTTCCATTGCTTTGTTTTAAGCATTTGCATATTTTTAAAAATATTTCTTAGCTGGAATAATTTTGTATCCTTACTGTAATGCCTAAATCCAGTCTTTTATATATTTCAAACAACATTATGCTTTTTGAAGGTTATTGTTGTTGATATATGCAAAATAAGTCTGCAGAATATGATTATTGTGTATTATTGCCTTATATGCATATATTTCATTTTGTTTATTTTCCTCAAGCCCACACATCTTTTATGTGATGTTATAAATTTTTCCACAATCTGATGGAAATCAAATTGTTTAATTTTTATCTATATTTATTTTCTATTTATCACTATTTTTAACTTGCTGGGCAAAAGTTATTACTTGCTGAAAACAATAACCCTCCATCTCTCTTCCAGCATCCCTAATGTTTTAATTGAGAGAGGTATCTAGTAATCTGCTCATTTGCCACCTTCTACAAATGGGAGAAAGTAATTTACTTAAAAATCTTTGACTCATAAGTAAACTTCCATGATAACCTCATCCTTATATAATATTACCCTTTAAATATGCAACATTATACTTGTTCCCTCAGAGAATGGAGGACTCAAAACATCTGTTAAAAGAAAAGCATCACAGTACAGAAAATATCTAATGTGTTGACAAGGACATAACTAAAGTAAAAATAATTTGCTTCGGATATGTACTCAGATATACTTGGGATGTTCCCTCTTAAAATAGATATGTGCATACTTAATATAATTAGGTATACAATAAATATCACTTACATTGATGCAGAGGCCTTCATCTGAGGCAGTCATCAAAATGATTTTTTGTTGTATATCCTAATCCCAGGTCTAATGGCACAAGTCTCACTGACTTTAGTCATAGAGAGCAAGCTAAAAAGATCCCACCTAGACAGAAAATAGGAAACAGATTTTCTGTTATCTAATACTGCTAAAGAGAATTGCAGAAACAGCAGGACTGGGGACAAGCATCATGAGTGGGTAAGGTAGTTCTCTTCATTATAGTCACTGTTCTCACTGCAGTTCCCTGTACAGGGAACTCTATTCTGCACTGCCACATTTGGTAGTTCCCTTTCCTATCCCCTATAGCTGGATATTTAAATGGTATCAGTATTTAGTCCTTGACCTTACCTGTACTTTCTCCCCACTCTCTTCCCTTGGAGAACTTGTAGTCTTACCTCTCACCGTCAGACTTATTGAAACTTTATGTCTATGTCTGAAATCTCTGGCTGATTAGTTCCTGGCAAAAGGGGCTTCTGACCTAGAATTCCCACCTAAGTCCTAATTAACATGTGAAAAACATCAAATTAAGTTCAGTCCCCAACCAATGTATCTTTAATAATGACTACACTATCTTTGTAGACTCAATCTCATAACTTTTATATTCATTTATCACTTTGTTCCATTGCTATAATAAAAGGTTATCATTAAACCTCATCAGTGTTTACCTTGCAATGTATCCAAAGTGCATGTTTTCATCTTCCTTCTCACTAAGGTTTCCTGCAAGATTACACCTGAATTAACTCAATATATTTCTATGTCTTATTCATTATGCTTCTCATCTCATTTTTCTTTATTTCCAAATAAGGAGCAGGATATTTGAAACTCTGGGTTCTGAAGAAAGATCACATGGATTTATATACCATTTCATTCCTAAAAGCTGTGAAAATTTGAACAAGTTAGTTAAGATTTCTCCATCTCTGTTTATTTACAAAATAGCAGATGATGACATTACCTCAAAGAATTCTTTGAGAGATCATCCATGTTGTCCACATACAGCATAGCATAATGCACAGCATGCTCTAGAAATGGTAGTGATGACATTGTTGCCCTGAAAAAATAGAACAAGGGGCTGCCCTGTTTCTACAATCTGACAACTTCCCTTTGTCTGCCTTTAAGGTCTTCTGTAAACTGTACTGAATATTTAAAAAATATGGATTTTTGTTTTTATTTAATTAAGTAAACCAAAATAACATAGGTAATTGTTAATATTCTTATAATGTGCTATATTGTACAGCCTATGTTTTGCATATTTTATCTCATTTGATCCTTACTTCAGTATGAGCTTAAGTGCGGCAAGTAAAAGTAGTTAAAGCAGTTACAGATCATAAAGAAAGATCTAATTCTTAAGTCCAGAGATTCTGTGTCCAATTAATTTTTCTCTGTGCCAGGATATCCTTTGTTAACAAAAGAGTAAAAATCTAACTAATTTACCACAGTGAATAATCCAAAAATATAAAGCTAGTGAGAATTTTCCTAGAATCTTCCCAGAGGTTTGGAAGATAAATGAGGGTTGAAGTTTGAGCTTCATTAGCTTTATGGTAAATCGCTTTCTGCCCTATGCTGAAACATGTTCACTAGGACAACTCATAAGGATATGATGTGAAGTAATAATTCTGTAAGGAAAATAACATAGCTGTTTCTTCAGAACTTCACAACAGGGAGTTTTCCAGAAAAAAGACAAACAAATGGAATAGAGACAACTTCCATGCTTCTGGATGAGTATAAAATATTTTTTAACATAATATATTTATTAATTTACTATGTGAGACATGTCTAAATGTTTTCTCCTGTTTGTTTATCTGCATATGCTTTTCTTTAAAGCAATTTAATGATATATATTCACTACTACAAAAATCTATCAAAAATGTACATTCAATGGCTTTTGGTGTAATCACAGAGTTGTGCATTTATAATTGCAATCGATATTAGAGCATTTTCATTATTCAAAAATGAAAAGAAAAATCACTTCTTAGCAGTAACTTCTCAATACCTATCCCCTTCCCTGGCCATACATATCTGCTAATCTAAGTCCATCTCTTTAACTTTATTCATATTTACAGTTTATGTAAATAGAGTCAAACTATGCCTGCATATTCTTTAATTTTCTCTTTATATGACAACTATTTGCCATTGATTTTCTATAGGGAGATAGGAAATGAAATTCAGTCTTCAAAGATGTTTTTGCTTAACTTATTTTTCAAGTTTAACTAGAAAATGTTAATGTGAAATTGATAAAATAACTGTACAAGTTTTCATGGAAACAAAATGATCAACAAAATTAAAAATAAATGGGTAAGAAAGGAGAAAAGACTTCTGGATAACAGTTTACATTATAAAGACAGCAAGCCTTCTAGAAAATTGTTTTTTATGATTTCTTTATAATATAAAGTATAAAGCACTCCCTAGAAAATGTAGATCAACAGGAGAGAAGATAGGTCAAAAGTAAATCTTGTTAAATATGAAATAAATATAATAAGAGAACCATCACTAACTATTGGAAATGGAACATTACACACAAAAAAATCACTACACAATTTAAGAAAATTAGAAAAATAAAATCAAACTAGATTTTCAATTTATATGGCAAATCAAAATAAATGGCAGCTAAAATTCAGATTTAACTTTTTTTAAATAACGAAAAGATATAAATGCTAGATCTGTTTTGAAAAAATAAAGAAAATAAAGTCAATCATGCTAAAGAAAAAATAAATGTCATGTACAAAAATATTTTACTAAATCTTAATTAAAACAGAAAAGCAAAGAGTACATGAGGTAGGGTATATTTGAGGCAATCATAATAAGTTATTCTCTTTATTATCAAAAATTAGGAATTTCTAGACAAGCATAGAAGATTGAAAGAATATGCCAATTCTTAATTCCTAAACCTTTAAAATGCTAAAAGGACTGTAAAGTAATAAAATTTAAAAAGCATACAACCATAAGAACAAGTGAGACAATAGAATAGAAGGATGTTAAAATTTGATAAAATGTCAGGGGAGAGGTGACTTGAAGAAAGCTATTAGTTGACATGGAAAGGGACAGTTGATGGTGAAATTAACAATTAATGGAGAAAGTGATGGCTAAAAGTTAAAGCTCAAACCTAAGTGCCAGCAGTGTCAAGTCCAGTCTCTGCCTATTTCCTGGATTACATATCATCCTTTTCATGATATAACGCCTAATTTTGATGGAGCACATCCTCCAAACATTCTTAAGAGACAGATGTAGAACCTCTAAAACCTCCCAAGAACCTTGAAAAGAACGTTGTTAGATTTCATTATAGGTGCATTCAAACTGAGATCAATACTGTAAATGCTGGTACATAATTTTGGGGCAGTTCCTGATCAGCCATATTTGAATGATCTTAATATACTAGGAAATGTCATTTTAGTTGTTTGTTTTGTTTTAATTTTACCAATGCTAAAGCCAAAATAAATTAGCTTATTTTTTCCTAAGTAAACACCTAGGAACCCAATAATGTACTTTGAATAGTGATGGTTTTAAAAAAATACAACTATAATGTGTGATCTTTGCCTTTATTAATATATATTGATCTAAAGCACTCAGTGATACTGAGTAAGGATACTGAAAGAGGAATTCTAAGTCTGTTTTGCTTCATTTGGATACTTTCTTCTTTTTTTTAATCAAAAGTACTTTATGTGATATTTCAAACTAGAGTTAATATCAACTTATCCCAACAAAGTTGTATGCACTTTATTTATATGATAATATGTCAAGTAAATTCATATTTTCCAAGCTCTGAAACATCTCAGAGAGATGTGCTTTTCCAGAAAAATGAAATAGATAGGCATGGATTGCTTGCCGAGAAAAATTTTTGTCTTGAGAGGTCATAATTGACTTTAATAAAATGACATAAATGATTTAGGTTATACAGTGTTTGGTTTGTTTTCTGATGGCCTTTAAATTTTTCTTTCTTATTATGTATATATAATTTCTTTCTTATTATATATATATATAATTACCAATGTACAGTCTCCCATCTCTCTCCCTGCCCCATCCTTTGGTAAACTCTAACCTGCTTTCTACCTCTGTGAATTTGCAATTTTTAGTCATCTCTAAAAAATAATGTCATACAAATTTTCTCCTTAAGTGTCTTACTTATTCCTGAGCATGTTTTCACGGTTCTTCTATATTACAGCATGTCTCAGAACTTAATTTTTTTCTCATAGCTGAATAGTATTACATTTTGTTTATCCATCACGTTTTGTTTATTCATTCATTTATTGATGGACATTTGGGTTTTACAGCTTTTGGCTCTTGTGAATAATATTGCTATAAATACTAGTATACAAGTATCTGTTGGCAACACTGTTTTCACTGCCTTCAGTATACCTTGTTTTTAATAGCCATCACTGAAAACAATTTCATTTATTTCTTGCCTTTTGAATAACAAATGGATGTTAAAGAAAGATCCTTAGGAACATACCTGCTATAAGAAATCCCAACTCTGTGGGGAGCACAGGGAATCAGAAGGAAACTTTGTTTCCTGAAACCCAAACAAGGCAACTATCTGTCTAGAGATCTTGTACATCAATAATAAAGAAAGTGAGAAACAAAAATGAAGCTATTGTTATGGTGCTCAGAGTAAATGTCATCTTCATCAATATGCTCTGCAGGACAGCACCACCTCAGGCTCAGCAAGGGTTGGTTTCCTTAGTTGATCTCCTGGGAAAGAAGGATGCTCCTGAAGAGCAGGGAATAAACCTGAATGCCTGATCCTCCTTTAGGCCTTTGGATCTAGACACCTCAGAGAAAAATTTATTCTCTCACCGTTGTCAGATATTGCTTCATAATTTGCCCCACGCCAAACCATTCTTCCTTTCTTTTTCCCCCTCAGGGACTGGCTAGTTTCATAAGCTGTCAAATTTTTGTTTTTGGTTTAGTCTCATGGGGGAGAAATATGCTCATCGCATCCAAACTCATTTCCAAAGCACCAGATGGATAGTAGCAATAACCAAGGAAATTTACCCCAAGGCCCCTTCTGGGAACTTCCACAAAGTAATTCCTAAAAAACATATTACACAAAGACATGTTCAAACCTAGCTGTAGATAAAAGAGCCCATCGTCTTTCTCTCTCTCCCACATAGGAAAGACATGCAGCTTCTATACTGTGCCAAAAATTAAACCTGAAAGAGTAAAACTGCATTTGGGAAAAAAGTACATAAAAAATTCTTAACTTTAGTGAAATACAATTGTCTACCACTCTGGAGAGTATACCTTAGACTACCCCATTTGATTTTACTGCACACAATTATACAGAAGTTACAGAAAATTATTCCATGGTTTGGCTATATTCTAAAAGGTATTTTTGTTTCCAATTTCTCATCTAAACGTTTAGTAGATTTTTTTGCACTGAAGAATTCAGGGACATCTTTTCTTCCTTAAACAGGCTTCCGTGTGTTCTTAGAAAACTTCAATTATATTGAGACTTATTGCTATAAATTATATATATGTATATATATTACTGCAAGTAAATCTAACAAAGTTTATTAGAACTCTATACTTCTACTGTGCTTGCTTACAATGTTTTCTACTGTATAATCTTCACTCATAACCTGATATTTTATAGAAATTTATACTTTCTATAAATACATGACTAATACATGTATTTATAGAAATATACATGACTAATATTTTTCTAACTTATTGTGATTGGTGTATGTTTTTTAAAATTTTCTTTTACAAATTCATATTCAAAACTGTTTCCAAGATCTATTGTAAGCTCTTTCATTTTACCCTAAATTCAAACTTCAAACCATCTGCTTATTTGGTTGGCCTTATGAGGACAAGAATTATAATATCACACTTGAATATAATATCACACTTGAAGGACATTATCAAGTGTTATAAACAACTTGATTTAGGTTTTAGGATGGAGCTTCAAGAAGAGCTCATGAATCAACTATGTTTCCCACTTGAAAACTCCCTCCCAAAACCCAGAAGATTTACGTTGGACGGATTATTATACTTTACTTACAAATCAGAACTCTTGTCCCCTTGGCAACCTGCATACTTTGTTTCCCCACACCAGCATTCCTGAGTGTCCCTCCTCCCACTCACTCCAAACACCCACTAAATGATGCATTTCCTTACTGCTACGGCCTATGAGCACATGAAATAGTTTAAAACAACACATTAATCTATAACTTTTTACCCCCAACCACATACGCCACCATCCTTCTTGATAACTACCTCTGGCTATTGTAAAGAAAGCATTCCTGATTTTGGCTACAGTCAAGAAATTGTGGGGAATGATGTATCTTGCATCAGTCTCCAAACTTCAGGGTGAGAGCAAAAGCCAGAGCTGTCAACTTCCAGAGAAAATGTACAGCACCAAATCTCCAATGGTTCATTTTGAGTGCTTTATAGCTAGGCTTCTTGGGAATAAGTAGAAAATAAAAGAACCAAAGTGCATAATAGAAAATGCAGGTTATATAAGGAGGTGGGTTTAATGATTTCCCATCCCTTTCTCCCTTCCTTTCCCTGTATGAATTACTCAGCCCATCCCCACATTTCATATGTATTCAGAGTAAGACCTAATACTAAAATAATTTAAGATCTTCTTTGTTTCCATACCTTAATTTGGGGGAAAAAATTCTCAATTCTTCCCCACTATGAAGGCAAATATTTTACTGTCAGCTCTTAAGGAAATGGCTTTATCAAGGCTCAAAATTTTTCTCTGTTAAAGTTGTTCTTCAATATGTTTTTTTTCCCCCCAGAGTTCTCCCATTATCCAATGCATGTGAAAGGTGGCAGATAATCCTCTTTAAGCAGAAATTGCTACTAAAACACAAGTATACACGACATTTATTGAAAAAATAAATAAAATATTTTTTCCTCTATGCTTTACTTTCATGACATATAAAATGAGAAAACATAGCATTATGTGATATAATGAATTGGTTTTATTCTATTGTCACATATTTCTGCATTATTTTCAGAATTCTGCAATGTAACCCATTATCTTTCATTTTTTACTTCTTCATATAGTTTTTAGATGAAAAATTACAATTAAAAGCTAAAATGACACTCCCTATCTCTTTCCTTCTTCATTCCTGGGACTGCAGATCACCACTATTCTGAAATTTTTCTGTAACTTCACTTTTTTGCACATCTTGAGGTTTTGTAAATTTTATTTTATTTTAAATGCACAGACATACATATGCATAAGTATAAATGTAAACATATATATACACTTTAAATAAATGGTTGTTGTGGGAAACTGGCTTACCTATTTGTTATTGTAAATGTAACACCCGTTAAATATTGCAGTTGTTAGATGTTGCAGTTGTTGCCTGTTATTGTAAATGATGTTGCAGTTCAGATAGGAAACAGCTGCTTAGGAGTTTCCCAATAAATGCGATGGGAAAACTAGGGTTGAGCCTCTCAGTTCCAGAAGCTGTGAGTCCCCTGGTCCCAGGTTTGTCTCCCTTCTTGTGTCTTTTCTGTGTTGCCTTCCCTTCGAACCAAACTATTGTGAGCTGAATGCAGCAAGTGGTGCCCAACGTGGGGCATGAAGAAAAGCAGGCTCACAGCAACTGGTGCTGGACCAGGGACACAAAGAGAAGGATTGCCTCGAGTGAAACTAAAGTTGGTGTAAAAGCGCAGAGCCCTAAGTGGTTTGGAAAGCCTTCGAAGTCCTTGAGGGTTTCTTGTATTTCCCCAAGAGACGGAGAGTAGAATCTACACCTTCCCGGCTGGTGGCAGTGGCTGTGGGACTTGTGGGGACAATCTTTCCAGACCAGCTGCTGCGGGGAGGCTGCGGGGCCACGCATGCCGCAGCTCAGGAGTATTTCTGCACAGGGATGCTATGAAAAGGGCTTCCAAAGCTGTTTTGAGAAATGAAAGAACATCCTGTGTGGGTACCAGCTCATCGGATAAAACCATATTATGAACGCAGATGCAGAGATGGACACTGGAAACTGCCTGGCTGGGTCTCATTCAGAAGACATTAAAATATCTTAACTCCAGAACTTGTACAAGCATGGCATCATAAAGCAAGTATGACTTGGAGACAGAAAGAGATTAAGAAAGAAATTGAAAGGAGGAGAACTGGAAAAGAAATGTTGAATCATAAAAGGAAGCAATGAAGAATTCTAGATTAGTAAATTTAAAACTGCTTTTGTGTTTGTACGGATGTTCATTGTTAGTGTGTGTGCTGTAATTGTTCCAGTGTGAGTGAAAGAGAAAAAGAAAGAGAAGGGCAGGTGCCCCAAGAGGGCAGGAGCCCAGAGTCAAGCCCAAAAGTGTGTAAAAAGAAGTGTAGGTGCCCCAAGAGGGCAGGAGCCCAGGGTCCCAAGAGGCCCAAAAGGGTGTTTGTTTAATGTTAGTGTGTGTGGGGAAAAAAAGAAGGGTAGGTGCCCCAAGAGGGCGGGAGCCCAGAAAGAAAAAAAGAAAAGGGCAGGTGCTCCAAGGAGGGTGGGTGCCCAGAAAGGTGTTTGTTCAATGTCAGTGTGTGTTGTAATTTTTCAATGTGTGTAGCAATGGTTTTTGTTATATTTTGATATAATGTGGTCTAAAAGATCTCTATTCGATTGACTAAAAAATTAAATAAGTACTTATGTAAGTTTAATTAATAAAATTCTTGCTTAAATTGCTTCATAGGATAAAAGGAAAGATGATAAAATTAAGTGAATATTGAAAAAGGTAAAAAGTTTGAGGGAATGCCAACTGAAATGTTATAAGGTGTATTTTGTCCTAAAATAAAATGATTAATATGGAGATATGCAGAACAGAACTATTATGCATAAATATGTTGTAAAAGTATTCTGGTAGCAATCAGTGAGATAATGTGTTTTGATAAAAAGTGCAAAAACTGTGTGAAAAGGTCAACAATGGACTTTTGCAGTTCTTTAAGGCTTTCTGCCCTGGCCTGATGGCAATGAATCCTGCTGCATAGAAGAAACCCATGGATATTAAGGGCCTGAAAAAGACAAACAACTGGGACAAACTGTAAGGTCCTGCTACTCTATCAAATTCTTAAATACTGTTTGGCTGGGTAAGAGTTTGTATTAATTTATCCTGTAAATTGGATGTGGCCAGCATTAATATCGAGTACTGGCTTGTATAGTCTTGCTGGTTGGAAATTTTAAGCCCATGAACAATTAATTAAAGTCTATTCTGCTAGTTGAAAGTCTTATTGTTTGCTGTTGAAGCTTTGTTTTGTCAAACACAGAAAGGGGGAAATGTTGTGGGAAACTGGCTTACCTGTTTGTTATTGTAAATGTTACACCCATTAAATGTTGCAGTTGTTAGATGTTGCAGTTGTTGCCTGTTATTGTAAATGATGTTGCAGTTCAGATAGGAAACAGCTGCTTAGGAGTTTCCCAATAAATGCGATGGGAAAACTAGGGTTGAGCCTCTCAGTTCCAGAAGCTGTGAGTCCTCTGGTCCCAGGTTTGTCTCCCCTCTTTGTGTCTCTACCTTTACTTCTGTGTTGCTTTCACTTCGAGCCAACCTATTGTGAGCTGAATGCAGCAAATGGAGCTTTAATTTTATGTATATTATGCTACATCTCCCTGTTCTGCCTGCAACTCTATATTTTTAACACTATACCTAGAAATCTAAGTTCATTCATTTTCCTTGCCTCATAAGTGATTTCAAGGTCTGCTTCTGCAAGCATTATAAATAAAATCACTCAAACAATTATCTAAAACTAAAACTCTAAAACGTAAGGGCTGACCCATTTGGATGATTGAGTGGCTAGCCAGAAGTATAGAATTGGACTTTCAAGTTCTAATCATGTAAATCTTTAATGTAATTCAATTAATTTAAATGCTCGTGTAATCTAGATTGATGATCTAACACTTATCATTAGCTCTTGGTGGCTGAGGTTAAATGCTTAAGAAGAATGAGAACCATAATTCACCTAAAAAGTGTAATAGTAGACCAAAAGGAATTTCCTTTCTGACCACAAATACCCTGATTTTGCATTAGATGAAGTGTGGGAAATTTCCCAGTAATTCAGGGCTGGGCTAACATTTGGGTGAGTGTTTTACTGTTTAAGTCATTGTACAGTATTCATAGCTTTACTCTTACTACAATGTTCTTTGTATAAGTCAATTTGTTTTTTTCTCAGTGGGCTTGCTGTGGTCCTCTGACACTCTACTCTGCTGCATCCAGTCTAGGAAGTTTTATAAGAATGCAGTTCTTAAAAGATCTAAATTCTGCATTAAAAGTTCTCTAGCAGAGAGATTACCTTACACCTCATGACGTAAAACTCTCCAAAATGCAGTCTTTGCACAATACACGGTTTTCCTAAATTCTTCAGGTTGAATATGTTAATAATTAACCTTCCATTGAAAAATTCCTTACATGAAGGAACTTCCAAACGCAGAAACAAACAGCTCCCCACACATGCAGCCAGACCACAAAAAATAAAATATTAAAAAAAATTGGTTAGTAACGTGTTCACTGATAGTGTTTTAGTTTATTGTAGCTTCTACTCAGACAACTTGCCAAAGCCCCTTCTATGTGAGCAATCAAATATATTCATAATTTGATTTTCTTTCTAAACATATGGTGGGCACTTCTGAAATTTTAGCTGTAGTCTACACAAGATAGAGTAATAAAGTATCAATAACTTTATTGATAGGCTTCAAGTGCTATCTGATTTATTATTTACTATTTGCATGGTGTTAGTAAATCATTTCAGGAATTTATTATTCATAACTCTTGAGACCAGAAGTTTGAAATGGAGGTGTTGGCAGGGCCATGCTGTCTCCAATAGCTCTAGGAGCAAATCTTTCTTTGTTGCTTCTTAGCTTCTAGTGGTGGCTGGCAATCCTAGGCTTCCACAGTCTGTAACTGCATCACTGCAGTGTCTTCTTCCCTTCTCCCTGTGTGGTCAGTGTCTCTTCTACTCTTCTTAGAGCACACCCTTCATATTAGATTGGGACAGCCTATTTCAGCATGACTTTATTTCCAAATAAAGTAAAATTTGCTGTTATAATTTCAACGTGTATTTTGTGGAAGATAACTCAACCCATAACATAATTTTTCAAGTTGCTTAATATAGATTTTTCTTCAACCAATTCTCCTCATTCTGAAAAATGACTTATCAACATGTGACTCTGGACAAAATAAAGTCCTATTTGAGGTTGCTATTTCCCCACCCACTTAACTGTAATATTTCTGAGTATTGCTAGTTCTTCCTCCAAACTGTATTGTGAATCCTTTCACTTTTCTTCATATCCATTGCTATATCCCTGGCCAAAACCACAGTCATCTTTTGGACCACTGGACAGCTTCCTATTTCTTCTCTTTCTTTCCATTCTTCCATTTCCAAACCTCTGCCTGCCTCCCAATCCCCCCCCTCCCCCCCGCCACATAACATTTCTGCTTCCAATAGAAAGCAGGTTATTTTAAAATATCTGACCACATAGCAGCTCTTCTAGAGAACTTCTCAAAGCTTTCCATTGGATTTTTATTTAAAAATCCAACTTCATTATCGTGATATAAGCTATTAGATCCCTAACTTTATCTCCAACTTGACTCTAACTCTGTTTATCCTTTTTCATTACCACTTTCTCCAGTCACACTGGTTTCTGTTTCCTTAAGTTTGAAAATTTGTCCTTACTTGAAATCATTTCATTTTATTTTCCTTCTTGCAATGATTTTGATTAGAAAAGTACTTCTTATGGTTGGCTCTTTTCATTCAGATCTTAGCTCAAAAGTCAGAAAAGAATTCCCTAGTCATCCAATCTATATGAATTTCGTTCGGTACCAATACTATCATGTAACTGCTTTGCTTTCTCTATCACATTTATGACATTTTGAATATTATTGTTCAAGTACTCCTTTAATTATAGGCTATAGGTTTTACCTATTAAGCTCTATGAGCATAAATGTCTTGTGTGTTCTACATAAACTGTGCCTGAGGGCCATGATATAGTAGGCATTTAAGTATTAGTTGAATGAATGAATTTCTGAGCCTCAGTGACCTCATTTGTAAAATGTGGTATAATGTCCTCCACATTATAGGATGATTTCTGATGATTAGCTCTGAAGTGCCTCCTGTCAAGAGAATTGCTGCCTAAAATCTACCTATAATTTCTTCTATTTTAAGACTCTGCTCCCATCATTAAACGATATTCCAACTGCTAATATTTCTGTTAACGTCTTTATTACTTTGAAAAGCAACATATCTTTTGAGGATCTGATGACTTTTTTCCTTTATTTTCTAATGAAGTTTTAATAAATGTATTATCTAAAAACTATTAAAAAATGTATAGGCAGATATAAGTACATCAGTCCCTCTTACCCCTCCTTTTAAATGATAAAAGAACTACAGGGGAACATACATGCTTTAATCATATTTAATTTAAAAAAATGAAGTTGGCATTCTTAATTTTTCTAAATGAACATAATGATACAGTTATAGAGCAGATTCCAAAATTTCAAAGTAAGTTCCTATATATAGCCATCAAAAAGCCACAAAAGCACTGTGACCAAGTAAGGTCAAGTGGTACTATTTGTGTTCAATATTTATTTTGCTTCACCATGAGACAAGGACTTCTCAGGGCCACCAGGCATAGTTTGTTGGGAAGCTGTGATTGAACCCACATTTTTTTATATGAAGTATAGTAATTTTCCCCACTGCTACAGACTGTACCAGGGTTGCTTATTTTCTGCCCTCGATTTCCCTCTTCAGTCTCAAACAATCTCTTAATCCAAAGTTTCAATTGATTTGTTGGTCATCACTTTCTATCGTCATTCTTCATTTTTCCCATCTTTTCCCCTATTGCCACTATTTGATTGGTGGTATTCATCACATTCCTTTATATATTTTGGTTTAAACATATGATTTCATTTTCCTTATATTTCTGAATCCTTCCTATATTTTATCTATATTTCTTTTCTTTCCCATCATGAAATTTTGAAAACACCCTGGGATTTGGGTGATCTTGTTTCAAAAAAATGTCTATGTTACACTAACTTTGTACCCTTAACACATACTTTAATCATTTCCCAAAATCTAAATGAATTTACTTGTAAGGTATGGCATTATATCATGTTCAAAGGTATGGCCACCTTTTGCCTTGATTGTTGTAATAGTCTCTCAGCATGTGTCCTTACCTTGCCCGTAGAAAACTCTGTTTATTAAATAAGTCAAATTCCATTCCTCCACTGCTCACAAACTTTTGTGACTTACCATCTCATCCTCAATATAAGCAAAAGACATCACTGTGATTTGCAAAGCTCTACATCATCGGATTTCACCTTATCCTTAGTAACTCCCTCTATTACTCTTTCCCATTGCTCACTCCACTTCAGCCACACAACCTTTCCTAGCATTCTCTTCACAAACTAGGTACACCTCTGTTATGGGTCCTTTACAATTACTTTTCTTTATAATTTCAATACTCTTTCCAAAAATGGATGTGTGTGTGTGCATATTTTATGTCTTTGTTACCACCTTCTAGTGTCTGCTC
The DNA here is from genome assembly GCF_030445035.2 of Dasypus novemcinctus. Classification (NCBI taxonomy): domain Eukaryota; kingdom Metazoa; phylum Chordata; class Mammalia; order Cingulata; family Dasypodidae; genus Dasypus; species Dasypus novemcinctus. The sequence goes on from NC_080687.1 coordinate 29,948,675, forward strand.
AAAAGTCACCTTCTTAGCATGGTCTTTCCTGATGAGCATTTCACAAACTTCATCCCCTCTCCGGAACTCCTTAATATTTTTCTTGGTTCTTTTTTCTTCATTTCAGACATCACCAGTTCCAATATACATTTAGTTTTGTAGGACCTTCATAAAAATTACAAAAAAATGAGCTGGCATTAAACAACAGAAATTTCTTCTCTCACAGTTTTGGAGGTGAGAAGTTCAAAATCAAGATGTCAATATTGCTGATTCCTTCTGCATGCTCCAGTAGAGAATCTTATCTCCTAGCATCTAGTGGCTGCTGGCCATCCTTTTCATTTCTTGGCTGTGGACACAGCACTCTAATCTTTGCCTCCATTTTCACATTACTTTTTTCCCTGTGTCTGTGTGTCAAATCTTCCTCTATTTCTTCTTATAGGACAACTGTGATTGGATTTAAACCTATTTTTCTGAATCAATATTAGAACAATTATAGAGAATAAAAGGATTTAAATATTGTTTTCTTCAGTTGTAAGATTATTGGGGAAAATTATATGATAAATTATGTCTCTCATTCCTGCAAATTGTCTGAATCCCAATGTTCTCCTAGTAGAAGGAGAAAGAGAGACAAGGGAGAGAGAAAGAAGAATGAGAGTGAACAAGAGAAAGTAAAACCCAATCAAGGTGGTTAAAAGGAAAATATAAGAATAACAGATATTTTGCATTTTATTGATCACAAGAGCAAGAAGTACAGCAGGGTCTCTTAAGTGACTGCATGTAGAAAGTAGAAAGCTGTCTCAGAATCCTACAGATTTCAATATTCTTTTCTTTCTCTTTGCCTTGGGATAATATGATCTCCCACCTCTGCTCTTCACAATGAGACTGTTTCATTCCACCCACTTATTTCCTGTAGTAGACTCCTTCTCTGCATTGGTCCATTACTGCTTGTAGCCCCAACAGAGCCACCTCTGTCTCCAAAATCCCATGGCCTTTCAAATTGAAAGATCACCATTGAATGAATGACTGACTTTCAATCTTTCTGTTGCTTAGGACAAGTTATCAGATGAGTGGATACAACTTTACCCTTGGCCAAGTGTTCATTCCTGACTCATACTCCTGTAGAGAGATAAGAACACGTTGTCCTTCAGGTTCCCTATTCCTGGGGCTGTGATCAGGACACCTTGAAGGTAGCAGGTACTCACTTAATGACTATTTTTGTGCCTATTTTGTGTCAGACACACTTTTAGGCATTTAAGATACAACAGCAAAAATAACAGATAAACCCCTGCTTATGGATATTTAATCTTATGGAGGAAGACAAATGAACAATTTACAGAGGAGCTAAAAATGGGAGATGATGCTCAAGAAATGTGTTCAAAACTGGATGAAATATCTTTACCAGAAGCAAGTGTAAGGAAAAGTATATAAATGAACATAAAATCCTAGCATATTTTTACAAGTGCTAACTAAGAACAGATAAATGTTTTGAGAGTTAAGTGGGAAGGAGAGCTAGCTAAATCTTATTTCTGAATTCTCAGATCTGAACTCTCCTTGCTCAGGCATCAGTTCTTTCTTACATGGACTTCTAATTATCTTTGTAAAGGGCTGTGGAGTTCATCTAAAGTTCAGAGACAATAATAGGTAGCATTAATTTCATGAAAAAAAAGGTTTTATGGGATGAATAAGAGGATATGATGTTGGCATTGGTAAAGAGGATTAGTGTTTAGAAAACACATTCACATATATTAGGCCAGTTCATTTTTGCAATAATCTCTTGAGATAGAAAATATCTGATTTGAAAGGTCAGTGGGTGAGATTATATACTTTATCTGTTAATCAATGAGAAACAATTGAAGGATTCTAAGCAGAGAAATGGTACCTTTATGCTGATGAAATTGAACGGTTATGTGTTTAGAGGTTCATTCTTACAAAAGCCTCATTCTCTATATCTATTATCTATTGTGGTTCTTCTTGGGTTTTAGAGTCTTCAGAATAAAATCTTTTCCCACAATTCAAAGGTAATCTCCTAGCATTCCAGCATGAACTGAGGCTTCAGGCCTGATTTCTACATTTTCTCACACTTCTGTTTTGTCCTATGCTTTTCCCTGTACCTCAAAGAAATATATTCTGTCTTCTGCTCGCCCCTCCTCTCGTTTCTTCTTTACTTTTGCTAATCTTGCTTATTCTTTCAATCATATTTCAGGTCCCTCTTCATTCAGAGAGTTTTTCCTGATAATAATAATTGTTGTAGAACATAATAAGCATATAAGATTATGAGTGACACAGTTGAGACTATATTTCATGTTTCCTTTCCTTTTTCTATTCTTTCAGTATATTTTATTTACTGTAACTTCCCAGATTTACATCTACTTAGCTCCATAGGTAGACATAATAAATAACACCTTTATTTTTATGATTGAGTAGAAAGTAGGTACTCTAAAAATTTGTTTATTGCTTATCTTATGAGAAAAATAACACTTAGAAGACAAAAAGTTGAGTTATGAACATTTTTATCCCAGGATCCTTTAAACCTTTAAAAAGTCAGTTTTGTTATAGTGCATAAAATATATTTTATGATGTAAAATATAAATTACAGTAATGCAGTGATTATATACAGCAAGGTATGTTTTCCCTAAAAGCACCTGCATAGATATTAGATTCTCCTGAAATCAAACACAAAGGAAGATCTTTGGACCTTGGACAAAGTATTTTACATACTCAGAAAACTGGGAGTACTAATTGTGCCAATCTCCTAGGGATTAGTGAGGATTAAATTAAATATTTTAGTGCTTACAGCTTAAAGTATTGCCAGCACATGTTAAGTACTCAAAACTTCAGCAGAATTGTTAATTAGAATGAAAACCACCCAAATTTAAACATTATGCATATATGAGTACTGGGATAACATTTTAGTATATTGACAATATTGACTTTCCCATTTTGTCCTTGTTCCCATTATTCCATTTGACTATATTCTGTCAGTCAAGAAACTTTCTAAAAATGTTTTTGTCATATACAATACACCCACAAATATATGCATGTGCACATATACCCATACACACATATGTATATGATAAAGTTGGCAACAAATATTCATATTTTGTTTGTTTTGTTTGTGCAAGGGCATAAGTGTTCCAAGTAGGCACCAAAATTCCTATAAAAGAAAACAAAAGAACTTTTAAAAGTACAGATTATATTTTTGATAGAGATTGGTTAGTTTCTCACTTATCCTTTTATCCTTTCCTCCTGGGCAGAGAGATGGGTTATATTTTCCAGCCTCCTTTGTCAGCAAGCATAGTGGTGTGACTGATTTCTTTCCATGTAACATGGACAGAAGTGACGTAAACCACTTCCAACCATGACCCATAAGAATCTCCCTTGAAATCTACCACTTTGTCTTTTCCTGATAACTTCCATTGGATGTTGGAGCCTAGAGAACCATGGAAGTCACAGACTGAAGATGACAGATACTCCATCAGCTTAGAACCTCGACTATCTTCACGTATTAAAGCTCCCCTGCTTCATCTCCCCTCTCAGTCCTCCCATGTTGATTAGATGTGATATGAATGAGAAGTAATCTACTTGTTTTAAATCACTGAAGTTTCTGGTTCAGCTGTCACTGGGAATATTGTTGCCATTTGTAATGGAATAGTACATGATTTTGGATTTTCTTTAAAAAGCCAGCATTTTGAAGTGCAAAAGCTTAAAATACTCAGAGGAAGATGATTTTGGTGGGATAAGAAACTAGGTGCCTAAAACTCAGATGCTGGTTGGTGAGAGAGATGGCTCGTTATTTCAACCCTGAGTTAAGCTCAGAAAGAGGGTGAGAAATAAATTACAGAAAATGTGGGTGATCCTAGAGCAGAGAAGAATATTGATTAACTCCTGAGGGTTTAGTCTAATGAGACTGCAAGTCTCTTTGTGATGGCCCATGTCCTGCCTTGCTCCTAGGTAACAGAGTACCTGTGGCTGGGGGAGTAATTTTACATAGATGGGCCCTAGGTCAGCTTCTCTGGGCCTGGTTCCCTCTCTGTTTGGGGATCAGGTGTAGCAGTAAATGTTTTCTGACTTGAATGTGAAGGGAGAAGCATTAGACAAAATGAGGATTTGCAGGAGGGTGAGAAAATGAAAAATTACCTGTGTGGACTGATGACTAGAGAGTAGAAAGGGAGTTTAATGGATATTCTGGGCTGACGAAGCATTATAAGTGCTTAGAAAGTGAAGAGTGAGAAAAAAAACATCCCTCCATAGAGCGAGAAGAGAACATTCCTCCTGAGTTGAGAAGATACATAGCATGTTTAACTTGTTCATCCAGGGCCTTTTTGTGGGATTTTCTTTTACTGTAAGTGAATAATTTGAAGAATCATGTTATCATGCTCTTTTTAATTTCAATATGATTTGAGATAATAGATGACTTTATATTTTATTTGAAAATTATTAAAGATTTCTGTGTCCTTTTGCATAGTATGTATATTTCACTTAACAGTATAGAGGGCACCTTTTACCTATTCCACTAGATGTCTTTCATTGAAGAGCCATAAACTTGAGATGTTTATTCACTTACTAAATGAAACCACAGACTTGTGCAACATGGCATGGAAAATAGAAAGTCCTTATATTAAGCCAATATCTCATGGAATAGAAATTTTTAACCAAGTTGCTAACACGTGGGTTCTTACACATGGCCAGAGGGAAGAGTTGACATAATGTTGGGCCCTAAGTAAAGATAACTTTACTTAGCAATCTTTGGCAAGTTTAAAAATAAAATAGTCTTGTTTTAGGAAATAAGAACTCATTCATTAAATTATAAGGCATTTGGAAATATCACTGCTTATCAAGAGTTTAAATTACATTTGGATTCAACCCAGAAATAAGCTCTAAAGAACAAAGAAATAAGCATTGCTAGGCATAGTTCATGGTGAGGGGTGATTTTGAGGAACAAGTCATCTGACCAGAGCATCCTAATAGGACTTTAAACGTGCTGGATTTTAACTTTATATACAAACTCCCAACTGCCTCTTCCTTTTGGACTCCTCAATGGTGACAGTGAGTTATCATTGTGAGAATGAAGTGTGATAAATGAAATTTATAAACTGGGTAGCTTTGTGCCTGGCATAGAGTCAGTTCTATATAAACGGTGGTTCTTTACCTTTACTTCCATGTTGCTTTAGGTAATAAGTCTGTAATGTCAAACAAATATAACTATAATGGATTTATAAAGATGAAAATCAAAATATAAATTTTATTTATTTTATTGTGGTTGAAAATGACATAAAGACAATTCTAAACAATGCAGCATTTTATCTACTCAAGATTACTGAAACTTGCTCAAAGTGAAGATCTTTGATTCAAACATGAGGATAAATGAAAGGAACAGGTTGTCCATGGATTGAGCCACACTTTCTTTCTTTTTTTGAGGAACTACTAAATGGGAGCCAGTTCGGTATTTTGGGAAACAACAACTATGACCTAACTTAAGATTTAACAATAAAATGTACTAATTTCATTTTTTAATACATATCACTTAGGTGCAATTTTGGTAGAGTTTTCCAAAGGATTATATGGACTAAATATAAAATTAATGTGGTTATACTTTAAGTTAGCTAAGATATATTTTAGTCAATTGTCTGATTGTCATTTATATAATATCATGTAACTCTAACCAAGCTACAATGGTGATTTTATCAAACTCTGGAACAGTTTCTTCACCAATTAAAATGTTCAGCAACATTGCATAGTTAGTCCCTACAGAAATAATATTTTTAGGAGGATTTCTTATATTTATTTATACACACACACACACACACACACACACACATATGGAATGGGAACAACCAGCAAGATGGCAGCAGAGAAAGGAACTCCTAGGGTCAGTTTGTGCTATAGGCCAGTTATTAATCATGCAGGGCTATCTAGAGTACCTGTTTGGGGCCTCCAGGAGACTAAAAGAGCATTCGGCAACATCTTTGAAAGAAGAGAAGGAGGAGACTGCCCATCTGCAGACAAGATCCGTAAGTACAGCCCTCCATGGCCTAGAGGCCAGTACCCATCCTCCACTGGCAACATAGCCTCCTCAGGAGCTATCCTGTGGCTAGAATTGGAAGCTCCACTTCCCAAAAATGGGGGAAGAAGAGATGGTTGGCACTAACTTCAGCTACTGATTAGTAAATACATAATCCTAAAAACAGCTAAAACTTGAAGCTGTCCAAGTCAGAAAGAGGCCAGTAGCTGCCATTTTAACTCTGCTCCTGGTATCAGGGGAAGAGGGGCAAACTGAAAATCACAGTGCTGGTAGGGACCAGTTTCTTTCCATCCAGATCAGAATGCAGCTCTAGCATAAGTCCCAGTGCCACCTCTGGCAGGGAGGGATCTGGGAGGACCTGAGCCAGCCTCTCCGGGAAAATACAGGCCATGTGCTGGAGGCCAGTGTTCACCCTACTCTAGCATTACAAGCAAGCTCAGTAGCTATTCTGTGGCTGGAATTGGAAGCTCCGTTTCCCAAAAACAGGGAGGAAGAGACAATTGGCCACCAATTTCAGCTACTGATGAGTAAATTCAGCTGGCTAAAGTTTAACCCTAAAAACAGCTAAAGTTTTAACCTGCTCAATTGAAAGAGACTGTTAGCCAAAATTTTAAGTCCACCTCCAGCATCAGGGGAAGCTGGGCTGGTTGAAAATCATAGCAATGGTAGGGACCCACTTCTTTTACCCAGATTGGCCTGCAGCCCTATCCTAGACTTCAGCCCCACCTCTAGCAGTGAGAAAGATGGTGGGACCAGCACCAGCCTTTCTGGTAACTGCAGGTATATTTGGCTGTAACAGACTGCATAATCAGAAGTCTACTGGGGCAACTGTGGTCATTTTGGACCCACATGGCTTAGATTGCTGCCTATACCTGCATTTTTTCATCCCTCTCCCTAGAAGGGGAGAAGGGACTTAAAACTTCATCAGTCTCTCTGGGCAACTACAGTCTAGGCCTACATGACTTGGATTATTACACATACCTGTGGCTCTATCCCTACCCTTGGCAAAAGAGAAAGTTGGGAGAAGCTTCATCAGTCCATGGGGCAATGAGGGCAGCTTGAGTCTCCACAACTTACAGCAACCTTGGCTCCTACTACACAACCAGTAAGGGAGAAAGGGCAAGAAAGCCCTAAGCTAAAGAGAGAAACTGCACCCAGAATAAATATATCTAGTAAGCCAGATGCCAGGATACCAACAAAAAATTACAATCCACACCAAGGAACAGGAAGATATGACCCAGTTAAAGTAAAAGATAAGAAGATAAACCTCCAGATGACATAAAGAAGTTGAGAGAACTAATCATAGGTGTTCAAACAAATCTCCTTAAATGTTCATTGAGATGGATAAAGACAGTAAGGATATTAAGAAGACATCGGATGAACATAAAGAAGAATTTGAAAGCATACTTAGAAAAAGAGCAGATCTTATGGGAATGAAAGGTGCAGTAAAAGAAATTAAATTGCACTGGAGTCATATAATAGCAAATTTGAGGAAGCAGAAGAAAGGATTGTTGAGCTTAAAGAAATGACCTCTAAAAGCAAACATATAAAAGAACAGATGAAGAAAAGAATGGAAAAATTGAATAAGATCTCAGGGAATTAAACAACAGTAAGAGACATGCAAACATATGTGTCATGGGTGTCCCAGAAGGAGAATAGAAGGAAAAAAAGGGAAGAAGGAATATTTGAAGAAATAATGGTAGAAAATTTCCCAACCCTATTGAAGGACATAGATATCCATGTACAAGAAGCACAACATACTCCCATCTGAATAAATCCAAATAGACCAACTCGAAGACACATACTCATCAGAATGTCAAATGCCAAAGACAAAGAGAGAATTTTGAGAGAAGCAAGAGAAAAGCAATGTATGACATTGAGTGTTGATTTCTCATCAGAAACCATGGAGCAAGAAGACTTTGGTATGGTCTATTTAATATACTATAACAGAAAAACTTCCAGCCAGAAATCTTATATCTGGCAAGATTATCTTTCAAAAATGAGGGTGAGTTTAGAACATTCACAGATAAACAGAAACTAAGAGAGTTTATAACCAAGAGACCAACTTTTCAGGAAATACTAAAGGGTGTGCTAGAGCCTGAAATGAAGAGACAGGAAAGAGAGGCCTAGAAGAGAGCTTAGAAATGAAGATTATATCAATAAAAGTAACTAAAAGTGTCAAAAGAGTGGTGAAAATAAAATATTAACAGACAAAACCCAAATATTTAGGAATAAACCTAACCAATATTGTAAAGTACTTATCTTTAGCAAACTACAACTTGTTTTTAAAAGAAACTTAAAAAGACCTAAATAATTGGAGGAACATTTTATACTCACAGATTGGAAGATTAAATATCATTAAAATGTCAATTCTACTTAAATTGATATACAGATTCAATGCAGTCCTGATAAAAATTCCACCAGCATTTTTTAAATAAATGGAGAACACAATTGTCAAATTTATTTGGAAGGATAAGTGGTCCTGAATAACCATAAACATCTTAAAAAAGAAAAAACAAAGTTGGAGGACTCTCACCTCCAGACTTTAAATCATATTATCTGGCTATAGTGGTAAAAACAGCATAGTACTGGCAAAAATACAAATACATAGACCAACTGAACTGAATTGATTGCTCAGAAATAGTGATTTTTTGGCAAGCTTGTCAAATTCACACAGCTGAGGCTGAACAATCCGTTCAACAAGTGGTGCTGAGAGAAGTGGATATCCAAAGCTAAAAGAAGGAAAGGGGACCCCTATCTCACATCTTATACAAAACTTAACTCAAAATGGATCAAAACCCTAAATATAAAATCAAGAACCATAAAGCTTCTAGAAGAAAATGTAGGAAAATATCTTTAAGACCTTGTAGTAAGCGGTAGATTCTTAAAGGAGATAAGAGGAGGACTGAGATGGACTACTGATGTTTAATGTATGGAGAAGTTTTAAATAACTTTAATGTAAAAGTGTGGAAATGTATAGAGTGGGTGCTAATATATTACAGTGAGTAACAGCTTCTTTGTAAATGGGAATTGACAGAAAGCTACAGAATATTCTAGGAACTGAATAACACAGTAAACTCAGAGGTGGATATGAATTGTGGTTGATGGTACAGATGCAAGAGTATCCTTTGTGAACCAGATTAGATGTCTATCAGTATTACAGGGAGGTGGGAATGTGTAGTAGCATGGGAAAAATATAACTGGAGTGAACTATGGACTGTGGTTAACAGTAATAGTGAAATATTCATGCGTCTATGCTAAGGATGTACTGCGTTGATTATGAGGGAGTGTGAAAAAAGTGCCAAATGTACATGATGGACAATGGTCAGTGGTGATAATCTGATGATAGTATCTCATAATCTGTAACAAACATTCCACATTTCTGTGGTGTGTTGATAGAGGGGTGTTGAATGGGAATTCTGCACATGTGCATGATTGTTTTTTAAGTTTACAACTTCTGTCTTAAAAATATATTTAAAAAAATAATAATATGGTGAATTTGGGGAAAAAATACACCAAAGGTAAGGTAAGAGTTATAGTTAGTAAGATTTTGACAACATTTTTTCATAAATTATAACAAAAGTCTCACTACAATGCTAGGTGTTGGTGGTGAGTTTTATTTCATGTACAAATGACATAAAAATAATAGGGTGGGTTGTAGGAAAATACTTTGGTTAGTAGCAATATTTTGAGGATACTCTTTAATCATTAGTTAAAAATATTTCACAACAATGCAAGGTCATGGTGGTACGGTGAGGAATGAAAGCCCTGTATGATGTTATGATGTTTGTTTTGTAAGTTCACAACTATTACTATATATTTATTGTTTATGTATGTTTATGTATGAGTGATATACTTCAGTAAATTAAATATGTATATATAAGGAAGAACTTAATCTGAGTTTAAGCATTAAATATTTAGAAAGCTCAGAATGTAGTCAGAGGACAATGGGGTAAAACCAGAGGGAGTGCAATAAAGACAGACACTTGCCACTTACTAATTTTTCCTTTTCCCAAGTCCCTATCTACTGAAGAACTTGTCTAGGCATTCCTGGAAAAAAAAAAAAAAAAGTAGCAAAGGATAAAGGGATGGGGAGAGGTTGAAATGTTTTATTTGTTTAGAACCATTATCTACACAATGGATTTAGAATTCTGTGTTATAAAATTTGAGGGCATTTCATGTTAATAATTATGCATAAGGTTTATTAAGATGTTCTCTCATTTTTGTTTTCTTTTTAGGATGAATATTTTTCAAAACCTGATGGCATCTTCCTTGGGCCTATTTCTTTATTTGAAGTATTAGTTGATCTATTCTGGGTATTTTTAGTTCATAAAGAGAGAGAGCTAGAGAAAGTTAAGTTCCCAGCAGGCAAAGAGCTCAAACTGTGATGTCTTACTTCATCTACTGCTTTACGTAATTTTTAAGTTAGGTTCCTGCTGTTCCTCTAAGTGTTTCTGCTTTAGAATTCCTGCCAACATAGATATACTATTGACAAGGAAACATAACAAGGATACTTCGCTTTAATTCATTTTGTACAAACTAGATTCAGCATAAGACTGGAAAAAATAAAAATATTTTGAGAAACAATGTTCAGTAGGAAAAACAAGTGAGAGAAAGTTTTAACTTGTACACTCTAGATTGTGGTCTTTATATTTGTGGAAGACTTGAGGCATAAACTGGCTACAAAGTAGGCAATAGTGGATGCATAAGATGTAACAGGAGGTTACTAGAGGGGAAAGGTTAGCTTTATATGTTCTTGGGAAATTCCCTAACTTGTTTTCATTGTTTTAATAGCGTTTATTTATTTGCTCCATAGTGATGGAACAATGATAACAAGGAACTTTTTTCGTACCATAAGAATTCTGACACTGCTTCTAAAGTTAAACAAGATGCATGATAGAGTGATTTTTGAATCCCTTGCTATTTCATGTAATTCTATTATTACTCCAAAGTTAAATGACAGCAAAATAAAAGGAAGGTCAATTGGGAAGCACAAAGAGACACACACATACATATACATGCATACACCAAAGGGAATTTCCAGTTTGCCATCAGTTTGCATCTATAAATCAACTTTTAAAAATCATGGTGGTGATATTTCAAAATAATTTAGCTTTTCCTGCATAAACTGGAGTATACCATCAAAAGCTAATTAGGAAAATGGGAAACTTTCTTTGAAACTTTAATTCAGGAGTATACAACACAATTCCAGTGTGGGGATGGGTTATACTCTACTACAAAACTTTGTGAAAGGTTCCAGATTTGGAATCGAGGATTTGAGGTGAACTGTGGCTTGGGGTCTTAGCTGAGGGACACGTTAGACATTGTAGAGAAGATGCTTGCCTATTTGTGTGGAGGAATTTTTTTCTTAATGAAGGTGAATTGATTTTCTATTGTTATTAACAAATTACCACAAACTAATGCCTTAAAACAGCATCTCTTTACTATCTACAGTCCTGTGAGCTAGAAGCCAGGGATGGTGTAGCTAGCTTCTCCACTCAGGGACTCACAAGGTGGAAATCACTACGCCATGCGGCTGCCTTCTAACCTGGACCTCCAAGTCCTCTTCCGAGCCCATTCCTGTTACTGGTAGAATTTAGTTTCTCGAAAATAGGACTGAGAATCCTGTTTACTTGGCTTCCTGTCAACCAGGATCTACTCTCAACTCCTATAGACTGCTCTCATTTTTTCCTCATGTGGCCTTCTCGTGGATCCTCTTAACACATGATAGAAGTGGAATCGCTCGTGTTCAAGCCCCTTCACTTTGGATCTCTCTGACTTCTGCAACCAGCTGGAGAAAACGCTCTTCTTAGGAAGTGCTTATGTCTAGGTTAGGTTCACCCAGGTAATCGCCATATTTTAAGGTCAACTGACTTGGACCTTTAATTACATCAACAAAATCTTTTCACAGCAGCCCTTGGATTAATCCTTGAGTGAATAAGCAGGGGCCGAGAATCTTGGGGGAAGGACATCTTTAAAATTTGGCAAATTTGGCAAATACAGGGTTATGGTATCTTGTGGGTGTACTCCCAAAGCAATAGTAGATAACTTATTCGATTACTGTTTAATTGACCCCTCACTGCTCTTTTCCTTTGACCTTCTTTTCATCTGAAGGGCAATTCTCTCTCTCTTTTAATCGTGAAATAAAAAAGCATACTTTTTATGATATCTTTTCAAGAGATATTTTTAGAAAAATATATAAATAGCATGTAGAAAAAATCAATAATATATCTTGCAATAAAGATTGTTCTTGGTATTTATTAGTATATAAATAAAGTTTAAAAAAATGTTTTCTAGTCTTGTTCCTGTTCAATTTTCCTTAGGCTCATCTTCTAAATTCTCAAAGCACTTATCTCAATCTGTGAGTAAGTTTAAACTCTGCTTGTCTAGCCCAACTAGGGTTTGGAGAACATTCTCTCTCAACTCCCTTTGCCTTTTCTACTGTTTTTCCAGGAATACAGCTATTCTGTCAAATGAGTTGCTAGTCATACCTTCATATGCATCAAAAGTCCAGGCCCGAATCTGTGATTCCTAATTTCTTTTCCCATGTTTCTTCTGAAAAGGCATGTGGACTTCCTAAAGCAGGTAGCAGTTCGACACATTTTATAACCCCTCTACTTTTATCTTCCTTTCACTTTTATTTGTAGACTTCTCCTCTTTTCTCCTGCTAAAACCGGGAATTGCAACAAGAAGAAAAGATCATGCCCATGACGGCACAATGCCTAGCAATTATTACATTGACAGGAATTGATGTTGTTTTGAAGTAAAAAAGGCAACTTTTATTGACCTCCTTGTGCCCTGACCTTGTCCACTTTCACTTGCACTTCTGAGTCCCTACTTTGGTGACACTTGTTAATCATAGTTATTTTGTGGAATAACCTTTGTATTCATGGGTGAGGCTTATAAACGAGGTTTGACTAATCCCATATTGCCCCATCTCCACCCCCACTGAAACCAACACGTATCTCTTCCAACACATTTCATCCCCTGCACACACACACCCAGCATAACGTCAGGGAAGTAAAATCGGTCACTGTACGCAGTCTTCACACGGGCTACTCAAGCCAAATGTAACAAATGTAACACAACCCACTATGACACGGTAAAATTTGAGTTGTAATATTATAGAAACTTTAAAAAATCATGTTATTAATCTCTACACTCATCTCCTTTCCATTTCATTTTTCAACCATGTACTTTATCTCCTATTCTCATAAATCAAAACAAACAGAAAACCCTGAATTTTGTATTGAAGCATGGTTTGAGTAGGGAAGTTTTTTCTAAGCAACTTTGATTAGAATTGAATTAAACTTGAGGAAAAAATATCTCTAATGAGGGCATGAATAAAGAGGCTTATCTTGCTTGAGAGACCTCAAGCTGAAGGAAGGACACCAGATTTTGTATAGCTTTACTTATAAGGTCTATTTGTTTTCACAGTTGAAGGAAAGGATAGGAGATTGAATAATTTAAATTAGCTTTATATTAATAACATACTTGATCTCAGGAGACTTTAAGTACTATTTCCCCTTCTTTTGTTGGCAATGATATTCCATTATAAAGGTTTGCTCTGTTTTTATAATACTTTTAAAGTCACATAAGGGCAAACATATATATACCTGTACACAGTGTGCATGCCATGTACACACACACACACCTCTGAAAAATCCCCAGAGAAATTCATTTTAGGATGCAGTAGCTCTGGAAAACTATTAGGTAAAGAGCTCCCACTGGTGGTGGAGGAAACTTTACATCCACATGAAATGCCTCTCCCTATTAGTACGATGAGAATTTATCTCTGAGTCACAGATAAAAAGTGTGCCAGTAATGCTCTTTCACCATGTGATAAAACAAAGAAATGCCACTGTTCTCTTAGGTGGTTATGGGTATTAGTCACAGCTGATAATAACCAGGAGGCGTATTTTGTGTTGCCAGGACTGTGTTATTAGTTACAAGTCTGGATGAGCTCCAGATGAACCATTTTCAAGTAGCTTCGATGCTTTTAAACTTTTAGGGATTCCAAAACTACTGCTGAAATAATTCAGTTCTTTCAGCTTAGAACAAATTTATTACCCTTATTACTAGTTTTACATATAACAAGTGAAAGTATGGGTTTTCAACATCTAAGTTCTTCTGAACTACTTTTGAGGAAGAATGTGATACTTCACAAATATCACTGGAAACTTGTCAAATACTTTTTATCAAACTTGAATATGGAGTCTGAGTCACTTAAAGTGTCAGTATTCATCAACAAGACAAACACAAATACCCCCTACCTTCTTTGTGATTGGACTCTCCCTCAACATCATAATTTTCCATAAATAATATTGCAAAAGCCATGTTAATGTTTGACCTTCTGCACAGCAATTATCAAATATTTACCTAGGCTTCTTTAAAAAATGACTTAAAGCCTATGTGACAATTCCATAGGGGGAAACAATATTGGATATATAAGGGAGAAAAATCTAGTTTCTTCTCCTAACTATTGCTTTAATCAAAGTATTTTGGGAAGTATGTCCAACAGATGTTATTGACAGGAAGGAAAGATGGGGCAGGTGTAAACCAGGACAGTTTCAACGAAAAGGGTAAGGGCATTAGTTAATTAGGCAAAATATGATATTTTATTTATACTCAACTTCCTTTTAAATCCAGAGTTCAGTTCCTTTTGTAATCAGACTGCAACATAAAATTTCAGTTCAGTCTCCTCATGATCTGAGAGATGTGAACTTTCTGTGGTTTATGAAACAAAAATAAGACTTGAATTCCACTCTTGAGATCACAGCTTGTCAGCTTGTAATGACAATTATAAGGATACTTTGTTAAATATATAACATTTTGCTTCATATAACATACTTGTATTTTTAGAGCCTAATTTTATAAGACTAGGTGGCATGGTAATGGCTTCATTAAAATAATTTAAGGTGTGATTTTAAGACAGTGCCAGTTCTTTGGTGGTATGTAGTGATTTTAGATCCCATGTCTCACTTGTTTCTATATTCACAATATGTACACCCTTTTATCCTT
This sequence comes from Dasypus novemcinctus, assembly GCF_030445035.2. NCBI lineage: Eukaryota > Metazoa > Chordata > Mammalia > Cingulata > Dasypodidae > Dasypus > Dasypus novemcinctus. The sequence continues at coordinate 29,963,697 of NC_080687.1, forward strand.
CAACAACTTATACCTAAAGAGTTAAAAAAGGAACAGGGAAAGGCAATGAACATCATGATTGGGAGTGAGTTGTTACACAATGCACCCTAGGAACACAGGCTCAGGCACAACAGAAACTTTCAGCAAATGACCACTGCACCACTTACATAGCACAAAGGGTCCAGAAGAGCGGGGAAGAGATCCATTGTGGTTGGTCCCCTGGGAAGCAGGTTGCTCAGTTCGAGGTTGGTGGATGGCAGCTCTTCATTCCTACTTTGTACTGGAGACTAGAGATAAGTTTGTGCTTTATCTTCCCAGGGATTGGGAGACCTGCCGCTGAGGGTTTCCTGCCCTGATAAATAGCTGAGGCAGCTTGTTACAGGTTTCCAGACTTTTCATGGTCAGGCCTTTTCATTAGACCTAACATTTGAATGGAAACCAACTTAAATATCCGTGCACAGTAGAAAGGGAGGCAGGGGTGGGGGCTGTCAGTTGAGAGTGGGTAGGCAGGGCTGGAAGATGGCTGCTGAGAGTGTATGTGACTTTCCCAGCAATGTGTAGAGAAGACTCACTCTCTAGTAGTTTAAAAACATCAAATGAGCTTGCTATGCTTGCCCTTTTAACTTTGGCTCATTTATTCATTATTTAGTTCAAACTTAAGGTGATAAAAGTGATGAAAGGTGTATACCCACACATAACTTACACACTATTGGCAAGCTTATTCTTGAAAATTTGCCACAAGACAGGCTACAAGTATCTATATAGGATCATTGGAAAGGAAAAGATGATTTGCCTACTCTTTGAAATTTGTGTATCCCCAGAGGAAAAAAAATGCAAATGTCAACCCTGCAAAGGCAATAGTGTTTTGTCCATGGCAGGCCCGTTGCCAATGGTCAGCAGCCAGCGCTGCTTTCAACACATTTCTCTTCCTGCCAGGTAAATTATGGGGCAAACATTTTAAATATGGGGAAGTGGTCATAGTGCAGGCTGACTCTCCCAAGCAAATGGGTTTGCTCACAGCAGAGCTGTCTTTGACATGAATAAGGGAAGCAGAGCAGCAAGTTCAATAAAAATGGTTTATCATCACTGACAAGACCATAATTTGTGTGGAGTCTGGCTGCATTTGTATAGAACAGCACGTTTTCCTAAGAGTTAAGAACATATAGAAATTTGATTGAGTATGAATTGGGATATGCATTATTTTAATTGCTGTCACCTGAGTTCTACTTGGGAACGGGTTCTCTTTATTTCGGGAACTATAGTGCCAAGCCTTTAGTATTTGGAATGGGTGATTCTAAAATCAATGGCTTCAGGGAGGCAGCAGAAAGAGCTAAAATGAACAGAAATGACTGCCAAGGACAGACATGGGAAAAGAGGGTAAGAAGGTGTCAGGAGGCCTGAGCCTGCAGAGTCAAGGGGCCAGAAATGATGTCCCTGTGGAGGAACAGCACATGGGCTTTTAAGACGAGTGACTGTGGCTAGTAAGTGTGTTAGAGTATTGCAGGTAATAAAGTACTTTATAATGTACATCAGTTAAATTTCAAAAATAATTTTAAATCAATTTATTTGGTCTGCTGTTTTTGATGTAATGGAAGAAAACAATCTAAGTTCCAATTCTGAGACAGAGAAGATACAAGAGAAGAAAAGAGCTGGAGGGAAACTTGGAGCCAGAAGTTTACCTCACTATGTAAAATTTTAGGAATTTATAGAATTCTTGGGCTGGGCAATGGACTTTTTCCAAGAATTAGGGTAGTGAGCATTTTTATTTAAATGTTTCTAATCGCAGAAGACTAGGAACCCATTGCTGATATCTGACTATTAATGATATAATAATACAGACAACATAAATATTTTAAATAAAAGCAGAAAGTAATTAAGCATTTTACTGATTAAAGGAGCTCATCTCCACCTTACCCACTGCCCACATACACACCTATACAATAAAGTAATGGAGAACAATTTCCCCTTTTTCTCCTGCCATCACTCATAGGAAAGGGGTAGCTTCACATGTGACTTCCCCTTTATATTCTGTATCTATAGCCCATTACAGGACATATACTGCAACATTGTACTGCCAGAATCAGAGGGTGATGATTTCTACACAGCACACAGTAACTTTTTTTCAAGGGGTCAGTGAGATGGGAAAAGACTCTGTAAAACAATTTTCTATTTTGTAGGAGAGAGCAATTTGATTATTTTCCCTTCAAGTCCTTTTTATACATAACCAGAGACATTAAAAAATGGAAAGATGGTTAAGAAGTCATGCACCCAACCACCCCATTTCAAGGATGAGGAAGCAAAGGCCCAGGGAATTTCACATTCACTCACAGGTTTGAGAGTTTAACAGAACTGTAGAGTTCAGAGAGATTGGCTTCCTTTTAATCTATTGTGATCTATTGTTTTAGTAGTTTTTATTTTTGTGAAATGCCATATAGTAATCTATTACCATCTTGTCTGCCATTGCAAATAAAAATTCAATTAGTTTCACAACAATGTTTAATTTAAAACCAGCTTCTCTTTTTCCTAATAATATACAGAATATACAATCATACACACACATCTACCCACACATCTACTCACATATATCCCAAGCACATTTATCTCATCAGAGTAATTTAATAAGAACTACTTAAAAAGTTTCCAAAATTTTTTTGTCTAGGTAACTTGAAGTGGATAAAATTTCACAGCTATCTAAAAGATAACTGAAAAAAAAATGTAAGTAGAATCTTTGTGAATATGTATCCTGGAATTTTGGTAGTTAATTAGATAAAATGGTAACTCTTGCTTTTTCCCCACCATGAAACTTTCTCTCATTCACACTGTGTTTTTACATGGAACAAAAATTTTTACAATGAGCCAGTCTTTAAAAATCTTAAACTTGTTTATAAATTTCCTCAATCAAACTTCCATTTCCAATCATTGCCGAAGTCTGCTTATTTTTCTAGGAATAAACAAACAAATGTAAAACTCTTCTATTTTTTTATTAATACAACTTAAGTCAAGTACTTTTTCTTTAAACCTGGAATATCACAGTAGTATTCTCACTTTTATACTTGTCGTTAGATTCTTCCCTACTTAGCTGTTTGCTCTGTGGGCACATAGACAATATTTTCTAGTTCACTATTTTTTCCTGGACTTAGTACAGTGTCTGGAACAAAGCAGTGCGGCGGCTTGCTCGGTCGGTAGAGGTGGGGTCTGGCTGCGGACGAGGGGTCGGTCCAGCTCTGGACGAGGGGTCAGTCCCGCTTGGGACGAGGGATCGGTCCCGCTTGGGACGAGGGGTCGGTCCGGCAGCAGACGAGGGGTCGGTCCGGCAGCAGACGAGGGGTCGGTCTCACAGGGGTTGCGCGGTTCGGCTGACGGGGTCGCCCGGCGAAGCCGGCGACGAAGGGGTCGCCCGGAGAAGCAGGTGACGAACTGGGGACAAGGGAGGTCAGGCCCTTGTCGGGGGCTCTCAGGACTGGAGGGCGCACGGCAGAAGAACTACCGCGGAGACAAGGTAAACACGCAAGTCCACTTTATTGAGGGAGAGGCAACAGTTTTATAGGGGCTGGGGAAGGCTGATTGGTCGAAGCCACGCCCTGTTCTGATTGGCTGCCGGCGAAAGGTCAGTGGGCGGTACTGGACAGGGGAGGGGTGGTGGTTAGGGATTGGCTGTCGCTGTTGCTGGGGGAAGGGGCAGGGTTTAGGGATTGGTGGCTGCTGTTGCTGGGGTGGAGGGCAGACTTGAGTTTCCCGCCCACGCCTGGCTGTTGCTGCTGTCGGGGGAGGGGAAAAGGGCAGACTGGAATTTTCCATCCTGCGCCTGCGCAGGGAGAAAGAAGAAGAAGGGTGCCGCCCCATAGGCATCGTGTGGCGCCATCCGGGAGGAGGGGCGGCCGCGGAAGCATGGCTGCCGAGAAGGGGAGACCCGAGGGCACTCTGCGCCCATGCCGAGCTTCCTTCAGGGGTGGCGGTGAGTCCGACCAGCCACCCTATTATGGGGGCAGCGGCTTGGCCTGCCGCGGCTGCTCCCCCGCCAGGCCAGCAAACCACACTTCAGCCCGAGGGGTGACCGCAAAGCAGAAGACAAATAAATATTTGTTGAATATACCACGAGATTTTACAGACAGTTTCCATGTTAACTCATCTAATTTACTACATTAGCACTTCATTGCTTAAAACCCTTTTCAGTTTTCAACATTATGGATATAATAAACTATATACTTTTTATCTTGGCTTTCAATTGCCCACTCCAATGGCTTGTCACTCTAACTTCAAGTTACCATCTCTCAACTCCTTACATATGCTCTTTTTCCTTATTTCCTTATATATCTTTGATGATATGGCCTTTGTGTGTCTGGAATGTCATCCCTTATATTCCATCTGTCTCAGTCTGCATCTGATAAAAACACCTCTATCTAAATTCCCTTATGTGTGGGCACCACAAGCTCAATTTGCTCCAAACTCATTGCCTCCATGTCCTTTCCCAAAGACTGGCTTCTCCTTTCTCCCCTCTTCAGTCAGGGAGTCACTCCTTTCCACGATCATGTCAGAAATTTATTCATTTAGTCTCTTTCCCTCAGTCCCTAATTCAATCATTTGCCAATGATGCTATTTTTTTTTTAACTCTCTTGACTTTCCCATTTTTAAGTTTTAAATTAATTGTTCTCCATATGTAGGGGCTCATCATCTTCTGCCTATCACACTAAACTTAAGCTTTAATCACCCAGGGTCTTTTAATTACCCTGCTGCTCTGCACTGGGTCAGACACTGGGAAACAATAATAAGAAAGACAGACTTGATTCTTCCCATCAGGCATCCTAGAGGCTTTCATCTGAGAAGATGGTTAATCATAATTGAGAGTATTCTTCACTTAACCAACAGCTATCTCTTCTATCTCCTTTCCTAAATTTCCTTGATTAATGACAAATATGTTATTTTCTGCATTTAGGTAGTGGTGGAGGGTGGATGTTCACCATCTTCATATTTTGAATATCTGTTTGAGATCATTATGGATGCATTTTTAAATTGACCATTTTAATGTGGATTCTGATTACAATTTTTAACATCTAGAGGCAAAGGTATTATGAAATCATGACAAAGACAGAATTGAAAATGCCACTTGTGCTTCAGGGAAGTTTTAGTTGATTGCACACCCAGGAAGGTTTATCTCACAGAAAATGCTAAGGAACATCTTCTAAGAAATAGGTAGGCCTTATGTTTTTCACCCTGAAATCCTCTTAAAATATGATTGCTTATATATTTCCTACCAATTAGTTTATATTCTTCTTTATATACAACTGTTTCATGGAAACAAACATTTTCACAATTTCAGGAAAAATCTAAAAGGTTAAAAAAGAATCACTCACTTTTATTTATCCAACATCTTCTGGAAAGAGATGGCCAGGAATCTGCATCAGTTGTCAGAATTATTATTATTTTTTCATATACAATGGACTAAGGGAATGAAGCTGGAATACCATTATATCTCAGTTTAAGGGTTCAGGTACAGAGAACTGCAACATTAGATAAGCAGTTTAAATATGAGTAAAGTTACAATTTTCAGTCCACTACAAAACTGCTGATACAAATAAATAAAAAACGTTCTTCCTTGATCCTGAATTGGGTACAAAGTATGTGTTTAACAGATATACTATGAACTGATTGAATTAATCAAACATAAAAATGGGGTTCTTTAGTATTTCTTTCACTGAGCCAGAGGTTCCTAAATGATTATCAGAGTTAATTAAACCAGTTTTATAATTAAATCAAGTTTCCATATGTGGAACTCTCATTATAATCACCTGAATACATTATGCAGGCAAGTATGCTTTTATGGATGCACAGCTTACACAGTATACAAGGGCCTTTCACCTATATTATACTAGCAGGACTGAAATGAGCCCTTTCTCTGATCACCAAGTCTTGTAACTGAAGTGCTAGATAAATCCTAGAAGGTATCTCTTGCTTTGTACAACAGTACTGAGTTGACTAATATCACCCTATAGTCACAAAAGAGTAAGATTGACTGTTGCAAAAACAGAGATGGAGGTGATGTTCAAGGAAGTTCTCTCATTGACCATTTGGTGAATCAAACTTTAAGGAAATTAGTAATATCAACCACAAGGCAATTCATGAATATGAACAGCACCAAACTTCTGATTGATAAAGTTTGAGAACAAAGAGGCAAACTAAAGCAGGGTAGAGATTCAGAGATTAATTAGAACTGAACACTTTCTTAAGACCAGTTTTTATCTGCAATGAAGTGGAATTATTGTAGTAGCTATCTCAGAATCCAGTACCTGAGAGAAATTGGGTTTTAGTCATGTATTTTCAAATGTTCCCTTATTTGGATGATTTCCAAAGACATTTGTTCAAGAAATTCTGTTTCCTAATATCCAATACTTTCTAATCCCGCTTGAAAGCACAGTACTATAAAAGAAAATGAAATGACTCATTATTTATTATTTCTAATATAATAGTATTAAATTAATATTATACTCTTAAACATTGCAATGTATTTATCAAATATTCTTCTAGAATTCTTCTTCTAGAATTGAAGAGCTCTAGGTAAAATAAAAGTATGTTAGATAAATAACTACAGTAATTTTCTATACCTAACTCTCCATATTCACCTTTAAATAAATGCTCAGAAACTCTATTGACAAAGATAGAGAGGAAGCAGCCAGTAGTATATAGGAGGAATAACTCTTTCATACCCTTTTTCATGTTCTACCTTGAGCAAATTCAAGAAAACACATTTATTACTCTGCAATGTATAGCAGAAAAAATTATTCAACCACTGTATTTGTTTACTAAATGGCTGCAATTGCAAAGTAACAGTTGGCTTTTATAAAGAGGGTCTATTGGGGGTAAAAGATTAAAGTTCCAAAACTATGTCCAAGGCTGTAAAAAGTCCAACTCAAGGTACCATAAAAGATGCTTTCTCACCAAAGTCTGCTGCCACGTGGGGAAGCGAGATGGCCACAGATCTCTGCCTGGGTCTCCACCTTTCTGCAGCTGTAGGCAAACTTCATTTAGGGCTTGACTCTTACCAGGCCTCGTCTCTCAGTCTCAGCAGCTCCACTGTCTTCCCAAGTTCAATTTGTGAGCTATCAGGCAGATGGATTATCTCTCCCTGGTCTTCAGTTCTGTGAACCTCTCCTGTCTCTCATATGGCAGGATCAAATATGGCAGCTTCTTTTACCTGTGTCTGTCTGTGTCTCTCTCTATTTCTCTGTTTATATCAAACCCAGGCAAAGGTAGAAACCCAGATGGCTCAAGCCTCATTGCATAGTTCAATCACAAGCCCTAAAATGATCTTATCAGGTAATCTAATAATAATAATTAAAAACCCTTAAGGGGATTTAATACAAACAAAAGGTATCACACCACAGGAATAGATTAGATAGAAAACATAATCTTCCTCTTCTTGGAATTCAAAAGATAATCTCAAACTACCACAACCACATTTCAAAATTATTTGTTTAAAAAGGAGGGGCATACATTTTCTTTAAATTAAATAGCAATAATTTTCAGAAAGATCCCATGGCACCCTCCAAATGCAAACATGCACAAGATAAATAATTGTCTGTTCAATGATTATTTTTAATTGTGGGGGGTATATGGGAACCTCTTATATATTTTGAATGTAACATTTAATAAATAAATAGGAAAAAAAAACAACTGCAAGATATTTTAGTCTCCAAACATATATCTACCCGAACAATAGTAGTTACATTAAGAAAAAAACAAGTGTTTTCCTAAGAAGTAGAAGCATTATGTTTGGACTTCAGTCCTAGCAACATTACTATACATATAAATCTCATTTTCTCTTTATATACTACAATCTTACCTTCTTTAATGAAATTGATATGACCTGGGTTCCCATAGGGAAGAACATTTTCCATGTTTTCTTTTTTCTTGTGAAGAGAGAAACCAGAGTGTTTTGGATATATGTTTGCATTAATTATGACTTATAGATCTAATTCCAGGTGTGGCCCAGCTGAATTTGAAACAATGTGTGATTCTGTTAGATTCTAATTGGCATTTCCATATCATTTCCATGTAAAGCTTACCATCAACATACCTGGTTCCCCATGGATGTTTTTAGTTAAATAAATGAGCAGATAGAAGTAATTAAATGGATTTTGAGTCAGATATTTTATTTGTCTTTTTATAGCTAAAGAGTTGTATGATTTCATAAGCCTCAAAGAGCAACTTTTTATATTGACCTCTGTATAAACTTCAATAAAGCCTGGATTTCCTTGGCTCAAAGAATGAAAAATCCATGCAATCTGGGATAAGATGTCTTGTTAACCTTTTAACAACTTAAATATCTTGTACTTAAAAAAGAAATTAATTTCCAGCTCTATACAACTTTTATTATTCAGTAGGAGCTTAAATGTATATTCTTGTAAGTATGCTAAATCAATAATAATAACTAATCTTTATGGGGTGCTTCCTATGTCTTGTTCTATGTGATTTATATGTTTTAAGGCTTTTGCAGTGATTTGAAACTGTATAGACTCAGAAAAACATGTTCTTAATGTTAATCCATTTCTGTGAGTGTGAACCCATTGTAAATAGGACATTTTGATGAGGCTGCTTCAATTAAGGTATAGCCTACCCCATTCAGAATGGAACCCTGAAAAGTAATCCTATCACTGGAGTACTTTATAATCTGAATGACTTCAAACATGAGAGAGAGAAAGCCACGGAAGTGAGAAACTGAAATCAAGGAAACCCAGAATTGAAGGAAGAGACCAATAGGCACTGCCATGTTCCTTGCCATGTGGCAGAGGAACCAAGGATTACTGGCAGCAAATCTTCCAGAGAAAAGCATCACCTTGATGATGCCTTGATTTGGACATTTTCACAGCCTCAAAACTCTAAGCACACACATTCCCATTGTCTAAGCTGAATCATTTTAAGTATTTCCTTTAAGCAGCCTAGGAAGCTAAACGGCCTTTATTCCTCATAGAAACCCCATAAGGTAGAAGTTGTTTTTCAATCACAGTCCTTGTTCAATGGAAAAGGAAACTGAGACACAGATCTGTTAAGTGACTAGTCCAAATTTACACAAGTAGTAAGTGATAGAAACAGGCTTAGATCACAAGCCATCAGATCTGGAGATGGAGATTTTATTCATTCTAACTGGGTGGCCTCTTTTGAGGGAGAAGTCTTTCAGCAAAGTCTGGAGGCCCCTATCCCAACTGTTTATAGTTTTGGTAACCATGAAACCATGAATAATGTTACATAGTAAAGAAACTTTGTTTGAATGCAGCATCTGTATGGCACTTGACAGCGTTCAAAGCACTTTCACATCCTGCACTGCCAGCTGTTGAGGAGAATCAGTATTTCATAGTCAGGAACAGTTCTCTCTTTGAGAAGGGAACAATAAATAGGTCTACATCAGTCCAAGCTCTATCCAAATATGAAAAACAAATATTGTCTGTATTCAATACAGTGATAGGTAGATTTTGATTTATAATGGAGTGGAAACAGAATGGGGAGGGTGCACCATTGTTTCTAAATGCTCTACCTCTGAAATCAGAGATTGCAGGGCCTAGGAAAAATACTACGTATTGACTGCTCTTATTGTAGAGCAGACTTTGTTTTCCCCATTGTTTCAGCAGGTCCAAGGTTAATTGACCTCCTTGCATGAGAGGCAGATCAAAAATCCTAAGGATCCCCCCAGGCAAAAAGTAGGCATGGGAATGTGAAGTCTGCGCTCTCAGAGTGAAAGAAGGGACAAAAATCAAAGTATGCTTTTCCAGGACATGGACACTTCTTTCCCTTCTAAGGCCAACCTACCCTTAAAATATTTCTCTCTATAAGCTTAGATTCTGACAATAATTATCTCAAATTTAATATACACTTTTTCTTTATCTATATATTTATATAAGTACATGCTAGGCCCTAGTAGTGCAAAAGAAAATTATGACACAGGTTGTACTCTCAAGGAGGTTACCTGCACTTGCATGGGAAATAAGAGAAAACAGAGTGCTAAAAGAGAGGTGCTTACAATTGTTATCAATACTCAAAGCAGAAAAAAATTAAGAAACGATTTTTAAAAAAGAACCAAAGATCTTTGCAGAATAGACAGGACTTCAGAAGATGATTGGTGAATTGAGACAATGTAGGTAAAGAGACTATCCATCCTTGTTCCTGATTGTACAATTCTTGTGATTTGGGAATTTATTTTCATAATAATCAGGTTAAAATGCAAGGAGGAAGTAGTCCCTCATCATATCTACATCTATTTACAAACTTATATTTGCTGGCTCCCAACTCTCACAGGAAAGCACATTTAAGAAATGTCATCTGGATGTTATGTGATGATCATTCCTCTTCACTTTTATGTGCATGGTGTTTTGAACTCGACTTAATTCTCAAATGTCCCTTTCTTCCTTCTCAAATGCCATCATATCCATAAAGACCACTTCCATTTCTTTAGATGTCATCTGATCCCTTTTTTTTTTGTACCCACAAAACTCACAGGGAGTGTTGATTAAATGTGTCTTACACTAGTTTGCAAGCAATTGGTTCCTATATCCACTGCAAGATCTGTCATTATAATATTCATTATTTCTTGATTGATGTCTGTTAAATCAGATCATGTAAATGTAGTACTTAGTTCCATGCCTGTCTCAGGGAAAACCTTCAATAAGTGGTAATTTTATATTGAATGAATCGATGATTGGACAGACAAATGTGGCTTCTATGTATATGTAATAAAAATGAGAATCCTTTCTATGGCCAGCAATAATCTAAAAATGAAAAGTACAATAAGGGAGAAGGCCTGTTGCCTTCAAAATTTCTAGGAACAGACCTGTAATTGCAAAAGAAACAGAAAAGAAAGAAATTTCTTGGAAGAGAGAGTTGACCAAGAGATTGAGGCTGAAAGGGTAAACATAAAGAGTGCTAGGCAGTGCCTGGCACATAAATACTTGCAAGTAAATTCCTGTTAATTGAATTTTTCACTGCACTTAGGAGAATTTAATTAAATTCATGAATTCACAGGATTTTTCTGAGTTAGGGGACCATATAATAGTTTGGAAATCATAGAGAGAAAGGGCCTTTCTTTGTAAATATAACTTTGGAGCTGCAAGAAGTAACTCCTACTTAGTGTATAAGTAAAGTTGGTATAGAGCTAAAATAAAAGAAACAAAACTTAGTCAGATGGGTGATGTTTGGAACTGGGCTCATTACTTTCTTTTTTTTTTTTTTTTAAGAATTATTCCTTTTACCCCCCTCTCCCCACCCCCCGCCGCCCCCCTGTTCTCTGTCCACTGGCATTCTCAGCAGCACTGGGAATCTTTGTCTGTGTTTGTTGCATCATCTTGCTGTGGCAGCAGTCCATGTGTGCGGTGCCAATCCTGGGCAGGCTGCGCTTTTTGGTGTACAGCGGCTCTTCTTGCAGGGTGCACTTCTTGCATATGGGGCTCCCCTATGCAGGGGACACCCCTGCATGGCATGGCACTCCTTGTGTGTGGCAGCTCTGCATGTGTGCCAGCTCACCACATGGGACAGGAGGCCCTGGGTTTGAACCCTGGACCTCTAATATGGTAAGTGGATGCTCTATCAGATGAGCCACATTACATTGGCTTTCCTCATTACTTTCATTAGATAATAACTATAATCATTCCACTTTCACTCTGACATTGCAGTAATTTCTGAATTCTCTCTTAATGTTCATTTAAAGAGTATATTGTGGATAAAATTTTGAGGAGTCCCTGAGGGGCAGGTCTGTATTCTCAAGGTAGTAGCTGCCAACATAAATAACCACTAGTGTAGCTGGTGCTTTTTGCATTTAGGGGTAGTTTTGTTTTTGTTTTGTTGTGTTTTTAAAGCAATGGTATGGTAAGCAAAATAATGGCCCACCAAAGATACCCTAATCCTAACCCCTGGAATTAGTAAGTGCTACTTTTTATAGCAGAAAGGACTTTGCAGATATGATTAAATTAAGGATCTTGAGATACGGAATTTGTCCTGGGTTATTTGAATGGGTCCTACTTAAATGGAATAAAAAGAGGTCTATATAAGAGGGAGGCAAGAAAGTCAAAGGAAGAAGTAGGAGATGTGATAATGAAAACTTAAGGTGGCAATTATGTGAGGAAGGGGTCATGACCCCATGAGTGCAGGTTATTTTCAAAGTTAGAAAAGGCAAGGAAATAGACTCTGCCCTAGACTCCAAAAGTACAGACTACTGACACCTTGACTTTAACCTAGTGAGACTGATTTTAGATTTGTGTCCTACAGAAGAGTAAGATAATAAGTTTGCATTGATTTTTGCCATCAACTTTTGGTAATTTGTTACAGCAGGCACAGGAAACTGATAGAACTGGGTATGAAGAAAATCAAAGTAGGACAGTTAAAATAAGTTCCAGAGTTCAAGGAGAAGGTGGAGAATTTAAGGGCACTACCTTTACACAAACAGACTAGTGGACTGTGATGGATAGAGAGCAATGTCTTCAGTGTAAGAGCCTCAGAAATTTTGGGGCAATGGGAAAAGAAGAGATATAGGTAAAGAGGGCATCAACCATTGTTCCTGTTATGTAATTCTTGTGATTTGCCAATCTATGGTCAGAATAATCTTGATAAAATGCACATAAGCTATACTTAACATATATATACCTATTTACAAGTATTTACCAGAGATGCATGGGCATTTGTGAGGGTATGACTGCAAAATATTCTCCAGCATTTAATTCTATTCTAAGTTGACTTGCAAGTTTTATCACAAGAGATAAAACAACTGTGTACTATGCTCCTGTGCTACTCTGTGCAAATTCTGAAAACAACCTGTATCCTATAGTCCTAATATTGGCCACTACGGTCTGCTCATGAATGGCTTTGACATACATCTTGGGATGCAGCCATTAGGATGCTTGTCTCTTTATGCAGTAAGGTTTGGTAACAACACTATTCAATAAAAGTAGGTATCAACCATCTCCCATAAGACTTTACTGTGCTGGGTTCAGGAATAAGACATAATTCCTACCCTTAAGGACTCAGAGTCTGATAGAGGGAAGCAGAGAAGTCCATAAGAATATGAAAGTGTTAAGGCAGAGTGCTGTAGGAGTGCATACTCCAAATTTAAGGTTCAAGGAAGACTTTAATTAGATATACTTCTGTATTGAAAAAAGAGGAGAGGATTAATATAAAGAATATAGAGATATAGAGTAAAATGCAATCAACCCAACACTTGTAGTTTTCTGTCTTTTAAATAGTGAATCTTCCAAGAGGTGTGAAATGATATCTCATTGTAGCTCTGATTTGCATTTCCCTAATCACTAGTGATTTTTGAACATTTTTTCATGTGTTTTTTAGCCATTTATATTTCTTCTTTAGACAGATGTCTATTCAAGTCTTTTGCCCATTTTTTAATCAGGACATTTGACTTTTGATTGTTGAGCTGTAGCATCTCTCTATATATCATGGATATTAAGCCCTTGTTGGATATATGATTTTCAATATTTTCTCCCATTGAGTTGGTTGCCTTTTCACGATTTTGATAAAGTCCTTTGAGGTACAAAAGTGTTTACTTTTGAGGAGGTCCTTAGTTGTCCTGGTTTCAGAACCCCAAAACATGTATCTTTTGTTAAACATTTAATTATTCAATGTTTTATTATTAAATATTTTAAGCACAGAATACAGAAAGTGGCTTAACCATCAGCCACATACCATGATCATATTTTACAGATGATAAAATTCTTCCCTAATTTCTTCTATTTTCTCTTTTCATTTACCATTCTATACTTTTAATTTTTGTTTAGATCTGGTGTGTATCACTGGACAACTCATTTATCAACTCATTTTTCTGGACCCCACTTTCCTAATCCGTTTTGAAGGACAGTGTTCATTCTTTTCATCTATCATCTTCCTACTTTTAAGTGCTTTCATTGGATGCTTGATAGTTATTTTTATGGAAGGTGGACAAAATTAGTTCTTCAGGTTCTTTGAAGGATCTTAGTTCCCTTAACCTGAAGGTCAATTTTCAATTTTCAATTTCCTTCTGTAAAGTTTGTTCTTTATACCAAAAACAATGCTGTGCATCAGTCAAACTATTATCTTTCCCTGCCTCAATATTTCTTTCATGGTTCTCCTTGTAAAGATCTTCTTCCTCCTTTGTGTTGTCCTCTAGCTCTACTTCTCTCTTGCAGAGAACTTTTCCAGTGTTGATGGCAGAGGAACTTTCACTTGAAAATCCTCTGGAATCAGAACCAAATCCTAAGAAGGCAGTATTTCTAGGGTCCATCACAACTATATATTATTGCCAAGGAATGTTATGAAAATTTTACAGAACTGTGTTCCATAAAAACAGGGGTCTCCAAAAGTTGCAACCAGTATCTTCTTTTTGTGTGGTAGGCCGAGGCTGAAAGAGATGAGTGTGCAAGAAGGTGGGGCAGAAGGGGGGGCTGTTGCCACAATGTTCCTCTGCTTCTCTAGGTCTACAGCAAATCCCTTCTGCTTGTCAGGAGACATCCAGCATTGTGCGGACTTCAGTGCTAGAGAGCATGTGGAGAGATAGGAATACTTCTTCACTGTTGGTGGGAATGTAGAATGGTACAGCCATTGTGGAGGGCCTAAACAAGTTGAATATAGATTTGCCACATGACCCAACATTACCATTGCCAGGTTTATACTTAGAAAAACTAAGAGCAGTGACATCTGCACACTGGTGTTCATAGAAGCATTATTAATGATTGCCAAAAGATGGAAACAGCCCAGGTATCCATCAACTGATGAATGGATAAATAACCTATGGTGTATATACACAATGGAATATTATACAGCTGGAAGAGAAAATGAAGTCATGAAGCATAGGACAACATAGATGACCCTGGAAGCCATTATGTTGAGTCAAGCAAGCCAGACACAAAAGGATATATACTGTATGATTGTGCTATCATGAACTAAAAATATTTGTAATCTCATGAAGTTAATAACTTAAATATGGATTGCCAGAAAGTAGAGTGTGGTTAGGGGAGGGAAAGTTGAGGGTTAACTTGTACATAATTGCTAAAAAGAATGTGTGTTAATCTTTGGAAATGAATAGAAAAGGTAAAAGCCCAACATGTTTGTGACTAGTAGCACTATTATGTGGGTATGAAAATGGTTGAAAGGTAAGTCAGAAGTCATGTATATTACTAAAAAGAAAGCTAAAACAAATAACACAGGGGAGAGGATATGGCTCAAGTGGTTGAGCACCTGCTTCCTACATGGGAAGTGGCAGGTTTGGTGCCCAGTGCCTCCTAAAAACAAAGAAACAGACAAGAAGCAAACCAACAAAAAACCAACTCAGGTGAGCCAATGTGGTTCAGTGGTTGAGCATTGAGTTCCCACATACAAGGCCCTGGGTTCAATCCCCAGACTCTGTACCTCAAAAAACAAAAACAAGAGCATGTAACATGGGACTGCATGGCATAGTAAAACCTCATGTGAAATATGGTTATGGACAATATTGCATATTTAAGTTGTTTTTCTTTGAAAGTGAACAAATATATGTTAATGTTATAAGATGTTACTGTAAGACGAAAAAAACCCTGAAGAAATATTATGCTGAGTGAAAGAAAAAGCTAAATACTGCATATTGAATGACTACATTGATATAAAATGTAAATATAAATCAATTTATAAAGATGGAATTAGATTAGTGGCTGTGTAGGGCTGGGGAAGGATAGAGGCATTGAGAGGTGACTGCAAAGGTATATGAAGCTTTTCTTTTTGAAATAACGAAATTGTTCTAAAAATTTTTGTGGTGATGAATGCACAACACTGTGATTATACTAAAAATCATTGATTTTTCACTTTGTATAGATTGTATGGCATGTGAATATATCTCAATAAAAGTGATTTTTTAAAGAAGCAATCAATCTTACTATTTCTTATTAAAATGTCATTCAGAAGACATTTATTATAACGTTATACAAAATACAACATATACTTAAGAATATATAGTCAATAAAATACTTGGAGAGTTTGCTATGTGGTGTCCATTGATATTAATGGAAGTCCTGTTGTTAAGTCTTGATATGTTGCTTTGAAAAACTACATCAGCACAGTAAATGCTGATTTTTACCTTGTTAGAAGGTAATTGCTGATTGCACTGAGCTAAGGTGCAGTAAACAATTTTAGGTAGAAATTGTGCTTCCTATTGTGCTCCTTCCATTTAGTTTACAAAGAATCAATACCAGAAGAAAACCGTGGTGAATTTGGCATACTGAAAGAATTCTCACCTTAGAATCTGTAAAGCCACAATATATTTCCTTGAGAAAGTTTTCATAACCTCAAAAAGAAATATAAAACTCCCAAATCCCTCTAATTCCTACTCAGTTCACAAAGGAATATGTGCCTTGCAGTAATATTTAGGTTTTGCCAGGAATGTAAATATGATAGACTTTGGAACCATCCCACACTTTAATTCAAATTCAAATAAATCCTTTGCCTGGGCTTCTGTCTAAATAGAGCTCTTTCAAGGAGGAATGAAATATAGAAGTAATTTGAAAAGAAACTTGAATTATGCCTTTAAATAAACCTTTGAAGTAAAATGAAATTAAACACTAGGATCATTTTTTTTTTATTTTGTGAATTTGTGGATCTACAGAAAAATCGTGCATAAAATACAAGGTTCTCGTATACCACCCTATCATTAACACCTTGCATTGGTGTAGTACGTTTGTTACAACTGATAAAAGTACATTTTATAGTTGTGCTATTAACTATAGTCAATGGCTTTACTTAAGAATCACTGTTTGTATTGTGCAGTTCCTTGGATTTTAAAAAAATTTATTCTGACAATATACCTACAACCCCAACATTCCCTTTTTAACCACATCCACATATATGACTCAGTGCTGTTAAGTATACTCACAAAATTGTGCTGCCATCACCACTATCCATTTAAAAAACATTGCCATTGTCCCAAGTAGAAACTCTGTAGATTTTAAGCCTTAACTTCCTATTCCTTTCCCCCATCCCTTCTACTGGTACATATACTATAGATTTTGACATTGTGAATTAGCTTACTCTAGTTATTTCATATCACTGAGCTCATACAATATTAGCCCTTTCATGTCTGGTTTATCTTACTCAACATGATATCGTTAAGCTTCATCCATGATGTCACATGTATCAGAATAGCCTTCCTGTTTAGGGATGAATAATATGCTGCACGTGTATTTATATACAACACTTTTAAAATACATTCATTGATTGATAGGCACATGGGTTGCCCAATCTTCTGGAAATTGTGAATAATGCCCTTACTCTCTATTATAATTTTGATGATTGGCTTTTCCATTTCTGGAAAGAAGGCTGTTGTAATTCTGACTGAGATTGCACTCAATCTGTAAATTGCTTAATGTAGGACTGACATATTAACAATATTTACTCTTCCAATCTGTAGCAGTTTGATATTATTTGTGAATTCCAAAAAAAGATATTGATTATGTTTGTAAACTGGTCTGTTCCTCTGGGCATGATTCCCTTTGATTGTATTAAATTCAAAGGTTTTGAATTTACTTGATTAAATCAGGATTAGGGCTTTGATTCGACCACATCAGTAGAGTGTAACTCAGGGATGTTCCCTTGGCGGGCTGATGGAAACAGACACAGAAGACTCACATAAGAAGATACAGAAGAGGGGAGACTTTGATCATCTCCGTCCTGCCATGTGACAGAAAAGACAAGGCTCAAACAGCTAAAGTCCTGAGAAGAGAGATGGGCCCTATGCCAGCCTATAGCTGAGATCAGAAGAAGCTGGGCCAATGGAACCTTAAGTGGAAAAAGGAAGGAGACACCAGGCAGAGGTCACCTACCATCTTACTTCAACATGTGGCAACAGACTTTGATGAGGAAGTAACCTTGAGTAGGACACATTAGGACCTTGTAACTGTAAGTTTGTAAATGTAAGCTTCTATCCCAAATATATATCCTTTATAAAAGCCTACAGATTTCTGGTACATTGCATCAGCACCCCTTTGGCTGACTAATACACAATCTTTTAACATGGACTGTCCTTCCATATACTTAGGTCTTTGATTTCTTTCAACAGTATTTTTAGTTTTCTGTGTACAAATCTTTTACATTCTTGCTTAGATTTATTCCTAGATATGATGCTTTCTTTCCAATAAAAGACTGCCAGAGATTGTTGGGTCCTCTGCCACAAGGCAAGGCACATGGCAGCATCCGTTGGTCTCTTGTTGAGATTTCGTTGCATTGTTTCTTGCTGCATGGCTTTCTCTCGCTTTGTCTGAATTTCTTTTGCTTATAAAGGACTACAATAAGAGGATTAAACCCCAAGCTGAGTCATTCCTTAATTGAAGTAGCCTCATGAAAAGGTCATACTTAAAAGAGGTTTGTACCCACAGAAAAGGATCACATTTAAGAACAAGATTTTCTGAGGTACATTTATTTCCAAACCCCTAAAAAAGATTAATGACATCTGCAAATAAAGAATTTTACTTCTTCCTTTCCAATCTGGATGTCTTTTATTTCTTTTTCTTTCCTAATTGCACTGGCAAGAACTTCCAATACTATCTTGAATAGCAGTGGTGACACTGGGTATGCCTGCCTTGATCATGATCTTAGAGAGGAAACTGTCAAGTCTTTCACCATTAAGTATGATGTTAGTTGTGTGTGTGTATGTGTGTTTAATACGTCCTTTACCATGTTGAGAAAACTTCCTTCTCTTCCTAGTTTTCTAAGTGTTTTTATTGAGAAGGTGTTCTAGATTTTGTCAAATACCTTTTCTGTGTCAATTGAGATATCATGTTTTTTGGTTTGTTTTTTTCTTTCCTCTTCATTCTGTTAATGCAGTGTATTCCTTTAATTGATTTTCTTATATTGAGCCACTTTTGCATACCTGGGATAAATCTTATTTGATCATGGTATAAAGTTTTTTAATGAGCTGTTATATTCAGCTTCTTAGCATTTTGTTGAGAATTTTTACATCTATATTCATAAAAGTTATTGGTCCATAATAATCTTTTCTTGTAGTATTTTATCTGGCTTTAGTTTGAGAGTGATGTTGACATAATAGAATTAATTAAGGAGTATCTCCTCCTCCTCATTTTTTTTAAAGAGTTTGAGCAAGATTGATGTCAATTTGTCATGGAATGTTTGGTAAAATTTCCCTGTGAAGCTCTTTGGGGGAAGGTTTTCAATTACTGACTCAATCTCTTTACTAGTTGTTGGTCTGTTGAGGTCTTCTATTTCTTCTTGCATCAGTCTAGATAGTTTGCATGATCTAGGAATTTGCCCATTACATCTAGATTACATAATTTGTGGCCATACAGTCTTTTTTTCAGCAGGGTCAGTGGTAGTGACTTCTTTTTCATTTCTGATTTACATTATTTGTGCTCCTCTCTTTTTTCCTTTGTCAGTCTATCTAAATGTTAGTTCATTGTATAAATCTGTTCATAGAACCAGCTTTTGGTTTTGTTGATTCTATTTCTTATTTTATTCTCTCTTTTATTACTCTCTCCTCTAATCTTTGTTATTGACTTCCTTCTGCTTATTTTGGGTTTAGTTTGCTTTTTTTTTCCTAGTTTCTTCCAGTTTTGATGTTATGGTTCTGATTTGAAATCTTGTTTTTTAATGCAAACATTTAGAGCTATAGATTTTCCTCTCAGCATTGTCTTTGCTGCATCCTAAAAGTTTTGATATGTTGTAATTTGATTTTCATTCACCTCAAGACATTTCCTAATTTCCCTTGTGATTTCCCCATTAGCCCATTGTTGTTTATTTTTTTTAAAGATTTATTTATTTATTTGTTTCTCTCCCCTTCCCCCCTGCCCCAGTTGTCTGCTCTCTGTGTCTATTTGCTGTGTCATCTTCTTTTTCCGCTTCTGTTTTTGTCAGCAGCACGGGAATCTGTGTTTCTTTTGGTTGTGTCATCTTGTTATGTCAGCTCTCCGTGTGCGTGGCACTATTCTCGGGCAGGCTGCACTTTCTTTCGTACTGGGCAGCTCTCCTTACGGGGTGCACTCCTTGTGCGTGGGGCTCCCCTATGCGGGGGACACCCCTGCTTAGCTCAGCACTCCTTGCGCACATCAGCACTGCATGTGGGCCAGCTCCACACAGGTCAAGGAGGCCCAGGGTTTGAACCATGGACCTCCCATGTGGTAGACGGACACCCTAACCACTGGCCCAAGTCCGCTTTCCCCCATTGTATTTTTAAGAGTGGATTATTTAATTTCCATAGTTTGTGAATTTTCCATTGCTCCTTCTGTTATCGATTTCTAATTTCACTCCATTATTGTTGGAAAAGATACATTGTATGATTTCAATATTTTTAAATCAAAAACTTGTTTTGTGACATAAGATAATCTACCCTGCAGAATGATTCATCTGTACTTGAGAGGAATGTGTAGTATATTGTTGTTGGGTGAGGTGTTCTATATATGATTGTTAGGTGTAGTTGGTTTAGAATATAATTCAAGTCTTGCATTTCCTTTATGATCTCTTGTCTAGATTTCTGTCCATTATTGAAAGTGGTGTGTCTGTTTAAAGTCTTCTACATTTTATGTAAAGCCATCTTTTTCTCCCTTCAAATTTTTCAGTATTTGCTTTGTATGTTTTGGGGCTTTGCTTTTAGGTGCATGTGTATTTATAATTGTTACATCTTGTTGAACTGATCTTTTTATCAGTATGACGGTCGTCATCCCTTGTTTTAATCCCACATTTTTAGACTTAATTATTATATTTGATGTTAGTATAGTTACTCTAGTGCTTTTTTTGGTTACTATTTAAATGGTATATATATATCTCCAACCTTTCACTTTCAGACTACTTATATCTTGGAATTTAAGGTCATGCCTTTTCCTCATTCTGCCAATCTCTGCCTTTTGAGTGTAGATTTAATCCATTTACATTTAAAGTCACTACTGATAATGCAGGACTTTCCTCTGCTTTTTAGTCTTTGGAAGCCATACCTTTTCACCTCTTATTTTTTCCATCAATGCCTGCTTGAACTTATTTATTTATTTATTTTGGAATTTACCATATTAAATATTTCCTTCTTATTTATAGCTGGACATATTTTTCATATAGTTTCCCTATAGTTTCCATGGAGTTAAAATTTCACATCCTAAGTATATAACAAGCATATTTGACTTTATAAAAATTTACTTCAATACCATAAACATCCACTACCCTTTACCCCTCTGTTCCTCTATCATTTTTTGTGCTTGCTATAAATATTTGTACATTGTATGTCTGAAATGATAGATTTATCATTACTTTCTATGCATTCACATTTTAGCAACTATGGGAGTAAGAATTGGAGATATATACCACAAAATACAATAGTTTTGGCATTTTTAATTACCAAAATGGTTACCATTACCAGAGGTTTGTATTTCTGTATGCCACATTGAACCATTATCCTGTGTCCTTTCATTTCATTCTGAAGAACTCCCTTAAGCATTGCTTATTGGGCATATCTAGTGGCGATGTACTCCCTCAGCTTTTGTTTTTCTGAGAATATCTTCATGTCTCTCTCATTTTTGAAAGAAAGTTTTACCAGATATAAAATTTTTGGTTGGCATTTGTTTTCTTTCAACCCACTGCCTTCTTGCCTCCATTGTTTCTGGGACCCCCTTATATATAACACATTGCTTATGGCAGCTCTCCATGTGTACAGTGCCATTCTTGGGCAGGCTGCACTTTCTTTTGCACTGGGTTGTTCTCCTTATGGGGTGCACTCCTTTGCGCACGGGGCTCTCCTACGTGGGGGCACCCCTGCATTCCTTGTGTGCATCAGTACTGCACATGGGCCAGCTCCACATGGGTCAAGGAGGCCTGGGGTTTGAACCACAGACCTTCCATGCGGTAGGCGGACACCTTATCCATTGGGCCAAGTCTGCTTCCCGATATATATTTTTTTCTGCATAGAGTCACCAGACTTTTCTAAAAGGAGAAGATTGTGAAATCAGAGGAACTAGGTTATGATCAGGAAACATTGGACTCTATATTTGATCTTGGGTAAGCCAGTAATCTGTACCAGGTTTCATTCTATTATGAGTAAAATAATAAGAGAGAAAGTTTTATTATCTGTCTGCCCTTCTTCTCTTTATCAAATTGATATTGCCCTAATATAATTGACCACCTCCTTTCATTTGTATAATTGCAAAAACCTCCAAGCTTGTGTTCCTGCCTCCAGACTTATTATCCTTTAACTCATTTTCCTCACAGAAATAAGAATGAATTTTTTAAATCAAATTGTGTCATACTACCCACATTAAAATGCTGTAGTAGGTCAGCATTTGGCTCAAGATAAATCCTAATTCCTTAGCTTCTCTTTGTCAAACTCCATACCTCCCTTCTTCAACCTCCATTCTACCCTCTTTCCCCTTTGCTTTTGCTGAGTTGACTTCTCCGCATCTTCTAGCTAAAATTTTTTCAGGCTGACTATCAACTGCTTGTTTGAGGAAGACTTTCCTGACTCCAGGCTAAATTGGTTCCTCCCCTAACATTTTTCTACAGCACTCTCTATCTCTCATAATACCCCATTCTCCATTCTTTATTGCAATTATTTGCTTGATATCTGTCTTTCCTAGAAGTTTTCTTAAGAGTTAAGGTCTGTCTATATTGTTTGTTGTCACTCTAATTCTTGGCACTGCACTTGAGGCCCAGGAAGCATGAAAGCTTTATTGGTGAACATGTGAACAAATGAAAGACTAATTAAATGACTTCTATTCAGATGAAAGGAGTGCGTGCTGACTCATATTTTGTCATTTCCAAATGATGTGATAGTCATCTTGTAGACCGAGAGATAATAGTAAGATTTCAATAATTCCTTGAACTTAGTTTTCCAAAGAAGACTACTCATGACTTAGAATCTGGTAAAAAAAAAAAAAAAAAAAAAAAAGTATGATTTGAACATTGCATCAAAACCTAATAGAGTCAATGCTTGCTACAGCTAAAATTTTGGACATAATGCATGCTAATCCTATGGGGATAAATTTTTAAAAATTATGTCATATAAAAGATCTATTTTTATCTCTTCCTGATACCAAGAAATATTAAAGGCATTTTAAACCTATTTCAATGATTATTAAATAGAATTGATATAATTGACTAATTAAAGCCACCAGACAACCAATCAATAAATGTCCACTCTAAACAAGTAGACATTTGTTATTCTTATTTGCTTAACATTATTTAATTTCAGTGTGTTGATAATTTTTGAAGTTGGGTCATAGAGTCTTATTAAACTATTCTCTTTATTTTGTATAAGTTTGAAATTATCCATAATAAAAAGTAAGCCATGTATGCCAAATCCTCTAAAATAAACCAAAAATGGAGCAAATTCAGATTAAAAACTATCTTGTATTTATATTTGTCCTAAAACTTGTATGTTCCCTAGACATCTGAAAATTTTCAGGATCTCATTAATAGTCAATGTTCTTTTAATTTGAGATTCACTCTGGTAAGTTAGATTAGATTACAAGTTTCTTAGTACTTTGATAATGGGAAGTGAGTCTTTCAAAATGCCCCCAGTTTGAAAATATGTTAGTTCTTACTTTATGACTCTAAAAGTGTTAGTGCATTGTTTAAAGTGCCCAATTCGTGGCTAGCATGTGATTTACAAAGCAGTGACAGTTTGCCACTTAAAATACAATTAACTTTTAGCAATATATTCATTTCATTTATTTTCACAGAAGAAAATAACTGTCAACACCAAGAGATTATACAGACAATGCACTGAAATCTAAGGCATATTTTGCATGGTTGCTTAAAAGATAACCCAAATAAAATGTATGCAGAACCTTCACTTTCAACTATGCCATATGAAAGAAAATGTGTTCTTATCCATAATACATATGAGGGTGTTCGTGTAAGATATGCACAGTCCAAGTAACATCTCTGACCAGTAATTTGACTTCCCATAATAGCAGCTTGCTTGAGGCATATATCAAGAAAAACGTGCTTCCTGGATCAATTTAGATATGGTAAAACAAGGTTGCACACACCTTACTATAGAGGAAGGAATTCAGCCTCCATAAACCCTATAGCACAGTGGAATGATTATTGTGCAGCAATTTTCAGCTAGTGAAGAAATATTTACTGAGGACTTTTACTTCCATTGCACAATCCCAGATACTGCCTTGAGTAACAACATAAATTAAAAGAACAGGCATTGCCTGTAGGACCTTTTAATCTATTTAGGATATGTCATTCATAAACTAAATTAATAGGTCTCGTAAAACAAAATTGATGCAAGTAGAAATATAGTTATCTTTCACCACTAAAATCTTGGTTCTACAATAATATATTAGTATTGGTACAAGGGCGGCAAAAATTGCTGTTAGAATGAAGAATAATTAACTATTAGAGATGCTACTTTGTTTTGTTTTGTTTTTGTGAAAGTAAGATTTTGGCTCCACAGATATGTATAAATAAAGATGAGATGGAAGTCTGAGGCAGTGGGAGTCAGACAATGAAAGAGGTACAGATGAACAAACTCAATATGGAGGAGAAATGAAATTAATCGAAGTTCACTACAAATATTAGGTTGAGATGCCTCAGAAGTCATATATAGATGCGACCTTAGATCACATGTACTCTAGTTGGTTATTTCTACCTTTTAAGTTATTTTCCTAACATACTACCAACACAAAAATACCCACCTACAATTAGAACAATGTTAAATCCTTAAGTCCTTCTAGGACCTCTTGCCCCACGGGTAACTAAAATATATAAACATTAACACAATTGCAAAATATTGTAAGATTTTAGCTAATACACTGGGCTTTCCCATCCTATATAGTTTTTTTGGACACAGAATGTTACAAAGAACACAAAACTGAGAATGTACCATAAACATTAGTATATTTTGCTGAAATAAGTGATACAATCATCTGAGCTTAGTTTCTTGGACATGATCTACCAATGATTAACAAAAGGTTTAACCCAGTGATGTGTTATATTATTAGGTTACTTGTGATACATAGTGAGTAACTAATTAGCCTGAGAATGTAATAATAACAACAAAGTTGCGAAACAGTACCATATAGCAAATCAGAGTTTTACTAAAAAATAGTCATATTTTATATAATAAAATTTTGGTATTTACTCACTAGAAGAGAAATATAAAGGTCTCAGTTTTACAGTCTTCAAATATTAAATAATTTCCCTTTCACATGCTTAGGGAGAAAAAAAAGAAAATGGAATTGAGAAAGGTAACTTCAGCGTGCTATATTGGATTCTTAAAACTACCATATTTCCTTATAAACTGAAGATCCAAATGAGCCTGGGCGGGCATATAGACTGGGGACATTTTATCCTCCTGTTTATATTTATTGTAATTGATTTTTAAACTCAGATGGGACATCTGCAAATTTTTAGGCACTAATTTTCAAAGACCATGAAGCCCTCTGGGTGAGATTTTCATTTCCTTAACAGATAGTTTAGTTTTAAACTACATACTTTCCCTTGGCAGAGTAAGAGATGAAAAGCCTGCTCTAAAATTGATTTGGCATCTACATAAAAGACAGCTTTGTAAGAAGTAGTACTAACTGAGAACTTCTCTTCACCAAACATGTCCAAAACTTAAAATGTCACTCAGATCTGAGAATTCCCTGCAGTAACATACCACAACGAAATCAATTTATATCCTTAATTTTCATATTTTTAAAAATAAAACTATACATTTTTATCAGTGGGAATCTTTTGCATGAGTGCAAGTCCTTCAAATTGTGTATTAGGTGTAACAATTTTAATCTAGTGAAACGTTTTGATACTCTTTTAAAATTTTACTATCAGTTTTAACTGTCTCCCAAATAAATAAGCCAGGGACATACTCTCAAAAATACTTAAATGAATAAAGAAGAGGTGAAATATTTTATCACCTGTCTTTATTCTTATTCTTTATCTATATGATATTAAACATCTTACATTGATTAGGAAATTAGTTAGACTCTAAATAGAATGTTAATGTTATATATACTTGACAGAAATAATGGATATTCCTTCAATAAATGCAGATAGTGTCTAATAAATAAGACAATTCTTTAGATAAATAGTATAAGATATAGCTTAAAGAATTAAAATAAATCAAGGGAAATACATTCTCTTTTTTAAAATTAGAATTAGATTTTTTAAAAATCACATTTAGTTCAAGTGAAATAAAAAAATAGGTGGAAAGCATATACTATGCTTATTTATTCTATCTCTTCTAATGTTTGAGCCAAGAGTGTCTGACCTGTAGGATTGTATTGTTCCGAATACCTGTTAAAATGTTCTCATTAAGCAATGATGGTGTTAAGTGTAAATTCAAAGAAGACCATTAAGGAAATTACCCCATGAATTGTAACTTTGTGGAATTTGCTTATAAGTACTTATTTCATGAAGGCTGTTTTTAATGGAAACTTAATACATTGTGTGCAATAACAAGATTTAACAAAGAGAAATGTATCAGTGAAGAATGGTTCAAGTCAGGGTCTAGAGATCAAAAACCTTGCTTAGTTGAAATAGCCAGCAAGTGACAAGTGTGTATCCACCAGGCTAACCAAAATTTGATCATGTGTGCAAAGACACAGCCTGAGGTGTTTTATGATCTTTCCACTACAGTTTAAGAATGAATTCTACCAGATATTTAAACACAGTGTGACAAGCATATTTTATTCTTCTCAAACTAGTTTATGCAAGTCAATCCTATTAGAACTTCATTATATTGAATTGAAACAAAATATTTTGGCTATCTGATAACACTTTTTGCAATTGATTGTATCTATTGTTGATTGAAACATGTACTCCAGTTTGGACATGTTCTCCATCTTGGTTTGTATTCTGGTGTGGGTGGGCCTTTGTAAATAAGATCTTTTTAAGATGTCACTTCATTTAGGGTGTGGCCCCAGTGAATCAAGTTGGGCTTTAATCTGGATTACTGGAGTAATGAAAGTCAGAGAAACACACTAGAAGATGCTGCCAATTTCATTGCCATGTGACAGAAAAGTCACAGATCATGGATTGCCAATCACTAGCCCTAGAATGTCACAGTCTTTGGGAGTAAAGCATCACCTTCTGTCACCTCAATTTTGGACTTCTAGTCTCAAAATGATGAGCCAATCTCATGGTTTACACAAAACCTATTGTATCTTTTTTGTTTCAGGAGCTAGGAAACTCAAATAGTATCTTTTGTGTATTTTAATAATTTTACTACAATAAAGATAATAGGTAAAAAATTATTCCTATATTTTTATTTGTTCACATAGTTTCAGATTTTGTGAAAACCTTAAATAATGAAACCAATTTTTTTTATGAACATAGATTTGAAAAATTACCCTGTGTAATTACAAACCCTAACCTCCTACCTGATTGTAGTCATCTGTTTTGTGATATCACGGCAAAGAGGCATACTGTAGTTGGGTGAATTCTTCCTTGAAACTAACTCTGTCCATACACAATAATTCCATTTTTGATATACTCTCAAAGATAAAGAATATATCCTTTTTTTTCCCTGAGTTAAAATGTATTTCCCTATATCTCCTGCCCTTAGTCCAATTTCTGAACCTTTTAATTACAGAGAATTGGTCAAATACTCCTAACACATCACAGTTTTCCACACATTTGGAGAGAGCCACATATTTCTTATTTGATCAGTCTAGTCTTTGCAGTGTATTGAGTCAGTGTTAATGCAAATTGACAATGTACATTTCCACTAATGCTAAAAACTCCAAATGCAATTTGAAACTCTAATCATTGACTGGCAAAAGTTATGAATTCAAATGGATTTGTATACTGGTCTGATCAATCAGAATTATTGAATTTGCTCTGGAAATCCAGTTGACATGACTTGTCTAGAGATAGTAGGAGAAGAGAAGACAAAAACCTCATGAAGAGGTATGGAAAGAATTTCTTTGCCTTTGAAAATCAGTACTAAGTTCTGTGAAAATGTGTTGAGAATTTACTGTTACTATTTTTGAATTATATATGAAATAAACCCAACAATTAACACTCCCAGTATATAATAAGTCATTTATCTTTAACATTGTTTTCCTCTACTTTGAGTTATGTTTCCTCCTTTCTGTAAACAGTGAATCTTCACGGCATCATCACAGACTTAGAATTTACTAAAAACTATTATAGTTGAGAGCTTTATAATATGTTTCTAATAGATGTGATAGAAACATTGAAATCTTGCTATCTCTTTGTCAGTGTTATCTCAATATGATTTGGAAAGGAATCTGTCCCTTGAATAAATTATCTTCCATAGAAATATATGCAGTAACATTTATATAGCAAGCCATAAATATTGCTCTTTCAACAAACAATATGCCACATACTTCAGACACAAACACAATACACATACATTATTGACATACTTCTGTTTATGACCATGCAATATTATAACTAATTATGAAAAAATGCAATTGTCATAGGTGTTCTTTGACACACTGTATTAACTTCCTTAACTTATTACAGAAGTATTTTCATTTCACTAGACTTAGTTGACTGCTTGAGTGTAATGCATTTAATGCCTTTTCTGAGATTCCAGCTTACCTCACCTGGACTGCTTATTGTCTGCAATTTTAGTAGCCTTTCTCTCTTTTTAAGATATTTAATTTCTTTCAGAATGAAAAACAAAAGAGAGAAAAAAGCAGTTGTTCTTGTTTATCCCATGCTATCCCAGTTATACTTTATTTTTTCTATCAGAGTCACATAATCACAAGATGAGTTAATTAATTCATCGAGTTCTGTGAAAACAGCAGATTCTGTGACTGCCTGCACAGTCTCCAGCATTTAGTCATGAAATAATTCATTCTGTAGCAGCTGAGACTGGCTGGTGAGTAGCTCTACACATTTCTAGAATTATTTTCTAGTAAACTGGCACTCTTCTTTCTAAATGTCAAATAGATGGTATGTAACCATGAGACTTCATGCATCATGAAGACAAGATAAGGGTCAATAGAAATAAAATTAAATATGTTTAACTGCAGTGATGAGATAAAATAGGAGATTTCAGTAAAGGATCATAGAAAAAGTTTTAGTACAGTCTGATGTTGAAAATTGTGATTTCTCAGATACAACCCAAAATGGGGTAACAGGATTAATGCCCTGGGGAATCATATCAAGGGTCTGAACTTTAACAGGAATAAAAGTATCATTGTTGGAAATAGGAGAGGAAGTTGAACAGGGGTGGAAACTCAACAAGATGAAAAACGTAGCAGTGAATATAGAAACCACGTTTTAGCTCTTCATTTTCTCCTCTTTTTAACTCACAACATATTCATAATATGGTCATAATATGGCAAAAGAGATTTAAATCTTCTTTCTGGAACTCTGATAAAACTTAACTTATTCTTAGAACTCTAAGGGAAAATAAATCCCTCTTTAATCTGGCTTTAAAGATGAAGAGAAAATGAAGCTATGTTAGTACTGGCAGCATCAGTGAGTGTCACGGACTCAGAAGCTACTTCTTCAGGAAGAAAGAAAACAATTATCCTAACTTTATCATATCCTAATCATTTGGAATGATGGCTAGTAGCATGTAGTAGAGAGTAGACATGTTGCATGTCCACTAGAAAGTCACATCAGGAATATAAAACCCAAACTTCTCTAAGACCCTACTTGATCTAGGTCTTTCTATTTCTTCTAGGTCCCTTCTTTCCACATTAACCCTGGTCCATCAAGCTTAGTCTATTACAGCCTTTTATCTCTCTTCCAAACACTTAAACCTTGGGGATGGGAACTTGCTGCTCCCTCTGTCTGGAAAGCTCTTCCCTCAGATCTCTGCATATCTGGCCAATGAAGTACTCTACGAAGGCCACATTCACAGAAGTTTTCCTGACTGCTCTCTAATTCACCTCCTCCCACCAACCCCCATTTTATTTTCCTTGTTACACTTTATGACTATCTGAAATAATCATGTTTGTTTGCTTGTCTATTTTTTTCTCACAAAAATAAAGTTCCACAAGAGCAGACACCAGGTGTTTTGTTGTAAATCTATTTCTATTGCCTAGAGCAATGCCTGTTCTGTAGTAAATACTCAAAAAATTGATGAATGAATGTACATAAAAGTAAATTCAGTACAAAAATTTACTGTGCTTCTGTATTTTTCCTCAATCCAAATTACATTAAGAATGAAGAGAATAGCCTATTTTTAAAAATTAACAGGAACATTATTGCCTATACCTGGAGATATTTCTAATGGTATATACATACAGGAGTAAAAATAAATTTTATAATAGATTTTAACCACTGAGTGTATGGTGTCTAAAATACCTAACTGGATAAAAATATTATTTGTAAAATAATCCCATACCACAGGTTGAAGCTCAGTGATCTAAAATGACCATGAAACAAACAAACAAAAGAAAAATAAAAAGAATCATAAAAAGCATTATGCATCACTCTATTATTCAGTATTTGATTTCAAGAATAGAGAGGACTTAGATATACAATGCTTTTCTTGCTATGAGTTTGCATTTAGGTAAAACCTCTCCCCCTCTTAAACAGGAAAATGTTGACAGAAGCAAGTGCTTTCTTAAGAACAGGTTTCCACAAGCACTACCCCTCCATTCAGACAGATGATGAATATCGAAGGGCAGAATAATGTTTCGATTCTTCCTACAAAGACCTCCTATAGTGACACAAAAGTAGCGAAAGGGTATTCATATTTCCATCCTCCACCAACTGTGTCTGATTCAAATGGGCCCCAAACTCTCTTATCCAGCTGCAGAGACCATTTTCTTTATTTTGAAAGTTAATTCCACTCACAGCTGGAACTTAAAGCAAAAAGTGAACATTACACCAAGAGCTTCCTCGCATTTGAGCAAGTAGCTGTTGCAATGACCAAAAGTAATATTCCTCAAGCCAAAAGGAGTCTCATAATTTTGGTTATCATTTATAGGGAGTTAAAGCAATGATTTAGAAATAACTGTACTTTAATGCATGTATAAAGATTATCTGCCCAGGGTGGAGATGTACAATATTAGGCACATTTTACCAATACGCTTCACCCTTAATGAGCCAAAGGATAAAACTTAATGAGATTTAATCATGACCAGAAGTTTAGTAGATATGTATCTCCATTCTTTCAACCATAAACACAGTTGGAATCTTCTTTAACCATTAAGGCACTGGCAAATGAACATATATGTGTATGTCTGTTAAGCAAGATATTTGACTCTTTACTTTTTTTAAGCAAGCTTCACGAATTACATACCTTATACACCTAAATCATATGAGAGAAACAGAAATAATGAATATAGATAATATTATAAAATGAATAGTCTTTACAATTTTCAAACAGGTTTTTCAGTTGCTTTCTTTTCAAGGAAACAATTACTTTTGCTTCCAAATATATCCCACAAAACTCTTGCAACATTATTTATGCAATGCCAGTTATCGAATGGACTTCAAGCAGTACCAATTGCTCTCTTCCAAATCTTAAGGTGATAATAAGAATTACATATTATGCTTTAAAAAATATTTTTGGATTTCAACTTGTATTTCTCCTTTCATACATTAATCTATTTTATCATATGAATTAATTTCCTGTTGCTACTGTAAAAAATTACCATGAACAGTCACTCAAATCAATACAAATTTATTCTTACAGTTCTGAAGGTCAGAAATAGGACATGAGTTTTATGGGTGTAAAATCAGGTTCAGTTTCTTTCTGGTTGTTTGAGGAGAGAAAATGTTGTCTTTCAACTTCTAGAAATGGCAGGCATCCCTTATATCATGGCCACTTCACACCATTCCCTACTTCCTTCATCACACAGACTTCTCATTTCTGACTTTCTACCTTCCCCTTACAAGATCTTTGTGATTATTATCAGATTTACCTAGATAATCCAGGATAACCTCCCCATCACAAGATCCTCAATTTACTCAAATTTACAAAGTCTCCTTTACCATGTAAGTTAACGTATTTATGGGTTCTGGGGACTAGAACACGAACATATTTGGGTGGGGTTTTATTGATCTACCACAGCATATAAGCATAAAATATATAATACCAAATAATTGAGTAAGGCTGGGAAGATGAGGCTCTAATTATTGACTATCACTCTGAAAACATACAGGGATAAAACAATAAAATATCCAGTTTCATTGATCAATGCATCATTTTTACATACATATTTGGTGGCTTCTTGAATAATAATCATCAGAATTTAAACTGCTGGTAACAATATTAAATATTAAATGACATTAATTCCAATACTTAATGTTAAAATGTAAAGAATATATTTTGTTTTTGGTGACAGTCATTTGGGAAAGAGTACTTGTTTTGCTGAAACTTTTTAAAGTATTACTAAGTTCTTATTTCATGAAATTTCAACATTCAGCATTTGCAGTCTGTAAAGAAAATTATAGTACAAAATGAAGAAGTTTTCATGGAAAGGGAATACTATTATATAACATCTCTGCACACATACACAGTAAATAAAGATATATTGCTTATCTTTTATAAAGGGGATTTGAATAAAGAAACCTATCAGTATGTTCATGTTAAAATAATAAATACAAAGTGTAGTAATTTAAACATTTTGGCAGCACTTTAAAAGTATAGGTAGGATGAGTTTGAACTTTATTTCTAGAACTAAATGTTTATGTACTACCATTCACACAGATTTTTGAATGATTGGCATTGGATCAAATTGCCATCTTTCCTTTAGACCTGATCTGTCCAAAGCCATCTACTGATCTCTTTAAATAAGGTCATTCATGATAATGAAAACCATCCCCTGTTACATGGTACTGAGATAATTGCAGCACTTAGCCACTCTAGCCTTCATAGTCATGATGCCTTATTTATTATTTTGTATGTTTGTGGCTAAGGTTGTGCAAAGAATCACTTCCATATATTCACATTAAATGTAAATCACATAATTTCATTGACTTACTTAAAGCCTTCTAATGACTCCTTTTCCATTGGCTTTAAGTCTCTAGGTAAAATGGTTCTGCTTCCCTCTAAAGATGTACCACCTACCACTTTACCTTTGTTCACTAACTACAGTAATCTCCATTTTGTTTTCTGTTTCCTTGACTGGTGTAAAAGTGCCAAGAAAGCAAGGACATTATCTCTTTGTTCATCGTTTGTTCATTGTTCTTACAACAATGTCTAGCACATAGCAGACACTCAATAAATACAACTTTTAAAAATGAAATTTATATTGTATCAATAAGCTTTCTTTATTTTCTTAAGCATGAAGGGTTTAACAAATGAAATTGCCAAATTAGAAAAATAGACTATAGAATAGGTTCTTAAATGGTTTTAAGAAGAAAAATGTATCTATCATTTCTCTCCTTAGAGCTTCCTTTCCAAATGTTTTTTTTTTGCTATGCCAAGACAGTTTTAGTCAGTCAGATGATGTTGTAGTTATATCAAATGATAACAACTGAGCAATTACAAAAGAAGAGTAACTAATTAAAGACATAGGAAAGAATAAAAGTAAATACAACCACTCACCAAATCAGGGGAAAACTCAACATCTGCTCTCTCACGTGGCTGGGGAACCCCTTTGAGACAGATCAGAGTCCTGACTGGAAAAATGGTTTCCAGGCAGTGTTTTCCCTCCTGGGTGAAGCTCCAGTTGGCAGCTTGGGTACCATCCCTTTTAAGGGGTTCCAAACCTCAGAACTCCAATGAGTCCTGCAACCTCATCGAAAGTAGTTAATCCATTAGGTGGGGAGTGGCCAGCCTTCCACAGGAGAGACACGGTGTCTCGAAGGGTCAATGTTCTATTCTATTTCTGGTACACAGAACAGGAACATAAAGGCTTTCATCTTAGTTTTACAGGTGGTACAAATAGGACGTGATAATGCCATGTCTGGTAT
Organism: Dasypus novemcinctus; assembly: GCF_030445035.2. Taxonomy (NCBI): domain Eukaryota; kingdom Metazoa; phylum Chordata; class Mammalia; order Cingulata; family Dasypodidae; genus Dasypus; species Dasypus novemcinctus. The sequence goes on from NC_080687.1 coordinate 29,997,459, forward strand.
TTAGTTCTCCTTAAATATCTGTTTTTTGGGTGGTGGATGATGGGGTTGCCTGCATAGTAACAGTACAACATTCCAAAGGACAAAGGACAAGTTAATCATTCACAATTCTAGGAAATATTTTACCATAATTTGTATGTAGAGTATAAAAATATATAAATTAAATTAAAAAATTCAATTCTTACAAGCTCCAACATACTCTATATTATAATTATAGAATGTAGCCTCACTTTTTTCTCATCTTGCTTAGATTATCAGATCAATAGGCAATCTTTTGCAATGATCAACTGTGACATAGAACATACACCACCTATCCCTACCCCACCTCCAAGAAAATGTCAGTCCATCTAAAGACTTAGTGAGGAGCACAATAACAGCTACATTTATAAGGAAGAAGAGTCCAATATGGGATAAATGAGTATCTGAAATCAGGTAGCAATAAAGAAGAATCCATCCTATTATTGCCCACTCAAGAATTATGCCCATCTGCCTCCTTTAGCTGCAAATAATGGCATAGGGAGTCACTAGTTTAACTTAATTGAATGGGAGGTCATAAAGAGCAACAGCTAAATGAAGGAGGTTACCATCAATAGGGTGCTAGCATGCAGGTTCCACAGTGAAGGAGAGCTCACTTGGTAACTTGTAAAAGCACCAGCATTTCATTTAGTTACTCCAGTTCAAGGTTACGATAGCTACTCTACCAATGGATGGATGTTTGTATCTTGAAATGGCCTAGAAATTTCCCTCAAATTTAAAAGGGAATGAACATGAGAATCCAACTGATTTTCAAGTAGGTAAATCTGCAACATCCTCTTCCCCAAGACGCTTTTCTTTGAAAACAATGGCCATATGTTAAGATTCTGAAATACTGAAAAATCTTATTAGTGCTTATTTAGTGTTGCCATTTAAAATTCTTCTTTTTGAAAGTATGTGAAAAATGGACTAAATAACAACCAGGAAGGAATATTGGCTAATGCTTTGAAATTTTTTAGGCTGTGTATTTTACTTCACTAATAAAAGAGGCCTGAAAAAAAAGCTGTTAGAAAGAAAAATCTAATAAATAAAGAAGCAGAAAATTAATTTTTAGACTATTCACAGAATGAATTATAATCATCTTCTGAATGTCATATACAGAGGGTGAGATATTAACTTCAAATATTTTTTCCACTAGGAATCCCAGTTTTATTAGGTTTTCAACAGTAGATGAAAGTTTCACATTTTATTAAGTCTGCTGAACAGACACAAAAAACACTGTGCTTCAGGTGGCATCAGCAAAGGCACATTTAAATGCTCACACTGTGCATATATAGCAACTTAATTTAATTTTTATTTTAAAATACAACTTGCTTCAGCTTCACTTGCAAAAGATACAGTTTTCATTTACCAGAAACTATATTTGAGTCTAGAGAAAATAAAGCAGAATTATCTTGTAATATCACAACTGACATACTCATCTGGAGAGGAATATTTTTCTTAAAGGGAGGAATCACTAAGAGTATCTAACATTTGTGGATTCATTTGTTGATTTGGTGTTTATATAACATAAATATCTTCAAGGAAGTTCTCATATACGTGCTATTAATACCACTGTGAAAACTTTCAGGTATCATTTTTGCTAGGTTTTCCATCATTCCTGATTATAATTTTTGTCCATGTAGGCATTTGCTTTCATTAATATCTGTTTCTTTTTTTTTATTTTTCATTTTACAAGGGACCAAGGTCAGTTACATTGAAAAGGACAATCTCAGGACAGGGTCAGTGTTTGTAGGGGAGGTTTAATGTAAATAAAGAAATGATGGCAAATGATGGATTCCTTCTTAGAATTAGATAAATGTAATAAATTCTCATTAGCAGTTTAACCATAAATTCCAGTGCTAATCATAGGCATTAATAATTACCAAAAGAATCAAAATGCATGAAATTGCAGTGGGAAGCAGTTGCTTTATCACAACACGTATTTTGTCAAACCAAGTCTTTAAAGAAAACTGATCACTTTAAGATGCCAATATTAAATACTCTTGCCTCAAACAGACAAAATACCAGTAACCAAATATTCTGTTCCAAGATAGTAAAACAATTTGGTATCAGACCAGGAACATGACAAAAACATGTTGTGTATTAATATCAGATCACATTACCAACTTTTAAGTAAATGACCCAGGTACATGCATCATACTTTATATAGATTAAGTTTATCAATGATAATCAATTACTTAGCTTTCTCTTTCAATGTGGGCGGTAATAACAAAAACATAAAGAGGGAAAACATTTCCTTTGACTTGTCTCTTGGTTTTCTGCAGATCTTGAATTTATTATGGGAAACATTTTGCTACGTCAAAACTAAGATCGACACATTCCTTTCTTCTTGGCTCTGGAGTCAGAGGAGAGATGAATGAAATTTGAAGAATGCTATCTCCATAAAGCACGTCCCTAGATTTTATGCATTTGGCTCCTCTGAAGGAAGGACTGTGTCTTTACTCTCTGCTTTCCTCACTATCCCTCACCCCTTCCAAAGCTGAGGCAGACTCCAAGGTCTGCCCTCCTTAGCCATCAACTGAAGATGAAATTCATTAGGTATATTATGTATGTGTTTCAGGGAAGAAGTATTTTTGGTCTGGTCATGCTACTCACAAACTCCAAATCTAGGCATATGTGACAATATGCATTTTAAATTAGTTCATTTTTTCTAACCAGACTGAATATATTATCTTCACATAAACAGATACCACCACCAAGTTACAGAAGTGTAAAATATAAAAAGGTGATAATTAACTCAATTATCTATTGTGATGACTTGAACCAATAAATACCTACCAAAATATCACCTCAAATCATTCTCTACTTAAAAAACAAACCAAAATAAAACATACCAGCCATGTTTCAATTTAAGTCACATATTCCGTCATCAGCTGTGTGTGTGTATGTTTTACTCCAATGTAATTTACTATGACAATTGCCTCCTTTTTGTTTCTCTGTGAAATAAAAGAAAATATTAAGCCTGAGTTGCAACAGGTCTTGGAATTAGAGAACCATGTTTATTTCATATGGTTTGAGCTCCTGCATTCTTAAAAGTCCTACCTTCTCATATATATCAGAAAGTGTGTGAAAAATGAATAAGGATGTCTGATATTCAAGCCCTAGTTTTAAAAATGTCTGTTTCACTAAAATGAGTTACCAAGAAAACATCAGATATTTCAGCTTGAAAAGAAATGAAAGCTATCTGCCTCACATTATTCACAGCCAAACCAAACAGGCTACTGTGGTATTCATAAATCCCTCTGAATTAAGTCAAACATGCATAAAATCAAGCTTCTTTTGTTATAAAAATTTCTTCCAGCTGAGCCCATGAAGAGAATAAAAAGTTATCCAAATACCTGTTGTTAAACTGAGGACAATTTTAAAAAGTAAATGCCATACCTCTGCTGGAGTCATCCTGACAATTCTCCAATTTTAACAAATTGTCTGTGAGAACTGTCATAAACCTTGTTTCCATTCCGAATGAAGTACAAGCTGTAAATGTCATTGTAATACCTTAAAATAGTGCCATAGCATTTTTAGTGGGAGTCTATTTGCTTCATTAAGATTCAGGTAATTTACCTTGAAGTAAACAATTGACACACATTCTCAAAAGCATCCTGTTGCTTCCTTGAAAAGAAAAAGTAAAATTTTTTATGTTTCTGAAAATATGAAATAAATGCTTTGCAAAGACAAGATCAACAAACAAAAATATTTAAAAGATGAACAACAGTTTAGGGCTCATTAATATATGGTCATTCAAGGGGAAGTTTTATTTCAATTTTAAAAAGGGTTTAGTATGAAAAAGGGAAGACTATTCTCAATATAATATTTGGAATGTGGGGACAATAACAATCACACTCACACACATTGACTGGCAGAACCCTATGTAATTACACACAAACAGCTACTAAACCTTTTGTGACTTTGGCAAGGAAAAGACAGACCTGATTCATTTTCTACTTCCAGATATACCACCATCTACCCAATGACATTACTTTATATGATGATTCCAATGAATTTTTTCTATTTCCTTAAACTACAGAAGGAGAATAAATGCTAATCCAAATGTAATTTTTGGCCAAGTCCACTGTGTCTGGGATTTGTAGAAGACAGACTTCTTTTATCGGATGCATAGAGCATGGCCAATTCCAATATCCCTGAACAATGCACTGCCCAGTAATTTCAGAAACAGTGTGTGGTATAATTGAAAAATTAATCCCATTAGTTTTAATTCAAAAATTTATCTTCCTTTTTAAGAGGAAATAGCATATTGCAAAAGGTAAGCAAAATTTCCTTCTAAAAGATTTAAATAATATTTTACATCCTAGTAATACTGTTTCCACCTTGTGATTGCCTTTTTTTTTTCACTAGTAAGACATTGAAGGGGTTCTAAGTCATATAGCAGGACAGTAGAAATGATTATTGCAATATTTATTAATATCATCAAGATGATATATGAACTCTGTAACTTACAGGTATGAGATTTTACATATTGGAAATTCTACTGTTGAATATGTAATGAAGTACATTTACTCATAGGCGAAGGAATAGTCTGCCAACATTAACATTCCTTTTACATAAATGCTCTTCATAGTGTATTTGCTACTTGCCCAAAAAAGAAAAGTATATAAATCTACACATAAAAACTATGTAGATCTAAAAGTGAAAAAAAAAGGCTGACTTGGTGTTAATATTCCCAGTGAATATAACTCCAGCTTTGACTTAATATGCTCCTGCTCTCTAGGAATAAATATTGAGAAACTTCTCCAAATTACAGAATTCTATTGAGTTGATTTAAAACACAATGGAGCTTTAAGTTTTCCCTAACTAACCAATGCAATTTAATGACTGAGAAATCCAATTAAAGGATTTTTTATTGAGCAAATAATACGTGTACTATATGGCAGAAGAAATAAAGATAATAAAGAACTAGGCAACTTGTCATCTGGTAATTTGTTACATAAGTTTGGATACAAATGCATAAATCACTCTAATGCTTTTAGGTGTTGACTAGAGTTTCAGATGCAGCCTGCTGACAGTAAGGGGAATTAAAGGTTTATTGGCTTTTGCAAGAGATAAATTTGAATCCTGAAAATAAGGAGCATTTATAAAGAAAATCCAAAAGATGAAGCTTTTCTACTCCTTTATGATTGGATCTTACATTTCTTAAATTTTCTGTCCTTAGTTTTCTTTGTCTTCTCTCCCTTACCCTTAACATTCAATCCCCAGTGCCTTGAAAAATGCCTGGAATATAAAATATTCTCAACAATTACTTATCAAGCCTATGAAAAAAAGTCAAGTATAGACATTACAGTGTACAATTTAGGGTTTATCCAGGAAATGGAAGGTGTCATGTGTGACATGGCTGAGTTCATTCTTAGGTTGTAGAGAAGGCTCTGGAAAAGTGGATTCTTCAAAAGACATATTTCAGGGTTTGATGTTGATTTAGAACAGAATGAGGAAAGTAGTTGTAAGTTTTTGAATAGGACAGCATCATAAACAACATACATTTTGGTATTTAAGTCTTAACACAGCATGTTAGAAGTTTAAGGAAAGGACCTGGACATAAGGAGTCTGCTTGTGAAGGATTTGGAAACAGAGGCAAACCAGAGGTAGGGCAGTGGAAAAAGTAATAGATAAGTTACAGGTGAGGGTTCTCTGCCACTAACGGAGGTGGAATGTTGAGGTGAAGACTGTGTTCAATTTACAAAATCCTGAGTTTAGCAAACTCGTTCACAGGTTTTTGGAAATTTAGGTCTAAAGTTTAGGAAGCTTGAAATACTAGATAGAATAGATTTGGTTCTTCTAAATGTATAGATGGTGGTTAAAAATCATAGATTTAACAAATGGTTTGAAGAGGGTAGGGCAAGTTTGTATAGAGAAAATTCTAGAGAAGAAAAAATGGTTAATATATTTCAGGAACAAGACCAGTTAAAAAATTATATATATAGCAAAGCAAGTTTTGTTTACTAGTGGCCAAGAGGACACTACAGCAGATATTTCAGACAAGACCAACTTCACATTACATAGGTAGTTTTCTACAGAACCTTAAAATACTTTCTTTCCCCTAGCTCTATAATCACTTTTGTGGCAGTTTTAGATTGTTTATGAATCCCAAAATTAGATATTGGATTGTGTTTGTAAATTGGTCTGTTCTTTTGGGCATATTAGATTGTGTTAGACTCAGAGGTTTCACTTTTACTTTGTTAAATTAAGATTAGGGCTTTTATTTGACCACATCATTAACTTCATTAACTTGACTGATTTGAGTACTGCCTATATCCAGCCTACAGCTGTGGGCTATGTAAGTAGATGCTCAATGAAAATCAAAGAGAGGGAAGTAAATACATGGAGAAGAAGAACACAGAGTTTAATTTTGGACTCTGGAGCCCTGGGGAGCTAGCCTAGCAGTTCCCATGCTAGTTTGCATCTGAAAAGACCAGAGCACTGAACAGCTGAGAAAGCCCAGAAAGAAATGAGCTCTGGGGAGAGAGGAACCTTATGCTAGCCTACTGCTGAGATTGAAAGCAGCTGGGACCAGGAGCCTTAGGAAGAAAAGGAAGGCTGAAACCTCGCAGAGACCAGCAACCATCTTGCTCCAACATGTAGCAATAGACTTTGTTGAGGGAAGTAACTTACTCTTTATGGCCTGCTGACTATAAGCTTCTACCCCAAATAAATACCCTTTATAAAAATCAACAGAATTTTGGTATTTTGTATCAGCCTCCCATTGGCTGATTAATACAACACTATACATACATGTTTAAGTGTTTTTCCATGCTAAAATAAAGGAAGAAAACTAAAAGTGAAATCTCTTCTAATGATGTTACCCAGGTAAGTTTCCATTTCACTTTATGTTAATTTCTTTTGTTCCAAAATCAAAACAATAATAATAATAAATCTATACCCCTCTCCAATTCTATGCCTGTATGCATTCTTTAATTCTTTTCACACTGGCTTTTACTGCCACCACTCCAATGTTGAATGGTCCTTTCAATTTTTAACAACTCACCATATGCTAATTCCTCTGGTCAAACATCATCTTCTAAAAAATTTACTAAGATTTTGTACATTTTATGGTTACCTCTTGGTAACAATCTCTTCCCTTAACTTAGCATTGTGCCCTCCTCTTTTGTCCATTTCTCTCTCTTCCACAATCATTTTAGTTTAGTTTTTTTTTTTTTTTTAGTTTTATTACAAGACTTGGGTTGGACATGGATGTTCTGAAGAGAAATATCATCAGTGCCTGCCTTTGAAAATGTAACCATCTAAGGTAGGATTGAAATATATATATGACACACTAGACTGTGGGACAATGTTTCTCAATCCTGACTGCATGTTAGAATCAATTGGTTAGCTTTTAAAATGACCAATTCCTGAGTCTACCCAATATCAAATTAAAAAGAATACCTATGAGAGAAGCATAAACATTTATTATATTTTTTATCATTTAAAAATACATAGATCACATAAAATGTTTCATTAAAAAATATGAGGTTTCCATGGACCCCATTCCCCACAGCCCCCACTCCTCCCACATCAGCAACTTCTGTCATTAGTGTGGTACTTTAATTGCATTTGATGAATACATTTTGGAGCACTGCTACGCAGAATGGATGATACTTTACATTGTAGCTCACAGTCCTTCCCAGTCCATTCAGTGGGTTATGGCAGGATATATAATGTACTGCATCTGTCCTGGGAATATCATTCAGAACAACTCTGAGTCCCAAAAATGCCCCCACATCATCCCTCTTTTTTCCTCTCCCTACCTTCAGTAAATTCCCTGGCCAATGTCTCCATATCAATGATATAATTTCTTCCATTGCTAGAGTCACAAAAATACTATAGTAGTATACCAGTAAGTCCACTACATTCATATTTTATTCCTTCATCTTGAGGATCCTGGGATGGCGATGCCCATTCCACCTCTAAATTGAGAGGGGGCTTAGATCCCACATGGATGATGGATGACATTCTCCTGCTTCAGTTGTAGAATCTCTCAGTTCCCTGGTGTGGTGTTGACCATCCTCACCTCCCTGTTAGCTGACATGGATAAGTTCAATGAACTGGAGAGTAGGTGTTACAATTCTGCTGCGGCTCAAGGCCCAGTCCAAAGATTCAAGTCTCCTGGACTTACACCAACCCCAGCACCAACCACAGACTCAATAATAAAAGGAACAAAAGAGGCATGTATAGAGAAGTCATATCTGAGTCCAACTCCATCACACTCTGGAGCACAAATTCCAAAGTAGGGCCCACTAGCAAGCCACTGAACTCCAGAGCTATCTGCCATGGTCATAGTACCTAAGTGTCTCTGTAGTCCTCAGGAGCATCACTATTTGGGGTTGTATCTATTTTGGCTGTCACTGAGTTCCTGCTGAGTTGTGCATAAGTGCAACCCCTCTGATGACCTCCCAACTCATTTTGAAGTCTCTTAGCCATATAAACTCATTTGTCTTTACCATTTCTCCCTTTTATTCAAGATCTTTTTCTAGCTGCATCACCAGCCAGTGCTTGGTTGTAATCCCTCAGCGTCAGGGAGGCTCATCCCCAGAAGTCATGTCCCACGCTGGGGAGAAGGTAATGCATTTATATGGTGGGTCTGGTTTAGAGAGTGGCCACAGTTGAGCAACATGGAAGTGCTCAGGAGGTAACTCATAGGCACCCTGCATATCTAGGCCAAGTTGAAATTTCAAGCATGCAGGCTCATAAGCGCAGTCATCAGTATGAAGGGCCCATCATTGGACCATTAGACATTTATTTTTAAGAGCTTTCCACTGCTTCTGATGTGCTTCCAGGTTTGAGAATAACTGATTTTGAAGGAAATATTTCTAATATAGAATCATGTATTAATTGATGAGTTAATTGGAGTTAATAATTGGCAGTCCCTAGAGAGCATAGGGAACACTATAAAGGGTCTATGCATTTGATTTCTGTTTAAGTCAAGAAGGGGCAGGGTCAGAATAATAGATAATATGTTTGGGTTTGGTAAGGATTCAGAATTATAATCTGTAAAATCATTTGACTGGATAAAGAAACTATGTAGAAGTTATAGATTAATTTAGAACTGTACCTGGGTGGTAGTGGGCAATGATGTCCTTGTGAGTGTGTAGTGGAGGAAGGCATGAAGAAAATGATTCTCCTTTCTCTGATTTCTAAATAACTTCAAATCTCAGCCCCACAATTCCTCCTCAATTTCTCTTAGCAAAGCATCATGATCTAGTGGCTAGAGTCTAGCCAAAAAGTTACTGACTCAGAATCCACAAGGTCTTTCTGTCTTGTTATTTCACATCTCTTTTTCTCAATTTTGCCTGTGAAAACCCAATGACTGGACTTAAGGTCATTTTAATGGCTTAGTTAGATAATTTATATAAAAATATTAGCACATATTGAAAACTCAATATAGAGTTGTCTTTGTGCCCATTTGTTTTCCATGAAGAAGTAAACAATTATCCCAACTAAACCATGAACTATTTCTTGACGATAAGTTGTGCTTGCCCATCACTGCAACTTACGCATCTTAATCCCTCTATCCACTTCCCTAACGTCCTCATTGTAGTTGTCACATTGGGATGCCATCCGTATCCCCAAGTTCCAAATCAAGTGCTATCTTTCCCAATTTTGTGAAATTTCTGTCTTTGCTAAAGGTAATGATGCCAATCCTTAAAATCTTATTTTTTCCCTACATGGCAACATAGTACTCATTTGATAAATACTTATTGGATAATTGCAAAATATTTTATTCTTGCTTGACTTTCCTGAAACCACAGAGGTAATGATGTAAATCTATGGCCTATGGGACATTTTTATAAATAAATAAAATTTTTAATGACGTAAAATTAAAACACTATATCTTTTTTGTAGGGGCAGCTGGCAGAGAAAAAAATGGAGTACATGTAAACATCCAATGGAAAATTTGCTACAGAAAATAAGAGTGTTGTATTTTTCATTTTAAGATTTAGATGTATTTAAAAAGGTGGTACAAGGGAAGTTGGGTTGAAAAACTTCTTTAAAATATGCCTACCAAGGCCACCCACCCAATATTCTAAACGCTGACTAATTACATCCACTTGTTTTATGAGGCATGTGTTTTAAGAACTAGGATAATTTTTAATAGCATAGCCAGGAAAAACAACAGAAGTAGAAAAATATTTTTATAGTTGAAAAACCTGGCATTGGTTTTCCTGCAACTGAGAACATATTTTGGCTATCCTTTATGAATGTCTGGCAAGACAAAAAGAATTAAGTTGCATACAAAAGGTTTTAGGAACTGAGTTTTAAATAATTTGCATATCAGCATAGAAATGAAAGCACACTCTTGGTCACTAATTTAAATAATCAAACATTGACAAATTATTTTTAAAAAGGAACAAAGGGTGCTTAGGGATGTATAATGTAGCATAAAATTAAAAGTAGGTTGACTAGACTGACATTAAATTTGATTAACAAGAAACTTCTCTCAGAAGAACACCTGCCCTTTCAAGCTTAAAAACAACTTATGGGTCAAATGAATTATCTATGTTAATGGAAGGCTTTCATACCAGAGAGAATCCACAATATCTACTACAGTTCTCAAACTCCTTTACTTATTTGTATTGAATTAAAACTTTAAAAGACTAAAAGGGGATAGAGATTTGGACACAAAGACAAATGAGGAAGAAATGTTTAAGGAAATCATAGATACCTGTAGGCAGTCATTGAACAGATCTCACCTACCCTCACCTCCTTCTCTAGGGAAATCACAATCATCTGCTAAGTGGTCATCCTAGGTCTTCCTTTAGCCTAGTGTTTCTTAATGTTCTTTAACAATTATATTTGTAAAAAAAAATGTTACAAGATAACTTGTTTCCACTTTGATTCTTTAAAATCTTTTAGTTCAGTTTCTCTCTTGCAATACACTAGAATTGAACTGCTAAAGGTTATTTGTGGCACATTCTTAGTGAAATAATCACTAACTTTTTAAGACATTGAATTGCAAGAAATATCTTGGTGCTCTGGTCACCCCAAGTAGGCAGGCTGGAACTCATACCCATAGTTGGTTCCAATATTGAGACCGATGATGATATACATGTACCAAAAAGGTTTGACAATAATTATTACTCACAAAATTAAACTGTCTGGAGAGAGCATGGTGATAGACCTAAGAGATCCTAAAATAGCTTGGGAATTTATGATGGTTAAGAAGTAGAGCTGGGTTGAAAGTACCCTAGCATAGGCCTGGTTTGTGTGAATGATGCCTACAGACTTTCTTTTCAGTTTGCCCAGATGTGGAGCAAAAGAATGAGAGGGAGTAGTGTGGCTTGAAAGCTTTCAGCAACCCCTCATGAAAAATAGAGTAAGACTCAAAGAATCACTTGGCTGTTCCTTTTTAACAAAATTATGTTTGGTTGGTGATGACCATCTAAGTCAGTCATGCTGATCTACTAGAGATCAACACATTCATCAATTCTTTAGGAGAAAAACGATCATTTCTGAGGAGAAAAATGCATGCTTTAAAATGTATTAAAGGAAGGGAAGGACAGCCAGTGTGTCAAGCCCTCAGTGATGTTGCAAGTAACTATGAGTCTTGTCCTTCAAGAAGTGAAACCTGGTAGTAGTCGTGGGCCCCAAGGGAGGGGAACGGAGGAATAGAGTAGAAGGAAGAGGGTGTGTTTGGGGAACAATGGAAGGGTTCTGCATGATCTTGCAATGATGGATACAAGCCATGTTGAATTTCATCAAAAATTTATAAAAGTGTATGGTTAAGGGGGTGGAGACAAGATGGCATCAGAGTAAGGAGCTCGTGAAAAAGGGCAGTTGGCAGTCATCCAGAGCTACCTAAAGCACCTGTTTGGAAGACTCAGGATATCAGAGCAGTATTCTGCAACAGGATGGAAGGTGGAGATTGCCCATCTGCATAGAGGAATCATGAGTAGAGCACTCCACTCCCTGGAGGTCAGTGGCGTGTAAGCCACCTTGGGAGCTATTCCATGGCTGGAGTTGGAAGTTCCATTTCCCCAATAAAAAAGGGAGGAAAACATGGTATGGCACCAACTTCTGCTACTGATTAATGGATTTGGCAGGCTGATGTAGAATAATAAGAGCAACTAAACTTTGATCCTGTCCAGGTCAGAGGGAAGCCGTTGGTCACCATTTTAACTTTGCCCAAGGCATGAGGGGAAGTGGCATTGATGGAAATCATAGTGTTTGTAAGGACAGGCTTCTTTCCACCCAGGTCTAGCCTAAACCCCAGTGCCACCTCCGGCAGGGAGGAAGCTAGGGGGACCTGCACCACCTCTCTGGGAAGCTGCAAGCCATGTTGAACAGGCTGGTGCCCATCATACTCTAGGAGCGCAAGCCAACTCAGGAGCTATTCTGTGCCTGGAGTTGGAAGCTCCATTTCCCATAAACAGTGGAGGAAGAGACAGTTGTCCATTGACCTCAGCCACTGATTAGTGGACTCGGCTGGCTAAAGTATAATCTTAGAGACAGCTGGGGTCTGAGTTTGTCCAATTTGGAAAGAGTCCAACCGTTTTGACTCTGTCCCCCAGCATGAGAAGCTGGGCTGACTGAAATCCAGTGAAGTTAGGGATGGGCCTCTTTCCACCAAGATCAGACTGCAGCCCTAGCCTAGGCTCCAGCCCCACCTCCAGCAGAGAGGTAGCTGGCGGGACCTGCACCAGATTCTCCAGGCAATGCAAGTGCTCTCTGCTGGCATAGGCTGAATAGTCAAACACTTGGGACTGCATCCCTACACCCCAAGAGAATAGGAGAGGAGCTGGGTATCCTCTGCCTCTCCAGGAAATGGCAGGAGTTTTCAGCCCACACAAACAGATTTGTTGAGTGCCTTTGAGCCCATCTCTACCTCTGTCCCCACCCCCCCGCCACAGGATAGGAGGGGACTGGTGTTGCCTCAACCTCTCAGGACAAAAGTTTTGGGCTGCACAAGCATGACTACTGGGTACCTGTGGCTCCAAAAGGATAAGAGATGGACTGTGTCTGCCCAGGATCGTTGGTTAACTGCAGGTGCTTTTGGCCCACACAGCCTGGTCTGGTGGGTACTTGTGGACCCATCCTCACCCCCCAATAGGAAAGAATGGGGCTGATCCTTCTACAGCCTTTGTGGACAATGCCAGACCTTCAGCCTGCATGGACTGGACTATTGGATGCCTATGAATTCAACCCCACCCCCAGTAGGATAGGAAGGGTTAATGGGTACTTTCAGCCAATAGGGACAGAAATGTTGGTTGCCTGTGGATCCAACACCATGCCTTAAGAGGACAGAAAGGTGCTGGTTTTCCTCAACCTCTCCAAGCAATGGCAGGTATTCTTAGCCTAAAGGGACTGAACTTTCGAGCACCCATAGAACCACTCCTACCATCCAATAGGATAGGAGGGGGCTGGTGCTTCCTCAGTCTCTCTGGGCAATGGTGGGTATTTTCAGCCTACAGAACTGAACTGTTGAGCATTTGAGGTTCTGTTCTCACCCCCTAAAGGGCAGAAGGGACAGTAATCCCTTAGCCTCTCAGGGCAACTGCAGGCACATTTGGCCCACAGAGATTAGATTGTTGGTCAATCCCCAGGATCCATTCCCATGCTGGCAGGGAGAGGGTAATACATCAGTTTAACTGAGCAACTATAGTCATTTTGGACCCATACAGCATAGATTGTTTGCCAAGACTATAGCTCCATCCCTGCCTAAGGTAGGCGAGGAAGGGGTGTGAAGCTTCATCAGTGTCTTTAGGAGATTACAGACAGTCTTGTTGTGCCCAACTTGAATTATTATACAAGGCTGCAGCTCTGTCCCTATCCCTGACAGAGGAGAAAGGTGGGAGAAACTTCATCACTTCCTAGGGCAACATGGGCAGCCTCCAATAGCTTACACCACCAACTACATCCTTGGCTCCTACTACACAACCAGCAAGGGAGAAAAGATAAGAAATCCCTAAACCAAAGGGAAAAACTTCACCCAAAATAAATATATCTAGCAAGCCAGATGTGGAAATACCAACAAAAACTTACAATCCATACCAAGAAACAGGAAGAGATGGCCCAATTAAAGGAACAAGTTAAGCCTGGAGATGACATAAAGGAGTTGAGACAACTAATCTTAGATGTTAAAACAAATCTCCTTAATAAATTCAATGAGATGGCTAAAGAGATTAAGGATATTAAGAAAACATTGGATGAGCACAGGGAAGAATTTGAAAGCATACATAGAAAAATAGCAGACCTTATGGGAATGAAGGGTACAAAAAATGAAATAAAAAATGCACTGGAGGCATGTAACAGCAGATTTGAGGAAGCACAATAAAGGATCAGCGAGCTCAAAGACATGGCCTCTGAAAGCAAACTAACAAAAGAAGAGATGAAGAAAAGAATGGAAAAAATTGAGCAAGTTCTCAGGGAACTAAATGACAGCAAGAGACATGCAAACATACACATCATGGGTGTCCCAGAAGGAGATGAGAAGGGAAAAGGTGCAGAAAGAATATTCGAAGAAATAATGGTGGAAAATTTCCCAGCTCTATTGAAGGACGTAGTGGATTTATTCAGATGCTCACAACATACTCCCATCTGAATAAATGCAAATAGACTAACTCCGAGACACATACTAATCAGAATGTCAAAGGTCAAAGAAAAAGAGAGAATTCTGAGAGCAGCAAGAGAAAAGCAAAGCATAACATATAAGGTATACCCAATAAGATTAAGTGCTGATTTCTCATCAGAAACCATGGAGGCAAGAAGGCAGTGGTATGATATATTTAAGGTACTGCAGGAGGAAAACTGCCAGCCAAGGATTATATACCCAGCAAGATTATCTTTTAAAAATAAGGGTGAGATTAGAATATTTACAGATAAAGAGAAACTGAGAGAGTTTTATCAAAAAGACCAGCTTTGCAGGAAATACTAAAGGGAGTGTTATGGCCTGAAAAGAAAAGACAGGAGAGAAAGACTTGGAAAAGAGTCTAGAAATGAGAACTGTATCAGTAACAGTAACTAAAATTGTCAAGTAGAAAATGACAGATAAAATGCAAAGATTTAAATGGATGAAATACGAACTGCCTTTACAGTAAAAACATTGAATGTTAATGGATTAAACTCCCCAATCAAAAGACACAGACTGGCAGAATGGATAAGAAAACATAAGCCATCTGTATGTTGTCTGCAAGAGACTCATCTTAGACCCAAGGATACTAACCAATTGAAAGTAAAAGATTAGAAAAAGATATTCCACACATGCCGTAACCAAAAAAAAAAAAAAAAAAAAAAAAAAGGGGTAGCAATGCTTATATCAGGTGATACAGACTTTAAAGCTGTTATTAGAGACAAGGAAGGACATTACATATTAATAAAAGGGATGATTCACCAGGAAGAAATAATAATCATAAATAGATATGCACCTAACCAGGATACCCCAAGATACATGAGGCAAACACTGGCAAAACTGAAGGGAGAAATAGACATCTCTACAATAATAGTTGGAGACTTCAATACACAACTCTCAGCATTGGATAGAACATCTGGGCAGAAGATCAATAAAGAAAGAGCTTGAATAATATGATAAATGGACTAAACCTAATACACTTATACAGAACATTGCACCACAAAACAGCAGGATATACATTCTTTTCAAGTGCTCATGGATCATTCTCCAGGATAGACCATATGTTGGGACACAAAGCAAATCTCAATAAATTCAACAAAATTTAAATTATACAAAGCACTTTCTCTGATCATAATGGACTAAAGCTGGAAATCAACAAGAGGCAAATAAAGGGAAATTTCACATATAAATGGAGACTAAACAACACACTCTTAAATAATCAGAGGGTCAAAGAAGACATTTCAAGAGAAATCAATATATATCTTGAGAAAAATGACAATGAGAATACAACATATCAGAACCTACGGGATGCCACAAAAGCAGTGCTGAGAGGAAAATTTATAGCCCTCAATGCTTATATTAAAAAAGAAGAAAGAGCTAAAAACAATGACCTACCTACACAGCTGGAGGAACTAGAAAAAGAACAGCAAGCTAATCCCAAAGCAAGTAGAAGGAATGAAATAACAAAAATCAGAGCAGAAATAAATGAAATTGAGAACAACAACAAAAAAAAAACAATAAAGAAAATTAACAAAACCAAAAATTGGCTCTTTTTAAAGATTAACAAAATTAAAAACCCTTAACTAGACTGACTGAAAAAAAGAGAAGATTCAAATAAATAAAATTAAAAAATGAAAAGGGGAACCTTACCACAGAAATAAGGGAGACCATAAGAGGATACTATGAACAACTTTATGCTAAAAAACTAAACAATGTAGATGAAATGGAAAAATTCCTAGGAATGTACAAACAACCTACACTGACACTAGAAGAAATAGACCTCAACAAACAAATCACAAGTAAAGGGATTGAAACAGTCATCAAGCAGCTCCCCAAAATGAAAAGCCCATGATCAGATGGTTTCACAGGTAAGTTCTACCAAACATTCAAAGATTTAATACCAATCTTACTCAAGCTCTTTCAAAAAATTGAACAAGTAGGAATGCTACCAAACACATTCTATGAAACCAATATCACCCTAATGCCAAAGCCAGGTAAAGTTATTACAGAAAAAGAATATAACAGACCCTTTGTCTAATGAATAACAGATGCAAAAATCCTCAATAAAATACTTGCTAATTGAATCCAGCTACACATTAAAAGAATTATCCATCATGATCAAGTGGGTTTTGTACCAGGCATGCAAGACTGGTTCAACACAAGAAAATCAATCAGCATAATACACCACATTAATAAATCAAAGAAGAAAACTTACACGAAAAATCATGATCAATGAAAGAAAATATAGATAAATGGGACATCCTTAAACTGAAACGCTTTTGTGAATTAATGGACTTTTTCAAGGAGGTGAAAAAGCAGCCCAATCAATGGGAGAAAATATTTGGAAAGAACATATCTGGTAAGGTTTTGATTTTGATTCTATATAAAGAGATTATACAACTCAACAATAAAAAGCAATCGATCCAAATAAAGATGGTCAAAAGATTTAAATAGACTTTTCCCCAAGAAAGAAATACAAATGGCCAAATAGCACATGAATATACATTCAATATCACTAACTAATAGGGAAATGCAAATCAAAACAGCAGGGTGCTACCATCCCACACCACATAGAATGGCCATTATTGAAAAAAACAAACAAAACAGAAAACAATAAGTGCTGGAGATGATGTGGAGAATGAGGAACATTCCTTCAGTCTTGGTGGGATTGTAAAATGATGCAGCCTCTGTGGAAGACATTTTGACATTTCCTCAAGAAGCTAAATGTAGAACTGCCATATGATCCAGAAGGACTGAACACAATGACATGAAGAGATATCTGCACAACAATGTTCATAGTGGCCTTATTCACAATTGACAAAAGAAGATGGAAACAACACATGTCCATCAACCAATGCACTGATAAATGAAATATGGTATATACATATGATGGAATACTGTTCTGCCATAAGAAGTAATGAAATTAGGGTACAGATGATAGCATGGATGAATCTTGGAGACATTTTGCTAAGTGAAGTAAGCCAGACACAAAAAGACTAATATTGCATTGTCTAAATAATATGAACTAAATACAAAGAATAAACACTTGGAGTTAAAACCTAGAGTATAGGTTGTCCAGAGATAAAAGGAGCAATGAAAAAGACTACTGATGCTTAATGTATGTAGAAATTTTAATTAACTTGACTGTGAAAGTGTGGAAATGGATGGAATTGATGCTAACACATTATAAAGAGTAGCAGCAGCTGTTTTATTAATGGAATAGTTGAAAAGGGACGTCTAGGGATGTAAATGTCAATGGAAAGAAATCTAAAGAATAATCTAGGAACTGAGTAACACAGTGAATCCAGAGGTGGATAGAATTGTGGTTGATGGTACAGATGCAAGATTGCCCTACCATAGCTAGAATGTATGTATATCACTATTGCAGGGTGGTGGGAATGTGAAGAGTCACGGGAAAATACAGTTGGTAAGACCTATGAACTGTGATTAACAGCAGTACTGCAATATTCTTCAATCAAAGCTAAAGATGACTATATTGATAATGGAGGGGTTTGGAAAAAGTGAGCCAAATATACCCTTTGGACCATGGTTGAGGGTAATATTCTTATAACTTTATTTCTTAATCTGTAATAAATATTTCACCATGGTGTGGTGTGTTGGTGAATGGTTGTTTTATGGGAATTTTTCACATGTGCATGATTATTATGTAAGTTCACAACCTCTGTAATAAAAACATATTACAAAAGTAATAGGGTAGGTTGGGTGAAAATACACCAAACATAAGATATGGAGTATGGAAGTAGTAATATTTTGATGATTCTCTTGAGTAGCTTATAACAAATGTTTCACAACTATGCAAGGTTTTGGTGGAGAGGTGATGTGTGTGAACACTGTATGATGTAATGCATGTTTATTTTGTAAGTTTACAACTTTTCCGATACACATTATTTATTTATGTTCATGTGTGAATGATATACTTCAATAAAAATGTATTTTTAGAAATTAAAAAAAAGTGTATGGTCTAGAGTGGAGCCCATACTATAAACCATTAACCATGGTCAGTGGCTATGCTTCAATATTTGTACATCAGTTGTAATAAATGTACCATCCTCATATTAAAAGGTCATAGATATGGGAAGGGGGAAAAGGGGAAGGATGTTGGGTATATGGGAGTCTCCTGTGTTCTGTATGTGACTTTACTGTGACCTAAAACTTCTTTCAAGATAAAATGAAAAAAAGTAAGACACTGGAGAAGAAATGGAAGAAAATGTTACTGTACATACAGGACAACAGATATTATAGTGATAAAAGGCAAAACATCAAAACATTTTTTAAAAATATTTTTCATTTTTTTAATATTCCAATTTTAAAATTTTATTTTAGTTTTATTTTTTCTAAATTATTATGTATTTTATTTCTTATGTTTAAACCTATCATTTCATTTTCCTATTAATTGTATTTGATGATATTCTTGGCTTCATTTTTGAAGAGGTTTTGGACCACAGTAGGGTTACAACTGTGACAGGAGAGGATCATTGGTTTGGGGTGTCAGTGATGGGGGATACATTGGAGGAATTTCACCTAGGCATACATATAAGGTACATAAATGTGTTCAAATATTCATGGGGCATTGTCATGTTCAAATGTTCATGAGGCATTGTCATGATGCATGGAGAAGGATGGTCCATTGATGGACCCTTGATATTGACAATTATGTTTATTAACCTTTGCTCTTGAAATTGCAACTTAGCCTAGTGTGTAGGGTGCCTAAGAGTTACCTCCTGATAGCCTCTATGTTGCTCAAATGTGGCCTTTCTCTAAGCCAAACACAGCATATAAATGCCTTACCTTCCCCCCAGAGGGGGACATGACTTCCAGGGATGAGCCTCCCTGGCACAGAGGGATTACTACCAAACACCAACAAGTAATGCAACTGGATAAAGACCTTGAATAAAAGAAGGAAAAGATAAAGACAAATGGGTTTAAATGGCTAAGAGATTTCAAGGTTAGTTGGGAGGTCATCCCAGAGGTAACACTTATGCATATCTCAGCAGGATCTCATAGACTGCCAAAGTAGATACCATCTCAAATAGTGCACCTCCTGAGGATTCTGGAGACACCCAGGTCCTACAGTCATGGCAGATAGCTCTGGAGTTTGGTGCCTTGCTATTGTACACTACTTCATAGTTTGTGTTCCTGAGTGTGACAGAGTTGAACTCAGATGTGACATGCCTCTTCTGTCCCTTTTATCTGAACTTATAGTTGGTGCTGGGGTTGGTGGGTGTACATCCAAGAGACTTGAATCTTTGGGCTGGCTGTCCATGAACCAGTTGGATTCGGAACCTCAACAGAGTTGTAATACCTACTCTCCAGTCATTGGACTCACCCAGGACAACTAACAAGGAGGTGAGGATGGACAACCACCGTGCCAAGGAACCAAGAGATTCTACAACTGCAAGCAAGAGAGTCCCCCATCCATCAGACTTATCACATTGAGGCCCCCACTTAATTAGAGGTAGAGTGGGCATCACCATCCCAGAATCCTCAGGATTGGGGAATATAATATGGACTAGGATGGACTTACTGGTATTCTACTATAGACTTATTGGGATTCTAGCAATGGAAGAAATTATGTCATTGATGTGGAGACAATGGCCACAGGAGGTGCTGAAGGCAGGCAGAGGGAAAAAGAAGTGTAATATGGGCACATTTTTGGAACTTGAAATTGTCCTGAATGACACTGCAATGACAGATATAGGATATTATATATCCTGCCATAACATACAGAATTGAGTAGGAGAGAGTGTAATGGAAGAAGTTGTTAATGTGTGGAAGGGTGGGAGGTGTGGGGAGTGTGGCATATGGGAATCCCTTATATTTTTTCATGTAATATTTTGTGTAATATAAGTATCTTTAAAAAAATTAAAAATATATTAAAAAAAGAAAATGAAAAATAAAACAAAACAAGATAAAATCAAATAAAATAAAATGTATTAAAGGAAATTCAAATTAAAGCCACAGGAACTATTGCTACATATTCACTAAAATTTAAAAGACTAATATGCTAAGTGTGCAAGGGTTTGGAGCAACTGGAACTCTCATACATTTCTGCATAAAAGAACAATGATATAGTCATTGGTAATTAACATATGCTTACTATATGACAAGGTAATTGCATCTCTAGCTATCTCTCCAAGGAAAATGAAAACATTTGCTTCACAAAAGCTTGCATTTGAATTTTCACAGCTGCTTTATTCACAAGGTGCCAAACTGGAAACAATACAAATGTTCAAAAACTGATGAGTGGTTAAAAAATATTTTGGAATATTGATTCAATGGAACACTACCCAGCAATAAAAAGAAAGAAGCTATTGATAAAAACAATAAATGGATGAATCCCTTTATACTAAATAAAGGATGCCAGTCACAAAAGTGTATATTCCTTATGATTACTGTTATGGGAAAGTCTAGATATAATAAAAGTGTAGTGAAAAATAGCAGATCAAAGAATAGATAGAGGTTTGCATGAAGTATGGAACAAAGAAATATTAAACATTTTATGCAGTGATGAAATAATTTATATCATTTATCAAAACATATATAATCATTATATCATGTTTATGATCATGGTTACATGATTGAATATTTTTATCAAACCCATTAAAACACTTAAATTGTTAAATATTATGTGTCAATTGTACTTAATAAAGATGATTTAAAAATGAATGAGAAGCAAATGTAGCTTAAGCAGTTAAGCATCCACCTCCTACATGGGAGGTCCCAGGTTCAGTTCTTGATGCCTCCTAATGAAAACAAACAAGCAATGAACAGGCAATGACTGAGCAAAAAAAGAAACACCAAAAAATAATAAGCGAAAACAATGAGCAGAAAGCGATCAAAAACAATGTGCAGACAATGAACAAAAACAAATGAGCAGGGAGTGGATATGACTCAAGCAGTTGAGCACACACCTCTCATATGGGTTTGGTTCCCAGTGCTTCCTAAAGAAAAAACAAACCAATAATGAACAGGCAAAAAGCAAAAAATAAAACAACATCAAAAAAACAGTGAGCAGACAAATGAGCACAAATAATGAACAAAAATAACAGACTAGGGAAGCCCTCTCAGGCCAGTTAAAAAAAAGAATGCTAGGAAAAATAATGTAAAAACGAACAACAAACATAGAAAAGAGACTGTAAGTATTAAAGACATTTAATATTGTTTCCATAACAACTAACCTTTCCTTGAGAACTAGCCCTCAAATTTCACATGGCCTGTGTCCTGAACTGATTATATGTGGTGTGTACTTAGACAATCAGACTGTTTCATGGAGAGTTTTCAAAATTGGAATTGAAGAAGAGGATCAGTCCTTTTCTGAGGCTTAAAAATTATGAAAATTGCTACTTTTTGCAGATGTTCCTTATTTTTTGTGGAACTAAATTTTCTTTTTTTGGTACTGAAATTTTTGAGTACCTTTTGTGTTGTTCAATTTTTTTCAGTGAACATGTAATATTTTCATAGTTTGGATAATTAAATAGAAATTTATTTCAAATATTTTGTGATTTTATATTTCTGGATGTGACCTTGGGAAGGCACATTAGCACTTTTTGTGGTTTCCATTATTTGCTAGTTTGTTTGCTTTGCTACTTCCTTTCATTTTCTGTCTTAGACTTCCAGCTTCCTTATCAGCGTTCTTATATGTCCGGCAACCTTCATCATACTTTTTTTCTGGGTACCTATGCTTTGAATCTTTTCTTCAAATATGGAAAACATTCAAATTATTTAGCAATCAAGAGAGCATGGATAATGGCCAAGCAAAACACACATTGTTCATAGAGGGCCAGGATGATCTTACAGGTGTTCCAGCTTGGATGTCAGAACTGTCCAAACCCATCAAATATAGCATTCTACTGACCATTTTCCTACCACTTGTCCTTGGTTTTCTAGGTATATTATTAATTGTAACTCTGATAATTATTAACCAAATTCGTGAAAACCCTGTAAAATAATCTAGGCTTTATTGCCTTATCTGGAAGATTTTATGAGGAGAAACCACATGTTCCCTAAATTTTCCTGATGCTGCCTTTTTGGCCCTGCTATCAGGGCCTGATACAGGATTTATGTACAGTTTGTTTATTTGGAAAGTTGTCCCAGGAAGAAAGTATTAAGTTTCAGTAAATAAAAACAGAGCATAAGTAAAGCCAATAGAAGTGTGCATTATTGAGCTGTTCACTTCTCTGGGTTATTGGGCCTTAATTCCAAACAGCAACTATTGAAATGTCTACCTTAAGCTAGAAGGTAATGCTCAGAGACAGGATGGTGAAATACAGGACCATCGTATCAGTTACTTCACTCTAAGAACCTCTGTGGAGAGAAAACTTTGGCTGTGTAAGCTTTTTGTCATTACTCAGTCACATTCTGTCAGTGGCCACCTCTGCTTAGGTATAACATGTCTGGTAGAAGACTCTGTTGATGTTTCACTTATGGTATTTTATCAATAATCATTATCTAATCTCTCTTTCACTTTAGCAGTGAGAAAATGATTCTTTCTAACAATAAGAAGTCATGATAGATATGAGGCCTTAAAAATTGTGCTTTAATATAAGAATGATGGTGTAGCAGTTTGATATTATTAATGAATTCCAAAAAGAAATATTGGATTATGTTCGTAATCTGATCTGTAC
The DNA here is from genome assembly GCF_030445035.2 of Dasypus novemcinctus. Taxonomy (NCBI): domain Eukaryota; kingdom Metazoa; phylum Chordata; class Mammalia; order Cingulata; family Dasypodidae; genus Dasypus; species Dasypus novemcinctus. The sequence continues at coordinate 30,020,709 of NC_080687.1, forward strand.
CTGGGCATGACTGAGTTATGCCACCAAGGGGTGGGGACTCACAGATAAAAGGCATGGCAAAGAACAGAGTTGAGGATTTCTGATGTTAGAGTTTTGATTTTGGAGTTTGATGCTAAAAACTTAATCTGGAGCGCCAGGAAGTCAGAACGCAAAGGAAAGAGAAGCCAGCCCCAGGAAGAAAGGAAACTTGAACCCAGAGAAAAGCAAGCTCCAGGAAGGTAGGAACCCAGGAAGCCTGAACCCTCTCAGATGTCAGCAGCCATCTTGCTCCAAATAGACTTTGGTGAGGGAAGTACTTTGCTTTATGACTTGCTATCTGTAAGATCCTGCCCCAAATAAATACCCTTTATAAAAACTAACCAATTTCCAGTATTTTGCATCAGCACCCCTATGGCTGACTAATACAGATGGTTTCATCCAAATGTAGGAGTTGAATTTGAGTTTTTGATAGGATAACTTACCAAATGTTATATTTTCTTTTCCTAAATCTGTTTTGATTCTATTTGTTATTTTATAAGGAGAGTTTGACAATTTTTAAGGTAATTATAATATAGTATTGTAGCTTTCCAGAATCCATCTGCTTTGCTACAATCCTTAATAGCACAAGTGGGACCTGTTCTGAATGTTATTGACAGTTTGAGGGTTCTAGCATATTATTTTGGAAATTTCTGCTAATTTATGTCACAGAATTACTGATTCATGACTGAACATTTATCTACAGGCATACATAATTAACTTTTTATCAATTATTTATTGAATTTGAAGATTGTATTCCTTGTTTTTCCTACCAAATTCTGAGATATGATATTGATAATTAATTGTAATTCCTTAAAATATAGTACAACAGTGTAGAAACATTGTGATTTGACTTTAATGTTCAAAGAGTTAAAAAGATGAAGCTTTAGGTAAAAGATTAAGGCTCAGGTTAGATATCCACATTAATTTAGATTGATTGGAAAGACATATCTAGGCAACAATTTAAATCATGATAAAATGGGATATTTGTTGTGGGTTTTTTTTTGCTTCAATTTTTTTAAAAAGCAAATATCATTTGCAATTTCCTTACATAGTATATGTCTGCTAGGTAGGCTCTTCATTAATGGATTTGTAGTAAAAGCATTGACTCAAAGTTAGATTTGCTGTACTAATACCTGGACTCTCAATCTCGGCACAAGACACGATATTTCATGCATTAATTCCCTCAAACAACTTGAAAATAATGATAGAAACTACATCATATGTGTTTTGTGAGGGTCAAATGAGAAAGCACATGCAAAATGTATATGAATTTTAAAGCTCTACTCTAAGTCCTGTGCAAAAAAAATAATTAGAAGTTACGGCATTTAGGTTAATTGGCTAGTAGCTTGATAAAACTGTACCAAAGTTCAATATAGGGAGGAGATGATAAATGTCCTTAATGAAATTTAGAGTAAGAGATTAAGTGCCATGGGTAGTTCAGAGTAGAATGATAAAGCTTCCACATAGCTGAAGGACTCAAACTATGTGGGATGAAGCTGGGGAACAAACTTGGAAGAGATATGAGACATAATGTTGATTTTTTCAGAAATGGTTTATGGAGTTGGTTGTATTCTTTTCTGCTTTTACACAATTCCCCACATTTTACTGCATGATATTGGGGTAAATGATGTAATTTTAAAAACTATAGCTATAGACATTGAAATAGATATAATTTGTACATATATATTTAAATTTATCTATACCATAATATCACAACTTTTCATAATCATATAGCACAATGCAATGATAACATCACTAGGAAAAGAAAATAAAAAAGAAAACTGCCACTAGAGCTGAAAGATATAAAAATATGTCATTGTTTGTCTTTTTAATAATCACCCTAGTGGAGGGGATATAGTGGTATCATATTGTGGTTTATATTTGCATTATCTGGATAAATAATGCTGGTAATTTTCCATGTATTACTTACCAATTATATATCTTTTATTGGTCAAGTGCCTGTTCAAAAATATTACCCGTTTTAAAAATCATGTTGCAATGGCAATGGAGGGATACTGGTATGGGATACCAATGACAGGTGATATATGACTGACAGGGAGCGGTACAGAACATATGTCCAGGGTGCATGGTAATGTTTGGATATACTCATAGTGGCAACAATTAAAAACCACAGTAGGGGGGGTACTGGGTTCCTGGCCAGTGGTGCTCTGTCGTGGTCCCTAGGGGAGCAGCGACAGTCTCCCAGGTACAGTGGTGGGGACCGGGAGGGAGTGAGGGTTCAACAGTGAGCACCTGATACTAATGACTATGCTTGTGAGCTGATAAACCCAAAATAATAACAAGGCCTAGAGCAACTTTGTGCCTGGGAATTTCCTTCTGTCAGCCTTCATGTTACTCAAATGTGGCCAGTCTCGAAGCCAAACTCAGCATGTAAATGCAATGCCTTCCCCCCAGCGTGGGACATGACACCCGGGGATGAGCCTCCCTGGCAACGAGGGACCACTATCAACTACCAACTGATGATGCAACTGGAAAATGACCTTATACGGAAGGTTCAATGCGGATCAGCAGAATATCCATGTCTACATAAAATACCATGACTTTAAAATGCTGTTTGACCTAAAGTAAGGAGGAAATGGAAAGGAGAAATGAGTTTATATGGCTACGAGTTTCTAAAAAAGAGTCTGGAGGCTGGCAGAAGGTTTGCCCTCATGCACAACTGAGCAGAGTCAGAGAGACAGATAAAGCAGATACAACCCCCAGATATTGGTTCCTTTGAGGGCTAAAGAGACCCATGGGAGTTATGGTCATGGCCGATGGGGTTAACTACCAGGGCAGATGGCCCCTCTTTGGAAATGGTGTTTATGTGTGATGAATCTGGACTCAGATGGGATCTCCCTTCATAAGACTTTCATGCTAATGTGCTGGAGGTGCAGTTAATGTTGGGGTTTAAGATATATTTAGGGGATTTGAATCTCTGGACTGACAATGTGATAGCCAGATCCTGAGCCTCAACAGACTCCAGCACCTACAATCTGATTTATTGGACTTACCACACTCAGCTAAGATGGAGGTGAAGAAGGACAACCACCACACCATGGAGCCTAGAGTGATTACAACTGAAAATGGGAGGATTGCATCCAGCATCCAGGTGGAATCTGAGCCTCCTCTTGACATAAAGGTGCAATGGACACAACCAATCCAGTGTCCACATAGAAGAGGTGGCATTGGATTGGGAAAAGTGGACATAATGGACAAAGGGTATGGGGAAAGGCAGGAAGAGATGAGAGGTGGAGGCGTCTTCGGGACATGGAGCTGCCCTGGATGGTGCTTCAGAGGTAATCACCGGACATTGTAAATCCTCACAGGGCCTACATGATGGAATAGAGGAGAGTATGGGCCATGATGTGAACCAATGTATATGAGGTGCAGAGGTGCCCAAAGATGTACTTACCAAATCCAATGGATGTGTCATGATGATGGGAACGAGTGTTGTTGGGGGGGGGGGAGAGGGGGGGTGGGGGGGTGGGGTTGAATGGGACCTCACATATATATTTTTAATGTAATATTATTACAAAGTCAATAAAAAATAAAAAAATTAAAAAAAAATCATGTTGCTTTATTAATGAATTATAAGAGTTCTATATGCATTCTGGATATAAATCCATTTTCAGATATATTTTTTTGTCAATATTTTCTTCCACCATGTGTATCGTCATTTCAGGTTCTTAACAGAGTCTTTTGAGGATACACACAAATTCAACTGATTTTCAAAAATAGTTTTAAAGCAACTCAAAAGGGAAAGGATAGTCTTTTCAACATGGTGCTGCACAATTTTGCCTCCATATGCAAAAAATCAACAACCTCAATCCTCACCATACACAATATTGAAAAGGATTAATTGAAAGTATATAATTATTCTAAATGTATTATGTTGCTATATATATATATATTGATAAGAACCAAAGTTTAAAATTTTCAGGAGAAATCGTAGGAGAAAAGTCTCTGTAACTTTAGAATAGGCAAAATTTCTTAAGATAACAAAAGCATAAACCATAAAAAAGCAATTTGACAAGTTGGCTTTTCTGCATATTTTTTAAAAGTATTGTGATTTCACAGAACATATTTTATTGAATTTTTATATTTTATAATATGGAATATCTGTTTCCTGTGGTATTTATAAATTAAACATTATTAATGATCAAAAAGTGTATGTCATGTAGATTGAGCATAATTCTTAAAACAATTCTTATATTGTTGGACATTTATTTTTCAGTTTTAAAAATATAAAATGAAGTGATACTTTGCGCATAAATATTTTAAATATATTTAAATATATATTGAATATATAATACATTATATATTTTAAATATATAAACTATATATTTAAATATATTTAAAACATTTCAACTTATTGATTAAACAGGAAAACTACAATCTGTGTTCATATACACTTCATCAAATAATGAAGATTGAGTTGTGGTGTTAGAATGGGGAAAAGCACCCTGTATAGAAACAAACAAAATAAAACTCTGCAGGCAAATCACAAGATGTGTGTACACTTCATTTAGAATTAGAACTTCGGTCTCCAGTCTTTTATTCTCTTCCCACTCTAGATACCATAAGAAGTTAGTTAAATGAATGATGCTATAAAACCAGCATTATACCTTTTTCATTATAAGCAGTAACTCATTGGAGGTAATAAGATTACCAGAATTTGAGGAAAATCATGAAGATCAAAGAATATGGAACATAATTTAGCTATCTGGTGAGGCAAACAATTGTCAAACATCTCCCCTCTTCCTGCTGGAACTTCATGAATGCTGTGGAAAACTGGGTATTGAAGGAGCTTCTGCTTTACTAAAACCAGGCCTTTAAAAACTTTAGGCAATAATGATCAACGAGATAAGGCTCTAATCACAAACAAATCAACTGAAAGGAAATTATACAAAATTTCTATTTGTTTAGACTTCGCCATATAAATAATAAACATATAGTTGATCATTTCATGAAAAGAAGAATAAAATACTCAATAGAATTAGTACTTTCTTTTCTTGACTTTCATACTATACTATTTTTATTTCCTCACTATAATTAAATCGAGGAAATTTTTAAAAAATTAACAGCAACAGAATAAAGGTTATCTCAAATTGATTCAGAAGCTTGGTCAAGCCTATTGTTTTTCTGCCTTTGCATGAGATATCTTTATTTTCTCTAATCCTTTGCCTCCTAAATAAAACTGGAACTAGAAAAAATGCACCATATCTACAATATTTTATGTGCTGTCGATTCCAACAATTAAAGATTTTTTAAGGCAGCTTTTTGTCCAGGAATACTTTGGGTGACATTTAGGGAAAAAAATCAGCATTGAATATACTTTCTTGAAGAGCAAAAAATACATGTTAATTATTTGGACAATAAAATTAATATATGCTATCTAGTAATTCCATAACCATCATTATCCCTACTTTATAGACTTAAAGAAACTTTTAGTTTTATTTATGCAGAGTAAAATTTGGTGGAATAAATGAAATGGTATTAATATCTTTTTAAAAGAATTTAATCATGATATAATTTATAATTTTGGGGGCTACACTAGAGTTTGTACTCTTTATCCTTTCTTATTTACAGAACCTAATAAATAGGACACTCAGCATAATGGTAGATACTGAATACAAATTGGAAAAACACAAATGATATCTTAATTGTGGCTATATGGTATAACTTCTTCATTTTCTCATGAGTTCTGGATTACAAAAACTGTAGCATTATTGTTCTGTTATTTTTTTCTGGGAACTTCTGTGGTAGTTACTACATCCAGTACATATCTTTTAAAACCGAATTGAATTCAATTAAATTTAGTTCAGTTCATTTTTTAATTGAAACCCTGTAGTGGAATTAGAGGATAAAATAATTCTATAGACCCAGAAACTCATATTTATAGTCTGGCTAGGCCCCAACAACTAAAATAGCATGATCCAATTATAAGATAAAGTTTTCTCTTTCAAGTAGTTTTTGTCTTTTTCTGAGGTGAAATATTTTTTCTGTGTTTCATCCAATAATAAGACATATTGCTGAAGGAAAATAAAATGCATTGCAATAGCCAACTGCAAAAGTGAAAATACTCTAGAAAATTTGTCATTTTGGTTTTATTAATAGTTAACCTTCTGACCTTCTGCAGCACAAATATTCATACGGTAAGAACAGGAAAATAGACATTCATATTCCTAAATTGCTCAAATATTCTAATGTGTCCTTACCTAAAATAGAGTACCCAGGTTTAACGTTTATTTTTTGCTCAATGATTAAATAGTCAAAACTTGTAGAAAACCAATTTTAAAAAGAAAAAAATACCTGAAATTTCATTGTAAGTCCAATGGAGTCCATTAACCACCAGAGAAAACTCCAGGCATCATCATATGTTCTGGGTAATTAATATATCATTCAGTGCTAATTGTATAATCTTTAAAATTGTAAAGGATTAAAGGCAATTAATCTTATATTAAACATTTCCATGGTTCTTATTCAAATCATAAATAATTGTCATAACTAACAAGTTTTGTTATGATCTTAGCGCTACAGTAATTTATTTGCACTGATCAGTAAGTATATATATTTATGCAAGAAAGAAATTGTACCAGAATATATATTGGAAATTAAAATTTGATCTCCAAATTGACTCAAGTTCCAAAAATTTAGCCGTTTGTCAAAGGTTCATGAATATGCAGGGTAGACACTGAAAATGTCTAGGTTAGTATTGTATTTAGAAACCTAACTTAAGAGCACAATTCACTTCTTTTTGAAGTAAACTTGTTTCTAAATTCAATCACAAGTCAACAACAAAGAGAGGAGTTTTTTACTTGTGTGGTTGACTGAATTGTGTGTGCCTGTTTTGACATGTTCTTGGTCTTGACCTGCATTCTGGTGGTTGTGGACATCTTCAAGATACTACTTCAGGTAAGCTACGGCTGGACTGAATCAGGTTGGGACTTCATTATGATTCCTGAAGTCCTTTATAAGCAGCGTGAATGAAAGGTGGAGAGAGAAGCCACAAGATCAGCTCGAATCGGCAAGTCAATGGAACCCAGAAGACATCACCATGTGCGTTGCCATGTGATGGAAAAGTCAAGGAAATCCAAAAATTGTTGGTCAGCCAGAGATACCAGCACAACCCTCCCACCCATCCCAAGAAGCAGCAAGTTTTCTAGCCTCTGGAACCATGAACAGATACATTCTTGTGGTTGAGCCAGCCTATTGTGTGTTATTTAGTTTAGCATCTAAGAAACTAAAACACAAGGTCACCCAGAAAATCACCGTGACAAATTTTTAAACTTCAGACTGTTTCCTTATATAATGTAGTGTACTCTGCTTTCCTAAACATCTTTCAATGGAGAGAAAATGATCTGTATTTCCCCCCTGGTTTTCAAAAACATTCTAAATTATAATAAAGTATTTTAGAAGATGAAAATAACAGATTTAAAATGTTAAATATATTTAATATTTTAACATTTCACTCATGGCTTCACGTGAATGAAGCCATTTGGGTTTTTCTGATAACCACTAACGGGAGGTTTGAACTAAAGGATTCTTCCTCTACTAGCTTTATATAGAAGAATGATTTTTCTCAGGTTGCCTTGGCAATTATCTAGCATTTTGGCTCATTGACTCTGAACTGGTCAGAAAGCCAATTTAATAAACTGCAAAAATGCCTTTGGTTAAATTATGGTCTTAGATGAAGGCAATGGAAACTACTCAAGGGTATCTGATGACAGCCCTCAGGTCTCAGTGCTTGTGCAACACAAATGCCCTCTCATCAGAAAGTTTCAGGTATGTGACACACAAATTCTTAGTTTCAGAAAAGGTTAATGTTTACCCAAAAGCAAGACTTAAAACATTTTAACTATTAATGTTTCCTGTAGCTTCAAAAATATGCAGCCAAACTAAAAGAACTTTTTCTGCACACAATTATATAACAATCTAAAAATTTAAAAATAAATGATTTTTTTCCAAAGGGAGGCATCTATGTAACAAATAGTACATGTTTTACAAAAAGCAAAATATCACGTCAATTCTACATGATACTTAGTAACTTTCTAGGCTGTTTTCAGTGATTTAGATCAATTTTAAGTAAAGCAAATCTGCTAGGTGTCAGTGCTTTAGTTAGCCATTGTTGCATAAAAATACACCTCAATTTGCAGTAGCTTAAAATAACAATTATGTGTTATTTTCATTCTTTTCCGAGTTGTCTGTGTGGTCTTCTGTTGCTTACTCATGGAGTTGCAAGTTGAGTAGGCTGAGTCTCACATGTCTGGCAGTTGGTATAGGGTCTAGCTGATAGGTCTTATTGGTTCTTTTCCTTGTGACCTCTCATTCTCTAGGTAGAGTACAGCAGTTTCCTTCCAACGCAGTGTTGGTACAAGGATCCAAGAGAGCAAGAGCAGAAAATTTCAAGGCCTCTTTAGGCCTGTGACCAGAACTTGCACAGCGTTGATTCTGCCATAGTCTATTCCAAGTACATCGCTTGACTAGACCGGATTCTGGCAAAAGAAAAATACATTCTGCCTTTCATGGGAGCTGCAGTAAAATCCCATTGTGTATGAGCATGGACAAATTATTTCCATCTTTGAAGATAGCAGTCTTCCTAAATTTATTTATATATTGAAAGGTAAATGCTGCTGTTATTGTCCCAGGTACTAGATCATTTCCCATGATGAAAATAATGTTGAATGAAGTCCATTATCTATAGGAAATATTTTACATATTTAGTAAAATATTTTAGGCTTTGTTTTTTATATATATATAACTATATTATATCTCTGAAATATCTAAAAAGAATTCCCGTATTTACAGTTTAGGACTTCATAGCAATTCAAATGCTATAAAATCCTCTGTAAAACCCTTTCCCAGTCTGTCTTCTTTTGAGAAGTACCTCCTTAATGAATGATCTCCCTATTGTAATAGCCTGAACAAAATCTTCTCCTAAATTGTAGTGCATTTTGTTTTCACATGGAGCATGCAATTATGGGGAGGGTGAGGGAAATATACACACACACACACACAATCCTCAGTAGGAGAAACAGAAAATGTATTTCAATAAAGTTCAAGGAACTAACTTTCTAAGTTTAAGACTTTGGATATATTTTAAACATCGTAATCATTCATGTAGTGAGTAAAATCTGCACAGAATCTGAAAATTCACTTTATATATCCTCTTTTATCCATTTTTGAAAAGCTCTACTCTTGATCAAATAGAATACGGGCCATTGATAAAGAATATATTCTGTAATTTTTTACAATAGAAAATTTATGAGACAATTCTAAGAGATAAAGATTCACAGGATAGAGGTGCAATTTGTGTGAGTTATCAATTTTCCTTGTTTTTCTCAGTACAAACATTGACCTGACACAAATCATTCTATCCTACTCTCATACATAATTTTAACAACCATTTTTATATCATTTGTTTATTTTTATTATTTTCAATTCCCTAATTTAAGTTTTTAGCTTCAGAGACAAAAAATAAAGATAAAAAAATATAAAAGGAAAGGAAAGGGATTGTGTTTGTGTTTGGTAGGGCAGTAAGGGGAAGATTCAACCAACCACATTGTGCTTTTGAAAGGAAAAAAAAATTTCATGGATAATTTAATATATCTCCCAAGGCTCAGCACCCTTTTATTGTAAAAGGCTAGTGAATATATCCAGCTTTCCATGCCAATCACTTTTAGTTCTGTTCCTCAACTCTACTACAAAGCGAATGAAGACATATACAACGTATAAATCAATGGTCATGGCTTTGTTCCAGTAACACTTCTTTCAAAAAATTGCCAACTCCAATGTAGATCTTTGGATTAGAAGGAGCCAGAAGAAAAGGAAATGGAAATCTTTTACTGAACTGTGGGGGGTGTGGAGGGTGAGAGGGAAATTGAGACACTTCAGTTGGGTGAAATTTTGACAGAGGGCTCTGAAAACTAGGTACATGGACTATTAGCCCTAGGTTTTAGACCATTAATCCAGAGCCCTAAGCAGTCCATATGCCTTGGTTTCCATATTTCTCTCCACAAAAGATTTTCTAACTCTTCATCACATGGCATGATAGATAATATCAAAATATACTATAATTTTTCTGTGTGAACTCTTTAGTTTCCAACGTATTGTTTTATTTCTGAAAATTTAAGATTAATATTCTCTTGGCTCTTACTTTAGGTGGTTTATTGAAGTAAAAAACATTGTAACCATCAATCAGTAAATTAATCCTGATATATGATCTTCATATACAGTAATCTACTTTGCCTGCTCTACTTTCTTTTTTAGGAAGTGATCAGTTAAGTTGGTTAAGTGGGATTCCAATTTCTGGATCACTATGGAGAGCTTGAAAGTCATCACACCCATCCTTATAATAAAAAAGCTGAGCAAACTGAAAATCAACAAATATTCTTAGATTCATCAGAGAATTGATGTCACCAGGCAAACTACTGTCCCCAAAACTGGAAACAGTTGCATACAGATCATCAAAGCTTTCTGGAAGCAGAAGACTGCAGTACTGGAGGAACATTTACACAGTAATTGAAGAATTTCAAGAGACTCAGTGTGGACTAGCTTGAGTGTTAAAAAATCTGGGATAGACAGAGGCCTGGTCTCAGACAGGCCCACACCCTTTCATGAGTTTTTCCCCCAGAAGCTACACCAGGTTCTCACTGTGAATATTGGAGAAACATTCTCTTATGCTTCTGGCAGGAAGAGGGAAAAAGGCACCTTTTTAAAATATGCAAGTCTCTGTCCTCCTTAACAAAAACCTGTCCTCTAAGGAAACTATTTTGCCAGAGCCTAACCAACTTGAGTTATAACAGAGCATAAACAACCTGTGGGAAGGGATATGCCCACTTCCAGCCCCTTATAGCGGGTCACCTAAGGGCTCATAAGGGGAGATGAGAAGCATTTGTAAAAACCACAGCCCAGGGACTTGGGCTCACTGAATGACTAACCATAGGTTTATAGAACACTTTCACTCCCCCCACACTTTGTCACTGAGACAGAGCTATGAAATCTGAACTGTCATCCAAATTTGTTAATTTAGAAATGAATATCTTAACTTTCATTCTAAATATAACAGTGATTATTTTGTTCCTTAATAAAATAGACTTAAACCCAGTGTCTTAGTTTCCTAGGTTGTCATAACAAAGAACCACAAACGTGGTGGCCTTACACTACAGAAAAGTGTTGTCTCAGTTTTGGAGCTCAGAAGTCCAAAATCAAGTTGTCAGCAGGGCCGTGCTCTCCTCAAAGGCTCTAGGAGAGGATCTTTTCCTACCTCTTGCCAGGTCTGGTGGTTCCAGGCAGCTTTTGGTTTGTGACAGCATTACACCACTCTCTGCCTCTGTGTCCACATGCCCATCTTCCCTCGTGTCTACCTGCATGTGTCTTCTCTTCTTCTAAGGACAGCTCCCAATTATTACCTACTCTACTCCAGCATGACCTTATTGTCCATAAATACATTTACAAAGACCCTATTACTAAAGAAGTTCACAGTCACAGGTGGGGGTGGTGACAGGACTGGAAAATATCTTTTGGGGGGATATAATTCAATCCATTAATATCCAGTTATTATTTCTGGAAAAACTTACTAAAAATTGTCTTTACAATTTAAAGATCAAAAATATTATTGTTACTTGGGCCAGTTTATCATGAAGTTATCTTTGAAAAATGAAATCTTGTATTTCAACAATTATGTTACAAAATTCCATACTCTTCTAAAAATATCGAGGCATTACATACCAGACTGAAATAATAGGAAACTCCTAAAAACTAGAGAATATGTTCATTTGGGACTCCCTTTTCCTAAAAATATGTTCTGTATCCTTAATTTCTGAGATTACTAAGATTTATTCTCTCTGAATGGTAATATAATGGCTTCAAAATATATTATGGATTCTTAGAGTACCAAACTAAGTAAATAAAATCAGAAAATTAAATTAAGTAACACCTACTTTATAAGGCAAGATAGAATGAGTCATCTTTCCCTTGTGGATTTTGCTTCTTCACTACAAAATGGTTTATAGGTTCCATTCAAGCATCAAAATAATATGCAACAATCCTTGTCCTACCAAATAAATAAGATTTATGTGCTTTCCTAGGATACTGAACTCATTTAATTGTAAATGATCAATGATTGTTCATTGTATTAAAATTTCCTTTGCAGGGGAAATTGTATAGCCCAATAAGATTATTGATATATATTAACGTATTGAAGCAGGCTAGTTTAGGGAATGCAAAGACAAATCTGGGACCTGTTAGAAGACCACAGGTCTAACAATGTACCAATTTTTCATAGCGTAGCATGTGAAACACGTGACCGTGGGAAACCTCGCTGAGGAGAGGACCCCACAAGATGACTGCTGGAAGAAGCTCTTGTGAATTCCCCATTAGGAATGGGATTTCATCTGGGATCAAGGAAAAGCCCTGGGTATTCTCAAGGGACCTTACCATTGTGCCCCCTGGAGGAAATGATGGGTGGGCTAACCAATCAAAACAGCAAACAGCTGCGACTTCTTTCCCAAGCATCAACAAGGGGTGGGGAAATTAATGATTTAAAAAGCAAGTTCAGAGTGTAAATTGGCTCTTTTTTCACCTTGCTTTTGCTCTCTTTCTGCCTGGAGCAGCCCACAAGTATACCTGGGACCCATAATCTGTTATTTTCTCCCATTTCTCTTCTCTTACTCTCTTAATAAACTATTGGCCTAGCTAAACTGGTATGTACTTAAATTATTTTTTGTAACATAGCCAGAACCTAGAGGAAATCTGGCAACAGCAGTACAATGAAGACTTAAATGATGTGGGAAAAATGGAGACATAAATTTATATCACCGATATAAGAATAAACTTGATAATATGAAGCCAATTTTCTTCTTTCTTTCACTGTTTCTCCCAAGTGTTTTCTTGTTTCTAGTCTTTAGTAAGTAAAAGATAGCTGAAGAAGGGTGTAGACTATTCAGTGAGCTGGCCAGACAGACTTCAGAGAACTGGCTGAGTTGAACTTAAACATCTCGGTCCTCAAAGTCTTTTTCCTTTAGAAATCCCACTGGATTCTGATAACCATGTTAATGATGCTGGCTGCATTCAAGTAGTTTGGAAGGGAAAAGGTAAAAAGCAAAGATCAAAATGCTTTAAGTGAGAAAGAAACAAAACCAACATGGAAGAAGGTAGGAAAAGTCCTAATTATTAAAAAAAAGCTCCTCCAGTCAGGACCCAAATTGTTACTTTTAACATGTAATTTTCTTTTTGTCCAACAATGTACCAATTTTTCATAGCATAAACGTACTTTAACATAGCCCTTTTGTAGCAAGTTATAGGTAAAAGGGCATGACTTCCTCATGGATTAACATTTTAGTAAATCAATATGAAATGCAATTGTATAGGATTATTTTAAGTCATTTTCTCCTGTATCCTACACTGCACTCTATTTATGCATTGTTCAAAGTAATATATTCCTCTAACAAAATTTTATGCTTGTTACTGATAATTTTCAAGTTTTGTTTTTCAATTTCTGATTAGTTTTGAGGTATCTCATAAATATTGCTGTTTTATTTTTATTTATTTTAATTTTTAATTTTTGAGGTATCAGGGCCTGGGTTTGAATTTGAGACCTTGTATGTGGGAAGCCGGCACTCAACCACTGAGCCGCATCTGCTCCCAATATTACCTTTTCAGGGACTCCACAGAATGAAGGATTTTGTGAAAGGGTTAGATTCAGACAACAAAAAGATTGAATTAAGTATATCTTAACTTGAGTGTATTAATACTAAGTAATAGCATGCTAATTATTTTTATAGTGGTTATGCTACTTAGTCCACAGTGACTACTCATCTGTAGGTTGACCACAAATGTTGTAAATTCATGAAAGTGTGACAAATAGTTATCACCAGTTCAAGTCTTTGGAAAATGTTCTGTGATTGCTCCTCACAACTTTCCTCCCACATTCTTCTTTTCCCTTGCTTTCTCCCTCCCCATGTACCCTTCCTCGATAATCTCTTTATATTTTCTACTGCAAGGTCTCTCAACCTCACATTATGGCACTATTGACATTTTAGGCCAGCTACCTCTTCAAATGTGCATTGTAGGATCCTCAGGAGCATTCCTGCATTCTACCAGGTGCCAGTAGCACCCATTCCTAGTTAGGGCAAAGAAAAACTGTGTGCAGACATTGTTAAATGTCCCTTTGGAGGCAAAATTTCCCCAGGGTAAGAATAGCTGTTGGGCATGACTTGCTTCATTAAGGGACAGAACAGAATGTTCTTACTAGCCAAAGAATGGTTTAGCCATCCAGGGAAAGGAAGAACTCGGAACAGAAATAGCTGAGCTAAGTGGCATTCCCAGGTCATGGAGCATGTGGTTAAAGATTATTTTAAATATGTTAATGAAAGAATGGTTGCAGAAATAATGATCTGCCTTGCATCAACACAAGTCTCCAATTCTTACTTTTGGTGGAAGATAGCAGAAAGTATTCACAATCCATGGTAAGGCAAACAAACACTTAACTCATTGATTGTCGTCAGGAAAGAGAGTGATAGAGCCTTTAGATACCATTTAGTGAAAAACCTTTACAATAGATACCCTGTGAAAGAGACATAGATAATTGCCTAAGCGCACTCTAGCTCAGGCCAGAAATTCCCTTTCATGTATTTTGAAGGTTCCTGTTTAAACCAAAGGGAGCTGTTTTGTATGGCTCAGAGAAATTAATTCGTCTCTTATATAGCAGTCTGGACACAAATAGGGCTTATTTTCAGGTTATAAAAATAAAAAATTCCTTATTTAATTTAAGGAATAGTAATGTAGACTTGTGCAGTTAAATACTCAATGTCTGTGTGTGTGAATTAATAAATATTATTTCTGTTTAGAAATGAAAATGGAAAACTGTACTCAATAAAGTCACATAACAAATTCAAAATGCTTAGCAAATATTGCAATTTATTTGGGATTTCTCTCAGAATGAAATGGATTTTTTCCCCCTTGACACTACTTTGAAATAAGGAGACGAAAAAAGAAAAAAGATAATTTAATTAGACATGCTACTGCAAGGAGACAGAGAGTGAGGAAGAAGGCTTTACTTGAAGAGCAGCATACTAATTAAGAAAACTAAAGAACATGTTCTTGTCCACAAATTATTAATTTGCCATTTTTTCCTATTCTGATATAAAAGCTCTGATATAAGCACTTTTCAACAAATCAAAATGTAATAAGTAAATTGCCTTTACAGTTTGAAAAAACAATGAATAGGCCTTTAATAATGAGTGGTGCAGCATAAGGAACCCTATAATAAGCTCCAGACAACAGAGCAACAGATTAAACTTCAATGATGAAATAAAAAGTTTTCTCAGTCTTTCCTGGCAACAGTGATCTGAACAAGTCTTCTATTTTCTACTGAATGCATCTTCCCTTTCCACGAAAGAATTCATATCTTAGGCTGTAAATCATTATTTCACACCACCTCCTTCACTAGGAGATATGCATTTCAGGTTCTATGCATATAGAGTGCTGACATTTATTTGCTGAGATTTATAGTCACTTAAAAAATGTGTAACTGTCAACATCTGAATCATTTTTTAATGTACATGTAGCTCTGAGATTTTGTGGCAAGGTAGGAAATCCAGCATTTTGTCAAGATGAATACATAATTCTGTCTCCATTTGCTTTTGAGGTCTTAGTTGGATTTTTAAAGGTTATAGTAAGGTGTGTGTGTGTGTGTGTGTGTGTGTGTGTGAGATACTGGTGGAAGAATAATGGAGCAGGAAAAAAGAAATGAGAAACTGTAGTAATCTATTTAGAGAAAATGGTAAATTTGCTTTTTCATTTGAAATGAAGTTGCAGTAACCTTAGGGAGAGTGTACTAAAATTGTTTTTATTTGAAAGAACACTAGCTATGTAACAATCTTAAGAAGAGCACTTTTATATGTATGTCATGATTATCACTATATAAATTCATAAATGTCAAAACTTAAAGTGAAGACATGTCTTTTACTTAAAATAATAAGCCAACATCATTAATTTTGTGGGTCTTGTAATAGGCAAAGCTGATGCTTTGGCAACTCTTACATCTAAATTATAACATGCGTGTTGAGCAAAGTTTAGAAATGTCTTTGTTTCTTCTAAATTTTTTTCTGTTGCTACCAGTGTTACAGTTTTCAAAACCCCCGTTGGCTGGCATTCAACAGGCATCTGGGAAAGCAAATAGAATTCTTCCTGGATGAAATTAAAGATGCCTGGCATTGGTGATGCCTTCATTAGTGGGGCTCAGGGTGTCTTTTACATATCATTTGGAATGGACTTGATTGCTGTAACAACCTCGACTTTTTTTTTCTTCAATGTCTTATCCCCTCCCAAGAAAGTAGAAAAAAGGTTGTGTTTACCACTGTCCTTGGGTTTTTGTGTCTTTTGCTGTTGTTAGAGTACTTAGAATTACTAATTAGACAGTAATGGGAAGAGAAGACATGAGTTCCCATTGGTAGTGCAAAGTATAAATATTCATGTTTAAAGATGGTAAATCATAAATTGGAAAAATTAAAACCTAATTATTTTTTAAAGAGGAATAGAATAGAAATGGAAAAAAAATAGATCGAGGAACTTCATGCTAAGATATGCTGTTCAGACTTCAATTGAACTGTACTAGCATAACGTAAAATAATTGGATGTTTAGGCATGCAGGTATTCAAAAGGAAGATAGAGTTATTTGCAAGTGATAATGGAGACATGGAAATAGATCAAATGGCATTTCTATTGGAATTAGTTAAGTAAAATAATTTCTTTGAATACCTCATCTTAAACTGGTTAAGTGTCGATATTTGTTTTAAAAATTTTCCCAAAGGCATTATGAATAAACCAAATACATTTATCATGTATAAGATTTGAAAAACCATACATTACAATTTCATTATTTTGTAAGAAAATGATTTATATTTCTTATTTAACAAGGACTAAAGGACTTAACACATTTTCACAGTACCTAAAAAGTCAATTATAAACTCCAGATGGACAGTTAACATTTTTTCCAACAAACAAAATGCTGGTAGTGGAGATAGGAATATTTTAACAGCTGCAAAGATATTGGGGGAATATCAGTGAAAGGAAGTGCCTTCATAGAACTGTTATCTTCACAGACCAACATGGAAGCGGGATACTATATAAGCATCATGGACATAAAGGATTTTTTTTTCGGCTTTAATTTATTTGATCAAATATGCTTTCAATTTGATTGCACATTACATTCAAGAACAACTTAATGGATGTGTTGATGGGAATTTAGGTGAAACAGCAGAAAAGCTACTGTGGTTTATAAAAACAATGGAATCTGGGCCTACTCTATGGATTAACCAACTAGAAAATTACAGGAACACAATACAGAGAAATGGAATTGTTGAGTAACATGATCTGTCTTTTATTTTTTCTAGGAGAACTGTAAAAGGAAAAACTGGTTGATTAGATTAATAATGGATATATATACCATTTTTATTTACCTAACAACTTTTTCTTAGACCTCTACTAGCAATTAGGTGCCAGGCTCTGTTCTTGGTGTTGGAGATGTGTTAATGAATAAGACAGGCACAGTTCTTGTCACTAGGAACTCACAGTCTGGTGGCAAAAGGTTACTTTAAATGAATGATTACAGGAAAGTATAATGGATCACTTAATAGAGTATGGGCATGATTTGTTTTAATCAATACTAATGGGGGGCTAGGTGATTGACAACATAATAATAACTGTATTGACAGAGCACAGTATCTACTTTATGCTGGAGTTGTTTATTTACAGTAATTTTTGAAAAACAGGAACTGGAACACTCAGGGATGTTTAATTATTTTTATTTAACAGATGAGAGAATTGAAGTTCTAGAATCCAAGTAACTTTCCCAAAGTAAAAAAAAAAAAAACAATTAAGTGGTGACATTAGAATGTTAATCTTGGAATAACTTTAATTTCCAATCTCATCATGGTATGATATAACCTGCAGTTTATCACTAAAATGATGCACCAGACTTCATAATTCCATTGTTGTTTTCCTAATGTCAGGCCTTCATTTTGCAGTATGTTATTTACTTACTCATATTAAGTTTTAGATGATGAAAATGCTATACTGTGTAAATATCTTAACTTAGGCTGATAAAGGTTGGCAATCTAACCTCTGAAATGATAAGAACTTAATAAAACCCCTGTGTATTTTCTTTCCTACATTTCTGTCTATTTTCTCAGCCTTCTGTCTATTTTGCTTGTTTTCCTCTAAAATACTCAATTTTTAGCTTACAAATGTCTTTTTCGTTCAATGCATTCATACCATGCAGTATATATAAATATAATGTGGACTCAGCTTTAAGAAGTTTATAGACATAAACTGTTATGAAAGTTAATAAAAGTTAAGTGCTTGACAGGGAGCTAGAAACCTACAGTGCATAAGATAAAGAAGGGATCATTTAAATGCAACGATTACAGGTGTTCTTAGCCAGGGGTTCACAGTACGGATATGATGCAAAGTAAAAAGTTGGAATGTAAGAATTTTGACAGGTCTAGATTGTATGAAGAGTTGCTCAGATGTACTGACAGCCTAGATAAATGCAGAAGGATGTGACAAGGCAAAGATGGTTGAAAGAGGAAATACTTTTTGAAAGTAGAACCAACAGGCTTGGGGAAAAAATAAATGGAGAAGGTGAGGAAGCTCTAACAATTTAATTCCTGGTTTACTTGACAAAGTAGTGCCTCTATATAATAGAAATGGGGTAATCTGGAAGACATAGAACAGGTTTATAGAAAATAACATGTTTACTTTCACCCAAGTTGAATTTAAGTTGAAGAAAGACAGACTTGGGACTTATGAAAGGCAAAGGGCTAGAACCGATACTTGTTATTCACCTACCCAGGTTGCATTTAAAGTCACAGGACTGGGTAGGATTGCTGAGCAAATTAATTTAGGCAAGGAGGTCAAAAGGTCATCCTTGGGAAGAAACTGTAAAGGATGAGGAAGAAAGCATTGCCAGTAGGGAATGTGGAGTCAAAAATTTATGAAGTAAGTAATGGCCCAAAGTAATAAAAGCAGATTGCTCAAGAAGGTTGAAGACTGAGAGGAGAAGAAATAGAGAATGTTTTGATCGTGTAGATGATTGTTAGGTAATAATGTTTAAGGCTAGAACATAAGTGATTGTTGAATGGGTATATGGTGAATAAAGATTAAATTTAATTTAAATAAGTAAATTTATTTAATTTTCCATGTGGAATCTTTTTCCTTGAAAATCATCTTCCAAAGAAGAAGGAACTTGCCTTACTAATTCAATTCAATGGTATCTCTGAATACCACATTGGGTTGCTGTAGGTGTGGATAATCGTGATGTATGGCTGATTCTGGGAAAAAAAGTTAAAATGTTTAGAGATATTCTCTTAGAATTATGGTGTTTGCTATACTATGGGTTTAGGGTTCAAACCCCAGCTGTTTGTCAACTGCCAGAGCCAATCAGGTTTGGGTATGAGTTAGTGTTTAGAATTTGCATTTCAAATTACCACCTGGTAATGATAGTTACCATTTGCCACTGCTTACAGATTACATGTAATGGATTGCATAGGAAAAGCCAAGTATTCAACAGGCAGGCAGCTAAAACTGTGTTTGAATTTTTGGGCCAAGAAGAAAATGTGCCCATATTTTCAATACGATTTTAAATTATGGAATGCTTCCTCCCATCACATTTTTAAATGTTTGTTTTATTTAAACCTTAAACTTAAACCTTTTCAAAACATTTTCCAACTGTCTGCTAAAGCCCTTTACTAAGAAATGTTGCTTTTAATCATCGTGCCAGCTATGCTTTTCTGTCTAATCATCCCCTTGCCAAAGAATCCAAATGAAATTAATTTCCCCTGAAAATATCCCTCTTTGCCTTCACTGTCATATTTAACTCTAAAAAGATTAGCAGATGCCAGTTGTGGAAGCTTTTCTCAAATGAGACTTTGGATGCATTTTAATATAAATAAGAACTACTTCTCAACTCAATAAAAACAATATGACACTTGTTTCTATATCTTTCATTAATTTAAAAGTCTGCTTATTAAGTGTAATACAAAGCCAGTTTGAAGGACCACGGAAGCCAAACTCTAATCTATCCCATTGCCTATTTTATATTACTAATATGGAATGAACTTAAAAGTGAAAGGAAAAATTCCTTAGCTTTAATGTCTCAGGATTTTACAGATAAATCTGAACGGTTGAGTACTTTTCTGAATCATTGATTCTAAACAAATTAAACAATGAATCTAAGGTCTAATCCAAAATATTTTCTTTCTCAATAGCCATGTTGAAAGCCTTTTCTGATTATGTTTATGGCTCCTTTATAGTAGTTAGCAGCATTTAGCAAGTTGGTAATATGTGCCATAAATCTGACAAAACCTTGCAAGGCAGGATGAGCAAGCTGTTTTCTAGAAATATAACATTCATTCTTTTTTTTTTTCCCCAGAGGGTAATATTTTATTGCCACTCTTATTTTTGGAGAAGTTGTGAGTTTACAAAACAATCATGGAGAAGCGGACTTGGCCGAATGGATGGGGCAACCGCCGTCTACCACATGGGAGGTCCGAGGTTCAAACCCCGGGCCTCCTTGATCAGTGTGGAGCTGGCCCATGCACAGTGCTGATGCGCGCAAGGAGTGCCCTGCCATGCAGGGGTGTCCCCTGCATAGGGGAGCCACACATGCAAGGAGTGCACCCCGTTAGGAGAGCCTCCCAGTGCGAAAGAAAGTGCAGCCTGCCCAAGAATGGCACCGCACACACGGAGAGCTGACACAACAAGATGATGCAACAAAAAGAAAAACAGATTCTGGGTGCCGCTGATAAGGATAGAAGTGGTCACAGAAGAACACACATCAAATGGACACAAACAGCAGGCAATTGGATGGGGGGGAGATAAATAAATGAATAAATAAATCTTTAAAAAGAAACAAAACAATCATACACACCATAAAGGATTCCCATATATTACCCCACCAACCACACCTTACACTGTTGCAACACATTTGTTACAATTGATGAAAGAACATCTTAATAACAGGTTTTTATGTGTTGTTTTTCATTTTGCCTGGATAGTCTACCTAAGAGTCATTTCACATTTGATTAACTGAAACTCATGCTTTTGCTTTGTTGAATGATATACACTTTTTTCTTTAAAACATTCTTTATGAATTTCTGTTTTAATGTTACTAATTATGTTCTAGGACTGCTATATAATATCTACCTTATCTTTTTGATTCCATGTTTTCCTGTTTCTTTTAATTCCTTTTTGGATATCTAGAATATGTCTTCGAGTAATTTTGTTTCAGAAATACATGTGCATGAATTTTAAACTTTCTGAATTTTAAACTTTCTGAATTTTTGGAACATCTTTATTTCACCCTCATATTTGACTGATCATTTTCACTGGCATAGAATTCTGTTTTAAAGTCATCTTCTTTCAGAACTTTAAGGCATTCTTTTTGTCTTCTAGAATTTCGTTGTTGCATACAAAAAATCTGGATCAGTTTGATTTTTTTTCCCATTTTATATTACAGAAGCTGTGAGCTTACAAAACAAATGTGCATAATATGCAGAATTCCCATGCATTCCCCCTCCACCAATACCTTATATTGTGGTGGAATATTTCTTACAGATTATCAAAGAACATGATCAGTCTAGTATCAGAAACTATTCCATAGTGTACACTTGATATGTTTTTCCATACACCGCTATTATGAACACTGCATAATAGTATTGTACATTTGTTGTAGCTCATGAACACTCTCATATTAGTACTATTAACCATAGCCCGTCTTCTACCGCGTGGTTCACTGTGCTATACAATCCCATGCCTTTGGCATTTTATCCAAAGTGTATACTCAGTGGCTCTCACCTAGAAATATAACATTCATTTTCATTTTTACCCTAAGGATACTATTCAGGATTCTGTCATATATGATTTCCCTAGTAAAATTAGGTAAACTTTATTCAGAGAGATGATAACTCATATACGTCATACAACCCTATTGAGAAATAAAAGAGATTTTCAGAATTCAATTTTATTATTATCTAGCTATTGGTATGAAAAGGAAATAAAATACAGAAAACAGTTTCTTCTATATTAAGACTAGGTCAAATGATTTGGAGGAAAACAATTAGATGGCTGACAGGAAGGATAAATTTAAGCAGTGATGTTTTAACTTCTGAAAATCTAATTACTTATATCTAAGCCATATTCCCTAAGTATGCTTTAATGCAATGCCTAAAGACCTGAAGAACTAAGTTTCATAAGTTTATAATTAGAAAATATATTTTTACTTAAACTGCTATTAGTTCTTTAGGCAAAGATCTTAATTTATATAACTTTAATTTAGAGAGCTATTACTTAAACTTCTGTCATATTAATTGGAAGACCCACTGAGAATTTAATTATCTTGCTTTATTACTTATATCATTTCTCAGAAAAATATTAGAAAATTTCAGATACTAAAATTTGAAAATATATGCTTATTTATTCAACCAATATTTATTAAGGACCTTCTACATATAGGCACCTCGCTATTTGTTAAATGGAAAAATAGGATGATCTTAGAGTGGTCTTTGGAAGAGGCCAAACAGACAAAATAAGGTAGCATATTATAAGAGTTAAAATATATAGCATAACGAGAGCATGGGAATAGGAAAAACCCCTTTTTAAAAAAAAAAGGCTTCCATGGATCACAATGGTCTCTGAGTTCTTTACCAATAATACTTGCTGTCCATTCTTCTTCCAATGTTGTTTTTCTTCAGTTAAATTCACCTTTGATGCCCTATTTTATCAGTCAGGGAATCAAAAATTGAGAGAGAGCAACCATGGCTATGTGAAGTAACCCTAAGTTGAGCAACAGCTGAATTTCCCAGGAAAGGCAAGAGGAACGGAGCTGGAGACAGAAGATGGTGAGGAATGAATGAATCTGAGCACAAATAAGTCAGAGACTTCACACTAGGCTATGTGTATTTTGTTCTCTGGGATGAACAGGTTCTGTGACAGACTGTTTTCTGATCATAACAGGTAAAGAATGTTTTCTACATTTATTATCTGTTTAATAAAACTTATTTATGTACAGAGAGATTGTTTTAGATTAATGTGCAGTTGTAATAAGTAATGCAGAGGGATCCCAAATATACGTTACCCAGTTTCCTTTAATGTGAAAAAAATTATAGTGCATCTTACTTTTGTAATATAATTTACTTTTAAATTGCATTCTCCTTTCCATTTCCCCTATAAATAGTTCCATTTCACCTACACTGTTCTGACATTTTTCAGTTTTGGGGACAGTTATGGACAATTGATCAAAAGAACAGAGTCTATAACATTACTTGGGTCAATTCCCAACTTCACTTAACCATATTTTTCCATGTAATTAACTCAGGACTACATGGTCTTTGTTTGAAGTCTGGGCCTGAATTTTGTCATCTAGCCTACAATTCCTCAAATGTCTGTATATTTGAGATCTTCCTCATACTACAAATCACTGAGCTATTCATGGAATAATATTATCAATTTCTTGAATAGAAAGTAGCTGTTTGATTTATTGCTGTAGCTCCAGTACCCAGAAACTTGCCTAGTACATGATGGGGACTCAATAAATCTTTTAAAAATATATGATCATGACTGCTATTTGATTAGTAAAGTGTCAGTTGTGTACAATTCTTATCAGAATATTCATATATCTCAGTTTTTTAAAATATTATTTTTACCTACAAAAGGGACCATTTTTTAATAAATAATGCAATGCAAACAAATTCATTGTAAAATATAATTGTCAGTGATGGTAATTTTAAATGCTTATTACATTGTGAATGAGTTACAAACTCTGGTATCACATTTGTAAACTGACTTAACCAATTATTATATCATAATAATATTTCATAGATTTGTTATGAACACATATGCACAAAATATATACCTCCAATGCATGAGTATGTTTCTGAATTTAAGTATGTGTAAATATGAATAGCATATATGAATATATTATATATATATCATGTGATGTATATAACAAATGTATATATAGTCACACTTTTTATGATTTTATGATTTAAGTATATATAATATTTAGAAAAAATAATTGATACTAAATGTACAACTTATAATTCTATTTTTAAACAATACTCAGCTAAATTTACGTGCCATTTGCCATCATTTATAAGTTTAGATGTTTCTTTAACCTTGATTTTCAGGGTCTGCATATTTTACTTTAATGAAATTTCATAAATTTTTGATGCTATGAAGATTTTGAAAATCTTAGTGTGATTTTGAAAATTTTTGTCATGTTAGAGTTTACTTAGCATTTTCAGTCTTAACTGTAATACATAAATTAATTTTATTTGATGAGCATGCATATGTGTGCATATGTGCCTACACATAAGCATATATGCAATTTTAGATCTAGGATGCTCTTCTCAATGTATGTGAGTGGCTAAAACAGAATAGTTTTGACATAATCATAAAAGAGAATATTTGAAACTAACGATATTTTATAGTATATATATCAGGATATGTGGAAAAAATAAACTTTGCTAGCAATCTTGCTTCAGGATTTGTTCTCCTGAGATATTTTTGCTCCTGATGAGAGTAAAAAATGCCATAACAGCAGTTATTTGTTAAAATAGGATATGAAATTAAGCATCTTTTAAACAAGTTTACCCACTCCCCATCTACATGGAAACAAGATATTCAATCTTAGAGCGACTGAAAAAATCTGAAATTTCGTGGGTCTTGTTTTCTTAATACTCCTTCGTGAGCATGACCTGAATGAACTTCATTTAGGAGTTGAGTGTGATGAATTCTCTTCACTACATCCTGGGGCAAAAAGGCATATGTGCCATTGCCACAAACTAAATATGTTTTGCAGAAGACAATTTGGAAGTCTGAAGGCAAAGATTTAAAAGGATTTAACCTATTATGTTCACATAGGAACAAACATATATATATATATATTCCAGGTTGAAATTTAATAGAAAAGACAAAGGCCAGGAAGAAAGAAGCCTGGGCTTTTATAACCACTCCATATCTGCCATGAACTAATTTGATCATCTCATGCAAATCTCTCTAGGTTCTCTTTACTCATCTGTAAAATCAGAGGAATTTTGCTGGAAAGCTGCTTAAGATTTGTTCCTGCTCCAATATTTTAATATTTTTTTCACTAGATTAGCTGTCTTTATGCCTTCTCAAGGCACATGGTATATTTATGTATCACCTATCTCACTTGAGTATATAGTGATTTTTTTATTTTATTTTAGGAATAGGTGTTTATTTAATTATGTGCTTCTAAAAGCTAAATTTAGATCATTGAGAGCAGGAGCTGGATATTTCCCTAGCAATAAAAAACTATCCCCACAAGATGGTAGATCATTAAATAAATATCTGTTTTTAAAGTGAATATTGTTCTGACAAATTCAGCACCTGCAAATTTTCTCTACATTGTTGGTCGAAAAAGAGAAGATTAACAGGATTTTATCAATCTATCATTTTCTTTATAAATGTAGGAAGAAGTAGACATGTTCTAAAATGGACTTTAAAAAAGCATGGGTCAGAGGAAATGCACAGAAGTTATACCATTTCAGTGTCCTAAACTTTATGATATATAGCAACATAATGATTACATGGTTATAGCAATAAAGTCTTAAATAGCATTTTAAAACTGTACAACATGCTTTAAAATGCATTAAAATGAACTTCAAATGCCTTTAAATTTGAAGTACAAAAATTAAGATTTATTTGTTGTCTCATAACACATTTCACAGTAATTGTAAAACCATGGGTTATATATTAGGTCATGTGTTTACCAGCTTAAGCATCAAAGATGAGTAGAAACACTCTGCTACGTTTGGCCTCTGCTCAAACCTAAAGCCTTATTTTATGTCTAATGATTGCAACACTCAAGCCTAGAATACACTTTATTTTTGGCAAACACATGAATTCCCATTTTGAAGAAATGACTATCAGAAACATTTCCATAGAACATTTTTAGATTTCAAAGCAATATTTTGAAGAGTTCATATAAATCAATTAACTAATATAGTGCTTCATCTAAACACTCTGGAATCTTTCCTAAATGAGTGAGAAAAACATTTCAGTAAATTGCATTTAGTTTTGATGTTCCTGTTTAATATGATTGAAAAGTTGTTCAGCTAGGGTTGCTCTAGCACACATATGTGTCCCTTTCAACATTTCACTCAGACTGCTCTATGTGATTGGAAGTATAACTGGGATGTAATTGAGAAATTTAAAAATAATATGGTGTGGTGTCTATCATTTTTATTAGAGAACAAGTTTTCAACAAATATTCCAAATAACTATTGTCATTCAAATTAATCCCTGGTGTTTACTGGAATTTACATTTTCTCAAAAGGAGAACTTCTGCATAAACATTTTGCTTATACAAACAGAAACACATACATATAAATAATAAAATTTTGCCTTTAAGCTGTTTACTGAGAGACAGAAGATTTCATGTTATTTGCTGGGCTTTTCCTTCTGGGCACAAGATTGTTGATCTCAGTCAGTCATTAGACATTACACGGGGCCCTCACTGGAAATGGACTGGGCTGCCCTTCAGTTAAAGGACATTCTCCATCATTAAGTGTATTGAGAGAAAGGATATTCTCCATCAATAAGTGTATTCAATAGAAGATATCTCGGGCTCTACTTAGTTTTCAAAGTTGAGACTAAAAAAGCAATATTCATAAGAACTTTTAGAAACTCATCAGAAAAATAATTAAAGGAAGAAATAGTGGAAAAAAATAGAAAATTAATTATAGACTAAAAAATTTAAACAATAAAAAATGGGCTAATAATAGGAAATCACAATTTCCAGAAAATGGGATAAAATGGCTGACAAAAAAAATAAAAAGATAACCACTTCATAAATAAGGAAATAAATGTATATTAAAATAACAATGTGATACTCCCTTATCACCTATAAGATTGTTTAAAAATTTTTCAAAAAGCGAAATCGTCCAGTGTAGGTGAGCAAATGATGAAATGGACATTACCATACCCTCTTTGTGTACATAGCAAAGAATAACTGTTTTTAATGGTAAATTTTTGTGTTCTTATAAAAAAAAAAGTTTCACCCTAAATTTTAATCTCTTTTTCGATAAATGGTCCCTTAAAATAATAGCATAAATCCAAATATTCATTTTGTCATTGTTTTCAACAGCAAAGTTATTTAGAAACAACTTTCATATCGATCAGTAAAATAATGATTATATACATTTATGTTCAGCTCTTTTATCAAAGACTATGCCACAATTTTAGATGAATTAAATCTACAATAATTGACTGAAGATGTTTATGCTAGATTATTAAGAAAAACTTATAAAAAATATGTAAAACGTAGTCCTTTCTCATTTTTATGTTTTACAATATAGAGAAAGCCTATAGTTTTGTGTACATTTATACATAGACAATTTTTTGGAAACAGTTTCAATATAGTGGATTCTGGGATTGCCTCTTAAATATCTATTATGTTCTTACTTTATAACATAGCAGCTCTTTAGTTTGGGTAGGATTTGTTTTATCTTCCAGATCTAGAGTGAATTCTGAATAATCTAAACCAATGAGGGTAATCCAATGCCCTTTGCCAAAGTAATTAGTTTAGGACTAGATCAAAAGGCTAACCAATCATTATATTGAATCCTTTGGCCACAATTTACTGAAAGTTGCTAACTGCTGATTTTCCAAAAGGTAACTGATTAACTGTTGATGATGAAAACTCAACTCTTCCTATAATATTGAAAGAAGGTACCATCTTGACAGCCTTAGTAGCATCTCCAAATAGGAAGGAGAAAATAGGATTTCGTGGTGTGAGTGGTTTAAATCAGATTTTGGAAAACACAGATCAAAGCTGGACTGGGAAAAATATATAAAACAACAGTTTAACATTAGGCAATAGTGAGAGGTGATGAACTTGAAAGAAAATTTGATCGTATTAATAAAGAATATGTTGATAAATGTGCAGTTTGCTCAGTTAAGTCTCTGGCCTGAGAAAGAGACTGTTTGCCCAAATAAACAAAATACTTGCTTTGAGAATGGAGTACCTTAAGCAGTCTGTCAGCATAAGATTAGTTATTTACTGATTTGCTGTGTTATCTTCCTGGGCAAGAAATTCCTACAAAAGAGTAAAGGCCTGTCGATGGAGTTGGCCTCCTTTCTAAATCTTGATAGTTAAACTATGTAAAGGTAGTGTGTTTTCAATTCTCAAAGAGAAATTTCAAATAGTTTTTAGTGATTAACAATGTTCTCTTGCTCTGGAAGGAGTTGTGCAGTGGGGCCTCCTAACTGTCTCAGTGTTTTGCTTTTATGATCAGGTTGAGAATGAAGTTGACATGTATCAAAGAGTGGAGACTGGCAAATCACATAGAAGCAGAGCCAGGCCCTAATAAAACTGTGCTCTAAGCCTGATATGGCAGTTGACTTTTCACATATGTGAACCAATAAATTGATTCCATTGCTTTAGACAACTTAAATTGGGTTTTCTTATATTTGCATCTGAAACCATGGTGATTGAGAAATTCACTAAACTGTTTTAACGGTTATAGTTGGCAGGTAGAATTGAAGGAGAGGAAAGAGGATTATACTGTTAAAAATAATGGTCTTGAGCAATATTTAAAGACCTGAGGAAATCCTTCAGAATATAATTTGAGGGAAATAAATATTAAAAACTTCATTTGATTACTTCAACAAATTTTACTGAGCACCTATTATAAGTTAGATGTGGTTCTGTGGGAATGTGTCTGGAAATTTAAAAAAATGAATATGTGCCCTCATGACCCCAATTTATTTTTAAAGAATATATTAACATAAGTATATTAGGAAAGGAAATCCAAGAAATTTTAACCAACACTTATCTATAAAGAGTAAGACCATGGCAGATTTTTTCCTATTTAACCCTTTTATATTTTCAAAAATTTCCTCAATAAATCCATATTATTTACTTCATAAAATAAACACCCTAAAAAATAACAAACAACTTCAGAAGCATCGAGAATTTGGAAAGAGTTCTCTTTGGCTTTAAGAGACCTCTAAGGCCACCCTAAAATATAGCTGAATTGAAACACAAGTTAGGGCTGTCTAATTCCCAGTACAATTTTCTTTCCCTTGCCCCATACAGAATCTCAGAAAGATATAAAAAAAATTGAAGACAATTTAATGCATAATTCATGAAAAAAATATTAAATGTCAAACACTGTAAAAGTTTAAAGTGAGCTTGTTCAAAAATTATTAATTTTATAATTTAAATATAAAGTATGCTTCCTACAGAAAATATAGGGTGCAAATAAAACAAAAGTGAGGAAAAATAACATATAAACTATAATTCAGAAATAATTATATCATTAATTTTCTAATATTTTTATATTAGATGTTATTTTTACATTTATCTATATAAAAATATGCATAAATATATGCAGTCACTTATTTGGAAAAGTATTATTGCTAAAATATTTTATTGAAAAATTATTTTTAATATATACATATTGTTTTTTGACAGCCTTTTAATACATATTTTTATAATTTTTAACATATCATAGATAGTTTTCTCTACATTAAAAAAAAACTCTAAATTTATCATTTGCCCATAATTGAAGGATGTTTATTTTTTAGATTAAAGTTTCTCTGCTTTAATAAATTTTACTTAATATTTCCAATATTATTACTGAAAAGTAAAATTCTTTTATAACAAGAACATAAAAACAACATAGCAATATTAATAAAAGAGATTGCACTTTAAAACCATATATATAGACTTTGAGAAAATAGTGTGTAACTTGAAGATTATTACCCAGTAGAAGAAAAGGTCAATATCTCTATCATACATCTAAAGTTTTAAATGTTTTTTTTCCCACTGGTTATATATCAATATTCAGACAGCAAATACAATTTTATGACAGGCGACCTTATCCCTGTCAGCTAGAGCTGTATCTTTGAGCTGTACATCAACACAAAATATATTATTATTCTTATATTCTTACAGGAACAGAATAACATGTCTTCATTGAATGTCAAGTGTTTACATTCTAAGATTTAGAAGTTTATGAAAATGCAGTAGAAAACTGTGTCACAATAATTGATTTAAAATCACATACATTTTTATTTTAAAAATATAGTGATATCAAGTGTGGTACCCAACAGCTTTTTAGCATTTTAAAATACTGCCTACTGAAGTTTTTGTTGTCCTCTCAGAATTATAGAAAAACACAATGTATTTTCATTATATAGAAAATTCATTTGAAAATATTTTCTGTATGTTTATAATGTTTCATTGCATTCGTTTGTCAAAAGACATAATGAGAGAAATATGGTATTTGTGTAACTAACTACTTCTTTCCCACACCATCTTTCTTTAGACTAATAAATGGTTGGGCCAAAATCCAGCCATTTTGGGTTTCCACTTCAGTACTAGGGTAGTCCCTTGTTTAATTTGCCAGTCAATTTCAGTACAAATATCTTCTAAATTGGTTCTATCAAAAGGATTAGATAGGATCTTGGGTGTTTCTACATTCACAAACATCAGTACTTTTTAGCCAGATTTTATTTTAGTTTATTTTTTCTCACTTTATTTTTTAAAAATGTTACATTCAAAAAATATAAGAGGTCCCCATATACTCCCTAACCCCCTCACCCCATTCCTCCCACATCATCCTCTTTCATCATCATGGCACATTCATTGCATTTGGTGAATATATTTTGGAGCACTGCTGTACTACATGGATAATGGTTTACATTATAGTTTACACTCCCCTCCAGTCCACTCAGTGAGCCATGGCAGGGCATACAATGTCCAACATGTGTCCCTGCAGTACCACCCAGAACAACTCCAAGTCCTGAAAAATGCCCCCACATCTTATTTTTTCTTCTCTCTCTCTACCCTCAGCAGCTAACGTGGCCACTTTCTCCACCTCAATGCTACAATTTCTTCCATTACTAATCACAATAGTTCCATAGTAGAATATCAGTAAGTCTACTCTAATCCATACTCTATTCCTCCATTCTGTGGACCCAGGAATGGTTATGTCCACTCCACATCTATACTGAGAGGGGGCTTAGATTCCACATGGATGATGGATGCAATTCTCCTGCTTGGCTCCCTGGTGTGGTGGTTGACTTTCTTTACCTCCCTGTTAGCTGGCTGGGGTAAGCCCAATAAACCAGAGGATAAGAGTTGCAAGTCTGTAGAGGCTCAGGACCTGCTGTCACATGGACAGTCCAGACATTCAGGTCTCCAGAGTATACACCAACCCCAGTGCCAACCACAGGTCCAGTAAAAGTGACAGAAGAGGAATGTTTAGAAAGGTCACCTCTGAGTCCAACTCCATCACACTCAGGAACACAACCTCCAAAGTAGGGCCAACTGACATGGCACTGAACTCCAGAGCCATCTGCCATGACCATAGAAACTGTGGGTCTCTATAGCCCTCAGGAGAACTAGTGCCTGAGGTTGTATCTCCTTTGACTGTTTCTGGGGCCCTGCTGAGGCATGCATAAGTGTGACCCCTCTAATGACCTTCTGACTCTTTCATGGAGACTCATAGCTATATAAACTCATTTGTCCTTTCCATTTCTCCCTTTTATTCAAGGTCATAAAGCAGTTTTTAACACCTGATATTACATGTAGGCGGAGATATTCTGCTGGTCTGAGTTGATCCTTTTATTCAAGGTCTTTTTCTAGTTTCATCAGCTTGTGCTTGGCAGTAATCCCTTGATGCCTGGGAGGCTCATCCCTGGGAGTCATGTCCCACACTGGGGGGAAGGTAATGCATATACATGCTGAGTTTGGCTTAGAGAGTGGCCACATTTGAGCAACATGGAGGCTCTCAGGAGTTAACTCTCAGGCACCCTGCAGCTCTAGGCCTAGTTCATATTTCAGGTGCACAGGCTCATAAGCATAGTCATCAGTATCAAGGGCTCATTGTTGGACCATCCTTCTTTACTGGTCTTTGCCATTGCCCTTGGGAGTTATTGCTGTTCCATTGGGGAATGTGATAGAGCTCTCCTGGCTAGCAACTCAGCACTCCCTCAGCTGTCATTTTTAACTGTAACCACTATGAAAATATCCAAATATTTTTATGAACACTGTATACATGCCCTGGAATACTCCCTCCCAACCATGTGTCCCCCATCAATAACACCCCATATCAGTGTTTCTCCCCTGCCATAGTTGAACCTTTCTGTGGTCCAAAACTTCTTCAAAAATGAAGTCTAATATATTGCCAAATTCTATGAATAGCAAAATGGAATATAGTGATGGGTTTAAAGGTTAGATCTAGAATACATACTAATTTGAAAAATTAAAGAAAAATTAAATTGGGGTATCAAAAAATGAAAAAAATGAAAAAGCTTTGTTTTTGATGTTTTGCCTTTCATCACTGCAGTAAGTGTTGCCTTGTATGTACAGTGGCAAGGCAATTTCTTTCATTTCTTCCTCAGTCTACATCTTTTCTTTTTCTAATTATTAAGTTTGTCTTCACAAAAGTTTTAGATCACAGTAATTCACATATACAACATACAGTACTCCCACATATCCAACATCAAACACTTTGTCCCTTCCCCAGCAATGATCATTTTACATGTTCATATTATATTTGCTGCAGCTGATGTACAGATATTGAAACATAGCTTACAAACATCCATTTAGGTTCACATTATACTTTATATTTTAGGCTGTACAATTTTCTAAATTTTTAGTTATCTTATGTTTTACATTATGGTTTACATTTTAGCCTATAGACATCTATACATTTTAGGTGTAATTTAACATGTCCTATATCCATCATTACAAGATCTTGTGGAACACTTCCATTGCCCCACAGTTACACTGATTCTATCTATTCAATACCTCTCTCCCCCTCCCCTTAGAGCTCACAGTGACAATCAATCTTCATTATTTGAAGGATCATATTCAGAGATACTTGCAACAATGTTGAGGGCTTGCATACTTGACTGCCCCAACCCATTGGGAGCCACCATTTCTCTCAAGAGATACAATTCCCTCTGTTTGAGAACATCAGATTTTGATTAAATACTAAAGACAAGGCTGAGGACAGACAAATTAGAAAATCCCTTTTTACACTTAAAAATAAACATTCAGAGATATTAGAACATAAAAGTTCCAATATTTATGAGTAGCTAATATCCAGGGTAAGTTTCATACTTGGAATCCAAGAAGTGAAATGAACAAAGCTGAATACCTTCTCTTCCTCTTCTTCCTCCTCCTCCTTCATCTCCTCCTCCTTCTCCATTTACTTCTTCTCTGCCTCCTTCTTTCTCCCCTCCTCCTCTTCCTTTTCTTCTTCTTCCTTTGAAATCTGCTTTAATAGTACTGATATGAGGACACTGGTGGGAATCAGCAGGTTAACAAGTATTCCTTTGCAAACTCCTTATTATACCTAGATTTGGAGCCATATACAGACTATAATTAGATAATAAAAATACCTTATGATTTCAGAATCTTCCTTAACTTAAACGGACTAGCTGAAAGGCCTGGATTCATTGGCAACCTACATTATTGTCTTATTTGTTAATATTAAATAAAGGATGGAGCATTCACGTTAGTTTTATTCTTTTTTTTTTTTAAAGATTTATTTATTTATTTATTTCTCTCCCCTTCCCCACCACCCCAGTTGTCTGTTCTCTGTGTCTATTTGCTGCGTCTTCTTTGCTTCTGTTGTTGTCAGCTTTCAGTTGTTGGTTGCATCATCTTGTTGTGTCACCTCTCTTTGTGTTCGGCACCATTCTTGGGTAGGCTGCACTTTCTTTCGCGCTGGGCGGCTCTCCTTATGGGGCGCACTCCTTGCGCGTGGGCCTCCCCTATGCGGGGAACACCCCTGTGGGTGGCAGGGCACTCCTTGCATGCATCAGCACTGCGCATGGGCCAGCTGCACAAGGGTCAAGAAGGCCCGGGGTTTGAACCACGGACCTCCCATGGTAGACTACCACCATGGTAGTGGTAGACGGACGCTCTAACCACTGGGCCAAGTCCGCCGCCTAGTTTTGTTCTTTTTGAAAAGTATTCCATATGAACATTTCTTAAAATTATGTATACTTTTCTTTTAGAACTACCAATCTTGTTCCACTACCAATATTTATTTACATTGTGAAATACTGCTGGAAGTAGATTCTCTGCTGTCTATAGCGGAAGAATATTAAATTTTGTTCAACCTCTCAGAAGTGAATAAAGTGTTGTTTTTATTTACATATTGATTTAATACTCAAGTGATTTCTATAGATAAGAAAGATGTAACGATAGCAGAAACAACAATCTAAGTGAATATAATTTTATGTTTCTTTTTCTTACTATTAATTCCATAGGCCAGCTACAAAATATATTGATATTTGGACTCTTTTGTGTTTTCTTTAGTCCTAATAGTTAACCTTACTAACTGCTTACTCTGTACTAGGTCCCACTCTAAAAGTTTGAGATACATTAACTCATTTAAACATTACAATATCCATTTCAGATTTGTTCTGTATTGAGATTTATTAGAAATATTTCCCCCATTACATATTTTTAAAACTTAGGCCAACAAGAGATTAAGCATCATGCCAAAGCCAGCCAATTAGTAAGTAGCAGATGCTGAACATGATCCTAGGTAACCTTATACCAGTAAGTATCCATGTTCCTCTTTCAGAGGCACTCTATAAGCATCCAGAGGTTCTCCTCATTAATAGGCTTGTATATTACTTCTCATCACTTCTGTAACAAATTATTAGAGATGATTTAGCTTAAGATCACAGGCTTATCATATTATAGTTCTGGATGCCAGAAATCTAAAATGTGTTGGACATATTCCTCCTGGAGGAACAATTTCAAAATTTTGGGGGACCAGTGAATCCTTCCCAGGAGGTAATTCATTTTCTTGTCTTTTCCAGTTTCTTGAGGCTGTCCTTATTCCTTCTCTCATGGCCCTGCATTACTTCAATTTCTACTTCTGTTGTCACATTTTCCTGCCTTCTTCTTTCCCTTAAAAGAATTCTTGTTATTACATTGGACCACATGGATAATAGGATAATATCCCTATTTCAAGATCCTTAATCACATCTGCACTGTTTGTTTTTTTTTACCATGTATAATTACATATTCATACATTTTGGGGGAAAATTATTATACCAAAAGCCATATTCTAAGTGGATAAAGATCTTAAATTGAAGTAAGCAAAAAAAACAAAACAAAACAAAAAAACCATACAAACACCCAAGAAACTAATTGTTGTGTATTTTACTATTTTGATAGCCAGTTCCTTAAAAAGAGAATTAAATGGTAGAATGGGAGTAATAAAATAGGGAAATGTGCTTTTAAGTCCAGAGGGAAAAAACAAATCCACATGAATTTACCTCATACCTACTATGTGTGCACTACTGAAACTCAAATTTGAGTCAAAAAGCATAGTATGTGCTATATTATTCATGGAGGAACAAATCATCTAGAAGGTCTCTATTCCAAATAGATACATGACTTAAAAAAATAAAAAAATATTGCAGGAAATAGAGTAGCATATTTGTTAAGAACAAAGATTTGGAGCAATTGTTGTTTTTGTTAGTCCTTGTATAATGTCAACACTTTTCATTTTTGTAAGAGAAAAAGAAAGTAAATGAAAGAACCCTGCTATTAGAATTAGAATCAGATCATAGTGTTTTTTGCCTGTAGTGGAGAGAAATCCACTGAATATGTGTTTTACCTGAACCACCAGTTAACATTGAATATCAAAATGAAATTAAAAGATGAAAGGTTGGGAAAGAAGACATATATGATAAGAGACACACAAAATAATTAAGAAACATGTATTTCAATTATTTAGAAATAGTGTATAAAATTTCATAATCTTACTGAAACATACTTATTGAGATTTATTCTCTTCTCTGTCTTATTTTTCTTTCATAGCAAAATTTCATTCCTTGATCATTATACTGCTTCACGAAACTCTTTTCTATTCCTTTCACTATGCTTTCTACAACAGTGTGTTTGTGATTAGCTAACTCAGCTGCATCATTTACAACCCTATAATCCCCTTTTTTGCTTTGTTCTAGCTAAAACATGGCAGAGACCTTATGGTAGCATTTTTATGTCAACATTCTCAGATGGAAAGCTGTTTTTATTCCCTAATACAGTGGGTGACCATGCATCTCAATTTGGGACCCTAATGAGGACTTGCAGCTGGCCCTACAGGCCATTTGCATCCCAATGGTGGCATGAGACAATTTTATAAAATCTCATACTATTTACAGATATCCCCTTTCATTTCTGTTTCCCTAGAGAACTCTAATACAGATAGTGAACAGACACTTTTTATATATTCATGGAAATAAGATAAAATGAGTTCCTTGGTTAAAAACCCTTTGTTTACAGCTCATTGCATTCAGAAAAAAAAAAAAAAATGTTCCCTGCTAAGGCAAATAAGTCATCTGCACAGTCCTCAAATCTTATCTCTTGCCATTCTCTTCCTTGTTCGCTGACCACTGGATATGGTGAACCTAAAATAAACAAAGCTCTTTCCGCCTCAGAGCATTTATATCTCTGTTTCCTTTGCCTGGAATTTATTTTTTTCTTATATCTTTCCAAGGCTGTATCCTATTCTTCCTTTTGGTCTTAACTATATCCTTCAGAAGGACGCCTTCTTTGATGACTGTATCAAAAGAACCTCTCTCATTTCTCCTTACTACGAAACCTTTTTTCCTCTAATTTATTTATAGCATTTATACTAATTTTTAATATTTTAATTTGCTTTTTTGCTATTTCTTTCACTTAAATTCAATAAATATATGTTAAATAAAGATTTGGAAAAACAAGTAATGTGATGAGAACTATAGGGACCTCATGATCATCTCAGCTGATACATAAAATAGACATTTGACAAAATCTGTCACTTTTCCTTGATAAAAGCACTTAGAAAAATTATGCTGGAGATTCTAGATATAGCAGTTAGGCAAGCAAAAAGAAATAAAAAGCATCCAAATTGGAAAGAAGTAAAATTTTCCCTATTTGCAGATGGCATGTTCCTATGTATGAGAAATCCTGACAAATTCACAACAAAGCTACTAGAGTTAATGCAGGAATTCAGTAAAGTGGTGAGTTATAAGACCAACATGCAAAATTCAATAGCATTTCTATACACTAGTAATGAACAACCTGAAGAAAAAAATCAAGAAAAATATTATTTTGAAATATCAGCTAAAAGAGACAAATATCTAGGAATTAATCTAACCAAGGATTTTACATGGAAATCTACAAAACACTGCTAAAAGAAATCAAGGAAGACCTAAAGAAATAGAAGTGCATTCCATGGTAATGGTTTGGAAGAGTATATATTGTTAAGATGTCAATTCTACCCAAAGTGATTTTCAAATTCAATGCAATTACGTATAAAAATTCCAGCTACCTTTTTTTTTTAAATAAAAATGGAAACGTCAATCATCAAATGTGTATGGAAGTGTAAGAGGCACTGAACAGCCAAAACATCTTGAAAAAGATGAATAATTTTTTTTGGGGGGGGAGAAGCAATCCAATGTCCATCTCAGATGAATGGGTAAAGAAAATATGAAATATGGATATAATGGAATGTTCTTTAACCAGAAAAAGGAATGAAGTTTGGATACCTATGACAGCAGGATTAACACTGAATATATCGTGTTGAGTGAGACAAGCCAGACACAAAAGGACAATATTGTACGATCTCACTGATATGAAATAAGTAGAATAAGCGAATGCACCAAGTCAGAGGTTTTGCATAGGTTATCAGGGGGTGGAATAGTAATATGGATTGGGAAGTTAATGCTTAATTGGTATAGAGTTTCTGTTTGGAGTGATGGAAAAAGTTTGGTAATGGGTGGTGGTGATAGCACAACATTGTGAATGTAAGTAACAACTGCATTACATATTTGAATGCAGTTGAAAGGGGAAATTTTGGTTTGTGTATATGCTACTAGAATTTAAAAAAAATTAAGATACCATAGAACTGTACAACACAAATTGTGAATCCTAATATAAACTATGGACTACAGTGAATAGTGTAATAATAACAACATTCTTTCATCCATTGTAACAAAGGTTACCACGCTAATGTAAAATATAATAGAGAAAAAAGTGTGTGTTTGGGGGAGGGTATATAGGAATAGTATTTTCTATATAATTTTTTCATAAAACTACAAATCTTTCTCACTCTCAGTCTCTATCTTTCTCTGCATATAAATGTGATATATATATACACAGGACCCTAATTAATGTAATACTGTAATTTGAAAACCAAAATATTTTCCAACATGAAAAGTTATAATATGAGCCTTTGGCCTTTTTTATTTGGCTTCTTTTTGATAATAAATGAGGTATAAATGTGATACACTTTCAAAATTGTGTTTGCTTTATCTGTCTTCTATCACCAAATGAGTATAAAAATTATTCTCGTATTTTCCCTGAAACTGAAGTCCATTCTTTCATATTCATAAAATGTGAAAAAAAATTGCGTTAAATTTTAAAGGTAGTTAGTACATAAATATTTATAAATGCTGACTAATATAAAATTGGGGGATGCTAATAGGAGTTTCTTCTTAAAAGAAATATTTCATTCTATTTTCAAGCAAAGAAGAAAAAATATGCATCTTTAACTTAGGTAAGTATACATTTAATCTCTGTTGATGAAAGAAAAAAAAATCTCATTCATCATAATCCTGCCAATCTCAGTGCTCTAAGTTTATGTTTGCTTAATTGGGAAAGCAGCTTGCCTTTTTCCGGAATGATTCTCGCAAACAGACTATATATATATTATACATATGTAACAGAAAATTAAGTCAGCAAGATTTTTAAACAATAGAATGCCAAGCAGTGATTTGCAGATAATACATTTTCCTCCCCCATTGACAAATATGAAAACTCTCTGTGGAGGATGCACACAAAAGTCAAGAACACCTGGTTTTTAATATACCTCCATTTTTTGAGAACAATGGTTAATAAACAGTTAATTTCTTCTTTTTCACGTGAGAAGGGAAAAATATATATTATTTCAATATGACTTCAAGGTGGACATTTCTCACCTGCTCTCTTACCAGTATAGCCAATTTTAGATATCATTCTTCCATAATGAATTTTTCTCATTTTTATGTTAATAACAATATGGACCCATATAATCTTATTTTATTCTATGGATTATAATATGATACTATCATTATCTTAAAAATTTTTCAAGTTCAAATTATTTCTGGTCTGCCCATGGAAGTGACTGGAAGCTGAATCATGTGTTTTGAAGAAGGGGTTATATAAAAAGGAACAATATTGAAGTTTTTTCAGACTTTTCAAAAACTTATTAGGATAAATGTAGTGAATGTGTGTGTTTCCTTGGGTGTATATGTGAGGTAAATCTTAAATGCAGAGGAGTAATTAAACATGTTTGTATAGTTTAAGGAATAAAGATATAGTCATCACTGTGTCATCACCATCTAGATTAGGGAAGAGAACACTGTCAGTACCAGAGAAGTTTCACCCCTATCTGTGCCCAGCCCTCACCACAAAACTCCCTTACTCCTCACTGTAGTAATAAATACACCAAATTTGTGGTATTCTTTCCCTTGCTCTTCTTAAAGATTTTATGGCCTTTGTGGTATGACTATTGTTTAGTTTTGTCTGATTTGATAACTATATAAATGGAACAAAATTTATGCTTCACTTTGTAATTTCCTTTTTGCTTAATATTTGGTTTGTAAAAGACATCTAGATTAATCTATGGAGCAAGCACTCGTTTCTCTTTATTACTGTGCAAAATTCCAACATAACTGATGCACTAATTACTCATCTTGTGGTTTCTGACCCCCACTTCCTGGAATAAAGCAAAGCCCAAGTTCTCTACTTATGGTAAATGCTTTTAGAGCAAAAGCAACTTCAGTGTTCTTATTTCTTTTTTGGTTCTTGGGCTCACATATAACCTGGGTTATGAATTACGTGCTATTTTACCAGATATTTGATTATTTTAAGAGATTTTTAAAAATTTTAATACATTATTTAATTTGCCTAAGACGATAGCTCCAGATCTTTAACCAACCATATTACTGGAAATAAATTTCAACAATATCTTCAAATAATGAAAGCAAAACATTTTGGACCTCAAATACTTTACCAAGTGTGATGGTAAGGATTATGTGCCAACTCAGCCAGGTAATTGTGTCCAGTGGTCTGGTCAAACAAGCACTGGGCTAATTGTAATACGAGGACGTTTATGGACTTTAGTCACCAGTGACTT
This sequence comes from Dasypus novemcinctus, assembly GCF_030445035.2. NCBI lineage: Eukaryota > Metazoa > Chordata > Mammalia > Cingulata > Dasypodidae > Dasypus > Dasypus novemcinctus. The sequence continues at coordinate 30,060,962 of NC_080687.1, forward strand.
TATTGCATAGATAGCTGATTACATCTACTCAATCAGGGAGATTGCCATCAGCAATGAGTCATGCTTTATCCAATCAGCTGAATGCCTTAAAAGGGGAAGTCATTTCAGCATGCAGAGAGAATTTCCCAGCACATCTTTGGACAGCCAACATCTCCTGAAAACTCATCAAGGACCTTCCTTAAACTTTCATCAGAGCCCTGATTTGCAACCTGCCTGCGGAACCTGGACTTGTGCATCCCCAAGGTCACGTGAGAGATTCTTATAAAATCACATATTATTGACAGATATCTCCTGTTGTTTCTGTTTCTCTAGAGAACCTTACTAATACAGCGTGGTATCCAGAGTGAGATTGAAATTTTAGCTTCCTTTGTAACTCTGCTACTCATACAATGGGTCTGAGTTTGGTTCTCAGATATTTCAAGCCTGTGGCTACAGGAGACAAGATTTTCTTTCAGAGCACACAGAGAAACTTTCACATCATTCATGCAGTGTTTAAGTTTCAAATTTGAGTATTTTAACTCATCTCTTTCTTTTGTAACTGTATCCAGAGTATTTAGGAGGAGCCAGCCACTATCATTATACCTTTTGACACCACAAAACACTGTTAAGTTGTTGAAAACACTCACCCAGATCCTTGCTTCTTATAAGTGTGGAAGTAGGGGAATGAAGTGATGATATTTTGTGTATCTCTATTGCCAACTCACATCATGAACTGTTAGTGGCCTCTTCATTATTGTAAAGGGAATCTTTAGTACCTTTGCATCCAATTAGAGCAGAGAGCCAATTGCAAAACTCCCAGAACCATTTCAGACATCCCATGTTTAGAACTCTGTTCCTCAAGAACCACTCCCAGTACCAATCTGTAAACCAATAATGAGCTTTCTCATCCTCAGTCAACTGATTGTAAGGGACTCCCCCCACCCACAACCAAAAAAGAGGTACAATACTTAGTTGGTGTCTTTGGATTTTGGAAACAACACATTCTTCATTTGGATATGCTACTCCAGCCCATTTACCAAGTGGCCAGAAAAGCTGCTAGTTTTGATTGGAAACTGGAATAAGAGAAGGCTCTGCATTAGGTCCAGGCTGCTGTGCAAGCTGCACTACCATTTGGGCCATATGATCAGCAAATCCAATGGTGCTAGAAGTTTCAGAGGTAAAGAGAGATGTTCTGTGGAATCTCTGGCAGGACCCTATAGAAGAATCACAATGCAGACCCTTAAGATTTTGGAGCAAAGCCCTGTTGTCCTCTGTAGTTAACTGCTCTCGTTTTGAGAAATAGCTTTTGACCTGTTACTGGACCTTAGTAGAGGCTGAATGCTTAACAGTGGGCCGTCATTTTACTATGAGACCTGACTTGCCTGTCATGAGCTGGGCTTTGCCTAACCCACCAAACCATAAAGTCGAGCATGCAGGGCAGTACTCTGAAATAAAAAACAAGTGTTATATACAAGATAGGGCTCAAGCAAGTTCTGAAGGCACAAGTAAGTTACATGAGGAAGTAACCCAAACGCCCATGGTCATCCTCCCTGCCATGCTACCTTCTCTTTCTAAGTCCATAGCTTTGGCCTCTTGGAAAGTCCCTTACAATCAGTTGGCTGAGGAAGAGATATTAATAATCAAGTGAATAAGAATACCAGCTCTGTAGATAGTGCTCAGCCTCTTTCCCCAGCCACTCCTGTCATTGCCCAATGGGCTCATGAATAAAGTGGACATGGAGATAGAGATGAAGATTATGAATGGACTTAGCAACATGGACTTTCCCTCACCAAGGCTGACTTGGCTACAGCCTCTACTGAGTGCCCAATCTGCCAGAAGCACAGACCTACACTTAGCCTCCAATAAGATAACATTACTTAAGGTGGCCAGCCTGCTACCTGGTGGCAGGTTGACTACATTGGACCACATCCACCATGGAAGGGGCAGTGATTTGTTTTAACTGTAATAGACACATACTCTGGATATGAGTTTTCATTTCTTGCATGCAATGCCTCTTCCAAAACTACCATCTGTGGACATACCAAATGTCTTATCTGCTGCCGTGGCATGACACACAGCAATGCTTCTGATCAAGGAATCAATTTCACAGCAAATAATGTGCAGGAACGGGAACATACCCATGGAATCCACTGGTCTTACCATGTTCCCCATCACTCTGAAGAAACTGGATTAATAGAATGGTGGAATGGCCTTTTGAAGACTCAGTTACAGTGCCAACAAGGTGACAATACTTTGCATGGCTGGGGCAATGTTTTCCAGGAGGCTGTGTATGCCCTAAATCAGCATCCACTCTATGGTGCTGTTTCTCCCATAACAAGGGTTCATGGGCCCAGGAATCAAGGGGTGGAAATGGGAGTGACACCCCTCACTAATACCCTAGGAAAATTTTTTGCTTCCTGTCCTTGCAACCTCAAACTCTGCTAGTCTATAGGTTTTAGTCCCAAAAGGAGGAGTGCTGTCACCCGAGAACAAAACAATGATTCCATTGAACTGAAAGTTAAGGCTGCCACCAAGGCAAAGAGGGGAATAATTATCCAGGCTGGGGTGATTGATCCTGACTATCAAGGGGAAATAGGACTACATAATGGGGGTAAAGAAGAGTTTGCCTGGAATACAGCAGAACCTCTACAATATTTCCTAATACTACCATGCCCTGTGATTAAGGTCAATCAAAAATTGCAACAACCAAATCCAAGCAGGACTAACAATGGCTCTGAAATCTTCAGAATAGAAAGTTTAGTTGCCCATCAGGCAACTAAAGTGCTTGCTGAGGGTAACGGGGACATGGAATGGGTAGTGGAAGAAGGCAGTGATAAATATGAACTTTGACCATATGAAATGAACCATTAAAAACAGGAACAAGAAATGTAATAGTCATTGCATTAGTCAGCTAAAGGGGTGTTGATGCAAAATACCAGAAATTGGTTGGTTTTTATAAAGGGTATTTATTTGGGGTAGGAGCTTACCGATACCAGGTCATAAGCATAAGTTACTTCCCTCACCAAAGTCTATTTTCACATGTTAGGTCAAGATGGCTGCTGATGTCTACGAGTGTTCAGACTTCCTGGGTTCCTCAGGGATCAGTGCCTCTGTTTTCACCACAAAGCCAGCTGTAGACTATGAGGCTTTCTAGGCTTTGCCTATCTCCACAAGGTCAGCTGTAGGCTATCAAGCAAACAGCTCTCTCTCTCTTCCTGGGGCTTCTGCTTCAGCATCAAACTCCAACATTAAAAGCCTCAACTCTGTCCTTTGCCATACCTTTTATTTGTGAGTCCCTACTAACCAGGGGTGGGGATTCAATGCCCTAAAAACATGGCCCAATCAAAGCCCCAGTCATAACTCAATCATACCCAGGTACAGACCAGATTACAAACATAATCCAGTATCTATTTTTGGAATGCATAACCACATCAAACTGCTACAGTCATGAATCTTTCTTCCTTGTTTCATTGCAAGTATGATTGCATATGTACACAAAACGAATTTCTTTGTTTTTTTTTCCCCAACCTTTTCCCTTATCATATGACAAGTTGTATGAGTTTCATGTCGTAATACTTAAGGATGTCAAGTTTAAGAGTGAATATTACCCAAGGACTTGCCCCCTATTCTGTAGGGAATTAGTATGTTTCCAGTTGTATTTAGGAGAGTTAGGCTGAAATGAATATATATGCATGTCTTTATTGTTTTTACTTAGAGATTAAGTATGGTTTAAGGTAGTGTGCATGGTTGCCAACTTGCAAAGGGGTGGACTGTGATGGTTTAACTATTGTGTCAACTCAGCCTGATAATTGTGCCCATTTGTTTGGTTAAGCAAGTACTGGGCTGATTGTAATACAAGGACATTTATGGACTTTAGTCACCAGTGACTTTATTGCATAGATAGCTGATTATACCTAGATCACTCAGGGAGATTGCCATCAGCTGTGAGTGATGCTTTATCCAATCAATTGAACGCCTTAAAAGGGGAAGTGATTTTAGCATTTAGAGAGAATTTCCCACCTTGTCTTTGGACAGTCAGCATCTCCTGAAAACTCATCAAGAACCCTCCTTGGACTTTCATAGGAGCCCTGATTGCAGCCTGCCTGCAGAACCTGAACTTATGATCCCCATGGTCACGTGAGAGACTCTCAAATTTGCATGCTATTGACAGATATCTCCTGTTGATTCTATTTCCCTAGAGAACCCTGACTAATATACCAAGTAAATAATGAATCAAACTAAAATGCAAAACAAAGACATTTTTGACGTGCAACTATGTTACCTAAAGAGTTGTGCTCCAGGAAAAAAAAATAGCATAGGCAGACACAGGGGTTAGTATAAATACTGACAGTAACTATATTAGTCTCTTACTGCTGCTGTAGTAAATTACCACAAACTTTAGTGGCTTAAAAAACCAAAATTTTATTCTCATAGTTCTGGATGTCAGAAGTCCAAAATGAGTCTTAAGGAACCAAAAACAAGGTGTTAGCAGGGCTGGTTGTTTCTGAAGGCTTAGGGGAGGCTCTCTTATTTGCCCCTCCAGCTTCTAGATGATGCAACATTCCTTGCCTCCCAATTGCATTGCTCCAATCTTTGCTCCTATTGTCATATTGTCTTCTCTCACCCTTGATTTTCCTGCTTCCCTGTTGTAAGGATCCTTGTGATTACATGTAGAGCCCTACTGGATAATCCAGGATCATCTCTCCAGCTGAAGATTCTTAGCTTTATCATGTCTGAAAAGTTCCCTCTGTCATATTAGGTAACCTTCACTGCTTCCTGGGATTAGGAGGTGGACATCTTTGTGGGGGAAGGTATAATTCAGTCTACCACAATAATCTGTAATGCAGAACAAACAAAAATAAACTAAAATGAAATAAAAATAGGAACCCAAGGTTCTTCGATGTTTAGACAGGAATCAATTGAACAGCAGTATGTCAGTTGTTTGGGATTGTATTTTCTTCTGAGGGTTCCTTCTGAGTTATTTGCTGCTACAAAATCTAATAATACATTATCAAAATCAAATGATTCTATGACTTTGATTTTCAATTTAGTGACTCTATAGCAGACAGCCTAAAGCACATAATTAAGATTACATATGGAATATATTTTCACATATAGAACGTCTTCACAAAATTTTTAAAAAATTGCCTAATTATTGAAGAGAGGAAGAAGGGAAGAATTAAGGACAAATATGATTTTTTTTATCTTCCATAGCCAGAAGTAAATTGCTTTATTTAAAGTTGTTAAATCAAGTTATATAATCATACATATAAAATTAAAATATTAAAAAGCAGCTCTAGAGAGAAAATATTATAATAAATGAATCAACAAAATATGGAGGGTTGTTGGGGAAAGGTGGTAGGGAATTAGCTAATGGTCCCATGCTTCATGGTAGGGGCAACAGATAGCAACTAAAACTGATAAATCTAGAGGGAAATGTGTGCTATATAAAATCATAATGGTAGCCCTGTGGTTTCTTTTCCTATTAAAAGCTCAGATTGATTTCTCACCTCTCCTTTCTTCAGCCTTGCAGGGCAGTAGGCTGGGCCTTGCAAGCTTCTTTTCTCAGGCTTCCTTGTTAGCTGACTATGGCTAGGTTCAATCAGTGGGAAGCACTGGAGTGATGGGTATGGATGATGGGAGAAGCTGAGGTACATCTCCGCCTCTTTGCCTCAAGTGGCCTCTTCAGTTTATGACAGGCCAGCCCCATTTTCTGTCCTCCCATGTTTCTAGTTTCCTCCAGAAGGGCCTGGCTTCTGAACCTCTGTAATGACTCCTCCTCCATGCCTAAGAGCATGTATGTGTTTCTGCTGTTGCAAATATTTGCGTGACCTCACCAACCATGTTTGTCTTTTCAAATTTCTATTACCTCTGTAACAAATTCCTGTGCCAAATTCCCTCCATGAGAAATGGCTGCAGCGTTTCCTGCTTTCCAAGCTGGACCTGAATATAAAAGCACAAACTGCTCTTACCAGTGGTTATTTCTGGGCATTGGAGCCAAGGTGTATGTGTGGAGAGGTCCTGGAGGAGTGTGTGGTGGCAGAATAATATTAATTAATGGCTTAGTATTCTATTACAATTTTTAAATGTCTTTTTTTTTGTCTTTATTTTTAATGTTACATTAAAAAAAATGAGGTCCCCATATACCCCCACCCCCTCACCCCACTCCTTCTCCCATAGCAACAATCTCCTCCATCATCATGAGACATTCATTGCATTTGGTGAATACATCTCTGAGCACCGCTGCACCTCATGGTCAATGGTCCACATCATAGCCCACACTCTCCCACGTTTCAACTATATTCAAAAATCTACAACCAATTGGTACTATTTTAGGAGAAGGGGAAAAAGCTGCAGTATAGCACCTAATAACTTTGTCTTTTCCTTTCTATTTAACTGCATTCATGTAGGTATATTAGTTTTCTATCACTGTGTAACAAATTGCCCTAAATTTAGCAACATAAAAAAACAAACATTTATTTTTCAACAGTATTCGTGGGTCACAAAAATGGGCACAGCCTTGAGGCTATCTCTAGCTCAAGGTCTCTCATGAGGTGGCAGTTAAGCTCCTGCTGGGGCTGTGCTCTACTGGGAAGGCTCCTTTGAGGAAGGTTCCACTTCTGACTTCACAAACATGGTTTCTGGCAGGATCCTGTTCCTTATGGCCTCTTGGAAGAAGGGCCTCAGACCCTCATTGGCTGTTGACCAGAGATAGCCTTCATTTCTTTACTGTGTAAGCCTCTCCGTAGCTTGGCTCATAAAATAGTAGCAGGCTTCCTTCAAATAAGAGAATGAGAGAGGGCACGCAAAACAGAAGCCTGGATATTTTGTAACCTTTCTCAAAAGGAGATCCTAGTCATTCTGATCTGTCCTATTCATTTGAAGCAAGTCACTGACACCAGCTCATGTTCAAAGGGAAGAAATTACACAAAGGTGTGAATAGCAGGAGTTAAAGATTTGGGGGGATCACCTTAAAGGTTGCCTACTACAAAGTACACTTCACTCCTTAATAGTAACATAAGCTCTTAGCAGTGATGAACACTTTATGACATCTGGTAGGTCTGGTATTATTTAGCACCCTCTTATAACTATTTGTGTACCTGCCTTACTTTTTAAAAACATAGTTCTAGTTAAAAACAGATAAGCAAAACAAAATAGAAATATTTTTAAATGGGAGACAAATAAGGGAGCATTATTTGTCCCTGTTTTGTAGAGTGATCATTGATAAATCATTATCAAGCATCTACTATGTGTCAGGACCTATATGAAACACTTGGAATACTTGAGTAAGTAGAGAATACTGCTTCTAGAAAACATACATATGTTCTACATATATTAATATAATCAAAATAGATGTTCGCAGTAGTAGCAAAGATGGCATTTGGTACAGAAAGTCGAGTAAGCAACTAAAGAACATTTTACGATGGAAAAAGTGATAGGTTACAAAAACTAAAGTTTAGATATTTCACCATATTTAATGACTATATCATTTATGTATTTTATATGGCATAATGTTGTACTATGTATCTGTAATTTATTTTCCTTACCTGCAAGCATGATTTTGGCAGTAATTTACTTTAACTCACTAAATTGACAGGCAAATTAAGTAAAACAAACTATCAGTTCAGTCAAATAATTGGTCAAGAAGTCAATTCTGTCATGAAATGTTTTTGACTGAACAGGCTTGTTGTTTGATGAAGTTAATTTTTCAATTTATTCAATGCTTTTAAAGCAATTTCATGTACATACTAACAGCTGTACTCTGCAGAGAGATTCCATTCCAGACTGAAGTAACTAACAAACATTAGTGGAACTCTCTTTCAGAGAAATCACTGGTGGTCCAAGAAATAATATATACAGCAACATGTTTTTGAAGCATGAGGAAGAATAATTTAGGAGACTAAGAGCACAGGTATAAATAATTATGCCTAAAATTGGTTAATTACAACACAGAGATAAGTGGAAAGTGTCCAATTGCAACAGGAATTGCTCAATTGCCTGCACAATTATCCAATTGCAGCAGTAATTATTGGCTGCTAAATTTTTTCTCTCCAAAATAAATTAAATACCCATATACATATTTTAAATCTCAAATGCACATCATTACACCTTTAAATTTTGCTTGAAAGCATTACTACTTTCTACCTAGCAGATTTTTCTATATTTTTAAGAATACTCTCTAAAATTAAGTTTAAGAAAAAATAAACAGTTAATGAACGCAATATTGTACTCACATAATTAATTATTTTTACTATATATTATTTACTAAGGAGGTATATAGATGTTTGAATTCTTTGTTTTAGGTAGAAGAATGTCTCAGAAACCTAGTTGAATTTAGAGCACTCATTTTCATCCAGAGAACAGGCATCCTGTAGACACAAATCAGGCAGTCATCTTTGAAAAATGTTAATTTATGAGGCATTTTGTTCCAAATGTAAGATCTACAGTAGCATCAGAATCTAAGGAATAGAAGCAGCTTGAAGAGGGATTACTATTAAAGAAGAGACTTCCTAGGGTTATCTTTTAACATGTATAAAAGAAAGAGAAAGAGGAAGAGAGAGAGAGAAGGAAGGAAGAGAGGAAAGGATGGTGAGAAGTTAGGTGGCTTAAATCAGGTATCTGAAAGGAATAATTTCAAGTGAACATTATAGAATTTAGGTTGTATCTACTATAGTAAGTTACAATGTCTAACAAAATGCATTTTATCCCAGGAAAATATTGAATAAAAAACTCCAGATTTATATACGAATCTCTATTTGTAAACTTGGCAACTGAAACAAATATGAGTTTTATTTAATCTTTTAGCCACCCTTCAGCTTTTAGTGAGGACTCAGATGGCCATTTTGCCAATGTATTAATGGAAATAATTTGCTCTATTGGAAAGAGTAATTGTCAGGTATTCATGAATCTGCAATTCTAACATAAGCAGTCATACTCTTAAAATCTAAAAACTTGGATGAGTACATTAATTCCTCTATCTTTGATATTGTAATCTATGATTTAGGGAAACTGTAGCTCTAATTTATTTTTCAGCTCTGTGACTGTTTGAGTTAGTTTTCTCATCAAGTGGAGGCAGCAGGTATATTCCAGACTAAAGCAGCATGAAAGCCATCAAATAAATGGTTTTAACACATGCTAATATTTAAATACTCTATCTCCAAAAAAGGAATTTCAGAAGATTATTTACCAATTTCTCTAGCAGAAAGCAGAAGAATTTTAAACTGTGAAATTCCTAGTAATGAAGGGTCTATTTGAACAGTATATATGCCTATGAATCTCAATAGGTGTTATATTGATTTGTGATGCTCAATATGCAGATATAATTTATTACAGTGGTAGTTGAATTACATAAAACCTCAAATATAGACAAGAGGAGCTGGAAGAAGAAAATAGTCTTCAAGGGAATATCTTCCAAGCCATCAACATTGTCTTTTTTCCCTATGTTCCTAGCCAACTAAAGCTCTTATTTATCTATAAACCTACTTTGTTCCTGACAAATAAATGGAATGATGTGCCGAGGAAAGTGTTGCTTAATTCAGAACCACTTAATCAACATGAAGAGCCAAGTACTGTTTTAAACTGAATTGGACTATATGATAAAGAATCATAATAAAAATAAATTTTCAATTCCTCAATCAAAAACTAGGAATCCTTACTACATAAGAAAATCATCCTTTGGAAAGAAGGAAATTCTGACATTCTTTGGAAAGAAGGATAATTCTGAGATTCTAAGAATTCTACTGAAGATATATTTCAGAGCATGCATTGGTTTAATAATTTTTTATTGAATTTACTAGCTTGTACCATTTTATTTTATTTCTTAATACATTTCATTTTGTCCAGAGTCCCATACTTTAAATAAGTTTCAGCGAATTAGCCTGATTTATTCTGCACAATTTATAGATTGTACTCAATGCCTTTTAAAACATGAGAACAAATCTGATATTTCTTTCCTAAAGGCAATCTCAGTGCCCATTAGTGGTCATGTTCTCCATTCAAGACTTGCTGGTACTCACTTTCTGAGATAGCCTAGAATACCAAGTAACTCATAGAAGATAAAAGGAAACTTGCTGTTCTCTCCAGGGAACATTACTTCAAAGCAGGCATTTGATCATATATTGCCACAAATTGTTAAGTTCAGTTTGGCCATCAAGAACACATTGCCTCTGTCAATTGCTTGGAGAAAACTGCCAACAAAATTGATGGTAAATATTTTCATGCCAAAAAAAATCTGAACACTGAGTCTGAGATACCAAAAATGCTAAAAGCATGTGGTTCCAAAATTGCACTGTGGTCATTTCAAGTTTCTTTCAAAAATGACATGAAGTGGTTATATCAGTTCAAATTATTTCAATATTTATGTGTTGACCTCCTGTTTGTCAGGAACAAATGATTTAAAGAGGAATGGGACCTATTGCTACCCTCAAGCAACTCAATCTGAATATAATCGCTTGGAGAATAGTTTAAAATTATATATTAAATAATAACTATAGCTTCCTATATCAAATTCTGACTGAAATATATGTTATAACTTCATAATTGATAATAGAAGTAATTTAATTGTTCGGTAATCATTCTATTTCAAAGATGATGAAATGTTTATAATCTTTGACAAAACTATCCCAGAGAAACAAACACAAGGTGACAGGACTCATACAACATTTATGGAGAAGTTCATTGTCCTGTAGTAGAAATAATGCCTGGGTTGACTTACATGTTTCAGAAGGGCAAATGATTTAAAACATTATTAGAATTTCATTTGAAAGAAAACTTACAGCAATTATATTTATCTTTAGTGATTCAAATATAAACATGTTTTTATATTAGTATATACAAAAGTAAAACCATCTGATTATGTGGGTTCAAATCATTCTTAAAATAGAGGGAGGGTCAGAAGGAGCAGGTGAACGCTGGGGATTTGCAGGTCTTTGGGTTAAAACTACAACTTTGGGAATGTGATTTTGGCAAATATGGCAGGGGAAGATTACTGTACAAGACAGAGTGCTTCTATGGGCAGTCTTCTGTGGAATATCTAAGTGTTTTTTTTGTCATAGTGTATTATATTAATGCATGGAGACCCACACAATAAACAAAATATTAACCTCCCATCCTGAGGAGTCATGCTATGTTCTCAAATAGAGGGCAAGAGTCTCCCAAGAACATAGGCAGTACTTAATTAAAAAAACACAAAACAGACTAATATGCTAAGCCCTCAATATTAGTGCAAGTAACTATGAATCTTATTCTTCAAAAAGTAAAACTTAATGGTTGCCATAGGTCCTGAGGAGAGGGGTAAGGAAGAATAGAATAGATGGAGCATAGGACATTTTTAGGACATTAGAATTATTCTGCCTGATCTCACAATAATGGATACAGGCCATTTAAAATTTAGTCAAAATTTATAAATGTGTACAATTAGAAATGTAAATCATAATGTAAACCATTGACCATGTTCAGTAGCAATGCTACAGTATTTTTACATCAGTTGTAACAAATGACCACCCACATGTAAAAAGTTATTAATAGGGGAGAGGAGGAAAGGTGGGCATTGGGTAAATGGGAGTCCTCTGTATTCTTTGTGACTTTTCTGTGACCTAAAGCTTCTTTGAAGATAAAATGAAAAAAATAAAACACTGTGGGAATATACAGAAGAAAATTTCACTGTAAATATAACAGATCTTACAGTGATGAAAGACACATTGTCTAAAAAATGTTTTTTATTAAAGATTTTTTATTTTTTTATTTAAGAATTTTTTTTGTATTTTATGTTATTTTTAAAACTGTTATTATTATTTCATTTTCTTTCTTTTGGTTATTTTCTTGGCTTCATCTTCGGAGAGGGTTCTGGACCACGGAAGGGTCATATCTGTGGCAGGTGAGAAACATGTGTGGATTGCCCATGATGGGGAAATGCATGGGAGGGGGCTCATCTGGGTCATGCCTCTGAGGCATATATGAATGTGTTCAAGTGTTCATGGGGCATTGTCACGGTAGGTGGAAATCCACACAATAACCGAAAGAATATTGAATTCCCATCCTGCGAAGTTCTGATACATTCTCTAATGGGACAGCAAGAATTCCCCAGGTACAGGGGCAGTGCCAAGTGAAGAAAGATGGACCATTGCACTAGGCCCTTGACATTGATGACAGTACTTATGAACCTTTTCTTCTGAAATTGAAACTTAGCCTAGTGATATATGTTGCCTAAGAGCTACCTCCAGAGGGCCTCCTTGTTACTCAAATGTGGAATTTCTCTAAGCCAAACAGCATGTAAACACACTACATTCCCCCCATATGGGACATGGCACTTGGCGATGAGCTTCCCTGGTACTGAGGAATTATTACCAAGCACCAACTAGCAATGCAAATGGAAAAAGACCTTGACCATTAGGAAGAAACAGTAAATACAAATAAGTTCTTATGGCTAAGAGATTTCAAAGTAAGTCAGGAGGTCATTCCAGAGGCTACGATTGTGCATGGCTCAGCAGGATCTCATTGTCTTCCACAGTAAATACTATTTCAAATAGCAGGGCTCCTGAGGTCCATAGAGACATCCAGACACATAGGCAGAGCAAATAGCTCAGGAGTTTGGCACCCTGACAGTGGGCCTTACCTTGGAACTTATGCTCTCCAGTGTGACAGAGTTGGACTCAGTTGTGGTTTCCCTACACATGGCTCTTCTGCCCCTTCTGTTTGAGCTTATAGTTAGTATTATACTTGATAGGTGTATGTCTAAGAGATTAAATCTTTGGTCTGTCCATGTGCCAGTTGGGCCCTGAATCGCAGCAGAGTTGCAACACCTACTCTCCAGTTCATTGGACTCACCAAAGACAAATAACAAGGTGATGATGAATAGAGTCTGCAACTACGAGCAAGAGAGGTCCATCCATCTGCCTCTTGGTATCTAAGCCCCCTCTCAATTAGTAGCAGAGTGGGTATCAACATTCCAAAATCCTCAAGACTGGGGCATGAACAATGGACTAAAGTAAACTTACTATTGTTTTACTAGAGACTTATTGTTATTCTAGCAATGGAAGAATTCTTATTGTCGTGGAGGCAGTGGCCATTGGAGGTTCTGAGGGGAGGGAGAGGGAAAAAGGTCTAATATGGGAGCATTTTGGGGACATTGGAATTGTTCTGCATGAAGTTGCAATGATGGATACAGGCCACTGTATATTTTGTCATAACTTACAAAATTGCACAGGACAGAGTGTAAACTATAATGTAAACTATAAATCCATAGTTAGTGGCAATGCTTCAATATGTGTTCATCAATTGTAATAAATGTACTACACTAATGAAGTACTTTAATGTCCCACAATATGAGATAGTGTGGGGAGGGAGGGAGGGAGGCATATGGGAATATCCTATATTTTTCATGTAACATTTATGTAATCTAAACTTTCTTCAAAATAAATAGATAAATTAAATTTCCAAAAAAATTTGCTAAAATTATTCATTCATTAATACAATGATTATATACTGTGATAGAATGTAGAAAAAGCATGTAAATTTGTGTAGCAAAAACAAAAACTAGAAAGATAAATTTCTGGTGAAATATTTTACTCCTTATGCTTAGATAAGCATTATAATTTGTACTATGTTTACACTAAATTTTTAGTTTTGAACTCTGGCTTAATCTACATTCTATTCATCGATTTAACAAATATTTATACAGCGGGTGCTCTGCCAGCATTGTAATAGGTGCTGTAGACCCATCAGAAAAAATGTCAGATTTTTTTTCTCAAGGAGCCCGTGGTCTAGTAAACAAATAGTTTTTAATATAGAGTGATTTGTTTTCATGCTAGGACTATAAACAGGATGATATAAGAGTCCATTGCAGGTAACTCGTCCCAGTGAATGGAACTGTAGAAAAGCTATCCTGAGGATATAGTAGGAACAAATATGTTGAAGAAGTACTTATGAATGATGTGTTTCTTCCTTTACCAGATTTATATAGTGAATTTTTGTTTGGGGCTTATAGTTTGGTTAGATTCATGTCCTGAAAATACATCTAATTAAAATCAATATTTATTCAATGAAGTTTATTTTTGATTTTTGTTTTCCCTTCACACCATTGTTTAAAAACACTCATTACACTGAACTACCCAAATCTATACATTCCCACTCTGCTAAAGGTAATCTGATAAGCAATGAGGATACAAAAATATTATATCAGTGCAATGAGACTTAATAAATTATCTTGAAATATTTAATACTACATACAATAATAATGGCTATGTTAAATGATAAATAAATGGTAGCAGCTTTAAAAGTAAACTAGAGGAATTCAATATTAAGAATACTTACAACTAAAGTGGTTAGAGAAAGAAAGAATCTGAATGATTGTTATAAGAAGTAAAGAAGAATGTGGAAGACATTTCTTGGAATATTATGGTGAATGAACTAGCAAGATGGGAGGCTTGCACATATAATGTGTTACATGTATGATTTTCATAGTTTTTGTTTGAATTAGAAATACTTTCAAAGAAGAGTGAAGAGGAAGTTGGGTATATCGGGAACAGTGTTAAGTAATGAACTATTGTATTTGGGTGAAGTTTGTTTTCAGTGCTTTTTCTTTTAACTATTATATTTGAATTCCATTTTAAAAATCAGTTCAGTATTATCCAGACTTTGGTTTCTCCTATGAGGGAATAAGCATTGAGAAAATACATGGCTCATGAGGATAAGTGATCCAATTAGAATATTCACAAAAATCCATTAAAATGCCCCGAATGTGTAAGAGAGGGTGCTGTTAATAGGGACTTGAAAAGAAAGTTAAAAGTTCTTGACAGTCACTCAACTGTAACAGGGGTACTTCATGAAATATAAGATCAAGATGTGAAACTGGGAATAATTAACATAATTTTAAAGGAGAGAGAATAGTGGGTAAATTTAGATAACTTAACATTTAGGATTAAATAGCATTTCAGCAAACATAATTCCTGAATCTTAAAGAATAATGATGGCAGAGCTTTATGGAAGATAACCACATCTGCTCTAAAGAATAAGATAGCAAGGCAGCTTTCATATATGTATATTATTATATATTTATGTAACTATAAAATACCTAAAATGTTGATTATGGCTGTTGCATTATTTTAAACTGAATGAACGAAAAAATATTTTTAGAAAACCATAATAACCAACACTCTAGAGTATAAATGAAAATTGCATTTTTCAGAAGAAAATAATTGTGTGAGTGCTTTGATATTTTTCCTATCTTCATCAAATAGTCTTTATCTTGAATATTTTCTAAATATGAAAATTGTTTGACAGAATACAAAATAGGTAAAGGATTAGATTAGCCAGTTTGATTATAATAATGCATATTATTATATATAATTTAATATTAATATAAATAATATAATTTATATGGCACTATGATTATTATAATATATAATTCCTTCCTTTAAATTCCTATCTAAATTATTAAATTTAAAGACAGGTAAGTACTCAATAAATATTTATTGAATTTTCAAAGAAATACAAGGTTTAGGACTAAACCTGCACATATTTATGGCTAAATTGCACCTGTTAAGCAGGTATTTAACCTGCTAACCAAAAATAAACTATAAAATAATTTTTAAAATAAAATGTCCATGAAGGTAAACAAATTATTAATGAATGTTGCAAAATAAAAATAAATGATTGATCAAAATTCAGAACCACAAAAGAATTATCAATGAACCAGTTCCATAATTTTTGGGCTGCTTTGTCTGACAAAGGACAGAAAAATGGGTTACAATATGGAAAGGGGAAAGGAATTTGAAGTCACCCAAAATTTCTATGATTCTTTGCTATGAGTCTCAATCTCTATTGAAAGTAAAACATTTCACATAGCTACTTGGAGAGATTATATGTTATCAAGGTACCTGGAAAAGGGTTTAATTCCCATCAAATAAATTAAGAGGATAAAAGACATCCAAACAATTGTTTTGGTGGAGGAACCAGAAGACTATACTCCTAGAATTTGTCGGGGCAGAGGATCCATTATATTCCCTAAGAACAAGAGAAGAGAACTTCAAGGAAAAGAACTGGTATGCGGTTACCCTGGTCATGATTAACGAGACCTTCTGGGGAGGCAAGCAATCATAAAAGAGAAAAACAAAAACAAAAACACGGAGATTGATTCTGGGTTCACAGAAGAAGTGGAAAGGTACAACACCCAGAATGGAGTAGCAAATTCCTAAATCCAGGAAACTGTTTGTGAGAAGTCTAGTTCAATGAAAATCTTCATAGAATCCTAAAAGGCTTCTATGAGAGAAATTGTCAGTCTCAACCACCTGCTAGGCCCAGAGTCCATAAAGCCCACTTCAAAAACTACAAAGAAAGAAATTCCTTTTTCTCTATTGTTCTTCATCCTCCCCAAACTCTAATAAACTTGGGACCTAAAGCCAAGATTAGGGATTAGGGAAATGAGGAATGGCAAGGAAAGCTGAACCAGCTACACCTGATTCCCTCAAGCAGAAGAGTGTCTGAAGTAAATCCTAGAGGGGAAGGGAGAAAAAATGACTCAAAATCAAGTAAGGAGCCATTGTTGTCAATTATGATGACCTAATTTTGATGAAGTCAAATCACACTGATATTATGCATGTGAATGTCACCACATTAATTTGATATTGCATTTGCACAATCTCACAAAAAGAGGTCATCTATCTAAATTTTAAGCAATAAGCATGATTAAAATTTAAATTATGCCATTGAACTAGGTAGGCTGTAATAGTCTGAACTTTATGGGTCAGTTCTTGTGACCTACAAATTAAACAAAAATCTCCAGAATTGATTAAGAAAAAGAACCCTACTGTAGTGTAGCATCAATTTAAAAGGTAAAGATCTAGGCTTATTCTTTTCATTCCTTAAACATTTCTCATAAGAGTAATTTCAAATTAGAATTATCATTATATCTTGTTACTGGGATCCATTACCCCTTATTGGTTAAATTCCACTTATTATGGGCTTGTCTGATTCTAAAAGTCATATCGTATCCGTAAGTAATTCTACCATTTAAAAATCAAATTTTGTCATGTGATAGATTTAGAATTTGGTTACTGTTTTCATAAATTTAATCACTCATTCAACAAATATTTATTCAGCACTTAATAAGTGTAAGGACTATTTTAGGCAATAAAGTTTGAGTAGGAAATAAAATGAACAAAATCCATCCTTTAAGATCTAAGATTATAGTAGGGTGGGCATCATAAGGAAACATATTAAATATTTTCAGGTAGTGAAACAACTAAAGAAATAGGAATAAGGGCATTGCACCTGAATGGATATATAATTTTAGATTGGGTTGTCTTTTGATATATCATTTGAGCAGAGACCTAAATGAAGTGAGGATGAAAGTTGATGTAGATATGTGTGGAACAACATTCTAAGAAGAGGTACAAGCTCATGTTAAGTTCAGCAATGAACTTGAATTGTTCATGAAATAGTGAGATCTGCATGTCTGGGGCTGAGTGAGTGAAGGGAAAATGTGTGATAGAAAATAGGACCAGATGAAATCAGGAATATAAGTCATATCAGGTAGAACCCAGGACACCTGATCAATGCTTAAGATTTATTCCAAGTGAAGAAGGAAATAAAAAAGGGGACTTAGGAGAAGAAGAACTTAATTTTCAGGTTAATTTCTGGCTGTCATGTCATGAATAGTCTGTTAGAGGATGCCTAGAAACATCAATATTACTTGGAACTCTAAAGGAAGAAACTGGCAGTTGTGCAGGTTTTAAGAAGTGATCAGGCTATGCATAGTTGGAAAATAGGACTAATTGCTGATCTTTTGGATATAGGAAGTAGCAAAAGAGAGGGATCAAAAAGGAATTGACAGTTTTTGACTTGGTGAATGGAGGTGCCACCTGTGGGAAGAGCAAGTTTTGGGGAGAAAAAAACATGTTTGGGTTTCTGGACTTTTGCATTTATTATTTTTATTACATGTCCAAGAACAATTATGGGATCCAATTTTTTCCTCTTTTAGTTTTTCCCCTTCAAGAAGAGCAAGATTCCTTGGATTAATAGCAGTGGATGCTATAATGTTATTCTTAAATTAGTTAATTGCTATAAAATAGTGGAAATATTACAAAGTCATAAATTCAAGATCTGCCTGAATCTATTCACTTAGAAAAACTTTTTGCAAATATGGTCTTTATTTCGATTGATCAGTAGATATGCACTTAATGATCACCTTCAATCTAACTAATTTATAGTAGTCATAGTTTCATGAAAATAGACCAAGTTTCAAAATTCAAACTACTGACACATAAAGAAGGAGATGATTTGAGAGGGTCTTCCCTGAGAGTAAGCCATATTGAGCAATATACTCAGTCCTTTGCATCTAACTATAATAGCTTCTATGAGTTTTTTTAAAATTAATTCACTTACCTTTAGAAACAATAAAAAATTCATTCATAAATACATATGAAGTTATTTAATTATAAATTTTTAAGACTGTCACCTTTTAAAGTATTGAGAAAAAATAAAGACACCCAAGCCAGATAAATTTAGATGGCAAAAAAGTAGACAGGATTTGCAAAGGAAATGAGGTGCCAATGTGAGAGAAGCAGGATAGCTAGCATTAAGGACATGGTAAGTGCAGGGGTAGGAGAAGACATCAGGGACTATTGCCATGCTTTATTTAATAAATTTTTTAAAAGTCTGCTAAAATTGTTTGATTTGAATAAAAAGTAACGAGAATAACACCTACAATGCAAACCTACCACCTACAATGCAAACTCGCCCAAAATATGAAGTCTATGAGGAAAGGAAACTGTTTATCTTGTTCATTCTTGTTATGGGTTGAGTATTTCCCCTAAAAAGACATGTTCAAGTCCTAAATCCTAGCATGAATGCAAATGTATTTGTAAAGAGGATATTTGAAGATGTTGTTAGTAAAAATGAGGCCATACTAGATTATGGTGAGTTTTAATCCAATATGACTGGTGTCCTCACAAGGAGAAAGAAAGAAACAGAGACATAGATGACTGATACCGATATTGGTACTAGGAAATGGGGTCCTACTATGTATTTTTTAAAAACCCTAAAATTGTGGGTATGGTTTTAGAATTGGGTAATGGGTAATGGCTGGAAGTATTTTGAGGCACTTTAAGTTTCAGGCCTAGATTGTCTTGAGGAGGCAGTTGGTAGAAATATGGACATTAAATATGCTTCTGGTAAAATCTCTGAAAGAAATAATCAATGAGTTATTGGAAACTGAATGAAAAGCAATCTTATAAAGTGGCAGAAAACTAGTGGGAATTATTTCCTAGACTTTTATGGAAAGTAGAATTTGGAAGCAGTAAACTTGGTTATTTAACAGAGGATGAGGAACTTCCAAGCAAATTGTGAGGGCCTGTTTCCCTTGTTTCTTATAGTAAAATCCAAGAATAAAGAGATAAATTGAGGAATGCACTGCTAAACTCAAAGGCACCAGCAATTAATGATTTAGAAAATTCTCAGCCTATCAGATAATGTACTCTGAAGACAGGGCTGAGTGTGTGGTTGAACAACAATTTACTAAAGAGATTAGGCATATGACTCATGGATGCAATCCTCTATCTGAGAGGAAGTCAGGAACGGAAATGCAATTATCCAGGAAAGAGTTTTTACTGACCGTTTGGATCCCTATGAATTGCACAGAAGATTTGCTAATTTTATATCAACAGAAATACTGCCAACCTTAACTGAAAGGCACAGAGATGAAACAAAACGAAGTGAGAATGATTCCTAGGACATAACCATGAATACAAAAGTCTTGCCTCACTGGGCCAAGAGGAGCTACTGTCCAGAATTCAGGGAGGCTGGACCCAACCCAGTGATCAGAAGGGTAGGGCCGCCACACTGCTGTACATCCTCCAACAGTCCTAGTGGATGAAGCCACAGGTTACTCTCAAGCCTTGAAATCTAATTGAATTTGCCTTGCTGGTATTCAGACTTGTTGGGATACTTGACTTCTTTTTCCTTCCAATTTCTCCTTTCTGAAATGAGATTGTCTATCTTATGCCTGTGCCACCATTGTATATGGGAAGCAAAATCTTGTTTGTGTGTCTGTTTTAAGATTTATTTATTTTATTTATTTCCCCCCTTTCCCTCCTCCCACCCTGCTGTTTTTCCTGTCTGTATTCTCTTCTCTTCTCATTTTCTCTCCTCTAGGAGATCAAATGTCAGTGTTATTAGATCCTGAAGACCTCTGATGGGGAGAGAGGTTCCCTGTCAATTGCGCCACCTGAGTTCCTGGTTTCTGCTGTGCTTCACCTTGACTCTCCCCTTGTCTCTCTTCTCTTGTGTCATCATCTTGCTGTGTGACTCACTTGCACAGGGCACTGCCTCACCATGTGGGCACTCGTGTAGGTACTGGCCTGCCACAGCACACGCTTTTTCTTCTTCTTTTCCACCAGGAGGCCCCAGGGAACAAAACCGGGTCCTCCAGTATAGTAGGGGGAAGTTCGCTTGAAGGGGTTTCAAAAGTCCACAGACAGAGTGAAAATTTGCCCCAGGAGGGACTACTCCCAGAACAGATTTTGATGAAATTTTGGATTAGGAATTGTTACTGAAATGTATTAACACTTTTGGGATGTTGGGATGAGAGAATGTATTTAGCATATGGGAAGAATATGGTTTGTGAGTGTCCAGAGGGTGGACTATTATGTATTGAATTGTACCCCCGCCCCCCAAAAAAGACATATTCAGGTCCTTCTCCCTGGAACTATGAATACAAATTTATTGTAAATAGAATGTTTAAAGATATTATTAATTAAGATGAGACCAAACTGGATTAGTATATACCCTCGTCCAGTAAGAGCAGTGTCCTTATAAGGAGAGACAGACAGACAGAGAGACATGATTAATGTAACTTTGGTATCCCTTGTTCCAGTTCATACAAGGTATTCAATAAAAAAATTGTTGAATGATTAAAGACATGCATTTTCCTTGTTGCACTAAGATGGAAATCACAGAGAGATAAAAGTTTCCTAAAATAGTTATCCTCAGGCTCTCACACTACTCCATATCAAGATTGTATAACTGTGAGAACTTCATTTACAAGATATATTTAATGCTATTTTTCCTAATTATCTTAAATTATATGAAGAATATTTTCTATGTAGCTGATCTTAATAACAGAAAAATATATTACCTTCTAATAATTTATAAGAGAAATAAAAAACACTCTATAAGAGATTCTAATTTTATCTGAAGGAATCCTTTGTTTCAAAAACATGGAGACTTAGAAATTAGGAATTTTTAGGTTGGCCAACAAATACAGGGAGTCAGTTTTCTCAGCAAAGCCATCAATCAGTATGTCTTTCTTTTTTCCAGGGGATGGCGATCACATTGACTTTTTTTTTTAAAGAGACATAAGCTTTGCCAAACCATTTCATAGGTTACATATCCCATAGCCTCTAAAAGGGAGAGCAAGCCTTTTCAAACTACTGAACACCGTAACTTAACCAAGTTGACACACAAATTTAAACAATACAACTCCTTTCTTCTCTTCCCAAATCTTTCACATCTTATAACTATTCCAAACCTCTTTCTTTTCAATTATTTCCCCAGAAATTCTACACGTAGTTCAAATCTTTCTTTCTCTCTTTCTTCCCACCAATCCCACCAAGTTTTTTGTCATATATCTCAAAATATATTCCATAGCTGAGCATGTCCTCTTTTTTGCTGCAGATGGTGTTTTCTACTTTGTTAAACATTAAATAACAAATGGGTGTCCCTGTAGAGGAGGGCTCAAGGATACTGGGTGGGGAGAATGAGACAACTGAGACTTGTTTCACAAAAAAGGGCTTAATATTGATTTCCAGGTAGGAGCAGGGCATGTTCAGCTCAAATTTGATGATAACATCAGAATGAAGGACTTATTGTTTATGTATGTTTATGTATGAGTGATATACTTTAATAAATTAAAAATATATAAATATATATTGAAAAACAACACAACAAAAAAACAAATGGAGAACTTGAGTCACTTGCTCAAGCATGCGGCTGGCAGATAGCAGAGGTGTCTTTTGTACATTGGCATTCTGACCCTAGAGATCACATCTCCTAACCCATTTCTCCATTGCCTACTAACAGGTATTACCATGGTTCTCTTGTTTATAGAGTTGCTGATATGCAGAAGGCTCTCAATGCAAATTTGTTGAATGAAGATAGAATACATACCTTTCCTGTTTCTCTATGATGAATAGGATCAAAAATTGGAAATCCACTAAAAATGAAAAAAAATGTAATTCTCAGCCTCTGACAACACTCCATAACAAGGTTAAATAATTGCAGGAAAATTAATAGGCATCAACATGGAGGAAAAAGAAAAGAAGCATGATGATAATGTTGTGAAAGCATCCCATAAATATCTATGTCTAACAATGTCAAAGGAAGCATACTATTTGGAATATATGTTGCTCTTTTTCCCATGATTTGAAACACGAATACTGATTCTTTTTGGTCACAGACAAAGTGTGTGTCACAGAGTCTTACCAAGTATTTGCTGAATTGAACCATTTCTTCAAGGAGAGGGCAAAGAAAATTTGTTTCTGTGGGCATTTGTATTATTCTTTGTTTGCATACATTATTCATCACTCCCTTTACATTAAAGCATTCAAAGGAGGTCACATGGTATTTACCTAAAAATAGCTGATTTAGACAGTTCATTCAAATGGCCATATTGGGGATAAGAGATGAGAAGTTCTTTGGATACATTGTATTCATAATGGCTTATTTGATACCAAAAAAATCAGCTGGTTCTGTAAATAGTCAACTTATTTGATGCAATCAAATAATAATCAGTCCTATACAGAATCAGCTTATTTGATAAAATAATAAAAATTAAGTCTGACAGAGTATAATGAATCCTCCTTTAAAAGTGCATGAATGTTTTAAAATATAAATAATAATGGCAAAAAAAGCGCACACACACACACACACACACACAAAACAAGGAAACCCAGCAAAATGGGTATTTGAACAGGGTTGACATTTTTCCTCTGATACATGTAAATCTTTGCTTCATAAATCCTATTACCTAGCTGTAGCTTTTTGGAAAATACTAGCTAGAAAAAACTTTGATGAAACAACAAAATGGTAAAACAAACTGTCAAACATGGACAGCAGAATGCTATGCAACAGAAAGGCACATTTCAAGAGCAGATGATAATTATTCTATTTTCTCACAAGCCCAGCAGTAGTATTGCTGAAGTGCTGGGTCTTCTTAAGTGGAAACTAAATTAATCTTTATTAATCCTTGTCATCGCGATTGCATAATGTCTGGATTTGAATGTCTGATGTGTGGCACTCTCTTTCCTCTTCCTCTGGCAATAAGAAGTGTGAAAATAAACCTTATACTTAAAAAGAAGTGCTGAGTTTGAAAAAAAATCGATGTAATCATCTGAACCAAAAGGAAAAAAATACATTTTACAGGAGAAAAATATACACTATGTCAGAGTTACAGACATGCTTTTATATTAATATATGCACTGCTATATGTCAGGGCTGTGAAAATGAGTGGTAAAACAGGAAGGCAAGTGGCCAAATGCATAGAGAGAAATTTTTTAAAAAGTATTCATTTGCATTTTTTGGAAATCTTTCACTTGGAGCCTAATTAATACCTTTAAAATTACTTCCCTGAATGTTCTGTATATATTTCCAATTGAAATTGCCACTAGGTACCAATTAGTAAGTAAGATCAAGTTTCATAATAAATAAATACCAACACAAACATGTGTGACTCTTGAAGTAACCTCCTAACAAGGACAAGGTTTTGCCATACTCAGTGTATTAATTTGCTAATGTGGTTAGACTGGATCATGCCTGAGAATGTATTCTCTGCCTTTAGGAACCACAAACACACATATTTAGTCCATTTTATCTGCCAACTTAGATGCAAAACACTAGAGTGTTTTATTTATGCTTCCCTAGAATTTGATTCTAATCTGCTCCTTATGCATTGTCATCTTGGTTCACACCCAGGGTAGCTGACCTGCTACTTCTCATCCTAATCAGACTTCCAAGTAATACTTTTTGAAGGATTCTGTGCCCATTCTTAACATTACATTTAAGGATTATATATCTTTTTTCTTATTGTTTCTAATATGTGTCTTCTTACTTTCTCATTTTTAAATGTATAATTTTGATATTAAATTTATAAATTTGATATATGAAAGAAAAATTTGTAAGTCTGTGCCACTTTTTTTGAGGTTAGAAACTGTATTAGTTTTCCAAAACCAGAACTTATTTCCTTTTACTTGCCTAAACTCTCTGAATCAATATCACATGATCAGATTTAATTCTCATGTTCTCAGTTTGGCCATGCCATTTCATCTGTCCATACTCCTCAAAATTATCAGAACCAATTTCTTCATCCTTGTTTAGATGTTATTTTCTGGACTTTCAGATATGATTGATGTATCCCAATTATAAACTAAATACTCTGATATATGTCCCTCAATATAAATTTTGTTTCATTCTTTTTACAGGAATTTGTGTATAACTATGGAGTATTGAATTGTGTATCCCAACTTGGACATGTTCACATTCTTGTGGGTGTGGATCCATTGTAAATAAGATCTTTTCAAGATAGTACTCCAGTTAAGATATAATCCCACTAAATCAGGTTGGACTTGTGTAGGATGACCGGAGTCCTATGCAGGCAGAGTGAATGTCAGATGGAGACAGAAGCTGCAGAGAGAAACCAGGAGAGGCTTCCATGGCATTGCCATGTGACAGAAAAGCCAAAGACCAAGGAATGGCAGCACCAAAATGTCATTTTTCTGGGAGAAAGCATTGCCTTGCTGATGCCTCAATTTTGAGCTTTGACTAACCTCAAAGTCATGAGCAAATAAATACCCATTGTTTAACCAAAAAGAATGGTGTGTCTTTTAGTAGTTGGCTGTGCAAAACATTATCTATCGGTATCTTTTATGTGAAAGAAAAAAGTTTTGCACATGACACTAGAACTGACAGTAGCTTTTGCGAGGGTGGCATAATCCATATCATTTAGAAAATATATCTCTATGGCATTAAGTTCTGCTGGGAGACTATTGGAAGAAGAGGAAAGGTCTGATGAAATTTTAAACCCTCTGTCTTGTCTCCTTTCTGCTGGAAACTGAAAACTCCTCTTGATGAATCCCTGGTTTCATCAGCACATCAGTGAAACTTAAGACTTGCAATAGGAGACCTGGAGTTGGATGTGGAATGGAATATTGACTTCAACTAGTAAGTCATGTGAGAAGAATTGAGATTCTCATGTGAATCCAAGGGTGAGAAAGAAATGAAAGGGCTGAGGGATTTGAGGAGAGTGATAAGAAAGAAAAATAGATAGGCTGTTTTATGGGAGAACAGAACCCTCAGAGAAATGTGGATCATGGGAATGTTCTGGAGGTGAGTGGCTAAAAATGAATATATAATAATTTCTGTGGTACTTGTCTTGATTGTCTCTTCTTTGTGTTCCCCAGAAAGCAGAGCCTGAGGTAAGGACTTGGGTTTGGTAGTTTCTTTGAGAGCTAATTTCAGGCTGCACGTAGGAGGGGAAATCCCAAAGAGCTGAAGTATCCTGCTGAAGGATAGGATGTGAGATAATTTCTCAATTAATCCTACCCTCTTTTGGTTGAGGATTGCCATCCATTGCTTCAACTTGCTTGCACTGCTGAACTATACCTATATGAATACTGCATAAGCAAGGATAAATGGCATTCATCATTCTTGAATTTCAGTGAAGTAGATACATTTTTGCATGGTATTGTATTTTTTAAGAGGAGTTCAGGGAAATAAAAACAATACACGGAGGCTGTGTTTTAAGTATTAGTCAGAATGCAACAAAAAGAGAGAAAACTGTGAGATGAGAGACGTGAGATTAAAAATTTAGATTTTTATCTAAACTGGACCCTGCATCTGGACCTTGAAGTGACAGATTTTCCTAAGGATTTGTGGACTTTTGAAGAGAGATGAAAAAATCTCCCAGAATAAGGGATAGGGAAATATGTACAATGATATTCCTACTGGGTAGGTTGCAACTCCTCAAAGGACAAGTTCTTAATCTTAATCACCATTCCTGAGAGTGTGAACCATTTATAAATAGGACATTTTTTTTTTAAAGATTTATTTATTTATTTAATTTCCCCCCCTCCCCTGGTTGTTTGTTCTTGGTGTCTATTTGCTGCATCTTGTTTCTTTGTCTGCTTTTGTTTCTTTGTCCGCTTCTGTTGTCTCCAGCCGCACAGGAAGTGTGGGCGGCGCCATTCCTGGGCAGGCTGCACCCTCCTTTCACGCTGGGCGGCTTTCCTCACGGGCGCACTCCTTGCGCGGGGGCTCCCCCACGCGGGGGACACCCCTGCGCGCATCAGCACTGCGCATGGCCAGCTCCACACGGGCCGAGGAGGCCCGGGGTCCGAACCGCGGACCTCTCATATGGCAGACGGACGCCCCAACCACTGGGCCAAAGTCCGTTTCCCAGGACATTTTGAATATGTTCTTTTTCTTTACAGTGTGGACAGCTGAATCAGGGTGGGTTTTAATAAATACTACTGGAGGCTTTACAAAGAGAGGAAACCAGAAGCTAAGAATCAGAGAAAGCCTCAGGGAGAAGCTGGAAGTCAATAGAAATCAGAAGAGCGATACAAAAAAGGTGACCATGCAACAGGAGGCAGAACTGCAAGCCAAGCAAACTCAAGCACTGTAGCAAGGGAGCTTAAAACACTAGCAAATTCAGAGAGCAAGCAAGCTCTGCCAATGCCTTGATACTGGGCTTCTAGGTTTTTAAAACTGTAAGAAAAGAAAGACTTGTTAAAGCCACCCCATTGTGTGGTATTTATCATAGCTGCCTGGCAAAACAAGACTGCTATAGTGTAAATATATAGCATATAATGCATATTATATTATACACATAATGTATAATGTGACATATATAACACCATATTATCAATTCTAATGTATTATATCATAATATAATTATTTTAGCCTATGTATCGTAGCATATGTAACATTTATAACATATTATGGGTAGCATATGTAACATTTGTAACATATTATGCATATAATATTGAATACATAATAAGAGGGCACAGGAATATAAATGGTGGGGAGCTCAGAAATTAAGAAATAGAGAATGCCTGGTGATATGTATTAATACATGAACACCCACACAACCTAAGTGAATAAGGTCATTATGTGAGTCTGAAAAGAAAGCACATTAGAGAGAAAAAAGAAACAAGGGAGTAAGTAGCCTGGAATCTTAATAAAATCAAAATCATTGGTGAAGAGGCTGAACAAGGAAACAAGCGAAGTAGAAAGTAAAATTGTAAATAATAGTTGTTAGTAGCAGTGATGTTAGCAGATTGAGAATCCGCTAGCAACTGCTGGCTTGGTACAAATTGGTATTATAGCATATTGGACACCAGTGATCTTAGGCTGTCAGCAGGAAGAGTGTTATGGGCATACCTGTTTCCAAAAAAAAAACAAGGTACTTTAATTAGCTATTTTAGAGGTGAATCAAGAGGACAAAACTGTTTCATTACCATGGTCCACATGTGACCAAGATTCCTGTTAAAGTTGAGTTATAGTTTTGGGTATTCCTTCTGAGATGTTACATAATATGTTATAAGCTCTGTATTGCCCTTATAAAATCCCAAATTACTGCATTTGAAAACACATCTAGCTCCAAGGATTTTAGGCAAAAAACTGAGATGTATCCCACTACCCACATTTCCTTGTGTCCCACCTATATCTTACCTTCCCTTCACAAACTTCTTCAAATCAGAACTAACTAGATGTCTCAGTTTCTCTTTTCCAGCTAATTCCTTACCCCACTCTTATTGTGCTATCATCTTACCTCTCCATTTAAATTTCTATCAACCCTACTAACAACATTGCCATATCATTGTTTTGCCAACTTCTACTTTTCCTTTGCTGTTACATGTTGCTTTATGCTTGGGTTCCAGCTTCTTACTCTACTTACATGCTAAGTCCTACCCTGGGTGATTGCTTCTACTCAAGACTTCAACACTACCTGACATCTCCCTGATTTTCAACACTCTCTCATTGCTTCCTTGTATATGCAACCACTTCCCCCTAACCCCCAGATGGTACCACAAATGCATCTTAGTTTCAGAATATTCAAAAATCTAGTTAGTGATCTTGCCCGCAAAAGTGATACCATAGTCAAGATGGTACCATAATCTTTTTATCTATACAAGTCATAAATATTTTTGAACATCTCCTCACCACCTATAGTTTATCCATCACTAGTTTGACTTTATGCCCTAAAAAATCTATTTATCTACATTTCTATTACTACAGCCTAGTTAATGAAAGTAATTCTTGTTGAGAGCTTAATATGTGCCAAGTTCTGGAACTGCTGCTTTCCATGAATTATTTCACTTAATCCTCACAACATTCTTATAAAACAGGTACTTATCATCTCCATTTTATTCATGACTGAACTGAGGCTTAGCGTTGTTATGCAATTTAACAGTTACACAGGTGAGTGGAGGCCACTCAAACTTTTGTAAATGCAGAATTTGCTACTCTCTCAAGCACTAGTCTAAATGTATTAAACTTCACTTATTACCTGAATAGCTAGCTTCCTAATCCTGTATCACTCTTAGAACCTTTTAAGTTATTGCCACCCCACAGCCATAATTGACTTTTAAGATAAAAATCTGCTAACTGCATTCCTTTACTCAGACCTTACACAGGATCCTTTCTGCTGCTAGGTAAAAGTCAAAGTCCTGAATAGTGACCTACAAGGCCCAGTCTGACCGATTTGGCCCATCTGCAACTCCACAGAAGCCTGACCCACTGTGTTTCCATCCTGTTTCCTACTCCTGAGAATCCTCAGCATGGACTTTTCCACTCCTGAATTGCCTCAGAAGTTAATTTTGACTTCTAGAATGTTCCTCCTATGTCAGCGTGACATTTGATTAATCTCTGGTTTCTACACTAGTCTATAACATCCATGAGGGCAGGAACCAATATCTACTTTTTTATACCTTACTGAGTATACACTACTTACTCAAATATTAGTCAGCTCAGCAAATCTTCGTTTAACAAAAATATAATGTTGTTATATTCTGTCATTATAAAATAATGCATTCCATTATAGAGAATGTGGAGAATTGGATTAAATTAAAAGGGCAAAAATACTATCCATCCAAAAATGGCTCTATCTTTAATTTGTTCCCACCATTTTTGCCATTTATAGCTAGATGTCATCTCATTTATATTTTTTCTAACACTAATTTGTTTAATGTTTTATTAAATTCTCATATCAATATAGCTTTATTATTATTTTAATAGTTATATACTAATCCATTGAATTTATGCTATAATTTACCAAATACTTATAATGCATTTGCCTATTTTAGATTGCTTCCAAATTTTGACAATGTCAATAGAAATCTAATAAACATCTCTGCATTTAAAGTTTTTCTTTTTAGTTTATTTCCATAGACTAGTTAATAAATAGAAGAGTATGTGGCCCTTTAAATATTGTAATATGCTTATTGCCAATCTGTTTTTTAAGTGATTTTACCAATAAATAGGAATGCCACTTTCATTGCACTTGCTAACCTTAGTTGTCCTCCATTCCATTTTTGCTAAATTGTTAAACCCCCAAATATGATACTTTGATTAATTTTTATTTCTAATTTACTGAGGAATGTTTTCTTAAACTAACATAAGTTCTTATCTCAATCATCTAATTCCTATTTTTATATTTGTATGTGGCTATCTATGTATATTTAGGTACTTGTTTATATGCATCTCTAATATATAGCTATTTATTTAATAGTTGCATCTGCATAGATATAGGTTTGGATATATATCTCTATATATATTTAAATGAAAAATTATAGATATTTGCTCTGCACCACAAAAATTTACTCTGAAAACAAAGCAGTGGGTGAAGCAGACTTCTAGACTATAATGGAAGTAATCAGTAGTAAAAATGTTGTTATGTATAATATTGCAGTCTCTCCAGAAAACTCAAGATTTAAGATTTCTTTACCAAAATATATGAATTGAAGGACTATAATAAAATCCAGAAGTGAATTTTCAAATCCTTTTCTGTCTTACTTAGTGTTTGTATACTCTTATTGACATTGATGTACTTTATCTGCAGTTCATTCACATCTTTTCCAAAGGCATATTTTGTGAAATTCTTGCATTTGGCATTCCAGTCTGCAGTGAAAGCTTGTTTACCAGCTGTGCTTTCCATAATCTCCTGGCAGGTCCTAAAGATTTAAATACAGTTTAATACTATCTCTTTATTTTACTTCTTCTTACAAATTAAGTCAAGTAACCTTAAAGCCACTAATGTGTCTTCTCCATTTTGTATTAAATATTTAACAGACCTTTTATGTCTTTTTTTTTTGTTCTTGTATTGTCGATGTAGGTGTTTTATGTAGATTGTAGTTGGACTCAAGATATTAAAATAATCAGATTTTTCACTATTTTCTTGTCAGTTAATCTTAAATTGCCCTAAGAACAGGCATGAATTGTTCACTTCACATTGTTTCATAGTGATTGATCTATTACCCCTGAACTTTTGAACTTTGAATTGCATGATCAAGCTGCAGGATACCAGTAAATCCCAAAATCATGCCCTATGGGTAGGTCATTGATCCATATGAAATAAAAAATTATACTATAGACAAGCTAATCACTCTCAAACTTATCAAGATTTCTAGAATATCTTTTACGGGGAGAAAAAAACTGCAAAGAATTTCTGAGTTTTCTGAAGTGTGTCTCATGTCTAATAACTCAGTTGACTCCTTTTTGGTTGAGAGGTGAAAATGCTAAACTTTATAGAAATTATAACTTTCTAAGTAGAATGAAGCAGGTTGATTAGCAAAATCAATAGATGGTGAAATATTAAGGGAGATAATTCAAATAGTCTTTTTATTTCTTAGCTTCTTACCTGTATGAACAAACATTCTGGTATGTATTCACTTGCTATTTGGACTTTATAACAAAGCTTCACAGCAATTTTCTATGATTTCTTAATATATTATAATTTTTTAGTTAGTTAATTAACCACTTCAACCTGACCAAGTTTTGGGCCTACTGGACTTACATATTAAATATTCTCAAACATGCAACCATATCTAATTTATTTTACTTTTATTTTTATTTTTAAAGTTATATTTTATTTATTTATTGCTCCCTCTTGCTGCTTGCTTGCTGCCTGCTCTCTGTGTCCATTCACTGCACATTCTTCTGTGTTTGCTTGTCTCCCTTTGTTGCGTCATCTTGCTGAGCCAGCTCTCTGAGGGTGGGGCCAACAAAGCTCCCCTGGCACGGGCCAGCCTACCTTCACAAGGAGGCCCTAAGATGTGAACCCATATGGTAGATGGGAGGCCAATCAGTTGAGCCACATCTACTTCCCCATATCTAATTTATTTTTAAAAATCTAAACTAACAAATCTCTTTGTGCTTTGTAGTTGGTAATTGTATCTTCAGATGTTTTAAAGCTTTTTGCATTACACAAATTAAGATATATATGTTATTTAAATGGAAAATCTGAGAGTTGTACTGTTTAATGTACACTTAAAAATGTTGGTTTAGTTCATTTTAAAATAATTCATATTTCTTTGTATCTCATATGAAGGTACACATAGGAGATGAACATAATTTGAAAAAAGACTTTGAAATATGTATATATATAAACATTTTTCTTACAATTCCTTTTCTCAAAATTTGAAGAAACTATTATTATTATTTTCCCTCATAATATGGTAGGTCCTCAATTCAATTATTGTCCCAACTTTGTCTCTTTCCTAAACTTCTAGATAGGAGGTAACATTGACGTATGATTTTAAAGAACTTTAATGAAACAATTCTATCATAATTTAATTAGTTGTATTTTGTCGGGCATGGCTATTTAAGATTGCTTTTTGAGGGGGAGAAAACAATAACCAGAAATCTTCTAAAATTACTGTTAATCCATCTTTACAGATGCTCCATATAGGTATAGGAAATGTAGGAAAGTAAATAGGTAAAGCTATTTATTACCCCAGTTTCAAGAGTATTTTATAAAGGTTGACAAAGAACTATAATGAATTTAATAGTGGAGAAATAATCTCAATTTGGCAAGCTTCTACTGTGTAAAAGCTCTGTATTGAGTGTGAATTTGAAAATTAATTACCATTAATTGGAGGTCGACTATTTAACAGGCACTGTGGTAAAAACTGGAGAATGCCTGGCAAATAATGAAGGTCCCAATCCCAAACAGAGCCCTGATGTTAACTCTAGTAGAGCAAGATACTCATGTATGTAGTCGAATCAACCAATTAAAGGGATAAATCTTGTAATGGAGTTAAGTTCAAGGAATAATAGGAACTTAAATGAAGTGAGGTTAACCAAGTCTGAGTAGTTCAAAAACTTTTATATGGAAAGTGACTTTAGCTGTGTCTTGAAATATTAATAAAAGTACTGACAATGGGTTTAGGAATGAAAGAAAATGGATATTCCAGACAAACAGATTAACTAATTGATCCTAAAACTTTATTGAGATATCATATCAATCCAGTGTACTAAATTCTTTTTTTTTTAAGATTTATTTATTTATTTATTTCTCTCCCCTTCCCTACCCCCCAGCCCCTCCCCCTGGTTGTCTGTTCTCTGTGTCCATTCACTGCGTCGTCTTCTTTGTCCACTTCTGTTGTTGTCAGCGGCACGGGAATCTGTGTTTCTTTTTGTTGTGTCATCTTGTGTCAGCTCTCTGTGTGTGCAGGGCCATTCCTGGGCAGGCTGCACTTTCTTTCGCACTGGATGGCTCTCACTACAGGGCGCACTCCTTGTGTGGGGGCTCCCCTATGCGGGGGACACCCCTGCATGGCAGGGCACTCCTTGCACGCATCAGCACTGAGCATGGGCCAGCTCCACACAGGTCAAGGAGGCCCGGGGTTTGAACTACGGACCTCCCATGTGGTAGACGGACGCCCTAACCACTGGGCCAAGTTGGCTTCCCTACTAAATTCTTTTAACAATTTTAATTAACCACAAAATTTTTAAAAAACACTCATTTGTAACTTTCACTGTAATGCGTGAGGTTGTCTCACTTTCACACATAATATAGCTGAAAAGTTACCAAAGGCTGATGATTCAAATCAAATTTCTATTTGACTTCAGATAATTCTAATTCTTTGGTGAAGTTGTAATTGAATTTATTTGTTTCTTTGCTGTTGCTGCTTTGGTGTGTGTGTGTGTGTGTGTGTGTGTGTTTTATACAACTGTAGATTCCCAGGAAAAGCAAGAGCTCTAGAGTCACCCTGCTGCATCCTAGCAGGTGAACATATGTAAGTGACTTAACCTCTCTGAATCCTTTTCCTGCTCAATAATATAAGAATAAGAATAATAACCCATCCTGGTTTTTATGAAGTTCTATACACAATACTTGTCCCATGTTGTCAATCAATATCACTATTAATATTAAATTATCATCAGTATCTTCAGCAGCATCATTACCTTCATCTCTATTTTCAAAATGTTCTAGTTAGGTGGAAAATTTATATTGATATTGCAGATATGAACAAGAAAAAATTATGTTTCGAAAAACAGCAAAGTTACCCAAATCTTTCATTTCCTAAACATCAGTCATGATGAA
This sequence comes from Dasypus novemcinctus, assembly GCF_030445035.2. Lineage (NCBI taxonomy): Eukaryota > Metazoa > Chordata > Mammalia > Cingulata > Dasypodidae > Dasypus > Dasypus novemcinctus. The sequence continues at coordinate 30,094,536 of NC_080687.1, forward strand.
TAGGAAAGGAATCTCTTGTTGTCTCTTTATATTTTTTAAAATAAATTCTACTTTCCTCTCTAGCTAGGTTAATATCAGTAATTTCATTCAAAACACACTCTTTTCCTTTCTGGCTTTTTTTCTTGAATTTCAAAAAATTGCTTGCCAAAAGTTTTTCATTATGTAAATAATTTACTTAACTCATTTTGGTAGATTACCATAGTATTTCTATTCTTCACATGATTGTCTTGAACAAAATAGTCCATATTTTCTCTAAGTTATAGAGTTTTAAATTGGGAGGGATAATAAATATAAAATAAAATGAAAATTTTCACTCTCCATTTTTAAAGAACATTAGACCTCCTTTTGTATTATCACTGAAACTGAACTTAAATTTCAGGTACACCGGGCAGTGTCTTTCCTAAAGGATTTTGGAAGTCATTTCGGTTTTAGAGAGAGAATAGTGAATTTGGTGCTTGAAGATATAATTTAAATTCCAAATTCTGTCTCTTACTAACTATGGAATCTTAATCACAGAATTTCTTTGAAACACCTTTTGAAAATTGAAATTGAAATGATAACTTTATTTTGTCTTTTTGTTGCAATAATGAATTGAGAAAAAACATTTTGCTGATTGTGCCTTCATCAATGAATCCAAGGTAATATTATAAATATAGGCGCAATTATTGATTTTAAAAATGCTGCTGGGACAAGTCAGTGGAACATGTATTAATGAATACATGAAAATTTTCTTTACTTCTGCTCCAGAAATAATAACTTATTCAGAATGATTATGTCAAATGTTTGTCAGAAATCATTGCTTTATTTTTATTATTTTAATTGTCTTTTTAAAATAAAGATAAATAGATAACACAAAATCATTGCTTTTTGAAAGCTTAACAGTTATAAAGAAATAAAATAAAACACAAAGCTTGGAATTTTCTATTTCTTCTGGTTATTTAATGACTTTCATTCTCCAAGGACTATTTATACTTGTTATTAATTGCATTTTAAAAAATCAAACTATGCAGCTCTTTTTTCTTTTGTCTTTAGCTTTTCTTTGGTTTAGAGGCTCTGCAATACAGTTAGGACTTAGAGTTCACCATGGTTTTTGAAATTCTTTGACAGCGAGAGCTTCTTTCATCTTTCTTCCATCTGTAGTGTCTCACCTTCCACCTTTTCAGGCACTCTGCAATTATCATGTCCTCGGACTACTTTTCTTTTCTCCATCAGCTTTGACAAGAAGATGGATCCTCTAGCTACAGAGTACATGTCATTGTTCATGAAGCACTTGCTCAACAGGAACTTAAATATTAATTGTGAAAAAAACAGCATGGGGTAAAGATCTTTGATGAACTAAAATTACTGTTGTGCTATGATTTGAAGGGCCTTTAATTTTGCCATCTGGGTCTAATTGACAGAGAATGACTAAGAATTGTGGCTGGAGAATTGGTGAACTTTGTGTATGGACAATTAAATAGGAAAAAAAAAAGCCAGTTTGGAAAATCATGGCTATCTCTAAAAATGATGTGTCTGCCTACCTTTGGACTATGCAGCCAATTTTCAAACAACATGGCACATTTCTAGCACTGAACAGTAGTTTAGACTGCAGCCAAAATTAGTTTTGAAGCATTTTGGCTTAAATGAACATTTTAGCACCTTATAGAAATCATTTCCCTCATCATATGATCCCTCAGTGTTTTCCATGTCATGTTGTTTCCCTAACACTTCCTATTAAAATCAAGAAAATGTTTTGCCAGATCTCTGACAGGGAATGCAGCTATTCTATTCATATGATTCAGTAGACATTCGTCTATGGAAAAATGAAGAAAACTAATTATGTTTCCTTAAATTAAAATTAATTGATTCTGGGTTTATTTTTTTTAAAAACTTGATTTTACATTTTTTTTAAAGTATGAAAGAGAACTGTATTGAGTTTAACTATCAGATGTTTGTAAACAATCAATTTATAACACAACCAGTAAGAAGAAAGTTGTTAGCCCTGATCTTTGTTTACCAATTTCAATCTTTTAACAGATCTTTTTCATTCAAATCACTTGTTTGAATAAATACAAAACCTAAATCTTTTGCATCTGATATTGTCTTATAGTTATCATCAAAGAATTATTTTAAGGTATATTTGTTTCATTGCAAATGTAATAAAACAGTGGTTTTTCCTTATAACCACTAGCTATATAAAAGTAAAACTTTTATTTAAAAATAAATGACTGAGATTTTGACCATTAAATTTTAAAGAAGTAATATTTGAAGTTTACATTTTGTATCTGGTCTGGTCCCTATAACTTTAAAAATGAGTTATGGGTAGGGAAATACATGGATAAATTTTGTTTAGCACCTGAAGTTATATGGATTGAAAATTTGAATTTTACAAACCATTTAGCTTAATCTCTGCTTTTAAAGATAAAGGACCTAAGATCCAAAGGTGCTTAACTTTCAAAGTTATTACCACACTTGCCTCCAGAGCCTATTCTGATTTCAGTCTTATATTCAACCGACCACAACAAATTGGGACGAATTACAAGTGCAATTAATGATTGCAATTACAATCTATGAATGATAATTTCAAGATGAAGGGAACTTTATGGACACAAATAAGTACAGAACAAAATTTAGTGCCTCCGTATAAAGTTTAAAGGATATTAGAAAAATCAGTTTGAATTTTAATGGAATGAGGCAAAAAGAGAACAAGTTTCCAAGACAAAATAGGGTGGAGTTTACTATTTAAAATATATCTGGAAAGGAGAAAAACAGCAAATAAAACAACCTTTTTTCAGAATTCCTTAGGATGTATCACTGTATATGAATGAGCAAATCTGTGTTTGACTCATGTCTCAAAAGCTAAATATATGTTTCATTTCTTATTCAGTTCTTTGACATCTTATAGCCATTGCTTGTACATTTTAATAAAATACATGTTTCTGTAATATATTTTCCAAGTGCTGTTTCTCCACTCAACTCTAGAGATGATGGTGACATTGATTTTTAGAAGGAAAATAAGCATTTATGGGAACTATGTGATATGCTATTCCCTCTGTTTCTCGCCATAATAATGGTTTACATGTGCTGGGATTTGCTTTTTCAAAAATAATTAAAGGTCTTTCTATTATTTACAGGTTTCCTAAGAATTATGCCAAAACTTTTCCTTGTTGTCATATAAGGATATGCAAATCAAGCACTTTCAGAGTCACACAGCATCAGATTGTTGAAGCATCAGAGGTTTCTGAACTTTCCTCCCCTGTTGAACCAGTCAGTATGATCAAAAATGAAGAGGCCAACATCATTTCATCTTAATCTCAAGTATTTAATTATAATAATGCATGTCTTGGAAAATGAGGTGTTATCCTATCTATGGATTATGCTTCCAGCCTGGAAAAAGTCATTAAAATGAAGGCAATATGTGGAGCATGAAAACTAGTGAATGGTTTTTCAACCTCATTTTGCTGTGCTAAAAGAGAAATATGTATATTTCTTCTGAGTCAAAAGCTTCTCCCTATGTGTCTTCTGTACACTACTATTAACCAGTAATGAGATATTCCATACACTGATATCAGGCTTCTATTTCTCTTCAGGCCTGACAAAACACCCTCTTTTAATAATACCCTAAAATGGATCTTTCCTGTCCTTTCTCTTATATAAATGTATTATTGTTACTGTGTTTTATTAACATCACCAGTGCTGTCTCCTGGGTAAAAGGTTAATTACTTGGGTATGATTCACAGAAATGGAGCAGTGACTAAATTACTAGAGAATGTATCATAAAATCAGTTATTGTTATATCACAGCAAAAACTCTTTAAAATAAAAAATAAAAAAACGGTCTTCAGTATATTAACCGCTGATAAGCCAGGGAAAACCATCTCAAATCTTTGTTAGAAGTGGATGGGTAGCCAAAAGGGAATCAATAGACCAATAACCAATGCCTACCTAACTCTGATAAATGGTGTTCTGACTTTATCGTTATGCCACCCATTTAGTAGATATCTTTTTGTTGCACATTAATTAAATTTGAGTTAGCTTTATTTCTGCAAACTTTCAATAACTGGTGTGTATTGCGGGAGACTCAAAACCTCAATTCTAATTAAAGTCATGATTGTGATTTGTTGTCTTTAAATTTTTTCTTCTAAAATACTATCTCTGGGACCATGTTTTACTTTCTGGGTTCTTGCAAGAAATTCATAATGACTTTCAAATATCATGATAGAGCAAAAGTTCATCAAAGAAATAAAAGAAACATACTCCTCTTATAACATAGAGCACATATATCCTTGCATTAATTTCTGTTACTATCTAGTGCTTTAGATTTCATTGATTCAGTTTAATTTTATTTGTATATTTATTTAGCAGAAGGTAGGGGAGTGGGAAATATTAAAGTTAATGTGGCCTGGGAATGCATCACTGAAGGACTGTGAATTAAATGTGATCTTGAATGACATACAGGAACTAGTACTGAAACTATCTGAAGAAGAAAATTGAAGTCAGAAAATATTAGGTGCAAAACCATGCACTCCACGTTCTTGCCATCTTTATCTTACTCTATTTTAAATTTTTTGATAAATAAATGATCACACACAAAAACACACACAAGTATACTGAGTCTGCCTTCCCTTATTGGAAAGTCAATAAAGACAAGGGCTTAGTTGGGTTCACCACAATATGACCAGCACCAAAAATATTGTGATTACCTAGAAGATGCTCAGTAAGTGTATTTTTTAACGATTTCAAGATCAGGTTGCAGGAATGTGTCATGTCTGAGGATCTCAAAATAATTTTGCCCACATTTTCTTTATAAAAATTTTTAAAATTGTTTTTAAAGAAGCTTTAGATTACATAAATGTTACCAAAAAAATAGGGGATTTCCATATGCCTCCCTATCTCTCCCTCCCACACTTCCCCATTTTAACAACATCCTTTTTTAGTGTGGTACATTTGTTACAATTGATGAACACATATTGAAGCATTGCTACTAACTATGCATTATAGTTTCCATTATAGTTTACACTCTGTCCTATGCAATTTTGCAAGTTATGACAAAATATATAACGGCCTATATCCATCATTGCAGTGTCATGTAGGACAATTCCTAAGTCCCAGAAATGCCCCCTTATTACACCTATTTGCCCTCTCCTTCCCCTCAGAACCTCTGATGGTCATTGCCTCCATGTCAATGATACAAGTTCTTCCATTGCTAGAAGTGTATAGTCTATAGTAGAATACTAGTAAATCTACTCTAGTCCATTGTTCATTCCTCAGTCTTGAGGATTTGGGGATGATGATGCCCATTGTGCCTCTAATTGAGAGGAAACTTAGATCATATGGGGCAGATGGATGGAACTCTCTTGCTTGCAGTTGCAGACTCTCTCTGTTCCTTGGAATGGGTGTTGTCCATCATCATCACTTTTTTTATTTGTCCTTGGTGAGTCCAATGAACAGGAGAGTAAGTGTTACAACTCTACTGAGATTCAGGGCCCAACTGGCACTATGACGGACCAAAGATTTTAGTCTCTTGGACATACACCTATCAAGTATATTTCTAACTAGAGATGCAAATAGAAGGGACAGAAGAGCCCTGTGTTGAGAAACCACAAAAAAACATGTCATTAATTGGCTTGATATAATATGATATTTTGCTACACTTGTTTGAGAAGCAAAGTAGTGGGGAAAACCTAAAAATGGAAGTCAGCTTATAATACATGCTTATGTAGCACTAAAAAACTAAATATTGATAAAGAAAATAAAACAAAATTTTATAATTATAAAATTAATAAATATTTTGGGAAAAAAAGGTAAAATATAAAAACATGAAAAGGCTAATGAGTAGAATTTTTTTGTACTTACTACTCAGAATACAGAGATATTTGCCTTGCATACAATTTTAGAGCCAAATTTAATTAGAAATTTAAAATATCATAGTGTTTATTAAAGCTCTTTAAACTTTAATTTCTGTTAAATTAAATTCAAATTCCTTTTTAAACTGTCTTTAAATAATTTGTGGAAAGTGATAATGGGACTATTAGTTCTGGGCAAGTTTTCAAATACTTTAAACTAAGTAAAATGTTCAATTATTAAAAGTAGGCAAGTTGTATGCACTTAACCAATAAGAGTAGTGAAAAGAAATACAATATTCCATTAATCCCTAGCTAAAGTGAGGTAAACCTTATAAATATGTTATCAAGTTGAAATACACACAAACATTCAACTTTCTATAATAAAACATTATTTAGCATGTGAGAAAGAAGATATATCATAATAAAAAAGCCGCAGATAGGAATTGGAAAAGATCCTCAGCATTTTTATGGTAAACATGAGGATATAAATTAAGAATACTAAATTACTTTACACCTATTAGATTGGCAAAAATTAAGAAGTATAACAACACCAAATGTTGTAGAGAAAGTTGGTCAATAGACTTACTTCTACATTGATAGTGGGAGTATAAATAGACACAACAATTTTAACATGATCATGTACAGTTTAGCATTCATATTCCCTGTGTGCCATCTATGCTGCTTTGATAAGTACAGTCAAGAAAATTTTGTGGACAGGACCAGAAGACATGTACAAGAATGTCCACAGTATTTTTAATAGCAAAAATTTGGAAACATTTGTTTATGGGTGAGATAGTGTAAATAAATTATAATTTATTCACTCAATGGAATATTAGAGGAAAAGTGAATGAGTTACACCCACATGAAACAATATGGACAAATCTTAGTATTGTTCTGTAAAAATACCCAGATGCAGAAGTCTTCAAATAGTAGGATTTTAGAAATATAACATTCAATATACAATATATGTTTTAGGCACATTTATGTATGTTATGACATTATAAGCATAAAAGAGAATGATGAACATACATTTTAAGACAGGGTTTGCCTCTGGAAGAGGGCAGAGATACCATATTTGGAAAGAGTACACATAAATAGACATGTTATTAGTAATCTTTTTTGTTTTTAGTTTCTGAGGCCTTCGTTGGAATTCATATTTTAATTGATTAATGAGGACTATGTGGGACCATTGTTAATGATAATTTTGAAACAAAAATTATGATTAATCCAATTTGGGACATGTAAGAGGTAAATCATCATCATCAGCAGCAGCAGCATTGTCATCATATTAATAGAGATATTAATATAAGTGAATATCATAACTCTATAACTTATTAATGATCTCTCTCTTTTTGTATCTCTCATTCTCTCACTCTTTCCCCAATTCTCATCCTTAGTTCTGTCCCTTTTTGACTATGGCGTCTGTGAAGCTTGTTTGCTTTTCTCAATCCTCTTCATTCTGCAAATACTATATTAGTGTCTTCCTTAAAAATATTTTAGAAAAGTGTGGCTGTCACCAGCTGGAAATTGCAAGATAGGGCATGTCTAATGTTATGGGTTTGTGTTTGGGGTAACGTTTTATACCAATTCATTGTTTCTCAAGAGGCAGATCCATAGTCAGAAAGCTCAACTATTACTTTCAAAAATACTTCAAGCAATCAACTGACTAGAAAAATATTAATTCTAATTACATTGTTCATCACATATAAAGCAGGATAGAGAAAATTCACTGTGATATGAACAAAAGCCAAAGCCTAGCTTTTTATAACAGACATCCTGCATTTCTAGAATTCATTTTGAATGCATGGGAAACATTATTTAATAATCTGGCATCAAGACAGAATGGGTGTCAATACTAAGGGTCACTTATAACAATTAAAGGTTACAATTCATTGCCATTAAACACTTGATCTAAACTTTTCTATTTGACAGTATTATGTTTTTTAAAAATAAAGAGTCTTTGATTTTAAAATAATAATAATTAGAAGTATTATGGTGGGTTTGGTTTTAATATCTAGGTAAATATTAACCTTCCATTGTCATTCATAAATAAAGGATAAAGTATAATTTGAAACCTAGTAACAGAATAATGAACTCAGGAGCTAAATGAGACAGGGTACTTCTGAAGATATAGCACATTCTAAAAAGAATTACAAAAATAGACATATTTGATTGAACCTCGGCTTTGTCACACTACAAATGCTGATGTGCTGAATTTTTCTTAACCTCATCCTTCTTAATTGAAATAATATTAACTATGCTTTTGGCTTATTGAAAAAATATATATAAGGATACATGGAAAGCAAGTTGCATACTATCTAGCATATTGTAGGTACTAGGTGTGTGGTAACAATCACAGCTTTTATAATTACAATTAATTTCATTGAAAATTTAAAAATATACATATCCGAAAAAGCTATATAAAATTAGGAAATTCTGTAGTATACATCTTTCAAAACCACTCTTGTGCAGTCTTAGCCAGTGTAACCATAAAGAGATCCAGGCACATGAGCAGTGGTAGTCAACAGAACATGGCGGGCAAATGGGACATGGCTTATCCTTTAAGGGGGTGATTTGAAGGAAGCAGGCATAGCTCTTTGTACCTCCCCAGGCAGGTAGATACCTTTTCAGCTTTCTACAAGATAATTTCAGGAGTAGATCACATTACTTATTACTATAAGTATTTGAATGTGCAGCCAACAATTCTTTCTTTTGTTATAAAAATATAATTATTCTTGAAGAGTGAAATTGTTTGTTTTTTGCTACTTTTTAGAACACATGACCTTCTTTGAAACAACTGGCCACAACCTGATATAATAACAAAATTAAGAAAGTTGGTAGCCAAATCTATGAGCAGTAATAACTAGAATCTATCACATTTAAATGAAGAATAACTACTATGTTAAAATAAAATGTAATAATATTTATTCTTAAATTTCAGAAAAAAATAATTAAGTCATGATAAAGATTTCCCTAATAAAAAGTGTTAGGCTTAACATAAATTTAAAGAAATTAATTCAAATATAGCTTGCATAAGAGATAGGTCATGAGAATGATCACAGATCAATGAATAAAGCCACTTTTTTAATTACCTGAAAGCCATGAAATGTGCCAAGGATGAAGTGAATCAATTGGCCTTTCACTGTTAGTTTAACAAAGGAACTCTATAAAACTTGAAGAAAGATAATTGCAATCCAAAGAAGCTGCTTTAAGAACTCCTTAATCTCTCAGGACTGTATTTCAGATAAAATTCCTAGTATTCAGAGTTATAGAATAATAAGTTTCTAGCAAACCTGAAGAAAAGGTATGCACGTACCTTTAGGTTATGACTTTAAAATCCATTTATTCTTAAGAAAATGCCTCACACAAAAAATATGTGTTTGTGCATGGGATACATATGTATATGTATATATTTTAAAACTGAATTACTTTACCTTTCAAATACAGTACATTACACAATTTCTGTGGAAATAGAAACAGTTTGTATAATATAATAGATCTACACAGATAATCTCAAAGCCTCATTTTCACTTTTAGATTCTACTTCCTCATCCAAATCATTTACAGGATCTGATAATGTGCATAAAAATTCATTTACATCATTTTTATTCTACTCTACATCTACAGAGTTTTTATTTGATAGAAAAAATGTAACAAAACACCACAAAGCGTGCAGTAAGAGGAGAGAAAGTCAATGTTAGGTAGTTTTTAATGTGAACATTGGAAAAGCAATCATTGCAAGAATATGAGGTATGGGTTTCAAACTTCTTAATAACCTATACTGAAAAATAAATCATAAAAATTTTCTTTGCACTTCAATAATAAGTGTTTGCAAAGCTTTCCTCTATGGACATTTAGAAGATTATAAAACAGTACTATGAACAACTTTATGCTATTATTTATATACTTTTCTATGGCTATTTTAACAACTGACCACAAACTAGTTGGCTTAATAGTGCAGAAATTTATTCTCACAGTTCTGGAGGCCAAAAGTCCAAAATCAGTATCACGAGGTGGAAATTGCAAGGCTGTGCACCCTTGGAGTCTGTATTGGAGAAAATGTTCCTTGTCTCTTTCAGTTCCTGGCCACTTCCACCATTCCTTGGCTTGTGTCCACATTACTTTCATCATTGTCTCTATGGTCACAACTTCCATTCCCATTAGTAACCCCCTTCCTTCCATGCATTTTCAAATAACATTCTCCCTCTCTCCCATGAGGACATTTTGATTGCATTTAGGGCCCACTTGCGTTATCCAGGATAATCTTCCCAACCTAAGGATTAACTTAATTATCTCTGATATTTCATTTTACATGTAAAGTAACTTTTACAGCTCCAAGGGTTAGGGCTGAAATCTTTGGGGATCATTATTTAACCTAGTAAACTGATGTCTACTTTAATTTTCATTGTGATCACAGATGAAATTCCACAAGATTTTGGTCCTTTGAAATTTGTTGAGACTGATAAAGGTGTGTTAAAATTTCCCAGAGTTTTAGATTTGTCTGTTTTCCTTGCATTGTCATTAAATTTTCCATCATACATTTTGAGATGTTACGTTTAGTTGCATACAAACTTTTATTTGTCATATCTCAGAGATGAACTGAACCTTTTAACATTATAAAATATCCCTCTTTATCATCAGTTATCTTCAAAATTTGACATCCTAAGAATTAAATTATGTCTTTTATAACAAGTTTATGGCCAAGTTTCTTTATTTAATCAGATAATTTTTGTCACTTAATTGTAGTATATTTTATTTTGCTTATATTTATTGTAATCATTGTTATATTCATTGGTTTAAATCTACCAATTTTTCATTTTATTTCTATTTACCCACCTTTTTATAATCTTTTTTTTCTTATCTTGTTTTCAGTTTGATTGAATGCTTTTCCCTTTCCCTCCTATGTGTTAGCCTTGTAGTTATACATTACTTTACATTTCTTTTAACAAAAGCCATAGATACAGCAACATACATCCTTGACATATAAAGTCTATTATAATTATAAATTAGTAATTTTAAATGGTTTGAGGACTAAAACAATATGGGACCTTCAAGTTCTTAAGTATTTCCTATCTTTTCATAATAAAAACAGTGAACAACCTAGATACAGAAAATAATTTCCTCAACCTAGTATTGACCACCTATGAAAATCTCGCAGGTTAGCAGCATACTTGATGTTGGAAGACTAGATGGTTTTCCCATACAATCAGGAATAAGGTAAATATGTATATTCTTGCAACTCCGATTTCTATTCAACATTATTGGAAGATCTTGCCAGAGTAAATAGGCAAAAAGAAGAAAGAAAATGCTAGTATATCAGAAAGGAAGACATAAAACTATCTCTATTTGCAGATGACACTATTGTGTATATGGACACCTCAGGGAATTAAAAAAACATGGAAATATTAACAAATTCAGCAAAGTTGACAAAATTGACAAAAGTCTATTGTATTTCTATATACTAGCAAAGAACAATCTAAAAATGAAAATAAGAAAATAACTTAATTTCCTACATCATCACAAACAGTAGAATGCTTAGGGATAGATTTAACAAAAGCAGTGCAAGGTTTACATACTGAAAAGAATAAAATATTGTGGAGAGAAATTAAAGGAGGACTTAATAAATGGAAAAAATACCATATTCATGAATTATAATATTTAATATTGCTAAGATATCAATATTCCCCAAATTGACTCACAATTCAACACTATCCCTCTCAAAAACCCAGATGCCTTTTTTTTGGCAGAAATTGACATATTGCTACTAAAATTAATATGGAAATTAAAGGTATCCTATATAGACAAAACAGTATTTATTTATTTTTTTTTAAATGTTTTTATTTTTATTGACTTTGTAATAATATTACATTAAAAATATATATGTGAGGTCCCATTCAACCCCATCCCCCCACCCCCCCTCTCCCCCCCCCAACAACACTCGTTCCCATCATCATGACACATCCATTGGATTTTGTAAGTACATCTTTGGGCACCTCTGCACCTCATATACATTGGTTCACATCATAGCCCATACTCTCCTCCATTCCATCCAGTGGGCCCTGTGAGGATTTACAATGTCTGGTGATTGCCTCTGAAGTACCATCCAGGGCAGCTCCATGTCCCAAAGACGCCTCCACCTCTCATCTCTTCCTGCCTTTCCCCATACCCTTCGTCCACTATGTCCACTTTTCCCATTCCAATGCCACCTCTTCTATGTGGACATTGGATTGGTTGTGTCCATTGCACCTCTATGTCAAGAGGAGGGTCAGATTCCACCTGGATGCTGGATGCAATCCTCCCATTTTCAGTTGTAATCACTCTAGGCTCCATGGTGTGGTGGTTGTCCTTCTTCAACTCCATCTTAGCTGAGTGTGGTAAGTCCAATAAATCAGATTGTAGGTGCTGGAGTCTGTTGAGGCTCAGGATCTGGCTATCACATTGTCAGTCCAGAGATTCAAATCCCCTAAATATATCTTAAACCCCAACATTAACTGCACCTCCAGCACATTGGCATGAAAGTCTTATGAAGGGAGATCCCATCTGAGTCCAGATTCATCACACGTAAACACCATTTCCAAAGAGGGGCCATCTGCCCTGGTAGTTAACCCCATCGGCCATGACCATAACTCCCGTGGGTCTCTTTAGCCCTCAAAGGAACCAATATCTGGGGGTTGTATCTGCTTTATCTGTCTCTCTGACTCTGCTCAGTTGTGCATGGGGGCAAACCTTCTGCCAGCCTCCAGACTCTTTTTTAGAAACTCGTAGCCATATAAACTCATTTCTCCTTTCCATTTCCCCCTTACTTTAGGTCAAACAGCATTTTAAAGTCATGGTATTTTATGTAGACATGGATATTCTGCTGATCCGCATTGAACCTTCCGTATAAGGTCATTTTCCAGTTGCATCATCAGTTGGTAGTTGATAGTGGTCCCTCATTGCCAGGGAGGCTCATCCCCGGGTGTCATGTCCCACGCTGGGGGGAAGGCATTGCATTTACATGCTGAGTTTGGCTTCGAGACTGGCCACATTTGAGTAACATGAAGGCTGACAGGAGGAAATTCCCAGGCACAAAGTTGACAAAACAGTATTTAAAATAAGGTGCAAAGTTGGGTTTATACTGTACTATGTTTCCAAATTTACTGCAAAGTTACATTAACGAAGACAATGTGATAGGAGCTTGAGGACTGATAAAAACTAAAATGGAATACAATTAAGAATCCAGAAATAAATACTTAGATTTATGATCCATTGACCAAGAAAATTCAATGGAAAAAGAATAGTCTTTTCAAAAAGTGGTGCTGGTGCAACCTGAAAACCACATTCAAAGAATGAAGTTGAACCCCTACCTCACTTCAACTACATAAACTAACTCAATATAGATCAGAGACCTAAGGGTAAGAGCTAAAATTATAAAACCTTAGATGAAAACACAGGAATAAATCATCATGACTTTGGATTAGGCAATTATTTTTTTGATATCACCACAAAAGCACAAGCAATAAAGGAAAAAATAGATAAATTGAACATAATCAAAATAAAATATTTAGTTCTTACAATGACACTATCAAGAGTGTGAAGGATAACAGACAGAATGAAAGGAGACAATTTGCAAATCACATATCCTATAAGGGACTGTTGTTATTAAAAGAACTCATAATTCAAAACCAAAAAGGCAAATAATCTAAAGAAAAAATGAGCCAATGATTTAGAAATTTCATTAAAGAAGATACACAAATGGTCAATAAATACCTCAAAATTTCATCATTCCTTAGTCTTTAGGAAAATATGAGTCAAAACTTCAATGAAATAATACTTTACACCTACTAAGATGGTTATACTTAGGAAGGCTAACAATATAAATGTTGGTGAATATGTGGTGAAATTGCAGCCCTCATACATTGCTGTTGAAAATATAAAATGGAACAACAGCTTCTTTCAAAAATATTTTGGTAGCTCTTCAAAAAAGTTTAACCTAGCATTGCTACATGACTCAGCAATTTCACTTTTCAATTTGTATCTAAGAAAATCCGTAGTATGTGTTCATGAAAAAACTTGTACACAATTGTTTATAATAGCATTCCTATAATACCCAAAGTTGGAAACAACCCCATTGTCCATCAACAGATGAATTAGTGAACATACTTTGGTATTATTGATACGACAGAATATTATTTGGCCTTAAAAGGGGATTAAGTAGTGATATAAGCTACAGCATGGATGAACCTTGAAAAACATATGGTAAGTGAAATAAGTCAGTCACAAAAGATCACATATTGTTTGGCTCCGTTTATATGAAGTGCAGAATAGGTAAATTTATAAAGATAGAAGGTAGATTTATAGTTGTCAGAGGATGGGAGAGGGGAAATGGAGAATAACTGCTAATGAGGTAATGAAAATATTGAACAATTAGTGGTGAGGGCTGCACAGCTCTTTTAATATATGAAAAAACACTGAATGCTATACAAAAAATGTGAATGTATATGAATTACATCTCCCTGATGCTGTATTTACAAAGACAATTGTGAAAAGTAGCTTGAAGATAATCTAAATAAGATTGTATTGCTTAAGAAAGAGGTAAAACATATGCTCAGGACATGGTAATTATTTTCCCTGAATCAATCCAGTGCATTTACCTTTTTTTATACTATATATATATATTTGTGAATTTATTTGGCATAAGTCGTGCTGTAAAGATCTAACCAGGCTCTTACTCTCTAATTAGCATATTTTGCCAGCTTTCATTCCACGTGTCCACATAATATTCTCATTTGGGTATTAGCTGCTTATGATCTTTTAAATTTTTTCTTAAATATTATCTCAAACAATATTAAAAACCACTTATTAATTCCATCATCATTTTTCTGTTAGTTGTCCAGGGCAAGCCCGAAGAACTGGAGGGTAAGAGTTGGCCACATATCTGCTGGGTTGCAGGGCTCAACCTCCATAGGAACAATCCAAAGAATTTATGTCTCTGAGACATATACCTAAAAAGTAAATTGAAAATTATAAGTTCAAATAAAAGAAGAATCATAATTAGGGGATTTATATTGGGGGAATCATAATTAGGGGATTTATATTGGGGGAATAGCTTGTCATACATTCCCAGATGGTGCCCACCCAGAGGATGCTGATTTCATGAGGCTCTGTGGCTGGTCTATGGTGAGAATGACTAATTATTTTTCCTTAAAACCCTTCCTTCCTTTATTCTTTCTTTTCTTTCTTACAGACTTGGTTAGACATGGGCTCTCAGGAGAGAAATCATGAGCCTAGGGAAAATCATGGGCCTAGAGGATATGAAAAAGAAGAGTCTTCATCTACTCCATACAGTGTCAGATTACTTGTCAAGGGAGAGCACTTGTGAGGGAAAGCAAGTAACATCACAACCAGTCTTTCATTAGTGGATGATGAAAGGCCTTTGAGACTCTTCGCAATGAGTTGAGATTTTTGAAATTTGCTTTAAGCCACTAAAGAGCATTTACATCTCATTTATAAGTCTGTGATTGCTTATTCAGTTGAGATTTTCTTATAAGCCCTATAAAAATAAAGGGAATTTTAAAAAAGTCAAGCAGAATCATTTGAAGTTTCATCTTAATGATAATTTTTTTGTTTCACTTACTTGTTTCTTATGAACTCATGCCTTGATCCTTTGGCTTTATTTTCATGTATTGGTATGAATATCAAATATTATAGGCTCAAAAGTGCCGTATTTTAAATTATGAGATACAGACATTGAACATTTCAATATGCCTGAAGTCAGAATGTACCTTAAAAATGTCAGTAAACAAGCCACAGGCAGGACAAAATTTTTACTTATTTGTATGGATCTACAGGGTTAAAGCTTATAGCATTCTCACTTTTAACTTAGTGATAAACTTTTGGTTCTAAATGTGGGGATTTAATTGATATTTTAAAAATATTTGAAAATAGTCCATAATGAATCTGCATTAAGACAAAATGTTATTGTGTACACAGAAAAAAGCATGGGACATAAGCATAAAGAAATAAATTTATATCAGTGAAGTAAATATTTATCTTTGGATTGGTGATGACAGTTTGATAATTTCTTGAAGATTAACCAGAAAATGCTTCATTAGAACTAAGGAAGTAGGATGCTTAGAAGTAGATGACACTCGGGTGCATTTTGTTTGAGTTAGATTTGCATGTCATGCACCAAGCAATGCAGTTGCTGTCAGGACAAATTGCCAAGTATCTAGGGATAAATGGGAAGAAAAACAAAGCAATGCAGAGCTAGTATGATGGATTTGTGCATCAAACAGGAGTTAAGGTATCCAAAAGTCATCTGTCAGGAATTTCCTGCTGACACCAAACAAAAGATAACAATGGAGCACTCTCTTAAGAACTGCTATATCACCAATGTTCCTGATGGCACAGAGCACATTATTGTGTGGAAAATATATGACACTGATAATGCAGAGTTGAAAATGATTCAGATGTACTGGACTCTGAATTCAAAATTAAATTCATTTCACGTATTTTCTTTTTTTGTATAGAAAAGAATTATATGAAGAAAATCCACATCTAAATTATGAGAGATCTTTCATTAGATACAAAACAAACATTCTATATAAGGAAAATATATATACAACTTGTTTATATATTACTTACATTATAATATAAAATAACTGCAAAATTATATAAGAACAAAATAGTTATTATAGGGCTTCTAGCAAAAAGACTAGCATCTAGTCTTGAGGTAGGACTCAGGGAAAAACAGCTGAGGAAATGACAACTGAAGTGCTAGCAGAAAAATCTATGGAAGCTATAGGTAAGAGGTGGAAAACTATTCTGGGCCAAGGGAAGATAATGTGCAAAGGTCCCAAGGAAGGAGAAGTATAATAATTCTGAAATATTAAAATTGAACTATAGAAATTTAAGATAAGTGATGAAGCAAGAGATTTTTAAGATGTGGAAATAGAAGGTTGTCACAGACAATTTTAATGGACCAGAAGTTAAATGTTAATAAAATTAAATCATCAACGTACTAAATATATGAGAATTATTACAATATTTCAGTAAGTCCTTTCACCTGTGATTCAACACAGAAGCCATGAAATAAAAACTGATAAATAAAACCACTTACAATTTAAAAAATTCTTTGTGGGGGAAAAAAAACAAAAGCAAGTTAAAAACACAGATGACAAATTAAGAAAAATATTATCATTTCATATCACAACTAAAAGACCAATCTCAGAAGCACATGTGGCTCAAGCAATTGAGCTCCCATCAGACATATGTGAGGTCCTGGGTTCAGTTCCCAGGGCCTCCTGGTGAGAGCAGGCTGGCCCAACAAAGGGAAGTCCAAAGAAGAGGCAGTGAGAGGTGCAGCAGACAGGAGAATGAGGCGGCTTGAGCAATTGAGTGCCTCTCTCCCACACCCAAGGTCCGTGGATGGGTTCTCAATGCCTCCTAGAGAGAAAGACAAGAAGAAAGGACAAGTAGACATAAAGAAACCCCCTGGCTGGCCGACACAGAGAGCAGGCATTGAGCTCAAACAACAAGGGGAAGGGGAATTTTAAAAAAGGAGAAAAAGACCAAGCTCCTGAAATATGTAGAGCTACTCTTCATGTATAATAAAACATCAAACTTCTTTTAGGAAAAATGAGGTAAATGCTATGAGTTCATAAAAATATGAATGTCTCAGACATTGGAAAGAATAATCAGATTTATTCATAAGATGCACACAAATTAAAACCACACCAATATACAATTTTACTCATCAGATTGGCAAAAATCTAAAGGTATAATAACAATGTCACAAAACAGGCATTTGCCTACATTATATACCCACAGAAAACAATTTGGCACCATCTATCAAACTTGTGATGGATGTTTGTAGTCTTTGATCTAGTAATTTCAATTATAGAAATATAACAGTTATGTGCAATAGAATATATACAAGGTTATACTATAGCAAAAGAGTGGGAACAGACTCAATGCTAATCAATACAGAATAGGTTGAACAAATTGTGGCAAAAACCACTCTTTAAATATTAATTGTAAAGGCATAATATGAAATGAAAAAGACATGCTAACAATAAGTTAATAGACCATAAATTATATGTTTGTATTTGTTTATATTTGCGGGGTGAGAATAATGTGGAAGAGGAATAAGGAGGAGAAACAGACATTTTATAATACCTATTTTTAAATAATTTCATGTCATTTATTGAAGAAGTAAAGCTATAATTATAAAAATATTCCTCCAATTTCTTTTATTATTATGTATTTGCTCAATGTATCTCCAGTGAGATATACTCAGATCCCATACTTGGCAAAAGGCAGGGTAAATTTGGCCCTTGCTCCCTCCCTGGGTCTTGAGAGCTGTTCGATAGCTAGTCTTCAAGTTATTTTGCAGGTTGATTAAGTACAGCTACTGGCCCAGCCCCCAGTGTTCAGCAGCCCTCACAGACAGCTGAGCTGCTAACGGGACGTCTCCGATGTTCTCTCATCCCCATTGCTGGACTTGAAGAGCCTTTAAAGAAACAGAGAACACAAACTATGGTCTCCAGCATGTGCTAGTTAGTAACTGGGAATTCTCCCTCCCATCAAGCCAGGTGTCAAGACTAGTGACTCCTCTCCAAATACAAGTCATAGTTTTCCTGGGAGTTTTCAATGTTTGGAAAAATGTAGAAATATGGTATTGGTGGAATCAGATGTGAAGATAGAAAATGAGTACATGAGCTTCTCAGGAAACAGATTTCTGTCTAGTAGTGAGGATAATGGGAATTCTGGGGATTATAACCCTGGGGCTATCAGATTCTCTACAGATAGGGATTGCCTTTGATTTCCTTTCTTTTTTCTTCCTTCCCTTTCCATTTCTCTCCCTCAACTCTTTCCTTCTCCCCTTCCTTCCTTTATTTTTTATTTTATTTGATGAAGGATCATTTATTCACAAAGAAAAACACATGTAGCTCTTCTACATCCAGCTCTCAAAACATTGTACTTTTGGAAACTGTCTCCTTGTTTCTGGCATCAAGTTTATTCATCATTCTAGGGTATTATTCTTCTGTGATGTGTTATAACTTTTTTATATAATCACAGATGTTACTGTGGAAGTTTAGAAAGAAAACTTTAGTACAATGGACACTTAGTACATTTTTAAATATACAATCTTTAACTTATAATTACAAATATGTGGTATAACTTTTAAATAGAGCCAATTTATCCTCTGAGTTAAAGAGTAGTAAGTATTGGTGTTCTATACGGTCCACAGAGTGTATTAATGACAATTATGCTTGGCCATATTCTCATACATGTTATTCCCACTGAAACTAAATAATTAAGGAAATACTGACTTATTTGAGTAAAATTAGCCATGAAATAGTTAGCTTTTTCAAATATAGAAAATTAAAATCAGAATCTGCTGTATCAGGTTGGGCCCAAATCATACCCTTATATCAATTTTTTTTAATAATATATATTTTTATTTTTTTAAAGATACTTAGATTACATAAATGTTACACCAAAAATATAGGCTTCCCATATACCCCACTCTTCACACCTCCCACATCCTGCCACTTAAACAACATCATTCATTAGTGTGGGACATTCTTCGCAATTAATAAATGCCTCCTGGAGCACTACCAAAGAGCATAGACCATAGTTCACATTGTAGTTTGCACTGTCTCCCACATAATTCTGCATGTTATGGGAAGCTATAAAATGGCCTATTTCTGTCGTCTCATAGCAATTTTTAATTTCTATTTCTCCCCTCCTCATTCTTCCTTTCTCACATACACACATTCTCTCTCTCTCTCCCTCTCCCTCTCTTTCTTCCCTCATAAAGCCTGTTCCTCTTAAGGCTCTGTGGTCCCAGCTTCTTCCAATATCAGCTGTAGGCTGGGATAAGTCTCATCTCTCTACCAGGGCTCATTTCTCTCTGGGCTCAGCTGCTCTGCTCGCTCTACAAGACAAGCTGAAGACTATTAGGCTAATGGCTTATCTCTCTTCCTGAGCCATGTCTAATGGAACCTTCTCTCCTTCCCCACATATCTGCTTCTCTGTGTGTTTACTTCCCAGGGCTCCAGTATCAAAACTCTAGCATCAAAACTCTAACTTTCTCTCTGCCACATCATTTTCTCTGTGAGTTCCCAACCACCAAAGACTCAATGTCCTACTGACATAGCCCAATCAAAGCCTCATTCATTATTTAATCAAGTAAAAGTGAAACCTCTGAATCCAATCCAATCTAATATACCCAGAGAAATAGACCACTTTACAAACAATCCAATATCTCTTTTTGGAATTCATAAACAATATCAAACTGCTGCAATGTGTGTGTGGAAAGAGAGTGAGCGAAAGTGAAAGAGTTGATAGTCTCCTTTTTAAAGCATTACAGATTAGGGTGATGTTTCCTTTGACCACCACGATCATCTAGACCACTTACTCCCTATCTTTGATAAATATTCGTTATTTTCATTTCTGAAACATTTTCTATTCACACACACACACACACACGTGTAAGTAAGGTTTTACGTTGCTTTTTATTTTATTTTATTCTTTTAAATTGCCCTGCTTGACACTAACTGAACTCTTTTAAAATCTGAAGAAACATGTGAAAATCAAGAAAAGGCTGAGAAATTCTCATAAACCAGAGGTTACTATGGAGCTATGACAACTAAATGTAACGTGGTATCCTGGCTCAGATCCTGGAACAGAAAGAGGACTTTAATGGGAAAACTGGTGAAATCCAAATAAAATCTGGAATGCAGATAATTACAATATGCCAACATTAATTTCTTCATTTCGACACATACACCTGTTAGGGAGGTCACAGTGGCTTGCTAATCGGCCCTTGCCCAGACCTCACCTACACACAAACATACACACACACCACTTTCCTTCTCTGGGGAAGTCATGAACACACTGAGGCAATCTCTCGGACTTATGCTACCCCCACCTTCTTTTCTATTGTGGCCATTACATAACTTGGGGGTGATGGTAAGTCTAATTAAACAACGTGGCCCAAACTTAAACATGGAAACCAGGAACAAGCAGCCCCAAATGCTTATCTTTTCAGAACAGGAATTCTCAGTGGAAGAGCCTCCTCCCACTGAGGTGGGAAAAACTACATTTAAACAGTGTAGATTGGTCCTTCTTCCCCTGTAGGAAGTGGGTTTTGTGGTGCTGCTGTTTGCCAAAGCTGAAGCTCCAACCCTAAACTGGCGCAGTTTGGGCCATACTTGGAGATGAGCCACAATGGTATTTTTTCCCCGCTACTTTGGACTTTTTGTGGTATGCAACAAAGGGATTATTTGCCCTTTCTGGAATCTATGCACCGTGAAAGTAATAAAGGATCATTTGCTGAAAGTTTCCATTGTGTCTTGAGCCAGTATTCAAACAAAACATTGCAGTAACCAGGGGAAGGAAATACAGGAGCACTTTATCCTATTTTTGCAACTTTTATGAAACCTAAAATTACTCAAAAATCACAATCATTAAAAAATATAAAGACATTTCTCTTCAGTTGAAATAGTCATTTTCCCCATATTATCTCTTCACAGTTCTTTAGAGAAAAAAAATTATAAAAAGTAATGTATCTTTTCGTTAATGCTTTTGAGTTTATACCACATTTCCTTACTTTGATTTCAAAGTTTGGGTCCATTCATTCCTTTATGCTCTAATACTGCACAGTTCCTCAGTTTCATCTTTTATTTTAGGACCTGCAGTTCAGTTATGTTTTGTTCATCCCAGCATGAGGGTTCTTCTTCATAATTGCAGTTACTAATTTCAGAAATGTATTTGTCCTGGGTATTTTTCTTTTCAATTTCCACAGCTCCTTTCTGTATTTCAAAAAGGCATTTCTTGTTTCATGAAGACTATCCCATTATTTACCTTATTAATTAGAATAATTATATTTAAATAAATACATTTTTTAACTCTTAGTGTCCTGGCTGAGGCAGGATAGAATAGGGACCCGAGGAGAAAGGGGGCAGAAAACCTAATAAACCCGGTAATAGAAAATGAACATTGGCCTGTTTCCTAGCATTAGTCTGCTGAGTCACACATGCAAGTTAGGAAGGGGCAACTTATAAGCACACACCCTGCAGCTCACAGCACATACACCCAAAGGCTGCACTATCAGAAGGAGACCAGCAAAGACAGAAGGGGCAAGAGAAGTACCACCACCACCCACCCACCTGGCTTCCAGGTTACCCCACGCCTCATGAGCAGTGGCATCATGCCTCGTGGTGGTGATGGGAGGCTAATCACCACTGGTCAACATGCCTGCAGAGATCATGGACAACAGTCAGAAGCCAATTGCCACAGGACAGCACCCCGAAAACCCCACATCCCCAGATTCCTGCACCCTAAGCCCTTGTTTATCAGCACAGACCTTGGAGTCCTGCATCCCTCCAAAACAGGTGATCCCAAGGCTGAAATTTGCATTTCTCTCACTGGAGAATGCCTGCCTTCATCTCTCTGAAGGTGTACTCTCTTTTCCTTACTTTACCCGCCAATAAATCCTTGCTTTTCAAATAATTTGTGGCACATCCTTGAATTCTTTCTCACAATGAAGCCAAGAACCTAGACACTGTCTCCAAACATGGCTGCTAAAACAAATTCCATATAATGGATTGGCTTAAATAATGGTATTTATGGATTCATGGTTTTGAGGCTAAGAGAAGTAAAATACCCAGGTGTCAGCAAGATGATGCTATCTCCCAGAAGACTGGTGTTCTGGGGCTGACTGCCATCAATTCCTTTGTCCTTGGCCTTTGAGCCATGTGGCAATGGATGTGGCAATGTCTTCTTTCTTTTACCGGTTTTGTTGACTTCCATCTGCTGACTGTTCCTCATGGAATGTGTGTCTCTCTCTGCATTCAATTTCCTTTTCTTGCAAGGACTTCAGCCATAATGGATTTATGCCCGCCCGCATTCAGTTTGGTGACACGTTAACTAATAGCATATCTTCAAAGGTCCTATTTGCAAATGGCTTCACAAACACGGGAGCAGAACATGCCCATTTTGGGGGCATAAGATTCAATCTCCAACACTAACTAAGCAAACTTACCTAATAAATTTTATCACCTAATCTTGTGTCTTTAAATTATTTTCCACCTGTCCAGTAGTGTTTTCCTTCATATCCTTCATAATATGTGTGATATTCCTCATGGAGTTTTATTCAGGCAAATTCTTAGATTTTTTTGCCTCAGTAAGCCACTGTCTAAGGAGTCTTCTCCAGTGTCTTTATAGTTAAGTGTCCTTTCCAATGCCTTTTCTGGAACTTTCACATCACAGGGAACATAGTTTTGGTTTAGGTCCTACATGTGAAATATAGATTAAGTTCTAGACTTTGCACCCATGGTGCTGCTGTAGACACCAGATATGGAAGTATATATTCAGTCTATGTAGATTTTATTTCCCATGGCGTTAGTACATTCTTTTATTATTATTACTGTTAGTTGTTCTTAGTTATTTCTATGCATTTAATTATAATGCACTCCAGTATATTTTATCAAACTTACCTCATTTAACGTCATTATAAATATTTTAAATATTTCATAATAAAATCGAATATACCATATTTTTTCTTTTCCCTTATTACAGTAGAACCTCATTTTACATGACCAATACCCACCAAGACCCTTCAATAAGTTGAAAATCTCACATAATCGCAAACTCCATTATTTAATAAGTATTTCTTATACTAACAAACATCACATTTTTTATAAATAAGGCAAACACTCTAGTAACAAGTGACCAAAATTAATGATAGAAATACATTTTTTATTTAATTCTCTCTCTCTGCCTTTATTTTATTTTTTTCAATTCCAATCATGTATACCTGAATTCATATGTATTGACTTCATGTAATATGAGGTCCTGTTTTATTATTAATATTATTCTCTTAGAATTCAAATTAATTTTATTTATTAAATCAATGTAAACACATGCAAAAACTTGAATTATTTTTGTACTTGAAAGTTTATTATACATTATAGTCATTGTTTTAAATTGCCATAACTCATTTCAATCATATTGGATTTTCAGAGATTGAAGTAAGGGAATTCAGCTTCTAAGGAATTCTAATGTGAAGTGCATAGGAGCATATGTGCGGTTTTTAATTGATAGAGTTAATGATCAAAGTATAAAATCAACTGTTTTAATTATCAATTGTCTGCTAGATGATCAGAGAAAGAAGTTTATTTAGAAACTTCACCAAAACTTATTCATGCAAAGTTACAAGCACTTCTATTGAAAGAGAAACCACACATGAATTGGAGAGTAAAAGCAAACAACTGGGAATGACTTCAGAGGAACATAAAATTGGAATAACACTGGGGCTGAGTATGAGTCTATGTTGTTCAGAGGTCAAAACATTTGAGAGCTGGAGAAAGGGCTAGGAACCAATTAAGAGATCACAAGTCATTAAACTTCTGTTTCAAGTGTTTCATCTTTACTGAAAAACAATTCAGTTATTACTTCTGACCTTAAGGTTACTGTGTGCCAATTATTGTCATTCATTCATTTTATAAAGTTCATTTGATTGACTATATAATATAAAATGGTAAGATTTTCAACCATAAACAGTAATATTTTTTTCCTTCAACAAGTTCTGAAAGATTATAAAGGGTTATAAATGTGTTTGTACTTGAGACAAAATAAAGATAAACCTAGTATTTAGACTATATTAGAAGAATATAGCAACTTATGTAAGGAAAAAATACACTACTAATTAATGTCAATTATTAGTACTATATGAAATGTGTCATTGTATTATGCTGTATATTCTCTATGTTTACACATTTAAAAATAGGGAATGCTTATTCAAAAGGAATTGGTTATCTCTTTTAGTCATTTAGAACTCATTGACTTATTTCATTCATAGAAATCATCTGACATCTTGCAGATGCCTGTTTTGATCCTGGAATCTCTTGTGCTAAAAACAAAACAAAACAGTAAGAAAACAAATTTCATAGAGTAAATAGCCAAATAGCAAGTTCAATGTCCTCTGAAGGTGCTAGGAAAATGTATGCCTTAGGATACCCTCTGATTACAACTGATGTAAGTATACAAATAACCAGAATTTAATAGACTAATTGTGGAAGATTAGCCCATTTATCTAAGCTTGTTAAACACTGCAGTGGACTGGAACCAATTAAATAAATAACTCTAATTCTATATTATTAACTTCAAATGTCCCAAGATCCCATCATTGCAGTGCTATGATAGGTAATTTTTTTTCAAAGCATAATTCTTTTCCTCCGCAAATGAAAGTGCAAATTTGGCACATTTTTATTGAATCTTCATATATCAGAGTAAATATGCTTAATTGAATTTGTCATATTAGCTCTGTATATAAATAAAATAAAATATTAAAGTTTGCCTTTCCAGTGCAAATAAAATCACAGCCAGATAAACAGATTTACCAATATTTTTAATTCTCAGTGTTCATATAAATGAAATCTACTTCTAGTTCTTGAAAATGATCTTTAAATTGCATTTAATAATTTAATGTAAAATATGTACTTAATATTTTCACCACAAAGTCCAATATCAACTAAAAATTTTAAAGGGGTACAGAAAGGAAAAAAGAAAAAGGGACAACATTCAAAGACTCTATGCCAGTGCTGAGCTTCTGTGTTTAATAGGAAGCTAATACTCCTTTGTCAATATTCACTACTAGGAATATTGTTTGCAGGCAATTGTTGTGGCATTATCAGACCAGGCATTGTGAAATAAACTACACAGAATTGTGGTATAAATTTAGCAATTTACACGTTGAAACTTTTCCTCTGTTATTGTAAGAGCTTTTTATTTCCCACTTTTATTTCCTACATTTAGAATCCAAAGTTAAATCTGTGTATGTACGGCTTACCTTGTGTTCTATGTACATAGTTTCTAATCACCTTTCTTGTAAATAGGACCATTTTCACCATTTGTGTTCCTCTAATTTGAAACTGCTTTATAAAACTCCTAATAGACCTTGTTACTAATTTCACAATTGTCTTATTTTTTAATGCACTGTTCAAAGGCTAATGTTGGCCTTTAGTGCACAGTTATGTCCCTGTAACAATATTCGTTATAATCTGTAGATTGTAATCTACATATACTGAGTTATTCATGATACATAGATTATGTGTATCCAAATGTGTAGACTGTAATAACTCAACTATTCTGATTCCTTTAGTTTCAAGGGATACTGTAGCTCTCACTGAGTGATTGTTTTATAAAACAAATTTACTTTCTCTTTGGGTGCTAGGAAGGCTGAGATTCTAATTTTATATTAGAAAATTTTATTTTAATTTTTGAACTTTAAAAAATACACTAACTTTTTTGTACTCATAAATAATGTAATAAACATTTCAACTAAAAGACAATTATTCCCTAACTATGGGTTCATAAATATAAAATTGTCATGTTAATGAATGTTTATACATTACTATATACCCAATTGTCTTCCCCATCAATTCTACATTAAATTTTCACAATACATATTGCAATGTGATCTGATCTGACTCATATAGAATGAACATTAAAATGATATTATAATAACTTTTCACAATTTCTAATTAATGTAATAAATAAGTGACTTTTCTATTTGGTGTGTGTCCTTAAGTTTAGAG
This sequence comes from Dasypus novemcinctus, assembly GCF_030445035.2. NCBI lineage: Eukaryota > Metazoa > Chordata > Mammalia > Cingulata > Dasypodidae > Dasypus > Dasypus novemcinctus. The sequence goes on from NC_080687.1 coordinate 30,120,951, forward strand.
TATTTTAATTTATATTATTTTTGTCATCCACAGTTGTGCTGAATATAGTTTAAACCAATACTATTTTTCTTCCTTTATGTTTGTTTATTATCCCCGTAATCTTCATTGCTCGTTGGTTGAAGTTGAAACCAAGAAACTCTATATTCTATTCAGTTTTGAATTTAGTTTCAGGGAGACTCTTTGAAAATATTTAACCATTAAATTTCCCCGAGTTTAGTGATCCAGCTATAAAATGTGGACACTAATTTGCACTAAAAATTGTAATGAGGTTAATAAAGTAGCAAGTGTACATCACAAAAATAGAAATCTTTATTGTTTTGCTTTAGATGTGATCTTATTTGAGTACAGAGCATGGAATTAGTGGGATCCAACCTGCATATCTGCCTTGATCTCATGGATTTTGCTAGTGGTAGATAATCATTGCTCGTGTTGTGTGAATGTTTCTACCTATATCCCTTTGCATCGGTATTGTTTCTAAGTACATTTTGCAACTTTTTGAAGCTATAATTCTCCTTTTATAACATCCAAAGACACTCTATGGAAATTGCTTGTAAGATTGTTGTTCAAATTCACAAGAGTGATGAAACCCAAATGCATAGTTATTTTAAGTAGAAAAGGAAAGAAGGGAAGTTAATATTTTTTGTGTTAGGCTATCAAGATTCTTTCCACTAGAGGGTTATTTCAGATAAAAGAAGAACAAATTATTAGGAGGGCAGAAAATACTTGTGATAATAGCTGGAGAGATGAAATATAAAATTTATATTATATTAATTTACTAGGTTAGTATATAGTATTTATGTGTCTAAACTCTGCCTATATATATGTGTATGTATATATGTATATGTGTGTGTTTGTGTGTGTGTGTGTGTATAATTTATTTCATAGGAATTGGGTCTCATAACCATGGGGACTGATGAATCCACATTTAATAGGATAGGCCATAGGTTGGGAACTCCAAAGAAGTTGAAGTTGAATTCTCCAGAAGAAGTTGGCTGGCTAATATAGAGACAAAAATTCTTTATGACTTCCAAAATTTTCAGTTCTGGATTTTAAGAGTTTACAGATTGAATGATGAGAATCCCCTCTTTTGTTCATTGTAGATGCAATCAACTGGCTATAGATGCAAATGCATCTACCAAATACCCTGATAGTAATGTTTAGGCCAGTGTTTGCTTGAACAAACAGCTGGATGCCATAACCTAGCCAGGATGACACATGAAATTAACCATCACATTCTACCTCTTATCAACTTGGCACTAATACAAAACCCCTTAAACCATACTTAATATTAAAATAAAGACTATATAGTCATATTTTTACTTAATAGAACTAATCTATGCATTACCAAAAATTTACTAACCCTTTCTCCAGAAGAGGATTCAAGAACTTGGGTGATATTCACTCTTGTCCTTGTTATCCTGTAACTTAAATACTATGATATTAAGTTGATATTTAAGTTATATGCTAAGGAGATAAGAGAGGGAAGAAAATAAAGATATTCACTTAGTGTATATATACATATATTCATAGTAAAATAGGGAAGAATTATTCATAATTATTATAGTCCTCATTTCTATAACTAGCCATGTGGTTGTAGTATTTATAACTACCTTCTTTCATTACCCATTCCGTGTCCATTTTATCCTGAGCAAGAATCTTAGCTGGTTGCGATTATTTGTCTGATGGGGTGAGCCAAACGTTTATTCCTATAGAGTCGGGCCATTAATATTCATGTCTGGATTTGATTTTGTAGTTTTTTTTATTGACTTTTCTTCTGAATTTTCTTATTAAAGAAGTTGTGGATTTATGGACCAATCATGAATAAAATATCTTGTGTTGGTGTAGAACATCTGTTACAATTAATGACAGCAATTTTTTGAAATTGTTCTATATTTTAACCTATTTTTCATATAACTGATGAAAAACATTAAAATAGTACTATTAACCATCATCCATAGTATACATTAAGTGTATTTTCCATATACCATCCCATTATTGACACCTTGTATTGGCTATATATATTAGTTATTATAATTTATGAAAGAAAATTCTTATGCTTTCACTATAAACTGTAGTGCATCATCTACAATAGCTTTCACTCTATTATACTGTTTTATGCTTTATCTTTTAATTTTTATTCTAGTAACATATATGACCTAAACGTTCCCCTTCTAGCCACATTTACATATATAATTCAGTGCTGTTAATTGCATCTCCAAGAATATGCTATCACACTACCACCATTTCCAAACATTTACAATAAACCTAAATAGAAATGCTGTACCACTTAAGCATCAACTACCTATTCTCTAACCACAATCTATACCTTAGTAATTTATATTCTAGGTTTTAATTCTGTGAGTTTATTTATTATAACTAGTTCACGTCAGTAAGATGATACAATAGTTGTCCTTTTGTCCCTGACTTATTTCATTCAGCATAATTCCTCAAAGTTCATCCATGTAGTCCCATGCATCAGGGCTTCATTCTTTCTACAACTGAATGATATTATATTTCATGTAAATACCACATTTTATTTATCCACTCTTCCATTGATGGACAAAAAAAGAAGCAATTTGGGTTGCTTCCATTGTTTGGCAATTGTGAATTATGCTGCTATGAATATTAGTGTGCAAATATCCTTTTTAGTTCCCGCTTTTGATTCTCCTGGGTATATCCTAGAGGCAGGATTGCTGGGTCATATGGTAATTTTACACTTAACTTCCTGAGGAACTGCAAAACTGTCTTCCACCCAGGCTGCATCATTTTACATTCCCTCCAGCAAAGAATGAGTGTTCCAATTCTTCCACATCCTCTCCAAGCTTGTAGTTTTCTGATTGTTTTTTAATAGTAGTCATCCTAATGGGTGTGAAATGATATAATGATATCTCATTGTGATTTTGATTTGCATTTTCCTAATAGCTAGTGATGTTGAGTATCTTTTCTTGTGCTTTTTAGTCCTTTGTTGTCTTCTTTGCAGGAACATTTTGAAGTCTTTTGTCCATTTTTTAACTGGGTTGTTTGTATTTATATCGTTGAGATTTTTTAAAAATTTCTTTATACATTCTGGGTATTAAACACTTATCAGACATGTGTTTTCCAAGTATTTTCTTCTTTTGAGTAGGCTATCTTTTCACTTTCATGACAAAACCGTTTGATGTATAAATGTTTTTAATTTTAAGGGGGTTCTATTTATCTTTTGTTGCTGGTGTTTTGAATGTATAGTTTAAGAAAATGTTGCTTAACACAAGATCCTTGAAATGCTTCTCTACATATTCTTCTATGAGTTTTATAGTCCTGGTTCTTATATTTAGGCCTTTGACTCATTCTGAGTTATCTTTATATGGTATGAGATAGGGTCTTCTTTCAGTCTTTAGAGCATATGGATATCCAAATCTCCCAGCACCATTTGTTGAAAAGATTGTTCTTTCCCACCTGAGTGAACTTGGCAGCATGTGAAAAACTAATTGGCCATTAATGTGAGGGTCTATTTCTGAACTATCAATTCAATTCCATTGGTCAGTATATCTAATCTTGTGCAAGTACCATGCTCTTTTAACTACTGTAACTTTGTAATGTATTTTAGTACATTGGCTCCCATGAGTTTTGATGTTTTGTTCTTGTTTTCATTTACCTCAAGATATTTACTGATTCCTCTTGCAATTTCTTCTTTGAACCACTGATTATTTAAGTTGATGTTATTTAACTTCCATATATTTGTATATATTCATTCCATTATAGTTAAAAATGTTTCATATAATTTCAATCTTTTAAATATATGGAGACTTATTTTATGACCCAACTTGTGGACTATCCTGGAAAATTATCCATGTGCATTTGAGAGGAAAGTATACCCTCCTACCTAAGGGTGCAATAATCTAGTTCATTTATCTTATTTATAAAAATCTCTGTTCACTTTTTGATCCTCTGTCTAGATGGTCTATCTATTGATAAGAGTGGTATACTGAAGTCTCTAACTATTATTGTAGAGGTGTCTATTTCTCCCTTAAGTTTTGCCATATAGTTCATATATGTTTCATGTATTTTTGGACACTGCAGCTAGGTGCAAAACTATACATTTTTTTAAATTTCTTCTTAGTGGATTGCATTTTTTATTAATACATAGTGTCCTTCTCTGCCTCCTCTAACAGCTTTTGGCTTAAAGTCTGTGGCAGTTTGAGATTATTTATTAATCACAAAAAGAGAAAGATTATGTTTGTGAACTAACCTATTGCTCTGGATGTGATACCCTTTGATTGTATTAACTTTGATTAAGTTTACTTGATAAAATCAATTTAGGGTTTTTGATTCTACCACATCTGTATGGTGTGACTCAGGCTGAGTACCCGCCCCCTTGTTGGGCTGATATAAATGGACACTTACTCAAGAAGACACACAGGAAGAAAGAGAGTTCCATACATACTAGAGGAGAGAACTTTATCATTTCAATCCAGCTTGCCATGTGACAGAAAGGAGAAGCTCAAGTAGCTAAAGCCCTGGGGAGAGATGGACCATTTGTCTGATAGCTTACATCTGACCTTAGGAAGACAGCTAAGACTGATATGTGAAGTCCTGAGAGACAAGATCAGAGGGGGAGTCTCAACCCTTACAGAGATCAGTGGCCATCTTGCTTAAATAGTTGGCAACTGACTTTGGTGAGAAAACAACTTTGAGTTGAGCAATTTAAAGCCTTACAACCATAAGCTTTTATCCAAAATACATATCCTTTATAAAAGCCAACAGATTTCTAGCACTTTGCATCAGCACCCCTTTGGCAGAGTAATACAAAGTCTTTCTTCTCTGATATTAGTATAGCTATCCTAGCTTTTTGTTGTTGTTTTTACTATATGCATCAAATAATTTTTTCCATCCTTTCACTTTCAACATGTTTGTTTCTTTATATCTAAGTTGAGTCTCTTGTAAACATATAGTGGGATTATGCTTTTTTATCCAGTCTTCTAATCTGTTTCTTCAGATTGAAAAGTATAATTCATAAATATTCAGTGTTATTACTGTAAAAGCATTACTTACTTCAGCCATTTTGTCCTTTGGTTTTTATATGTCATATCTTTTTTAGTTTTTGTCCCTCTTTTTCTTTATTTCAAGCTCCTCTTTGTATAGTTGATCTTTTGTGATATACCTGACTGATTCCATCCTCATTTCTGTTTCTGCATATTTTTTATATGCTTTCTTTGTGGTTATCCTTGGGTTTATATTACATAACCTGCATCTATAGCCTAATTGGAAAAGATACCACCCTAGTTTCAATAGGTGCTTTCAGAATTCTCTCTTTTTCTTCGTTTGGCATTTGCCATTCTGATTAGTATGTATCTTATGGTGGGTCTATTAGGATTTATTCTGTTTGAAGTACATTACACTTCTTAGACATGTATACTTGTGTCTTTAATGAGAGTTGGGACATTTCCAGTGATTATTTCCTCAAATATTCTATCTGTCCCATTTCCCTTCTCTTTTCTTTCAGGGATACCCATGACCTGTATGTTTGTGTACTTTGTGCTGTCACTTAAATCCCTAAGACACTGCTGAGCTTTTTCTATTCTTTACTCTATCTGTTCTTCTGATAGTATGATTTCTGTTGTCCTATCATCGAATTCACTGATTCTTTCTTCTGCCTCTTCAAGTCTGCTCTTGTATGCCTCTAATGTAATTTTTAATTTTTAAAAATTTATTGAAGCATATCACTCATACATAAACATACATAAACATTAAGTATATAGTAGTAGTTGTGAACTTACAGAACAAACATATATAACGTCATACAGAATTCTCGTACCTCACCTTACCACCAATACCTTGCATTAATGTTAAACATTGCTAAACATTTTAAACTAATAGTTAAAGAGCATTGTCAAAATATTACTACAAACCAAAGTGTTTTCCCCCAACTCACCCTATTAGTATTATCTTTATATCATTTGCATATGAACATACATAACAATAAGTATATAATAAAAGTTGTGAACTTACAAAGCAAACATGCAAACACCCCATGATATATGAGGTCCTATACATCAACCATCCACCAGCATCTTACATTGTCATGAGATGTTTGTTACAAATTATGAAAGAATATTGTCAAAATCTTACTATTAATTATAGTCCTTATCTTATGTTTGGTGCCTTTTTCCCCCAACCCACCCTATTATTATTTTATATTTTTTAACTTTTTAAATTGATATATATCATTCATAAACAAACCTACATAAACAATAAATGGCTAATAGTTCTGAACTTAAAAAACAAACACATAACATCAAACAAACATATATAACATCTCACCCTACCACCAATAACTTGCATTGTTTTTAAACCTTTTTAACTAATGATTAAAGAGCATTGTCAAAATATTCTATTAAACAAAGTATTTTCCCCTAACGAATCCAATTATTATTATCTTGACATCATTTATATATGAACATTCATTAACAATTAAGTGTATAGTAAAAGTTGTGAACTTACAAAGTAAACATGCATAACATCATTCAGGGGTCCCATACATCAACCCTCCACCAACACCTTGTATTGTCATGAGACATCTGTTGCAAACTATGAAAGAACACTGTCAAAATCTTACTACTAATCATAGTTCTTATCTTACATTTGGTGTGTTTTTCCCCCAACCCACCCTATTATTATTTTTTAAAAACTTTTTTTATGACAGAAGTTGTACACTTACAAAACAATCATGCACATGTGCAGATTCCCAAACATCACCCCTCCACCAACATACCACAATGTGATGTGTCATTTGCTACAGATAAAATAATACCATCTGATTATTGCCATGTCCATAGCGTACATTTGGCCCACTTTTTCCATACTACCACAGTATCAACACAGTACATCTTTTGCATAGATGTAAGAATATTATATCATTACTACTAACCACAGTCCATAGGTCACTCCAGCTATATTTTTCCCATACTTCTCCACATTCCCAACACCCTGCAGTAGTGATACACATCTGCCATAGCTCACAAAGGACACTCTTGCATCTGTACCATCAACCACAATTCTCACCCACCTTTTGGATTACTGTGTTATCCAGTTCCTAAATTATTCTCAACCATTCTTTCAATTGGCATTTACATAACTAGACTATCATTTTTAGTCACATCCCTATTTATAACTAGCTGTTACTCACTGTGTGTTACCATCCACTCTATATACTTCCACAATTTTACAGTAAAGCTAATTAAAACTTCTACATACATTAAACGTCAGTAGTCCACTCAGTCCCTCTCTTATCTCCTTTAAGAATCCACCACCTACAACCAGGTCTTAAAGATATTTTCCAATAATTTCTTCCAGAAGTTTTATGGTTCTTGCTTTTATTTTTAGTTTTTTGATCCATTTTGAGTTAACTTTTGGATAAGGTGTGAGATAGGGGTCTTTTTTCCTTCTTTCAGCTATAGATGTCCAATCCTTTCATCACCATTTGTTGAATGGATTGTTCTGCCTGAGCTGTATACCCATGAGGGTCTATTTCTGAACCATAAATTTGGTTCCATTGGTTCCATGTGTCTGTCTTTAGACCAGTACCATGCTGTTTTTAACAATATAGGTAGGTATTATGATTTAAAGTCTGGAGATGAGGGTTTACTTTTCCTTTTTATGATGTTTCTGGCTATTCAGGACTCTTTACCCTTCCAAATAAATTTAATGATTGTGTTTTCAATTTTTTCTTTAATGCTGGTGGAATTTTTTATTGGGATTGCATTAAATCTGTTCATCAATTTGCATAGAACTGACATCTTAATGATATTTAGTCTTCCAATCCATGAGCGTGGAATGCTCTTCCAGTTATTTAGGGCTTTTTTGATTTGTTTAAAATTTAGCTGCAGTTTCCTGAATACAAGTGCTTTACGTCATTGGATAAGTTTATTCCTATTTGAGTTTTATCAGTCATATTTTATTTTCACCGCTCTTTTTACCCTTTTAGTTACTTTCATTGCTATAATCTTCATTTCTAGACTGTCTTCCAGGCCTCTCTTTCCTGTCTTTTCTTTTCAGGCTCTAGCACACCCTTTAGTATTTCCTGAAATTCTGGTCTCTTGCTTAGAAATTCTCTGTTTCTGTTTATCTGTGAATATTCTAATTTGACCCTCATTTTTGAAAGCAAGTTTTGCTGGATATAAGATTCTTGGATGGAAGTTTTTCTCTTGTAGTATCTTAAATATATCAGACCACTATCTTCTCACCTCCATGGTTTCTGGTCAGAAATCAGCACTTAATCTTATTGGATATCCCTTACATGTTATGCATGGCTCTTCTCTTGTTGCTCTCAGAATTCTTTCTTTGTCTTTGGCCTTTGACATTCTGCTAAGTCTGTGTCATGGAGTAGGTCTACTTGGATTTTTTCAGATAGGAGTATGTTGTGCTTCTTGGACAGGGATATCTATGTCCTTCAATAGGGTTGGGAAATTTTTTACCATTATTTCTTTAAATATTCCTTCTGCCCTTTTCCCTTCTCTTCTCCTTCTGGGACACCCATGATACATATGTTTGCACACCTTTTGCTGTCATTTAGTTCCCTGAGACCTTGTTCAATTTTTTCCATTCTTTTCTTCATCTGTTCTTTTGCATGTTCACTTTCAGAGGCCATTTCTTCAAGCTCACCAATCCTTTCTTCTGTCTCCTCAAATCTGCTATTATATGATTCCAATTTTTTTCAGTTTCATTGATTGCACCTTTTATTCCCATAAGATCTGCTATTTTTCTATGCTTTCAAATTCTTCTTTGTGCTCATCCAATGTCTTCTTACTATTCTTAATCTCTCTAGCCATCTCATTTAAATTATTAAGGAGATTTGTTTGAACATCTATGATTAGTTGTCTCAACTCCTTTATGTCATCTGAAGGCTTATCTTGTTCCTTTAACTGGGCCATAACTTCCTGTTTTTTTGGTGTGGATTGTAATTTTTTTTGGTATCTTTGCATCTGGCTTACTAGAGTATTTATTCTGGGTGCAGTTTTTCTCTTTAGTTTAGGGCTTCCTATCATTTCTCCCTTGCTGGTTGCACAGTAAGATCCATGCACGTAGTTGGTGCTATAAGCTGTGGAGGCTCAAGCTTCCTTCATTTCACCAGGGACCAATGATGCTTCTTCCAACTTTCTCCTTTGCCAGGGACAAAGTCACAGCTACATGGAATAATCCAAGTGCAGGCCTAGATTGTAGTTGCCCAGAGAGACTGATGAAGCTTCTCATCCCTTTCTCCCCTGCCTGCTGCAGGTGTCAGCAGCAATCTATGCAATGTGGGTTCAAGATGACTGCAGTTGCTCTGGTAGACTTCTGATCTTCAGTCAATGCCAGACAAAGTTCTCCGCAGTTATCTGTAGGATGGTGCAGGACTCCTCAGTCACCTCCCTGCCAGAGGTTGGGCTGAATCCTAGGCTAGGGCTGCAGGCTGATCTGCATGAAAGAAACTGGTTCCTGCTTACACTGAGTGTTTCAGTCAGCCCAGCTTCCCCTCAGGCTGGGGCGGAGTCAGAATGGTGCCTACCGGCCTCTTCCTGACTTGGGCTGGTTCTCACCCCAGCCGTTCCCAGGGGTTTCTCTTAGCCAGCCTAGTCTCCCAATATGTATCCGAAATCGGCAGCCAACTGTCTCCTCCTCCCTTGTTTCTGGGAAATGGAGCTTCCAATTCACATCACAGAACAGCTCCTGGGGCGGCTTGTGCCCCTAGTGTAGACAATCACTGGCCTCTTCGGCTCATCCAGTAATTTCCCGGAGAGGCTGGTGCAGCTCCCCGCAGCTTTCTCCCTGCTGGCGGTGGTACTGGGGCCTAGGCTAGAGCTGCAATATGATCTGGATGGGAAGAAGCTGTTCCCCACCAGCACTGTGGTTTTCAGTCCACCCCGCTTCCCCTCATGCCAGGTGCAGAGTTAAGATGGCAGCTCCGGGCCTCTTTCTGACCTGGACATTCTCAAACCTTAGCTGTTCTCAGGATCATACTGTAGCCCACTGAATTTCCTCATCAGTAGCTGAAATTGGTCCCCAACCATCTCTTTCTCCCCCATTTTGGAGAAGTGGAGCTTTCGATTCCAGCTGCAGAACAGCTCCCGAGGCGGCTTGTGACTCTGGTGGAGGATGGGCACCGACCTCCCTGTCATGGAATGCTCTACTTAAAAGTTTTCTCTACACACGGGCATCTCCTCTTTCCACTCCTTCAAGCATGTTGCAAGGTGTTCTGTCCTCCTGGAGCTCCCAAACAGGTGCTTCAGCTGGCTCTTGAGAGCTCTGGGTCTTTGCTAACTGCCCTGTAGCAGGAGCTGACTCTAGGAGCTCCTTACTCCACTGCCATCTTGCTGGTTCTTTTATATATGCTCTCTAATATATCTTTAATTTCTACTATTGTGACTTTCATCTCTATATTTTCCGTTAGTTTCTTTTTATACTTTCAAGTTCTTCATGCTCACACATTGTCTTTTTAATCCCCTTTATGCCTTTATTTGTATTTTTCTTCATTTCTTTGAATTGATTCAGGAAATGTGTTTGAATTTCTTTGATTAGTTGTTCCAAACACTGTGTCTCTTTAAAGATTTTAATTTTTCCCTTTAGTGAGGCATATCCTCCTGATTCTTAGTATAGCTTTTGATTTTTGCTGATTGGCATCTGATTATCTTGATATGTTAACTGTGAAGGTCACTTTCTTTTTTTTGTACAGGTTTTTATTGTTGACTGGATTTATATTAAGGCTCTTCTTTGATTCTTGGTCGAACTTATTTTGGACATTTTGAATAGCCTGTTTAACTGATGAGATTTTTCTCAGCTCTTCTTCCTCTGTTTCTTGCCCTAGATATTAGTATAATATTTAAGAATGCACTCTTTTATATAATTGTTCACCTTCAGGAGAAAAACTTCCTTTCCTCTTTTCCTTCTCTGGGAATCTTGACCTATTGTCTTTGCTTTGTACAGATTTCCCTCCCACCCCCAGTACCTATGATTTGGTTAAATTTTCTCCCTCACTCAGCACACTGTTTTTCTTATTCTTTTCAATTCTGGGATCCTCCAGTGTTAAACTCCCCTTTTTTCCTCTGTGAAGTTTCTTTTTCTGGTCACCAGTTTTTTCCCCAGTAGGGTATCCTGTCTTCGGGAGCCAGATGGGGTCAATCTAGAAAGGTGCATCATTCTAGAGTAGTTCATTTTGCATTTAGTTGTTCCAGCCAACAGAAACTGGACTGAGTGAGCACACAGTTTCCAGCTGCAGTTTTACCTCTTTCTCTCTCTTTCTCTTTTTCATCTCTTTTCCTCCTGGGAGCCCTTTTTTTATGCAGCACCACTCAGCACCTTGTGTTCTCTCCTGGGTCTCTGTGGAATTGGGTCTCTGTGTATTCATATGGATGGGGTTTATTGCTGCTCTTCCCAGTGGGAGGTGGGAAGGATCTGGACACTGCCTCTGAGTAACTCCTATGCTGTGCAGAATTGAGTGAGAGAGAGGGAGTGGACTGTCAAGTCTAGTACAGAAGTTTCCTACATGATATTTTTCTTTTCCTTAGATTCAGTGTTTGTGAAGTCTTTCTCCCCTTTCTACCATCCTCTAGAGTTCTAAGCAAGTGGGTTTTGTTCTTTTATTTTCAGAATCTCTGAGGTGGTTTTCTTCAGGAGATGCCTTATGTCACCATGTGAATCATGTCCTTCATCACTCTCCCTTGACCTTTTATCACAGGTCATGGCAGTACTGAGAGGCAGTAAGGGATTGCTGTATTCCAGGCATCCTTCTTATTTACCTCCATTGAAGAGTAGCAGTCCAATTTCCCCTTAGTAATAAAGATCAATCACGCCAGCCAGTGGAGTAACTACCTTCTCTGCCTGTTGATTCAGAGGCATGAGGATACTGATATGGCCTGATAACTGTCTTAACTTCCATTTCAAGTAGAGGCAGAAATTCTTGTTTCTGACTTCTGAAAATACTCACTTCTGGCTTCTAAGACATCCAAATGGTTGGATGAGGAAACTCACTCAATACTCAGGGCAATCACCTCTGTTTATGGATATAGATTTAATTAGCCTTAGATGCAATCAAAAGTCTAGACATGCAACTCCATCTATGAAATAGTTTCACATTAACAATCAGACCAGCACTTATTAACATAACAACTGGCCACCACTAGCCAAGATTACACCCAACATTAACACATTAACCATCATGCTATCTATGTACCTGTCCAAAGAGGTTCTGAATGTTACAAAGGCAAATATTCAGTTTATTATCAAGTTTGCTCACATTAGTTTTAATTAACATGCTGATTTTTATAAATGTTTCTCTTAAGCTAAGTGTAAGACATGGGAGAACATACTTAAGTTTCCTAGTAATAGTTAACAAAAATTGTATTAAAAAATCCAAAAATAAGTAGCAATTTTTCCCTATTCAGGTACTGTTTTAATAAAAGCCTAAGAAGTAACTATTATTGTTGTTCATATTTTGTAGCTGAGGAAACTAAAGCATAGGATCTTTAGTAAATTCCTCAAAGTCACAAATTTATTGATTGATCATTGAATCAAAAGCAATAATTTAAACCACTTAGTCATTATTCACTCTTTTTAAATGACCTGAGTGTACTTTAAGATTTTCTGTAACAGAATAGAGATTAACCAGACCAAACTGCTTAGGCTCCACCCAGATTGTAAAAGAATATAGCTTAAACAAAGAAACCCATATCAGATTTATTGATAAAGTTTTCTTTCAAAAATATAACTTCTTAAGAGGAAACAACTGCTAGTATAAAATGTATTTCAGATTTTTGCTTTAAAAAAACAAGATAAATTAGTTCATTATGTCCCTGCTCTTTGAAGAACATTAATCCATAGAAACTGAATTATGGGAAATTCCCTAAAAAGAAAAAAGTATCCTTATTATGGTTTCCTTCCAATTGTTATATTTGACATCTTCAGAATATAACATTTATAATAAAGGAATTAGAGTATTATAAAAAAAAATTTAAAATAATTTTCTAAGATGAAAAATAACAAGCAAATATGATAATCTGGATTGTCATCATTATCAAATCATCAGTGGAATAATTCTGGGTAATTTCAAAGAGGATAATGATTGTCCTGCAGAAATTTGCATACTGAAATCATACTCTCATTGTTGAATACATATATTATGAAATGTATGAAAGTCTTGTTAGTTTTATCAAGCTAAAGCAGGTAGGAAAACTAAATTTAATCTTGAGTGTAAATATATTGAATATATGGAGACAGGATCCGTGCCCTTCAGCTGGCTACTCACATGAATACTGGTTTTTAGCTTTCACTTTAATGACAGAAGCTAATGCCTCCACATTTCCGTTTACTAAGACAATACTCTTTCTATTTCTTATTTTTCTTCAGACATATTTACCATATTTACCCACTTTTAAACAATTGGAATCTCACTCCATCTTTTTTTTCACACTACAGAAATGTGAGAATATCATAAACTCTATTCTCAATTTGTGTTTTATTTTTTTCTCTCCCTCGATATGTCTTTGAGATCTTTCCACATCAGTACATATAGCGCTGTCTAATTCTTTCCAAAGTCTGGGTATAGTTGTATAGATGTATTAAGATTTATGTAACTAGTCCAACATTGATAGCCATTTAGGTATTTTCAGCCTTCTGCTTTGTCACACAGTGCTGCTATGTATGACCTTGTGCAAAAGTATTTTACCCCTTGTGAAAATTATCTGTAGGATAAATATGTAAAAAGAAATAGAACTGCTAGGTAAAAGATTGTTTATACCTAAACATATGTAAGTAAATGTATAAATGTGCAGATTGTCCACTGTAGATGTGCCAATTTAGACAAATATATATTAGGAATGTATGATAATGCCTTACTAACACCAGGTACCTTAATTTTGTTTTCAGTTTTGCCAATTGGAGACACTTAATTTGCAGTACCCTTATTATAAAGATGTTGAGAATCATTGCAGGTAGTAAAGGCATATTTATTTATTTTCTGGAAACTGTACTTTTGTTAATTTTTCCTTTGCATTTCAATTTAATTCTAATCATTAGTAGGAGCATTTTATGCAGAAGAACCTTTCCTTTTAAGATGTAATGTGAATTGCAAATATAACTCTCACTGCTAAAAATTGGATTATTAGTCCCAATTTTTCAGGTCACTTTGATAAATGTTGTATACCAAACCCTTGTTATAACCTCACTATTAGAGAGTGTACTTTTCTGCTTGACTATTTCCTTGTCCACATGACTTGTTTTAGCCAAGGGTGGGTTAACAGATGTGACAGGAGTGGAAACAAATTTTGCTTACAGACTGCATTTAAATTCTGACATTTTCATGATTCACATTTAGAAGAGCTTTCCCCAATCGCCATTATGATTTTTGCTTGGTCTCCACAGTGAATATATCTGAAGACTGAACCCAATAACATCCTGAATCCATACCCAGCTGTGCTGCAGAATGAAGCATAGTCACACAGCAGGTCCCAGTTTGTATTATCCCTTCCAGAGGCAACCTGAGGACGCATGCATATGAGAATAATTCTTTACTGTGGTATGCCACAGTAAGGGCATAGCTGACACTGATATTAAATAGTTAATTATCTCCAATTATCTTAGCATGTTTAAAAAACTGCAAAGAATTTTGTCAACTTTATTTATATAGTTTGAATTTATTAATCATTTTCACATATGGATTCTGGGATTTGAATGTTTTTGAGAAAGACCTAACCATGGAAACAGTGAATTAAAATGAGACATTCTTCTTTTTTTTCTTTAATGATGTTCTTCTTTCATTTAAATATTCAATTCTTCTGCAGTTTTTTTCAATATAAATTGTAGACTAGTAATTTAAATTTATTTTTCAACCCAGATGTTGCCATGCCATTTAATTAGCAAATGATCTTTCCTTTACTTATTTGGAGTGTCTCCTTAAATATACTAAATTACCCAAAGTATTATGTTTTTTCTAAACTTTATTGACTTTTCCATTTTTAAATATATATATTTGCATATTGCTACCACTCTTTTCTTATTAGAACAGTTATAAGTTTACATAATAATCATGTTGTAGCATATAGAGTTCCAAAATACAACCCGCCACACATGCACATAGAATTTTCCCTCTTAGCAGCATTTTGTAGTAATGTGATATCTTTGTTACAATTGATAAAACAGTATTATATAAGTATACCATCTATAGTCTGCAGTTTACGTTAGAGTTCACTTTTTGGTTTGTACAGTTCTGTGTTGTTTATTGTATAAAAATTTTTTTTTCTGGTAACACATATACAATCTAAAATTTCCCATTCTATCCACTTTCAAATATACAGTTCCCTGGCATTAATTATGTTCACAATGTTGTGCCATCCATTATCAAAACTTTTCCTTCACCTCAAACAATAATTCCATACCAATTAAGTATTAACTCCCCATTTCTCACCCCACCCTGATAACCTATATTCTAGTTTCTGGCTTTATGAATTTACATATTCTAATTGTTTAATATAAGTGAGATCATATTATATTTGAACACAACAGGGCAATTTTTAAACATAATTGCAAAATGATTAAGCCATGGGTTTTGTGGTTTCCTCAGATTGATTCAGGGATAATAAAGGAAATGATGGAAAATATACCAGAAAGCACTAGTGAGCCAGAAAAAGTCCAACTAGACATTGACAATTAAGGAAAAGAAATGAGTACTTGAAAATTTAGAAGTGGGAAACAACAGCATTTCTGGCAGAAATACGAGAGTAAAGATAGAAAGAATACTGGGATGGAAAGGTAATGGCTACAAGTAAGGAGCCGAAGCAATGAGTACTCAGAGAACAGACACTGAGTAAATGCCTTTCGAATGCCAAATGAATTCCATAAAAGACACGTTCAATTTAATGTGGAAATTTTCAGTACAAGTGTACCCTTACACGTGCTTGTTACTTGACGTTTACAAAGCATTTTCACGTATTATCCCTTTAATCCCCACAATAAACCCATGTGAGTAAAATACTATTATGACCTCTTACAGTTGTAATGAGTCTCAGAAAGACTTAGTTCCTTACTTAAAGTTATATATTTAAGATGGTGTAGAGATGTGGGCTATTTCTCCTATTGCCTAATGGTCTCAGTGGGAGCAGTTTCATAGGCCATTAGTAGATTATCTCAGAAACCCTGGAGGAAATCATCCCCAAAGATATCGTAATTTTGAAAAGACACAACTAATTGCAGAGCAAGCTAAAAATTAGAGCACCTACACATTAGTTGTAAGATTCATGAAAATCAAGACATTGCATCTTTTTAATTACAATATCACTAACATATAGGGAAGCTCAATATATGTTTTGTTAAATGAATGATTTACCTAAAGCTTGGAGCCTTCTGGGAGAATATATTTTTGTCTGTTAAAAAAGAAAATCCAAAGGACTTGTATGCTAGAGTCATAGTAAAATAAGAAAGGCCATCATGTGGCAACAACCTGATGTCAGAGTTAAAGATATTGGGAGTTAAAGGAAGCGTTCTAAAGATTCTTTTTTGAGAAGAACGTATGTATCAAGTATGACAAACTAAAGTATTTTAAAAGGCTGAAACTATAAACTAATATCTCATTTTACATACATTTTTATGGTGTTTTAGATATGTATAGATGTAATATATTGGCAAAACACACTACTTAGAGCTGAGTGAGATTTTGTTGATGGAAAATATTGATTTTGAGAAATTTTACGATGTCACTATTTTTGTTTCATTGCTTTAGTTTTTATTTGGAAACACCTATTATACATAGACTGACTATTTCTTAAACCTATTCTATGCAAGTCACGTTCACTTGAATCCTTTTCATCTTTTTTTATTATTACCTTGACATTTCCCTGCCTTCGTTTACTCTATTTCTCTGAAGGCATGATACAGAATGTTTCTGAATTTGTGTGTGCTTTCTAGGTTATCTTCAGTTCTGCAATGTTACTCATTGATTGCAAATTATTTTTCATGTGTTATCAATTCATGTTTTTTTTTTTTCTAATTTAAAATTATGCTACTCTTTTAGAGCTACTATTTCCTTAATCTATTTTAGCTTGTTTTGAAACATTTGGCTGCAGTTGCAGTTGCCTTTCTGGAGGGTTTTCATTTTTGGTAGGGGCATTATTTTACTATAATTCCTCTTTTAATATCTTAATATGGGATTTAATTGTGATAATTTTCTTGCACTGCTTTTTTTTTTACCACCTTAAATTAGTTTCCTGGAGTGTTAGGGATAAGGGATGGGCCTGGAGATGTTTTTGGTGTTCACAGCTCTTATGTCCTCTCCTATAGTTTTCATCAATATTCGTTAAAGATATGTCTACTCTATCTGAGATATCTTAGCAGTTTCCTTTTCTCATTTTAAACTTATCTGTCTTTTACCTTGATCCCTATTCTGATCACTTTAGATTCTCTTTCAATCAGTTTCTCCTCAGAGTGAGGCTTTATTGTAGAAGTGAGTTTGGAGATTTCATAGATTCCATATTTCTCCCGCCATTCATCCTAAATGACATTATCAATGAATTAGAGTATGGAAAAAAATATTTCCAATTTCAGTGACAGATTTCAAATTGGCCAGTGCAATTTGGGGATAGCCCTTTTCTCAAGGTACACTTGTTACCTTGTTTCCTTCTCTTTCCTCCTGCACAGATGCTATAGCACAGAAGTCTTGTGCTGTCAGTGCTTTGTCCCTCCTAGCTCCCATTGCATGGTTTCTTGTGTAGGTGCAAACCATGAGGTTTTGGTTTTGCTACTCTAGTTTTTGAGGATAGATTCAAATGTTAATTCTACTTTCCATCATTTTCCAGCATACCTTCCTCTGATTTCTCTAGATGAGTGTGAAGAAATCAGTCACAAAGGCTTCACTTAAATACCAGTTTGTTATTGGATTTTGTGCATGTAATGAATTGAAAGTATACATTTTTTAATTTAAGTAGGATATAATAAACATTGTATTTGTGGATACAGAAAAATATTTTCTGAAAGTTAAAATCACCATAGGCTTCTGGCCAGTGTCCCCTCCTCCCATACACAGACACTGATCATATTTGGAAATTGATTTTCCTTTTCAGAAAATACTCCTAAATGAAAAAAGATATTTACTGCCAAATTGTCTCTGATTTGCTTTTTCCACTTTATAATATCTATCAACTTGCCAGAGCCTGTTATCAGAGCGAACCACAGGGCAGTTCCATTGGTTTGAGTTTATTATAGAATGCTGATAATTTTTTTTTACAGAAAATCCCAAATCATCACTCTTTTCCCGGTCTCTGTTGGCAAAAAAAATCTTAATAAATGGAATCAAGCATTTTAGTGATTACATAGAAGCATTGCTTTAATTTCAGTGACCTAAACTGATTATTTCTTAAGAACTCAAAATTTTTCTGTTAATTTTATTAAGAAACTTAGTATATATTTCAAGAACTTGGAACCCATTTCTACCGTTCTGACTGTCAGATGATAAACTGAGAAGAAAGGACTTAATCATTGTAAAGTAGCAGTCAATATGGTAGGAGAATCCTTGTTAGAGGAATCTTTATGTGGTAGAGGTAATTTTTAAATTTCAAGATTAAAATTAATGTCATATTTTTCTATCCAATTATCTAAATGATCCACTGAGCCCAAACCATTAGTAGGATCTAGTACCCTGGTGGACTCTACATCTGGACCCTTCTAATGGACCTCCAGGTCATGTGAATGTACATGATTTTGTGAATGGGTTTTTAAGGGATTCCAGTGTCTCTACAGAATTTCCTGACTATTAATTTTTAACTGGACCTGACAGTTAATTTACTCAAATAGAATATATGATTCAAAATAAAAGACACCTCTATTTGTCTAACTGCTTACTTGGTTTAACTAATTAACATAGTGAATTAAAAAATGTTTACTAATGTGAAGTTTTACTAAAACAATTTGTACACTGCATGAGTTCCAGCATGGTGCAGCACGTTAGAAACACATTTACGACTTGTCTCCACTTCTATCTTCTTGCTATTAAATATGCTAAGTCATTTCATGTAGCACTCAACCCAAGAACTCTAGTCATAAATTTAGTCCGTTATATAGTTAAATATGTTTCCAGAGTCATTTAAAACAGTTATTCTAGAGTTGAATAATATAAGTTACATTTTCAAAAATGACTTCTACGTTATACAGAAAAACAGTTCCACACAGGTGTTAAACAAATCAATTTTCACTTGAATAATTATACAATTTGCCAGAGAACAGTAATTACTCAAAGCCTGAGGGATTTAAAGCATCAGAAGAAAGGGCAGTTTACTTTGTGTTTATGTACTGTGACTTTATTTCTCAATCAGAGTAAAAAACCGTTTTAAAAATTAAATCTTCCCCAGATGTTTAGATCTAATTAAACTGGAAACATGGTACGTTGTGGAAAAAAATGAAAGCCACAACCCATGATACCACCACTAGCAAGAAGCAATAAAACTGATTTAAATCTAAAATACTTGGATTTTACTCATTTCTCTAACTAGCCAACATTAAATATGATGAATAAGATCTAATGCATCTTTCTTCTTTTCTTCCCTAAAAAATGGAAAACTTGAACAAGATGTTCTCTTAGATTGCTTTCAATGCTTGTTACCGTCTCTTTAGGTATTTATCTGACAGTCTGAAACAAGGCTTTCTCATCTCTACTGATGATGGAAGGACGAACTCTTAAAAACAGCCATCTATTACTTTTATTTCTACCAGGTGTTTAGTAGTCTCTTTTATCATATATTTGGGAGCAAACTGAAACATATGTTAATTATAGTCTTTATTTTTAAAATATTTTAAAAAAACATTAGTTATATACTGTATTTTAAAATACAAATATTTTATTTGTTTTAAAACAAAGAATTTCAAATATCTATAACCTCATAAGGCATAGAATGATTGCTAAATTATATTCTTCTTTGAAAAATCTTGGATATGATTTAAGACAACTAAGTAAAGGAATTAAGATTATTGGAAGTCTAATCTTTGTTAGCCACTGTACCAGTACTTTTATATAATTTTACTTACATTTATTTAATTTACTTGCTTTCAAGTATAGTGAAGAAGGTTTTCTTTGCCTTATTTTTTAAATTAATTTTATTTTAAAATTCCAGCATTTATTAACACTCTTAGATTACCCTTATTTTACATGTGAAAGAGCAACATGATAAAAAGCACAAATTTAATAGCCAATGGATATATTTGTAAACAAGTTTCCCTTACTGCAAATGGCACCCTTGTCTTTTCTATTCCTCAATTGCATAATGTATGCCATTACATACATTAGAGATATTAGAGATAGAGAAACCTTGCAATGTGGATACTTATCCCTGCAAAATAAACACCTATTTGTTTTCTAAAATAAAATTTAGAAAGGTAGAGATTAAATGGGTCTATATCACTTATTTTCATGAAAGGTACACGCCTATACCATTTTTTGAATCTTAAAATAGGAATGCACCCCTAGTAAGTAAAACCATGTATGAAACCACTGTGGGAGGAATTATACTTGTTTGGAAGATTAATGGTCATAAAAATAAGCAAGCAGGGTTGTCATATAATTTGACTGAAAGTTCCTTTCCCCTCTCTCAAAATTTAAGCAGGTATTCTTGTGATTTTTGTGATCTGCAATAACTTACAAATCACATGTTATGTGTGACATGACCTCGAGACAAATCAGTGAGCAGGAATGAATTCTTGGTTTATGACAAATAGATAGGGTAGTCATGGAAAATTTAATCCACATATCTACACTTACATTTCCTCATCTGTGATATGATGGTAATATGGGTTGCTTCTGAAGTACACAGTAACCATTATCAACATAAATAGTCAACACCTACTGTTCACTTTTCCCATGAACTAGGAACCATAAAAACATGAACATTTTTTCCAAAGAAAACTTTCTGTTCAAGAACAGAAAAACCGCTGATTGTTAGAAATAGTTGGCAGTATTGGTTTCAGGGATGGGAGGATACCAGCATTTTATACATTTTCTAGATGGAGAGACAGCACAACAAAACCAGAGGGTAAGGAAAAATAGGCTGACTTCAAAGGGCATTAATTATGTTTGCAATATAGAGAAGTTTGAGAATTTCTTCAATCATACAATGAGATGACTGTACTAATTTTTTCTCAGCAGCATTGAGTTCTGAAATATGTTATCATTGCCTTAGTTCAAGATTCATTTTATTTTTTATTTTTTTATACTTTTTTATTAAAGTTAATAGAACATAAAGAATGTTACCTTAAAAAACATTTAAAAAAACATAAAAAAATAAGAGGTTCCCATATACCCCATGCCCCATCCCACACCATCATTTTTGTAAATTGCATTTTTTTGAAGATATATACATCAAAAAGAATGTTACATAAAAAAATATAAGAGGTTCCTGTATACCCCCCATGTCCCTACCCCACTCCTCCCACACCAGCAACCTCCTCCATCATTGTAGAACACTCATCACACTCACTGAACACATTTTGTAGCACTGCTGCACCACAAAGATAATAGTTTACCCTGTAATTCACACTCTTCCCCAGTACATTCAGTGGGTAATGGCAGGATATATAAAGTCCAGCATCTGACCCTGCAATAACATTTAGGACAAATCAAAGTCCCCAAAATGCTGAGATCAGCCATTGAGGATATATAGCTCATTTGGCAGAAGAGTGGTAGAAAAGTGGAGAAATGATTTCAGAAAAGGAAGAAACCCAATAAAGAGTGGATTATTGGTCAACTATTATTGTGAGTGATTATTGTTTAATCACATTGGGGACATCAAAGAACTGAAATATAAAATGTCTCTGAATAATCTGCCCTTATGACAGGCACTGGATAAGGGCTGTGTACTTTCAGTCTACCTTAGGTGTGGCAAAATGGATGGGGGCAACCCCTTTGTTAGAGAAACACAGGTGCTGCCAGGTAGGAGACAGAATGCATCCACTCAAGTGGTAGGGGCAAAGGGAGATGGGTGGGGCACCAGCAGCTTCTGCTATAAATTTCTTTTTGTATATATATAGATTTTTGTTTATTTAAAGATATGTAGATTACATAAATGTTACATATAAAATATAGGGGGTTCCCATATGCCCAACTCCCAACCCCTCCCACATTTTTCAACATTAACAGCATCCTTCATTAGTGTCATATATTTGTTACAATTGGTGAACACATTTTGGAACATTGCCACTAAGCATGGATTAGAGTTTACACTGTAGTTTACATTTGCTCCTGTACAGTTTTGTAAGTTAGGACAAGATATATAATGACTTGTATTTGTCATTGCAATGTCATTCAGACAATTCCCAAGTCATTAAAATGTCTCCATATTATACCTGTTTTTCCTTCTCCCTCCCCTCAGAACTTCTATTAGTCACTGCCTCCACTAGAATCACAAGAAGTCTATACTAGAATACCAGTAAATCTACTCCAGTCCATTGCTCATTCAATAACATTCTAATATACTCCATCCCAAACATTTTCCCTCAAGGATTTGTGCATCTTCAACATATTTGCCAGTATATATAGTGATAACAAAACATTGCTTGGTTTTGAAGAATATCTACCTTTAATAGTGAGGTATAATTATCTACAGGGCATAGTTCGTTTAATGGGGCTAGAATATAAATTTTTTTCAAATATCTCTTGGGATTTAGCAACTCTGTGGTCAAATAAATTTGCAGATACGTTGTTTAGTTAATAGTAACCAGAATTGTTCAAAATTATCTCAAATAATTTTACATGGTATTGTTCGTAATAAATCAGAAAGAGGGATATTTTCAATCATTTTATAATAGAGCATTTTTTAATTAATTCAGTAAGACTTTCTTAAACTATTGCTATCATGAAGCTTACATTCTATTTTGGGGGAGGGGAACAAGCCAAGACAATAAGCACAATTAAGTAAATGTTATCATATGATAGAAGGAAATGTATGCTATGGAAGACACTAGAGCAATTCAAAGGTGACACAGTGTGCTGGAATAGGAGGAGGCTGAGTGGTGATTGCTCCGGAGGTCTAATTTTGAATAGGGTGGACAAGTCCTGTTTAGTTAAAGACTTAGAGGAGATGAAAGATGGAACCATTTAGATATTAGGAGGAAAAATACTCAGTAAAATGGAGCAAGTTGAAGGCTCTGAGACAACACTAGATCAATGGAGAAGTTGGTGTTGTCTTAGTTTCCCAGGTGCTAAAACAAATACCATACAATGGGTTGCTTAAAAAAATAAGAATTTATTGGCTCATCATTTTAAGCTTAGGAGCAGTCCAAAATTAAGGTGTCAACAAGTCACTGCTCCCATTCCAAAGGCTCTGTCATTCTAAGATTGGCTGTGAGTGATCCTTGGTTCTTGGCTTTTCTGTCACATGGCAATGCACATGGTAATGCCTTCTCCTTTCTCTTCCAGGTTCCCTTGACTCCAGCTTCTCCTCCATGCTGGCCTTCTCCCTGTCATCTTCTCTATAAAGCCCCTAAAAATAGTATTAACCCATCCTGGTCCAGTTAAACCCACCTCAAATAAAAATAAATCTTCAAAAGATCCTGTTTACAATGAGTTCACACTCACAGGAACAAATTAAGAATAAGAACATGTTTTATGTGGGCTACACAATTCAACTTAGCACCATGTGACTGAAGCAGAGGGAGCAAAGGTTGAGCTGAGAATAGGAAGTCAGAGAGAGGACAAGGGGACAGATAGCAGAGTGTTTTCTAGAATATGATGAGGATTTTGGCCTCTACCGACAGTTAAATGGGAAGCCATTGAATATTGTGAGCAAAAGTGTAACATGATATGACATAGATTTACATATTCTGCCTGGCTGCCTTGGTGAAAATAGCCTGAAGGAGAGGAACAAGGATAAAAAGTGCTAGAGACTATTCAGGGAGAGATGACTGAAACTTGGACCAGGGTACATCAATGAAAAGCAGTGAGAAAAAAAAATGTGATTCTGAAATATATTTTAAACTGAAGCCAACTGAATGTCCTGATAACTGAATGTAAGAGGAAAAAGAAAACCAGTTGTTATGAATGGATCTGAGGGTTTGGGCCAGATCAAATGGAAGGATTGGATTGTCATTAACTGGCATGAAGGAATCTGTGACCTGATCAAGTTTGAGGAGCGAGACCAGTTTAGTTTAGAACATGGTGTATTTAAGGAGTCTGTCGGACATCTGAGAACAAAAGTCAAGTAGGAAGGTCTCTATTTCATAGCACAAACAAATTTGGGACTACTCCGCATGTAATGTATTTTGAAATCAGAAGTCTAGACGAGTTATTCAAGAGAATATAGATAGGTTTTATGGATTTCAGGGAATGAGTTCTGTGGCATGCTAATATGAAGGGAGTGGCAAGAAGATGAGAGACCAGCAATGAGACTAACAAAGAGGCCAGTTAAGAGGGAGGAAAATCTAGTGAAAATGGTACCTTGTAAGACAAGAGAATAAAATGTATCCATAAGAAAGAAGTGCTTAATGGAGGTAAATGCTATGGGTGAGATGAAGACAAAGAATCGACTTTTAAGCCAGTGTTCCACTGATATCATTTTATAAAATTTTAAAATCACCCTTAAGAAAGCAAAAAACAAACAAGCAAATAAATGAATATTTCCTTCATTAACTACTTATAAAAATTTTAAATAAACAGGCAATAATTAAAAACTAAATTGTGTTAGATTGAGAATATCTCATTAACAATCAGAATTTTTCATAAAAATTTTAAAAATTGTCTGCTATTATTTATGATGTTAAAAATCAAATGGAAAACTATATGATCATTATGGAAGAATTTGATATTTGTGACATTCCTCACTAAGCTAAACAGAACTGGTTATGTCGTTACCATAATATATAATAGTTGTGACAAACCAATAGTCAATGGCATTCTTCTCATTTGAAACATTGTAGACTTTCTTAAAGCTAAGAGTATGTCAGTATTCCTCCCTGTGGCAGTTTGAGATGATCTTATAAATCTCAAAAAAGAGAAAGATTATGTTTTTTAACTAATCTATTCCTCTGGGTGTGATACCTTTGATCATAATAAATTCACTTGTGGGGCCTTTGATTAAATTACTTGGTAAGATTGTTTTAGTGCTTTTGATTTTACTATGCCAGTGCGGCTTGACATAGGTTGAGTCCTCATCCCTTTGCTGGGTCTCTCACATGGTCAGACAGAGGGAAAAAGGGAGCCAGCATATTTTGATTCTGCAATGTGAGAGAGAGGATTGCTTAAGCACAAAGCCCCCAAGAGGAGGGCCCGTGGTGGAGCAACTCAAGAGGAGACCAGTCCTGCCGAATGCCTGATAGCTTACAGCCGAACTTGAGAAGAAAGCAGAACTGCCAAGATTGATATTGGAGGCCTGGAAAGAGACAAGCCCTATGCCAGCTTGCAGCTGAAATTGAGAAGAAAGCAGAGCAGTTGAGGCTGAGAGAGGAAGCTCTGAGGGGAAAGTAGAGGCCAACAGAGATCACCTACCATCTTGCTTCAACACATGGCCAGCTTATTTTGGTGAGAAGGCACCTCTTATGGTGCCCCGAAGTGGACTTTTCATGGATTTTATTTGTGGTAAAAATAAATACCTTTTATAAAATCCAACACATTTCTGGTATTTTGCTTCAGTGGCCCTTTGACAAACTAAAACACCTACTATTTCCAATCATTTACCAATCATTTCTCTGAAAGTTCTAGTAAATTGATAGTTAAAAAAAGGAAAATCAGATGTGAACTATCCTTGATGGAAAAAAGGACACGAATGTAATATTATTTGTAGAAACTATAGCTATAATTTCAAAGTAGAAAACAGAAAAAATGAAACTACAGAAGTTTTATGAGAATTATACAGCATAGTCCTACAGAACTTTAAATATCATATTCAATAACATGATATGAATCAGAAATAAACATTAATAAAATATATTGAAAATATGTTTGCAGATATTAGGAACAAAACTAGTTTTACCTAAGTAATGAAAATTAAACCCATCAATGAAAACTACACTGAGATATGGAAAAAATAAATTGAGAGGAATATGCTATCCTTGAATGTGAAAATAAAAAATTAAATCAGGAAGGAAAACAAGTGAAAATGCTATCTTAGAAAGCCAACTGAAGAAAGTGCAGATGCATGGCAAATATGGTAGAGAGTTAGATATATAATAAAACTGACTTGGACATGAAGAGTCTAATAATCCAGTGAGGTCATTTTCAGGATATATGTTTATCTCTCTTGTTTAATATCAGAGAATCAATAGCATCATTTATGAAAATAATTATAAAATCCTGAGTAAAATAACAACAAAAAATCTAGTTCGGCAATAAAATAAGATACCATTAACAAATGGACTTTGGTATAGAAATGCAAAACAATTCTTGCATGTTTGGAAATGCAGTAAAATTATCTATAACTATGGAAAGTCAAGTTAGAAAACCTATATCACATTTCATAAAATTCCTCAATAAATTATTAAGAATGAACAGGATATTTCTTCAACTAATAAATAATATATCTGGATGTACTATTGGGTGATCATGGTTTTTTATAGTTTTGCTTTTAAATTTTCAAATAATCTATAAGGACTTTCTAAATTATTATTATTACATGTTATATTAGGAAACACCTATTTTTTTGTTTGTGCCAACAATTCTTTGACCATACACCCCATATCTGGTGACTGTTGACACTTCCCCAATCCATATGGTTCTGTAAGAAACAGCCTAAGTCAAGACTACTCTACAGTTAATTAGTAGAAAGATGACCATCTGATAAGGCATAGCTAATTCAAATGTTTCCCCTCTATTTTTGAATCATATTTTTCCAGAAGAAGACACTGAGAACATGTAAATACTGCCCTTCTTGGTAGCTCAGCTTGCCATATAAATGAAAAACAAAACAAAAACAAAAACATTGCCAGTGAGAGACGGGGATGCAATAGATGAAAAGATGTAGGGGGAATAATAACAACACTAGTAAGAGGTAAAGTGAGACATCTATCTAGCCACCAAATAATATTTCAGTCCTTTCATTCTAGACAAATTCTGTCACATCTACTAAACTCTCAATTTTGTGAGATAGAGCTAAATCCTTATAATAAATCCTTTTAACTGGAATTCACACAATTGGATTTTTGCTTTGAATAATAATTTAATAGTTAATTTCCATCTCTGTTTTCTAGAGTCATGAAAAAATACTGGAAAATTAGCAAAAGATCCTTAGAATCTTCATCTCCATTGAAGGAAAAATATTTATCTTAGGCTAAATAAGTATCATTTATGCCTTCTTTCTAATAGTTTGAATTCCAAATGCACAAATAATTCCAATACAAATATTTTGGATTGCTGAAATAGAAATGGGAGTAAATATCCAAACACACAAATACGTGTGGATATATTTATTTTGAAAACACAAATTCTTCACAGCATTGTTATATCTCAAATATGCTGAAAAAATATGGTGTAAAGCACTCCAAATGCCTTTCACCTTTTGTTTAGATAATTTTATAGTAATATATTCTCATGTAACTTTTTCAGTTCTGATTGCTCTAACCGAACGATTCATAAATCATGAACAATTCATCATTCCTAAGGGTCATCCCACTACAACAGAAACAAAAAAGAAACAAAGAAACTTTGAAGTTAAGAGAGTCAGGACCCAGTGGTCTGTGCTTCTGGCTTACAGTAATATGGCTTGTCTAAATTTAACATGTGTGATCTTATGGATATCATTAGTCTTGCAAAAGTGCTATAAATTGTAAGTTTTTGACTGAAAAAACTGAGTAGAGTTGCACAATCACTGTGCTATGATATCACAGACTGGAATTAACATGGATACAACAATTGCAAGATGAATCATTTTTATCACAACCAATATTTTTCTTAGCATAGGATGCCTTTCATGTGTTATTGAATTTTGTTTTCCAAGTAATGAACCATCTCTGAATTAAACTGCATGCAGAGATGATCCATGTAGTGCAATCTCTATCTATTGTGTTATTAGAATGATTAGTTTTATTATACAAAGAAATAGAACACACATTGAAGTAATTTGGGAAAATAGAAACAAACAAAAACCAATACAAGAACACCATCACTATTATCATCGTGTTGGCCTTCTGGTCTTTTTCCTACATGTTTCTAATTTCATATGGTGCATATTTGTTTACCTATAAAATTTTGTCAATAGTTATTTTCTATATGGATGTGAACATGAATATTACAATGTAAAGGTTCAGTGCTGATAAATTGGTGAAAAATTAATATTGTAGAAAGAGAAAGTATTCAAAAGCAAATAAGTCTTTATAGCGATTTCACATTTATGTTCATTTGTATTATGCACCACTATACATCCATTTAGGGTAATTAGTGAACTATTGCCTACAGGCCAAATTGGCCTACAGCATGTCTTTGGAAATAAAGTTTTACTAGAACACAGCCACGCTCATTTGTTTACATATTGTCTGCGGATGCTTTTACACTACAATGACAGAATTTAATAGTTGTAACAAAGGCAATATGTCCCATAAAGCTGCAGTTATTTATTATTTTTCTCTTTAGTGAAGCTGTTTGCTGCTGTAGGATATCAAAGATGTATAACATTTGACCACTGCATCCAAAAATCTTACAATCTAGTTAAGCAGAAAAATAAACATGCCAAATAAATAACCAGGCATTTGCTGCAGACTATCTAATAATTTCCCCATGTAATGTTACTTCCATTTGAGGAAAATTTCAATTTGGGGAACATTTTTAATGGTCCTTGACGATTTATTCCCCTGGAGAGAGTAGGATGAATTAAGAACTTAATTCAAAATTTAAAGTGAAAACAAATGAATAATAAGACATGATATTCCATCTATTTCAATTTTTTGAAGTTAACATTTAATAATATATTATTTATACTTTGCTCTTTGATAAAAGACTCAAGAGTACACAAAATCTAGAATTTCCTTTTGAAGTTAAAAAAAGGGCATATATCTAATGGAGATTATAGGCAAGATTAAAGAATATAAGCATTTCTAATTCCATGTATGCTTTGTGTTTTGATGAAAGACATACACAAAGGAAAGCCATAGAAGAAAATTTTTTAAGTGTTCTAGATTCTCCTAAGGTAGAAATTTTGAAGTTGGTGTATAATTGAGTAATTGGATGTACCTTCTGAGCTGTGTAGTGAATTAATACTCTGGATGAAGAAATACATTTTATAAAAAATATATTAATAAGAAAAAAGGGAAATGTTAGGTTATATAGTGTGAGAATCTTAATTAAGCTGTTTGAGCTTCTCTTTTCTCTCTCAATGCTAATATTTACAAGTGTGTGCATGAAATAAATATGAAGGGATTTTTTTCCAGGACTTCATAGCATGGAGTCTTCCCTATTTGGGTTATTTCAACATAGGACTGGATAACTCATAAATGGAAAATTAGTCATTTTCAAATGATTTCTACTCTTTTCCTGTAGAAGGATTGAGTTCAAGATCTTTTAATTAACACCAGCAAGTCTGAAATCAGTAATCTCTGTTTCTTTCCAAATAATATATCCTAATTTCTGATGTTTGAGGTTCATTTCAGTACTAAATACATTACATGCTGATCATAGAATTCTTAAATTATGAGCAATCTTAGAAACCAAACATTGTAGCCCATGATCTTATAACTGAAATAAAAGTGAGTCAAGAAACGTATGGAAGTACCTCCATTATAACATTACTTTCCAAGCTAAAATAAGCCTTTATTTTTCCTGATATGTAATGTATTGTTCCTTAAGTAAACTGTTGAATTATCAAAAAAAGTAAAATATCAGAAGCAGTCATTAGGATAAACCTAGGATATATTATTGTTGCTAGACAATTCACTTAGGGAGTCATCAGTTTCAGGAATATATACAATACCAATCTCTTACAAGAGAGATATTCACCAACACTAATGCCAGTTAAATATGTAAATCCTCTATACAAAGATGGGAGAATAACCCCAAAGTGTTTGACTTAGTTAATCTTTTTTGAGGCCCTTCATTACAGAACTAAAAGTCTAAGTAATATGTATAGACAGAGTATTAAGTATCCTTCCGCATTTAGAGGATGATTAATTATAATGGCTTAGCCCTGAACATTAAGTGGAATACTAATTTGATGAGCGTTTGGAAACAAGCCAGTTCAGTGCATACATCTGGGTATTTTTCATCCTTTTGACAGAATAATACAAGGAAAAAGGAGGAACATATTAACAGTATATCTTCATTGCACTTAACACAGTCTCACTCAAATTTGTTTGGTGGTTAAGTAAAAAAGAAAATTTCTCACACCCCTCATACCGTAAAGGAAAACTGCCTATTTCATATAGATCTGATACTGATCTGTATTTCAAGATGTGTTAAACAGTAGATTTTGTTCAAATATAAAAACGGAAAGAAAATAACAAAGAGGAATTGAATCTATACCCTCCACATGTATATTTATATTGTGCTTGCCTGTTGTCTACAGGCAGCTAGAAGTGAACGTAGTGATGTATAATTGCAAGTGCTTGGAGATGGTTTTGATTTCTAGAGCAAATACCCACTAGATTTTTTTGTATCACATGGATTCACAGTCCTGGTACAAATGAACACAAAGGACAAATGGACAAAAGTTCAAAAGATAAATGTTATTAAACACTTATCCAATAGACAATAGAAATAGGGAAATAGCTTTCAAAGAATTGGAAAAACAAGAAACTTCTTCACCCAGATCTTTATTGTTCTGATGGATTAACCAGTGAAAATAGGAGAAACAAAAGAAAAGTCTTGGGATGATTATTTCTACATCTTTTTCTCTAACTTTGTATTTAGAAATAGGGAAGAATATCAATTCTGGCATCACACTTCCCTGAGCACTAATAAATTTCTTCTTTCTTCAGTGTGGATCAATTTGGTCATGACACCATTCTTCAAATCTCTCACCTTGCTCCATGCAGTTGAAATAAAGCACAATGCTATTGCTGTGTGCTAGGATTTTTTTCATATTAAGCCACTTCTATTATCCATTTCTCTTTCCCTGTGTGTGACTTGAATGTAGATATGTATCTGATTTTGCAAAGTTCAAATTGATTATTATGAATAAATAGATTTTTAAATGTGTATGAGTCCCACTGAAGTATATTTTGAAGGAAATATATCTTCCCATAGGTTCATAATACCAATACATGCAGCTACAAAAACACAACCTAAATAGCATTGGATCTCCTGCTTCTATGTTGAGTCTCATCTCTGCACCAGGTTATATTCTCAATAAGTACTGAAAAAAAATAGAAATATTTAATGGATTATCTCAGCAGTATAAAAATGGTGTGCATTGCGTGACAAAAAGATTATTATTGTCTTCACTCACTTGTCTCTAAAAGGCCATGAATGCTGCTTTGGAATCTATTGCTTCTGATCTCTTTAATTTCCTTTGAAACTTTCTACCAGGAAATTCTGCCCCCAGTGATTCCCTTTTTTCTCACCTCTCCATTGGTAGCCCAGTTCAATATTGAGTAGATCAGCTCATCTTCTGCATTTTTTTTTAACAACTTTTTGCAATCTTACCTGTTAGCCTTGTTCTGAACACAAAAATGTCATGGACATTCTACAAAAGGTGTTAATCAAAAAAAGGTGTTAATCTACCAATATGTGAAATTAGCAATTCTAAAAATTTGTGTTTACTTTATGATATTCTATGAAATATATTTAAAATATAGCAATATACTTTTCTCTTTCCATTTCTCATTGCATATCAAAAGACACACCTGGAAAGCATAAATTATAATAAGAGATATTAGAAAAGAAAAGTTTTCTACACTCAAGAAGTAGAAGTAGAAAATTTCTCCCTTTCCATTTCAGGAGAAAGGAAATATTCTAGAACTAGTGAGAGGAGGACAAAGAAGTCAGAGGCCAGTACCTTCAGTCTTGAAACAAGAAGTCATGAATTAAAGACCACAAGGATGGCTGTCTTCTTCATATATGTCTTTGGGCAGTCTGCAAGCATTCAGGAAAAGCCCTGCAATAAGATATTCCACTCAAATAAAGGGGGAATGATGCCACAGCCATGGACAACAAAATCATAATATAGACAAGTCTGTGATAGCAGTCCAGGATTACCACACTTTGTGTGGCATTCAATGCATTTAGAAGTTCCTGGGTTTCCGAATGAGAGGTAGAATGCGTAGAGGTTAAGGCTTGTGCCTGCCTATTTATAATGAAGTTTTACAGTAGGTGACTGGGGTTAGGAAAAATAAAGCAAAACACGTGAGCAATTCTATATTAGAGTCAACTGGTTCAACTGTGGATTTTCACAGTGAAAGTCACAATGACAATCCAAAGTGCCAATGGACCACCTGCACCTGTGCAATCACCAAACAAGTAGGGATCAGATTTACGCAGATACTTAACATCAGAGATGAGCATAACCTTAAGACTAAGAAAAATTCTCTCTGGTATGTTGATACCCCCTTCTTCACTTCTTACATCAACACAAAGATGCCATCTTTGAGAGGTAGAGGAAAGAGAAACACTAAAAGGCTGAGCTTCTATACCCATCCATGATTATTTAGCAGGAAATGGATTTATTATTCCACCTGAAACAAAAACTCAAACAAATGTTTAAAAATGTTTTTCAAGGTATTGGATATCAGACAAAAAGTGACAGTGATTGTCTAGCACAATATGCAGAATTCTAAAGATGACCTTCCAGATTCCCTTCCTCTGGTTACTCACTCCAGCACAAATCGAGGTATTATTGGTAAAGGGACTTTGCAGAAGGGATAAAGAGCACTAATAAACTAACTTTACAATAGAGAGATTATCCTTGATTATCTGGCTTTGCCCAATGTAATCACTGAAGATGTAGACAGTTGGAAAGATGTAGAAGAAGAGGTGGCAGAAGAAATGAGACAGAGGTGAGGGGAGAGGGTTCAGAGACATTTGAAGCTCAGAGGACTCCACCTTCCACGGCTGCTTCAAAAGCAATCACATACCCAGAAATGTGACCAGACACTAGAAGCCGGGAACAAATCTAGCTGATAGCCAATAAGGAAATGGGAACTTCAGTCCTATAAACACATGAAAACTGAAATCTGGCAATAACCTGAATAAGCGTGGAAACTGATTTTCCCCTAGAGCCTCCCTGCTGACACCTTCATTGCAGCCTTGTGAGACCAAGCAGAGAACCAGCTGGACCCCACTGTGCACAAACTTCTACTTCTGACCTACAGAACTGTGAGATAAACAATGGGTCTTGTTTTCAGATGCTAAATTTTTAATAATTTGTTTTAACAGCAATGAAAAGAAACACACAGGGATACTGAGCCCTACATTTGTCCCAAACAAATATTGAAAGACACTATAATTGCCCCAGCTTACTGTCTTAGGAGATCAGGCCTTGACTCTGGGAGGGGGAATCCAGGCAGAGACAGGTATACACCTTTATATGAAAAGATGGAGCTGACAGTCAGGGGACAACAAACTGGATAGAGTTCACAGGACAGGGCACCAGAGAAGACAGAGCTGAGTAGTAAGAGACCTCCAGAGACCTGCAAAGGGACAGTGATCGGCACTCGCATGTGAAGAAACTTTCCAAGTGATTAGAAAGAACAGTATTAAGAGCTCACACAGGAATGAGAGTAGTGTCTGTTCCCACCAGCCAGAATAGAAAACACTAATAAATCACAGGACGTTTTGTAGACTACAGAGAAGTGTCAGGCCGGAGTAGTGAGAAATAATTAGCCCTAGACAAAACACTGATTTAGTATCAACTAATAAATCTTAAAAACAAACCTGAAAGTTTTGTCAATCTATTTGTAAGTAACTTACTGTATCCTAGAACTACATTCAAGAATATTTAGAGGCATTCCAAAATATCTAGTAAATAACAAGGTAAAATTCACAATATCTTGCATCTCTTCAAAAATTACTACATATGTAATGTGTAAGGGGCAGGTAAATATGACTTACAATGGGGAACATGACCAATTATATAAACTAACCCAAAATTGGAACTTGATAAAATGATCAGACAGGGACTTTAAAATAATTATTATAACTAAATTCCACATGGTCAAAATATAAGGTATAGACATGGGACAATAAATTAAAAGGTCCCACGTGGAACTTGAAGGGATGAAAACTACAATGTAAAAAATAAGTAATATACTAAATGCGATTAAAAGAAAATTAGATGTTGCAGAAGAAAGTTAATTTAAAGACATAATAATACCTGTTACTTAAAATGAATAGCAGAAACAAGAAAAAATAAATAAAAAGAGAATCTGTGACTTGTGGGGCAAACTTCAGTCAGCCTACAGTAATTGTAGTTCCCAATGGAGTAGAGGGAGGGGCAAAATATTTGAAGAACATAAAGTCCCAATTTTTTTCAAATTTTATGAAAATTAATAATTCAGAAATCCAAGAAGTTCAATCAACACAAACCCTCCATAATGATGAAGAAAACTTCACTATGTCTAAATGTCTAATTGTCTAAAACCAGTGATGATGAGAAAATCTTAAAAGGAACCAGAGAAAAAAGAGCCAGCAACCAAACAACAACAACAACATTGACAGCAGATTCCTTGTCAGAAGCAAACAAAGAAGACAGTGGAACAACCTCTTTATATTCTATATTCAGTGGATTTTATTCTCTAGAATTCTACACTCATCAAAAATCTTTCAAAAATAAAGGACAAAGCAAAGCATTTTTCAGACATTTAGAATCAGAGACAATATATCACCAGAAGATATGTCCTTAAAAGAAATATTAAAGTAAGTCTTTCTAACAAAAGGAAAATTATACTGGGTAGAAATCTGTATCTATGAAAAAGAATGAGTAACATTAAAAATGGCAATGAAGTATAAATAGATATTTTTTAAAAATGCTTACAAATATAAAAGCAAGTTAGAATAAAGTTTATAATATATATAAAAGTTGTAAAATGTATCACAAAAATATCACAAAGAATGGGAAGGAAGGCATGGAAGTAAAATATTAAGTTTCTTACACTACTCATGAAGTAGTATAATATCACTTTAGCATAGATTTTGGTGAGTTAAATGTACATACTCTAATCCCTAAGGCAATGACTAAAATAATAAAATATTGAGTTATAGCTAATAAATCAACCAAGGAGATTTTTGGGGTTATTAAAAAAAAACACTAAATTAATTAAAAATCAGGCTAAAAAGATTTTTAAAATGGAACAAAGAATAAAGACAGAAATCAAAATAGCAAGATGACAGGTTTAAACCTAATTATACCACTAGTCTTTTAAATAAAAGTGGTTTAAATATTCCAAAGATTGTCGATTGTATAAAATAGCAAGACCCTAACATAATATTGCCTAAAATTCATGCATTTTAAAAATAAAGTAAAAAATAATTTAGAAGTAAAAGAATGGAAAAATTCTTGATCAGTCTGGATCTAGTCTGGAGACACAAACCACACAGAAATTAAACAGGACAGTTAAATATAAAGAATAGTTAGGGAATCATAAGAGAATAAGTAAAAGCATGGAAAGAGAATTCTCAAGGGTACCTTAGGACTGAGGGAAAATATCCAAGGAAGTGTGTTTTAGTTTGCTAAGCTGCTCAAAAGGAGATACCATAAAATGGGTTGGCTTTTAACAATGGGAATTTATTAGCTTACAGTTTTGAGGCTGAGAAAAAATGTCCAAATCAAGGTAACATCAGGGCTGACGCTGTATTCCCAAAGACCAGCAGGATGATCCTGGATGCACAGCAAGGCACATGGAGGCATCTGTTGGTCTTTCCCTTCTCTTCCAGGTGTCCTTGCTTTCAGTTTCTTCTTCCATGGCTTTCTTTCTTTGTCTCAATTTCATTCCAGTAAAAGGATTAAGACCCATCCTGAATGACATGTGTCACATCTTAAGATCCTACTCACCAAAAGATCCTACTTACAAAGGATCCACACCCACAGGAGTAGATTAACTTTAAGAACATACTTTTCTGGGGTACATATAGCTTCAAACAATCACAAAAGGAAAACTGGAAATAGGGGTTTGGCCCTTATTGTAGAAGTTGTATGGTGACCTTGCATTAATTTTGACTTGTGCAAGCATGTGGCAGAGGAAACTAGTGGCCTGGGTTAGGACTAAGGCCTGTCCTTAGTCTCAGTCTCCTCCCTAACCTACTGCTGCCTAAATCAATAGCTGAAGAAAACCCATAGGATAGTATGGTATTGAGACAAAGAAAGAACAATGTAACAGAAGAGAAAGTCCAGAAATAGACCCACAAACATGGACAACTGAGTTTTGACAAAGGTTCAAAAGCAATTTAGTGGCGAAAGGATACTCTTTTCAACAAATAATGCTGGCGAAATTGGATATCCATATGCAGCAATATCTATAAGGTCTCCATATTTCAAATCATAAAAAATTAACTCAAAATGAGTCATACTCATAAATATAAAACCGAAAACTCTACAAGTTCTAGGAGAACATATATTTGTCTCTTTGACTTAGGAAAATATTTTCTAGATATGAAACCGAAAGCACAATATACAAAAGAACAAATTGATAATTTGGACTTAATCTCAATTAAAAATATCTGTTCTTTGAAAGTCACTGTTAAGCAAATGAAAAGATAAACCACAGACTGTGGGAAATATTTGCAAGCTATAAATCTGATAAAGGTCTTTGGTCAAGAATATATAGGTTGATAATAAGAAAATAAAACCCAATTATAAAAGGGAGGGACATAAAAGAACAGACATTTCACCAAAGACTATCTATTATACAACCTAGTAAATAAGTGCATGAAAGATGTTCAACTTTTTATAATAATTAGGGTAATGCAAATTAAAATGACAGTGGTAAATCTCTACACACTGGTTTAAATTAAAAGGATAGACCAAAGTGAATGTCGATGAGTATGTGGAGGGCCTGGAATGTTCTTATACAGGTCATGGGGATATAAAATGATACAAGCCTTTTGGACAACATTTTGCTATTTTTAAACCAGTCATACTGGTTAACTAATCGTTTTACTCCAAAGTATTTATCCAAGTAAGTTAAAGTATTTGGGCAGTGTTGACGTAGAAGAGACAAATATATTTTAATTAATGAGTTTACTTTCCAACATTTTCCTATCTGTGCTCACCTCATGTTTTCTGTTAGAGGAGGAGATAAAGAATAAAATAACACTACATGGAAGTCTCTTTTTTTTGAAGGGGTATTAAATCTGAGTTGTAGTTACCAACTTTAGCTTTATTTCCATAACCACTTTTAGTTATGAACTACATTTCTTACAATATTCATTGACCTTTGGATAAATCCTTGTGCACTTTCAAGGATCTCAGCTCAATAAGTGCTTTTATCCTACCCTGTACTTGAGAGAATACTATATCTATATTACGCAAACATCTCTACTAAAATGAATCATAGTGCATTGAATTTAAATAGAATTCATTCATATCTTTGGATTTTGGCAAATGTAAATGTCTACATTCCAGACACTCCATGATTCTTTTGTGGTTAACCTGAGTGTTTCTTTGGGGAGAAAGCTGGTAGCAAGATTAAATTGGGGTGGTTGCTTTTCCACATAATTTATCAAGACATTTTTTGATAAAGATGGTAACCTGAGAAAGCCATAACCAAGAAACCACTAGAGCAAAACTATTAATCCTGCCAACTGTTTAATTGAGTAATTGTAAAAGATAATCTCATATCTCACCAGATGTTTGATAAAATAAAACAACAATTCAGTTAACAGGAATCTTCCTAGGGGATACTGCCCAATGTGCTTCCTCAGGCTGCTACTTTACTATAATTCCATTTTGTCTCTAATTCCTGCTTGCAATTCAGCCATTATGACCTTCCTATCAATGCACTGGCCTTTGCCACTAATTTCTAGGAAAGAGCCTAACACCCAAGTGTAATGGCTATTAAATATTATTATTCAACATATACTCAATTAAAGTCTTTATAATTTTATTAGAATTATAACAGAAATGTTAAGCACATATTTATTGAGCACTTGCAATGTGCCAAGGACTATTTAAATTGCCTTACATATTGTGTGATCACAGGTTTCCTAGAATCAGAGTTCCAGTACACCCTATCGAGGGAGGATCCTCAGAAAAGATTCATAAGTGAGTGAGGGAGGCAGGTTAAAGTCCAGCTTTATCCAAATCCCACCAGGACCTACTCAAATCTCTTTCCTTAATACAAAGGAGTGGAGTTTTGTGGGGGCTGAGAGTAAGTTCTAAGTACCAACGTCTAAGGAGGCATCCACCATCCTACTGGCAAGCATCAGGGAAGGCTACAGGTGTAAGCTGATAACTGAAATCACAGAAGCACAGAGGGGAAAGGCATGTGAACCAAGCCAGTGAAAGGACCCTGGGATTCTGAGCTGGAATGGCAGCATGTTAGAGGTGTATTCATTTATTTAACTCTCAAAGCTACCCTGTGAGGTCTGACTTTTAAGGCCATTTTTCCCAGGACACTGGCACACAAAGAGTTAGGTTACTTCACTTGCTAATATTGGAAACAGGTAAGTAACATACACCTACCTACCCATAGGCAGGGAAAGTGGAGGACAGAGAGGCAAGAGAGAGCAGAGGAGAGACTGAGGGAAAGTAACAAAACTTGCAAAGCTTGCCTATGATTTCCTTCCACCTTTCAGACATTTCTACATACAGTATCTGTTTCAGGGACTCCAAATACAATATTGCCAAGGAATATCTGAGATTCTCTACCTGGTACTCAATTTACATAGGAACTGGGGTAAGGACACAAAGCATTTAGGACACTAATCAATGATACATATTTTAAAAATCCAGCATATCATTTCAGACTCGTAGCTGAAACCATCTCTAAACAATCAGCAAATTCTTCACTTTCTTTTCCTAGACATTTAAGGGAATATTTAACTTCTATAACAGTTTTTAGCTGTTTCTTTATATAAGAATTGTATATTCCAAACAAGCCTTAATGCTTGCAAGAAGATTTAGGTGAGTGATATGAAAGCAAGATTAAAGAAAGCATGTAATCTTTCTGTGACTCATATTCAATTTTTTGTAATATGAATATATGAAAATGTATCACAAATTTTAGGATTCAGTAATAAAGCATATATCAGAAGACATTTAAAGGAAAAACTTGCTGTAGAAATGTTTAAGCATTCTTATTTTCATGACTTTTTAAAATGACACTCTGCTTTACCATCCACAGGAAACCTATTCACAATGGCAAATGTGCCACAAAAACACAAATTATTTCTTTTTCATTCATAATATATCTCTGTTCCTTCATTTGTCTACACACTTTTTCATATACTCTCAGTTATACACTGGATATTCCCTGCCTAGAAAACATAAAAGATATTCCTGGCAATATCAAATTATTTTGACATATTTTTCTATGTACAAATCTGATCATACCAAATTATTCCATTTCAATTTTGTGGTAGTCAGTGGCTATGGTAACATAACTGATAAAATCTAAGATCTTAATTTTTCCTTAACCAAGGTGCTTTTGTTCTCCCTTCAACTATCTCTTTGTTCCTGTCAAATAAACTTACCTGGATCCCCATGTCTTTTTTATTTTGATCCTACACCTAAAACTGAGCTTTCTTTTAAGTTGCCCTGCATTGCTAGAGTTCTAAGTCATCCATTTTATATCTTAAAATTACCCCCACAATTCAAGTCAGTTATTTCCAGGATGTCTAATAGAATTGCCAAAAATAATAGTAGATATATCTAGGTATTTGTCTCTCACTTGATATCGCATTATTACTTTTGATGGACAAAGAATTTATATGATGCCATCTAAATCATCATAATATATATTTCTATATTTAATATTATAATTTGCAAAAGGTTACTGTGATTCCAATAACAGTGAAAATAATGTGACATAGAGATGCTCCTATGAGTTTTGTCTGGGAGGCATTCACTTTTCTTTGCATTTTTTAACATCCTATGTTTGTAGCTCTTCTCTCTCAGATATCCCCAAGGATATTTGCCATCTATTCCTATTTCTTCTAGGTTCACCTTATGTGGACTACACCAACAATCCAGCAAAGCAGTGACAAAGGCACACATAAAAGAGGCAAAGGATAGGAGGAATAATTTTCTACATCAAAGGTATTATACAACTCTTGAAAAAATTTTACAGCAAAGTGCATAACACACATTATCCATGCACCCAGGAAGCATCATTTTTATTCGAATACTATGGTAAGTTCTGCCAGGCTTTTTGAAATTGTACTTGCAAATACAATTCCCAGTTCTTGCAATATGATGTTGGTGAATGATGCATATACAAGCATCCCTTTTATCACCTAACTCCCGGAAAGACAAATGGAATTCAGGTAGCATATTCTGAGCAATTATATAGAGACTACTCCCGGTGGTACCTCTTTTCATCCCACATGTACTGCATTGCTTATACTAAACAATCACTATCCGATGAATGATTTTAAAGACATGCAAAAGAAGAAACACTACAATGGCACAAAGAAGCAAAATGTGATCTAGTACAGAACTGAAAATAAATATTTGTTTTCTAAATCTAAAATAAGACAGATCATGGTAATGATATTTGAAAAGAAAATGCAGAATTTTTAAAATATTGAATATTAATCTTATTTTTAGACAAAGAAGGGAGCATCATAATTTGGTCAGCATGATCATTTTTTTTAATGAAACCAGGGATGTCACTTAGGCAACTGCTAGTGGAAAAGGAAATGACTTAAGAGGCTTGTGGATTTTTTTTCCCTTATAGTATTGAGAGCAATTCTCCGTATACTGTAGGGACTTAATATATATTGATGGCATAAAATTTTTTAAAAATTCAAATCAAATCATACTATTGTTGGCATCACTTACACAAACAGATTATAATAATGATCAGAAAAGAAAGGGAATCTATAGATATTAATCATCATGCTTTACATTTATATGCTTTAATTTGAACAGTAAGAATAATATTTCATGAATTTTCATGTTAATAATGGTCTGTGAAAAAATTAAAAGAGACATTTAACACCAGACTTTCTGTGGTTACACATTTCTAAGGAAAAAAAATACATATCTACATACATACATGCATGTACCTATGCTGCAAATGCTTAAATGCAAATTCTCCCACAGAGAGCATTAATGTTTTGGCATATTGTCTGTGGAATACAAGCAAATTAATCTCAGTGGTATGCAAATTTATTCTTATTATAACAATGCACATTCATGTCAAATTTGCTGGACATTTATCTGGGAACAGAAATAAGGAGAAAACAAAATTATTTCCTTAAGTAAATATCTGTTTGACTTTTGATAGACTGGTCTATTTAGCCATTTAAAATAATTCCCTTGATATTTTCATTCCTAAACATATGCTTCAATTTTAAAAAATCAAGTAATTAGCTCACTTCCAATATTGTTACTTAATGAACATTTCTCATTCTCATTGTTTATTGATACATTATTCATTCCACACCTGAGTAAATATTCTTCTTTCAGAAAGTTGCTGCTCAAATTATACCGTGCAGTTTATCAGTGAAAATGCAGACATATTTGCACTCTGAAGTTCTGTCTCTTCTAAAATTAACTGAGGCTTTGAGTTTCC
The DNA here is from genome assembly GCF_030445035.2 of Dasypus novemcinctus. Taxonomy (NCBI): domain Eukaryota; kingdom Metazoa; phylum Chordata; class Mammalia; order Cingulata; family Dasypodidae; genus Dasypus; species Dasypus novemcinctus. The sequence goes on from NC_080687.1 coordinate 30,162,516, forward strand.
CAAAGGTTAACTAACCTATGAATGACCAAATAGTTTCATCTCAGAGGGTCATTGTTCTTAAATGTCACAGTCATTAGAAGCGATTACAGCTTAACTACCTACCTTGGACTTGTTTTTAAAGCATGAAGAATTGGAAAGCAAAATAAAAATTCTCGCTTTTATCAGGGATTGTATTACCTTAGGGTCAATATCTTCAAGGTGAAGATGTCAGTGCCTGTGCTCAATTTTGTACTCAATTTTGAACAGGTCCTAAATTGCTTAGAATTAAAACTTATATCCCAACCCCCTTTCTTGAGAAAAAAAATTCCACAAGCATAACTACAAAAAAAAAAAAAAAAAAAAAAAAAACACCCAGAAACTAAATTATATTTGTGAAATTTTTCTTTTACTCTCAAGGATGAATTTGCAAACATTAAATCACAGAAAGAAAATAACATGAAAAAAAAATCTGTATATCTGAACATAATGAAAAAAGAAAGGGAATTGGTCTATTTCACTTCTCCATCCATCCAGAGCAAGGCTAGAAAGACAGGCAATAATATAATAGCTTCTTCTTTTCTCAACTCAGTTATTAGAATGGGATCAAGGGTGAGGCTGTTTTCAATGGAACTTTGAATTAGATATGATGTATTAAGATTACTTTTGCTTCTTTTCTGATAAATGTTTGTTGAATAAAAGATGGATGAATGAATGAATTGCAATTTAGAAAGGCATGAAAATATGAATATTAAGCACCTGTTACTTCTCCTTCTCAAAGAGATGAAATAAAGTATTTACATATCAGGTATGTGTGTGCTTATGTATACTACCGTATGTGTATATAAAAGAGTTATTACATGCTCATGTTTATATAATTTTCTAAACCCACATATTTATATAATACATTTACTTACTTGAAAATGATATTGGTCTGACTTAATGTGATTAAAAGAGGATATGTTGCCCATGCCCTAAAGACTCAAAATATATCAGCAAAAAAGACAGTATTTTGCAAAATGAAATTATTAGATTACATGTTTCTATCCAGAAATGTAATTGCAATTACAGGATATATCTATACTAGGCTGAAATATCAGGTGAAAGGAAATTGTGCTAATTGCCTATTTCCAAGGGAGAAGTTCATTTTACATTTATTAGTTGAATAACTCACTTTCTATATTTTGAAAATGCCACTGAAAAAATGAATTTATCTCAATTAAGCAGATAAAGATTTGCAAGAATAGCCTGAATATCAAAATTTTAAATGATGGCTGCTATTTTTATTTTACTTGGGAGTTGTGAATGGCAAATTTTAGGTTAAAGAAAATTTCTGTTGACTAATAAACAGTGGAGGAAAGGATGTGGTGGGATCCCTTTTCTAACACGGGGTCAGACCTTCTTCATCTCTTCCTCCAACTATTGAGCCTGTTGAGTCTCCTTTCTTTCAAACTTAAAGAATAATTTCATTTGTGCTCCATGAAAAGTCCAAATTTGTCTTTCTAAAATGCTAAAATGCAAATCTACTTCATTCTCCTGCTTTGTTACCTATCAGTGCCTCCCTAAAGTTCAAATTCCATTCTCAATAGTGAGACCAAAGATTCAGCTCTCTTCTCAACCACTCCATACACCCCACCACTACATCTCTTCTTCATCCAAAGCATCTCATTAAAATCGGAAGAGAAGGGTTTTTAAACTCCACTACACTTAAGAATGGGACGTTTGCTCAAATTCAGAGTTCTAGGCCTCATCTCAGAGATTCAATTCAGTATGTCTGGGTTGGACTCAGAAACGGATAATGAACAACACTGAAATGACTACATCTGAGGAAGCTTTATAATACTTCTTTAACATTAAGCTTAAAAGTTAATTTCTAAGTCAGGAGGGGGAGTAAGGGGGCTGGGATCAAATTTTTATTTGTCTGGATTTACTTTTTTTTAACTTTTTATATGAAACTTATCATTCATACATCATTCATACATGGACATATATAAACAATAAGCGCAATATATGAATTTACAAAACAAACATGCATTTCATCATACAGGGCTACCATAAATCTCTACATCTTTCCCTGTCAACACCTTGCATTGTTGTGGAACATTTGTTACAAATTATGAATGAGCAGTGTCAAAATATTACTACTTACTATAGCCCATATTTTACATTTGGTATATTTTCCCCTCAACCCACCCAAATGTTAACACCCTATATTACTAAATTATGTATTTGTTATAGTTCGTGAAAGACTGTTCTCATATTTGTTCTGTAACACAGTCCATTATCCACTGCTGGATTCCTTGTGTTGAATAGTCCCATGCTTTGTACAATCCATTCAAAGTATATGCTCAGTAGCTTTCATTTTCATCACAGAGTTGTGCTGTCATCACTTTGGTGAGTTTTAGAACATTTTCATTACTCCAAAAGGAAAAATGCCATTCCCCCTTATACCCACCTGTTGTTATCCCTCAGGAATGAAATAATATCTACTTGCTGTTGCTGCAAAATACTACAATATTACTATTAACTACCATCCATACGTTTTAGTAGTTGTAATTTTCCCATGTCACCATATACTTAGTACTTTATAAAAGAAAAACATTCTTATATTTATACTAGTAACTACCATCTTCATTTTCATTCTTATTTAGCTTTGATTTTGGGACTATGAAGATATTTTACATAATTAAAATAATTGAAAAGGCATATAATCCTTCAAATGAAATGAAAGTTAATTTCTGAAAATTTCCCAGACACAAACCCTCCCCCCTAATATGCTTTGTTTCCCTTTCCCACCTCTGCTGCTTCTGGGCTGAAGCCATTCCACTACTGCTGCACTCATCACTCCATCACACCAGGTGGTGACTGTGAGCCCCACTAAGGCAGAGCATAACTTGTTCATTCTTGTATCCTGAGTCTTTAGCATTGTGGTTGACATATTCTACATTTTTAAATGCAAAAAATTTATTTAGAGTATATAAGCATACTCTACTAGGGCTACAGAGCAAAGTGGAAATGCCCTAAGTATTGATCCCTTTACAATGTCCTAACTTATAGTAAAATGAATGCAAGGGACTTTGTTTTGTTCACTGTAACATCCCGAGTGCCTAGAATAGAAACTAGCAACATAATAGGATCATGCTAAATTTCTGGTGAATGGTTGAATTTAGTGAATGAATGACAGCATGGTCATGCCTAGTCTAAGGTCATCCATATTTGGTTATGAATAAGATTCATTCTCTGGGTTGATGCTGATAGTCATTACATTTCTCAAATTGCCCATTTACTAAGGCAGTAATTTTCTCTTGTAAAAATTCTAAGATATATTAAAGGAAAGAAAAGACATTTAGAAGGGGAGCATGTTGTAGACTAATAAAGACTGACACAACACATACAAGACAGACACTTCCAAGTTCTTTCTTTAGAAGGACTGCTCTCGAGAACTGTGACTTTCTGACAAACTTACTGCTTATTATAACAAAATAGAATACCTCTTCTCTGTCATTTTTGAGCCTGGCATAACTTTGATTTGAGAATCACATAGGCTACATTTATTTAGTAAAAGGAAATATTTTATGGATATGATTGGATAACTATATTGAATTTAATTTACCCAATCAACAGACAAACCTAAAAACAATTAGAAATTATGATCTTGAGTAGTTCATTTAGGAGAAATTTATATCGGCCGGATCCAAATTAGAAATACACAAGTCCTTCCTCTAGGAGGCATTGTACTCTAGCCCTCTTTGCTGTCAGAAGTTGCCTTTAGAAGGGGTCTTTTGGTTGCATACTTAGAGAGTACATGTATGGACTTAGATGGCATGGAAAACCAGCAAAACAAAAAAAGGACTGATTTCCTGAACAATTTCCTGGTTCCTTGATATCTTTTGGATATTGTCAAAAAACATATGAAAACAACCATTAACTATATTATGAAGAAAACTCTGTGGAAAACATGTACCTTTATTAGTCAGCTTAAGTGATGATAACTTCCAAATATCAGAGATTTATATCAGGTAACATTTACTTCTCTCTCATCCTATACCACAACTGTGGGTTGATCATGTTTCTGCTTAGGGCTGTGTTTCTGGTCTCTGTGTCTTTGTGGCCCAGGTTGAAGGAGCAGATTCCATCATGGGCATCCAACTTTTTTGACAGAGTGTAACAGCGAAAGTCACAAACCTCATCCACGTATGCACTTGCGTGTCACATCCACCATTTTCATTATATTTTACTAGCCAAAACAGGTTACAGATCTTTGGCTGGCCATAGGAGTGCATTCTAACAATAAGGGGGCATGGCAGGTCACTGGAAAAGGGCAGGGATATATAATCTTTTTAAGGCAGATGGTATACAAATTTGTGAACAGTTACCTTGGACCTGTACCCAGATTCTCACTGTGAAACTAATGAAATTCAATGGTCATTGTTTCCAACACAGTCTTCCCACTTTATCTTGAAGCATCCATTTCCTGCAAATCTGTACTTAATAGGAATGCTGGTGGTGGGATGGAGTAAGTGAAAAAGAAAGAGGGAGAATAAGAAAAAGTTAGCAAAAACAGTCAGCAGAATTGTCAGTGTATTTTAGAGACAAAAAATAAAATTTGGATAATTGATCTTATGATGGCTAAGTTCACTGTCAAGTTAGCTAGATTATGTTGCCTAGTTGTTTGGTCAAGCAAGCATTACCTGATTGTTACTGTGAGGGTGTTTTATAGATGAATTTGCATCTGTAATCAGTTATTTGCAACTCTACCTTATGAATTGCATAAATGGCTTATTTAATCTACAGTCAACAAAAGGGATTGTCTCAACAATGTGGGAAGTATCCTCATCCAATCAGTGGAGATCTTAAAAGCCAAAGAGATGATTTCAGAAATCCAGGAGAATTTCTACCTCATGTTTAGTCAACCAGCTTCCCCTGGGGAACACAGACTTTCCAGACTTCAGAATCACTTTTATCAGTTTCCAGCTTGAGGCCTGCCCTGCAGAATTCATACTTGCCAGCCTCCATAGTCACATAAGCCAATTCTAATAATAAATCCCTTAGTATATATACTTTGGTTCTTTTTCTCTGGAGAACCTTGAGTAATACAAATCTCAACATTTTTATCTGTAAGGTGAGGAAATCCAGAAACAGGGATAAAAAGTACATGAAAAGGTTTAACAGAGGGTGGTAGTTTCAGATTTTCATGCCAGGTTTTTAGATTTCTGTGTTCTTTTGACCAGCAAAAACTCCCTTGCTGTTAGTTGCAGCCCATAGATTATAACCAGAGAGTCTTCCTTTCCTCATTTCTAAATAATAATGATTTCCACTAAAGAATGAGATGCACTTTTCTCTCTGAGATGCATTTTGTTTGTACTCTTAATTTTAATGGACAACTTGGAAAACGAATCCATCACTCAGATTCCACCATTTCACCTAAACAACTGAAATTGTGTTGCATGTGTAGAACCCCTTAAAGCACTCAAGTAAGTTTCACTGAGTAACAATTCAATATTTTTATTTCAATCTACACAACTGTATGTATGGGTGAGAGCAGACCCTCTCATCATCACAGTGAACTGTGATGTCTCTACACTGAATTAAGTTTTTAAATTGAATTTGAAAAGATTTTCTAGCACATAAAAAGAGAGGGAAAAAATGCCTTACCTCTCCATCTTAGAAACTGAAAGGAATGTGCTTTTAATGTTTTATCAAAAGTTCATATTCTATACCTCAGAATTGATAAATGTGAAAAAAGTCAAAACATACAATTCATGTACAGTGGTTAGCTGACTATGTTCTGATTTAAGAAATGCAAAGCAGATTTTTAAAAAGTCTTCTCCCATGAACTCTCTAAAAGAATATAATGATCATAAAGTAATGACTTTTAAACATATCTCTTGCTCCTAAAAAAGGAGCTTATATGTCAAAATAGATGCTGCCTTCCAAAGTTCCATATTACAGGCATCCCCTATGATACAATTAACTTAAATGACTGTCTTTCTGCCAGGATGACAAAGGTGGGACAATTTATATAACTCCTATCCATCTTATAAAGAGTTTATAAAACCCTTACCCATGATTGACTTCACACAATGATTAATAGACACTTTCTACTTTAGACTTTAATTAAAAGCGATAAAAGCAGTCAACTATAGGCCATGAATGTGTTGGTGACAAAAAAGAAAAAAAAAGTGCCATTAGAGAAATGGGAGATCAAGCACTGAACAAATTTAGTGTGAAGCCTCGTAAATGGATCCATATGCCTGTGCTTAAAACTTCTCTGAGATAGCAGTGATACTGGAGGGATTGCACAGATAGAATAAAAGAGCAATTAAGAGCAAAACCCTTAGTATTAGACCCAATCTGTTTTAATTTAAGAGAAACGTGCACCATGTTTTCTTATTTTTATATGAATGCCAAAGTTAGTGGAACAAAAAAATAAGACAGCTCTCAAGTGATCAAACTGTACTCTGCAGGTTTTGTTATAAAATACAAATTGCTAAATTAATTCAGTTGTATCTGAAGAGTGATTTAATATAAATATTGAACAGATGTCATAGACTATTGCGAATCATAGAGAAAATTCAAGCAAATTGTTATTGATTCCAATAGTATTATTCTAATTATTCACTTACCACTGTATGATAAACATTGACCTGAACGTTAAGATTTATAACACAGAAATTTAGCAAGGAAAGCTGAAATTAGTATCGGAACCATGGGTACAAATCAGTTGTCACTGGGACAAACATTACATGAAATTTTTTTCTGGCAACCTGTATTTCTCCATCCATCTCTAAGCATTTGAATGATAGAAAGCTGCAACTGCTAAGGAATCCCTTAACAGATGATACACATTTGGATATTTTATAGAGAAGCAAATACCCCCTTGCTTTCTCAAAGGTTATAAGGAATGTTCTCTACTTGCATACCTGGATCAAAACCAGATAAGGAATTCAGAAAGATTCTGAACTAAGTTTATCTTTCAGGGAAAGGGGTCTTTCCCAGATTCCACTGAGGAGGCACTGCAATGTTTTTGCATGATGTAAGGCCCTGACTTTTCCAGGCTCCGTGGTTTGGCACAGAAAGCAGACAGATACCAACTTGGCAGTTCAAGAGAGGAGATTTGTAAGGTTTAAAAGTGGAAATCTAGTGTGACAGGAAAAATATTAATATATGAGTTTCATAGCCTCTCCCCCCTCATTCTCAATTAAAATAAATTATGTTTTTACCAGGCTCTTTTGAGATCCTATTGTGGGCTTAGTGCAGATGGAGAAGACGGAAAGGTGGAAATTAAAGAGGCCAAAGCCAAATTATTTTGTTGGGAAAAGCAGAGACTTGCTCTTAAAGAGGAAGAAAATAAAACATACAGTAAGTGGAATGGAGAAGAAACATAAAATCCATTAATAATATGCTTTAGAGAGGTTTTGTGGTGGGGAGGGGAGTGAAAGAGAAAACACAGCATGGCTGAGGGGAGTGTGATTTGAGAGGATAGAACCGGAAAGGGGATTTAAAAAAAAATTTGATAGAGCTTTTTTATGTGTCTCTGATTTTTTGAGAGACAAGAAAACATTTTAATTTTAAAAATTCTTTAGATATTTGACTAAGGTTTTATTGTAATGTGATTTTTCCAAATTTATCCAGAAGGGACTGATTGTGTAACTATGATATATGTACTGATTGTGTAGCTATGATATTAAGTGCAAAGACTCCCTGTTTTTCAAATGCATGCCTCTAAAGCTAGCCAGTTATTCTTAAAAACTACCATAGACCTATTGATTCCAGCCATTCCAAAGCATGAGACAAGGTTAATAAACATTTCAATGTCAGGTCTTAAGAAGCTTAAGCATGTTGACATTTTTAAGAGAAGGGGAGCTATACCTTCTTATTATAATACTATACATTAGAACTGAGAATGTATGCACACACACACATAGGTATGCACTGACATTTATCTTCTTGAAAGCATGCAATTCTATTTTCTAGTTTCTATAACCTTCACATCAATTCTAAAAAAACATGAATTTCATTCCTATGAAACATAGGGAGGACCATTTGTCTTCATCCTGTTAGGTTAAATTAAAATAAAATAATACTTTTCTTGCTGATTATTTCATAATCAGTCCATAAGTCCATTAAAATCTCAATAATAGCAATCAGTTTTATGTAATTAAAATGCATTCTTGCTTCTTTTCATTTGATCAGCAGACAGCTCCTGATTTACATATAAAATCATTGGAATATAAATTTTAAAGAATTAATGAGAAGGATGCTAGAGTTACAAATGTGTCTCTACTTGTGAATATGTCCAATTTCTAATTAGCAAGCAAATTCAAATTTATATGTATATTGCTGCAACCATATCCAAGACAAAACTCTTTTTTGTGTTGCATTGTCTTTATGTTATCTGTATAAATTTTGAGTATGCTTGTTTTAAAAAAATTTTTGAAAAATCTGGGTTGAACCCAGACTTTACACCCTAATAATTGACTAACCTTGGATAATCAATGTATGCCATCTTGGTTTTCTCATCTTGAATTGAAAGTAAATTTGGACATTCATTGCACATAAAATGAGGCCTCAAATTTCAACTTTAACAAGTTCAGAATGCTCACATCAGCTGTACACTAAAACCTGCAACTGGGCATGGAAGTAGAATATCTTAACTTTCCCACAAATTGAAAATCCAAGGCAAACAATTCCATGAATTTTGAGACCTATAGAAAAAGTCAACTTTTTTAAAGATAAAATGATCACACAAATTGATTTTGATTAGGAAAGGGGGAGGGGGATTTTTAAAATCATTTTTCTAATTTTTTCTGGAGGGAAAATTAATAGTTTATATGTTCTTACTATAGTTACATCTCTTTGAGATGATGGGATCAAGTGTAGTTGTTATTTACTCTGGATAAATTATTTTTAATGTAAATCCAGGTCTAAGTATAAATGTTGCTCTTATTCTCAGTTTGATCTGTTCCTGAATAAGATGGACATATTTTCTCCTTTCTGGAGTCAGCATCCATGGTGTGACAGTTTGAATTCAGTGAATTGCAAGGGAAAAAAAAGGATTATGTTTTTGGACTAATCCATTCCTGTGGGTGTAAGACCCTTTGATTACATTAGATTCAGCTATGGGACCTTTATTAGATTACTTGATAAGATAGCTCTTGATTGGACTACATAAGTGAGTCATGGCCCAAGTCAGGTCTATGCCCTCTTACTGCAGCTTTATATAAATGGAGACACAGAAATGGAAGCTCTGCCATTTTGAACTGACCATATAAAAGAAAAAACTCAAGGATCACTAGCAGCCAAAGTTGAAGCATGAAGTCCGCAAGAGTCAAGGCCTATGGGGCAGCTCAATGCTGAATAGTCAAGCCATATGCCTCAGTAGAAAATGGAGCAGTGGAGGCTGAAAGAGGAGGCCCAGAAAGAGCCAAGTCCTAAGTCTGATCACTGGTGAGTTCTGAGAGATGGTTTCTGGAAGGGAGAAGGATGGCAGGGACCTCAGCAGATATAGGCTGCCATCTTGAATACCAAGGGGCATGATGCCAGGATCAACAATAGTTGACTTTAGTGAGAAAGCATCTTTGATGGTGCCTTGATTTGGGCATTCCATGGCCACAGAAGTGTAAGATTTTCCACTAATAAAATTCCCATTAATTAAACCAACCTATTTCTGGTACTTTGCATTGGCAGCTCTTTGGCAAGCTAAGACGCATAATAATAAGAAAGTTATTTTTTAATAAATTTTACTTTTAAAGTAGTTTGGGATTTATAGAAAAATTGCAATGATTTTATAGGGATTTCCTGTATACTTCTCACCCAGTTTCTACTATTATGAGCATCTTAAATTAGTGAGGTGTCACAATTAATGAACCAATACTGATCCATTATTAACTGAAGCCTATGCTTTACACAGATTTCCTTAGTTTTTAATTAACATCATTTTCCATCCAGGATTCCATTCAGCATATGGCCTTTCTTTAAATAGTAATTTTGCCTTAGTATCATCTTAACTGTGGCACTTATTAACACTTTCCTTGGTTTTAATTACTTTGTGAATTTTGAGCACTGGTTAGGTATCTTAGATTTTTCTGATGTTTTTCTCATGATTAGAAACACAGTAAGGGTATATGCTATCAAAATGAATTATCAGAGTTAACATTGACCTTAATCATCTGGCTGAGATTTTGTTTCACCTCAGTCACTGTAAAATGGCCCTTTATTACCATACTCCTCCTTTCCATATCTAACTCCTTGGAAGGATGCCGTGATCTGCAGCCAACACCTGAAGAGTAGATATTAGGCTACACCTATTTGAGGGTAGGGTATCTACATAAATTATTTGGAATTCTTCTGCATGAAGAATTGTGTATTAGCAACATTTATTATTCAGTCACTCTATTTACGTCATTATGGATGCTGTCAATATTTTTTAGTCTACTGATAGATCATAATATATTTCTGTTTTCGTGTAATGATGTTGAATTTTATATTGATATTGAGTGTCAAATCAGGCTTGCATATCTGGAATAAATCCTACTTGGCTGTTGTCTTTTTATACTTTGTTGAATTCAATTTGCTAATATTTTGTTGAGGATTGGATCAAGGTTCATGGGAGATACCAGTCTTCCTTTTTTAATATATATATCTAGTTTTTATAAATATATAAAAAAGATTTCCTTTTTAAAATATATTTATCTAGTTTTGCTATGAGGATAATGCCAGAACATAAAATGACTTAGGAAGAGTTTCTTCTTCTATTTTTAGGAGGATATTATGGCAAGAAGGTATAATTTCTTTGTTAAATGTTTGGTAGAATTCACCAGTAAACTATCTGGGCCTTATGCTTTATTCCTTGAAAGATTACTATTTTTTTCTTTTATAGCAAATTTTTAATTGTTTTTTTTTTAAAGATACATAGATCACACAAAATGTTACATTAAAAAATATGAGGTTCCCATACACTCCACTCCCCACCCCTCCCACCCCTCCCACACAAATGCCGCCCCCCATCAGTGTGGCACATAAACTGCATCCAGTGAATACATTTTGGAGCACTGCTACACTTATTGGATTATAGTTTACTTTGTAGTTTACATTGTCTCCTAGTCCATTCAATGGGTTATGACAGGATATATAATGTCCTGCATCTGTCCCTGCAGTATCATTCAGGACAACTCCAGTCCCGAAAATGTCCCCATATCACACCTCATCTTCCCCCTCCCTGTCCTCAGCAACTCCCATGAACACTGCCTCCTCATCAATGATACAATTTCTTCCATTGCTAGAGTCAAAATAGTTCTATAGTTAGAATACCAGTAAGTTCACTCTAATCCATATTTTATTCCTCCATCCCATGGACCCTGGGATGGAGATGTTCACTCCACCTCAACATTGAGAGGGGGCTTAGATCCCACATGATTGATGGATGTGATTCTTCAGCTTGGAGTTGTAGGCACTTTGGTTCCCTGTTGTGGTGGTTGACCATATTTACCTCCCTGTTGGCTGGCCTGGGTAAGTCCAATGAACCAGAGAGTAGTTATTGCAACTCTGCTGAGGTTCAGAGCCCAGCTGGAACATGAACAATCCAGAGTCAAGTCTCCTAAGTATATAGCAACCCCAGCACCAACCACAGGTTCAGTAAAAGTGACAGAAGAGGCATGTGTAGAGAGTTCACATTTGAGTCCAACTCCATCACACTCAGGGGCACAAATTCCAAAGTAAGGCCCACTGGCAAGACACTGGACTGCAGAGCCATCTGCCATGACTGTAGAACCTGTATGTCTCTGTAGCCCTCAGAGCACCAGAACCTGGGGTTGTATCTACTTTGGCTGTCTCTGGGATCCTGCTGAGATGTGGGTATTGCAACCCCTCTGATAACCTCCCAACTCATTTTTTAGTCTCTTAGCCATATAAAGTCATTTGTATTTATCATTTTCCCCTTTTATTCTAGGTCTCTTTCTAGTTGCATCACCAGCTGGTGATTGGTAGTAATCCCTTGGTAGAAAGATATACACAAAAATCAGTAGTGTTTCTATATTCTACTGATGAGCAATCTTAGGAAAAATTCAGGAAAACTCATTTATTTTAGAAATTAAAAGAATCAAATATTTAGGAATAAACTTAATGACACAAAGGACCTGTATTCAGAAAAGAAATACAAAACAGTGTTAAAAAATTCAAAGAAGAGCTAAATAAATGGAAGGACATTCCATGTTCATGGGTTGGAAGACTAAATATCATTAAAATGTCAATTCTATGCAAATTTATCTACAGACTCAATGCAATCCCAATAAAACTTCCAACAGCCTTTTTTACAGAATTGGAAAAGCCAATTATCAAATTTATTTGGAAGGGTAATAAGTACTGAATAGCCAAAAATATCTTTAAAAAGAAGACTAAGCTGGAGGATTCTCACTTCCTGAATTTAAATCATATTAATTAGCTGTAGTGGTAAAAACAGCATGGTACTGGCATAAAGACAGATTGAGCAGTGGAATGGAGTTGCGTGTTCAGAAAAAGATCCTCAAATTTATGGCAAAATGATTTTTGTCAATGCTATCAAGTCCACCCAACTGAGCTAGCATAGTCTATTCAACAAATGGTGCTGGAAGAACTGGATATCCATATCCAAAAGAAAGACAGAAGACCCCTATGTCATGCTGTATTAGTCAGCCAAAGGGGTGCTGATGCAAAATACCAGAAGCCTGTTGGCTTTTATAAAGGCTATTTATTTGGGGCAGCTGCCTATAGATACCAGGCCATAAAGCATAGGTTACTTCCCTCACCAAAGTCTATTTCCATATGTTAGAGCAAGATGGCTGCCAACATCTGCCAGGATTCAGGCTTCCTGGGATCCTCTCTTCCAAGGTCTTGCTTCTCTCTGGGCTCAAGGTTCCTCTCTTCCTAGAGCTTCTTTCTCTTTCCTCTGTGTGCTTACTTTGTGGGTTTCCAGCTTAAGACTTCCAGCAACAAACTTCAATATCAAGATGCCAACATTAAAATCCCTCCATCTCTGTCCTTTGTAATGCCCTTTATCTGTGATTCCCCACCCACCAAGGGGTGGGACTCAACCCTCTACTGACATGGCCCAAACAGAGCGCTAATCATAATTTAATCATGCCCAGGTACAGACCACTTTACAAACATAATACAGTATTTATTTTTGGAATTCATAACTATACCAAACTGCTACACACCCCTTATACAAAAATTAACTCAAAATTTAGGTCAAAGACCTAAGGATAAAAGCTACAACCATAAAACTCCTAGAAGAAAATGTAGGGAAACTTCAAGATCTTGTGGTAGGCAGTGGTTTCTTAAGCCTTACACCCAAAGCACAAGCAATGAAAGAAAGAAAGAAAAAAGATAAATGGGATCACCTCAAACAAATACTTTGGTGTTTGAAAGAACTCTGTCAAGAATGTGAAAAATTAACTTAATGGGAGAAAATATTTGGAGACCACATATCTGATAAGGGTTTGATATCCATGTTATATAAAGAGATTATACAACCAAATGATAAAACGACAAGTGACCCAATTTAAAAATTGGTCAAAGACTTGTATAGACATTTCTCCAAAGAGGAAATACAAATGGCCAAAAAGCACATAAAAAACATTCATCACTAGAATTAGAGAAATACAGATCAAAATTAAGAGAGTCCACCACCACATCAGGGAGGCAAGAGTGCCTAAAGCTGCAAACAGGAGAATTGCATCCTTCATCCATGTGGAATCTAAGCCCCCTCTTGATATAGAGGGGGACTGGACATAACCATCCCAGGGTCCACAGGATGGAGGAATAGGGTATGGATTAGAATGTACTTATTGGTGTTCTGCTGGGGAATTATTGTGATTAGTAAGGGAAGAAACTGTTGTAGTGATGTGGAGAAGGTGGGCAAGGTGGCTGCTGATGTAGGGAGACAGAAGAAGAAATATGGTGTGGGGGCATTTTCAGGATTTGGAGTTTTCCTGGGTGGTGCTGCAGCGACTAATGCTGGATGTTGTGTGTCCTTTCGTGGCCCACTGGGTGGACTGGAGGAGGGTATGGACTACAATGTGGACCACTGTCCATGTGGTGCAGCGGTGCTCCAGAATGTATTCACCAGGTGCAGTGGATGTGCTGCAATGATGGAAGAGGTTGTTGATGTGTGTGTGGGGGAGTGGGGGAATATATGGGGACCTCATTTTTTTTATGTAACATTTACAAGAAAATAAAGAAAAAAAGTTAAAAAATAAAACTACTCTAAGATATTTCACACCTTATAGAATAGCCATTATTACACAAACGGAAAACTGTAAGTGCTGAGTAGGATATGGAAGAAGAGGATATGGAAAAATAGGAACACTCCTTCACTTTTGGTGGGAATGTAGAGTGGTGCAGTTTTCTTGCAAGACAGTTTGGTGGTTCTTCAAGAAGCTGAACATAGAACTACTGTATGATCTAGCAATTCCTTTCCTAGGAATATATCCAAGAGAACTGAAAAGTGTGATGCAAACACATTTGCTCACCAAAGTTCATAGCAGTGTTATTCACGATTGCTAAAAGATGGAAACAACCTAAGTCTCCATCATTGGAGATTTGGGCCCAAAGGGTATCAGGAATGAAAGAAAAAAAAAAAAAAGAAATCAAGAGTGAAAGAAAAATAAAGAAAGAAAGAACAAAAGAGCTGGGATCAGGGGTCTATGAGTAGAGACTCATCAGACAACTTTATTGTTTACAAGGGGCTCTCTATATACCCCAGTCTATGTGACAACAAGCAGCAACATGCAGTCTACATGATAACAAGCAACAACATACAGTTAACTATCACATTACTCATAGTCTAAGGTATTCAAAAAAATCTTATCTCAAGGTACAAAGTCTAAGTGTTCTATTTACTACAAAAGGTATGTGCTCATCTTTTCTTTCAGCCTTTAACAGCTTCATCCCATTTGCTAGAAACTCTTAATTACCACATTCCTTAGGGTGCACATGTAGCCATGGAGACAGCACATCTCTCCTTGTGAGGCCACTGTGCCTCAGTTTCCAACATTTCCCCCTTTTTGTTTTAGTCGAGGTGACCATGCCTGTCTTAGGTTGTCCTCCTCTGAGAGTCTCATCCGTCATTGACTACCAGCCAAGCTCTTCAACTCGGGGAAATTATTGAAGTGCTTTGCTAGCACCAGATTATTTGCATGTCCTATGGCTGTTAAGCTTTGCAATTTTCTTCAAAAGCACTGTCTGACACAGGTGAGAATCATGAGCAACAGAACAAATATGATTAGCCCTATTCCTAAAGCTGACAGGAAATGCTGTGATTTCCACCGATTAATTGGGTTAAATTTTGTAATATGTGAAATCATATCTGAGAAAATATCCTTATCATTGGCTATGTGAATTTGATTTTGAGACATTTCTAATATTTCCCTTTGTAATTCAATTATTTCCAGAGAAATATTACTTTAATGGCCTAATAAATGATTCTTAATTTTTTCCATACTATATCTGATGAATTATAAGGGAGTGGAATTATACAGAAATTACTTTCATTCCAATCACACCTCAACTCCCTTAATTTAAATTATTCAATTGATCTCCAATATGTAACACAGCTGATTCCAAATCTTTAACTCAATTATTTAACTGCTCATCTATGTTCTTGACTATGCCACAAATCACTAGCATTTTTATGCCAATCATGTACATATTGTGTTGTACTTTCATGTAAAGCTACCACAGCAGTAGCAGCAGCTGTAATGATTCCAGTCAGTCCCAAAATACTTATAATAAGCAGTCCAATAAAATTTCTAGTCTGTTTCAAGAATTCTTGTGTAGTAATAACTGACTTTCAGAAGACAATTGCCAAATCTGCATCATTCTCATCGGTATCCAGATGCCCTTTCTTCTTTAAACACTGAGGAAATGGTGAGGTTAAAGCACAAGAAGCTATTTTGATAAAAACAGACTTTCTTTGTATACTGATTATTCAAGATAGAAACATTTCATAAACTTTTACCAAAACAAATGATTTGAGAGACTTTGAAAAAGGACACAATTTTTAACTTTGCATTAGTATACTACTTGATACTAAAGTTTTCAAAACTTTATAGGTAGACCCATCAAATTTTATTTAACTTTAACCTAAAAAATTTCTTATTCATGAACCTTTTACACTTTTTGTATTTATTCAGGCTTAGTCTCACATTTTACTCTTTTTTAATAAGCAATCATTTTATCTTAGGACAAAATTATTATTATTTTTTTAATAATAAAAACACATTCTATATATTCCCCATTTAGTTACCAAAACAACTTTGGAAACTGTCTCCTGGCAAACTTCTTCCAAAATATAATTATCATCAACACTAAACAAACTTGTTAAAATAACGAACTTTTCTTCACTTTAAATATTTAGTAGCACACAATATCAGAAACAGTCTTTTAGAAGCAAGTTGGCGGGGGAGGTTGGTTGCCGACAATTTTGTCTATTATAAAATTACCTTCTATTATTATTATTATCAATTCAGTTTTTGTTTAATAATGACATTTTTAAATTAGCCATTTAAACACCTTCATTTAAACAATGCATTATTTACAACCATATAGACTATAATTATATTATTTTAAAACAAATTTTACCTTCATAGAAGACATTTCCTTACCCAAAGTTACTACAATACCCTTTATAACTTACACATGCATTCAAGTTCCGTTCTGCGTATGTTCTTTCTGATTTTATGAAGACGAGCTGTCTCATTTAAGGACAAAATACACTTTTTTAAAAAAAACTTATTAAATTTCAGTCAGCATTCCCACAAACTTTTAACATTCTTTAATATTCATTTAAGTTTTACATCCTTCATTTTATCCTGTGAAGAAAAATAAACTATTCATTTCAATCTAGGCAAGAACAACTTTTTATGAAAAGACTTATAGTAATTTTGTTAATCAAGACTTACAATTTTTATCATTGTAGAGATCTTATTAACATTTAAACTTATGTTAATATAAGTGCTTATTTAATTTTTGGCCATTTGAATAGAGCTCTTTTAAAAATTTTTATTTATTAATTTATATCACCATCTGGAGGTATCAAAATATACACTGACATTCAACAAACAAACACAAAATGATTAAAGCACACCAGTACAAACATACAGTTTACAATTGACTCATAAACAATGCTTTTGAATTAAAGCAAACAATTCTAGTAATTCATAACTTTTTACAGGCACCCCATTAACTTTCAATAAAGTTTTTAACACTTGCGAAGATGCTTCTACATGTCCCGTTTGATTACCCATTACCCTGATGACTTCGCGGAAATGTTACTTACTTAATTTTGAAGACTTGAATGACATTGCTTTGGACATCATTCACAACCTAGTAGGAGTCCTTTCCGCAATTCCCGATACTGTTTTGGAAGACTCACTTCTTCCGGCTCCAGGTTGGGTGCCAGATGTTGGACATTTGGACCCGAGGGGTATTGGGAATGAAAGAAACAATGAGAGAGCTGGGATCAGTGGGTCTGTGAGTAGAGACTCATCAGACAACTTTATTATTTTCAAGGGGCTTTCTATATACCCCAGTCTACTGACAAGTAGCAATGTGCAGTTAACTATCAGCACTACTCATAGTCTAAGGAATTCAAAAAAATCTTATCTCGAGGTACAAAGTCTAAGTGTTCTATTTACTACTAAAGGTATGTGCTCACCTTGTTTTTCAGCCTTTAACAGCTTCATCCTGTTTGCCAGGAACTCTTAATTACCGCATTCCTTAGTTTGCAAGCTAGACTTGGAGACACGATGTGTTTCCTTGTGAGACCACTGTGCCTCAGGTTCCAACATCCATCAATCAATTTCTTCTTTATTATCTTTTCCTGGGGGATCAAACACAACATTAGGCTCAGTGAGACTGCCTTCTCCTCACTCCTTTCTGAGATAGGCATTGAAATCAAGGGTAAAGAAACTGACCAAGTCTCAGATCTAAAGAATGGACATTTACTCTGCTTATGTGAGATCACCTGTGGTCTGGTTTCCCTGGGTATGATTCTTACATGTCTTTGTAAGTCTTTTCTTTTCTCATATGACTCATTTGGAGAGAGGGTTGGGTGAAATGTGTCAAAGGACCATGAAGGAGGAAGCATCCAATTGGTTTTGCTAGATCAGGACAAGCTTCATGGAGAAGAGGGCATTTGGCCAGGGACTTGAAGATTTTTTTACTAATTCATTGGGTAGGTAGAAGAAGGAGTCTGTGTTTTCATCAATTCCAAACATTCATTTTGGACCTTGTATATCTAGTTATTATAATATAGAAAGTCTTTCAACCCTCTGGATCTACTAAGCAAGTGGTGGAAATAAATTTTACACACATAATGGCACAATTAATTTTGTAATTATGAATTACTCTGAGTACTATGATAGAAAAGTTTAGGGTGTTATGAGGGAAAATAACAAGGAAATGAATATATATTTAGACCATGAAATTCCATTGGAGAAGTGATCTTAAAGAAAGGATAAGTCCTAATCAGATGAAGGGTTAGAAGAAGATGTTCTTAAGGATAAAGTACTGTTGTCATCTAATAAACTGGAAGAAGACATGTGACTGAATATAGAGTAGTTGACTGTAGGGGAGAATCTAGAAAAGTGGGTATATATAGAATTTTAAGCCAAAAAAATTGTATAAAATATATAATGCTTCATTGAACATCATCCTACATAAAACAATTTTTATTTTTTCCTTTATTTTGGATTATTTCCCTTGGCTACATTATTTGAAGTGAAATTATTGGATGAAGATTACAAACTCTTTAAGGCATCTGATATACAGTACCAAGTTTCTTTCCAAAGGTGTAAAACCAAGGTTTAATCTGAATTAAGAGCATGTTCAATTTTAAAATTTAAAGCAGATGTTAAAACATATTTACATATGATGTGTATAAAAATATCTGATTGTCAGAAGGAAATGCTATAGAGAAAAAGGACACAGGGGTCTGGAATTTTGTTTAAGCTGAGATTAAAATAGTTTCAAATTTGATCAGGGACTCAGCTGTATAGGCACAGCAAGACAGGAGAGAAAGGGAATGATTTAGGAAGTATTAAAAAATTGGAATTGAACAGATTTGACAACATCTGGGATTTTTTTCCTTTGACAAAATCTTTCTTTTACAATGTAGTTTAAGGGAAATTTCTTTGATTGGAAGTAGCAGCTGAAAAACAAAAGAGGTTACTTCAGTTTGGAACTCTTCAGTTGAAATATCAAAGGGACAGCTAAGTGAAGATGCCCAGTAAGAACTTATAACATCAAGTGAGACTGTCAATTCAGTTTGTAATTTGAGGAGAAAAAAATTTGCTATAAATACGAAACTAGGGTGATCCATAGATATTATTTCAAGAAAAAATATGCATGCTATTTCCTCATTTTGCCAGAAAAAGAGGATTTCCAGAAATTGTCATTAAAATTTTAGGATGTAGCCAAAAAAAATTCTTGTTTAAATAGCTGAGTAAATAATCAAATACTACAAATGTGTTATGTGCTGTGATGAACGCACACACTATACAACAGAAAGTTTTTGTTAAATGAGTCTTAACGTTTTTAAAGAGGTAACAAAACAAAACTAAGCAAAACAAAACAAAATAAAGTGCTAACAGGGAGAGGAGAGAGAGAGAGAGAACAATGGTACTGAAGACCAAGTGACCAGAGGAAGCTCAAAGATTAGATTTAACATCATGTGAATTTGATCATGAATCATATTTGGTTAGCCATAGAAGATGGAACACCTAGAAAGCAGGAAAAGTATACCAGATGGCCACAGTGAAGGCTTAATGCTGAGAAAAAGAAGGAGATATGGTTGGGGAGTGATGGTGAAAGATTTAAAATGCAAAAACTTTCTCAAGAGAAATTGCACACAGGGAGTAGATGAAGGATGACTGAGATTGCAGCACTCTGCATGTCAGCTCAAGATGTGCGGTCTTCAGAAGAAAATGCACTCAAATTTTGTCTGATTTTGCTCTCCTACTAAATAGGGATTGTGTTATATAGGTCATATAAATAAGTGGAAAGTTAACTAATGATCCACAGACAAATACATTTAAATATGCCTGAAGTAGTACTATGTGGGTGAATTATAGTCACTTCTGTTACAATATTTGTTTTAAACTGACATTCACTGGAATATAATATCATGTAGCCAAGCTCAATATATTATAACATAAGTCATTTCCCAAAAGAGAAAAAATACAGAGAAGTAGCTACATTTAATCAATATCTAGAGAGTCAATTCAGTTGGCATCTATCCAACCAACTAGAGTTTGAATGGTAGTACTTGGGAACATAGAACATTCACAGGTTTCATGAAAGCTAGTATTATATTGGATAAATGGTCTAGAAGAAAGTTGAACTTAGTAACATTAGGACAATGTATCTTCCAGGCAAATGTTTTGGGCTATATATAAATATGACACACATTCAAGGGCATGTAGTTTCACCTCTGAAAGAAATTGTGGTCATTTCTTTAATAAATTTTATTCATAAGCAAATATGTTCAAACTTAACCAGTATGAATTTTTCTGTTTATGTGTTCTTGGATGTTGTATCAAAAGTGTTGTTTCAAAATAGGCACTAAGGTCAATGCCATTCAGACGTGACATAGTGGGATCAAAATTTCTTCTGGTTACAGGTGGCTGAAAGGAGTAGGAATTTAAACTTATGACCACGCATCTTCTGTCCATGAAAAATATAATTTTGTTATGTTTTCCTTTTCCTCCCTTTAATATCTAGTTATTGTAGGCTTATATACTGCTGTTACCTTTTGAGGAAGTAGACCATCTGATTTTACATAAGACAGAGAAAGTTGATGGCCAAGAACTTGAGCTCCAGGATCTGAATTAATTCCCACCCTCTGCTCTGCCACTGCAGTCTCACTTTTACAACTTGATAAAATTGAGATAAAAATAATACCAACCAAATAAGTTGTGATAAGATCGTCAGAGTTAATGCAAGTAAAAGGCTTATATGAGGGTCTGGGACAAAACTGATTAATAATTTTGACTTTTTAACTATAGGAATTATTCCTGATCTGATTTGTTTCCATGTTTTATTTTGTAATTGTAGCTACTGCAGAGTTATTACTCAGTGCCACTGAATCTGTTAAGAGTATAGGAACCTCCTGCATGAGAACTCTTTTAACTCTGGAACAATGTCATGCTGTTAGAACATAGACTGAAGTCAAAAACAAGAATATGCCAAACATTGTAGTTTTAGCTCTGTAATAACTAATTGTTATTGTGCCTAAGTCATTATTTTTTTAAACTAGTTAGTATTGATATCTGAAAATGCAAATATAATTCTCTAATCAGGGCCTCTTTCTCTTACTAGCCTTTTTTTTCATCCAGGTATCTAGAACAGTGGTTTTCAGTAGGCACTGCTCAGAGTCTTAAGGTAGTATGGACTGAATCATGCCTTAGCTAAAGTTATGTTCAAGTCCTAACCCACAGTCTGGGGTTTATAAAATATCTCCGAAGATGTTATTAGGTAAGATGAGACCAATCCGTTTGGACCTTAATCAAATATTACTGGAGTCCTTATAAGGAGAGAAAATTTGGATATGGTAGTAGGAGATAGGAGGGGATAGATGACCATGTGACACAGGCAGAGACTGAGTTATGGATTGCCAGCAAGGCACTAACACAATACTGCTGACTTGATAGAAAGCATGGGTTGTTGACACCTTGATTTCGTACTTCTATTCTCCTAAACTGTGAGATACTAAATTACTATTATTTAAATCAACCAATCTGTGTTACTCTGCTGCAGCAGCTCTGGCAAATTAAGACATCAAGTTCCCATGGAGTCGCCAAAAATAATACAATGGAAAAGAGGATGGGGATTGGGAAAGTTCTTGAATTTAAGGTATGAAGTGACTGACTTTCTTTGTTTCAATTTGGGCAATTCTACTTCCATCTCTTTATGCACCTTGGGCTTCTATGGAAGATTTCATTGACTAGTAGATTCTGTGGCAAAACAAAACAAAACATCCAAATACTTTATCTCCAATCATTTTCTCAGTGTTTATCCTAATAAAGCTTGTATTTGAAAACTATGACCCTTTACTTATATTTCAGTCCACTGAAATATGTAACTCTTACTTTTTTAGATGCACATATTATGTGTGCTATGACTTTAGTTTTGCAACAAAAGTAAATGAAAGAAAAAGTTTAGTTTTTAGACTCAAGAACTTAGACTTTTTTTTAATATAGTTTTTTAATATAGTTCACTTTCCAGGTGATCTCATTCAGAGTCTTGACTATAAATATCATCTCTCTGCTATTGACTCTAAATTTAAGTCTTCTACCTTGACTTAGTATTTAGACTCCACACTCACTTAGATAACTTCCTACTAGACAACTCCATTTGGAAATATTGTCAGAATTTCAAAATTAGCATAAAGTAAAAACTAGTTCCTGACCTACTTCAAACATCACCCTATCCAATTTCTTCTCTGAAATGTTCCTCATATCACTGAAAGTCAGATCCATCCTTTCAGTTACTAATACAAAAATCAGATAATCCCTGACTCCTGACTCGTGACTCATTCTCACAACTCACACTAAATCTGTCACTTCTGGCAAACTCTCTGCAATAGCTTACAAAAACCTTCATGGTTTGGTCCTCACCTATCCTTTGGCCTCATCTTCTCCTTCCTACTGCTACCCATTGTGCTTGCTCTCTTTCATCATAATGTTCTTCTTGATGTTGTTCAAAGGATACAGGCAAAGTCCTGCCTCAGGATGTTTGCACATGCCTTTTTTCCATTTGAACACTTACCCTTCTTATAGCTGCCTGTCTCATTCCTTCATCTCCTTCAGCAATTCATTCAAATGTCATCTTCACCCTGAGGTCATCTTTGTCCCCTTTCTTATTTTAAACTGCAAGCCTCCCCACCCCTTCCCAGTACTCCCTATTCTTTTCCTCCACTCTATTGTTCTTCAAACTATACCTTTCACTTGTTAATTTACTTTAATTAGACAATAGCACAATTAAAATGTAATATAAATAAAATACACACTCATACATATATATGTATAATATTTGTTTCTAACATTCAGACATTCAAAGATTTTAAAGTTTATTAGGAGAAACTTTGTATAATATTGATACTGTGAGGCAATATTTAAATTGTGTTATTTAAATTATTATATATACATGTACTGGGAGGTTTTAAGGGGCTCACTTGAAAGCTAGTGATCAATAAAGACTTCATATAAAAGGTAGTAATGAACTGGGACTTGAATGAAAAGTGATACCTATATGAACATTTATGGGAAAGATATTCTAAAAGGAAAAAATGTTATAAGCAAAAATACAGAGAAGGGAGATAAAAACTATATTTGAGAAAGATAAGCTGTCTGGATTATTTAAAGCAGTGATTTTAGAGGGTGGATTTGGGGGTGGAGTAGCCTTGTCAAATTCCTTGTGTATTACCTTCACCCCCATCCAAGTCCTCATATAGCTTTCCACCTTAAATAAGGATCATTGCCACAGGGAGCAGCACTTTCTGATATAAGTGTGACATATCCCTCTGACTTGCTGAGGCATGGGGGCAACTGTAATATAATATAAGGTTTATTCAGGAAATAAGTTGAGGATTCTAGTAAGACTTTATTACTGAAAGTCTTTAAACCTGGACAAAAGGGTTTAGGATTTCATGAATGAGGAAAATTATATTCAATAAAATTAAATATTCTTCATTAACATGCCAACTTTTTATTATTAAATTATATTTAAACATGATAATAATGGCTACATTAAAAGGATATATCTATTTGATTAGGAAGCAAATATATTAATTTATTATGCCTTTGCCAGTCAAAATATTATTCTTTGAGACAAACAAATAACTTTCAATAGCTATATGTGGGGATCAAAATTTAATAATACATTCTTATTGCTTTATTTCCAATTAAAGATTACTAATTTTTGGTTGTTGTTTGTGCCATAAGTGTTACTATATTCCAACTTCCTTTGCCCCTTCATGTTTAAACTTGATACTGCAGTCTACTTTTCTCTAGTCTTTGAAAATATTATCTTCCTTAAAATTATGGCCTTAGTTAATAATATTCATTCTGCTCATACATTATACCAACTGAAAACTCTCTAAAATAGAAAGAAAAAGGTGAAAGTTCAAGTTAACAAAGTATTGTTTAAATTCTCTCTTACTCTTTCTTCAGCTGTTTCCATATTCTGAGTAGCCTATAGGACTTTAGCAATAGTGTCTATTTACCAGATAGTATTTACACAGTCACCAAAATAGCCCTGGGTGAGTTTCAACCTTACATAGAAATTCAAGTTCAGTATTAGACACTGACCTCTTTCAGAAGACATGAGTCTTATTTAAGGATGTCCATTCTCACCTCTGTTACTCAAAATTGTGTAGGAACTCCATGCCAGAGCAATTGGGCAAGAAAAAGAAAAGACATCCAAATTGGAAAGGAAGAAGTAAAACCATCCCTATTTGCATATGATATGATCCCTTATATAGAAAATTCTGAAAAATCCACAACAAAGTAACTAGAGCTAATAAATGAATTCAACAAAGTGGCAGAGTGCAAAATCAAGGTACAAAAATCAATAGTGCTTCTATAAACAAGCAGTAAACAATAGGAAGAAATAAGAAAAAAATCCATTCACAACAGCAACTAAACATCTAGGAATAAATCTGCAAAGATATAAAGGCGTTGTTATTAGAAAACTACAAAATATTGCTAAAAGAAATCTAAGAATACCTCATGTGTTGAGAGACTAAATATCGTTAGGAAGTCAGTAGTACCCAAAGCAGTTTATAGATTCAATTCAACCCAATCACAATTAAAATTGCAGCAAACTATTGAGGTTAAGGAGCCCTAAATAGCTAAAGCCATCCTGCAAAAGAAGAATGAAGTAGGATATCTCATATTTACTGATATTAAAATTTATTACATGGAACATGGCATTGGATTAGCCAATCCTGCTCAGCTTTTGCAGGAACAATGGACAGGGAGCCAGGGGCTGCTAAGGGACATACATATGGATCAGCAGACCAGGACAGTGTTTTGCAGCTCCCAGGAGGGTGAGGGACAGAGAGAGAAGAAGTGGAGATGTCAAAATGTGAGTTACCAAATCTCCCAGCTGCCAGGAAGTCCTCCCCTCCCCTATTCCCTAGATATTCAGTGGCAGTAAAACCCCTGGATCATTTCAACAGCCTGAAAAGAGGGCAGACATCTTTATCACAGCCAGCTGTTACAAGGGAAGAGGGCGGGGAAGTTGGGGGGCTTTACTTCAGTGAATTTTATATTTAAATATAAAAACAACAATCATAAATCTCCTAGAAGAAAATGTAGGAAAACATTTTCAAGATATTGTGGTAGAGGGTAGTTTCTTAAACCTTATGCTCAAAGCACAAGTAACAAAAGGAAAAGATAGATAAATGGGACCTCCTCAAAATTCAACACTTTTGCACTTCAAATAACATTGTCAAAGGGTAAAAAGGCATGCAACTCAATGAGAGAAAATATTTGGCAATCACACATCTGATTGGGTATAATATCCATGATATAAAAGGATTTAATATCCATGATATTAAAGAAGATCATACAACTCAACAATAAAAAGATAAACTATCCTATTAAAAAATGGGCAAAAGACTTAGAAAGACAACTGTCCAAAGAAGAAATACAAATGGTGAAGAATACATGAAAAAATGCTCAACATCACTAGAGATTAGGGAAATGCAAATCAAAACTACAATGAGATATAATTTCACACCTATTAAACTGACCACCATTAAAAAGTCAGAGAACTGAAAATGTTGGAGAGGATGTGGAAAGATCAGAATGGTTATTCACTGCTGGTGGAATGTAGAATGGTACAGCCACTGTGGAGGACTGTTTGGCTGTTCCTAAGGAAGGTGAATATCGACTTGCCATGGGACCCAGCAATACCATTGCTACGTATATAACCAGAAGAACAGAGAGCAGAGACACAAACAGACATCTTCACACTGATATTCATAGCAGCATCATTCATGATAGTCAAAAGTTGGAAACAACTCAGGTGTCCATTAACTGATAAACAAATTGTTGAGTACATACATGATGGAATATTATGCAGCAGTAAGAAGAAATGAAGTTGTGAAACATATGACAGCATGGGTGAACCTGGGGGACATTATATTAAATGCAGCGAGAAACAGGCACAAAAGGACAAATACTGGATGATTGCCCTTTTATGAACTAACTATATTATGTGAAATATAAATACGTTATGTGAAATATAGGTAGATTTGTATATATAAGACTATTTTTCTTTGTAGCTGAACAAATGTAAATTAGTAGCACAAAATGTTACTATCAGACAAGAAACTATATTACACTAAGTGAAGGAGACCAGATACTAAATACTATATATTACATGGTTCCATTTATATAAAATGTAAATATAAATCAATTTATAAAGATGAAAGCAGATTAGTAGATATGCAGATCTGAGGAATGAATGCTAAGGGGTGTGGCGTGTTTCTTTCTGGAGTAATAAAATTGTGCTAAAATTTTTGAGATCATGAATGTCCAACATTGTGATTATACTAAAAGCCATTGATTATACACTTTGGGTCGAACAGCCAGAAAGAGCAGCTTTGCACAGTAGGGGAAGCATAAAGACATTTGGAGGTGAGGAATTTTCTTTTTTGTTTGTCTGTTGTTTGCTTATTATTAGTATTTTTGAAATAATGAAAATGCTCTAATAATTATTGAAGCAATAAATGCACAACTATGTGATTATAGCAAATACCATTGAGTGTACACTTTGGATGAATTGTATGTTTATTAATTTATCTATAAAATTGATTTGTTAAAAAAAACTTAATACGAAGTCACAATAATAAATATACAGCATGGTACTTGCACAAGGACAGCATGTACACCAATGGAATAGAATTGAGAGCTCAGATATGAACCCTCATATTTATGCCCAACTGATTTTTGACAAGATGGCAAAGAGCACTCAATTGGGAAAGAATATTCTTTTCAACAAATGGTGCTGAGAAAATTGAATCGCCATTTGTGAAAAAAGCAAGAAAGACCCCTACCTAATACCATATAAAAAAATCAACTAAAATGGATCTAAGACCTAAGCATAACAGCTAGAAGTATTAAACTCCTAGAAGAAAACATAGGAAAGCATCTTCAGGACCTTGAGTTAGGCAATTATTTCTTAGACTTTACACCAAAAGCACAGGCAACAAAAGGAAAAATAGATAAATAGGGCCCCATCAAAATTAAATAAACTTTTGTTCCTTAAAGGACTTAAAAATAAAATTACAACCTACACAATGGGATAAAATATTTGAAAATGACATATCTGATAAAGGTTTAATATCCAGAATATGTAAAGAAATCCTTCAACTTAACAACAAAAAGGCAAACAACCCAATTTCGAAATAGGCAAAAGACTTGAGTAAACATCTCTCCCAAGAAGTTGTATATATCTATCTAAATCACGTGAAAAGATGCTCAATATCATTAACCTTCAGGGAAATGTAGATCAAAACCACAATGAAATACCATTTCACTAACATTAGAATGGCTGCTATTAAAAAAACGAAATGACAAATATTGGTGGAGATGTGGAGAAATAGGAACTCATTCATTGCCTATAGCAATGTAAAATGGAGTAACCACTGTGGAAGACAGTTTGGCAGTTCTGCAGAAAGCTGAGTATAGATCTCTCACATGACCCAGGAATCCCTCTACTAGGAATTACCCCCAAAAAATTTAAAGCAGAGACTCATATAGGTATTCCTGTTCTGATGTTCATAGTGGCATTATTCATAATTGTCAAAAGATGAAAGTAGTCCAAGTGTCCATCAACAGATGACTGGAAAAAGAAAATGCGGTCTAAACATGTAAAGAATTATTATTCAGTCATTAAAAAGTAATACAGTCCTGAAACATGTGACAACATGGATGACACTTGAAGACATCATGTTGAGTGACATTAGCCAAACACAAAAGGACAAATACTGCATGATCTTGCTGATATAAAACAATTAGAATAAGCAAGCCAATAGAGTCATAATCTGGAATATAGGTTACCAGGGTATGAGTGTGGATAGGGAATGGGAAATTAAGGTTTAAAATGTGCAGGATTCCTATTTGGAATGATGGAAATATTTTGGAAATGGATGGTGGTGAAGGTAGCACAACATTTTGAACACAATTAACAGCACTGAAATTTAAATCTGAATATGATTAAAAGAGGAAATGGCATATTAGATTTATGGTAACAATTAAAAAAATGCCTCATGGAACTACACTACACAAACAGTGAACAGTAAGTTAAGCCAAGGCTTTAGTTAATAGTACAATTATAAATATGTGCTATCATCAATTGTAGCAAATGTTCCACACCAATGGAAAGTGTTGGTGGTTGGGTTGTGTATGAGAATCCTGTATTTTATGCATGATTGTTCTATAAAGCCACAACTTCTCTAATAAAGGAAAAAAGTTTACCTTTGACATAAAAAAAGAAGTCTTATCAGATGATAAAATAGCATAAAATAATGCTCTTGAACTTGAAGTCAGTGAATGCAAGATTGTTATAATGCATTCTGTTGTTACCTGGAAAATTCAACTGTAAATAGGCTAATCAAGGGTAATAAAGCCATATGTGATGTCCATTTGAGGACCATAGGATGAAGAGAAAGCTGGAGATATGCAGGACCTTTGAAAGTATATGTATCTTATGGCAAATCTATAGCTAGTTTTTTGAGAAACCGCCAAACTCTCCTCCAGAATGGCTGGATCCTTCTGCATTCCCACCAGCAGTGGATGAGGTTTCCCATTCCTCCACATCCTCTCCAGCATTTGTAGTCTTCTGTTTTTTTCATAGCTGCCAATCTTATGGGAGTAAGATGGTATCTCATTGTAGTTTTGATTTGCATTTCCCTGATAGCTAAAGATTTGGAGCATTTTTTCATGTGCTTTGTAGCCATTTGTATTTGTTCTTTGGAGAAGTGTCTGTTTACATTTTTTCCCGTTTTTTAAATGGGTTGTCTTTTTATTTTCAAGGTATAGGTGTTCTTTATATATGCAGATTATAAGTCTCCTATCAGATATATGGTTACTAAATATTTTCTCCCATTGTGTAGGCTCTCTTTTCACTTTCTTGACAAACTTCTTTGAGGTGTGGGCTATGGTATGGACCATTGACCACGAGGTGCAGCGGTGCTCAGAGATGTATTCACCAAGTGCAATGAATGTCTCATGATAATGGAGGAGGTTGTTGTTATGCGGGGAGGAGTGGAGTGAGGGGAGTGGGGGTATATGGGACCTCATATTTTTTGAATGTAACATTAAAAAATAAATAAAGACAAAAAATATATATATACAAGAAAAAGAAAGTATATGTATTTGAGTCCAATCTGTAATTTGGAGGCAAGTCTAGGTAATGTGTGACCTGCATTAGGGCCACCCAGCAGATCCCATCCTAGAGCAACTACATTACAACCTCTCTGTAGACCCATGGTAAAAGCCCATTAATGAAGGGCCAAGACTAAAAAGAATACAGGGACATGCAGGAAACAAAGTATAAAATAAAATAGTGTATTGGACACTAAAAATCCAGGGTCCTAGTCCTAAAGTAAGAGTAGAATTAATAGCATGGAAAATTATTGAAATACTCAGTTAGGTCATTTTTAATTTTTGCTTCCTGACCAGGAAAAGGATTGTTCCTCAAGTCTGAAGTGGAGTTAATCCTTCAAGGATATAGAGGGCAGTTTGGCCTATGGAATTAATGTAGATACACCATTAGAGGGATGGATGATTTCAGGGGTACAGTTTGGCTATGTGTTGATATGTAATATTGAAGGAATTATAGAGCCGAAGGTCATATAAAGGAAAGCAGAAGAGAAAAAAAATGACACAAATCAGGCTTTTTTTTGGTAACAATCTTAACAAAAGCTATAATTTGCTGATGGGAAAACTCATTTCAAATTTGATTTGTTTTGAAATCTGAGTCTTAGATTAATTAAATAGTAGGCTTAATATAGCACAGTTATTAATTAGTTGTTGTAGAGAATATTGGTGCTTTGCCCAGATACCTTAGATCATTTTTTACTGTTTTGATGTGTGCTGTGTGTGTGCACATGTGTACCTGCCCCAACCCCCCACGTCTTGTACACTTTGCTTATAATAACTAGCCCTTGTGACTTTATTTGTGGGTGTTTTTTTCTTTTTTAATTAAGAAGCTGCCTGCATATATAGAGAACTACAATGCCCAGGAGTTTGCACTTCTGAGAGTGGCTCTTTAAAGCCCCTTGTCTCAGAGTAGGACAGATTCTGAGATGTAATTTGTGCTTCCATGCTCTCTTTGGGAGCAAGCTGAGGCTGGAACTTTAAGTGAACTGACACCTGTGACTGCCCTCTTTTTCTCTCTCTCTCCTTCCCGCTTGCTGTTCTCATTCCCTCGTTGATTTTTCCCAGGACCATTACCATGAATGACTTGCTCATGAGTTGTTGACACAGGACCTGCTTCTGGGGAGATGGATCTAAGAAAGTGGCAGAACCAAACTTGAAACCA
Source organism: Dasypus novemcinctus (assembly GCF_030445035.2). Taxonomy (NCBI): domain Eukaryota; kingdom Metazoa; phylum Chordata; class Mammalia; order Cingulata; family Dasypodidae; genus Dasypus; species Dasypus novemcinctus. The sequence continues at coordinate 30,193,086 of NC_080687.1, forward strand.
GGGGTGTGCCCATCCAACACCCCTGCTCGAAAATCTGTAATACACGAAGAACAGGATAGTTCTTCAACAAGTGGCTCATTGAGCTTCCATAACAACCCCTGGCTAACCCCACTAGCTCTCTACATTGTGAAAATATTCAAACTTAAAACAAATAATAATACCTCTACCAAAAACTTGAAATACCCAAAACACTAATGTTGAACCACAGTGCCCTGGGCAATAGAATACCTCTCTAGGAAATTATTGACAGAAGTATTAATTCAGTAATTGAATCTTTTTTTTTTCTGGAATCTAATGATTTTCATTTGGGCAGCAGTAAGCTTGAAGCATATTCATGACACTCAGATGGAATATGTAGAAATCATTTAGAAATCAGGATGAAATTTCCTAACAAGAAGAAGCACTTTTTGATAATTACTCTAAGAACTTTGTAAGTGGATCCATTGGAACACTAAGAAAATGAATTATATCAATGAATAAGGATGGAATGATAGTAGATTTACCAAATTTAGAGAGCCCAGAAACTTAAGTTGTCAAAATATGAGTGGCATCTTGGAAAATGGGTAAAGCGATAGAAGATACCATCCCAAGAGAGCCACAATGCCCTTTACCTTTTGTGAATGTTTTATCTTTAGCAGGAAAGAAAGGAAGAAAAAATAAATTAAAACACTACCTTGAAGTAAAATACTTTGCAGTGTATATTTTATTCCATTCTATTTTTGAAGAGTAGTTTCTAAAACTTTAAAGTATATTTTCATTACATCTACCTTTACCCTAAATGTTCCTAAATATCATGTGAGACTTTATTTAAGGTCTGTTTTAATACTTGTTTATTCTTATAACTAAATGACTGGCTTTTTATTTCCTATAGTGAGTGATTGTCAGTACCCAGTGATGGTGATATGGATGAGACATCTGGTGGCAGGGGACTCACCCTGAGCCTTAGAGAAGAATGTCTTTCATTGAGTCTTTTAGAAAGTGCATTTGTATAGTAATTGGCCTCATTTTCTTACACAGTCTATTGCCATTTTTCATGCGTTGAAACTGTCCTTAAATTGCACTGCTGGGTTCATGTAGGGATTCATTCCAGAATTTAATCATTTAATCAAGCTTTAAAAATATGCCCCACATTTCTCATTACAACCAAGGTCATGTTCCCTGTCCCAACTGAAATAACAACAACAATATCAAACCTGGTTGTCAGGCATGCAAACCTTGGCTAACAGGGGTCCCAGGTTTCTGTAAAATAATGTGCTTCTAGAAAATAAACCACTCTCCCATATCTATTGCACTGCCTTGTGAGAGAATTCATTTACTGATTATTTGACCCTTGGGAACATTCTGAAGGCTAAATAAAGCCATTAATTTTTCCTTGAGTTTAGTCAGAATAGTAAAGATAAGTGACATAGGGAAAATAAAGGCATGAAGATAAAACATCTAAGACCAACACTCCAATGGTTTATCTCTCTAAAGAATTCTCAGTACAAGGATCGTGGTGAAGCTGGACAGTGGGCAATGCATATAGACTCTAGATAGTGCTTAGAGAAAGGCACATGCTGCTGAGTCTAGCAAGAGCTGCTGGAGCATGCCGGTCCCACCTGCAGTGATTCTCTTGGTCTTCCTGGGGGCTTTATTGGGACTGCCTCCACAATCAAGTTGGTATCAGCAGCGTAAAGAATTAGAAAATCAGAGCTGTAACAAATCGTGAGGCAAGGCAGGGTATATTATCAGACCTGAGAATGGACTGCTTCTACAATGTTTCAGACAAATTATACAGAAAAAAATTAAAAGAATGGTAAATGATTGAGCACATTGCACTCCAAATGAATCACAGCTGTACCATGGTGGAAAGTATTTAATAAAAGATTCCCTCTAAAATTAAAGTATGACAGTTAAATGACCAAGTGTCTGTATTATAAAAAAAAGTTCCATTAATTGGAAAATTTATTTTGATATGATTTTTTGCCTCAACTTAAATGTAAGAAGTTCCCCTCAGAAAACTCACCAAAGAGGCACTCTAAGAGGAGAATAACATTCCTCATGTAGCTTGTGTTCTTTTCTGTTTGAAAATACCCAGTCCCTTCCTCCAAGCAAAGGCATGAGGATATAAAGATGAGTCAGCTGGAACATATGTGCTTATCCATTTTTTCTGTCCAAGCAAACTTTTCAATCAAAGCAAGGGAATTAGCAGTTTCTTCCCACTCAGTTCTCCTCTACATTTTCTTCCTGTTATCAAATGGATATTAAAGATGACTGCCCTCCCCATTTAGTTGCTAAGTGTAGTTCCTGCATAATTTTATTTGTGGATTTAGTTCTATCCTCTCCAGATTTGCAAATAACAATTATGTTTTTATATCCCTCTCCAGGGTTTATGTCAGATTTTAAACTAGCTCTCAAAGTATCCAAAGCAAACATAAGATCAGCTGCATCTATCTCAAGACATTTGTTGCTACAGCTTTGCAGGTTTGAGTGAGAGAAGCTGATAGCACTGAAGGCCATTAACTTTCTTTTCCAAAATCACCTTTCTCATTAGATTTGAAAAATGTGTTTGAGAACAGCAGCTTATGGCAGTTGAATAGATAAAACTTCAGAAAGATAGTACACACAAGGAAAGGTGAGACAAATTGCAATGATAAGGTATGTCAGCAGAGGGCTGATGTTGCAAGAATACAGTGTCTTTGTATCTGCGGCCATTCATTAGGCAAGGTTATGTCAGTGTTGTTGGCATAGAGAAATGAGGACCCCAATATATCCAGAAGCGGCTGAAAATAATTATGGCTATCTCTAGACTTCTGTATTCATGCCCTCAGACTACTCATTGGCATGTATATGTTTAATGAAAAATATATATTTGTATATATATTAAGGCTTCTATGCTCTCTTGCCTACTCAAGAATGTTGTTCCTGCAAATGAACTCTTTCATGTACTTACTAGATCACCACATATTATACATGTATAAATATACACATACATATATATATACACACACACATATACATGATTATATATACATATAGCCATTGATTCATATTCTGAAAATAAGTACTCTCTTCATATTTATAATACTAATGATTTGGCTCCAGAAAAAAAAACGAAATTATTAACTCTAATAATCACGAAAAGCCTAACTTGTCCCTTTAGCTTAGGAAACATGATTATGTTCCCTGAGGGGGAAGAAAAAAATAATGCCACTCCAAATGAGAAAATAATCCTACTTTTCAATTTTAAGTTTCATCAGTATACTTTAAAACATCATTATTTTGCAATCATCCTGTTTAATTCCTCATTTTTTATCAATGAAGCAGAGACAGATTCATGTTGATAAGGCGAAAGCCTGTATAATCCACAAATAGTAATGGCAATAAGGCAAATGTTTATCTAAGAGTATTTTGCAATTTCTGGGTCTTGTGATTAGAGAATTTGAGAGCTGACCTGAAAGAATCCCTTTTTTGGAAGGGGACATTTGTCTATAAACTTTCTCTTGAGAAAGGAATTACTTTTAGCCTAGAATAGATAGTAGGAATTTGCTGGAAAACAATTCTAACTTGGAATGTTAAAACTCTTAAATTTGATTGCAGAAAAGACCCTGAAACGTGGCACCTTGTTGGCATCCTTAAGTAATGACAGGAGTCAGGTAGATTCAGAACAGCAGCATCACTTTGCCTCCTTCTACATGAGGAATAAAAGGGACTGTACTACACATTGCACTCAGCCTTGGAAAAGATCTAATGGCCCGGTTACCTTTTAAATAAGGCAAAAGGCTTGCTCCATGGGGGTAACAGCTCTTCAAGCCCAATCTGCTAAAAGGCAAGAAACATATAAAGTAAGTAAATTAAACGGTATGCATAATTTGAGCCTGATTTTTTTTCTTTCAATTGTAGTCATTGTCCAATCCCACCACTCCATTAAAAGTACTCTTGACTGTGATCTACAAAATGCCAAACCCAATGGTCAATATTTTATTTTGTTTTCTCAATTCAGTGAGCATTTTTTGAACTCTTTACATGTGCTATGGAATTGTGGAGCATCTACTCTGAGTTCTAACCACATGGGATTAAAAAAAATGTTATTATGGTAAGATATATACAACTCAAAACTCACAATTTTAACCACAGTCAATTGTACACTGTCAATGAAGTGAACAATTCAGTGGGATTAATAATATTCATATGGATGTGCTACCATCATCATCATCTGTTACCCAAACTTTTCATCATGCCAAACAGAAACTTGGCACCCTTTAGTCAGTAAATTCCATTTCCTTCTATCCCCCCCGCCACCCCGCCACTGTCCCCCAGCTCCTGGTAACCTGTAATATACTTCCTTTGAATCTCTTTGATTTTGGTTACCCTTATTATTTCATATAAGTGAGATCATATATTTGTCCTTTTGTGCCTGTTTTATTTCACTCAACATGATGACTTGAAGGTCCATCCATATTGCAGTATGCAGCAGAATTTCATGTTTTCGTATGGTTGAATACTATTCCTTTGTGTGTGAGCATAAATAGTGTGTTTATCTACTAATCCACTGATGGGCACATGGGTTCCTTCACCTTTTATCTAATGTGAACATTTTTCCATGAATATTGGTGCAAAAATAAGTATCTTTTCAATATCTGAAATATCTGCTTTCAATACTTTTCAGACCATGCCTGGAAGTGGAAATACTGGGTCATATGATGATTCCATATTTGAATTTCTGAGGAACTACCAAACTGTTTTCCACAGTGGTTCCATCATTTTACAATTGCACTAACATTGCATAAGGGTTCCAATTTCTTTGAATACCCCACAGTTTTTATTTTGTTTGGTTAATAACAGCCATCCTACTGGATGTGAAGTGCTATCTCATTTTGGTTTTGAGTTGCATTTTAGTAATGATTAACAATATTGAACATATTTTTACGCATTTACTGTATATTTGTGTATCTTATTTGGAGAATTGTCTACTCAAGTCCTTTTACCATTTTTAAATTGGGTTATTTATCTTTCTGCTATTGAGTTATAACAGTTCGTTTTATATTCTGTATATAAAACCCTTGTCATTTCTATGTTTGTCACTATTTTCTCCCATTCTGTAGGTTTTCACTATCTTGATAAAAGTCCTTGGATGTACTAAAGTTTTTAATTTTGATGAAATCCATTTTAGCTGTTTTTTTCTTTGGTGCTATGCTCTTGGTATCATATCTAAGAAATTACTGTTAAATCCAAAGGCATGAAAGTTTTTCCCTTATGCTTTCTTCTTTTAGTTTTATGGATTTAGCTTCTATGTTTAAGTCATTAATCAATTTAGAGTTAAATTTTTTGTTTGCTGTGAGGGAGGGGATCCAACTTAATCTTTTTGCAAATGGACTTACAATTTTCCCAGCATAATTTGCTAAAGACCATTCTTTCCCCATTCAATGTACTTGGCACCCTAGTCAAAAAGAAGTTGGCCATAGAGGATGCGTTCATTTCTGGACTCTCAAGTCTGTTCTATTGGTCTATATGTTATCTTTATGACAACATGACACTCTTTTGATTACTGTGGCTTTGTAATACATTTTTAGATAGGATAGTGTAATACCTACAACTTTAACTTCTTTATCAATATTGATTTAGCTATTTGGGACCACTGAGTTTTCCTGTAGATATGAGGATCAGCTTTTCAATTTCTGTTAAAAAAATGCTGCTGAGGCTTTTATAGGGATAGACCTGAATCTATAGATCATTTTGGTTAGTACCGACATCTTAACGAAATTAAGTCTTCCTGTCCATGAAACACAATGTCTTGTCAATTATTTAGGTCATCTTTAATTTCTTTCAGCAGTATTTTGTAGTTTTCAGTGAAAAAGTCTTCCACCACTGTATTAGTCAGCCAAAGGGGTGCTGATGCAAAATATCAGAAATCAGTTGGTTTTTATGAAGGGTATTTATTTGGGGTAGAAGTATACAGTTACCAGGCCATAAAGCATAGGTTACTTCCCTCACCAAAGTCTGTTGCCATGGTTGGAGCAAGATGGCTGCTATGTCTTCAAGGGTTCAGGTTTTTTGGATTCCCTTCTTCCAGGAGCTTGTTTCTCTCCACGCTCTGGTGCTCTGCTTTCTCCACAAGGCCAGTGATAAACTCCAGGGGGATGGCTCATCTTTCTTCTCAGGCCTCTGCTGTATCTGTTTCTCTCTGTATTTACTTCCCAGGCTCCAGGATCAAAACTCCAAACTCTTTTCTCTGTGGTGCAGTTTCTCTGTGAGATCCCCATCCACCAAGGAGGTGAGAACTCAATGTCCTACTGAAATGGCCCAATCAAAGCCTCAATAATTATTTAATCAAGTGAAAGTGAAACTTGTGAATCCAATATAATCTAATATGCCCATAGAGATAGACCAGTTGACAAACATAATCCAATATCTATTTTAGCAATTTATAAACAACATCAAACTGCTACATTCCACTCTCTGAATTCCAAAAAAACATTACAATATTCGAAAAACTTTATTTCAGTAACAATACTAAGTACAAAGTCATGTCACAATCAGTTTATTGTGGCAAAGTCCCGCCTGGTTGCAGACCTCAGAAAACAATTTATCTGCTTCTGATACACAAATGGAAAGACAAAGGATAAAATTTCCATTATTATAAGGAAAATTTGGGAGGAAAACATGAGTCATGAGTTCTCTACAGTTCAGTAAACCTACAAGGCATATTTCATTAGATGTCAAAGTCTGAGAGTCTTTCTTATACTGATGGTTTCTTCTGCTTGGGACCAAATGGAGACCCACCCTTTCCACAGGCTTGCCCAACAACCATTTTTTTCATTCCACCCTCATCAAGCATCTGGGTGGAGACCTAGTTCCAGACTTTACCCTCAAAGAGCATTGGGGTGATTGCCACAATTTACCCAATCTTTGGGTTGCAGTCTTAACCCCCCTAGAACACTGAAGTAAAGACAACATCCTCCCTAACCTTCGGCATAGAGGCTCAACCCTGTCATAGCCATGAGCTGACCACCTGGCCTTCCTTAATCCACAGGGGACAAGTCCACCCCTTTTAGACCTATGGGGTGATGACCTTAACCTCCCTAATCCTTAGGGACTGTGCTCTACCCTCTTTATACCCTGGGGCAGCAAAACTCTCCATGAACATTGGGCAGGAACATTCACCCTCTTCAACGGCTGGAGCAAACTCACCTTCTCTGTACACATGAATGGGGTTCCAATATTCCTAGATATTTTATTCTATTAGATAGCATTTAAATGAAATTGTTTTCTGAATCTCCATTTCAGATTATTCATTGGTGGTATATAGAAATATGACTGATTTTTCTGTTAACATTGTAGCTTGCCAGTTTGTTGAATTTGATTTTTAGCTTTACTGGTTTTCTTGTGGATTCTTTGGGATTTTCTATATAAAGGGCTGTTTTAGTTTGTCAAAGGGCTGCTGATGCAAAATACCAGAAATGGGTTGGCTTTTATAAAGGATAAATAAATTTGGGATAAAAACTTACAGTTTCAGGGCCATGAAAAGTTCAACTCAAGGCACCATAATACCTGCTTTCTCAACAAAGTCGGCTGCCATGTGATGAAGCAAGAAGGTCACTGGCCTTTGCCTAGGTCTCTGCCTTTTCCTCCAGATCTACTGTCATCTCCTGGAGCCTAGCTGTGGGCAACTAGGTTTTGGATTTTTCTATTTCCAGGCCTTCTCTATCAGTCTCAGCTGTTCTATATTCTTTCTGAGTTCAGCTACACACTGTTGGATTCATCTCTCCCCAGGCCTCAGCTCTTTGAGCTTCTTTGGGGTTTCTCTTCTTGCACCTGTGGGCAAAATTGGATTTTTTTCTCTCACATAGAAGGATCAAATATGGCAGCTCCCTTTTCCTGTAACTCCATTTTATGCAGACCAATCAAGAGGGTGGAGACTCAACCTGAATTATACCTCACTGATGTAGTCCAATTGAAAGGGTCTTACACCTACAGAAACAGATTATTTCACCAACATAATCTTTCTGTTTTGGGGATTCATGAAATAATTTCAAATTGCCACACTGTACCCCCTGAATCCCAAAATGACATATTCCTCCCATATGCAAAATACATTAATTACATCACATTATTTCAAAAGCCTGAAATCATTTCAGTAGCAATATTAAGTATAAAATTATTAAAAAATCAGTTACAGCCATGCAGTTTGTCTTGGGACAAAGTTCCCCTCTGGCTGTAGACTTGAGAAACTTAGAAAACAAGTTATCTGCTTCCAATCTACAAAGAGGGACAGACATAGGATAAACATTTGCATTATCTTAAGGAGAAATTGAGAGGGAAACTGGCATCAAGGGTCCACAACAGTTCCAAAAACCTGCAGGGCTTACTCCATTAGATTTCAAAGTCTGAGAGTAATCCTTAGAACAATGTTTTTTACTTGGATCATCACATGTTTTGTTTTGTTTTCTTCATTCTATCAATGTGATACATTACATTGACTGGTTTTTCTTGTGCTCTTGAATTCCTGGTATATACCCACTTTTTCATGAGGTATAATTATTTAAATAGGCTGTTGAATTTTTAGCATATTGCTGAGGAGATTTGCATCAATATTCCTAAAAGAAATTTGTCTGCATTTTCCTTTTCTTTTGACATTTTTATCCGACTTTGATGTGAGAGTAATGCTAGTTCATAGAATGAGTAGAATTCCCTGTTCTTTCATTGTTTGGAAGAATTTCAAAAGGAATGGTGCTAATTCTTTGGTTGTTTGCACCACTGAAACTATCTGGTCCTGGACTTAATTGGGAAGTTTTTGATAATTGATTCAATCTCTTTCATTATTATATGTCTGCTAAGATCTATTTCTTTTTGAGTCAATTTAGCTGAGTTGAATGTTCCTAGGAATTTCTCTGTTTCATCTAGATTATCTAATTTGTTGGTGTGCTATTATTCATAGTAGTCTCATAATATTTTTAATTTCTGCACAATCGGTTATAATGTCTCCACTTTCATTTTAGTTTTCAGTTATTTGTGTCTTCTCCTTTCTGCTTCTTTTTCAGTCTAGGTAAAGGTTTGCCAATTTCAAAGAACGAATTTGTGGTTTTATTGATTATCTGAATTGCTTTTTTATTCTCTATTTCATTTGTCTGTGCTTTAATTTTTATTATTTCCTTCCTTGTACTAACTTTATTTTGCTCTTATTTTTCTAATTTCTCAAGATGTGAAGTTCTGTTAATGATTTGAGATCATTCTTCATTTTAATGTCAATATTTACAGCAATAAATTTCCCTGTGAGCACTTTGTTTTTTTGAATTCTATAAAATTTGATATGGTATTTTAAAAATTCCATTTATCTCTAAGAAGTTTGGAAATTCCCTTATTTCTCCATTAACTATTTGGTTGTTTAAGAGTATTTGTTTAAATATCTACATATTTGTGAATTTTCCCATATTACTTCTGTTACTGATTTCTAGCTTCATTCCATTGCAGTTGGAGAAAATACGTAGTATGATTTCCATCCTTTGAAAACTATTGAGACCTTGTTTTATGGCTTAACATATGGTTTATCCTGGTCAGTGATTCATGTACACTTGAGAAGAATGTGTATTTTGCTGTTGTAGGTGGTGTGTTCCAATATATTCCTTTTCAAATGGGTCTATTCTTGGTTCTCATCTTTCTTACCCTCTCAGCAGAGTCTTACTCAAAAGATGACTCCCTTATACATGAATCACTTTCTTCACTTCCAGAAGAAAAGTCTTATCTTCATATTTCAACCTCTTCTCTGGCCATTTCTTTTCAGTACCTTCTAGTAATAATTCCTCTTTTTCCTGACATTTTTATTTATTTACATACCCAGGCCCAATCTTTGAGAATCTTCCACTTTCTCTTTCTATTCACTCCTAATATGATATAATTTATATAGCCATAATTGTCATTATGTGCCTATTGTTCCCTTATCAGTTTCTAGGTCTTCCATTCCTAGGTTAACACAAACTGAGTGGCTTAATACAACAGAATTTTATTATTTCACTCTTCCTGAGGCAAAAAGTCTAAAACCAAAGTATTGGCAAGTTCATATACACCCTCTGAAGTCTATAAGGAAGAATCTGTTCCATACCTCTCTCCTGATTTCTGGTGGTGGCTGAAAATCCTTGGTGTTCCTTATGACAGAATAACTCAAATATCTGTTCCCATCACATAGCCATCTTCTCTTGTCTGGCCCTTTTGCTTTTCTTATAAGAATACCAGTTTTTGGTAGTAATCCCTCCATGCCAGGGAGGCTTATCCTTGGGAGTCATGTCCAATGCTGGGGAAAGTTATTGCATTTATATGCTGAATTTGCCTTAGAGAGAGTCCACATTTGAGCAACAAGGAGGTTCTCAGGAGGTAATGCTTAGGCACCCTATAATACCAGGCTAAGTTTCAATTTCAAGAGTAAAGGTTTTACTACCAATCTCCAACAACAATGCAACTGGAAAACGACCTTGACCCAAAAGGGGAAAAGGTAAAGATAAATAGTTTACATGGCCAAGAGACTTCAAAATGAGTGAGAAGGCCATTCCAGAGGTCATGCTTATGCATGTTGCAGCAGGATCTCATTGACTGCCAAATGAGACATTACTCCAAATAGTGGGGCTCCTGAGGGCTTTGGAGACACCCAGGCACTATGGTCAGGGCAGGTAACTCATTAGTTTGGTACCTCACCAGTGGGCCCTACTTGGGGGTTTTTGCTTCCCAATGTGATAGAATTGAACTCAATTGTGGTTCTCCTATACATGGCTCTTTTGTGCCTTCTATGTTGAAACCATACTTCTTGCCGGAGTAGGTACAGGTATATCCAAGAGACTTAAATCTTTGAGTAGTCCATGCACTAGCTGGGCCCTGAGCCTCAACAGAGTTGCAACACCTAATCTCCAGTTCATTGGACTCACCCAGGACAACTAACAAGGAGGTGGAGATGGACAACCACCATACCAAGGAACTGAGAGAGTCTACAACTGCAAGTAAGAGAGTCTTAAACAGTTGTATGGGACTGAAACCCCCTCTCAATTAGAGGTGGAGTGTGCATTACCATCCCAGAATCCTCAGGATTGGGGAATGAACTATGGACTTGAGTGGACTTACTGGTATTCTACTATAGACTGTTATTCTAGCAACGAGAGAACTTATATCATTAATGTGGAGGCAGTAGCCACTGGAATTTCTGAGCTCAGGGAGAGGGAAAACAGGTGTAATACAGGGACATTTTCAGGACTTGGGAATTGTCCCGAATGACACTGCAATGACAGATGCAGGCCATTATATATCTCGTTATAACCTAAAGAATTATGTGGGAGAGAGTGTAAACTACAAGGTAAATTATAATCCATGCTAAGTGATAATGCTTCAAAATGTGTTCATCAATTGTAATTAATGTACCACACTAATGAAGGATGCTGTCAATATAGGTAAACATGGGCAGTGTTGTGAATGGGGCATATGGGAATCCCCTATATTTTTTATGTAGCATTTATGTAATCTAAATATCTTTAAAAAATAAAAATAATTAAAAAAAGAATACCAGTTTTATTGGATTAGGGGCCCACCCTACTCCAGTATGACTTCAACAACCCTATTTCCATAAGGTCACATTTGGAGGTAGTAGTGGTTAGTACTTCAGCACATATTTAGGGGTAGGAGGGCAATTCAACCCATACAATGCTCACAATGAATTTTTTTACTTCTCTGTTCCCCAGAACGCACTACCCATATATTCAAAACTGTTCATTTACTAACTGCTCTTGACTGTCTTCAGATATCTTAACCTGAAAAAGGAGGCTGAATAACTAATAAACAATAGAAAAGATTGTCAAATGTATTTTATTATTAACTTTATGTTAGAGATATCTAAATAATCAGTAATAATATACCATGTCACAACCCTCAGAGTGACAAAAACTGAAAAAAAAAAAAAAAAGGAAGAAGCATGCTGGCATATAAAGTTATGGTGATGCTTTTTATTTCTAAAGATAATCCAAAGAAGCTCTTTCTCTTAACACAGGGAAGAGCAATCAGGTAATACTTAGTAAACTGGAAAAAATCCATGCCCATGATGCATCAGACTTTTCATATGTCTAGTAAAGATAAATGTTCCTGCAAAAACTTTGTATTGACTACTTATATGCCAGGCACTCTTCTAAGCACTTGGAGCCTAAAACTTGTATGTGTTCCTTAAAGTGACAAGTATTTTCATTACAGAACCAGTCACTATGATAAAATACAGAAATAACAAAATTTTATATGAATAGCAGCAAGTATATTTTGATATTAAACATCTTTTGAGAGGTGAATCTTAAGAACAACATTATATTGAGCAGATGTGGCACAAGCAGTTTGCCTGCTTCCAACATGGGAGGTCCTGGGTTCAGTTCCCAGTGCCTCCTAAAAGAAATTAAAAAAACAAAACAAAACAAAAAAATCTCAGCAAAACAAAGGAAAAACCAATTCGGGGGGGGGGGGGGGTCAGTGTAACTCAGTAATTGACTGCCAGATTCCCACATACTAGGTCACAGCTTCAAATCCCAGCCCCAGTACCTAAAGAAAAAAAAGTAAAAGAAACTATATTAAAAATGAAGGAAGCAATTTCTATGCACGATGGATGATCATATCAATCTCTAACCAAGGAATAACAAATTTGCATTTATAAAGGATAAATAAATTAGGGGTAAAAGAAATGTAATGTATTTACCATAATGTTACCTTTGTGGATTGAAGGCAAGAAATAAGATCAGGTAGATATATTACAAACAGAACAATTGTATCTGTAATATTTTATTTCATTAAAAAATATTTTTGAAGGTAAATTTTTAAAAACGTGCCTTGCTTCCAAAAGCATTTTTATGCTATGTGAGGAGAAACTAACATATGTCAATGAACTACTATGTATATATTCTTTTGGTCCAGAGCACAGCATCCAGAGTTAGACTGCCTGGGTTTATATACTGGCTCCACCACTTACTAGGTGCATGACTTTGGGCAAGTTACTTAATCTTTCTAAGACTTATTCTGTCTGCCTATAAATTCAGGATAGTGGTAGTACCTACTTCTCAGCATTGTTGTGATAATTAAAGTAGATGATCCATATATAAACTATTTAATATAGTGCCTGGCATTGACAAATGCTCGGTAAGCATGAGTTATTATTGTTAGATGATGAATCCAGGCTATCTGCCTCCAGAGCCTCATCATGCTGGCTGAAGGAGAAAACCAGGCTAAATATAGTAATAATTAAGATGCACCTTTTCCTTTTTACATCCTGAAAATATGTCCAATGTTGATGAGATCATTAACAAGAGGAGCTGCCATCTATTGATTAATTAGCACAAGACCTTAAGCATAGGTCAACCTTGATGAGCTGTTTTCTATCAACTGATTTGTACTATCCTGCCCATAATCCAAATAATTTAAATTAGATTATCTAATCACTGATTCTTGGCAAATATGAGTATAAAATAACTATCAAAAATAGTTTTATTTTTGTTTAGTCTAAATTACATGGAAACTAAGATGAATTATCAAACCAAAAACAAAATCATTGATTGTCTATCAATATCAGCATGAGGAGTATATATTTACAAGTTGGACTTGCAGCCAAAGGCTCAATAAATACGTAATATAAAATTTGCTGAATTTGAGTCTGTTTTTCAAATTTATACTTAAATTTTTTCTCTGTATGTTTGAATATACAGCGAAATTGAAAGTTAGAGAGGAGATAGGGAAGATTTTTGCAAGAATAATTTAAACCAGGAAGACTGTTCTCTGCCTGGCCTAGTTACCATATTTCTGCTGAGGTGGCATTCCTTGGAGTGCTCACCTTGTGAACACATGCTTTTGTACTTATTCCCCAGACTTTTCTCATTTCAACTTTTATGTGGTATCCCTCTGTAATTCCTTGGGGGCCCCCTGGCCTCCTTTTTAGAAACAAATGCTTGGGTCGCTACTGAAGGCAAGCCAGTAGCCATCTGCACTGAGATTCTCCTTCCCCCAGCTTGCATAAAATGGCTGCAGGATCCATGGAGCAATAAAACACAGCTCTCATGGGAGACAGGTGCCTTGCTTATTTCCATTTGACTAGCATAGTATGAGCGAGTGAAAATACTCTAACATCTTTGCCATGTTTACTTGATAAAATCAGGGAAGTGTAGGATGATCGAGAGGGATTTAAACTATCCCAGACACAAACTTTCAGACACAACTCATTTTGATTTTACAGTGAAAGCCATTTAAGTTGTTTTTCTTTTTTATATTTACACTTCTACATCAAAAGAAATTAAAGCTAGAATAGAACTTTGCTGAACACCAGGTATTTATTCCTACATATTTATTCTACATGAAGATTTTTGTGTTTATCTTCATAAATATAATATTTTCATTTTTCATTTTGTATAGACTAATTTATGTTGGAGTACTTTATGGGTTATAATTTTTAAGACATAAATAAAACACACATATGGAGTAGAACACTTGAATTTGCCTTCATTTCTAATTTTTTGCAAAGAAAATGTCGTGTGAAACAGCATTTTTAGTGTCCATTGCATTAACTACAACTCCAGAAGAGAACCTAAGACTATTTCAAAAAGTTAATTTATGATTCTTTAACAAAGAACCATTGTAAAGAAAAAGACAGGAACACCATTATTGGAAATTATAATTGATGACTAGAACAGTGAATCATGCAATCCCTGAATAATTTTGAATCCTGTTGAGTATCAGATTGACTAGGAATTGGTCTAAAATTATGTAGGAACATCTAGAGGCCAATTTCAATTAAATTCTGTTTTATGAAGTAAAGCTTGTGAAAAGTAATTTTTTAATCATTCACCTTTTTAAAGTTTTTTTTAAATTTTCCAAGTTAATACTTTCATTGACAGATTATTATTATTGCCTTAGGTAGGAAACTGGTCTGTAGAAAATGGAAGATTTAATTTAAAATGTTTATCATGTGATTGGGATATTATGATCCATAAAATTCAGCACATTGGACCAAATCTAAGTATTCTTACATTTTTAAAAAGGTGTTCGCTTAGTAAAAACTAAGCACTGAAAAACAGTTTTGGTATTTTGTAAATTAGCAAGGAAGAATAAAATGTACTTGAAGGTGCTCACCTTTATTTATATAAATCTAATATTAATACTGACAATATGCAAAATTATAGTAGTCTCTTGTATTAGGTTGCTGCAAAAGTAATTGCAGTTTTTCAGTGTTGAAATTTGTAGTTTGATATTGGAATTCTTAAATAAATGTGGTTATGTTATAATCATTTTAATGTGCATTCCTTGCTTTGTTTTTTTGCTAATGACTTATTACTTGCTGTTTATTTTATATTTATTTTGGACTACGGAAATGTTGTTACACAAAAAGCAAATCTGAGCGATTTTCTTATTTGAGTTCAAAATGGGTCATAAAGCAGCAGAGACAACTCACATCAACATCGCATTTGACCAGGAACTGCTAATGAATGTACAGTGCAGTGGTGGTTCAAGAAGTTTTACAAAGGAGAGGAGAGCCTTGAAGATGAGGAGCACAGTGGCCACCCATCAGAAGTTGACAGTGACCAACTGAGAGTAATCACAGTTGATCCTCTTACAACTACAAGAGAAGTTGCTGAAGAACTCAACGTCAACCATTCTATGGTCATTCGACATTTGAAGCAAATTCAATCCGCAGCTCAATAAGTGGGTGCCTCATGAGCTGACTAAAAAGCAAAAAAATCATGTTTAAATATCATCTTCTCTTATTCTTTGCAACAACAATGAACCATTTCTCAATCAGATTGTGATGTGCAACAAAAGTGGATTTTATAAGGCAACCAGTGATGACCAGCTCAGTGTTTGAACCAAGAAGGAGCTTCAAAGCATTTCCCAAAGTCAAGCTTGCACCAAAAAAAGGTCATGGTCACTCTTTGGTGGTCTGCTACCAGTCTGCTCTCCTACAGCTTTCTGAATCCAAGCAAAACCATTACATTTGAAAAGTATGCTCAGCAAATCGATGCAATGCACTGAAAACTGCAATGCCTGCAGCCAGCATTGGTCAATAGAAAGGGCCCAATTCTTCTCTATGACTGCCAGACTGCACATTGCCCAACCAATGCTTCAAAAGTTGAACGAATTGGGCTACAAAATTTTGCCTCATCTGCCATATTCACCTGACCTATCACCAACCAACTACCACTTCTTCAAGCATCTTGACAACTGTTTGCAGGGAAAACACTTCCAAAATCAGCAGGACACAGAAAATTCTTTCCAAGAGTTTTTCAAATCCCAAAGTATGGATTTTTATGCTACAGGAATAAACAAACTTATTTCTCATTGGCAAAAATGCGTTGATTGTAATAATCCTATTCTGATTAATAAAGATGTGTTTGAGTCTAGTTTAATGATTTAAAATTCACAGTCTGAAACTACAATTCCTTTTGCAGCAACCTAATATTTCAGTCAGTTATTCAACAAATATTTATTCTACATCATCAAGGTATTGCATTCTTTTCCAGGCACTGAGAATTAGTAGTGAAAAACAGTCAAATTCCCACCCTCACACAGTTTATAGACAAGCAGAAATAGTAAACAAGCATGTGTGTATGTACAAAAGTATAATTTTTGCATGGTAGTAAGTACTAACTAATAAAGCAGAGAAGACAGTTACTGATAACAATTTTAGATAGGGTGACCAAGGATGGCCTCTCTCGGAAAATGATTTTTTTTAGTAAAACTTAAGGAAAATGTGAGTGTTACCCAAGTTAGCATCTGTGGTTTCTGTAAGAATTGAATGCTGGGAGAATTCTTGCATCTGAAGCCCATCAAGGGGGCTACAATAATATGGCAGCCAAGGTGGATAGTAGAGAGGAGATGAAATTGGAGAGGTAAAGGGGCACAAGAATATGTAGGATGTATCATCTCAGGATTACAGGTTTTACTGTGATTGATTTGGAAATGCAATAAAGTTTTTTTTAGTAGAATAATTTTTAGTTGCATTCTTCTGTTGTTTTTTGTTGTTTGTTTGTTTGCTTTTGAGAAGAAGATAGTGCAAGGAGGAACAATAAAATCAAGGAGGCTAAACTGGAACGTATTGAGTCTCTTATAATATTCCGGATGAGAGATGATGATGAGATATGAATGTGAAAAGAAATTGAACACATGTAAGTTTTGAAACTGCCAGGAATTGCTGGTAAATTGATTGGGGAGGAAGAAATTGAGAAGCCGTGCCTGACACCAAGGTTTAGAATTCTAATCAGAAAAATGTGGCACATGTAACTAAGAAAGGGAGAAGTAAAGAAGAAGCAGACTTACAGAACTAAGAGGGATTCCATTTTGAAGACAGAATATGGATATATTATCTGTAGTCCAGGGGAGAGATTCTGGTTGGAATTATCTATTCAGAAATCATAGGCATATAGATAGCGTACACATCCATGAAAATGAATGAAGTCAGATGAGAGGGGGAAGGATAGAAAACAGAAAAATTCCAAGGAGTGAGCGGTGGGGCAAAGCAACATTGAAAGGACAAGAAAATGAAAAAGAACAGGAAACAAATAAGAAGGTATAAAGAAAGTTGAAATAAAGCCATATGAGTATGAAGGAAGTGCTCCAAGGAAGAGAATTGTGTCAAATGCCTTAACAGGACGTATAGGATAGGGGTAAAGAAATGATCAGAGGACTTCCAGGAAGCTGGCGTTGGAGTAGCGAGGCAGGATTCAACTCTCTAAAAACATACAAGCAAACAAACACAAATAAACAAACAACAACAAAAAATGGAGGAAGGTCAGAGAGCTATCTAGGGAAGCTGTTTTGGGTATCTGCAGACCAAGGGGTGCTACTCATCATCCAGGAGGGAGAGAGACAGACAGACAAAGAGGCCAAATGAAAGCCATGAATTACTGGCCCCTGCAGCTGGGAAGCGCACATATCCACTTCCCAAAAGGCAAATAGACAAGATAAAACCTCTGGTTCACTGCAGCCAAATAAAAGGGGAAAGAAGGTCCTCCTCCTGGAAGAAAGAGGAATCTGGCAGAAGGTGGAGTGTAGTATCTCTTCAGTGAGTTTAGCCAGCTGAGCCCACTTTGAACATTGGTTGAAGCCAGCCCAGCAAGTGGAGGTTGAGAGAGACCCATCCGTGGGGGAGCTGAAGGCAAATAATTGTGGGACCAGCACCCAGCAAACTCAGAAAGAGAAGTGTAAGGGGGTGGGGAGGTAGGGCAGGCTAAACAGAGGATTTGAAAAAAAAGAAATGATCAGAAGATTTAGCTCTATGCCGTCTAGTGAACTTGAAATAAGCAGTTTCAGTGGAGCAGGGCAAAAAATTGATTCGAGAGCATTTATACTTAGCAATGGTTATGGGCATTTTTTTCCAAGGAGTTTTGTTGTAAACAATCAAAATAATGAGGCAGTAGCTGCAAGGAAAAACAGGGCTGGAGATGAAATTTTGAGATGGCTGAAATATTAGCAAGTGTATGTCGATTAGAGACAGTAGAGAGGGAATGAAAGGGGCTGATACAGACGTATGAGGGAAGAATTGCTTAGCATTATTCTTGAGTGTGGTGGGCTAGTGTGGCTGCCAAGATTACTAGGTTGTCCTTAATAAGATAAAAATAGACTTTCTAAGAAAAATATCATTTGACTGTTTTGATAGATGAAGACAATGTCAAAACCTTGATTTGATGTTGTTCAATCTGCTTAAAGTATTTTTTAAATTAAATGTTACTAATTTTTTGTGACATCTAATAGATAATTAGAGAGTAAATATAAGTTAATAATTTGCTATCCAGAAGAAAGTAGTCCATTTTTTTATTAATATAATCTGGTTTAATGCTTCAATTTGGTTTAGTGAATTTGACAGTTCTCTTGCACTGTTAATATGAGGAGAACAAAGCAATGTTAAAATTCACAGTTACATTTAGGATGAATACCCCTGAAACCCACAGAAGCCACACCAAATTCAGTTAACAATTTGGAGTTGTTAGAAATGATCTAAATTACAATATTTCATATTACAATACAGTTTGTTATAGTTATATACTTTTGTTTTGAAATATTCCTGCACATGTTTCATTAAATTACATGAATTCCAGAAATGTCATCATGTACTAATTAAAATTTTCTTGAAATTAAGACCTTTCACAATTAAGAACTAATTATGATATTCTGCTGTGGGATAATAATGTTGAATGACACCCAGCTGTCCCAGCTGGTATATTATATAACAGTAACAATATACTTAAGGTCACTGAATTTTTGCAGCATATACCAGCTGTGCTCTAGAGCCTACTCTGGCTGCCTATTCATTTCCAAATACAATTCATTGTGCTGACATTTTGATTTATAATGGTGTCAAAGTCCTTTCCTCCTAAGTACCCAGGCAAATGATGTTCTATTGCTCTATTTTTATAGTTTATTTACTTTCTACCCAGGCTTGTGGATAAAAGTTTAACTTCGAACAGTTATCTCTAATGCCACAAAGTGTTCATAGTTAAAATCTAAAATTTCCTTACACAATAAGAAGAATCTTGGGCTTGAACTTTGCCAATATTTCAAATAGATTTCTAGGTCAGCCTAAAGCAGAACTGAAATTCTGTGTCATTATAATTAAGAAAGTCAGTCTTTCTGAGTATTGAAGTGGGTTCCCAGTGAGATGACATAGCAAAGTGTGACTAAAACATTTTTCTTAGAATGAGTACGTGGTCCTTGGGAAACAAGTTTGCATAATCTAGTTAAGAAACTGCCTTAATGTTTCTGAATCAAATACTACCAAAGTTATTGAAAATATATGAGTCAAATAAGTGCTATTGCCAAATCACTGCTAATTTTCTGAGTAGCTAATAAGCTTTAACAAGCCCTTCAAAGCAATTTGTCCAAACTTTATCCTCAGTTTTCACTGCAACTTCTTTGGTTTATAAATAAACTAACTTGGGCAAAATCAGGAAATAGGAAGAGATGAATTTAAAAAAAAAAAACTTTGGGTAGCATGTCAATGCCCGTGGCTGTAATTTACTTTCCTTCAATATAATATTATTGAATCTCAATTATGTGCTTTACAAAGCAACAAGAATTAATGCACAAATTACTCAACCTACTTTTTCTATTTGAATCCTCAAAAACAAACAAACAAACAAACAAAACATCCATGAGATGAGTACTATTATTCCAGAAAATAGTTGAAGAAATTCAGGATTAGAAAGGATAATTAATTCTACCATGATTTTTTTTGTGGTTCAGATGTGGTTGAGTCAGGATAAAAACCCAGGCCTTCTGACCCAGGCTTTTTACCTTTATATTGTAATTTCTTCATTTAAAATGTCTACATTTTGTATTCATTGGCCATACCATTCTCCTTAACTGGAATGCAATACCCACCCCATTTTTACCCATTTGGTGCCTACTAATGTTTTGAAGTACAGTTAAAATAAATATGCTGAAGCATTTTGTGGCAGAGATGTCTAATTTTATTACCAATTTATGAAAATTATTCTTTAACATTTTACCCGTGTAGAGGTTCTCTATGTGTTATCTTCCTTAGTCTCCTGTTGGAGTATATTAACCAGGCTCTTTGTATCTTTTTACAACTGTCTGCCTATTCCTTACTAATGGAATATAGGCAATGCTGGTGGCTGCCTCTTTCAGGCCTGATCCTTAGACATTTACTCTCTAGTCATTTCTCAAACTCTCTTCCTTCATCTTTCGTCTGTAAGTACTGAATCCACTGAAGGGCACCCAAGAGCTTAGAAAATGATGGGAAGAGCCGGTGCCCTCAATTAATCATGTCCTCACCGGGAACATGTACATTGGATTTTCCTTAAGTTCAAAATTCACTTTTATTATATTAAGTCCCTGAGATTTATATGTTATAGAAACCATCGTTATGTACCCTGCCTAATACATTAACTTCTTAATCATTTTGTTTACAATATACTTTCATAAACAATATCATATTTGACATTGTAAAGTCATAAAAGATTGATATTATTAGTTGTTTCCAGGCAAATGAAGCTTAGAGAGGCAAAGGAACTTTGCAAATGAAATGATGATAATAAATAGTAGAATCTGGAGTAAAATTCAGTCCTTGATACCAGGTACAAGACCATTTCTGTTCTCTCTGATCTTCACTGTGGAGACTCTAGCTTCATAAATTCATCTGAAATCCTATTATGCTTATTATTTGTGCCATCCATTTGGAATGTTTATACTACCGCAGCTATTGATTTTGTATCATTTCCTCACAACATTTTAAGCTCATAGTAGGCAAAGACTATATCTCTAAATATTTTATTTCTCTAAATCCCTCTTAGCATCTGGAACGGGGCCTTAAACATAAGGAAGATTGAACAAACATCATATTTTGAAATATAACATTAGGGGATAAAAATTTATATTGAGGGAATCAGAAGCCAATATTATAAGTTATCTGTGTCACAATAAAAGTGTCTAGGTATCAGAGGTTTGGCTTCATTTCAAGGTGCTTTAAATGTATAGTTAAACATACATTTATTTAAAAATGTTAATGTGCAATTTCTTTTTTCTTTTCTTCTGATTCTCTCTTTTTTTTTTTAACAAAACTTTCTTGCCAACAGATTTTAAAGCACAAGTATATAGACTGAGCCTTACTTTATTTCGCACTTCATACTTATCCTTATAAACAACTTCGGATCTTTCTCAATATCCCAGGTATTGACATTACTACAGACATTCACATAGCCACATATGTAAACACAAACTTGACACTTACCCTTTGGTTTCTATGTGTGGGATATGAAAAGCCCTGTTCAAATATTTATTTGACTACTCACCATGATTCATTTACACATCCTCTTGCCTCATAATATCCCACTATAAAGGTCTTAGGCATAAGTCCTTAAAAGTATGATTGTCATGGTAACTACCAGCTACTATTGTATCAGATCCACTGTTAGTATATAGTTTCTTTTAAAATATTCAAGAATGGCACAGCAAAAAAAAAAAGTGTGTGTGTGCGTGTGTGTGTGTGTGTGTGTATATATATATATATATAAAATAACATGGTACTAAAAAAATTAAAGAATATAATAGATATGTAAAGCTCAACTTTCCTGGCTGACACTTTTGAAACATGATTAGCTTGCAAGACATAAAAAATATTAAACAAAAATATATGCATGCCGAAATAAATTAGATTTCAAAAGCATCCTTTTTAATAAAGACTTTTAACTGCCTCAGTCTGGAAATAGTCTGCAATCTGGTTGATAAATATGCAGCAAATGACAAATTAATATGTGTTGGCCCTCATCAACAACGGAGACAAATGTTATTATAATGTTTTGGACTCTGCTCAGTTTTGTCTGTCTGGGGAAAGGCTGTAGCAGAGGCAGAGAATCTGCAATTCGGAAGGATGAAGCTGCCCTCTATGTGAAAAGAGTGTGTGCTACACCATTCAGTAAAAAGTGAACGTTTACTAGAATTAGAGGGAAATTGATTTTATTAATCCATCAAATCCATTACAACCCTTACATATGTAAAAGAAAAGAAAAGACTATTTGACTAAGCACCCACTAGGAACTCTAAAATCTCAGTGGAACTGTCCAGTTTGTTGTTTTGGAAATGATTATACACTTCCAAAGGTGAGTCAACATAATTTATATCTCTAAAATTTCCATATATAAGCCTTTTAAATGTATAACAAAACCATATTAACAAAATCAAAAAATGCAGAATAATTTGAAATGACTAAACTTTAGATGACTACTAACTTCGAAATTCTAGAAATTTAGATGTCTCTAGTTGTTAATAGTATTTTTGAATTATTTTTACTCTTTATATTTCTTGTTCTTTCTCCATATACTTAGATCATTAAGAAATGATTATTATGACCTTGTATAGAAGACAGTATATCATATTATTTAATGACCCTGGATTTAAAAATAGCTGGATTTTAGCCCCAGTTCTGTCAGTTAATAGTTGTAGTTTATTAACTAATGGACTGCTTGCAAAGATTAAAATATATATATACTCATAAGGCATTTCTCACAGTAAAAGGCACATAGTATGTGGTTAATAAACATTGGGTATCTTTATTACTAATATTGTGAGGTAATTTTCTGTCTCTAAGTGTGGAGAATATCATAATGACAGTGTTCTTTATATTACTGCAGTCTTGCTTGCCCTCCACTCCAGCATGTCAAAGCTATAGTGGTAGGAATATTGGGCCACAACTATCAAATTGTGTTTGACCCTTACCATATTCAATTTTGATTTATACCTAGGATGAAATCACTACTACATTTGGCTTCAGGCTTGCCTTCTACTTTTCTGTTTTAAAAATTGCTTTGGGAGGTTGGGAATTGAGTTTGTTCGGGTTTAGAAAAAGCCTAAAGCTAGTAATATTCTACAAGTGCTGTGTATAAATACCATTATAACAAATATTAAAACACTCCCTTTATGCAATGACTTCCAAATTCTTGCCAATGGCACTTAGGAGAAGTGGTCAATACCACTAACCTCCTATGCATGAAAACAATTGGGGGAATTTTTCATTGTCTTTGGGTATTTTATAAAAATATGATCTTCTGTGTAACCATTCCATTTTTATTGAGCACCTACTTTTCTCTTTTCTAGAAAATGTATACCATGTAAATATATTTCATTGCGCAATATGGGGAATTATAATATCAATAATGATTTCAAATGAAATAGCTAAGCCACAAATTAGAGCAATGTTAAAACTATTCTACTTGTCCACACTCTAAGAAGATGCATTAGTGATGATGCCTATTTCAGTGCACAGAGTTATATAAGTACAGGGAGAATGAAAACTCTGCAGTATGACATGATAGACACAAATAACCAGGGTGTAGAAAATAGGAGTTTTCAATCTTGTCATCTTTTGGATTTTGGGCAAATCATTGGATTTATTCATTACTCCAGACCTTCATAGGTAAATTCAGAGTTGGACATATTCTTCAACTATCTAATGTTAAATTTCTAATATTTGTTGATAAAAAAGAGGCTTATTTTTTAGTATCTCTTATCAAACCCATGGTGGCTCCAAATCAGAGTAGATGGGTAAGAAGCCTTGAGACGTTCCTCAGTTGGGTACAAAGATTGGAAAGGATCTTTTAGCAATATTTTGTAATTTTCTGTGTACAAAGTAGTTCACATCCTTGGTTAGATTTCTTCCTGGATATATGACTCTTTTAATTGCTTTTGTGAATTGATTTTTTAAAATTACTTCTTCTAACTATTTATTTTTGTTTATAGAAACCCTACATATTTTGCAGTGTTGATCTTTTTTCCCACCGCTTTGCTGAATTCATTTATTAGCTTGAGGAACTTTGTTGTGGATTTTTCAGGATTTTCTGTATTTAGGAACATGACATCTTGGAATATTTGGTAGAATTCCCCTGTAAAGCCATCTGGTCCTAAATTTTTCTTTGCTGGGGTGGTTTTGATTATTGATTCACTCTCTTTACTAGTAATTGGTTTGTTGAGATCTTCTATTTCTCATTGAGTCAATGAAGTTAATTTGGATATTTCTAAGAATCTGTCCATTTCATCTAGGTTATCTGGTTTATTGGCATAGAGTTGCTCATATAGTCTTTATAGTTATTTTTAGTCCTTTTAATTTCAGCAATGTCAGTAGTATTGTATCCATTTTCATTTCTGAATTTTATTTGTGTCCTCTTTCTCGTTTTTCTTTTTCCTTGCCATTCTAGCTATATTTTTGTCAATTTTATTGATCTTTTCAAAGAACAAACATTTGTTTTTGTGGTTACTGTTTATTGTCTTTTTGTTTTTATTTCATTTATCTCCACACTAATCATTGTTATTTCCTTCCTTCTGCTCACTTTGGGCTTAGTTTGCTCTTCTGTGTGTAGTTCTTCCAGTTTTGAGGCTAAGTCTCTGAAATCTTTTATCTTTTTTAATGTAAGCACTTAGAGCCATAAATTTCTCTCTCAGCACAGCCTTCTCTGAACCCCATAAGTTTTGGCATATTGTATTTTCATTTCATTCTTGTCCTTTGCATTTGATAGGGTGATCAATATATGATAGGGTATATTTTACTTCATGTTTATCCTGTTTGGTATCCTCTGGGATTGTTGGATGTGCATATTCACATATTTTGCTCAGTTTGGGAAGCTCTCTGTTATTATTTCATTGAATATTCCTTCTCTCCCTTTCATTCGTCTCCTCCTGGGAATCCCATAATGCATATATTGATACACTTGATGGTGTCCCAGAAGTGTCTTCACTTTTCATAAATTTATTTTTCTTTTTGCTTCTCAGCCTGACTCATTTTGAGTTTTTTTGTGTACAAGTTTATTGATTCTTTCTTTTGCTAGCTCCAGTCTGCTTTTGAAACCCTGCTGGGGCTTTTTCATTTCATTTATTATGGTCTTGAACCTCAGTCATTCCATTCCTTTTAGTTACTCTTAAGAGTTCTATCTCTTCACTAGATTCTCATATTGCTCATTCACTATTTTCCTATATTTTACTTCATCTCCTTGAGGATAACTTTTTAAAGCCTTTGTTATAAAGTCCACATTTTCATCTTCTTCATTACTGTAATCTGGATTTTTATTTTCTTCCTGTTGATGGGCCATTATTTCCTATTATTTTGTTTGTCTTATATTCTTGTTGCACATTGTACATTTTAAAATATTAAAATGTTATCTCTACAATTTATTCCCTGAGATATCTGTTTCTTCATTTTGTAACCAGCTGGTGATAAGACAGAGGTTTTCTTGACCATCAGCCCTCCTATCAGGAAGGTCTGCCCAAGGTAAATGTAGTATGCAGGGTTTTCTGTCTTTCTTAGCCTTTGACTTGCCCTGGGTTTTTGGTTTGTTAGTTGTTTGGGGGTTTCCCTGTTTACAGGAATTTGATTGTCCCATCTGTTTCCCAGGAGATAGGCCTCCCTCTCCTGGATGTTTGAAGCTAGTAAGCTTTTGCCCCACAAGGTCCACCTAGATGGTTTCTTACACTCCTTTTCTTCTCTCAATCTGCTTTTGCCTGGAAGGCAAATTCTGGGAGGAGGGGCATGTCTGAGAGGACTTTCCTGAGTCATATTTCTCAGCTGAAACAGGATAGGGACCCATGGACAGGCCATAGACTGGCTCCAAATTGCCCTGGGGAGATGTGATGAGGAAGGGTGCCAAGTGCTTCTTGCATAGCTCCCAAAAGCTGAGATTTCTTGACCTTTCCAGCAAATACAGACCTTCAACTAACTGTCTCCCACAGTCATAAGGAAAGGTAGCATATTTTAGTCTCCCCCTCAATGACTTTTGTCCAGGATGGTTTGAAACAGTGGCCACTGCTGCCTTTTCCTTGTGTAGGCTGAAACAATGGCGGCCCTCAGAGCTGGGCCACCAGTGATCCAAAGCTGCTAATCAAAAATCCCAGTTAGTGATTGGTCCTGCCCACACCTAGTCTTGGGGAAGAGGAGTTTTTGGTCCCTTTCTGTCAAAAGTGAGCTAGCCAGATTCTGGACCCCACAGCAGCCTGTCACAAGAATGAGGGATGGATGTCAGTAGCCTCCATACAGTGAGAACAATTAATGTTCTTTATTGTAATTTATTAGCTTCTCTTCTTGCCTTTTCCTGGATGTTGTACAGTATTCTGGTCTCAGGAATTTCAAAATAGTTGTTTCAGAAAGCTCTTGCCTGTTTAATATTTGTACTGGTAGAAGGACTGAGTCCTTGAGCTTTCTATTCTACTATCTTCTTACAATCCTTTCCATTATCTTTTCTACAGTTGAGAATGACACATTACACATTTGATTTGTAGTAGATTACTGACAGCATCTTGGTGTAAAGTTTATAAGCTTAGTGTAACTATACATATAATGTAGATGCTAATGACATTTATATTTTTATTCACTGAGTAACTTAGGTATCAGGGAGTGTCTGAGTATTTATACAAAGTGAAAAATGAATGAAACCAAGATTTTTAATTAACATACTAATACTTACCTATTATATTAAGGATAAAAGTTGGGAAGGCAGAAAGAAATGACCTAACATTTTTCAAGGGCCTTCTTTTCTATGCCAGACATTATTCTGTACTTAGCATTCTCCTCATTTTATAAATGTGGAATCTGAGACACATGGACATTATGTATTATGTTCAAGGCCAAACAATGAGTGTACTTTGCAACAGGGGTTGGATTGCATGTTTGTTAGCCTCTAAAGTTTATATATATTTTTTACTATATGGATGTAGCCTAATAGTAAGCTACTTGCATTAAAAATTCTTTGAACTATCCTTTTCAAATTATGTGTATACATGGACACACACATTCACTCAATTTATGCTCATTTCTTTGGCAGTATCTTGGCTGTAGTCCCATTGCACAATGTTAAATGGATCTTTGCTGTCCTTTAGGACAAAAATTACTAAATATTAACAACATGTCACTTTTGTAGACTCTTTCCAAATAATCTATTCCAGCATGGCATAAGGAAGGGTTTTAGCATTAGATAGAAATTAAATGGGAGAAAATATGAAGGGAAAATAAGTGTTTCTCTAGAACTTCTTACAACTGAAGTCACACAGTGTGGTCTTTTTCATCTGGCTTCATTTATTGTGTTATTGATTTTTGAGATTCATTTGTATAATAGCAAGAATTAATAGTTTTTTCTTTTGTGTTGCTCTTCAGTATTCTATTGTATGGTTATTCTGCATTCTGTTCATTCTTTTGTTGATGGCCATCTGGATTAATACCAGCTTTTGGCTCTTATTAATAACCTGCTAAGAATATTTTTATGGTAGGATTTGTAAACAGATATTATCATTCTTCTTTTAAAATTATTTGTGAGTAAAACCACTTTATCATAAAATACTTGTATTTTGAATTTAAAAAAATAAAAAAGATCATTCACCCCACAAGCCAAGTGTAAGAATTTCAGTTTCTCCACATCTTTGCCAACATTTGGTGGTGGTAGACTTTTCACATTTAGTCCTATTAGTGTGTGTGTGCATGTATCTATAGTTTGCATTTCCTTAAAAAAACTAATAGCCTTTTCATGTTTTCATTAGATATTTATGTATATTTTGTGACGTGCCTATTCAAGACTTTTGTCTTTTTTATATTTGTCTCTTTGATATAGAGTAATGGCAGATGTTTATATACATTAGATGCAAGTCCATTATCACATATATGTGTTGTACATAGTTTCCCTGTGTGTGGCTTGCCTATTCACTGCATGAGCAATGATCTCTGATGAGCAGAGATTTCTAATATTTTTGAAATCTACTTTTGTTGTCTTTCTCTCATTTTTACTTGATATTAAGAGTTCTTTTTTTAATTTATTCATCTCTTCACAAATCCAACTTTTGATTTTGTTGATTTCCCTATTGGATCTCTTCTTTCCAATTAATCGATTTCTGCTCTTTTATTATTGCACTATTATACTTTGTATTTAGATTGGTCTTCTTTTTCCAGCATATTGTATATCATTGACTTTGTTTTTTTTTTCTCTTGTCTCATAGTGCAGTTAAAGTTAAAAATTTCCTTCTGATATTGCTTTAGCTTCATCCTACAAATTTAATGTGTTCTTTCAATTCAAATACTTTCTAATTTCCTTTGAAATTTCTTATTTAATCCATGTGTTATTTAGAAATATAATATATGCTTTTTATGCTTAAAATGTTTCTTGTAAAAAGCCATATATTTTGTACTAGCATTTTTCATCCAGTCTGACAATCTGCCTTTTGAAATTTTAATCTCTTTAAAATTATTATAATTATTGATATATTTTAAGTAGAGCATTTTATCATTTGTTTTATATTTTTCCATCATTGTCTTTATCCTACCGTTCCTCCCTTTAAAGAGGATTTATTTTTAGACTTCCATTTTCTCTCTTCTATCTGCTCTCTTTTTATATCTGTTGTTTAATTTTTGAGCTAAAGATTATAAAATGCAACATAAATTGGCAGTGTTTACCAAAATATTCTACTCTGCAAGGAATTCCTTTCACATTCTCACATATACTCATTTTGACCAAGCCAGTATAATTTATTTTCAACCTGTAGAAACATTTCAACATCTCTTATAGTGAAATTCTTCTGGGATATTCACTCAATATAAAAATTTCCTTGGACTATTTTTTTTTTAAACTCAGTACTTTTAAAGTGCCTTTCCACTTTCTTTTGGACTCCATTGTTTCTGATGAAACATCTGCTATCTTTCTTAAATTTGTTTCCTGTGTGTAATGTAGCTTTTTGCCCTAGCTCCTTTAAAGATTTTCTGTTTATATTTGGTTTTAAACAACTTTAATGTATTGCATATGGTGTGGATTTCTTTGTAATAGTACTTTCTGAAGTTATCGAAGCTTCTTGGATCTGTAGGTGAAGTCTTTCATTAACTTCAGAAAGATCTCAGCCATGATCTTTTCAAATATTTCTTCTGCGCCATGACTTTTTTTTCCCCTTTTCTCCCTGGAGTCCAATTACATACATGATATGTATCATTTGATATTGTCCATCAGTTCTTTGATAGCGTGGTTCCTTTTTTTGTGTGTGTGTCTCTTTTCTGTTTTTGGTTTTGATTTTAATTTTTATTGACCAACCTCTGAATTCATTGGTTTTCCTTTTTTCAGATTGCTATAAGCCTATCAAAATAATTAATTACCTATATCTTTCCTATACTATATTTTTCCTTTGTGCCATTTCCATTTGCTCTGTTTTGTAGTTCTCAACTCTTTTCTGAAATTTACCATAACACATATGTTGTACATCTCTTATACTAAATCCATTAACATATTAAATAACATAGTTACTTTAAATTTCTAAACTGATAATTCCAATATCTTTTTCATCTCTCTGACGAATTATGCTGAATTTTGAGCTTGGGTTACAGTTTCTTGCTTATTCATGCATACTATATTTTTCAAACAAATGCCTAAGAAAATAACAAAAATAACAAATAATATCTGGAAATTTTCATGGTTTGTCTTCTATCAGGCCTCTGGTTTGTCATCACTTTATTGAGATATGGTTGGGCTATATCTTGACTTAGTTGTTGCTTTAGATATGGTTCACCATAGGCATCAAATAATTTGAGGCTAGTGTCATAACCTACCTTCTAGCAGGAGTTGGGATTTGAGTGCATCAGAGATTTCTCAGTTCTCTTGACTTTCTTTAGCCTTCAGAAGTCCAAATGGATCTTTACTCATGAGTGTTTCTCACAGTATGACAGTATGGCCATCTTTCCCCATGCAACAAGCAGCCTCTGCCATATAGTTAATTTAAATCTAGGAGGGCCTGGAGGGATTTTCTCAGTTCTTCTGTCCTTTTCTCAGACTTTCCTCAGAATAGGACTTTCTCACCTCTCCTGCTCTGCCCCATGTATTTCTCAGGAATATTTAGTAAAAGTACATGGAAAGGAAAACGGCATGTGAACACATACATTCTTTATTTCTGGGGCTCTCAGGGATATTAAGTTATCTGGCCAGCACACATTTTGACTTTAAAGATGTACTGTTAAGTTCATCTTTTTTTTTTTATTTACATGCATCTGTTTTATTAAATAATTCACCTGAAAAAGTTATTTAATACCTATTATGTTCCATGAATTCTTTGAA
Source organism: Dasypus novemcinctus (assembly GCF_030445035.2). Taxonomy (NCBI): domain Eukaryota; kingdom Metazoa; phylum Chordata; class Mammalia; order Cingulata; family Dasypodidae; genus Dasypus; species Dasypus novemcinctus. Next base: position 30,223,628 of record NC_080687.1, read on the forward strand.
GTATGATTTCTTTTCTTCCGATTATAATCCTAATTTTTGTTAGTTCATAATTAATTTTTATAGTTTTCTAACTGTGTCTAGAGACTGGTAGTACCCATAACTTCTTCTGCTCTCCATCCCTCACGCCACATCATCCCATATCATTGTCATCTAAATTTTTTAGATGATAATTTTTCTTACAATCCAGATTTATTTAGTGTTAATTACCTAGTGATAAAGATATTTAAACTAATTTTGTGTTATATTTTCCAATTCCTTTCATGTCTAAAGTATTAATACATTGCTGTCACATTTGAATTTTACTTCAGCTCTGTATATAATTATAGGATAAAATTTATGATTCCTTAATATTCTGACTGTATTTCTTAATTATCTTCCTGCACTCAGCACAGACAATAAAATTACATTATCCATTTAATTCCTACTCCTTTATAGCAACTACAAAAGTCAGAATGGTGGAGTATGCAGTAGTATGGAGTGAGGGAAAGAATGAGAGTTATTTTTTTTTTCATTATCTTTTTTATTTTTTATTTTTTTATTACATTCAGAAAATATGAGGTCCCCATAAACCCCCCACTCCCCTCACCCCACTCCTTCCCCCCATAGTAACAATCTCCTCCATCATCATGAGACATTCATTGCATTTGGTGAATACATCTTTGAGCACTGCTGCACCTCATGGTCAATGGTCCACATCATAGCCCACACTCTCCCACGTTCCATCCAGTGGGCCATGGGAGGACACACAATGTCTGGTAACTGTCCCTGCAGCACCACCCAGGACAACTCCAAGTCCCGAAAACACCTCCACATCTCATCTCTTCCTCCCATTCCCCACACCCAGCAGCCACCGTGGCCACTTTCTCCACACCAATGCCACATTTTCTTTGATTACTAATCACAATAGTTCATGAATAGAATATCAGTAAGTCCACTCTAATCCATATTCTATTCCTCCATCCTGTGGACCTTGGATTAGTTGTGTCCACTCCACATCTATATCAAGAGAGGGCTTAGATTCCACATGGATGCTGGATGCCATCCTCCTGCTTTCAGTCGTAGTCACTCTTGGCTCCATGTTGTGGTGGTTGACCTTCTTCAACTCCATGTTGGCTGAGTGCGGTAAGTCCAATAAACCAGAGTGTAGGAACTGAAGTCTGTTGAGGTTCAGGGCCTGGCTATCATATGATCAGTCCAGAGATTCAGATCCTCTGGGTGTGTGTTAAACCCCAGCACCAAATACAGTTCTGGTAATCGTAACAGGAGAGTTATTGCTTAATGGGTGTAGAGTACGTTTGGTATGATGAAAATGTTTTAGTAATGGATGATGGTAATGGTAGCACAACATTGTGAGTGTAATTAACACCACAGAATTGTATAGTTGGAAGGTGTTAAAATGAGAAATCTTCGTTTGTTATATGTTACCAGAAAAATATTTTTAAAACTTTATGAAACTCCAAAATTCAGTGAATCCTAATCATAAATTATGATCTATATTTAATAATAATATGATAATAATATTGTTTCAGCAAATATAGAAAAGGTACCACACTAATACAAAGTGTTAATAATAGGGAAGACTATGTGTGCCAGTAGGGTATCTGGGGACTCTGTGCTTCCCGCATATATATCATGAACAAAGACATGTGTTATATAACTATAATTAAAGGAAAGGCCAATGGAAGCCCCTGAAATTGGGCTCCTTGCTCACTCCAGTCTTGGCCAAGCTAGCAAGTTAGTATCAATACTGTACCCTGGATGGAAAGGCAGAGAACTAAAGGCCCTAGAAGACTTGAGAGGTTCAGATGTGGTGATCCCCACTATATCACTATTTAATTTGTAGCTCTGGCTCCTGTTAACCCCAAATGGGTCATGGCAGATGACCCATATACCCATAAACTTAATAATGTGGTAGTCCTAATAGCAACTTCTAGGTGGATATGCTCTCTTTACTAGACTGGATCCATACAGCATCTGCAACTGTAGTATACATTTATTGGTCTGAAAAATGTGCTCATTTAATTCCCATTAGCAATGAGGATCAGGAGCAGTTTCCATTCACTTGGAAGAGACAGCACTATACATTCAAATTCTCAGCTTACCAAGGGCATAGCAACCAGCAAAAAAGGTCTGGGCAAGCAACTGAGACTAGCTGAAGGGGGTTCTAAAATGAGCTGTACGGGAGGGAGATGATGATATAAACTAATGTAACAGAGACTACAGGTTGTCCCACTGAACTTCCTATTACAACTATAACAAGTTTTGTGTTTTTTTCCTAGTTGTAATTGACCACCTCTTGAGGAATTGACAACAGTGTGGCGGTAACTTGACCTGGGGCATGAGTCTTCTGAGTAGAGCAAGTGAGTGGCTGCAGCACACCATATTGGTGTGCTCCACTAACGCATCCCATTTCAGTGCATTCCAGCCTGACTTTTAATCTTCAGTCCTTACATTTCTTTTTCTGAGAGGTTTTCTGGTCTCTGGGAAACACTTTGTTGTCCATATAGCAAGCCAAAAGGGCTGGTGAATTGACACTTTGAGCAACTGTACTTTACCAAGGACTGACCTGCTTTCTCACCCTTAGGGTGGAAATAACTCAATGACCTCTTTTATACTAGCTGCTGGATTCTCTAGCAGATCAAAAGCTCTTGTGACGATCTGAAATAACAGGTTTGCTTATATCAAACCCTTGTTTGGCTTCTTTTTCCTCCCTATCCCACTTCCCAACTTCCTTGCTGGTGTTTCCTGGGATAACACTTCATTTTGAATTGTTGTCTTGTGGTCTGCATGTGATGGGACCCAAACTAAGACATCAAGAAAGAATAAAGGAGTATATTAAACTGAAGGTAGAGACACGTAAATCATAAAATCTCATGTTGAGAAACTGGCCACCAATATACTCCCATAAACCCCTGCAGCCCTGGGAATGCAATTAGTGCAATCAATTGTAATTGCCAGGTTTCTAGATTGTATATCAAGCTCTTAGAATATTACTTAACATTTAATAGGTTTTCTATATGTAGTTATTGGTTCAATAAATGATCAGAAATATATAAAAATGTTTCAGGCCCCAACAAAATATTAAGTGGGATTAAAGAAGCAAGGGAGAGAAGCAGAAGGAAACCATTTCTGGCTTACAGAAATAATTAGTGAAGTTATCAGTACTTCTACATGTGCCCCTATTTTTGGGGAATTGTTTTTATCTATTGCTGCCATGTAATTCCCTTTCATTTATCATGTGTTTAGGTTTATGTTACTGAATTTTGTTAAATGGACCTAAGCCTTGCTTCTAGAACTTAAAGTAGAAGAATTTAATGATGAAGACTAAAAAGTTATATAAATTGATTATTTTTGTAAAATAATTCTAGAAATTATTTTAAGTATTGATACATAATTGGAGGCAAGATGCCAGCCCAATCTAGCCCCTTGCTTGTTCTATAACTTCATTTTAATCTTCATGCTCATCAGCTTTACCCTCCAAAGATTACCAGAAAAATTACATGAGGCCCTGAGTGTACTTACTGTCATGTTTAGTTCCACTGTAATTTTAACTTTTCTTTCTCTTTCTTCTCTTTAATGATACTGGTTGTGATACTTTCACAAGATCCCAGTTTATACACTAAATCATAGTTCACAATTCCTGATTTATTAAAAACAAAACATAAAAAACTAAAAAGCAAAAGTAGAGCCTTGTTTTAAACATCTAAATAAGAATTGAATTGGTGGGGAGGTGTGTAAGTGTAGACCTGCACTATCTATAGAAAATTCTTTGCCAAGCTAATGTGTGAAAATGAGTTCCTTCTCCTATTTATACAGTGGAACAGTATCCCCTCCTCCTGTTTTTATAATTAGATGAACAGTCTTCTCATCCATCCTACACAATCTTAAAGCCATTACCCTTCACATCTCATATGCTAGCCCTGTGGTTTGGCACAAGGCCATAAAGGAAGGAAAAGTGAATCCGTTTTGATGATGATGATTCAGATGGTAATGTTTCCACTCTGCGGCTATACAGAAGGTTGAATACTGTAGAAAAATCTTTCACTGCAGTTATCTCAACTGAATAAGCAGAATTTTAACATGAATCCATCAAAAAAACTACTTTTGGTTCTGGGAAACTGAGTATTAGAAATATGTGAGCACACTGGATAAAGTTCAAAACTGAACATCAGGAGTAATTAAGGGAATGGAGAGATTGATTTATGAGAATAGAGTAAAAGAGCTCAATCTGTTTAGCTTGGCTAACAGACAACTAAGTAGGGGACATGGTAATTGTTTACAAGTGCTTACAGGATGTAAATATCACGTCTGGAGCAGAAATGTTCAGGGTAAGATTAGAAAGCTTAAATCACTCCAAGTTAATAAAGCGAAAATCTAGGTTGACTGCCATCCAAAATTGGTGATAGTTACAGCATTTCAGCTGGAATCATCCTTCAGATGAGATAAGCAAACACTTTTGGATACTTAAATGTAGAATAGCCTTTGTGAATCTATGGGGGCTTCCCGTTCATCATCAACATTATTTGAGAAGTCTTCAAGTTGCATCATTGCGTGTGTACAAATGGCTTTTGACACTTATCAAAGCTCAGAGCTTTTATAAAATGGTATAAATGCTAAAAATCTAAGAAACATATATAAACACACTACACGTACATGTATGTACATTGCTATTTATATTTAAAAAGCAAAGTGACTTTTAGCTTTGTTTTTAAATGTTTTTTCACTTAGAATAAATTATGCTTTGGGATATTCACTTGAAATAAGATATTGCAAATTAATGCATATCTATAAATAAAATAATTTATTATCAAGTTTATTCATATGAGATTATTAACATAATTAATGTACCAACTTTGCTTTACAGTAAAATTCTATTAAGATCATTATGTTATGGAAATAAAAAAACTTATGTTGTGATTATGTGGATTTTATATATAAAAACCATTCTAAACCAAATAATTTTAAGAAAATGATATTATTACTCCTATAGTATTGCTAGAATATGTCGTTTTATTTATTTTTTCTCCATACGTAGTAAAACAAACAATCACAGTGGCAGAAGCAGTCTCTCTCGGACATTGCTAGGTTTTGAAGGAAATAAATTAATTAGAAGCCATCTTCTTCACCTTTATATTTTTCATTGTTATTCAGAAAAATTAGAATTAAATGTGTGTGCAAGTGCAGGGGTCAGCTGAAGTGAAATACAGATCCTATAATTTAGTATAGATAGGTTATAAAATATGTGATTTCTTATAGTAATAATTATCTGAGATGGAAATAACATTTGTCCCTTTTTTACAACATGGTTTTTAAAAATTTATCATTGACTGTCAAGACTATTTTATTTGAACTAAATAGTCTAATGCAGATATATTCATTGCCTATGCTTTCGTTGATTCCTGAATCCACCATGTGCTATTTATCCGCTGGATGCTCAGGACAATAAGAGAAATTAAATCATATATCATAAAAATTTTCATGGTTTATATTCTGGTTAGCCTTGAGATCATTTTTTCCCTAAATGATCATTTCTTACTTTTCAAAATAGACACAAATAGAGAGGATATTTGTGTAAATGAACCTTAAAGGAATTTAAAATAAACAAACAGGTTTATGTAATGCACAAAAGCATTATTTTAGGAAAACTATGCAGAGATAGAAATAATCATTGTAATTTTATTTAAAATAAGTCATAATTAAGGCCTGAGCTGTTATATTACCACAGAAAATATAGTACTGAGTTTTGAGTATTCATGATATTTATAGTAAATATGAGTATACTTATTATAAAAGAATATGCACTGTTTTCTTGTCTGATGAACATATAAATTAAAAGCTAAATGCAAATGGAGTATATATATAGGGCCAAAATGAATATTTATTAATGTTTAGCATCTGCAAGCAATATATTAAAATAGGAAATACCTTATAATCAGAGAAACTTTCAACAAGACTAGCAGATTTCTAAATGTCTCTCCACAGATAAAATTAGAGATGAGAGAGACCTTGTGCCTGTTATTCACTCTCTGACCCTTGCCTTGGAAGTTTTTCCAGTGAAGCTTATGTCATAGCCTATACCATTTGCAGCTGTACAGTTTATCCCAAGTTCTGCTATGTTATAGCCTATACCATGTGCAGCTGTACAGTTTATCCCAAGTTCTGCTGCTAATGGCTACACAAAGCCTTTTCTAGCAGTGACAATGATGAAGATCTCATAAGATGTGTGTGGGAGAAGTGTGTGGAACAAGTTGTTGTATAGTGCAATGTGGGAGCACAGACTCAGGCACAACAGAAACTTTCAGCCAATGACCACTTTAGTACTTACACAGCACAAACTGTCCAAGAGAGCAGGCGAAGAGTCCCGTCATGGCTGGTCTACCTGGAAGGCCAATTGCTTGAGTCAGGGGCAGTAGATGGCAGCTCCGTATGTCCCCATTTTGTGTTTGAGAGAAGAGACAAATTTGTGCTGCCCAAAGGCAGGGTACTGACACCACCTAGAGGGAAGGGGCCCTGACACTGAGAGTTCCCAACATGATAAACAGCTGGAACTGTTTATTTCTGATTTTGAGTTTAAGGTAAGGTCAGCCTGCTCCATTAGACCTAACATCTTCCCTGGGGCTGCAAAATGGAAAAATATGGAAACATCTGCACACAATAGAAATGGAGGGGAGTAGGCAAGGACTGGAAAATAGCTGCTAGGTGTGTCTCTGAGTTCCCCACCAGAGTGTGGTGGGGACGAATGGCTGTTCTAAAGAACATGCTGTAAATTAGGAGGTGAACTTGAAATGCAGAAGAATGATACAGACTACCACTAGATATTCAGTTGCTATTTTATGATTTGGCTAAGAAAATACACATATCACTTTCATATTCCCTTACAGATTGCAGTGGAAGCTAGTATTTCTCAAGAAGAAAAATCTTCCCTGAACACATCTTTCAGGTACAGTTTATACTTCCTATCTGCTAAGCCAGAAATGGGTTATGTAGTCAAACATATACACACAGCAGTCTGGAAAAATATATTTGATATGTTATTCCTTATTATGGAAGAGAGTAGGTGATTAGGAACTCAGAAATAATTGCTTGGTAGACCATCATCACTGTCTCCTTCTTGTGCTGATATTTTAACGAGTTTCTCAAGGCAATAAAGTCATATACTAAATCTGTTATGATTAACCTGGATAATGGATATAAATATACTTCCTGACACAGCTCATTCCTGCCTTTTATAGTTGAGGTCTGAGAATATTAAGCATCACTTCAGAAGTTGAAAGGAAACATTCATTGTATGAAACAGCATTTCCCTGTCAAGCAACATTGTGAAGAAACTGTGTAAGAGATGATATCATTTCTCCACAGTTGGCATTTCCTAGAATATTCCCCAACCTCCTCTTCATGAGGTACAGAGTCTTAGATCCTCAGGCCCAGACCACCATGATCCCTTCAGCCCCTTTCAGGCTAGTGTCTCTGTGGCACCTATGCATAGGTCAGGTCACAGTAATAGTGGCAGTGCTGGGAGCCCCATGCTCAGAATCTACCCTTACTTAGTGTGCCCGGAAACCTTCTTGTCTGAGCTCAGGTGTACTGCCACTGAGTGAGGAGTGGGTTAGTGATGTGCATAGGTCCTCTGGTATAGTCTCATTTCCATGTGAATCTCTTCTACTCACTTCTGGTGTCCCTTTGAGTGTTTTACTTTTTAAAGCTAGAAAATATCATTACCTCATTAACTCTTTTTTCTTTATTTGATCTAATTCAGAGATTAAAGATTTTCAATGGATCACTCCAACACACTTCTTCCAATAGATTTGATTCAGTCATTTTGCACTGAATTGACTTATCCTGGACACCCATATATAATCACTAATTTTGATCTCTCTAATAATTAACAGTGATGACTCAGTACCTTATGCGAAGAAGATTCATTTTGTGTTTTGGAATTTTCTTGGAATTGTTTAATTATTTAGCTATGAAGTAATTAGGATCATGAAAATGAAACAGACTGAAGAGTCACACAAAAATTATCTTAATATGAAATTTAAGTCCAAAAATACAAAAAGCATGTGAGTAAAATATACATAAAGAATAAGGAGAAAAGTCAAAGAGAAGAAAACTGTAAATGAAATTAAATGAACCAATGCATGTATTTTTACCCTATTCCACAAGGGCTATCCACACTAAAGGCATGCGGGGAGGTAGCAGTGAATTGAAAATTGGTATTGGAACAAGATTTGTACTTTGATCCTTGTACTACCACATGCATATGATATTGGACAAGTTATTTTAACTTTCAGAGCCTTCTCTCCTACTGGGCCTTTTTGAGATTTGAGCTAATGCACACAAAAGGGATTTGTAAACTGAAGTATTATACATCTGTAAGGTATTATAACTCACATTTTTTACTTATTTCTACATGCCAAGATGACATCTTATCTTTCTATTCTACTTTCCCTCAAGAATTAAAGGAAAAGCATATCCTTCACCAAGTTCCAAGAAAGCAAGTTTATAACAGGAAAAGTTAAGAAGAAAAACGTAAAGACTGAAATTGCACATTGGTAGATGACAAAAAAAAAAAAAAAAGAAAGAAAAGAAAAAGAAAGAAAAGCAATGCAAGAAAGATTTTTGGTGTAGGAGGTAAAGAATAAGGTCAAAGATTTAAAAATCTTGACCAATGCCTCCTCGGGGACTGGCTGGACCAGCCGGATTCTCACATCTGGTTAAGCTCAGTGGTCCTTGTGGCTGCAGTATATTGACAAGTTTTCAAACGACCAAATAGATATTAATTTGTTGCAGTTAAATCTGGAAAATAGCATGTGGATTATCCCTCTGCTGAGTATACTTTGTTATCATAAACAGTGTCACAGTTTATGGCAGGGGCTAGCAAGAGGAGACGAGATCCTTTTAAAATTAGTAATTACTTCCTTGTCTCAGAGAAGGTGCAGATTATGTTCCAAGGCAGCCCTATTCTACTTGAGACAGACTTACTGCATCAGTTGCAAGGAAATGGGGAGAATTTAAGAACATAGAAGGCACTGTATGGAAGGAGCTTAACAATGGGATAAGAAGAACTAACTGCTCTACAAAATATCATTTATAAAACAAGTTTTCGTAATTGCTTTAGGTATAAGTTAAATGAATATTTTATTATGCAAACTCAATATGTAATTAGATATTGCAATTTAAAAATTAATGCTTTCACCTTGTAGAATTCAAATGTAACATGGGTTGTCTTAGGAAATCTATGAGGAGAATATGCTTTCAGAATAAAAGAAAATAGAGTAGTCTTTCTTGTCATTAGAAAATTAAAATCAGCAGCAGCAAACAATTATTCAGTGGTAAATACAAATATTACCTGGCAGTGCACTACCTGTTGGCAATATGAAAAATGAATAGGTTACTTCCATAATCTACAAGGGGTTTGCAAACTACATGAGGATTGTTGTTGCTAGGTTTTACTATCCAGCACTCATTTTGTTTTCTCCTTCCTGTTAAAGTTCCCCCAATTTCAATTTGGAAACCCAACATTCATACTTTGAACCACGTGTTGTTTTGTTTTTTCACTTAAGATTGCCCCAACTGACAGCTCAGGGTTGATGTATGGTGCATGCAGTCAGAGCTACTGAGATGTGTTGGAATAATTATTGGTGATTCTCTGAAAACGAATCCTATTTTTATTCATGACAGCTTCTAATGAAAGCACTCACTTTTGCTCTGGACGTTAACTTGTGAGACCTTTGATCAGGGATATGGAGAGCCGTGTTGCTGCTTTGAGTAGACTGGATGAAGTGAAATTTGGAATGCAGAGAAAGGCAAAAAGAGAATTACCAAGAAAAGGAGCTGAAACTGAATGACAAAATTTAAAGTTGGAAAACAGATTATGTTTAAGTTAATGCACTCCATGAACTATTCAAATAAAAGAGCAAAATTTTTTTCATTTTCCAGTTTCATTAGATTTTCTCTCACCAGCATTATAAATATTCCTTAGGAATAAACATATAAGAAAACAGTGCAGTTGACTGGGTTTATGGGAATCGGTTTCTACTGCCAGGTCAATCACTAACTTGCTGTGATGTTGGCAAGTTATTTAACTTCTCTTGGCATAGGTTCCTTTTCTTCCTCCTTCTCTTTTTTTCTTCCTTTCCTCTCCCTTTCTTTTCCTTTCCTGTCTTCTACAACAATTTGTGCAATGACAATGGCTAGGGACTGTGCTTTCAAACATGAAATAGAAAACTTTATGTGATTTTGAGATTAAGATTCTACTATTCTACAGAATAGAAGTGACATGGAAATAAAATAATGGAGCAATGTCATCAATGCTATAGACAGTTCATTCATGTAAGGTGCTATGTGAGCTCAGAAAAGTCATTCATTTATTCTGTCTGTAAACGGCACCGAATCTCTAGTGCACTGTGATAGTTGCAGTTGTTTTTCACAGCCCAAAATGCATTCACTTTATTTCATCGTCTTTTAACAAATAGGTATTTCTTGTAGGGTATTCATCCTTCAGTACATTGAGTTCAGGTGGTATTCAATCCCCCTTCCCATTCCCAACCTATAGGCTAGGCTAGGCCATTAGACAGTATCCTTTTCCTTGTCCAAAAATTTGTTCAAGAAGGTATGCAGCATTGAAACCTGACCTAGAACTTTGGTGAAAAATATGAGGAAGGGTCACATGATTTTGTTTTTGTTTTTTTAGTTCTATGTTCATTAGTTATAAGGAAAATGAATGCATAGGTGTGCCTGTTAAAATTTGTCACTAAACAGGCGAAAGCTGTATAAAAAAACTCCACCTCAGAGGAAAGAGAAGAGAAAAAAAGGAAACAACATAGTCTTAAGGCACTACATGAAAGTTTGGTTAAAACTGTGCCTGAAGCCCTCTAAAACTCATAAGTTGCTTGATCCATTATGTTGCCTGTCCAAGCTGGATTTTTTGTCAATTGGTCACACGATAATTTCAAAAATAAAAATGGTTTCAAAGATGAAATGATGCTTCAAATAAGTCAAAATATGAATAAGAGCCTTCCTTGCTGTGGCAATATGATAGAATAGATAAACTGAAATTCTTATGCATATAGCAACAAGAAATGCTCTTTTAATAATATAGGCAAACTCTAATGGAAGGAAGAGAAATTCAAAGTTCCAGAAAAGCAAAAAGTATCTTAAAATGAAACACAAAGTGTGTGAGCTAATGTCACAGCTATTGTCTATGTGTGTTTGTTTGTGAGTGCTGTGATTAACAGTAAACTAAGGATTTGGATTTCAGTGCCAATAAATGAACAGAATTTAAGATTTTTAGCCTACATGAGATGGTGAGTTATAAAGAAAACCTCCAAATAAATTTGGACCTAATTGGACCTTTAGAGAAATGGTTCACTGGATGAAAATTATCTCACAAGCAAGGGAAGAAACAATTACTAATCTCTCTTGACTGAGGATGAGGGAAATTAAAAAGTATTTCCTAATAATTTTGAATTAGAGTTCCTGTTCTCTTTCTATTTCAGAAATCAAAGTTATAATAACTGCCTGATTCAAGAAACTCCAAATCAGAAATGCAATATATTAGTAGAGCAAGTCCTGAAGGAGAGTCCTCAATTGTCCACATAGAATAGATAAAGCCATGATGTACGTGAGCTAAAATAAGTAGCAATCCATTATGTGCAAAATTCAACAGGTACAAACAACATGAGGATGAAAATTCAGGTTCTTCAGATAATAGATAACTGTGAAAGAAAATATAAAATAAGTTAAAATAATTAATAATATAAAATAAGGACTCAAATATAGTAACGGAAGAGACATGTATGAAAAAGAAACACATCTTATGCTGGGGGGAAGGTAATGCATTTATATGCTGAGTTTGACTTAGAAGTGGCCACATTTGTGCAACATAGAGACTCTCAGGAGGTATCTCTTAGGCACCCTGCAACACTAGGCCAAGTTGAAATTTCAGGGACAACAAGTACATAAGCATAGTCATCAGTATCAAGGGCCCATCATTAGACCAACCTTCTTCACTGGTCATTGCCCTTGCACTTGGAAGATTGTTGCTGTTGCATTGGGGAATGAGACAGCGCTCCCCCGAGATGGGAATCCAGCACTCCTTCAGTTGTCAGTATGAATCTCTACCCACTGTGTCAATAACCAACAAAAATTGAGGGGTTACTACCAAGCACCAGCTAGTGATGCAACTAGAAAAAGACCTTGAATAAAAGGGAGAAATGATAAAGACAAATGAGTTCATAAGGCTTCAAATGACTTCAAAATGAGTCAGGAAGTCATTCAGAGGGGTCATGCTTATGCACATCTCAGCAGGATCTCAGAGACAGCCAAAGTAGATATAACCCCAGATAGTGGTGCTCCTGAGGGCTATGGAGACACCCAGGTCCTATGGTCATAGTGGATGGCCCTGGAATTCCATGCCTTGCCAGTGGGCCCTACTTTGTAATTTGTGTTCCTGAGTGTGATGGAGTTGGACTCAGATGTGACATCCCTACTCGTACTTCTTCTGTCCCTTTTATTGGATGTGTGGTTGGTGCTGGAGTTGGTATATGCCCATGAGACTTGAATCTCTGGGTTGTTTGTGTGCCAGCCGGGCCTTGAGCCTCAATAGTACTGCAGCACCTACTGTCCAGTCCATTGGACTTAGCCAGGTCAGTTGACAGAGAGGTGAAGATGGACAGCCACCAAACCAAGGAACTGAGAGAGTCTACACCTGCGGGCACAAGAGTCCCATCCACCAGCCGTGTGGGATTGAAGCTCTCTCTCAATTGAGAGGTGGAGTGGGCATCGCCATCACAGATCCTCAGGATGGAGGAATAAAATATGGATTAGAATTGACTTACTGGTATTCTACTATAGAATTATTGTGACTCTAGCAATAGAAGAAATTATATCATTGATATGGAGACAGGGGCCACAGGAGTTGCTGAAGGCAGGAAGAGGGAAGAAGAGGTGTGATATGGGGGCATTTTTGGGACTTGGAGTTGTCCTGAATGATATTGCAGGGACAGATGCCGGACATTATATATCCTGCCATATTACACTGAATGGACTGAGAGAGAGTATACACTACAATGTAAACTATAATCTATGCTGTGTAGTAGTGCTCCAAAATGTATTCATCAATTGCAATGAATGTACCACACTAATGAAAGAAGTTGTTGATGTGGGCATAGAGGGAGAGGGGCATATGGGAACCTCCTATATTTTTTAATGTAACATTTTGAGTGATCTATGTATCTTTCAAAAATAAATAAAAATTTATTTTAAAAAAGAAGCAACAACTTATAAAAATGAAAAGTTAGATGAAAATTAGAAAATTCACAGTTGCACGTAAAGGATCAGATTAGCAAAAACAATCCTGAAAAGCAATACAAAGGAAGAAGAGTAAATGGCAAATAAGAAGAGCTATTCTCAGTGATTATGAGATAATGCAAAGATCAAAGTAATTAACATTGTGTAATGTTAGCACAAGGAAAAGCAAATAGACAAATGGAACAAAGCAGGGAGCCCAGAAACCAACATACATACATTTGATGAAACTTATGAGCTGAGAGATATATACTCTTTAGTAAATGGTGTTGGAGCAATTGGTTATATATTAATATTAGGTTTTTGCCTCAAATTAGAAAAAACACAAATCTGCATTTTTAAGCAAAGTATATAATAACATCTATAATATTTAGAAGAAAACATCAAAAAAGAATCTTTATGATTTCAAGATTCAGCTTTTCTTAAACATCTCACACATACACACACCACATATACACACCCACATAAGAAAAATAAGAAAAATGGCAAAAATTGATTTCAATTCACAGAGGAAAGAAACTACACACCAAATAGATACATGAAACATTTTAAACCTTATTTCGAGGCCAGTATAAGCAATAAACGACAAAGTCATATTTTTCATACCCGTTGATTATTTTGAAAAATAATCATGCAATACCAAATTATGGTAGGATATGTGATATCCAGACCTCTGGTGCTTACCCATGGAACTATAAACTGGTCAAGCTACTTCAGAAAACAATTTGGCAGTGCCAAATCAAGTAGAAAATTCTACTTTTTGGAGTCCAGTCTGGGAAATCTGTGCCTATGAGCAGAGGGAGATGTTCACGTTAGTGTTCACTGAAGCAGTCTTTATCATAGCAGACATGTAGACACTTCATAGATTTGGGGAAAATGAATTATGTTTTATTTTTGTGAGGAACTATTCTAGAAGAATTTAAATTAAAAAGTTGCTGTGTATCAATATGCCTAAGTTCTAAAACAACATTATCTTGACTGAAAACTAATACTTGTATTTGGCTATATTTTAGATCAATAAAATTATAGATTACGATATATATAAAGTTTATGAATGTATATGATTTTACAGAAATTACAAAAATCACACACGCATAAAGGCTGATACATTTCAACTTAGATGTCCATCTGGAGAGATCCCTGGGACAAAGACGGGCTGAGGCTTTAGCAGTACCTGTAGTGTTTCATTTCTCTACAATATACATAGAAAGATTGATGCAAATATAGCACAATGATGGCATCTGTTTAATCTTGGGGGTTGGCATATGGGGGTCTGTTCTGTTATTTTCTTTATCGTTCCATATGTTTAAAGTGGTTTGTAATTAAAGTAAATCACGGATGAGTAGGAATCACTCTGATAGAAAAAGACTGAAAATGTACTGCAGGCAGAAGGAAACAAAGGAATTAGGAAGCTCTAAAGAATAAGTGACTTTGGAGAACCACATGTAATTTGTGATGGCTTTGGTCTAAAATGTCTGCACAAAAATTGGAAAAGAATAAAGGTGAAAAAATGTGGATTGAATTTGATAATAAAAGGGCCTTGGGCACTATTCTATCAAAATTTGGACCTTACCCTGTGCACCAAGGTTGGTGGGCAAAATAAGAGCCCCCAAAGATGTCCCTGAACCTATGGATGCATCATGTTATGTGGCAAAAGGGACTTTAGAAATGTGATTAAGGTATCTTGAGATGGGAAGATTACCCTATATTTTCTGGAGGGTGGGGCAATGTAATCACATGAGCTCTTACAAGAAGGAGGTGGGAAAGACGGATTCAGAGAAGACGTGAATGAAGTTCTGATACATGCTGCAACATGGATGATCCTTTGACGATACCATGTTGAGTGAAATAGACCAGACACTAAAAGACAAATATTGTGAGATTCCACTTATATGAAACACCTAGAATAATCAGTATTGTAGCGACAGAGAGTAGATAACAGTTTACTGGGGTTAGAGGGAGTAGGGCAAGGAATGGGGAAATAATTAAATATACACGTCCTCTGGTCAGTTTGTCAAACCTTCCAATAAAGTAAACAACAAAATGTAAAAAAATCATTAAATGAAATTTGTAGTTGTAGTAATTGGTTCAATAGAAGCAAAACACTAGATTTGAAATCAGCATATAGGTTAGAACCTCCACGTTGCTTATTTCCCTTGGTAAAATCACCTACTGTCATGCAAATAGAGAATAAATCACAGCAGTTGTAAATATTAAATAAGACATTTTGATATGGAATCACTAAATAATAAAAGAGTGTAAAAATTTAGCAAAATATTATCTACCAAGCAAGATAAACTATAACCAGTAATAAAAATTGAGAATTTATTGATTTGTTAATAATTTTATAAAATTATACACACAAGATATACATGATACCTCCACAACTATATCCTCAACAACTTGTAAAATCATTGCTTATATCAAGCTGGTCACCATTTTGAAAAACTGTTAACTTTATTTTGGCAAAGAAAATAAAATGTAGTAATAGTGATTCTTTTCCTCTAATCTTTTAATTCAGAAGTGTTGCTGTAGGGATTTATTTTGCTTTCTTGTTATTCTGTCAGTTTAGGAATAAACAAGATTAGCAGTCCATAGAGGGATAGATCAAAGACACGTACATTTAGCTTAAATATTCACATATGATTATATGCTGGCATTAGTTTGGGAGACTTAATTTCTAATATGTTGCAGAAATTATGATCCTCGCTCCCCAGACTCTTAAGGTGGGAGAAAAAAGATACATCTATATTGTTCATGTGCATTTATATTTTACAAACACTTGTTGTTTCATATTTCACTTTCAATCAATCATAGGGAGTAGGCTTTGTTATTAGCCATCAATCTTGTGTGTGTGTGTGTGTGTGTGCGTGCATAGAGAGAGAGAGAATATCCAAAAGAGAGAGAAACAGACTCAAATGTTTTAGTCCCCTGAACAGTTCCCTTATATTATATTAGGTGTCAGCCAAATTCAATCTACTTTCCATATTTCCCTTTTTAAGGGCAATTGTCAGTGTCATAGAAATAGAAAGCCAATTTGTCAGGAATTTTATCTAAGAGAAAATAGTGAAGATGTTTGATGCATATATAGCAAATCAATAAACTAAATATTAGAATGTCATAAATGAAATGACCTAGAAATTACTTTATGTAGTAATAAATTTGTATGTATGCATGCATGGCTGTCTGTGTATTATATAAATGCATGCATACCTATATGATGTATATTTATATAAAAGTTCTAACTTGCTTTCTGTAAAATAAAAACAAAATTACTTCCCATCCTTCCACAAGGCATATATAATTTTCCTAGTAGTGACTATTGTTCTTGTGAGCATTTTAATTTCTCCCAACTCTTAATAGCATAGTCTAACTTGAGGTGTGGTTTGTGATAGGCTAGAATTATTACAGAGTTGATGATTTTGAAACAGAAACAATAAGTCATTCCAGTATATCATGCAAGAAAAGAATAATGCCAGGATCCATAAGATACCTTAAGTTAGAAAAAAGTCTTAGAATTTAAAGGGGTAGGTCTGAGTGCCACTACCTTTTTTACTGTTTCAGAAAAATAGGCCTGTTATCTGGATTTGAATGATCAGTTTCTTCAACACTGATATGTTAGTTTTTCTTAGGCTTAATTTCTGTAACTAAATGTGTATTATTCAGCCAAAGTGGTATTGATGCAAAGTACCAGAAATCTATTGACATGTATAAAAGGTAATTATTTGGGGTAGAAACTTACAGTCACAAAGCCTAAAGAGTAAGTTACTTCCTCACCAAAGTCTGTTGCCGTGCATTGGAGCAAGATGGCTGCCGGTGCCTCTGAGGGTGCAGCCTTCCTCTTCCTCCTAAAGCTCTGTGGTCCCAGCTCCTTCAATTCTCAGCTTTAGGTTAGCATAAGGTTTGTCTCTCTCAATGAGGCTCATTTCTTTCTGGACTTTCTCAGCTGTTCAGGACTCTGGCTTTTTCAGCTGCAAACTATCAGGCAAACAATGAGGCTCTCTCCCCCTGGGATCCAGCATCAAAAACTAACTCTCTCCTCTGTTGTATCATTTCTCTGTGAGTCCCCACCTCCACATCCTACTGATGTTGTTGAATTAAAGCCCTAATCATAATTTAAACAGGTACAAGTGAAATCTCTGAATTGAATACAATCTAATATGCCCAGAGGAACAGACCAGTTTATAAACATAATCTATATTTCTTTTTGGAATTCATAAATAATATCAAACTGCTACAAAAGGGTAACCTCCCAAAAGTTCAAGTATTCTCTGCATCTAAAATCTATAACTTTTCACAGTAAAATATATTACTAAAAACAGGTTCAGAAGTATTTAATGATGAGTAGATTTGTATGTTCTATGTAAGATTCCTTATTATATACTCAAAAGCCAAGAACATTTAAAGTGGGCATTCAAATAAAATTTGAGATTCTTTTCTTGTTTATCCTCTGCCATTCTATTATTCAATTCTCAGTGTTAAAATACAGAACAAACACAACCAAAAAAATTAATCAATAAAAATTGGAATATATTTATTTAACACCTGGAAAACAACAGCTTATTTTTATGTTTTAATTGTTTTTTAGATACTTCCTAAAGTTCAAATATTATAAAGGATACTTACAGAATTACAGAATCTTAAATACCTAAAGATAGTAAGAGATTTCCCCTAAGTAATCATAGTGCATTTGTGGAAACCAAGAAATTAGTATTGGTACTATTATATAAGTGTATTACTACTAGAAATGCAATTATATTATTAACTAAACTCCAGAATTTGTTTAGCCTTCAACAGTTTTCCCGCTAATATTCTTATCTGAGTCAGGATCCAATCCAGGATATCATATTTTCTTTAGCACAGGATTACAGAACTATAGAAAATCTTAAACCCATGCATTTTACACATTTTACACATCCCTATAGAAGGAATAAAACTGTGCATAACCAAGAACAGTTCTGATCTCTGCTGCCCAGTTCTTCATTCTTCCTCAGAAATGCAAGGGTTTCAGACCAAAGTCCAATATGGCAGCCCTGATTCATTGAATTAGAGCTATTTTTTTAAACTTTTAAAATATTTGATGCAAAAAGGCCAACCTTTAAAAGGGCTAAAGTATGCACTTGGCACTTTTAAGACCATCTCCCTTCAAGTATTTGTTCTATCATATAAGTGCTCTAAAATGAACACCTTTCTCTGATATCATATCCTTCCCCCACTGTGGTATCTGCCCCCAATTTGCCTGCCCTTCTTTGCCTGACCCATATTTCACAACTTTCTTATTCCCACATTCATTCATTTCTGTTTCATTGACCTTCACCTGAGATACTTTCTACTCCTTTGGGATTCTGCAATCTAGTTATCAAATAAACTAGTATAATGCAAATTAGTAATATGATAAAACATCCAGTTTCCTTCTAATAGAAATTTCACTTTTCTAAACCGCATTTGCTGCCACTTCTCAAAGATACAAAAGTATGATTGTTTAAACAGAAACCTTCAATACTACCCTTATGCAGTGAAGCCAAGAGAACAACTCCTAAATGCCCAGGTAAGATGGCTACAATAGGTGGATATCTCTAACTATAACAGTAACAATAATAATGTAAAAAATAGGCAAGATATATATATTCATGTGTGTGTGTATATATGGTGTTCTCAATACTTCGGTTGTATTGCCTTATTTAATATCGTAACTGTTAGCATACCCAGTTTAAAAATGAGAAAACCTAGACCGACAGTAGTAAGCATTAATAAATAAGTCTTTGAAAATCATTGAACCAACTTCCTGTTGTCCTATCACTTGGGCCATTACCCTAAGACAGTGATCCTCATTTGATGAATTGTGTATCTAAGACCCTTGCAGGGAACACAGCCAGGTTGGACATGTCTCCCACATTGTGAACCCCTTCATCTGGCATTGTTTGTGCTTTGGTCTTCCGAGAAGGTAAAGGTGATCTGTGTTCTGTAGCCTGATTTGGACAGAACACTCTCTCTCCAGGAAGACTAATGACATTATCACGGCCATGTCTGGAAATCTGAAGCCACTGTCACTCTTCCTAGGTGATCTAATATAAGCTATAGTTTCTACTTCATTTTTGCATCAGCTCAATATTCTTCTCGAGTCACAAGTTTTCCTTTCATCATTTTTAGAATGAACTATGCAGCCGTTTCTTTCTCCAGCTCATTCTGGTTCTGGCTCTCTAACTTCTGCCTGCTCATGCCTCAGCACCACAAAGAACCAATCTGCAGGTAGCATGCACAGTATGAGCCTAATCTCTAAAACAAAAGACAAATACTTCTAAAGCGGAACCATTTATACTAGCTTGGACTCATGTGGAAATTCTAACCAAGAAAGACATGAGTATTTTAATAGTATCTCTTTGGAAAGAATTCCTTAACCTAATAGAATAATTTCCAAGGTGGTGATATATATCTTGTGACATATTTGGGGAAAAATTTGGCAAATAATTGCTCAATGCAGGTTTCTACTATAGGACATCTCCAAATCATCAAAAAACCATAACATTTCCTAAGTTCCAAACATGATGTTGAATATAAGTGCATACTTTATAAAATTCTCAAGTTCAATTTTCTAGTATAAGTTTATGAACTATAAAATATAGTCCAGTAGAGATAATTTTAAAAATAGCAATGTACATACTTCATTTAAAGTACAATTTCATAAGTAAAAATTAGCTCAAAATAAAAAAACAAATGCCCAACTAAAGGTTGTTAAGTGTATATGAATATATACATAGATGTGTTGTGTACAGACATTATATATAAGGCATATTTTACATACATTTGCATTATTTGTATAATGTATATTTGCATATGTATCATATGTATTTATATGTATGTATAAGTATATATATATTTATATATATGTACATTCACACAAACACACATATCAAGGCCATTCATATGTCCTATATTATTTGCCAGTGCTTTGTAAATATAGACACAACAAAAAAATTGCTGAATTTCTATTTCAAAAATCAAAATATTATTTTACTTGCTGGTACATTTCATTTTAGAAAATAACAAAAAGAGACCTACAAAAGCCTTGCCCATATCTACTTGACTCTCACTCTCTCTCAGTTGGCAATGAACAATATTTAAAATAATTTTCAATTAGCTTGACAGACCTATTGTATTACTCTTAAAAACTTCATTTCCTTTTTTTTTTATTTAATTTTTTTTTTTTACTTTCTTTTTTGGCTAGAGGAAATGCTTTTGTGTGTGTGTGTATGTGTATGTGTGTGGTGTTTTCCCAGTAGATGTGCTGTGCTGCCTTTCCCTGAGATACGCGTTCAAGAATGTCTTCTAAATGCTCAAGCAAGCCAGAGGATAAATGTCAGTTTCTACGGTTGGCAAGACAACAAGGCCCACAGGGTAGGAAACAGCTTCATAGCAGGCAGCAGGAATCAACAAGCAGGAATTGGGCAAAGGAGCTCTGTTCCATTTTCAACAGGTGAACCAGAACTCTGAAATAACCAACTTTCCAAAAATTTTATATTTATTAAATGCTGTCCCGTGATGGTTGTTACAATAGAATATTTCTCTAAAGTCAGAGTCAAACTGAGTCATGAAATCAATAGAGCAGAGGGGCAGAAAATAACACATAATTTGCCAGACTCTACAGTCAAATTTCTTACAGTAAGTTGCCTTATCTAGTACTCGTGTATTTTGATCTTTCTACAACTCATGAAAATTGCCTCAAAAAAATGTATCACAATGGGTTCAGCTAGGTGTTGTGATCCTGCCTTGTTAGGATAACCACAACACATCTTCACCATTATTTAGGGCACTGATAAAAATCATTGCATAATAGTGAAAGCCCTACTGAACATTAAGAAGAAGAGCTATAATTTCTTCTACATGTACTTTTCCTTTAAATCCTCAAAAATTATTGTATTAAAAGGTACACTGGAAATTTACTTCTGCAATTTACATTGGAGAATTAATGTAATTCTTTATATAATGGGAGAAAAGCAGTGGTTTGATTTTTTCTAGAATTTCATGTGGAATTTTTAAAACCTTGATCAAATGCAGCTAGTGTCTGGGCTGGGCTGAACTCATTAGATTATAAACAGCTTTATTTTTCTGTTACCATTGCCCTGAAATTCTTTGTTAAATATCCCTTCCATGACCCCTAGCAGTATCCTGGGTAAGTCCTATAGCATTGAAGTTCAATCTCTTTTGCCTTTTTATTTTTAAAATTTTTCTTATTTTTAATTTTTAGGATTTCATTTTTAAGAAGCTTTAGATTACATAAATGTTACATAAAAAATATAGGGGATTCCCAGATACCCACCCACAACCCTTCCCACATTTTCCAACATTAACAACATCCTTCATTTGTGTGGTACATTTGTTATAATTGATGAACACATATTGAAGCACTGCTACTAACCATGGACTATAGTTTACAATACAGTTTACACTGTCCTTCACAATTTTGTAGGTTATGACAAAACATATAATGGCCTGTATCTGTCAGTGCAATGTCATGAAAATGCTCCCATATTATACTTATTCTTCCCTCTCCCTCCCCTCAGAACCTCTGGTGGCCACTGCCTTTATATCCATGATACAAGTTCTTCCAACACTAAAATAATAATAAGTCTCTAAACAAATAATAAGTCTATTTTAGTTCATTGCTCATTGTTCATTCCCCAATCTTGAGGACTTTCGGATTAGCACTTATAGCAGTTTGATATGGTTATGAATTCCAAAAATAGATATTGGATTATGTTTGTAATCTGGTCTGTACCTGGGCATGATTAACTTATGATTAGAGCTTTGATTGGATCATGTCATTAGGGTGTTGAGTCTCCACCCCTTGGCGGTGGGGGCTCACAGAGGAAAGAGAAGCCAGCCCCAGAAGAGTGGAACCTGAGCCCAGGAGAAGCAAGCCCTAGGAAGAAAGGAAACTTGAACCCAGAGAGAAGCAAGACCCTGGAAGGAAGGAACCCAGAAAGTCTGAGCCCTTGCAGACGTCAGCAGCCATCTTGCTCCAACATGTGAAAATAGACTTTGGTGAGGAAGTAACTTATGCTTTATAGCCTGGTATCTGTAAGCTCCTACCCCAAATAAATACCCTTTATAAAAACCAACCAATTTCTGGTATTTTGTATCAGCACCCCTTTGGCTGTCTAATACAGCACTATACTTGTTAAAGATATGTCCCAGAGATTTAAATCTTTGGTCCATTCATATGTCAGTTGAGCCCTGAATCTCAGCAGAATAGCAGCACCTACTCTCCAGTTCATCAGACTCACCAAGGACAACTAACAAAGAGATAATGATGGACATCACCAATCCGAAGGAACAGAGAGTGTCTGCAACTGCAAGCAATATCATTTTATCCATCTACCCCATGGGACTTAAACCTTCTCTCAATTAGAAACAGAGTGGGTATTACCATTCCACTAAAATTTTAATCAGGCATCCACCTAACATCCTTCCCCAATCCCCATCCAAAGCCACTCCTAAGTGGGTAAGAACCAAAGAAGGGGAGTGGACATGGTATATTCTTTCAGTTTTCTTTCTTCCTTGCCTCTCAGATTCAGATTCAAAGATCCATCTTACCATTGGCTCTCTGTTGTTGCAGGAGAACACATTTCTTCCTCAGGTACTTTTCTTTAATGAGAGTATGCGAGTCTCTTATGTTCATTTGTTTTCAAACTTCCCTTAGCTCCTATCTCAGTTTTACACTCCTGAGTTTCCCTTGCACAAGGAGTAGCTCCTTTGTGCAGAGTTCTTTTCAAGAAAGAACATAGTAGGTAGAGCAAACCTACTTTGGTTCTTCCCCATTCAGGAGTGGTCTGCAGAGGCCATTTGTACCCAGGAAAACCCAAAATTTCTTGTCCCACCAACATTGAGAGCATAGGTTCCTTTCACTGCTAGCTTTCTTCTTGCCTTGACTTTGTGGCTAACCCAGCCAGACCCATATATTTTTACTTCTTTAGGCTTGGGCACATCTGCCTTCCTCGGTATGTATATTCTCCAAACACCTAGGACATATTCCAACTTCCCCAAGGACTTTCTAATGTTTGAATGTTTTTCTCAGTAATTGAGGGCAGGATTGATCATTTCTGAAACTCAACATGGGAATGAGATGTCAGTCATCTCTAATGTTGATAATCCTCACCTCCCCCACTTTTTTTTCCCTTTGAGTTTTCCTTACCTGGTGTGGAGTAACACAGCATTTTTATTTTTGTGAAGTAAAATTTGTGTTACTCATTTAACAAAAGACCTGTTTCCTAAGGGAGTCTTTAGCTATTCTTCCACATACAGTAGGAATTGATCTTACAGATCTAGTTTAGTCACTTCTTCATGAATATTAACTGCTTTAGAAAGTGGAGGTAATTTTAACCCACTGTTCTCAACTTTCAGGCTTTGACAGATTTTGAGGTAACAGGAAGAGCCCCAATGCATACTTTGATGTAGAGGTTTTTTTTAACAAATCAATTTTATTGATGCATAGTAATAAAGCATACAATCCATCTGAAGTGTACAATCAATGATGTCTGGTATAATTACATAATTTTGCATTCATTGCTTCAATCATTAGAGCATTTTTATTATTTCAAAAATAATAATAAACAAAAAACAAGAAAATTCCTCATCTCAATCTCACTGTTTCCCCTGCACAATTACTTATTGTTTATTAAGTAGTTTTATTGAGACAATCAATGGCTTTTAGTATAATCACAATGTTGTACATTCATCATCTCAAAAGTTTTAGAACAATTTCATTGCTCCAAAATGAAAGACTCCACACCCCTTAGTATTCCTTCCTCAGCTCTCTAAAACCACTAATCTATCATTTCTTTTTTATAAATTGATTTATATTTACATTTTATATGTCTGGAGTTGTACAATATGTAGTACTCTGTGTCTAGTCTTCTTCACTTAGTATTAACATTTTGTAGTATTAACCTACATTTGTTTAGCTTCAGAGAAAAATGGTCATATATATGCAATTTTACCCATATTCATATTTCACATAATATATTTCACATAATATATTTAGTTCATAATATTTCAATCATACAGTATTTGTCCTTTTGTGTCTGCCTTGCTTCACTCAACATAATGTCCTCCAGATTCAACCATGTTGTTGTATGTTTCACAATTTCATTTATTCTTACCACTTTATAATATACCATCATGTGTATACTCCATAATTTGTTTATTCATTCATCATTTCCTGGACACCTGGGTTGTTTCCAACTTTTGGTGATCATAAATAACCCTGCTATGAACATCGATGTTTATTTGTGTCACTGTTCTCAGTTCTTCTGTGTATGTACCTAGCAATGCGATTGCCAGGTACGATGGCAAATCTATATGCAACTTACTTAGGAAATGCCAAACAGACCTCCATAATGGCTGTCCATTCTTCATTCCCACCAACAGTGAATAAATGTTCCTATCTCTCCACATCCTCTCCAACATTTATAGTTTTCTGACTCTTCAATAGCAAACAGTCTAATAAATATGAAATGATATCTCATTGTAGTTTTGACTTGTATTTCCCTAATCACTAGTGATGTTGAACATTTTTTTCATGTTTCTTCACTATTTGTATTTCTTCTTTGGACAGTAGTCTTTTCAAGTCTTTTGCTCATATTTTATTTGAATAGTTAGTCTTTTTTAGTATTAAGTTGTATGATCTCCTTATATATCATTGTTATTAAACCCTTATCAGATATGTGATTGCCAAATATTTTCCCCCATTGAGTCAGCTGCCTTTTCACCCTTTTGACAAAGTCCTGCAAGGTGCAAAAGTGTTTAATTTTTAGGAGGTCCCATTTATCTACTTTTTCTTTTGTTGTTTGAGCTTTGGGTGCAAGGTTTAAAAACCACCACAAGGTCTTGAATATGTTTTCCTACGTTTTCTTCTAGGAATTTTATGGTTGTTGTATTTATATTTAGGTCTTTGACCAATGTTGAGTTAATTTTTTTTAAAAGTGTGAGATAAGGGACTTCTTTCTTTCTTTTGGATATGGCTGTCCATTCCCCCAGCACCATTGGTTGAATAGACTGTTCTGGCCTATTTGGGGGGCTTTATAGTTTTATAAAAAAACAATTGACTCTAGATGTTAGGATCAGTTTCTGAGTTCTCAATTCAGTTCCATTGGTCAATCTGTCTGTCCTTATGCCAGTGCCATGCTGTTTTTACCCCTGTAGCTAAGTAATATGCATTAAAATTGGGAAGTGAGAGTTCTCCAACTTTGTTCTTTTTAAAGACATTTTTTGCTATTTGGGGCCCCTTACCGTTCCAAATAAATTTGATTATTGGTGTTTAAATTTCTGCAAAAAAAAAAAAAGCTCTTGGGATTTTTATTGGGATTGTATTGAATCTATAAATCAGTTTCAGGAGAATTGACATCTTACAATATTTAGTCTTCGAATCCATGAACACAGAATATCCTTCCATTTATTTAAGTTTTCTTTGGTTTCTTTAAACAATGCTGGGTAGTTTTCCAACTACACGTCCATTATGTCCTTGGTTAAGTTTATTACTAAATATTTGATTGCCTTAGTCACTATTATAAATGGAATTTTTTTTCTGATTTCCTCCTCAGATTGCACATCAGCAGTGTATAGAAATGCTATTGATTTTTGCATAGTAATCTTGTAACACCACTTTCCTGAACTCTTCTATTAATTTTAGTAGTTTGTTCTGGATTTTTCAGGATTTCCTGGATATAGGATCATGTCATCAGCAAATAGTGAATGTTTTACTTCTTCCTTTCCTATTTGTGTGCCTTTTATTTCTTTGTCTAGCCTAATTGCTCTAGCTTGTAACTTTAGCACAATATTGAATAATAATGGTGACAGTGGGCATCTTTGTCTCATTCTTGATCTCAGTGGGGAATCATGCTGTCTTTCACTCTTGAGTACAAAACTAAGTGTAGGCTTTTCATATATGCCCTTAACCATATTGAGAATGTTTTCTTCTATTCCTATTTTTTGGACTGTTTTTTGTCAATAATGGGTACTATATTTGTCAAATGCCTTTTCTGCATCAATAGAGAGGATAATATGAGTTTTTCTTCTGTAACTTATCCATGTGGTTTATTATTCTAATTGATATTCTTGAATTGAACTTACCCTTGTATTCCTGAGATAAAACTCACCTGATTACTGTGTATAATTTTTTCGCATGCTTTTAGATTCAATTTGCAAGTATTTTGTTGAGGATTTTTGCATCTATATTCATTAGAGATATTGGTCTCTAATTTTCTTTTTTCATAGTATCTTAATCTAGTTTTGGTATTAGGGTGCTGTTGGCTTCATAGAACGAGTTTCCTGTTCAATTTTTTTGGAAGAGCTTGAACAAGATCAGTATTAGGTTGTCTTTGAATATTGGTAGAATTCACCTGTGAAAAGGCACCTTGTCCTGGAGTTTTCATCTTTGGGAGTTTTTGATAACTGTTTCAATCTCTTCACTTGTGATTGATTTGTTGAAGTCTTCTATTTATTTTACGGTTAGTGTAGGTGGTTCTTGTGTTTCTAGGAATTTGTCCCTCTTGTCTACATTTTCTAGTTTTTTAGCATATAGTTTTCCATATTATCCTCTTATGATCTCTTTTATTTCTGTGCGGTAAGTGATAATGTCCTCCCTCTCATTTCTGATTCTCTTTATTTGCATCTTCTCTCTTTTTTCTTTGTCAGTCTAGCTAAGGGTTTGTCAATTTTGTTGATGTTCTCAAATTACCAACTTTTGGTTTTGTTGATTCTATTGTTTTCTGTTCTTGATTTTATTGATTTCTGTTCTGATCTTTACTATTTCTTTTCTTTGGCTTGGTTTGCAATTAGTTTGCTGTTCTTTTTCTAGTGTCTGAAATTGTGCAATTAGGTCTTCAATTTTAGCTCTTTAATCTTTTTTAGTGTAAGTGTTGGGGGCTATAAATTTCCCTCTCAGCACTGCCTTTGTGGGGTCCCATAGGTTTTGCTATGTTGTGTTCTCATTTTCATTCATCTTAAGATATTTGCTATATTCTCTTGCAATTTCTTATTTGAACCATTGATTATACAAGAATGTGTTGCTTAACCTCTATATATTTATGAATTTTCCCATTATTGATTTCCAGTTTCATTCCATTATGATCAGAGAAAATGTTTTGTATAATGTCAATCTTTTTAAATTTATTGGGACTTGTCTTGTGACCCAACATATGGTCTGTCCTGGAGAAGGATCCGTGAGTACTTGAAACTAATGTATGTCCTGCTATATGGGTGCAATGTTCTATAGATATCTATTAGTTCCAGTTCTTTTATCATATTATTATATCTCTCTCTTTCCTTATTTATCCTCTGTCCAGATGTTCTATCCAATACTGATAGAGGTTTATTGATATCTCCAACTATTACTTTAGACACAGTTATTTCTCTCTTCAGCTTTGCCAGTGTGTGCCTCATGTATCTTGTGGCACTCAGGTTTGGTGCATACGTATTTTGTGCAGTAATTTCATCTTCCTGAATTGCCCCTTTCATTAATACATAATGACCTTCTTCATCCTTTTAACAGTTTTGTATTTATTGCCTACTTTGTCCAATAGTATCACTACCCCAGCTCTTTTCTGGTTACTATTTGTGTGAAATATTTTTTCCAGCTTTTCACTTTTTACTTCATTGTGTTCATAAATCTGAGGTGAGTCTCTTATAGAAAATATATAGATGGCTAATTTTTTTTATTCATTAATCAGTCTATATATTTTGATTCGGGATTTCAAGCCCTTAACATTCAGTGCTATTACTGTAAAGTATTACTTTCTTCATTCATTTTGACCTTTGGCTTTCTGTTTTCATATCATACTATTGTTTATCTTTTTACCCCTTAATCTACCCTTTCTAACAATCTTCATTTCTACAATTTTCTCCAAATCTCTAGCCCTTGTTTTTTTTCCATTCATGCTGCAGTACTCCATTTAGTATTTCTTAATTCTGGTCTTTTGATAATACATTCACTCAGATTTTGTTTGTCTGTGAAGACTTTGAACTCACCCTCATTTTGAAGAACAGCTTTGCTGGATACAGAATTCTTGCCTGGCAGTTTTTCTCTTTTAGTACCCTGAATATATCATACCAATTTGTTCTCTATTCCATGGTTTCTGATGAAAGATCTGCATTTCATCTTTTTTTTTTTAGTTTTTTTAAGTTTTTTTTTTAAGATTTAATTATTTATTTCTCCCCCCTCACTCCATTGTCTGCTCTATAGAGAGCTGTGTGTTCTTCTGTGTCTGCTTATATCCTTATTAGGCAGCTCTAGGAACCAATCCTAGAACCTTCCATAGTGGGAGAGAGGCAATCATTCTCTTGTTCCACCTCAGCTCCCTGGTCTGCTGTGTCTCATATTGTTTCTCCTTTGTGTCTCCTTTTGTTGTGTCATCTTGCTGCACCAGCTCTCCATTTGGACCAGCACTCTTGCATGGAGCAGCTGTGTGGGCCAGCACTCTGTGCAGGCCAGCACTCTTTATGGGCCAACCCATGACACAGTCTAGCTTCCCTTCAGCAGGAGGCCCTGAGTATCAAATCTTGGACTTCCTGTATGGTAGAGAGGAGACCAATTGCTTGAGCCACATCCACTTCCCTGCATTTAATCTTATCAAGTTTTCCTTGTATGTGATGCTTTGCTTTTCTCTTGCTGCTTTCAAAATCTTGTATTTTATCTCTGAAATTTGTCATTCTGAATAGTAGTTGTCTCAGGGCAGGTCTATTCAGGTTTATTCTGTCTGGGTTGTGTTGTCCTTCTTGGATATTGACATTTATATCTTTCATAAGGATTGGAGTTTTCAGTCATTATTTGCTCAACTATTCTTTCTGCCCCTTTTCCATCTTCCCCTTCTAGGACACCAATAATGCTTTTTTTTTTTTTTTTTTTTTTTTTGCATTTCATGTTGTCAGTCAATTTCCTGAGTTCCTGTTCCATTTATTTCCATTTCTTCTCTTGCTGTTGTTCTATCTTCTCCCAAAATCACTTCCTTCAAAATCACTAATTCTGTCTTTAAGCAGTTCAGATCATCTCTTATGTATCTCTAATGTATTTTTAATCTCATTCATCATCATCATGTCTTTTTTTCACATTTCTTTAATGATCAATTTTCTACCTTACCCTTCCCCTCCCCCACAATGCTATTTTTGCTGTCTTTGTCCATTTGCTGTGGCATCTTCTGTTTCTATTTCTCTTCTTGTCTTCTAGGAATTACCAGGATTAACTGTTCTTAAATCCCTGTTCTTTGAGATATTTATTCTTTTTTTCCTTTGCCTGGGCCATCTCTTCCTGTTTCCTAGTGTGGTTTGTAATTTTTTGCTAATGTCTAGGCATCTGAATATGTTGGTGAATTTACTATGATGGCCAATTTCTCTTTATTGCCTATGATTATTTTTTTCACAGCTCTTCTTTGATATTTGCTTCCATTTATCCTATATCTTTAAAACTGCCCAGCTTAAGTTATCAAAATCATTCCTGGGACTCTCTAATAGAGTGCAGATTTTCTCCCAGGAGTTAGAGAACAGAGAGATCCAGGTGCAGTTTTTGTTCCAGTATCTTTGGGGTGGGGTGGGGAACCTTTCCTGGCAGCTCTGAGTTTTAGTAACTCACAGTTTGTTTTATGGGGGGTTCTCCCTTTCTCTGTCTCTCACCCTCCTGGGAGTTGTGAAATACTGTACTGGTCTTCTGACCCACAAAGCAGGTCCCTTGGACAGCGTTTGGCTTTCTCTGTTTTCTTGTGAGAGTGCTGAGACTTGCCTGCCTAATCCAATGACATCTTCACACAATCATGATATCAAATTTTATTTCTCCAATTATCCATATTAATTCTCATATATATCAATTCAGATTTGAGTGGCTTACCCTGACAAATGAAGTTTCCCTTATGTACTGAAGGAAATGCAGAAATACTTTTTTTAGCAACTTCTAGGAAAATTTTTATTATTTCTCACATATCAAGTCAGTGATGATCATCAGATAGAGTCTAAGAAAAGTATGATTTCTGTCCTGTAACCATTTTGTTTGCCAGTTACCCAGCCTGTATTACTGGACTTTTTTGTGCCCCTATCCTTGGATAACTTTAAAATAGCATGTTGATGAACATCTTGAATATGATGAAACCTGAGGTCTGTGAACTATTGTACAAAGTCCTGTATTCAATATTAACCCTTGTAACAAGAAATCTGCAGGATAAAACATCCCAACTATCCCCAAACTCACCAAGCAAAAGTTTTTCAAATATGTTACTTCAGTCAGTATCATGGAAATCAAAACCATTTTAATATGCAATATCCATATTCCTTATGGCATTCAAGTTAATGCTAATGGCATATAATTAATAACTTGAGGGGCAGTATAGTATATATTTAGAAGTGTGCTCCACCTCTAACAAACTGTGTGACATTGAGCAAGTTACTGAAGCCCTCAGTGTCTTAATTTCTTCAGCTGGAAGGTATAATATCTACATCATAACTTTGTAGCAAAGTCTAAATGTGTTATTATATGTAAAACATTTAGAACAGTGATTAGTACAGAGTAAGCATTAGGCATTATTTTTCTGTTAATATTTCACTAATACGTTTACTTACAAACCACATTCAAATTTTATTTGATATGTTTTAAGATTATTATGAAGCAAATAAGCCATTTAAAAATATTATCTCACATATACATGGAAAAACTAATCATTAAAAATTCAAATAACTCCTCAAAATTCATACGTATATTAAGTGGAACAACTTCAAGTCCAGCACATATTCTCTGATGTCAGACCTCATACTCCTTTTTGTTATAACATGCTGCTCATTATTGTGTGCTAATCATGGTAGCCTAAACTAAGGTGTTCAAACCCTAGTCTCCTATATTCTGGGGATTCACAAAATGACCAGAAATCTGTGAAAACATGAACTAGATATAGACATATGTGCAATTTTAAGTGTGTGCCAACTTTTAAAAAATATTGGAATACATATCTAA
This sequence comes from Dasypus novemcinctus, assembly GCF_030445035.2. Lineage (NCBI taxonomy): Eukaryota > Metazoa > Chordata > Mammalia > Cingulata > Dasypodidae > Dasypus > Dasypus novemcinctus. The sequence continues at coordinate 30,254,922 of NC_080687.1, forward strand.
TACCCCAAATCACTGACCCCTAAATCAATAAAAGCATCTACTATATCTCCGGTTATGCTCCTGAAGTGGATTAAGAGCACTTTGCAGTTTCAGACCCCTGTAGCAATTTGTGATGGCTTGATATAGCCAGATGTACAATGGACATTGTCTCCAGACTGGCTCTATTTCATAGTGTAAAAGCACACTATGCACCAGGCTGGTGAAACACTGGACCCTACCTTCCTAGTCTCTCTCTAGGATCAATGGTGCTGAAATAAGCTGGCCATGTGAAGAGCATAAAAAGTGGAGTGATGATTACCAGAGTAATGTGAGTAGAACTTAAACATAATTGGTATTATGGCCTATTCCAGGGAGAGATAACATGCAGCGTATTGCAAAGCTGGAGCTTAGATCTATTAATTGCAGCTCAAAAAGCTGTGTTGATTAGTATTAAGTTCTGTTCCTTTATATCTGATGAATATAATAATATCTCTTCTAGATCATATGCAAAAGGATATTGAATATGTTAAAATCTGGGCAAACTTAATTCATTTTATAAATTGTTAATGAACATGGCTATAAGGTAAAGCAATAACTCTTAAATACTGTCTTTATTTTGCTTGCCATATGCTTGTCTTGTTGTTTCCTTACTGTCTTTGTGAGTTTATGTCCAGTTTCTGTCTTCGTACCTTCCTAGGTACCCTAAACATAACCACCACTAAGGGAAAACTGGGGTTGGCAATTTATACCACACCCAACTTGTTCAGCACAATCTCTCCCTAGAGTTAACCAACAACGTAAAATAACTAAAAACAAAAAAAACAAAAACAGAATGTTGTTTTTCATCAACATTGGGAGGATACAGCTTCTGAAGTCACTTGGATTTTCTCACTCTCATGGTCCAGTATCTTTGTAGTGGGACCATGTATCTTCAAAATTATAATTAATTTTATTTCTTCAGAATCAGAGCCTTGTTAGGCATGCAGGAATTTCATCCAGCTCCACCCATGGTGCCAGACTTATCTTCCCCCAACTGTGAATGAGTAGCAAAATACTTTTACACCTTGTTAGGTAGGGCCTACTGCCCCTAACCAGCAGGAAGTAGCTACAGAAGAATGACTTCTATCTATCAGAACCCCCTTAAGAATAGGATAGAGGCCCTCTGAAGTGAAAGCTCAGGCAGGCTACTTTAGGGAATGGGAAGACAAGTTTAAAACCTGACAGAAAAACATTACCATGAAGCATTGGCCATGGCACCCCACCTGGAAACCCCCTGAGGGAAAGGCTACCACCAAGGAGGCTGCTGGAAGAACCCAGCCATGAGAACCCCATTTGGAATGAGATTTCATCTGGGGTCAAGGAAAAGCCTTACCATTGGGCCCCCTGAGGAACTGACTGGTGGGGTAATCAATCAAAACAGCAAACAGCCTGGAGGCCCTCTCCAAACATTAGCAAGGGGAGAAATAATTAATGGCTTAAAAAGTAACCACACAAGTCACATCTCTCTCTCTGCCCGAATTGGCCCACACCTATATTTAGGCTCTGTAATCTGTTATTTTCTCCCATTTCTATTCTCTTCTCCAGTTTTTCTCAATAAACTACGGGTCTAATTAAACCAACATGTTCTTAAATTCTTTTATGTAGCACAGCCAAGAACCTAGAGGAAATCAGCTTCAATTCAACCTATAAAAAGTCAGAAAAATGTAAACAGTCCATAGTGAACTTTATGTACTGAAGTGAGGCTAAAATATTGAAAGAGGTTTCAATAATATGCTGCTTATATTCCTACTAAATACATAAAATCTGTAAAATTGCATTAATTAGCTTGAATATCTGATATTTTATATTTGAAAACATCATTTCGGAAACGGACTTTGGCCCAGTGGTTAGGGCGTCCGTCTACCATATGGGAGGTCCGCGGTTCAGGTCCCGGGCCTCCTTGACCCGTGTGGAGCTGGCCATGCGCAGTGCTGATGCGCGCAAGGAGTGCCGTGCCACGCAAGGGTGTCCCCCGCGTAGGGGAGCCCCACGCACAAGGAGTGCGCCCCGTATGGAAAGCCGCCCAGCGTGGAAAGAAAGAGCAGCCTGCCCAGGAATGGCGCCGCCCACCCTTCCTGTGCCGCAGATGACAACAGAAGCGGACAAAGAAACAAGACGCAGCAAACAGACACCAAGAACAGACAACCAGGGGAGGGGGGGAAATTAAATAAATAAATAAATCTTTAAAAAAAAAAATCATTTCATTGTCACTATAAAGATAGATATGACATCTTGATTTTTCATCTGAAGAAAATTCAATGTATACATGTATTAAAGAGTTACAAAATTATATTTGTGTTCCTTATAATCTAGTCCAAGCATATCTTCTCTGGTTTTCTCTTTACTTTCAGTTGTTTTCTATGAGAAGAAACATTTACACACATTCATGCAAGGGCTGGAAAATTGAGAGGGAAACATTTTTCTAAAACTGGGATATCATATCTTGAAAATGTGGAGAATTTACTTTTAAACTTTTGTTAAGGAAGAGGAGAGATCAAGTTACCCATTGAATCAAAGTGGCATTAACATATTACATGAATGCTTATATTAGAACACATTTAAGTTCCTTCTACACATTAAACAAATTCTTATGGAGAAACTACATATGCTTGGCACTTGACAAAGTGTTAAGATTATTACAATGAATAAAACACAGTGTTCCAGCTACCACTACCAACCCAGAACTTATGTACAATAGAAAAAAAAAAAACATTTTGAAGCTTTACAGAGTGAGTAATTCCATGAACAAAGCAGAGTGAAAGGAAAAGGGAGCAGTGGATAGGTTGATGAGTACAAGTCACTCCTGGGAGATGCTTTCTGAGCAGTGACCTGAGGAAAATAAGGAAGTAAGGAAAGAATGTTTTAGGCAGAACTATCCACAAGTGAAAAAGCCCTAGACAGAGTCTACTTAGCATGTGTGAGGAATATCCAGGGGGTCTGTAGCAGTGGATCAGATTGAAGAAGGTAGTAAGATGGAAATAATTTGGGTTTTATCCATGTCAGATATATCTTCACATTTTCTTTGAGTAAAATTTTATTCATGGCTGGAGTGACTGTGGTCAGTAATATTTTCCTTTATAGTGAAACCAAGAAGTCTGTTTAGTTTAAGGTTCATATTTCATAAAATGTTTTAGCTAGATTCAGTCTTTTGCAATTTAATATTATATAGCTTCATAATTCCTGCATATCCTGTGCAATTTTTTTACTATTGCAGGTTAGTTTTCCTACTATTGGTATTTCCTTATTAAGAAAAATGCTCCATTTTCATGTCTTCCATCTTCTGATTTCTGTAAAATGAAGGAAATCTGCATTGCCCCCTTTTTCACTACTTTCCAAATGATTGCTCAGCCTTTAGATCTGTGCTCTCCCAATGTAGGCATCTCTGTCCAGTATTGTCCATTGTCCACTCTGTTCAGTATTGTCCAGTATGCTTTTTTTGATGCACATCTAACTATAATCCAATCTAGAACCACTTCCTTCACTTCTCATTCAACTTTTCCAATTAGAAAAAAATAAAAATATGGGCATAGTGATATTTTAACTTTTCTCTGAATTGCTCATAGATAACATATATAATATATATATATCTTGCCTTTCCATGAAATTACAAATTCCCTAGAGTCATACCATGTATTTTGCAATGCCCCAAATTATTGAATTGAGGTTAACACAGAGTAAATATTTGATAAATATTTCTCTCTCTATATATATATATATATATATTTGTTTCTCTCTATATTGTCCCTCTCTAGATTTGTTTCAAGAAAACTAATGAAACTTTATTACATGGCCAAAAACTTATAAAGGCTGGTTTACTTAAACACCTGTTAAGAATTTTTTCCATTGAATTTTTTCAGAAGTTTAATGTATGGTATAAATCAATTTTGAGGTACACATTATTATCTAATAATATAAAAAATAAATATAACATATGACAACATCTTGAAACGATCATTGAGCATGAAAGTTATTATTTTACTTCTGTATAGTGGCCTAAACAATTTTACAGTTGTTCCTATTTTAACAAAAACATTATGCAAAATAATGTCTTGCATTCAATAACTGTACTTCTCTAAAAAGGTGTCTACTGGGGAAGAGGAGGCCTGGGATGATGTGATGGGGAAGGAATCATAAAATCAGTCTCATAAATCTCCTATCTTGTGCTCTTTCATCACCTATGCTTAAAAAATGAGGAAAGGAAATATTTTCCCAGAATGTAGCATTAATATATTTCCTTAATAACCCCTCCCAAAGAGCTGTCAATGGATTTGAAAGATTACCATTTTCTATTTGAGGGTCTCCTATCTACACTTACAAAGAGAAAGAGAGAAATGAGCAAATAATTGAAATAAATATTGTGGTAAATGCTTTAGCATAAATTATCAGGCTCTGTGAGCTGAACACAGGGTTTGTATTCAGAATCATGATGAATTATTTCTGACCTTCGTTCATCATTACTCACTCACTCATTTTTATTCACAATTGAAAATCCACTATATGCCAAGCATGTAATTGGGTATAAAACAATTAAAGAGCTACGCCTTACTTACTGGCAGGGGAGATACCATGATCACAAAGGCGGTTTTCCCAGGGCAAGGCTTATCCATTGCAGTCCAGATGTGCTGACTCCAGCGATCTCCCCAAATGTGAGAAACAACACTGCATAATTTGTGGTAGTGGGGAACTGTGTTCCCACTCTCCCTTATCCGTAATAAAGAGGGAGGAAAAAAAAAAAAAAGAGCTACACCTATTGAGGAGACAAATGGTTAATATGAACCCCAGTTATTGCAGCAGGAAACATTTTACAAGCAATAGCCTTAGACATAGGGAAATTTCAATCAAGGTAGAGTGCTTACATGCAACAGTTAAAGAAACAGCCTTAACGCCGTCTTGAAGAATTGTGGCCAATAACTCCTTATCTTGCTACTGCAGGGAGTATTCTTAAGAAGCCTTAATAGTATAATTTGTATTGGAGGAGTCTTGAACTACATTAGCTAGGATAGGCTATCTGTTGTAAAATATACAGACAAGAATGTATAATGGTTGTCACCCAACTGAAGTTTCCTGATTACATAATAGGACTGGGGAGGTAAATGGGTCAGATGGGTAGCTCTTATCCATACAACCATATGGAGATCCAACTAACCGAGGCTCCATCATTCTCAACATGTGCCTTATGTCAATGGTCATATAGCTTTATCCATCTTGTATATAATTCCTTGTAGATTTTAGTAGAATACTTATAAATATTATTCATGTTATAATGGGGGTGAATATTAACACATTCTTTTGCAGTGAAAACTAAAATCAAAACACTTAGAGGTAAAATAAGTCTCATTTGAATGGGAAGTTTAAAATTGATGCCTAGCTTGGTCAATTAGGTTATATGGAATATATTTTTGAAAATTTGAGAGAGCTAAACCTGGAAATACAACTTTTGAAAAGACCATGTTTAAAGTATTTAAAAGATATCTATTATGTAAAAATTACACATTTAACAAGTGTTTAAAGTTGTGATATAAAATTTTGTGTCTATTTAAAAATGTTCAAGGGGCCATGTATTTTCTTTCATTTTATAGACTGAGCAAAAAAAAAAATTAGTCTTTTTAAAGGAAATTGGGATTATGAGTTCTACAGGTAGGCAGACAGTAATGTCTCAGAAATATCACAAACTAGGGTCAAAAATTTTTCTTAATCTTGATTTTCAAGCCACAATACTAATCAAATTAAGAAATTAGAAGAAGGAATTAATAGAATTCACCATGACTACCTCAAAATTTAAATCATCATGGAATCATTTTCCAAAAATGAAATGGAATTATTAACTTTATTGTTGAAGGAGAGTGAATTATTTATGTGATCACTTACATTTTGAGTTAGCACCTAGCATTTGGAAATACGAATGAAGACTTTCACTGTTGGTGTTAAACTTATTGAATGTCTTCAAAGGTTATTTTATTCCAATCTCTTTATCTTTTATGTTCTCATTAGCTTTCTCAAGTAGTTCACTATTTTAATTTGTATGTGTTCCTGCAATTGGTATATAATTCATATAATAGATTCTGAAAATTTTTCTCTCTTCCTAAAATTATTCCATTATGCATTAAATAAGAGTTGTGGCAGTTTAAGTCTGCAAAATGTATTTGTTTCTTATTTAGTTGGACATGGTAAACTGAGAAGCAAAACTGAAAGATTAACCAGTTGGTATTCTAGGATCAACTTTACTAAATTTAGTAAAATTTGACATGAAAAAAAAATCTCAGCAGAAAAATGAGAAGGAGTAAGAGGTATATTTCCCATTAGTTTGGCAGTTAAGTATAGCTTAAAATGGAAAACATAGCCAAAATTAAAAACAAGCAAAGAAATGAAAAAATAGGTTTTAGGAAGTAGTAATACAAGTAAGAATGATTTGGAAGAAAAAAATAGTTATTATTGTTCTAATATTGAATGCATAGTTCAATAGTTGTTAATGCTTAAATATTAGCCTATTAAGGGGGAAACAGATGGAGCTCAGCGGTTAAATGCCTGATTCCCATGTACAAGATCCTGGGTTCAATCACAAGAACTTCCTAAAAAAAGAAAAAAAGAAAAATCTATCAAGATAAATTTCCTGTTAATTATGGATGCATTTAGTTTCCTTTTACTTTTAAAGTTCTTATACTTTCCCCGGCTTAATTTTTAGAACTTGTAAATAAGTTTTATACAAATTTAATTTGTTTCTTATGATTTCTAAACCAGGGGGAAAGCCTATTGGATGGGTAATAATATTTTAAAGATACCTCAATAAAACAACAGTCTTCATCATTTGGGGACTGTTAACTATCACATGAATAATGGAAATTACCCACAAATAAAATGGTTGAAAATGTTATATGTCTATGCTTAAAAAAAGGTAACACATCATGGGGAGGATGAATGAGGGGAAAATGTCAATTGTCACTCATTTGCAAATGTAAGAATCCAAAGTATAAGAGAAAAGAGTGAGAAGAAACATGAAAAACAGACAGCACAATTTGGTAAAAGAATATACATATAAGCAAGAGAAAATAATCTACCACTGCACATTAAGAGATAATTCATCAGCGAACTACCTCCTTGATTTGGAGTAGGATTGCTTTTATAATTCCCATATAATACAAGTTTAATGTGCTGCCTGGACTCATTTGGAAGCATTTTAGCCTGGAGATAGAAGCCTTACTATATCCTTACATAAAATCAAGAAAAATATTGATAAACTTGACTATATAAAACCTGACATAAGCTACATCAAAAGAAAAGGGCAGATGGAGAAAATATATTTCTAATTCATATCATAAACTAAGATATAATCCATTTAAAAATATAAGTATTTCTATAAATTAAGAAGAGAAATAACCTCTAGGTAGAAAATTAGACAAAGAGGACAGAGATAATACAAAGGAAAAATAATATTAGCTCTTTGATATGTTTTTTAAATGTGCAATTTCCATCAAAATAACAGAAATACAAAATATGTATTTTTTAAAATTGAGATACCACTTTCCACTTAGCAGTTTCAAACAAACAAAAATTTTGTTAACACATTAGTGTAAGGTACATTCACAGCAGGTGGATTTGTAAATTGTTACATCCTCTAATGAAGATAGCTTGACTTTAATTATGAAAATGACAAATGAACAAATCCTTTGATTCAACAATTCCACTTTCTGGAATTTATCCTAAAACTATATTCTTACATTTTCAAAATAATGCATGCACAAAGTGTTTCAGTACACCAATGTGATAGCAAAATTAGGAAATAACGTAATGTCTATTTGCAAGGATTTAATTGAAACAGTAGTATTTTATGTCACAATGAAATGAAATAAAGAGTCTTTTTATATATTAAGAGTATATGATCTCAAAATAGAATTTTAAGTGAAGAACGGTACAGTGTACCTCACTATGTAAAATGTTACCATTTATATTAAAATGGGGAAAATAATATACACCCATATTTCTGTGTGCATGTGCACATGAGAGAGAGACTGAGACAGAAAGAGAACAGTATTTGGTTGTTTATACATAAAGTATCTATCTCTGGAGGAGCAAGCAAGTAAAAACTTTGGTTTCTTCCAAAGAGATTAAGTGATTATGGTAAGAGAGAAACTTCACTATATATATATATATATTATAATATATAGATATAATGTATATATATGATATGCCTGTACATATGTTGTATACACTTCAGTATCTTCTAAATATAACACAACGTGAATTTCATTCATTTTAATAAGTTATATTTTAAATAAATAGCATTTACTTAATTTTTTAATAAACAAATGTCCAAGTGCTGTCATATCTAGTAATCTCACTTTATTTTTTAATATTTTTTTAAATTGCACAAATTTCTTAGAAGATAAGGTTTGCTAAATAAACTATAATATATTTGCTGGGTGGTATCCTATTGGCAGAGATTTTTAAATGGTTCTTATAAAGTTTATTTAACAACATGGAAAAATTTGACATGTAAAATAAAATGTAAGATAACACATTTAAGCTTAATACAGAAATGATACAAAGTATATTAAGGGAATTCAAAAATGATAACTTTTGTTTCAGAACTTTGGGATCATATCTTTTTATTTTTCTCTACTTTTCAAATTTTCTCAATTTTAATCAAAGATTGAAGTTAGAATACTAGCTGGATCAATGTCTTCTGATACGCAATGGGTTTTCTATTAATGCCATAACAAAATAAGGATAGGTTTTAAATCCTGGAATATGTCTCATCTTCATCATTGTTATGAATTTGTCTTTTCTAGCAGTGGTGGAAAACAGCGTGGGGATTTGTGAAACTACAGAAAAAAACAAACAAACAGTAGAAGTCACAGGGACTACAAAACCAAACTGGACAGACACCTGAAAGGTGGTATCCTGGTGAGAAGAACATAAAGGTTGGTTCTGCAAGAATATACAGTAAAAAATCAGAGTACTTCATTGATCTGGAATTGACTTCTCATTAACATTATCTCGTCATCATTTCAAATTAATCTTTGCCTTTGTGTACTTGCTTCTGTGCTCAAGGAGAGTTTTTTGGTAATCTGGACAAATGCCTTGCTGAAGTTCTCCTGGGATCTAGCAAATCTTTAAGTATGATATTAATAATCCCACTTTTTTAACTAAGGAAAAATATTATTAATAATGAAAATTCTTACATTATGGCTGCAAAGTCATTATATGAGATAATATTTTTTCATCTTCGCTAAGGGGTAATGTCTCCACAGCAAGGTTTGGCTTTGGGCTATGGTCACACCAGCAGTGAAACTTGAGGATTCTCTGGGGCCAAGATGTCACATTTGGTGCATTTGAACAGAGGGTCTGGCTTCAGCTTTCTGCTCTAACAATGTTTTCAGATACTCTCAGGGGGGGTACATTGTTGATAAGGCTATGAGCTGGGGCTACAATATGTGAAAAACTCTCAGGCTAATTTAATTACATCTCTGGAAATATGGAAGACAAGAAATAAATTAAGGAAACTGTGGGGTCTGGGAAAGTTTTACTTTATGAAATATTGCTTGGAGAATTCTTAGGTGCTACTAGGGCACCAAAGGAAGAAATGTTATCAGTGATAGACTTAACAAAGACCTAATGAAGGGCAACTATGACCAGAAACCAAATTTAGGGCTGCAAAGAATACGGAAGAACTATAATGAACTGTGCCTTTTTTTTCATTTGTTCTTGTAAGCAATCTAGAGCTGGGAGAATAATCCTCTCTAAAAATTATAAATTTTAGAGTTATCACTCCAAAATTAGGGTAAATTGTAAGGGATGAAGAGGTCCCTGTCAAGAATTGTGAAAGGTCTAATGTCTTATCCAACTTGTAAGCTACCAAATTGGCCTGACTGTTTTGTAGATGCTGGTAGAGATACCTGGATAAGAGACAAAGAGTAACAGCCAGACCTTCACGTCCACTTCTACCAGTTCTCCATGATATTCAAGTCCCAAGGGTGAAACAAAGGGCTCATGATGGATGCTTACACACATTGGAAGTTGCATTATAGGAAAGGAGCATTGCGCTTGAGGTGTCTACTTGTATAAGAAGAGTCAAGTTTGCCCATGGTTTGGGGGAAGATATCTCTTCATCCTTCAGGGTTACTCAGTGAAAACAGAATCCTGAGAAACTGCCAGGTAAAGAGCAACCATCTTGCGTTCTTGACTTTCCTAGTATGAATGCACAGTTGCACAGTTGATTATCTCTCACATCAGTCACCCCAGAATTTAGTGAAGAAATAGTAGAAGGCCAGGATGAAAACTTAGAAAACCCCAATTTTAAAATATGGAGAAAAGACTAGAAATGAGTAATGAAAGGAATAGAAATAAAATCAGAAGAAAATAGTACTATAAGAATTAATAGTGGAAAGAATACCCAGGAGGGAGCAGTGGCATTTAGTTTAGATATGTCAACTACCTTCCCCACCAATATACAAGATAAAATTGTATAGAACAATGTTTGCAGACATTTCAGTTTTAGTATCTCTTTACACTGTTAGAAAGTATTGAAGTTCCCAAGAACTTTTGTCTATGTGGGTTATATCCATTGACACTATATTAGAAATTGAATTTAGAAAATTTAAGTTTATTAATGGAATCTTTTCAAATAACAATGAATGATCTTAGGAAAACCTGCCATATTTTCTGAACCGAAAATCTTCATGAGAGCATTGTTTTATATTTTTACAACTCTCTTTTATATGTCTTAATACCTGATAGTTTGAATTTCATATTAGCTTCTGCATTTTTGGAGTTATGATACACTCTGATTGATGTTCATGAATAAACTCAATCTCACATACATATAGTGGAAAAGGAAGGAATAATTTTATAAACTTTTACAGATAATTTGGGGATATTCTTCTGTAGTACTATACCAAAACTTGACAAGTGGTAATTTCTTAAATAGCTGTTGAAATGTGGAAGCAGAAAACATATCGATGGATTTTTTTTTTGTATTTTGTTTCATTAAAATTATTGGTTTATCTTGCACTTTGAATAGATTATTTACTATTTACCCATTCATGGTTTTGTTACATCTTGCATGGGTCATTTGTAAAGTGTTGGTTTACTGAGTTACAAAGATCATTCAAATGTTGACACACTCATTACAAAATATTAAAATATTAAAAATATAATTCTTTAATGTCACTATTAATCCCATTAGAAAAGCATTATGAATTAGTCTCCAAGTGGTTGATACATGTTTGGCAAATTTCTAATTTTCATTTGAAAGCCTGAATTATATCATTGGTAACAATTACCATTGGATATCATTCTTAAGGCAGCAGGCTCACTTTCTACCTTTCAAGAAAATGTCTTCCAAATACCCAGTTCTGAATAACCATGTTTTTCTGTCAGTAGAAACAGTGTTCATGGAAAAAGCAGCTAGTTCTGGTTACAACCCAGACAATTACACAAGTGTCTCTGGAAGAATTATCATGCAAAGGTAGTGAATTACCAGTACTTCACATTTCATCACATATAATATTAAAACAGTATATACTAGAGAGTTAAGATTTAATAAAATTGATCATTTTCACAGCTTCATTGAAGACATTTTTAAGTGAAGTTTTGTTTTGTTTGTTTTTCCCTACAAGTTCAGGGCTGTGAAGAATGCAATGCCCACGTGTAGTTTGGTTTCACTGCCTTGATCCATGCTGTCACCAGCGATTTTAACCACATTGCTTTTCCACCATCAGTTCAAACATAATCACAGTGAGAAAGGCAAATGATATCTTAGTATTATAAGGAAAATAGCTCTGACCTTGTAGATTAAATTGGAGTATTTAGGGGACCTCAGAAATCTAAAGACCATATTATGAGAACTGTTATTTTAGAAAAGCAGTACAGACTTGAATGTCTTTCTTACTACACTTACTAATCTAGTGTTTTTATTTTGTTCTTTTATTTATTTATTTATTTATTTTAACATCTCTGATCTCTCCTTATCTTTCCCTGTTTGGGAGCTCAGCAAGTGGATATTCAGTCTAACCAAAAGTCTAATAACTGCTCATTTCCTTATTCTGCCATATTTTTTCAAAATGCTATTGAGTCTTCTTCAATAATTATTTTTACTTTATATTAATAGTATATATCTCATCTGCTATAGTTGAAAACTTTCTAGAAACTTCATTTTCTGATTGAACTAAGCCTCCAAGTTTATACCTATAACTGTCTGCTCTGTGTTTAAGTAGGATTCTACTTAAAATAAGCACAAAGATTTTTACCTACACATATCTTAAATGGGCCAGAATTTTAAAGAGAGTCAAAAAATAATCAATGATGAGGCCCAAGATAATCTCATAATTTTCTACTGACAGGACTTGACAATTAACATTTATGTTTTAGCATAAACCCATCCAACTGGCAAGGAAAGGAAAGTATGATATCTATTCTTAGATAAATTTGAACATGATATTTCATATATTAAGACAATATCATGACATACAGTAACAAAACAAATGGAAGTGACATCAAATTATAACAGAAAAGGATGATGTAATATAAAAATCAACTTTATTAACTATGTCTTATTTAGATTGAATAGCTATTATAAGCTTGACACAAATCCGAGTATAAATAGTTACTGGGATTCCTGAAAATATGACATAATCTGAATATTTACACAAAGTAGGGATCATTTCATTACATTTTAAACTAATAAAACTATAAATGATATTGGAAATTTTGCATCTCTCTGAACTAGATTAACATATTTATATTGCTTTACTGATAAAATATTAGTTAATTGGAAGTTTGTTCATTATCAAATGTGATAAAAAATATAAAGGTCAATATAACTATATAATTTTTATCCAATTGAGTAACATAATTGTCCAATATGTCATATGCAAATGAAGCAGGTTAGTATTGTGAAATATAATCCAATTGATTTTTCTTTTTCTTAGTTCCTTTTTACTCTGATGTTTCTCCCCTATTAAAATAATACTGAGGTGGGAGCAGATGTGGCTCAAGCCATTGAGCACCTGCTTCCCACATGGGAGGTCCCAGCCCAGGTTCAAGCCGGTGCCTCCTAAAAACAAAAACAAACAAGTGAACAAATGAAAAAATCAACTCAGGGGAGCTGATGCAGCTCAGGGACTGTGTGTCGGCTTCCCACATAAGAGGTCCCAGGTTCAATCTCCAGCCCTGTACCTCAAATAATAATAATAGTACTGATAATAATATTGAGAGGGTAGATGTAGCTCAAGGGTTTGAGTGCCTGCTTCCCATGTATGAGGTCCTGGGTTCACTTCCTGGTACCTCCTAATAAAATAATAAGAAATAAAATAAAATAAAACTAAGTTTACTGCCCCTTGGAAAGGAGAGCACTAAGAACAGAATATGAACAAATAATCAAATGTTTGGGTTTGAGTTCCAAAATAGGTTTTTAGAATTTTTAATTCAGAAAGGTTTTGAATGTTCTTATGTTTGTTATTAGAGAAGTTGTAGGTTTGCAGAAAAATCATGCAAAAAAACAGAGTTCCCATATATTCCCCTTATCATTAACATTCTTGCATTACTGTGCTATATTTGTTACAATTGATGAAAGAACATTATTATAACTGTACTGTTAACTATAGTCCATGGTTTACATGAATGGTCTTTTTATTTGTGCAAATGTAGATTTGGAGGGAGAAAAAATGGTTCAAGTATTTCAAGGATTCAGACTGACCATTTATAATAGAGAAAAATATAAAAAATATAAAAGTATGGAAGACTTTATGAACATTTTTCCAACCAAGTAGGAAGAGAAGAGCCAGAGAAACTATTAGTCTTCGGAGGGTGATGGTTCATGAGGAAAGACCCAACACTTGCATCCCCTGGAACTTAGTACAGTGGAAGAAGGCTAAACTACATATAACTTTAGGGGAAATCTGAGAGTAGAGAGAAGTTCTGTGCTTTCCTGTATAGTCCATAGCTATTAAAACTTGTAGGTAAACTCCATATGAAGTATGGTACCAGAGCAGTAAAATAGATACGAGCTATGTGCTTGAAGGAAGCTTTAAAAAAAAATCTGATAAGCCTTGCCTGATGCAGATAAGAAAGCAAATCTCTCAGAAGGTGAGTGTGGCAGGCGTCATTTTCCAAAGACTATCTCAACAATTACTCTCATTTTACATGCTCTTTTTACTTGTGACTTTGACACTTTTACCATCAAAAGGTGGAGTTTGTGTTTCTTTTCCTTGAATCTGGGCGGGGGTGAACATCAGAAGTGATATAACAGGATTCTGAGGCTGAATAATAAAGGTAGTACAACTTCTGCCTGTTTCTTTTTTCTCACATCCATGCTGTGAGAAACCCCAAGCAACTACATGGTAATGCTCTCTCAGCTCCCTAATTTTGATTCCTTCCCCTACTGATGCCTCATCTCCATTCCCCTTCTGGGATTTTGCATACAGTTTTATGATACTGGTGTTTCTCAAAGTGGAGTGGTGCTACCAATTAAAACTATGTGGGAGATTTAATGCATTATAGTACACAAAACCATTTGCTATACTGAACTCTAAAGAACCTGGGTCTTTGGGGAAAGTATACATATTGTGAGCAGATGTGTTATCGTGCAGACAACACTATGGAAGATTAGCTCAGTGGCTTAAGTGAAAGTTTACTATCAGGCATTCAAGTAGTTAGTAAATAAATTCCTTATTTTGTGATGGATAGTATTGATTGTTTGAGTCCAGTTCTCAGTGAGAAAAGGAGCTTGTATTTGTTCATTCATACCTGGTAATTAATCTTTCCATATCATGTCCAACTCTAAAAAGAGTACTGGAACAAGCTAAGGGCGCTAATCATACTTTAAGTGTATTCCTATTGATTCTAAGTAGACAGAAACATGTATAGATAATTCCTAGTATGTAATTACTAATTTTTTTAACCATGGACCTCTTTGGCAATCTAGTGAAACTTGTGTATTTCTAATGTTTTATGCATATAAAATAATAGACACAGAGTAACAAAGGAAAATAATCATATTGAAAATATAGTCAATATATTAACAACAAATAACCTACATATATAGTTAATATAGTAACAACTAACAATCCCTATAATTTCAAAGGGTGCATGTACACAATATTTTTAATATCTGCAATGGCTTACAGTAACTTGGATATATCTGATTCCTGTTGGTGACAGTTATTAGAACTGCTAGCATTACTGTGGTTTATTGCCTATATTTAACATCAAAAGAAATGTTAACTTTTAGTCAAAGGACTGTAAACAGTAAAAATAAGGATGCATTTTTTTCTCATCCAAATTCATGACTCACCTTTCCCCAAATTCTATTTACAGACCCAGTTTGGTGGACTCCAGTTTGAGAACTCCTGAATTAAGGTAAGACTAGGCTACAGTTTTAATCTACCTGTGGAATGAGTTTCTTCATGTGTCACACTAATCCAAAGAATAGTCATTTAGTACAAAATTAGAGCTAAAGCACACACACACACACACAAAACAAGCACAATCACAAACAACAAAACAAATCCCACCTGTGCCCACTAGCAAAAAAACAGAAAATATAGACTGGTCTTATGTCAAGAGATATAAGACTATGTGCATTGGACTGGAAAAAGGATTTGGGGAAATCTGGCATTTTAAGGTAGTGAGTGGCACTTCAATATTTGATTAGAAGAAAAATAACTGAAGAAAATTTATAAAAATCATAGATGAGCTAGTTACTATGTGTGCTTAGTCATATGATCATTTTCTTCTGGTCCTTAGAGTGAAATTTCTTATTTAGTTAAATTTCTGTGTAAATTTAGCTGTGCAAATGATATGGGAAAGGGCAAGTTACTTAAACATTCAGCTCCACTTTTCTCTTGAGTTAGGCTAAATGATTATTAGATAGACTGTAGTGGAAAGAATATTAATTTTTTTAGTTAAGTATTATTTAAATTTCCCATGCCAATATAATTTGGTAAAATATGAATTAAGAAAATTACCTAAACTTTCTGACACCCAGTTCATTATAGAGTTGTTATGAGGATCAAGAAACATAACATAATGCTTCTATAAGGCAAGAGTAAGATGATTTTTGAATGAGAAATACCTGATCTGTATTTACAAAATCCTGCTTACCATTTTCAAATCAGTACTTGCTGTTGAAAGTACTATGAACACAATGCTGCAAATACTTACCAAACTTTAAAAAAGAAAACCTACCATTTCTCTAAATTGCTTTCATCAGAGGTACTGGTACGTAGAATATAAGAATATGGAAGAGAGATGAGTAGAAGATTCAAGGAGGGTGCATATCATGAAAGGTATTTTATGCCATGCTAACACATGGAAGATAAATACTTAAAATATGAGGCAGAGAACCTTAAGGAATGTAAAGCAGTTGGATAATGTGGTATAATGAAGGAGAACATGGCGAGATTCTTACTTTAAGTGAATGTTTCCTAACTTTTTTCTCAGATGGATATAATCTCATCATGCCCATAAATCATCTGTGGCCCCTTCCAGAACCTCTTGCCTTCTATATTTTAAAAAAGTTTGATAATGCTGACTGTCTAACAAATACAGTAGAGCACTTCATAATCCATTTTTTCTAATGATTTATTACCACTTAAATCTATTATTAAATAATAACCTTCGTGGGGAGTAGATGTAGCTCAGTGAAAGAGTGCCTGCTCCTATGTACAAGGTCCTGGCTTCTACCCCTGGTATCTCCTAAAATAATAATAATAACCTTCACATTGGGAACTTAAATGAGGGAATTCTGTGAAATTCCAACTTACTTCAATGGTAAAATTTTAGAAACAGAGTGGCTGAGGCTAACTGCTAATGTTTAGTAGGTTTAGAGATGAAAGACATTCTTCATAGGAGATTAAGATTTAAGATAATTTACATTTGTAATTATCTCTCTTTCCATATGTGATAGGCAGAAAAATGCACACTGTCCACATCTTAATTCATAGAACCTGTGGATATGGTAACTTACATGGTAAAAGATACTTTGCACATGCAATTAACTTAAAGATCTTGAGATGGGAGGATTATACTGGATTATACAGATGGGCTCAAGGTGATCACAAGTGTCCTTAAAGATGGAGAGCAGAAGGTGAGAGTTAATAACCAGACGTAGAGGTCAGAGAGAGAAATTTTAAGATATTATTTTGCTGGATTTGAAGATGTAGGAAGGGGCCCTGAGATAAGGAATATAGGTGGCCTCTAGAAGCTGGAAAAGGCATGGGAATAATTCTCCATTGGCAGGAGCACAAACTTGCCAATGCCTTCACTTCAGGATTTCTGACCTCCAAAATTGGAATAGAATCAATCTGTGTTGTTGTAAGTCAACAAGTCTGTGGTAATTGGTTTGAGGAGCAATAGGAAATGATATAGCATGTATCTGGATATATAAACTTATTTTATTTTCTTATTTCTCTTCCTCTGCTGAACACTTGAGTCACAGTATTGAAAGAAAAAGAAATATATATTGAGTTTACCATGTGTAGAAGTACAAGATCCAACACTGAACTCTAACCACTTATATGAGAAGGTAGCTGCAGTCTTGTATTCTTTCCAATACTTTATTCATCATTTACATCAAAATTTTATCAAACATTAGGAGTTTCTTAATATCATTAATTAATAGCTATGTTTAAACTCTTCCCATATGTTTTTGATACTTCAGTTTTAATAAAATGTACCATTCATCACATCAGCATTAGAATATACATAAATTTATATGGTTTGGTTTATGAGCTCTTCTGGTTAATGATATTTCTGGATTTAGAAATATTATAAGGAGAATAAACATTTAAAGAGCAAAATTAGGCAATATGCATTGTTGTGTGTGTTTATGTATGTGTGTGTAATTGCAAATGGCTTCATGCTGTTTATGTCAAGTCCCTTGGTTTTATCATTATTATTTTCTAATCCTGGGATCTTGAACAACTAATTACCTCCTCTTGGTCTCAGTTTTCTCAAAATGAGGAATACAAAATAGGATTAGTGGAATAATCAATGGAGAAAATGTGTATCAAATGCTAAGAACAATTCTTGGCACTTAGTATTCATTCTGCAGCATTAACTTTTAGCAATATTTTTCTATCAATGCTATTATTCCCACTAAACTTAATCAAAGTCCAAGAAAACTGAAAGCTCTTCCATTACCTCAGTGATTGCTGAAACATCACAGCAGCTATTAGTGTCCAGCCATCTTATTGGATCTTTCAGACACCCTCATGACTTCACCAGCTGGTAATTTACAATACTGCTGATTATCCTCTTGCCACACACTACCCACTGCAGCAAATTGTTCTTCATTCATTTCAATGGTTTAGTTTCAACAGTGTAAGATCACTAAAATATATTTCCAGAAAAGCAGTTGTATTAATGCTTATGGCACTTATATTCACATTGGATAAATTACTATCAAGTTTGGGCTTCTTCATTGGATATCAGGGTCTTGAACAAACAAAAGGATGGAGCCCTTTAAATACGGTTGATTGCAATCTAAAAAAATTTCACTTATCTGAACTAAGCATTAATCATGTCATAACTGTTTTGAATAAAGTACATAGTTTTTATTTCCTCTTAGGGATAAAAATCTTAATAGCGCATCAACATTGTGAAACTATATTCTGAATTATGTTACTAAATATCCAGTAATTGAAGTGCATTTATTAAATTTAGTAAATAATTGAATAACAAAAATATTTCAAGACATAAAAACATAAATTTTTGTTTCCATTGGATCATGACCTTTAAATTCTTCTATCTTCTTAGGACTTTCTGTTCATTTCAGTGAAATTATATATACCTACATATTTATATATACACACAAAATATTTTATAGTCATATATACATATATATGTATATATTTAATGTTTGCTTGTTATTTCCAAAGCTTAAAAGGAAACTAGAGTTTACATTTACAGAGCATAACTGGATGGGATTTGAACTGTCTATATCCTTACTAAGGTGCAGGATATGTGTCAGTATATACATCAGGAGGGTTTCTTAAGAAACCACTTCTAATTCAGCTGGAAGTACCAATTGACACTTGGTTTCTTGGACTATAGTTTCAAAGTTCTTCACTATTTAAACAGATTCAGTATGATATTAAGTGGTAATTACAATATGTGCTACTTAGCTAAATGATTCAGTAGCCAAATGTAAATCATTCAAGACCTTGTTCTTTTAGAAGCCTCTGAACACAATTGCAGACCACTATCACTCATATTTCCAAATCCATGCATTAACTAAACATGGACTCTCATTTCAATATTAATTATTCTGCAATCTAATGACAATCTTTATTTTTTTTAAAGATTTGTTTTATTTCTTTCCCCTGCCCCTCCCCCCCCCCCCATTGTCTGTTATCTGTGTCCATTCGCTGTGTGTTCTTCTTTTTGTCTGCTTCAGTTGTTGTCAGCGGCACAGGAATCTGTGTTTCTTTTTGTTGCGTCATCTTGTTGTGTCAGCTCTCCGTGTGCATGGCACCATTCCTGGGCAGGCTGCACTTTCTTTCGTGCTGGGCGGCTTTCCTTATGGGGTGCACTCCTTGCACCGTGGGGCTCCCCTATGTAGGGGACACCCCTGCATGGCACTGGCACTCCTTGCGTGCATCAGCACTGCGCATGGGCCAGCTCCACACGGGGCAAGGAGGCCCGGGGTTTGAACCGTGGACCTCCATGTCATAGATGGACACC
The DNA here is from genome assembly GCF_030445035.2 of Dasypus novemcinctus. Taxonomy (NCBI): domain Eukaryota; kingdom Metazoa; phylum Chordata; class Mammalia; order Cingulata; family Dasypodidae; genus Dasypus; species Dasypus novemcinctus. The sequence continues at coordinate 30,274,620 of NC_080687.1, forward strand.
CTATCCACTGGGCCAAGTACGCTTCCCAAATTACAATCTTTAAAACTTATTCCTCTTAACTTCATATTTTTGTATCTTGTCCCCCACCTAGAGTATAAAGTTAAAAGGCCTTGCTCATTTTTAAAAACACTTTGCACATATTAGGTGTTAGGTCTCCAACATTTTTATTAAATTGCTTTACTATATTATGGAGTCTGTGATAACGGGCTTAATTTTCATTTGTTCTAGTTTATTTCCTACACAGAACAGGTGAGAATACAATTCATTTGTTCCATCACAGGCTGAAGGAAGTCAACATATACCACAGTGCTACTGATAGCTATTCCTCCATAATTATAGCCTAAAACTTTGCTTTTATTGACAGTCAATTATTAGCATCATTTTCACATAGGAACAGAATATTTGGTTGGCTTAATTCTTTCATTAATTCAATAAACATTTACAGACGATCTCAAATGTCTGGCATTATTTCAAATATTGGCAATAAAATTAATGCTACTATTTGTCATATTTTGGGAAAAAAAATGCAAAAGTGATTTTCATAAGGACAAACTTCTCTTTAGTGACTTTTTATTGCATTAGCACAGAATCAATCCTACAATGGGCATTAAGAAATGATCATTTGTATCCTTATCTTTGGCATGCCTTATAAAAAATTTACTCTATATCTTTGCATTTGTAATGAGAGAAGAAATAAAGATACGGATTTTTATTAATATTATACTATTTAGACTGTGCTGCTACATGTATAAATGCAGAAGGATAACTTTCAGAGGGCAGGGATGTCACTGAATGAGGAAATAAAAGTAAAAATTGAAGAAAGATTATCTAGTATCATATGGGTATAATGTGTAGCTCACTTCTACTGGAATGGGTGTGCATAAAGTAGCATGCTTTAAAGAGGCCACCTATCTTTTCTGCTTAATCTTGACACCAAAGAGTTGGACTATCAATTTTCTGTTGTGTCGTTCAGTAATACTGGAAAGAGTTCTTTAACTTAGGCTTTGATTTTTAAAAACTCAACAAAAAATTTTATCGGTAATAACAGGAAATATATTAGAACCATATGCAGTTTATTAAATAATTGATTTAGAAATATTTAAACATGATAATACCTGTAATATATAAAGTCATTCTGGTTATTTTTAAATCCTCACCTGAAAAATTTGACACAGTTGTTAACTTTTCATATCCAGTTGTTATCCATATTCACTGCTAAACTCAAACTGGTTTGGTATTATTTTCTGATACTTTCTTGCATTGTGTCTCAAACCAATTCGCTTTGGGAAGATTGATATTCAAATGGCAGATGATTCCTAATTTATATCGTTTGTCAGTGTTCAAAGTTCAAAAAAGATTAGTGCCTTTCCTAGTTAATTACATAATTTTAGCTACTAAAATTTAGTAGCTACTAGCTACTGTGCAGTTCCATGCAATAAAATTATGTAGTTAAGTATTTACTTCTATAGGCTTCTGATGTAATTCTTGGCATGACTGCCAGTTTCTTTAAGTGAAGAGTGTGCCATCTATTAGCTTACTGAGCTTTGAGTCCTCATGTAAAATTTTATTTGCACAGGGTAGTGACAGGGATTTTACAGATTATTTGAGATTAGGGTTTGAAGAAGTCTATTGCCAGGTTGGTACAATCTGATCAAGTGCCCCCAAAGCATCTCTGACTCTATGGTACTAACTGGATTCCAACAACAAATACCTCTTCTAGCTGTGGCAAGTTAAGGTTTTGCCCTCTATTTCATTCTCACTCCTCGCTGAGATGCGAGGACTCTTTAAGCTATTTAACACTAAGCATTTTTCATATATTAAATGATAAAGTGATATCAATAAAGCAAAATACATATAACATTATTGAAAAAAAAATGCATAAATGCATTATTCCCAAGAAGATAAAGCATAAAACTTTATTACTATGCAAAATGCATACTGTTTCTCTTGTTATCAAAAGAAAGCTTCTATTAGATATATAGGTACAGTACATAGATTGGCTAGATTAGTTAGATGGATAGATAACCAGAGATAGCTCATTTCATTTCCCCCTTAAACCTAGTTGATATTTTGATCTGTGAACAAAATGCTATCCAGTACACATGAATAAGAATGATTCCTTTCCAGTAAACAAAGGCATTTTTCTCCTTGTTGCTGCTTGAACAATAGCTGAACAAGAGATTCTACTAAGGTTAATTGACATAAATTCTAACATCGCGTTAATTCAATTTCCATTAAGCACTGTATTGCTAAGCTTTGTGGTCTGCCAATCTTTCATTATCATAGCGAGATTTGCTCTATTGAAAAAGATAGTTTCTGTTCAAATTGGAATGATAGATACCGTTTGGGAAATAATGTACAATATAGTATCCACAGGATTAGCAGATATAATTTCTTAGAGATACTGAGCCTTATAGCTAATTATAAGTATAAAATTTCAGGCTAATAGCTAAGCTTTCAATAAAAACCTTCAAATAGGATATGGTTAAATAAAAATAATGAAAAGATTAATTTTCTTTCTGCTCTTGTAAAATTCATTCAAATGTAGTGCAAGATGCTATCTTTTTCTAAGAATTGCTTTTTTTGTATTACTATTTCCTTTAGAGGGTTCACTAACTCTAGATAAATGCTGTATATTTTATAAGCTGGCTTTTATGTCTCAAAAATGTATATTTTCCAAACAGACTGAAAAGACTACTTCCTCTTCTAATGTATCATGCTGAAATCTGGAAGGCAACAGTGACTAGGTCAAAAGGGGCTTAAAGCAGCAGGATACTTCAATTAATAAGACAAGATAAATATTTGAGTAGCTTTAAAGGTTCATTTCTCATAAAGATTTAGATATACTATCATCTATTATATAATGACTTCATTTTCATAATCATCATCTGGAATAACCTTCAAATTAAAAATACATATTACATATACATATATTTAATTTGACAGAGCCTCCCAATGAAACAATTACTTTGGTGAATTTAATGGTATTCCTCAGCTGATAGAGCTGTACAACCTTCACTATCCTGCTATTAAAATATTCTAATTAAATCAGTCACCCTGGTCCCATCTGTTATATACTAATCTCATGTGGAGAGCTGCTGGAATCTCTTCAGGCAGATGATGTACTTAGTTCCTTTCATGGCTCATTGGATGTCACATGCAGGAGCACCTTGTTCTTGATTTGAAATTATGACTAAGGCTCTGAGTATATAATAAACCACAGTGGATGTTATGGACATAAATTCAGCTCTTTTTCTCCTATGTTCAGAAGGCCTGCAGTGTAAAAACAACTGTAGTCCATGTCACTGTGTAGCAATCTGTTCTTCACCATGATCTAGGAGAGGGGCATAGACAGGAATCCCTGAACTTTCTCCCCAGTTCTAAGAGTAAGGTGATGGATCCTAGGAACCAAGGCTGCATAAACATGGTGAACTGATGGGTCCATTGATCAAGGTTGGCCCCTTCTGGATATCAGAAGTCAGCTTCCAAGTTGATTCATGAGTGCAGAAGAGCAATATTCTTTCAAAGACCATGGGACTTACTCTTCATTTTCCAAATGGTTTACTATGTGTTTTCCTTTAATTTCCTGGAAATTAAAAACAGTTTCATACAGGGGCAACCCACAGAACTTCATGTGGATTTTCTTTTGTTAATAGTTCGTAGTACCCATGGTCATGATATGTTACATAGGATTAGGAGAATAGGGCTGAGAAAATGAAGGATTTTATTTCCATAAATGATAGATAGGAATGCATTTTTTTCCTCAAATGCCACTGCTATTTTTTAGCTCTACTTGATTCACAGAGTGCCAGATGCCTTTTGCAAAAAAATAACAAAACAAACAAACCCAAAAAACATCACTATATTTCAATAATTAGGAGGTTGTTCTAGCTGATATTACTCTTTCCTGAAATGTAGAGCAATAGTGCTGAAGCTTCATTATAGAAGGGTGGCAATTCTGCTTATACCTCATATCTTTTTTGGGAATCAAGCTGGCCTTGAAGTATAAAAAAAAATAAACACTTGCATTATTTATCCAAAGCACTAAACATATAACTTAAACGTCTATGCTTGTATACAAATAAGCATACAATATTTTTCTCCCTTATCCTGTTCCTTTTCTAAAAATCTTTCAAACATTTATTTGAATCAAAGTTACTCATGCATATCATGTAAAATATCATTTAGTTCTACAAAATTTAAAAATAAAATGCTGTCTCTCTTGAGAGGCAACCACTCTAACTTTCTTATTTGATTCCTTTGATATTTAACTCTTTTTATACAAATTACATGCTTATTATTATCTACTATGGCACTTTTCTGCATGGCTGCTTTTTCACTTATTGTATCCTCCCACACACATGCACCTTCTTCATCTGTTCTCCCAAGATCAGATGCTACTATTGGTTAGACTCATAATAAGTGTTGATGTTTTATTACTCTGCATTCTACCCAGAGATCATTTTATATTTATGTGATTCAATCACCTTCCTACCCCCCTAAGACCACTATTTCAAATTCCTCTCTTCAAACTTTCAACAGCTCCTCCCCAATCCTTGCTCACAGCTGACCTTGCTTTCTTTTATTTAGAAAATTGATGTAAATAGAACTTCCACATGCTCTCATATCTACCATTTCTATCTTGCACCTGCTAAATCATCTGCCTTCTCTCCTGTAAATACAGATGAACTACCTGTGCTCCTAACAACTGCTGGTCTTTCCTCTTGCCCAAGAGATACCACTCCCTCCATCCTATGTTAGGCATTTATACAGCACCTCTCCCCTTTCCTGCATTTCTATTGGATCATTATTATTGTAATACAAACATATTTTTTTTTATAAAAAGAAAACTCCCTCTCTGAATACACTTTTACCTGCAGTTTCCACCCCATTTCTTTGCTTTTCCTCTGTACCCTTCCTCTCCATTCCACCAGTAAGGGAAATCTCCAGGAATTGTATTAGTCAGTCAAAGGGGTGCTGATGCAAAATACCAGAAATTAGTTGGTCTTTATAAAGGGTATTTATTTGGGGTAGGAGCTTACAGATACCAGGCCATAAAGCATAAGTTACTTCCCTCACCAAAGTCTATTTTCATATGTTGGAGTAAGATAGCTGCTGACATCTGTAAGGGTTCAGGCTTCCTGGGTTCCTCTGGGCTCAGCTCCTCTGTTTTCTCCACAAGGTGATCTGTAGACTATGAGGCTCTCTAGGCTTTGCCTCACTCCTCAAGGTCAGCTGTAGACTATCAGATGAACAGCTCTGTCTCTCTCCCCAGGGTTCCAGTTTAAAACCAGCATCAAACTCCAAGATCAAAACTCCAACATTAAGAACCCTCAATTCTTTCCTTTTCCATGCCTTTTATCTACAAGTCCCACCCATGAAGGGGTGGGTACTCAATGCCCTACTGACCCAAGAGGTTTACTTGATTACCTAATCCAATATAATCTAATATGCCCAGAGGAAAAGATCAGTTTACAAGCATAATCCAATATTTCTTTTTGGAATTCATCAATAATATCAAACTGCTACAGTAATTCTAGAATTGCTATGTTTAATTAAAATCCTCACTGTCTTTTCAGTCATGATTTTATTTTCACCATGCTTACAAAATCATTAATAAGATGTATGCCCATTCTTCATCTAAACTGAATGTCAGCAACTTCTGACATAGTTAATCTTGCCCTGAAACACTCTTCACTTGGATTCCAGGAAACATCTGGCATGTTGTGTTTTTTCTTTCTCAGTCTGCTTTACTGATTCTGCCTCTTCCCTCTGAACTTTAAATGTTGGTAAAGCCCAGAGTTGTTTTCTAGCCACACTCATATCATCTTATCTCATGGGTTCCAACTTATATCTCCAGCCTGGATCTTTTCTATGAATCTCCGACTGTTATATTCAACTACCTATTCAATGTTTTTACTTGGATGTCAAATTAACATTTAAAACTGTTTAAAACCACCACCCCACAACCACCACCCAGAACCAAAACAAAAAACAAAAAACCCACAAAAATCCTTCCTCTATTCCACTGCTAAATATTTGGGTAGGCTGTATCCTACTCTCATGTCTTTCATTAAATCCAGCAGCAAGTCCTATTGATTCTGCATTCCAATTATGTCCAAAATATAGAATCCAACCACTCTTCTGCTACCACCCTAAATTTACCCTCTACTCTCAATTATATAATTGCAAATGCTACTAATTTATCTATGTGCTCTGCCTTCGCTCCTCTTTAGTCTATTGTCAATACAGCCACCAGGTTGATCCAGTTAAAAGATCAGATCATACCATTTCTCTCCTCACAACACTCCAGTGGTTTCTGATCTCACTCTAGTAAAAGCTGGCATCCTTGTTGTCATTGCTGCCTGCAGGTTCCTGAAAGATTAGACACTCTGTTACCTCTCTGTTTATTTTCTAACATTCTTCTCCTTGCACATGCCACTCAGGGTACATAGGCTTATTGTTTTTTGGACATAAAAATACAATTCAGTCATTTTGGATGCAATGCACTTGGGGGTCAAATCTCAATTTGTAGATTCATGTTCTTTATTCTAGGACATTTTGTTAAATTATCTAATTGATCATTCCCTCTTTCTTTTCTCTCTTATCTGCTTATAGAATTACTATTGCTTCAATTTTGGATCTCCTGGAATGATTCTTTAATATACATTCTCACATTGTCCATCTTTCTCATTTTGCTCTCCTTATCAGAGAACTCTTTCAGTTTTGCCTTTCAAAACTTTGATTGAATTTTATTTCTGTCTTATTTTTTAATTTCCTGAGATTCTTCCCCGTGTGTTTGTGTGTTTCTGGCTGCTATGTTTCTATAGCATACTCTATTCACTTTATGTTTGCTGTATATTCTCTGATATCTCTGAGGATAGTGATGATAGTGTTTTAGTGTTTTGACATTTTCTTCTCCATAGAGAATCTCAATTTCATTTTTTTCCTCTTTTGTTTGCTTTTTTTTCTTCATCTTTTATTTTGGAGATTTTCTCAGTTACTTTCCTACTCGTTTTATGGTGGCAAAGTATAAAGCTGCCTAGAGGCTTGAAGTATGTGTTCACTGCAGTCTTCTCTAAGTAGTAACTTAGCTGGGCCATTTGATGGGGAAACAAGAGTGTCAGTATCTTTATGATTCTTCTCTTGGAGTCATCAGTTTCTCCCTAAATGATTCATCAAGTAACTTTCACAGAAGATAAATGTCTGGGAGTTGAGTGAGAGAAACAATTTAAGAAATCTAGCTACCTCATTCACAACTTTGGTTTGATTTTTCCTCTTTCAAACTTTCTCCATATTTATAATTTTCATCTTACTTGTGGAGTGGATATTAAGAATTCTGATATTTTCAAAGTCTGTTGAGAATTACTCATTTCAAATCATGTTGGTGTCAGTTTTCCCCACACCCTGTAGGATATTTTTTTTTTATTGTGGTAACCTATATACAACATTGCATTTTCCATTTTTTACTACTTTCAAGTATACAATTCAAAGATGTTGATTAGTGTTAGAGGTTCCCCCTTACAAGGTTTGCAGCGATTAACAGATCATAAGGCCATGACTCAATTTCTCTGTGACATAAATTGAAGAAAGGCAGCCACCAGCCATAATATACATGACAGACTGAGCAAGCCATAGCCTACATGCTTGGAGGCTGCTCATCTCCTCCCAGGAATGAACAAGGTGCCGTAAAACATTGGAGCAGATAAGAGCTTTCATCCCTTCTGGACCCAGGTGCCACCAACCCCTCCCACATTCTAAGAATACCCTACCTCTTAGCTCACTATCCCCTAACAATACGTGGGAAGAATTCATTTTTACAATCCCTTATTGGTCCCAGGCTGTACTCGATTTCCCCACCTATTGATGTACTATATAAAGTCACATCCACCATCTCCCAGGGGCAGGCTGACGTCGTCAGAATTCCTCCACTGAGAGAATTCCTCAATAAATTTCCTGCTTGCAATCATCAGTCTCTGCATCTCAGTGAGCGCTGTTTGTCCAACAATTACATTCACAATGTTGTGCAACCATCACTATAATCCATTATCATAACTTTTCAAATGGCCCAAACACAAACTCTGAGACTATTCAGCACTAACTCCCATTCTGCAATCCCATCCCTGAATAACTTTTTACCACATGCTTTCCATCCTCCAAAATGTTGCTACTATTTTCTACTCTGCATTTATTTTCTAGTAATTTAGGCTTATTTCTTTTCAAATATATTTTTTGCTATACATCCAGAACATTTTCAAGAAGGAAAAAAAACTAGACATTCATATTTATCATCTATTCCATATACACCTATATATTTAGGGTTCATTTTATTAGAATCACTGTCAAAAATTTTTCATTAAAATATCCCTCTCTTGTATAAGTCAAGAATGTACCACAATCACAACATTACAGACTGCTAGAAATCATTCAGCTAGATAATCATTTAATAATTATTATTTTTTACACCAAATTTTCAAGACCTGTACCAGAGATTGTGAAAATTAGAAATGAGGCATAACTTTTACACTCGAGTTGTTTATTATTTGGCTAATATCTATATCTATATCTATATCTATATCTATATCTATATCTATATCTATATCTATATCTATATGACCAATATGAACAAAAATGAGAATATTCAACTGGCAAAGTGTGTGGTTTTAACTAACAATAAAGCTAGTGATGTGTAAAAGGAATAGTCACTATTATGTGGAATAGAGAGAAAAGATTTCCTGTAGGGGTGGGCTTGAATCAGACTTGGAGTAAGGGATACTTTTTGGAGGTGGGAGAGTGGGCTCATGACCCAGAGGAAGCTTTCCATTTCAATTTGGCAGAACAAAGTCATAACACTTCATAATATTTGGTAATATATATGGGAATCCCTTACTCTTTCAATGTAACTTTTCTGTAATCTAAAACCTCTTTAAAAATAAAGTTTATTACATTTTTTAAAAAAGAGAATGTAGCTTTAAAGGGCTATAAGACATGTCTGATTGCAACAAATGGTATATGTTGTTGAATATTAGGAAGGAGATCCTTCCCCAGTCAGGCTTGCAGGTGAGATGCCGTCTTAGCTCATGTTTTGTTTGGAACCCTGTGAGAGACCCTGAAGCTGAGGATTCAGTTATACCTTGTACAGATTTCTGACCCACTAAAACTGTAAGATGATAAATATGTGTTGTTAGAAGCTGCTTGTTTTGTAATCATTTTTTTTCACAGCAGTATATAAACAGTGCAGTCATATGGAGTTGAGTGGACTGATAAAAGGTGCTAGTGCAGGTATTTAATTGAGGAAAATATTATACAAGAAATATCCCACTGGTGTGCGGGCAGTTTAGAAAACAATAAACAATAAACAGTTTAGAGAAGAATGTTATACATTTAGAAAGCACTTGGAATTACTTTGACCTGAAAATTTGCATGCCTAAATTGAAAGAGATTCCAGAAAGGAATCAAGAGGAATTAACGTACTACTATTCCTACTACTCTTATTATTTCTTCTTGCTTACATTTACTGTGAACTTTTTTTCCCCCATGCTAGGTGCTCTTCTAAGCACCTTTTTTGTATTGACTCAGTTAAAATTTGTAAGGGCCCCATGACATAAGTCCTTTTGCTGTCTAGTTTTACCAGGGAGGAACCATAGTTAGTAAAGCATAGCTGGGCAAATGCCAGGCAATGTGATCCCAAAGAGAAGGTACTTTGTATATATAATCTTAACTAGGATCCAAAAAGTACACAGACAGAGACATTCTGAAATCACAGAAATGAGGGTTCTCATCTCCATGACTTAATAGCAACAAAAAAATTTCATGACCAATATAGACAAAAAAATTGACAGTATATATGAGTATGGTCCTAAGAAACTTCAGTCATAAAAGAGAAGTTTGGATACTACTTCATTGAATCAAAACAAAAAAAAATCCATTTTAATATTTGAGAATATTTTAATTTTATATGTTGAAATTTTGTAATAGAGAATTATGTAGAAGAACTACTGAAGAGTATTTATATTGCTTATGAGCAAAATTATTAAAATACGAGTTTCAAAAAGGGACTTTCTATGCCAGGATAGATTTACAACTGATTTTATGGTTTGAAGTATGGTGAAAGTAGGACAGATGGGGATAAATGAACAGAACCACAAAGGACATTCACAAATGCATTTTAACAGAGGGCTTTAACCCAGCCATTTAAAAGATCAGTATATATGGCAAACAAAAAAATAACTAAGGGTATATGAGTTCAATAGCATAATTAACATGTGCTTCATATGGAAGACACACATACATTCAAGCACAAATAAAATATTTACAAACATTGACCAGACATTCAGGTATAAAACCAACCTCAATAAATTTTAAAAAGTTGGCAACACATATTCTGACCATTGTACAATTTGCTAAGAAAAATATGGAAGCAATAGCGAGCAGAATACAGTTGTAATATAAAAGAAAATTGTGATGAAAAGTGAACGTGAAAAAATTGGGAAGACAGGCAGAATCTAGATCATGAAAACCTTGTGTTATATAAGGGAATTTCAGTTGCACACTTATGGAGAACAGTTATGAACAGATTTGCTTTTAGAAAGATCTAACTATTGGTAATCTAGACAAAACAGTTTAAATCATGAATACCCTAAGGATTATCTTGCAGTAGTTTCAGTAATAGAATAAAGACCTAATCTAGGGATTGACTGTGAATTGGGCATTTAGGAGAAATTTTTAGCAGATAGAAACTAGAGATCCTGGTATTTGGTTTGATATAGTATGGATAAGACAGAGGAAAATCCATGATGACTACAAATTTCTGGTTTGTACAGATGTTTTGGGGCAAAAAGTCAGGGACTCAGTATGTTTAAAATGCTGTTAGAGTGATTGGATATTCAACCAGGGTTGGGAAACATAGTTTAACATAAATATTTAAGTCTTCTAAAAGAATGGCAAAGCATAAAAGACAGGTCAGTATAGGGAAAAGAGGAAAGATGAGTCACAGCTGGGACCTGTCGGAAAACATGGCCATGAGACCCACCAGTAAGAACAAAGCTGGAAAGATCCCACTGAGCCCCCGGCCATGAGGTCCCATTTGGAACTCCACCGGGGACAAGAGAAAGCCCCAGATACCTCCAAACAGGCCTCCCCTTTGGTCCCACGTAACTCCAAACCAAAGGCCTCATCATTGGTCCCCTGAAAGCTAACAGGTTGGGATGGAAAGGCTACCAATCAGAACAGCAAACAGTTGGGGCTCCTTCCCCAACATTAGGAAAGGGGAGGAGTGAAGAACAGCTTTACGAAAGGCAACCTCCCTACACAAGATGCTCCTCTTTGCCTGGAGGTAGTCTGCATCCACATCTGGCCATGTACTTTGCTTTTCTCTTATTTTTCTCAATAAACTTTTTACTTGTCTAATTAAAATAGCATATTGTTAAATTCTTTTACATGGCATAGCCAAGAGCCTAGAGGAACCCAGCACCTTCCGACTTCAATAAGATGGAGAAGGAGTCTTAAGGGCCAGTGATAAATTTCTCACTTAAAGTAGGGGAATGATTAAGAGGTCTGTCGGCAGTAGGAATTGAGGGACAAAGGAGCATAGGTCTTGGATGAATGTGAATTGATCAGTGGATCAGCTTTTGACTTCATAGTCTAAAGGTAGATGAAACAATTCCTGAGGGTTGACTCTAATAAATGAAATATAAGTTACTGCTGAAACAACATAAACATCCGAGTCAAAGTGCCTTTAGAATTACAAGTCCATATGGTCTTTCATGTGTTACAAAAATGCAAGGAGGCCAGCAGATGAAGGAAGCTCTCTACACAATCATGAAAAATAATATTCTTTCCGTCTTCAGCTGCCTATATGTCTGCTTGCTCCCATCATTAACATATCAGCTTTACTCCTTTATTTGCCCCAGCCTCATTAAGGTAAAGGAAGTTTTAAGCCTCGTGACACAATACAAGTTTTAATGTATTTATTTAAAGAAGTCAGTAGGGAGGAGGTTAGGAAGGTATTATTACTCATCTTCATTTCACTTTGAAAGGGAAGCTCAAATTCTAATGTGTTCGGTTTTCTAAATAAGTCCCCTTTGAAGAGTAAAGGCATTTCTTTGTCAAAACCTTTTTCTTTTTTTCCCCTCTCTCCATCAAAGGAGTAGAAAAGAAAATGTAAGCTTTCTTCTTATTTTTATATCATACTGTGTCAATTAGCAACAATTCTATTTTCCCCATTATATTCAAATATGAAACAGTGTAACATATTTCATTTCTTTTCTGGAAAGATGAGTCGGCAAAGTGTATTTATAATAAGGAAGAGCACCAAGCACAATAATTTAAGTTGGTCATCTTATTTACACCTACTTGAATTTTCTCCAGTTTTTTACATTCAAACTTGTTCCTAGTAGCCTTTAGCCACAGAGACTGTAGAATGCCCCTTGTACTTGTTTAATTTCTTGTATCTTTGTTTAAACCTCCCCTGTGAAAAATCCACTGTAATGTGCATTGTGATACTACCCTCTGAGGTTCTATCAAGATAACCCATCTTGCTAGGAGACCATTTTATTCTTATATGTCAAGTAATCATTCTCTCTTAGGTAACTCTTTCATTTCTTAAAGGGCATCACACACTTTGTTGACCTTCACTCCTTACTTCACTAGAAGAAATAATCATATTGCTTTCCCTTGTCTATATCAATTTCTCTTTGTCTAATATTCTCCTTACTCTTTCTGACTCTTAACTCAAAATGTACTCCCCAAGATACAGTCAGGTTGACTGCTTTTCTACCACATTTCTTCTTTTAATGACCTTGTGACCTAGGGTTGAGAATTAACAAATAATTATAATCACGAAATCATTATATAGATGCCTTTATATCATAAAATAGTAAAAAGTTAATATCTGAAATTACTGAAGCTGGCTAGAGCTGACCCACCCCTGTTTAAGGTTACTCTAGACTTAACCTCCCAGCTTGTGTATGCTTACTATTGTGATGGTAATTCTAGATTGAACTCACCCTTGTGTATATTTACCATTGGGGATAACCACTCTACCTCCCTCTGTTAATATCTATATGAAAGAGATTGTAACTGACCTTTTCCTGTACACTCTTAACAAAAATCCTTGTGACTGACTGTGGTTTGCTCCCCACCCCCATCTTTCTTTGTTCAGCCTCTTAATGTTTATTAACAGTTCAGTTTCACCCCAATTAATCATTAGCAACCTAATGCTTATGAAATATTAGAATTTCTGCAGATCACACAGGAAGTTTTGGGCTATGAGGTCATTCTGCTCCATTGCTTGTGCAACCAATAAAATTATTTCTTTCTTTGAAACCCAAGTGCCTCAGGAATTGGTTTTAAAGATGCATCCGGAGGAAGGAACCTGCATTTCCTGGTATCCACCTTGTTTCTTGGCCTAAACTGTCCTCTCTATAATAGCATATGCCCAAGATGGATTATAGCACTCTCTGAAAACTCTCAAAATATAATGTTTTGCATAAAGTATTAGGTCTAAACTAAAGCTATTATCCTGGACTGTTTCTTTGAACATTTGAAACATGAGTTACATTATAAATTATAAAATTTGAATATAGAACTATGAAAGTAAACAAACATATCAGATACTTTAGAACAATGATATTAATAAAGATGTGAGATAGACATTATTCATACATATGTACTATATTTAAGTTCTTTCCATATAGGTTTTTTAAAAATTTTTAAAAAGATTTTATTTTTATAAAATTAATTTTATTAAATATTAATTTTATAAAATATGTACTCACTGTCTGCTCTTTCTGTCCATTCACTGTGTGCTCTCTGTGTCTGTTCATTTTTTTCGGTGGGGCACCAGGAACCGAACCTGGAACCTCCCATGTGGAAGACAGGTGCTCAACCACTCAAGCCACATCTGCTCTCTGCTTTCTTGTGTCTCTCATTGTGTTTCCTCTTTGTGTCATCTTGTTGCATCAGCTCACCGTGCCAGCCCATTGCACTAGCTCATTCTTTTCCTTGTCTTCTCCAGGAAGCACTGGGTCCTGAACTTGGGACCTCCTACGTGGTAGGCAGGAGTTCAATCATGTGAGCCACATCCACTTCCCCATATATTTTTTATTTAAGTTCCATATGGTTTCCAGTTCTTACTTAAGAGTTTGGCAAATAATATAGGCATATAAAGCTATACCCCCTATCCACAGTCTTTTTCTCTTTATCCTTCTGAAGCGGGCTAGTAAGATAGGGAATGAATAAATGGATCTGGAACCTGGCAGGAAGTCCACATGGATATCAATAACCCCAAGATAGTTGCTGAAAGATGCTCCCCAAGATTCTGCCACTCAGAAGACTTCTGAAAGCCAGGAAAAGCCCTGGATATTCCCCAAGGACTTTATCATTAGGCACTCACAGGAAATTGATGGGTGAGTAATCATTCAAAACAGCAAACAGCTGGAACCCCTTCCCTGCCATTAGCAAAGGGGTGAATTAATTAACAGTTCAAAAAGCCACGCGCAAGGCCTGAATGAGCTCTCTCACTCTCTCCTGCCTCTGGACCCCGACTCTGGCTGCCTTCTCCCCCACTTGGATTACTACACAAGTAAACCGGGGCATTTATAATCTATAATGGGAAATTGTAGCCTGTAAATCAGCCTGCTTTATGACTTTTCAACCCCTTCCTCTTCACCTGGGACCCCTGATCTATTATTTTCTCTCATTTCTCTTCCCTCCCTACCTGAGTAAATTACTGGCCTAACTTACCTGATGAATACTTAAATATTTAAAAACAAAACAAAGCAAAACAAACCCAGGCTTCATAATCTTCTCTTTTGACTCCACCAAACTATTAGGACAATGAACCTCAGAGCAGGTGCAAGGGAAATCATATTTATTTTGGTCTTTTCCTTATTAGCCTTGAGTCCTACTGTGAGACTGTCTCCAAGATTTGCCTTCTTGATTTAGCTTTGATTTGAAAGTCTATAACACATTGGCAATTAAAAACAATTGTCATTTTTTGTTAAAAGTGAAAAAAGATATGTTTTAATAATTAAAATGAGTTGAATATTTCTTGGATTTCATAAAATCTTGAAAACTACATAATCTTCTAGAATCAATATTCCTTCAAGCTGAGAGCAAACACCTTCTAAAATACTTTAAATATCCTTCAGATTTATAACACATAATAATAAATTCAATTGTTTTCTGAAATTATAAAGATTTATAACTTAAATTATTCTGATGTAATCTTGTCATTTTCCATGGCTGATGTTATACTATTTTTTCTTCAATTATCACTATCATTATCACTGTATAATTTATAAATAATACTTTAAGAACCCATATTACCATAAATCTTTTCTTTTTGTCACTGATTCCTTATAAAATAATTTCTCAGTTGACACATTTCTTACGTAGTTCAAAATGAGGCCTTGAATTTTTTTGTTTTATCAAACCAGAGGGTATTGCTTCCATGTCCATTGGGAGGGTCACTCAATAGAAAGTCACCTGGATTAAAAGAGGACATACACAAAGGTGATGTAGGTTAGTATAGTAAAAGGGGGAAGGCACCTGGCCCACCAGAAAACATGGATGACAGACTACATGGCTGACAGAAAACATGACTGTGAGACCCTGCTAAGACCTTGATCTCCACCTTGAGGTCCCAGTTGGGACTCTCCAGGACTGAGGGGAGGCTCCAGATATTCCAAACAGGCCTTTCCCTTGGTGCCCACCATTGGTGGGGTACCAATAACAGCTGGGGCCCCCGCCTTAGCATTAACGAGGGGGCAGAATAATTAATAGTTTAAAAGGTGACCACACAAACCGAAACTCACGCCTTCTGCCTGTACTAATCTCGGGGTGTACTTCTGTCCTTCTCTCCCATTTCTCAGCAAGATCTGTCTTTTTCCCCCATTTACCAATAAATTATTTTTACTGGCCTAACTAAACTGGTATGTTCTTAAATTCTTTTATGCAACATAGCCAACAATCTAGAGGAATCCAACACTTCCCCAGCTTCAATTGTACAGCAAATATAAAGCAAACCAGAGATTCAGAGAAGCTAATAATTATTAAGGATGAGTTGAAAAAATGGTATCAATATTCAATATTCAAGTAACTTTATTTGAGCACTCTAGTAAATATGAATGTTTAAGTCCAAGATAGATTGCTCTTTTCAATAGACTATATTTAATCCTGCATTATATTTTTAGTTCTAGTTTCTTTGCACTAATTTTTATTTTGAATTTCATCTAATAGACAAGCTCATTCTATATGAAAATCATGTATTATTTAAAAGAACATTAGAATCGTTAGTTATTTAAAGAATTTAGTAATTTTAAAAACTTGCAAAGTAAATTTTTTTACTCATTTGTTTTTAATTGAACCCAAGCAAACATTAAGGGTATTGTTTCTCTGAATGAGTAATTAAAGATTTAAAAATTGAAATACTATTAAAGAGATTATGTAACCTACTAGTCAAAATTAAAATTACTTATAATGTTGTATTAAAAAGTGCCACACATGGTATGTGGAGGCATCAATGTATATTCATATAATCCTTTTATAAAAACTAAATATGTAGCAATGACTGAGAATATGTTCCCCACAATTCGAATCAGAAATAAATTCATAAATGTCTCAGAGATGAAAAAAGTGACTTTTCTCTTACTAGTCAAGATTTATTTTGTCTAAATGAATATTTGACCTTCAGTATCTCTGTCTTTGGGATTCTATTTAAACTCTACTTAAAGTAGAGGAGTTTTTCTCAGGGGTGTTATAGCTTTTCGTGAACTAAGGCAAAACATCTGTACATAATGTCTATAAATAAAGCTGAGAATTTTCACAAGTAGGGTCATGACCACACTTAGCCAGTTAATTCACATAATGCTAACATGTTCAGCACCACACCTTTAGTAATGCCCTCCTGCTTCCCGAACTCTGCAATGTTTTGAAGACTGTTAAAGATTATCAGTTGCTCTGTGATCTCTTCTCTTGTCAGATACTATAATTACAAATCACTGGGCCCTAGAGAGAGGCTTGCTCTCTGCCTACCCACTTGTGAATGACAATTTACGTGGTCAGGCTGCCCAACTTTTCACCTAGCTTTGCCAAAAGCTGCTGCCTTCCTCATTTCCAGGCACAACAGACCTACTGCAGACGATTTTGTTCCCCTCCCTTCCAAGTTGTGTTGAATGATTGCCCCTCTTTAGTAATGTGGCTATTATCTCTTTTGGACAATAATTTGGGCAGAAGTTATTTCCATTTTACAGAGGTAGCAAATGAGGAATACTCATATAGATGGTATGATTCCAGAGTCCTGGGTCTTCAGAATTAAGCAAATAAATACACAGCCTCAGATATACATTCATTAACCCATTACTCAATTATTTGTTGATTCAGTTATAAGAAATAATAACTGAGGTCAGTCTATGTTGTCTAGAATCAGATGAGATGATATTTATGTTCCTTTTAGTTCTAAAGACTAATATAGCTAACATTTTTAAAGCATCCAAATGTAATCAACTCATACTTAATAGCTAGTTTGTATACAATGCTGTGCTGAGCCAGGTATTTAACAATATCCAATCATGTGGAACCAATAATGTAAATAAAAGGTGGTTCCTGCCACAAATGTTTAAGTTTAGCATCTCTGAAAATGCTTGTTTGATTTCTTCATGCACACCTTTTCTCTATTAAATATAAATATACTATAAACTAATGCACAAGTGAATTAAAATTAACTTTAAAATTATTAAAATAATAAAAGACATATCTAACAGTTCCAACCCAATCTCTTTAAAGCACTTCTTTGGGAAGAAGTGAAGTTGCACTTCATGAGGCAACAGACGCTGACAATTTTTAGTTTGCGCTTTGAGTACCAAACAAACAATGAGTACCAGGACAAAATGTTCACATTAAAATACATCAGGTACCAAAGTCAATGAGTTTCAAAGCGGTGGAGTATAAGGTGTGTCTGTATTTCTTAATATTTATGTTCCTTCAGTGAATCTGCCTTTTAAACAGGAAATTCCATATCAGTAATCTACATTCTTAAATGACTAATGAAACAAAGTCATGTAAACAAGCAAACCATAAAACAAGCCATGCAATTAAGCAGATTCATAGCTCCATTATTTAAAAATGTGTTAAGCAATTGAAATTAGATCTGAGGCAGGTTAGTACAGAGAAAAGGGAAGACGAACCTCTGCTGGTACCTGGCATAGAACATGGCCTTGAAACCCCACCCAGAAACTCCCTGAGAGAAAAGCTCTCACTAAAACAAAGCCAAAAAGACTCTACCGAGACCCTGGCCATGAAGTCATATTTGGAAATCTTTCCAGGGTCAAGGGGAAACCCCAGATAATTCCAAACCAGCCTCCTATTGGTCCCTGAGAACTAAGAGGAGGGGATCATAAGGAAACCAATTAGAATGGCGAACAGATGGGGCATCTTCCCAGCATTAGAAGACGGGAGGAAGAAAAGTCTTAAAAAGGCTCAACAGGGAAACGGACTTTGGCCCAGTGGTTAGGGCGTCCGTCTACCACATGGGAGGTCCGCGGTTCAAACCCCGGGTCTCCTTGACCCGTGTGGAGCTGGCCATGCGCAGTGCTGATGCGCGCAAGGAGTGCCGTGCCACGCAGGGGTGTCCCCCGCGTAGGGGAGCCCCACGCGCAAGGAGTGCGCCCGTGAGGAAAGCCGCCAAGCGTGAAAAAGAAAGTGCAGCCTGCCCAGGAATGGCGCCGCCCACACTTCCTGTGCCGCTGACGACAACAGAAGCGGACAAAGAAACAAAAAAAAGCAGACAAAGAAACAAGACGCAGCAAATAGACACCAAGAACAGACAACCAGGGGAGGGGGGGAAATTAAATAAATAAATAAATCTTAAAAAAAAAAAAAAAAAAGGCTCAACATGGGCCCCAACTTGTGCATCTCACCCTATAGCATGCCCACAACCCATGTCTCAGGGTGTGCACTTATCTCTTTTCTTGTTTTTTAATAAACTCTTTATACCCTTGCTTAACCTATGGTGTGTCCTTAAATTCTTTTATACTACTTAGCCAAGAATCTAGACGACCAGAACCTAGAGCACTCTGCTAACACATTTGGCAAGCCAGCCAGGAGACAAAGAGGCAAGTAATGCTTTCTGACCTCCATTGAAGACTGGTGATTTTTAATTAAGACCTACCTTTGCCCTCTTTTGTTTTATTAGTAAGGCCCCTGAGTCTCTTACCCTGGGCTGTGCACAGATGTTTATTCCATACTCAACCCCTGGGAGGCCCTGAAATTCCTGTTAATCCATTACTTCCAGGACCCTTGAGGCTATTGCTTGTAAGCTACAGATATGTCTGTGCTTCTTAACATGCCTCTTACTGTCTGGTTTAACTGCAAACTCCATCCCTGGCAGTGGCCTCTACCATGGCCACTTTCTAAGACTTCTGTAAGAGTAGGCCAAAAGAAAGGTCTCTAGCCAATCCCTTTTTTTTAGGGAGAAAACTAGACTTGGCAGTTTCAGTCTGGAACATAGGTCTGGATATTTCCCAAGTCCTAGGACCTGTGTTATTGGGATGCCAAGAACCAGGGCAGCAACTCCAAAATATTCCCCAAGACTTAAGCAGTTTGGGAGCTTTGGTCTGGAGGCTAAAAGTTCTGTCAGGCCTGGATCTGGGTTGCCAGATTGGTTGAAAGACCTTTTTTTTTCCATTTCTCCCTAGAACAATGGGTACAGCCTCTCTAGTATTCCTAGAAGACAGACTTTTAATGCCACACCAAGTCCATCCCTAATAGGTATTGCAAAGTGAAGGTGCTGGGGGGTAGGTAGGTCAAAGACTTTCCCTTTTCCAATAGTTTCTATATTCAGATTTCTTTATGACTTTCTATCCTGCTTAGCCTAATTTGGGGTCCAGGAATATTTATTCACATATATAAGAGCATATTTAATTTTTAAAAATTTGAATAGAGCTCTTTTAAGAATTTTTTATTTGTTAATTTGATATTACCATCCAATGTATGAAAATATATGCTGAACAAACAGACACAAATAGAGAGTTAGACAGAAACACACAACTAATATTACTTAGAATTTTTATTCTCCTACAAAATAAGGTTAACTGTAAAATAATAATTTAAAAGATCTCTTAGAAGACTATTTCTAATTAATCTCCACTGTGACCGTGCAGTTTTACATAGGAAATTTCATTATTTTAGTCATTAGCTTATAACTAAATTGTTTCCAAAACTTTAAAATACAGTCTTCAACATTTTTCTTTACTTCGGAGCACTGCTTATTTCCTGTTTTGACTTTGACAGACCTCCGATGAGCAACACTAATTACAACATACACTCACTAAATTCATTGAAGTCTTAGGGAAAACTGGCTTCTTTCATTACCTGCTACTTTCATAATTCTTGATGATCAAAGTGGGAAGTCCCACATTCCCCAATCCTCAAAGATGACGGGACTCCAGCAGTGGCTGGACTGGTAGAGTGTATGTCCAACCCTGAGTGCCAAGAGTTCCCACCACACAGCAATTTCCTCAAAGGTCATGAGATCCCTCTGTGCTCTTGATCGGACTAGGTAAATTGGAGTCCACACCTGGATAATCATGAGAGAAAGCAAGGCTAAAATTACCAGTGGAAAGATGGAGGACAGGAGTGTTTATGGCTAAGGAAGCACCTTTCCATATCCCCCTTAACTGTCCTAAGTGTAACAGCTGCCATGGGAGCTTGGGTTGGCATTTTTTTGCCAAATCCAGCAGGTCTACCATAATGTTTCCCTAGAGTTAACAAATAGCATTAAAGAATTTAGGGAAGAATGCTATTTCCCATCAACTTTGAAAGGATGCAGCCTCTGAAAGCATCAGGTCTTTCTCACTCATGGTCCAGTATGTCATGGCTGGCCTCCTTTTTGAGCCAACTTACTACCTTCTTCTTCATCCTTTTAGTAGAACCATATATCTTAAATTCTAGCTAAGTTTATTTCTTCCAGAATCAATGCCTTCCAAAACAAAATATTAGTCATGGAGAGATTTCATCCAGTTCCAACCATGCTGCTGGACCTGTGTTTCTTCAATCTCAATAAAATAGCCAGAGGGTTTTGCAATCTGTCAAGGAGGACCTACTCCTTCCTAACATCTTTTTCTGGAAAGCATTGATTCTGGATGAAGCAGCTACAGAAGAAATGACCACCACCCTTTAGTTCCCCTTTAAAAATAAGGGTGTAAACTCTCAAAGGGGAGAATTGAGGCAGGTAGATAGAGAAAAGGGAAGGTAAGTCACAGTTGGTACCTGGCAGAGAAGATGGCTGTAAGATCCTGCAAAAAACCACCTGAGGGGAAAGCTGCTACTAAAAACAAAGCCAGAAAGACCTGCTGAGACCCTGGCCATGAGGTCTCATTTGGAACTCTTTCTGGAGTCAAGGGGAAGCCCGAGATACCTCCAGCTCATCTCCCATTTGTTCCCTGAGAGCTGACAGGCAGGGATCATAAGGTAACAATAAGAACAGTAAGCAGATGGGGCCCCTCCACAACATTAGGAAGGGGGAGGAGGAGATATCTTTAAAAGGCCTAACCTGTGGACCCATGTGTGCATCTCATCCTGAACCACAGCCTGCAACCCATGTACTGGGTTGCATACTTATCTCTCTTCTTGTTTCTAATAAATTCTTTACTCCCTTGCTTAACTTATGGCATGTCCTTAAATTCTTTCATGCAACATAGCCAAGAACTTAGAGCATTCCACTAACATATCTGTAATACCCATTGATTGACTCCCTATCACTTAACAGAGAATACAAACACCGTAGAATCATAGAATGAGAAAATGTTAGGAATTTTAGCTATAAAACATACTAAAAGCAGAGTTTTTCTGGTTGAAATGCAGGAGGTATATCTCCCTTAAAATCTGGGACTGATGTCTCAGACACTTCTGTGGAATCATGAGAATTAGCAAATTCATACATATATTTATTTATTTATTTTTAATTTCAAAGGGAATAACTATAATATTTAAGCCTATGCTAAACCATAGAGCAAATATCACAAATTTCTAATAGTAATATGTAGACCACATTCTTTGACCAAAGTGTACTTATTTAATAATAATAAGATATAATATTAAAAAAATCAGTAGACATTTAAAATTCATTTTATATTAATAAAAAATGAATAAACTAAAAGGTAAAAGAAATGAAAATTGAAAATAGAATTACTTATAAATGAACCATAATTTAAATTATCATGTAAAACATGTACGCAAATACAATATAAATTTATAAAATCTTGAGGCTTATAGCCAATTTTGTACATCAAGAGCAGTTAATAGACTACATCTTTAGATTAGAAGGGAAAGTTAAACCCAGAAATTAAAGACATAAGCATCCAACCTAAAAAATTAGAAAAATATTAATTAAAAAGGGATGAGATAACAAAGACTAATGTGAGCATAACTTTGCTTTACCAGAAGACATTTTTACAAGTTTGTAATAACCCCTTCTTTGAAAGATTTTAGATTTTACCTGTAAAAATATCTAGTGTTTCATTGTGGGTAATTATTAAATTATTGACTTATATTGTAACAGGTTATACTTCCTCTTGAAATAATTTTGGTAAATTTTAAGTACAAGGACATTTTCCAGTTGAAAATATTATTTAAGGAATGGGAAAGTTTTAACAATGGTAAGTATAATTTACCATTCTAGTCTAAGACTTCAAATCAATTAGAATGAAGTCTGATGTTGGATGAGCATTGTAATTACATTCCATTGTGATGGATTCTTTGATTCACAAACTATTTCCTAGCTCATTCCTTATTTTTAAGGAATTGGTTTTCAGCTTAATTCTTCTTCAGTCAGAGAACATTCTTGTGATGATTTCAGTTCTTTAAAATTTGTTCAGATTTGCTTTATGCTCCATCATAATGTCAATGTTGGTAAATGGTACACATGAGCTGAGAAAGAATGTGGAGTTTGCATTTGAAGAATATGTAATTCTCTTTACTTGTTAAAAAAATTGAGTTTGTTAATTTTTGTTAATTGTTCACAGCATTTATGTTTACTGATTATTTTGTTTACTTTCTATCTGTGAGAAACAAATTTATTATAATCTCCATATCTTATTGTGGATTAGTCTTTACTCTTATTTTTTTCAAATTATACATGCTTATATTTACATCATTTTTGACATTTGAAATGTGTCTTTCATAAATAGAAATTTCCTTCTTGTTTTTTTAGATATTTTTGTATCAAAGTTTACTTTGACTATTTACATAGCAATATCACCTTTCTTTTAATAAGCTTCCATGTTTTTTACTTTAAACCTTTCTGTAGTTCTAGAGCTTAGCTGTAACTGAAGCACGGACTTGTTAGATAATACTTGCCTTTTATTTGAGCACTTAGTGAGTTTGCATTTAAGATAAAACAAATGTAATGCGGTTAATTACCTTTTTATTTTATTTTATTTTTTGCATTCTACTGCCCTGCCTGTTACTGTTTGCTTCCCTTTCTGGATTTCTTTTGCATTATTATATGTTTTTAAATTTTTTGTTCCCCTCTATTATTTTGAGAGTTATATATTCACATTTAATATTTTAAAATGTTACTTTAGAAAATAATTACGAATCATAATTTAGATTTAGTTAAATCCATTTTATTACTTCTCTGCCAACAAAAGTACTAAGAAACATTCTTCCTCATTATTTCTCGACTGATATCAGTATTTGAGATTTATTTTAAAGCTTCCAGGATATTAAATTATAGCATGATACAGTAAATATTCTTTAGATTTACCCACGCATTTACTTACCATTTCTCCCACTTTTAATTTCTTCTCACAATTCTGAGCTTCCATCATAGTTAACTCTGGAATCATTTTCCTTTTGTCTGAAGAATTCCTGCAAGCATTTCTTTGTTGATAAAGTCTCTTAATTTGATTTTTATTTGATTTTGATTTTTGTTCTTAAGCTTTATGCTTTTGAAAGCACTTTGTTAATAATCTGATCTTTCTTTAGTTGCTTTTGATATATTCTCAATTTTTTTCTTTGATGTTCCTCAATTTCATTATAATAAATATAGGTGTGAATTCATTATTTAATTGTTCTTGGTATTTATTATTCTTCTGAATTTGAGGCGTAATCTCTTTCATTAATTCTTAAATACTCTCAAGTATAATTGCTGTAAATTCAACTTCAATATATTATTTTGTTACTCAAATTACCTTTTTCTAGACATTACCTTTGTATTTTTATATTTAAATTAAGTTAATGTACTGCTTTCTTTGTATTTTCTTGAGAATTTTTGTCTAATTCATTAATTTCCTATTCAACTCTGTTACTTGAGGTTTTTAATTCATTGCTACAGTTTTCATTTTTGTAAGTTCTATTTAGCTAATTTTCAAATATGGTTGGTATTTTTGGCTGTATCCTGCTCCTTGACAGATTTTTTTTAAAAAATTATTATATTCTATTATTTTTTTAATCACTTTCGGTTTAATCCTAGTGTTTTTCACTTGACACATTCACATTTAGTATTTGAACTCCTAGGTATGCAACTTTTCTATTTATTGATTCTGAGAACTCCTGAACACAGTGGCTTTTGGTTTTTCACGTTTTTTTCATTTCTGTCATTGAATTAAGGTATAATTGGGTTTAATGTGTGGGACTCCTAAAATGTCTGGATTAAGGATATATCCCTCAAGAGATGATTTGCATTTGCTTCTGTCTGGTTTTCCAGGAGCCACAGACCAGTCTATTTAATTTCTTAGCTCCAGCATTTCCCAGGCCATGGCAATAGCATAAACACCATAAATCCAAATCGTAAACCTACGTGAAGGAAATCAATTCACTACAAATAATCTGTCAAGCTGTTTTTCTCCTTCTAACACTTGAGGCTGATCCAGATAAAACTTCCCTTTAAAATGGCAATCCTATTTTCCTCTAGTGCTTTATTTTATCAATGCTGTAGTACCTTGAGGGTCTCAATTTTTTTGTGGGGATCCAACTTTCCACCTTGCTGGATTAAAATTACATTCTCTGCCTTCTACATCAAGTTTAACAGCCAAGTATTTAGTTTAGCACCTTTGGCTATATACTTAGATCAAATCCTGTTAATGACTGCCTAGAATGCTAAGTCCTTGCTCACTCTTAAGTTTAGGCTTTCTGGCTTCCCCTATTCTCTTGGAACCTCAGAAAAAAAATTACAGAGCTATTCTAGATATTTTTAGTGTACAGCTTTTAGGATATATAGCATGTTAGTGCTGTAAAAGAAACATTTAAATATGTGCATTATATTTTGAAGATAATCTGTGTCAAAAAGTATATAAGCCTATCTTGATGATGTAAAAGTTCATTGTTACCTAACACTACTCAAAATTTCATTTTCAAACTTTACAATAAATAATATTACATTAACTATTATAGACTGATAAGACAAAAATAATGTAGAAAACATATGAATGATTTATTTACACCAAAAGAAGACTACATGTCATCTTTTGCACATTCTATGATCAAAATTTTGCAGGAGTTCAAATAAAGAAGGATGGTGGTTGAAACAAGACATGATATAAAGCACATGGTACTGCAAACATATTGAATTCCAAAGACATTGCATTGTCATAGATAGGAGTAGAATTATACCACAAATGTCAAAGCAGTTTAAAAAAAATCATTGCTGAATTAACCTGATATTTCCATGTGAACTTTCTTAGGTTTGCTATACTACTTATAATTCAATTGTATTTTTTTATTTATAGTCTCTACAATCTATGAATAGAAATTGTTTTTTACATGATTTCAAACTTTATCATATTTTGATAATATTGAAAATTTGTAATAGTATCCTATATCACTCCCACCCACCCACCCAATAGCCCAGGATACCAGTCTCTCTTGCTATCATCAGATTATTAGTAAATTGCTGTATGGAAATGTTTTGGAATTCCAGATAGTTTAATAGTTTAAAACCCTTTAAAGCAAAATCCTTTAAAATTTGTTCATTATTTAGCTGGGAAGCCAAAGACTATATTAGAAAATGTTGGAGGATGAATCCTGTTAGCCAGTCAATCTCCTTGATGCATCTTTGCTTAAATGGAAAAAAACGTATATGAAAAGTTTGGGCTGACTTATATTTGCCTGTTTTGTATAAGACAAAGATGATTGAAACCATAATATTTTTACATTTAATAATAAAAGTAGGGATTATTTTCTAGTGTTTCCTATGTCTAGAGATTATGGTTCTTCATATACTTGCTTTACCTCCATTAATCCTCACAAAATCCCAGATGTGGAAACTGAGTCTTAGGGAAATAATATGACATATCCATTATTCCATTACTAATGAAGTTGGCTACCTGTTTGTTTGCTTCCAAACTTTATGCACTTAATCTTGTTTTCATGATGCCTCCCAGATTGAAGTCTACAAAGAAAGGGCATATACTTTTAAAGGAGAAAGAACTGGGCCTCAATTTTAGATTGCTCTCCTTATTTATTAAAGGGAAATTTTATCTATTCGTTAACGATGTCTGTCAAGATAATGGTAATAGCCATGCCTCGAAGTTCCTTCACCTTTTCTATTTGGACTTTCTCCATCAGCTTCATTTGCCATACTCCTTGTTTTCCTTAACTCTTTTTACTTCTCTGCTTTTTAACTTTCTTCTTACACATTTCTCTTTTTGTAACTGCTAACCTTTTCTTCTTCACTAAATGGCTCCTCGTCTTCCTTTACTTTTTTTTGAGGTACGGTGGATTGAACCCAGGACTTTGTTTATAGGAAGCAGATGCTCAACCATTGAGCTACACCCACTCTCCCCTTCACATTTCTTAATTCCATGAACCATTTTCCTCTCATAGCTTTCAACTTCTATAGCCCCTACATTATTTTCTATGACCATTCCCTTTTTCATCTTGAACTCCTTCAAATAAATTGTCTATTCATGCCTACTGTATTAACACAGCTATTCAGAAGGAGAGTCGCCAAACCACTACAAATAAAAATTTCCAGGAAATGTATTAAACATTTATTTTTCCCTTCTGCTATTCATTACCCAAATTATTGCTTGAGATTTACAGTTCATACATGCCCATATGCTCATGTGTTCACACATGACCAATAGTAAAGAGGATTTCAGATAATTTGAATGATACGAGAAAGCTTGTTATGCCTGTTCAAAATAAGGATACTGTGATCTGATGAAATTGTGATGATGAGACATGTGAAAAAATAAAGATTCTTTTAAGATCTATCAAAATCTACTGCAGGGGAATTAAAATAGTGCAGTTAGAGGTAAGCCCTCTAATAAGGTAAAAAGGTAATAAGGTAAAAAATTTATTATTCCTAATTTACCAAACATTCTTTAAAGTGCATGTTACATTATATTAATCATTGTAACATATAACATAGGGACAATACATCATACCTGTGTTATAAAAATATACAAAAACATATTTTAGAGATTTAAGAATTTAAAACAAAATTTATATCACAAATATGAATATTCTCTAATTTTCCAATATGGCATCTTACAATTAAAAATTGGTGTCTTTTAAGGGTGAATTCATCTTTCTTGTCCAATATTATTTTTGAGAACCAATAAAACTTACAGAATAATCCCAATTAGATAAAACTCATTGCAGAAACAATTCTATCAAATTTAGGAACCAAAACCTTTCATTCTAAACCATAGAAAGTGACTTGGCACTAATATTGTCTGACAGTGACCTAATTAGAGTCATTTGCATTTTAATGAGACTTTGAAGGATATAAGCAATAACATGCTTGTAATAGATAATTAATTTGTATTTCAAAGTAAGCTATGGCTATTTAACAACAACTCAAATGACACATTGAATTAAAAGAGTTGTTCAAGCTACTTCTTAACAATAAACTACTGTTACAGCTTTTCAATTTCGCTTAAACTTCAAACTGATGAACATATCCCATGTATCCATGTATATTCATAAGGTGATTCATTAAGTGCTTAATTCTCAAATTCATCTTCAAAATAATGTCGTTGCAAAGAAATTCAGAACGATTTATGTATTATTAATTAAAATATTTCTACATACGTAGCAATACTCATCTGAATAGTACAATGGATTTTTCAAATAATCTTACATAGCCCTCCTTACATAATTCCCACATTGCAGTTGCTGAAATGGGAGCACTAAGCAGTGAAGTATTTTGAACAAAAAACACAAATCAAAATAAGCCAAGCTACTCCTGAAGCAGCCTTCTAAATGCTTCATTTTGTCTCCTAAAATGAAATAAGACTTACACAACCTTAAATAAACTTACCAGGACAACTAATAAACTTGTCCAACATGCTCAACATACTGTCCTTTATTGATCATTGGAAGCATAAAATATCTAGCATCATTCACCGATCACTGCAACTGGAAATAGGTAAATGGTTTTAGATGATTTATGGAATGCCTTCCTCTTCTGATCCATTAATCTCTCTTTCATTTAAATTTCAGAGAGTAACTGTGGTATATTTTCATAAAGATAAGTCACTCTACAGTGTAGCTGTTCTGTTATCAATTACTCTACGCCTGACAGTTCTGAAAAAAAAATGCACTGATGACATAATTGTGAGTGTACTATGAAAATAATGCAGGCCTTTTTCAAGACAAAGTTCACATTTTTCATATGATAAACTCTTCCTGTTGACTTCAGAGGGCACATCTAACACCAACATTCAAGATTCTCATTTATGTAGACTCTGACTAGATTAAGTATTATAACTATTGTTGGAATTTCAGGTAAATAGGGAAGAACTAAGAGTAAAGCAAGAGCACAAATGGGGAGGAGAAAACTAGGTAAGTCATATATCAGAAACATTAAGTTTGTTCAACATTCAGAATAAACTTAGAAGTTAGCAAGCCTTTCTCTTTTACAATGAAAAGATTTTTCATTGGAATTAGAGATTTGCAGTTATTAATATGTCACTGGTTTAAAAACCAGTAGAATCATAGAGATTTCAAGAGGCTTTTTACAGCACTATATTCTCTGTGTAACCAGAAACATATTTAGAAGTTTTCCTGTTTTCTATTTTATATAGGGGAACAAATAAAACCTAAAAAGATTAGATTCCGTTCATAACATCACACAAATCACAAGCAGAGGATTTAAAAGTAATCTAAATTTCTACGTAGTAAATGTTAAATATCCCGTGTTTTTGTTTTTGTTTTTCCTCTTTAAACTCACCAGCAAATACAAAAATAATTCATGGTTTGTGAGGATTTAGTTTCGGCATATGGGTCACAGTTTGGTTCCTTCTGTCTTGCAAGGGAGTCCCTTCCAAAGTCCATACTTTTATTAATCGTGGTTTTAAAAATCTATACCAAACACTTTTTTGAGAATTAGAGTCTAAATTTTTCATCAGAAAACTTCATTTCAATTCCTGTGTTTGAAGGTTATGGACCACACAAATATGTGGGCAAGATAAAATTTAAAACAAAACAAAAGGATTTCAGCAATTTAGCAAGAGTCTTCTGACTAATATTTATTTTTATAATTCTAAAATACCCCGTATATTTCTAAACCTAAAAATAATGTGATTTTTTGACACAGATATGACTGAACCTGTACTACTCTGATGCAATTAATCTCATCCCAAAACGGACATCATCATTTCCAAGATTCCTATGATCAGATTCAGGAAGATTCAGGAAGACCAGGCCATTTTTTGCCTTGTTGAGAATTTATATGTGCTGTTTCATTGATATACATTAAAACAGACACTTAGCTAGCTCTCTAAGCACTTATGACTTCAAAGAATATACCTATAAAGCTGTCTGTCAGCTGAAAAACTTTATCCCAATCATTAAGCCTCATTCAGGGTGCTGAAAATTCTGGTTTTCAGAATTTGTCTGGGCACTGCAAAGCACTGCTCTAAAAGTCACCTTGTGCATGTGATAGCAGTTAGCAACACATCATCAAAATGACATTTCCTTTTTAAAAAGTCATACTTTCTGTGCACTTCAGACAAAAATAGCAGAGGCCTCCAGCTCTGTTCCACATTTTATGGTTTCATGGCCATGCACATGAAGTTTCATTTTAAAACAACAGACCCCACTGAGTGTTCATTTAATTGTACAGAACATCAGAGTTTCCCTGAGTTATCTCCTTCAGTCTAAATTAGATCTGCATAGGTGGTACATGTCTGCATTTTGCTATGTCAGTCATAAAGTTGAACAGCCAATTTGAAAAGCAAATATTTTTGGCCAACTCAGTCTCTACCATTTGGAAACTTTTTTTTTTTTTTAATTTGGGTTGTTAAAGCTAAATGCCTCTAGAAGAATGAGAGAAAGATATTTGAAGATGTAATTTCTTCATTCTTGTGCATGCTACTCATAAAGGTCAGGATAGGCTTTATCAGTGTTAGTTTCAAACTCCCAACCATATTAATTGATTCATTTCAATTGCCCCCTTATCTTTCAAACCCCCCTTTGAATCTCGAAGCCAGTTAAGCATGCTCTACTTCCTCGGATCATCATAGCTTGAACCTGTTGTTGTTATTTATTAGTGTCATTTCACTGTAATTATATTTCATCTCAAATATCTGTCTATGAGTTACCAAAATAGACTTTATTTCTTATTCACTGCTCTCTTCTCAGGGCCTTGACCATTAATTCTCAGGAAGCCTGACTGGCTTTTTCCTACTTGCCTACAGCCCACTCCTCTTTGAAGATTTATGGTCTCCAGCATCCAAAGGAAAAGAAAGATGTGGTAAGAAGATGTAAGAGTAGCATCTTTTTTTCTTCCTATGGAGTCCTTAACAAAGAGTATTCAAGGACTAACAAGTCCAGCATTTGACTGGACAAAATACAGTTAACCATGATCTAGCAATTTGATATGGTTATGAATTCCAAAAATAGATATTGGATATGTTTGTAATCTGGTCTGTACCTGGGCATGATTAAGTTATGATTATGCCCTTGATTGGGCCCCATCATTAGGGTGTTGATTCCCTGCCCCTTGTGGGTGGGGGCTCACAGATAAAAGGCATGACAAATGAAAGAGTTGAGGGTTTTTGATGTTGGAGTTTGACGCTGAAGTCTTTAAGGTGGAGCCCCAGGAAGTAAGCCCTTAGAGGAAAGAGAAGCAAGTCCCAGGAAGGGAAGAACCCAGGAAGCCTGAACTCTCGCAGACGTCAGCAGCCATCTTGCTCCAACACGTGAAAATAGATTTTGATGAGGGAAGTAAGTTATGCTTTATGGTCTGGTATCTGTACACTCCTATCCCAATTAAATACCCTTTATAAAAGTCAACCAATTTCTTGTATTTTGTATCAGCATCCCTTTTGGCTGACTAATACACAGTTTTACATTATTTACAATATGCTGGTAAACGGTATGCGAAAATACCACTGCCTCAAGTCATTTTAGGTAGAGTTTCCTGCAGCCCTGAGATAAATAACTATCATCAAAAGCCTTTGTAGAGCTATGTCAAGCCACTTAACCTTCCCAATTTAGTCAGTGTCCAATCATTTGGGCTGACAGATCTAGGGAAGTTCTATTAAAGTTGGACTTAGACCAAAGAACTTGGGATAAATCATGTCCTAGTTTCCCAGGGTTGCTGTTAACAAAGTACCATAAGCTGAATGACTTAAGAAAACAGAAATGTGTCTCCCAATTCTGGAGGTTAGAAGTACAAAATCAAGGTGTCAGCAGGACCATGTTCTCTCTGAAGTTTGTAGGGGAAAATCTGTTTCATGCCTCTCTCCTGGCTTCTGATAGTGGCTTAGTGGTAATCCATGGTGTTCTTGCCTCAGTTACCACATTGGTATTCTCTTCTCTTTCTATTTCTGTTTATCCAATTCTCCTATTCTTACATGGATAAGAGTCATTTTAGATTAGGGCCCACCCTAGTCCAGTCTGGCATCATCTTAACTAATAACATCTTCAAAGACACTATTTCCAAATAAGGTCACATTTACAGTACCATGAATTAGGACTTGAGCTTGTGTTTTTGGGGTTCACAATTCAATCTCCAACAGAGAGCAAAACAAAAGCATCAAACCAAAGGTGTTATTCCCCAGGGTGGAAATGAGAGTCAAACTATACCCCTGGAATCATTCCACTGGATACCGCTCAGCTTCATGGGTTTAATTTAATAAGTTACATAGTTTGGAGATTTTCAATTTAAGTAAACACATTCATCTCCATAGGGCAGACATCATTCACGACATTATTGACTGCAGGTGGGTTCCATAAACCTATAGAAAATTCTGACAATCAAAATTTCAAAGATAATCAAGTCCAGTACTGTGAATGTGGAATGAACAAAAGAGCAATAGAGAGAGATAAGTGCTCGGCTTGCACCTAACATAGAACTGTAGTATTAGGATACCACACATACAATTAGTCAAGGAACTGGTAAGAGAGGGAGGGGAATGGTAATTATTCCCACCTCTAACTCATAGTGGACTCCTCTTACTGCAGATGGTTCTTTATACACAAAGGTCACATCCTACACAGGAATTCTTCTACAACTTTCCAAAACTTCAGGAGGTGGTTAGTAACCACCTCTTTTACAAAACGTGTTCTTATAAACTTAATTTTATGTTCCATCCCATAGCAGGAAAGTTTGCGTGTTACTTTGTCAGAACAAATATAGATAAATTTAAAAATTGACTGTATGTAGATGCAAAGAAAAAGAAACAGATGGGGGAAGATGATTGTGAGAAGTTATCAAACAGTGAAAAGAAAGCTATTCTGAGACAACTTATATTTAAATGGGACTTGTGCTGTTTCCATACATACATATATATATATATATATATATATATATATATATATATACACACACACACACATATATAGTGAATATTTATTAAAATGTTTCATATATCATAAAGGTAGCTTTTTGTAAAAATAAAAGACACTGGCTATTTAACAATAAGGGTCATGGCAGGGATGGATAAATACAGTTAAAATTAACTTGCTTCCAGGGCTTGCAAAGAATCTGTGATTTTTTGCTTCCTGGTCTCAATTATAACTTTGAGATTTAAAAGCCTGAATTAGTAATGTAGGTGCAGATTTTGGAATAGAATTGCACACATTAAATGTGAGCCCTCTAATTCAGGGGTTCATAACCTTTTCTGTTACTTGGACCCCTTTGCCAGTCAGGTGAAACCATGGATCCCTTCTCAGAATGTAACAGCAGACAGTTTTATGACACTCAACTAGTGTCAAGCCTAACAACTACTGTAATTTCAAAGTAAGGATGAGTGTAAGCAGTTTTTCGAGATAGGCAACAACAGTAATGTGATATGAAATGAATACTAGTGTAATTTGTTGCATACATTCATAAGTGAAGGAAATGCTAGAATTCAATCAATGGTCAGGAAAAAAAAGATAATAAGTTGATTTTTTCAATTCAAGCTCATGGACCCTCTACTCTAATTACTAGCTGTATGGCTCTAGGCAAGTTTCTTGATCTCTCTTAATCTCAGTTTCCTTATGAGAAAAAATGGATATTATTAGTACTTGAGATTTCCATGAGATATGAACTGAAATGTATATAAACTGCTTAGAGCAACGCCAGACCAATAAATGCTCTAAACGAACGTATTTATTCGGATCAACAGAAGCCACAGACAGATGCAGCGAGTGCTGCTGAAGGCCAGCTGCTTCTGCTCCTCTCAGACTTCTGAAGGTCCATCTTTTACCCTGGAATGGCATAGCACCCTCTTTGGTAACCTTTGTCACAAACACACAGTTAGTACACAATGAGGACAATATTTGCATCAATGTTTTCTGTAATTTACAATCAGTTTGTTACAGAAACATATCAAGTGGAAATAATCTCTTACAGTGACCATTTCTTTTTTTTTTTTTTTTAAAGATTTATTTATTTATTTAATTTCCCCCCCTCCCCTGGTTGTCTGTTCTTGGTGTCTATTTGCTGCGTCTTGTTTCTTTGTCCGCTTCTGTTGTCATCAGCGGCACGGGAAGTGTGGGCGGCGCCATTCCTGGGCAGGCTGCTCTTTCTTTTCACGCTGGGCGCCTCTCCTTATGGGCGCACTCCTTGCGCGTGGGGGCTTCCCCACGCGGGGGACACCCTTGCGTGGCACAGCACTCCTTGCGCGCACTCCTTGCGCGCATCAGTACTGTACATGGGCCAGCTCCACACGGGTCAAGGAGGCCCGGGGTTTGAACCATGGACCTCCCATATGGTAGACGGACGCCCTAACCACTGGGCCAAAGTCCGTTTCCCAACAGTGACCATTTCTATACTTTTAACTTACCTTTTCCAGATGTGTTCTCTAAGGTTCCTGCACTGAGGAAAAGTTAATTTCACTGTATAATATTAGAGCAATTTGCTTAATTTTGATGTATGAGTTTTCTTGGTTTTAATTGTTACAATTATAGTACTCGCCTGTTGAGTGATTTCCAAGAATTACAGGAGATGTCACCTATAGCATAATGTAAGCCACATAATAAGAGCTCAGCAAATATTGAATGAATATTATTAAGCTTGTCATTGCTGCTATCATTTTTAAGAGTAGGGAAGTAATTAACCTCCTATGATCTCCCTTTCCTTACTGTGATATGGAGGAATTGAGTTAGAGATATCTAAGCTCCTTCAGTAATAACTTCCTGTGATAAATACTGACCACCCAGTATTGCTTCATATAGCCAGGCTTACATATTAATGTGCAAGTCAGGGATAAGTATGTAATAGTCAGACCAAATCTTACTTCATGAGAACCTTCCCTTGAGGACTAGTACAGAAAATTCAGGTTGGTTTAAAAAGGAGAATAACTGTATAGGCTGTGTTACTAATACTTCAGTTTTGTTTCATATCTCCAAGTGCAGTGAAGCTCTGTTAGAAAATAGAAATTAGAACTTCTGTGCAGATACCATGTTCAGTTGCTGTACATGGTTATGTTGAAATAGTAAACATGGGCTGTGTCATATGTACTTCTGTAGCCTCACTAGGTGCAGGGCTTTTTGAGATTTGGTTGCCCTTTTCCAGCCTGGAGTCTTAAGAAAATAGTGATTGTCTGATCCCAGATCTTAAGGGGGCCTGTGTGGTTAGAGTGCGGTGGATAAAAAGGACTCAATATTCTGTCTGACAGAGCCCTGGGAATGTTGGTTAGGAAAAATGTAATAAAGTTCAGCCATCACTTTAGTCTTACGTCACTGTTCCTCAGATTTGATGACTCTGTCTCTGGCAAAGTGTCCCTTTGCTTCACATAGTTCATGCCTTTTGTGGCATTCTGAGCAACTCCTATAGATGAAACAAAAATAAACTAATTATATAAATCCTATCCAGGATTTTTTGAGTAAATAATGTAAATAGCATATGTACATCAAGAATTAATTACACCCTTTGAAATGAACTGATATTATTGACTGAGAGAATACCTCTGTTTTCAAGATTCCAATTTCATCAGTTACTGAAAAAGTACTTGGCATTATTTTCTCCTTACAATTTTCACTGCTCTATACCGAGCATAGTAAATAGAGATGGAGATCTGATGCTTTTTATTCAGAGCTCTAAATACCCTAATATAGTTCAGATTACAACTGTTATTGAAAAAATCAAGAAGTAACTTTTTTATTCAAAATGATTTAAGTAGCTTGCTTCAATAATCAACTCTATAGATGTGTGAAATTCAAAGGAAAAATGATTTTTAATTTATTTATTTTTGCTGGTTTTAAATTACTGGATCAAATATGCTAAATAAGTGCATAGACAATAAAAATTGTATACAATATGTAAAGTATATGCAATAATGATTTAGTAATGTTATTTCGTAGTGAAGAGTTGAAGGAGTCTTAGTGGAATCAAAACCAGGTATTTTAAATAACTCTAAGATACTTTAGATAGCTTATATCTTGTCTTGTAAAACCAAAAACTTTCTGCATGTCACGTAAATAACGTGTGTAATGAAAGCTATTTTAAGTAAGTCTACAGGTAGGAATGTAAGGATGCAGCAACAAATACACTCATTGCATTATTTATTATAGAAAAAAATACTATGCAGCCAATAAAGTCCATTTTGCTAAAACACTTTATTAATGTAAAAAAATATTCACGATGTATTATCAAACTGAGAGAGAGAAAATATAAATGAACAACTATTGCCATCACAGAATAAGAAAATAAAGTGGAAAACAGAAACCAAAATGTTTATATTAATTATATATTGAAAATGAAATAGCAAATATTTATATTTTTAATGTGTGGTGTTATTTTCAGTTTCAGGGTTTTCTCCTTTTAGAATATATGAATGCATATTTTGTCATTAGAAAAATGTTCAATGTTAATGAAAATAAGTAAAAGAAGTTTCTGGGAAAGTTCACATAGCCCTCAACGATGTTGCCAAAATGTTTCTAAAATAGTTTCAGATTTCTCATATCAATTCAAACAAAATAGTTTTATTCAAATTTATTATTGAAGAAAAAATCTCTAAACGTAAGGAAATTATTGTCTACAAAATACAAAAAAAATCAACAGAGAATTATCTTTGCATTAAAACTTCATGTCATATTCTTTACGTTATTTTTTAAAATTGGGGAATGAATGATGGACTAAAGCAGACTTACTTTTATTCTATTATAGACTTATTGTGATTCTAGCAATGGAAGAACTTTTATCATTGATGTGGAGGCAGTGGTAATCTGAGGTTCTGAGGGGAGGAAGAGGGAAAAATAGGTGTAATATAGGGGCATTTTCAGGACTTGGGAATTGTCCTGAATGACATTGTAATGACAGAGACAAGCCGTTATATATCTTCCCATAACTTAGAGAATTGTGCAAGTAAAAGAGTGTAAATAACAATGTAAAGTATAATCCATGCTTAGTGGCAATGCTCCAAAATGTGTTCATCAATTGTAACAAATATATCACATTAACGAAGGATGTTGTTAATGTGGGAAAGTGTGGGGGAGGGCAGATGGGAATCCCCTATATTTTTTATGTAACTTTTACATAATCTAAGTACCTTAAAAAAAAAAGTGTGGATCAGTAAAAGGAAAGGGAAGACTAGGTGTAATATGGGGGCATTTTTAGGACATTGGAGTTGTCCAGCATGACATTGCAGTGATGGACACGGGACATTGTATATTTTGTCATAACCTGCAAAATGTTGTGGCACAGAGTGTACACTATAATGTAAATTGTAGTCCATGGTTAGTAGCAGTGCTCCAATATGTGTTCATCAATTGCAACAAATGTACCACACTAATAAAGGACGTTGTTAATGTGGGAAAGTGTGTGAGGTACATTTATGTAATCTAAAGTGTCTTTAAAAATAAAAAATCTAATTAAAAGAAAGTGATTTCTGATTTCTGAATTTCTAGGCCTGTCCTGAAATGTTGAACTTAACATAAATATTAATCACTATGTAATTCCTCTGGATGGAAATTTATGCATTAAACTTCCTAACTATGTATTATTGGTGGCATTTAGTCATGTTCAGATTATTTCTATATATCTATTGCAATATATTTCTCCAAAGGGACTGTAACTTTCCTAACATGTCTATGTCAAAACTCTTTATTTTCCCTTAATCACCCTAATCAGTGCTGTATATCTTCAGTAAACAATAAGTGAAATATTCACTGAGAGCGAATTTTTTATCCAAAGTTATCTGGAATAAATTTCTAAAACACACACACACACACATACACACATGTGAAACATGCATACTACTCAAAAAAGAAGTTTTATATGTGTGAAAAAAAAAATCAGCCAAGCAACAGTTAGGAAATATAACCAAATTAACAGTTCAGAAACAGAAGTTGGCTTTTTGAGATGGATAGAGACTGCAGCTTAAAATTAGTGGGAATCACCACAGGCATTTATAGAGACAAAAAGATCAGATAAAGCTCAGGTTTTCAGAGGTCTATGGGGTGTTCGGCCCAGAATACAATGGGAGTATGTTTGGACATGAAAATAAGAAATTTGGGAAAGCAAAATGGAAGTAGACTATGGGTGATCTTGAAATGTAGCTAAGAGGACCTTTCAGCTGATACATAATCTATGATGATGGTTGAGATTGTTTATTTCACTTGTAATGGCACTATGATAAAGCTGCAAGTGCCCTAGGTCACTGTCGTGTTTTTCCTTTTTTTCCAAAAACATGTATCAGCAAAATGTACCAATTCTTTCAATGAATCTTGTGTAGAAAACCAAAGAAAATCTTAACAAAGTAGATCTTAAGAGTTCCCCTCACTTTCTTCAGCAGTTCCTACGTTGTTTTCCAAAACTACAGTGTGAAAACCTTTCCTTTGGTCATTGCACTAGTTCATGAAGGGGTTCTGATGCAAAGAACCAGAAATCTTTTGGCTTTTATAAAGGGTATTTATTTGGGGTAAAAGCTTACAGTTACAAGGCCATAAGAAGTCCAACTCAAGGTTGCTTTCTCACTCAAGTCAGATGCCACATGTTGAAACAAGATGGTCACAGACCTCCAGCTTGGCTCTGCCTTCCCCTCTGGGCTTCCTCTTCCTCTTGAGGCTCCATGGGCCCAGCCTCATGAGGCTTCCTGCTTAAGTGAAGTTCTCTCTCTCTTGGCTTAGGGCTTGTTTGTTTCTGGGCTCCTATATCTGTCCCGTTTGTTTCCCCAGTGTCAGCTGTAACATATTAGGCTAAATGGTTCATCTCACCCCAGGCTTTAGCTGTTTGCACCTTCTCCTTTCTGTCATATGGCAGGATCAAAAATGACAAAGCTCTCTCTTCCTGTGTGTTCTTGAGTGAGTGTACATTTATATCAGACCCAACAAGGGGGCAGGGACTCAGCCTGAGCCATGACCTCTGACATAGGCCAATCAAATCCCAAAATTGCTCTTATCAAGTCATCTCAATCAGAGACCCCTCTACTGAATTTAATATAATCAAAGGGTAGCACACTAGAAGAATAGGTTAGTTTACAGACATAATCTTTCTCTTTTGGGGATTCATAAATAATCTCAAACTGCCATAGCTATTCAGAATAACGGACTATTTGAAAGTATTTGAATATTTAGGGAATTTTCTGGAGAACTCCAGCCTGAGTATTAAAGTCCTAATAGGGTTATTTTTACATATTTAATATAATTTCAACTTGCCTACGTAACACTGAATAGCCAAGTTATGTGTATGGACAAATGGCAATTTGACAAGACCATTTTGACACAGCATTTTGAAGCACAATGTAATATAATATATTTGAAATATAATAAAAATATTATAAAATATAATAAAAATAAATTTTGAAATATAATAAAATATATTGAAATATAATAAAAATAAATTTTGTTTTATTTAGGTATTGCCACATAGCACATGAC
Organism: Dasypus novemcinctus; assembly: GCF_030445035.2. Lineage (NCBI taxonomy): Eukaryota > Metazoa > Chordata > Mammalia > Cingulata > Dasypodidae > Dasypus > Dasypus novemcinctus. Next base: position 30,313,884 of record NC_080687.1, read on the forward strand.
CAGGCATCTGTATTTCATAGGAGAGGTTCTGGATTAATATGTCTCAATCATCAGTAATCCCTTACCATGCCCAATTCCATCCTAGGGCATCAACTCATCCCTTGGCATAAAACTGAGAAATAGGGCAAGTCAGAGGGTCATGGAAGTATGCAGCATAATTAAAAGAGGCATCTTTATGTAAAGGTGCAGAAGTTTGGGCTGTGCTCTATCACAAGGTCTATCCACAGCCCACCCCTGCTCTTTGTATGGCTAGTAAGCTAAGAATGGTTTTGCATTTTTAAATAGTTGAAAAAATCAAAAGAACAAGAATATTTTTGACACATGAAAATTATATAACATCACATAGCAGTATCCATGTATAAGATTTTTTCAGTACAAAATAATACCCATTTGTTTACATTTTATCTATTACTGCTCACTCTACAAGGGCATAGCTTAGTAGTTTGATAGAGACTTTTGTGTCCCACAAAGCTAAAAATATTACAAACTGCCATTTTAAAGAAAAAGTTCATCCACCCCTGCTCTAAATAAAAGAGATACTATCAAATTCACAACACTAAAATGCCTTGCTTTAAGAATATCTTCATATTCTAATTTTAAAGGAACTTATTGCTTTGAAATCTTGACTTTTGTCTTGATGAGAACATAAAATATATAGTTCCTTAAGCTGGTACATACTTTCCATTCCTCTTTCCACTCTGACTTCAAATTTTGCTCTAAACTTTATAGTTTCTTACAAAGTTGAAAAACATTGAATATCACCTATATGCTTCATTTGTTTTATAGTAAAACAGCTATTAAGCATCAGCCATGATTTCACATTTTCTTGAAAAGCAGCTTTGAAGCACCTTATCTTATACTGTAACGATAATATCTAATTATTTCTTCATTACTTGAATAAATAATATTAAAACAAAGATCTCAGAATATTACTATATTTTTACATGTAAAATAAAAATGATGTATCTTAAATATTGACGAAAAAAGACTTACCAGTGATAGTCAATATAAATAGAATATAGGAATTGTAAACTTTATTACAGACATCTGGGTCAAACTAAGTGCCAGGTAACTATACAAAAATAAATAATACAAATTCCAAATACCACCCTCAACACAAGAGACTCCAATGACATAGATATTACTAAACTATGTCTACCAATCTTCTCCAAAAAATATGTTCTATGTTTATACTCTATCATTATACCTATACAAAATTTAGCCAAATTTAAATGACATATTATAGTTGTGTAAAATTAAGATAAACATTTAGATAGAAAATTTTGTGTTAATTTTGTGATAAACTATTTATCAACAGGACTTTGCATTCTATCTTTTAAACAAATCAGTTTTATTGATACAATTAAAGAATAAAATTGATCCAAAGTATACAATCAATGGTATTTGGTATAATCACATAGATGTGCATTCATCACTTCAATCATTATTAAAGCATTTTCATTATTTCAATTATAATAAACAAAAACCAGACAAACTAGAAAATTCCTCACCCTTCAATCTCTGTTTCTCCTGCTGTCCACAGCTCCTGTTTCTGGCTATTCTTGCACAATTATTTACTTATTTATTAAGCAGTCTTATTTAGATATATTAACATACCATATGATCTATCTAAATACATAATCAATGATTTTTTTTGTGTTAAAAGTCCTTTATTGTAAAATAAATAGAATAATAGGTTGAAAGAAATTACAAATTTTAAATAAGAGTGGAAGGCCAGGTTAAATTTAATATAATCAATTATAAAAAATAGCAATGCAACAAATCTTTATAAATGTAAATAATAATTCAAATATAATAGCAATTAATTATAACATTCTAATTTTTATAATACAGCTCTAACTATTGGATATAATAATCTCTAAAAATGAAATAAAATATTGTTTTAGTTATTTAATTTCAATTTAGCCCAAGATTCTTTCTAGATAATAAAATTCGTATTTGGGAATTCTTCACATCTTACTGTTTTGAATTATAGCAAATAACAATTTGCCAATTCATACTTTTATGAGGCAGAAAAACTCAAATCTTGTTCAACAGGAGACATGCTGAATCATTATAGACCAAGATAGATTATTTTTAATTAAAGATTATGCATAAAAAAGGGCTAAAGAAAAGTGAAGTACCCAAAATATATCTCTTCTCCAGCCCTTCTCAATTCAAAGCAAGTGTTTATTTTGTATTAAAAAAAATTACTGAAACAAATCACAGGAACAATTTGCCAGTTGCACTAAGTAATTTTTGTTCATAGTTATAATACTGTTATTTACATTTATCTGGTCTATTCAAGGTCTTTTTTGGTTATTGTTTTCATCGAGCATCTTTTTCCAACCTTTCACTTTTAACCTGGTTGTGTCCCTATGTCTGAGGTGGGTCTCTTATAGACAAAATAGAGATAGCTCACATTTTTTATCCATTCTATCAGTCTATATCTTTTGATTGGAGAGTTCAATCCATTTACATTCAGCATTATTACTGTAAAGACATTATTTATCCATTTTGTCTTTTGGCTCTCTGTTGTCATATTACTCTATTGTCTGTCTTCTTATCCTTTAGTTTTACTCTTCTATTAACAATAATATTCATTTTTAAAATTCTTCTCCAAATCTCACCCTTGTTTTTTCCTATTATGCTGCAACACTACTTTAGCATCTCTTGCAAATCTGGTCTTTTGGTAACATATTCTATAAGTTTTTGTTTGTCTGTGAAGACTTCGAACTCACCCTCTTTTTAGAAGGACAGCTTTGCTGAATACAAATTCTTGGCTAGCAATTTCTCTCTTTCAGTATCTTAAATACATCATACCACTTACTTCTCACCTCCATGGTTTCTATTGAGGAGTTGGCAATTAATCTTATTGAGTTTCCCTTCTATGTGATGTTTTGCATTTCTCTTGCTGCTTTCAGAATCCTTTCTTTATCTCTGATATTTGTCATTCTGAATATTAGGTGTCGCTGGTAGGTCTATTCAGATTTATTCTGTTTGGTGTGCATTGTCCTTCTTGGATATTGATATTTATGTCTTTCTTAAGGATTGGAAAGTTTTCAGTCATTATTTCCTCAAATGGTCCTTCTGTCCCTTTTCCATTCTCTTTTCTTTCTGGGTCACTAATATGCAAATGTTTGTGGATTTTGCATTATCATTCAATTCCCTCAGACCACGTTCCATTTTTTCCATTCTCTTCTCTCTCTGTTTTGTTGTTTCCAGTTCAGATACTCTTTCTTTAAAATCACTAATTCTGTCTTTAAGCAATTCAAATCTGTTTTTATGTGTCTCTAATATACTTTTAATCTCATCCATTATGTCTTTCATTTCTGTAAAGTCTGTTACCTTTTTTTGCAGGTTTTCAAATTGGTCTTCTTAATACCCTTTATTTCTTTAGTTATATTTTCTTTAAATTCTTTGAAGTGATTTAGGAGAGCTGTGTGATTATCACTGATCAATTTTATTAATCTGTAACAGAAGGTGTAACAGCAGAAGATGTCTGCTCCCCTTTCAGTCAGCTGCAATAAGCAAGGTATTTTTCCCCAGCTTAATATCTTAGGGGTGGGTAGGGGAGCCCTTCCCAGCCACAATGGGAGCTTGGTAACTTATGTTTGTCATTTTGGCTTCTTCATCTCTCTGTCCATCACTCTGCTGGGAGTTGTGCAGCACTGTCTTGCTCTGCTGACCCCCAAAGCAGGTCCCTCAAGACAGGTTTGGCTCTTTTCTCCATTGCTTCTGTGAGAGCATTCAGCTTTGCCTGTTAGTCTACTGCCATCTTCCCACAATCCTCTCCAACATAACATTTCGTAACTTTAATAACATGACCCCCTCATTTTACATCTGTGGATAAATGATCAAATTACATATTCCAATTACAATCTACTTGTAATAAATACATGAAGTTGAAGGCCAAAATAATATGCCAAACTATTAAATGCACACATTTTGCTATCTTTCAGTTGAGGGATCCCACAAGAACATTTATAAATCTTGTAAAAAATAATTATACTAAATCTAATTTTAACTATTATTCGAGTATGGAAATGTTAATTTTGAAATTATGGAAAAATTAATCCCTTATTTCTTTTCTCTCATTTTAGTGGTCTTATCACATTGACAGAAATGAAGTCAGTAATCACATAGGAAAATATTATAACTTGGTATAAATACAATAGAAATATACTGATAGAAATTGGCAAAAATGAGATACCTTGAAAAGTCTTAAATTCACTTTCAAGTTCTGCCTAAAGCAAGTATAATTATATTTGATAATGGAAAGAGCATATTTTGCCAGTTTGAATGTAAATCTTGATTTCTGCTAAATAATTTCATAATATAAAGTTTGGGTGAGTTGAATATTTTTATTTTGGGACCTTATCTCATTTATATAGATGGAGAATGATAAAGATAATTGATGGTGAGGACTCTTTTATTTCCTGATTTTTTAAAATTAAGATTTTCCATTAAAAATCCTTTTCACAGAAGCAAATATTTCTTGAATATTTAATTTTTATATTCCCTCATACAATTACTCTGCATTGTTCACAGTCCTATGGAATTTATACTGATGAATACATGCTAAAGGCAAATTTACTTTCCTTAATAAAGTGAATGGATGTGTAAAGTATTCCATTAAATCAATGACCTTAAATAGAAAAGGGAATTTAGTTGAAAACATAATAATGCTTCACCATTTAAAGACAATGGCAAAAGAAATATAATTTTCATGTTCATACAAGAAAACTTAAAAGAAGAAAAATTTTACTTCAAAACCCTAAGGAGTAACATCTCTTCTATTGTAATAAGTCTATGTTAATTGTTTTAGATTCCAGTAATATCAAAGTTTTAAGGAAACTTTTCTTTCATTAAAAGTTGCCCAAAAGATTCTATATGTTTGAACTGCAAGAAGTAATATTCTACTTAACCATTTATCTGCTACCAGACTGATGGGAATAGTATCATTAGCTTTTACAATGGAAGAGAATAGTATCAAGGAATTTAATTCACACTAGTGTTATCCCAAATTTACATTTATAAAATGGTAAGGGAAAAGGCTGTGGTTGTCCCAAGTACATTGAAAAAATAGAAGTTTGAAATACTCTGAAATACTTGTGCTACCACAAAGCCTTCCCTGTAGCAAACTATGTTTTCATTTAAAAGTTGTGACTTAATTTAGAAATATGATTTCTTTGCCACCACAGAGAAGGAGCCCTCTTGCTTGAAATAATCCTCTGAATAGATGAGTGTGTGGTTTATTATTCTCTATACAAACTGGTGGATGATTTCAACAGTACACTATATTTTAGAAGTTTAGATATCAAAATTCCATGTTTTGCAAGCAATGAAATAAATGAACACATGATCTGTCATAAAGATACCATTCACTTTAGTTACCAGTGGAAATGCCATAACAAATCAGAAATATTGTTTATTTGCAGTAATTTTGTAATTGTGTTGAGAAGGCTTATTCTAACCTGACAATAATCACAATGGCAAAAGAAAAGTGAACAAAATGCAGTAAGAATATACTGAACAATGTTTTTAATAAAAGGAGGTCTCCAAACCTCTGTAATATTATAATGTTTTGAATACATATATATTTTTATGTAATCAAGAACCATGATCAGCATTCATTTCTCAACTTTATTTTTTGACAATAATTAGTGACAATGATTTTTGACAAGAAACTTACAATAAAGATAAATCAGATTATCACTAGAGACTTTGAGAGGGCATGGGTAATTTTAAAAATAACAACTTTCAAAGTATATATAGAATTTCTATAAAACCAAAGTATTTGTAGTTGAGTTGGCCACAATCTTATTTATTTACATCAATAAAATATGCACCTCAGGACAAGCAGTCTCAGTTGAGTAATGTATTGCATTTTCCACCGTTTTTAGAAGGAATGAGTAATGACAGTGGAAAGACTTGGGTTCATTAAAGAAAAACAAATTTAATGCACTGGAGCCCTTTATTTAGAAGGAGCCTGTGATGTGGGTTGACAGCTGCTTTGTTTGGACAAGTGTCATAGTTTTATTTCATTGACCACATTTTCTAAAGTCAAATAGGGCAAAGATTCTATCAGCCTCCACATTGGATGTACAACCTCAATAAGAAAACAATGGCTTTAAATTAGAGAACCAAAATATTCAAAATAAAATACTTACTTTTTATTAGCAAGATTTTATGTAATTTGACCCATATGGGGCTAGATTATCAATAGCCTATTGAGGTAAAATATAATTCCAACTTCTCATTTCCAGAATTTTAGGACATTAAAACATGTTAAAATAATATCAATACACTTTCTGTTAATTAACCAAAAAGAATTAAATATGTTTATCTTTTGGTGTAAATATTTGTAAATAATACTCTAATATTACTTGATTTTGTGCAAATTCATGCCACTTCTTCAGACACACAGAAATGAAATCTGATATTGCCTTTCTCTGGTAAGAGTAATCCCAACTGTTCTTAAATTGTTATGACTAACATCTAGTTAGCCCAAAAAATAAATAGACTGGAAATGGCATATAAAGATAACATTCTGGGTATTAAGGTCTTTGGAATTTTCAAGGAAGAGTTATTATCTTATTAAGCTACTATCATTTCTTTACAAACGGAATCCATCCACTAGAAAAACAAAAATTTGGAGAAAATGTACCAATAACATAAATTTTAGAAAATATTTTAGTTGTAAAATTATATTTTGGTGATTAAAATTAAATATTTTTTTTAGTTTCATCTATAAATATATATAACATTATATTTCTGTATTATACTTATTTTATCTAAAATGTAGAACCAACAGATTCATTGTGTTATATTATCCAAAGCTCTTCTTTTATTAGTTAACTTTCCTTTTAGATAATAAAATTTGTTGCAGTCAAAAATCAAACAAATTTGACTTAGGTCTTTTAATCTACATCTAGTACTACCACAATAAAACCATTAATTAAGCAATAAAAACAAACTCTTTAAGAAATTTTTGTAGCTCATGTGCCTAAGTGGTAGTAATGAAAGGGAGATTGCTCAATTCAAGAGACTTTTAGATATTTTAAAAAATAATTGTGTAATAGTTTACTCTGTATTATGAAAAATACAACATATAGTAATGAATATTGACTAAAGCTACATTTATTATAAAATCTGTTCCCCGAAACCGAGACAGATGGTTTGATGCAAATTAAAGCCATCACTCTGCCACTTATAGTTTGTAGATAATGGATCCATTTGGAAGTACATAAATTCATAAGTTTTTTTAGAGTCATTATACGTTAAGAAAACAACTGATTTAGTAGCATATAATCTACTAGTTAGTATAAATTTACAGTATAGGAAAATGTTTACACTATATAAGAATATCGTACATATTTTAACCTTTCTAAAAACATAATGAGTGCTGTGGTGAATATGGGAAGGATTTTATCAAAGCAATTCATCAGAATTAGGAGTCAAAAGGGGAGGTCTGTTCCTTGATTCTTCCAATAACTATCTGACAAAACGCAAATTTGTCATTTGTCCTTGCTTGCTTACCTGAAAACCTGGAGTTGGAAAATAGTGATTTTTAAGTTTCTTTAAATGTTTAATCTGTCAATTTATTTGTGCTCAGGTACAAACTCTGGACTGTCTTCATGGCGCTGCTGGTGGTATTAAAAGGGAATTGTTGGCAGGCTGGAGAATGCATCCCTGGCTGGCACCCAGGCAAAAGAATGGATTCCACTCAGAGACAGAGCAATTGCCTTTGCCTGAAAAACGTTAATTGATATACGTTCAAAATAGAATGATAGAAGAAAGAAAATTAAAAACAAAAAAAAAATCATTTATGAAGACAAAATTTCTTTTCAGGGCAGACTTACAATAGCTAAAGACCTCATAAAAGCTCCAGAAAAGTAATTAACATTGCATTCACATGGTTATATACTTTTGTAAAATTTACAAAATTAAATTAAATTATTATGGTTAATTTTAATCATGTTTAATGAAGACTCCTCTTTCTTTTGGTCCTGATTTTCCCTGTCACACCACTCCTTATGTTAGGTAATATAGTTTAGGGGAATAACATTTTGGGGATTCAACTGAAGGAAGCAGATCTGGGAATTCTTTCAGTTTGGATTTGGTGGTTTAGGTTTATTATATCCTTTGGCATCACTTCTCAGGGAAGTCTTCCAGGACAATATCTACTGTTCTCTGTGTTGACATGACCAATTAAGATTCTGATGCAGAACCAGAAGTCAGAGCATTGGTAGTGTGTGAGAAGTGTAGCAGTCACAGGTGGGAAGTGTATGAGGACAGTTTTTCCAGTCACTAGAAATGTAATATTGTAAGCAAAATGTCTGGTTTTCATTGATACCCATTGACACCTAATCAAATACAAATTCACCTCCTGCTAGGAATACACACAAACCCACATAAATAAAATTAATATATATTCTATGCAATTATGGATGCTCCATGGATTTAATTTTCTTTTTGATGGGAATTATCTGAAATTGAATTAATCAGACTCTGAGTGTATATAGGATACAATCTCAGAATAGCGATACAAAGAGCTGTATGTGAAGTTGCATGCTGCATGCATCCTAAAATACCAAACTATATCCTCGTGTATTTGGTACATTTTTTTTAATGGAAATGAAATCTGTTCCAAACAAAACAAAAAAGCAAAATTGCCATCAATACAACAAACAGGTGTGAGGAAACAAGTATGTATAGGAGCACCTATACTGTTAATCAATAAACACAGGAAATTGATCAATCAAAACACTATCATGGCAATATTTAATGCAATAAAATTTTAATCAGAACAAGCTCTTCTTTGAGGGTAAAGACTTTAATTCTCAAGTTACTTTAGTATGAGGCCTTTGAAGATCCATGCTGTTATTAAATGCATATAATCCTAGAAAGCACTAATTTATTCTCCTACCAAATAAAATTTTGACATTTATCAGCATTACTATTTTATATTTAATGATTCTATTAATTAGGGTATTTTCACTTACAAGGAACAGATACTCCTCAAATCATTCTTACTAAAATGATAAGGTATTTATTTTAATAATGTAACTACAAATTCAGAAGAGAAGGGACCTTCAGGCATTAAATCGTATTTCAGGCTCCATTGTCTGAGTTCTTTTAGGTCTGCCCTCATTTTATCAGCTTTTTCTCAGACCAATTTCCCTTAAGGTATCAAGATTGATGCTATAAACAGCATGCCCATAGACAGAGAGAGAAATAACGAAATTTTATTTTTTCAATTTGTAAATATGTGAGGGAAAAAACACATCAATTGTTTTAAGCTAACAAAAAACAAGGAAACTAAAGAAAATGAGTCTTTCCATGTGCCAGAGAGTGTTGCAAGCCCTTTTTAAGTTTTCTCATTCAATACTGACAGGTTTTTTTTAGGAAGCTACTGTTTTCCTAATTTTACAGGTGCAGAAGCTAAAGCTCAATGAGGTTAAATAATTTGCCTGTGGTATTTAAAATAGAGATCCATGTGACTCCAAAATCACATACCTTTTTAAGACTTTCATGCCATACAGATTTGAAATTCCTTCTGATATACAGATCTTTTAGTGACATTTATACACAAGGATAGCTATACTCTGAGTGTTTATGCTAAGGAACACTTAAAAATTTCCAATAAGTTTGTTTCAGATGTACATTTTCATCTTTCTTCTGTGATGATGTGTTAAATTCCATTTCTCAAATAAGTTGTAAATACTCTGATATATGTGAAAACTTTTAAGTAAATAAAGTTAATAACTAGTTGATCACTCAGTGGACTAGAGGAGACTTTCTGTTATTCTACTATAGACTTATTGTGATCTAGCAATGAAAGACCTTTTATCATTGATGTGGTGGCAGTAGCCTCTACAGGTTCTGAGGGGAGGAAGAGGGAAAAATGGATGTAATATGGGGTCATTTTTGGGACATTGGAATTGTCCTGAATGACATTGCAATGATAGATACAGGCCATTATATATCTTGTCATGACTTACATAACTGTGTGGGAGAAAGTTTATACTATAATGTAAACTATAATCCACAGTTAATTGCAATGCTTCAATATGTGTTCATCAATTGTAACAAATGCACCACACTAATGAAGGATGTTGTTTATGTGGGAAAGTGTGGGAGGGGTAGGGAGTGGGGCATATGGGAATCCCCTACATTTTCTTATGTAACATTTATGTAATCTAAGCATCTTTTTAAAAAATTAAAATAAAATAATAATTAGTTGATGTAGCACTCTAGCAATTTCTAAAATACATACCATCTAGAATTGTGATTATATTTAGATTATATAAAATATTTCACAAACTTGCCATCTAAATGCTTGATTTTCTTGATAGCAAACAAGCATTTTATTGATAGCAAACAAAAAATTCTCTCTTTCCTTTTGACCTGTGTCCTCTGTGTGCTTACTTCCCGGGCCTCCAGCTCAAAATTTCAATCTCCCTTCTCTGCAGTGCAGTTTCTCTCTGAGTTTTCACCCACCAAGGCGGTGAGGACTGAACATCCTACTGATGTGGTCCAATCAAAGACATAATCATTATTTAATCAAGTAAAAGTAAAATCTTTGAATCTGATACACTCTAATATGCCTAGAGGAAAAGACCAGTTTACAGGCATAATCCAAAATTTTTTTTGGAATTTATCAATAATATCAAACTGTTACAGCTTCCTTCAAGAAATTATGGTAACTGCAAGCGTTCAAGTATGCACCTCTGCACAATGTTATCTTTATCCCTCTGTACCCAGCCACATCCATGATTCCAGTTTCCTTCAATATGCCAACAACTATGAAAGTTATTTCTTCACCCAGAATATACCTCTAGGTTCTAGACACATGCATCAAAGGCACTTTAAAGGTTTCCTACTTTAGTAAATGCCATTATTATCCACTTAATTATGCAAGCCACATGCTATGACACTTCCTTCTCCAGCACACATTCTATCTTGTTCAGCACCAAAACCTGTCAACTTTTTTTCCCAAATGTCTCTGGAATCTGATCATTTTTCTTCGTTTCCTATCATTCCCTTATATGTGCTTTCAAAGTGCCCATACCTTTCTTTACACTGGTTTTGTAATTATGTAGCTATTGGTGGGATTATTTATAAATATTTATCTCTCAATTAGGTTCTAAGCTTCATGTCGGGAGGGGCAATGTGTGTTTCAGTCACCATTGTATCTCCAGAAACTGCCAAGGGGACCAATAATTATTTGAAAAAGAAATGAATGTGAAACCATTAGATTGTTCTCTTTTAATTTATTAAAGTGATATCATTATTAATATAATTGAACATGAATTTTTACTAAATCTTAGATTCTTCCTTAAGGTAGTTTCATGCAAGTAAAAGTATTGTATCATGGATAGTGGATGTTAGTCAAGCAATTGGGCACTTGCTTTCTACATGGGATGTTCCCGGTTTGGTCCTGGTGCCTCCTAAAACAAAAACACAGCAAAAAAAAAATCTAGCAAACAAATGAAAAAAAAAAAAAACAATTCAGGGTAGCCAGTGTGGCTCAGTGGTTAAACGCCAGCTTCCTACATACCATGTCCTTGTTCAATCCCCTACCCCATTATCTCAAAAAAAAAAAAAAGTATTGCATCAAAAACTAGGAAATTCTGTATTTTTTAAACCAGAATTTATCATTTTACATTCCCCAAATAAGTGTATGAATTATGAATTCACTTGCTCTTTCTCTTTCAAGCATTGACTATTGTATTGATTACATCTTTGTAAATATAAGAAAATATTTTATATTGCTTTTATTCTCATGTACTTGATTTCATGTGCAATTAAACTCTTAAAATTTATTAGAAAAATATAATTTTTCTATAAAGTATCTTTTAGGGTCATTTCTCAATTTTATTGGAAAATTATTGTTTTTTAATCTACTTTTAAGTGATAGCCATGTATTCAGTTATTAATCATTTGTTAGATTTTAGCACCTTTAAAAAATTTTTTTGTTTTCTTTTAAATCTATGACATTTTGACATGTCTAATATTTTAGCTTTTATTTGCATAAAATTAAACTTTGGGTTATCTATTACTACATGAAAAGGAAGCTCTTCCCCATTCTAATATTGGACTGCAAATAAATTTATATTGCTAGCTCTTTGTTTACTGTTTTAAAAATTTTAGATATAATTCTTAAACCCATTTTTTAATAATTTAAATTAATTGGAAATTACAAAAATAATACATGAAGCAATGAAAATCTCCTTTGAACTCCATCTCTAAATCCATTAAGTCAACAGTACTGGTCAAGGCAAGAATTCATCCAATTGTGTATGATGAAGAAAGATAGTTTATAGGTAGAAACTGAGTTAATTTCATAAAGTAACAAAGAAGTGGAAAGACCTCAGAACTTTCTTAGTGAAAACCAAGCAGGGAATAATGCAACAGATCTGAAATATATTATAGATACTTCTTTATTAAGCCTTATAGTGAAATATTTTAGGTTTTATTAATTATTACCAATTTTTTGGTGATGTTGGCTCATAATTTATAATTTCTAGAGAATATTCTATTATTTCTTTCAGTCTTTATTTGTGTTTGATCTCATTTTTTTGTTTTAATTTTATTTTGTCTAGTTTACTTGATATAAAAGATTAATTCATACATTTATTTTTTAATTTTTACATTTTATAATAAATGCATTTAATGATATAACTCCCTTTTAAAAAGTATCACTTTATCATTATTCACATATGTAGTGCTATCCAATTCAAATTATTTTATAAGTTTTAGCTTGTTCTTTCTTTATCTCCTCTATTGTTTAAAAATATATTTTCTTAATTTCTTGATTAATAGAGGGTTTTTTTTAAGGCTCAGTTCCTTTTGCTAGTACTTTCTAGTTTCATTGACCTGTGGTCAATAACTAATTATATAAAATGTGAAAAATTTGCTGAGATTTCCCTTGTGGTCTAATGCATGGTTATTTTTATAATCGTTCACTGTATATATTCACAGCTTTTTTTAAAGTACACATTTGTGTCATTTAGATGAAGCTTGTTAATTGTATTAGGCAATTCTTCCATGTAGTTGTTTATTTTCTGTCTGGGGGAATTTCCATTTTCTGGAATAGTGCATTAAACATTTCTAAACATTATTAGGTATTTTCCAATTCTCCTGGTAGTTTTATCAGTTTTTGCTTTAAATATTTGGAATCTCTTAATTTTTTGAAGGCAAGTAAATGACATTGGTTTCCTTTAAACAAATGAAACAATTCTACTTTCTCTGTAATGCTCTTTGCCTTGGATTTCATTTTGTCTGATAGTAACATTGTTATACAGCTTATTTAAAATTAGTGTTTGTCTGATATGTTTATGTACATCCACTTATTTCAATCATTTTCTTTCTGAATTTTCAGCTCAAATATTATACTGGATAATATTTTAAATCTTCCCTGAAGTACTAATAATTTTGGATTTATTCCTGCCATCTTACTTGCAGTCTTTAATTTACCAGGTGTACTTTACAAATAAATGTCTCTTTTAGTGAGATAAAATTATTTATATCTCTACATAATAATCCAATACAGTATTCCTGGTTGTCATATCATTCTCCTGCTTTAAGAACTCAGACCCCTTCCATACTATAGCCTCATAATTCTCTAAGGAAAGGGAGTCCTTTGCATCGAGATAGAGGAAGGGAGAAGGAGGAAGAGAGAGTGGAGAAGTTTCACTTCTCATGATAATCTCTGCTACATCATCTCTACCCACATTCCATTGGGAGAACATATCACTTGCTCTGTGACCAAGGATCCCAGGTAAGCTGGGAAACCTGGTCCCTGAGTGGAAGCTGCCTCCTAGTAACACCTTCACTCTCTAATGAGAGAATCTGAATTTTGATAGACATTCAGCAGTCTCCACCACACCATGTTTTCTCCTTGGAAACCAATGTTGCTTGTTAAATATAAATCAAATCTTTGCAATATATATTTTATATTGTGATATATATTTTCAGAAATGTCTATTCTATTTCCGTATGTTATTGATTATTGCACTCATTTTGCAATATTCATTTACAAATTTGGAACATATTTTAGGATTTGCTAAGGCCTTATTCTTTTGTTTTTTCAATTATACATTAGTTATCCTTTGTTTTGAAAACCTTCATTTAAAAAACATTAACCTCACTTTCCCCCTTCAGCTATTACTCCATTTTTACTCCTATCCTATTGGGATTGAATCATGTCCCCCCAAAAAGGCATGTTCAGATTCCATCCCCTGATCCTGTGGATGTGAACCCATTTGTAAATAGGACCTTTGAAGATGTTATTAGTAAAAGTAAAAGTCCAAACTGAATGAAGGTGGACTTTAATCCTATATGACTGAAGTTCTTACCACAAAGGTGATTGGACACAGGAGAAGCCACAGAGAACACTCAGAAGCTGAAAGCCAAGGGAACCCAGAAGAGATGGGAGAAGAAGGCACAGGGTGCATCGCCATGTGATGAAAAAGGCAGGGAAGATTATCCCCTTTAAGCGCCTTAAACAGGTAACCTTCCTTATTATATTTTTGAAAAAGTTTTCTCAGCAAATACCTGACAATCTCCTATGTTCATATGTTCCCCCACCCTCCCCCCAATTTCCTGGGCAATATTATCCATCCTCCCATCCTTAGCCCCCCTCAAGCCCACAAAGCCCCACCCAAAGGTAACCCTATCCCCCAATTTTATCCCTTCTAGGGAGTGTGTGAGTGCTCATTTTGCCATAGTGGGTTATATCATTGGATGGAGACCCATATAATGAGAGTGAAGGTATAGCCACATCTGGGGAGGACTGATGTTCTCAAATAGAGGGAATTGTATCTCTCGAGAGAAATAGTGGCTCCCAATGCATTAGGGCAGTTGAGCATGTCAAGCCCTCAACACTGTTGCAAGTATCTCTGAACATGGCCCTTCAAGCAATGAAGATCGACTGTCACTGTGGGCCCTGAGGGGAGGGGAAAAGAGGTATTGAGTAGATGGAATCAATGTAACTGTGTGGACAGTAGAAGTGTTCCACAAGATTAGGCAAGGATGGATATAAGACATGTTAAATTACACCAAAAATGTATACAGTCTGATAGGCTAAAATGTAAATCATAATGTAAAACATAAGATAACTAAAATTTTAGAAAATTGTATAGTCTAAAATATAAACCACAATGTTACCTTATTTAAAAGCTATTGTCTCAATACCTGTACATCAGTTTCAGTAAATATAGTATGAACATGTAAAAAGATTATTGCTGTGGAAGGGAAAAGGGTTTTATGTTGGATATGTGGGAGTAGTGTATATTGTATTTATGAATTACTGTGATCTAAAACTTTTGTGAAGATAAGCTTAATAATTAGGAAAAGAAAAAAGAAGAAAAAAAAAAAAAGGCAGGGAAGCCCAGAGATTGCCAACAAGCCAGTAGATACCAACCTAGGAGGAAGCAAGTCTTCTAGCCTATGGTACTATGAGCCAATAAATTCCTGTTGCTAAGCCTATCCATTGTATGTTATTTATTTTAGCAGCTGGGAAACTAAAACATAACCTTTAGAGTAAACTTCTTGAGAAAAATTCCATACTCACTGTGCTCCTTCTTTTGACCAGCTTTCATACTTACTAGGTCCTTTTTTTTCACCTCAAATGAGTCGGACTTCTTTCTCCAGGATCCCATAAAAAGTATCCTTATCAAGGTTACCAGTGACATCCCTGCTATTGCTAAATACACTAGTCAATTCATGAACTTTACCTTCTGCACAGGTGGTCATCCTTTCCACCTAGCAATATTTTTTCCATATATCTTCACATGAGACCACACTTTGCTTATTGTTATTCTAACTGTCCAGTCTTTCTAATTTTACTTTGCAGAGGCTTCTTTTGTTCTCTGAGCTGTTAATTTTTCAGTGGCTCAAGGTTCAATCTTCGGACCTCTTCTTTATTTAAATTCTGTTCATTAGTCCCTCAGTCAGATTCACAGACTTGGATTTAATTAGAAGAGATAACATGTTTATCATATTTTTCATATAAACTAACCATCTGCAAATAGTTTCTAATTGTCTATTCCATTAAAGATTATATGTAATATTTATGTTTGTTTCGTAGTGCCTTGGCAAGAAATTCCAGAAAATTGTTGTGTAATGATAAGTATTATCCTTATCTTACTTATTTCTTTTGCATGTTTTTAAATAGAGATTTTATTCTTTGGTTAAAATGGTCCATGTTCATTTTAATATATCAAGAATATAACATACATAAACAAAGAAGTAAAAAATAATCACTCAATATAACCACCTTTCACATTAGATAAACATCATTGTAGATATATTTTTTACATGGATAGTATGAGAAAAACAAGACTTTTCTTTCCTGCATGAGAATTTGACTTTTGATAAATGTCTTTGTTCTTTTCTCCTGCTCACATAATAACATGATATATGTCAACTATAGTATTAGGCTACATTACTTAGGGTGGAAGACCTATGAAGAATTATGAATAAAGTATAAATATTTTATGGGGAGGCTTTATTATACTTGACTATGTAAAAATTGGACATATTCCTCAAAGCAACAAGAGAAACTTTGCCCAAGGGATTCTTACAAGAAATATTGGCTTTTGTGGGGCATGAAGATTTCACACTAGGTAATATCTTCTATCCCTTCAATGTATTGTTTGTATCCTTGAACCTCAACTTACTCTTGTATAACTTTTTGAACTGATACATGCAGGGCTGCAATGGATCCCAATGAGAGAAATCCTGCCATTGCACTGCTGGAAAGCAATGGAAGCTATTTTCTATCTTTCTTAAGACTGAATATTGATTATGAATATTACATAAAGCCTAAGAAGGTTCTCCTTGTGTGAAATGATTCCTTTTGGTTTACGAAAAATATATAATTGCAAAAAATAGGAAAAAAATCTTTTGATAAGCTTATATATATCTAAATACATATTGTAATTTTGGTAATACTAACTCTCAGCTATGAATGATGAGATTATTCATCATACATTCTCTTGTATCCTCTTCCACATTTTAAATTTTGTTTGTAATTTTCATATTATTCGTGCTAATACTATTTATTCTAGAGCCAGACATTCCAACGAGTTATTATTTTAACTATGTACGAATATAATAAAGATTTTGTTAAATAGTTCCTCCAAATAAACTACCTTTACAGCTTCTATGACTGTGATTCTCTTGGGAGGTGACAGTGCTCTGTAGGGAACACTGTGGAAATTAATGGACATGTCTGTCTTAATAATTGTCATGGGCAGGAATTTAATGTCATCTACTTGTGGAGTCAAGGGATGCTAGATATTCGGCAATATGTATGTCAGATCGGCACATAAAACTGTGCATTTTATAATTGTCCTCTCGCCCACCCAACTTTCTAATGTCCTACCAGACATATGTAGGCTGAAAACCTGTTTAAAATCTTCTGAGGCTAAAATCAAATACTAGGTCGTATATAAACCAAAATCTTTTTTTGCATGATTGTAATAAACATTATGCTCTTTAGGAATGTAACCACTAGGTAAATTGAAGATAATTTCACTTTGTTTCATTTGGATCTTTTACTAAGTGCTATCACTATCTTGGAAAAATCTCATCATTGATGGAAAAATTGCTTATAGTCTTTGATTTGCAATAATTCTGCATTTTTTAGCTGCCAGTTTCACCTGGAGTCAAAATAGAGGTGTAAACCTTAATTGCATTATTATGTTTTAGTGCCATCATAACTGAGCATTTTCATATCATGATACATGTATTATTTCATTATAAATTGCTTGACTTTTCCTCCTTTATATATTAATGAATATTTTAATTTTGTTTTTTAAATTTGTAGAAATTTAAATTAGTACAATATCGTTTCTGGATTAATGGACCATTACAAAATTTTTTCATTGAAAAAGAAAAGAATAGCTGGGGTTGATAGGGTTGAGTAACACATTTCTACACTGCTCACGGTCCTAGCTGAGCTCTGGCTTCCTCGGGGTAACTTGCTGATGGCACAAATATTCGAGAATTGTGGGAAAATTTGAATTCAATTTAAAATAGGTTACCATTCCAACTCAATTTCATCAAGTTTAATGAGATGAGAAATGAAGAGAGTAGTGGAATTCAGCAATTCTGCATGCTAGGTTTTTGTCAAATAAGAAAGAGAGACAGAGCTAAAAAATAAGTCTGTCAGATGTGCTCCCATGGAACCCAGGATTCTTATCTCAGCAATTAATTATATCACCTTTGTCCAACTAATGATTTACTAGTCTCCTCTGCATTGCACCATATTGACTCGGTGTAATTCTTTCTCTTTAACGGATCTATTGCCTAGCACATCATAAATGATATTCTCTTTGTTGCAAGCAACAGAAACATATTCTAATGTAAGAAAAACTATATGGGTATGGACTTTACTGGGTGGGTAATGGTGAAGCTCAGAGAATTTAAAGACAAGCTAAACAATCAAGTCTGTGGGAAGCTAGAAACCAGAGTAATACCAAATGCTTCATGCCTGTGTTTTGGGGGAGAGTGAATATGGTCATTCCAGTTTGAGTTGACCAAGGAATAGGAAAAGTAGCATGGTGAGAATCTGGAAATATTTATGGGACCGGGGTAGCTACTCCAATGTGTGTCTATTATAAGCACTTAATAAATATGTTCAATGGATGACTGAATAAAGGACAAGACTGTTAAAAAATATTTTCCACAAGCCAGTATTTCTCCATTTTCTTTTTTCTACTCTAGCTCATGAGAATGAAATTTAGCTAACATAGAACTAAATCATTTTATTATATATATATATATATTTTTTTTTTACTTGCATTCACATTAAAGCTCATCTACCATGACTGAAAGTGGAAGGAAAATATTTTGACTACATAAAGGAACTATTTTTCAGAAATTGGAACTTCCATTTTAAATTGATAAATGAAATTATTTCACGACTGACTACACATAATTTTCCTCCAAATAGCAGGGTGCATTGACACCTTATTCTGATAAACACTTTTCAAAAGCCCTATTAGGAAATGAGTTGGTTTACACTTTGTCTAACACAGTAGTCCATGGCATATTCTTAGAACAAAATGACAGTCCATTTCCCCTTAAAAAAGTCCTTGAAAATTTATATAGTGATGTAACTCATTCTTGTAGGATTTCATATATAGGTTGAAATATTTTATTCCATCAAATGGTATTATAATTTATCATTATTGAAATATTTGTGAAGAATCAAAAAGTACTTTAAAATTTTGTTTACATATTTAACTGATTGAAATTTATATTAAAATGGGAAAGCAAGAATTATGACAACTTTTAATTATAAAACTTTGTGTTCCATTGAATGAAACACAGAAAAGAAATTATCCCCAAAGTAAATATGCCCTTGGGAAAATTTATTTATAATCAATGTGAAAATAAACTCTGTCAAGAATTGTGAAGAATCTGAGATTTTATCCTATTTTCAAGTTAACTTGTTAGTCTGCCACTTTCATGAATTCTGGTAGAAGAGATATGACTCCTGAGTCAGAGATAAAGCATAGTGAATGACTCACAGCAATAGCAATAGTCAAGAATCATCATTTTTGTGTCATTTCTCCAAGCTGCAACTCACCTGGGATGATGTGTAGGCTCAGGTGACACCTGTACATGCAGTAGGTTGTATGAATGCAGAAGAACTCAAATCTTTTACTGGACAGTAAGCATGCCTGGCCTTTGCTTTGCAGGGGAGCACAGTCTTTAGCTCCCAAGCCTGTTCTCTATACAAACATAATTGTAAAGGTAGTCTGCAGTAAAAAGCAGTCAATGTCTCTGCTTGTAAAACATTAAGAAATGAGAGAGACTTGTGCAGAATTGCTTCCCAGTAAGTTACTGAAAATCTTCCCCAAAGTTTCCCAGCTTATCTGGAAAATATACCAAAATCTGTGACCAGAAAATTAACATGATATAATTTTGATTTGTCACTTCCTCTTTCTATTCTAAGAAATGATACACAACCCCTAACAGACAAGCTGACTCAGGGCCAGACAGCAATTTAAAAAATAAAAATACAAACGTTATATTCCGCAGGCATGCTAAGTGTATTGTGGTTCCCTACAAAACATAGGTAGTCTAGGTATCACTATATTTCATGGCTATACTTTTTTGGTCTAATGGCAAAACTCAAATGTTATTTTGCCTTTTCTATAACCTCAGCTAATGTTTAAATTCTTTCATCCCTTACTTTACTGAAATTTACTTTTGCATTATGAACAAATAAGTTCTTTCCTCTTAATTTTGTGCTTGTTTTTCCTATTGATCTAAATAACTTAAGTTTAAACATTTTTTCTCTCAATTTTAGACTATTAGTTTGTATTACACAGCTTCATATATGATTCTACCCAAACTAATACTGCCCAACTTCATGCATGTATTGATTTCTTTAGCATTAAAACGATATTTTGAAAAGATATACTTTGGACAATTTGTGTTGACTAATCCTCAATGATTTTCCCTTTCTGATTTTAAAAATGCACTTTGAAAGACATGTATTAGATTATTTTTTCTTTCCAATATAGTGGTCAATAATTACATGTGTCTTTTGAGCACTTGAATGTGCAGTATAAATGAACAACTGAGTTTTTAATTTTATTTAACTTTAATTGATGAAAATTTGAATTTAAAAAACTGATGCTCAATTCAATTATTTATAAATTTTATGTATGTTTGTAGTAACAGGTATATGAATCTACTTTTAAAACTATAAATTTAATGAAATCTAAATACAGAGAAGTGTTTCCATTGAAAACTTAGCGTCTGAAATGAGATGTACTGGAAGTGTGAAATACACAACAGACTTTGGAGAAAGACATTTTAAAATTTAATATATGACTTGCAGTTTTTTGGACAGAGATGTTCTAGAAATTTTCAGTTGTGTATATTCTTCAAACAGCCAGTATCATCTTTATTTCCAAATTCTCAAATAAGATGCAGATGAATGTGCTCAGTCACCACGAATCTGTCACATATGTTAAAAATTTCATAAAATAGTCTTAAATATCTTTTGGGGTTTAAAAATATTCCTTGGAAATCCTTTCATTGATAAATGATTCAAAATATAAGTGATTCAAACTAACCCAATTTGAATAATCTGTGTTTTTTCTCTGATTATCCTTGTTAATCTTTACATTCCTAGCCTTTCTAAGTGATATTTAAATTGGTTTCTACATGGAAGCATCAAAATTATTTATAAATTAAAACCTGTAGTTTTATTAACCCACAGGATAGAGCTACATCCACAACATTTCAGTGGCAGTTTAACTTAATCCATGACTCCGTTTTTAAAATATCAAAACCAGAGAACCATTTGAAAATGTTATTTCCCCTCTGGAGTAAATTCCATTCTCTGTACCCAATAGGATAGTGTATCAAATTGATTGTGAAGTGTGCCAACACAAATGCAGCTGTTTAGAGATGAGAATGTTTGCTATGTATAAACTCCAAACAGAACCTCGCAATATGTTTAAATTAAGTCCTCCCAGGGAGAAAGCCTGGGGAGAAAAGCTAAGTGACCAAATACTCCATTTGCCCCAGAATTCATCACTCCTTCTTCTCCAGATCCGATCCTTTATTTTCTCTCTCACTGCAGTGCCAAGAGAAACATTTGACCAAAATTTGCAATTCAGGAAATATAGGTAGAAGTTTGTGATGTCTCTGGTAACCCAGGTTTGTGTGTTTGGCTGTGTGTGTGTGTGCATTTGTTTTTTGCCTTCTGCAACCTACTCTGTTTACTATAAGTTTTAAAGTTAACTTAAAAGAAATTTTCCTCATATTTTAACTGTTTATGTCCCAGTTACTTGTAACATCCTTTTTGCTTCTGCTTTTCTCTGTGACTGAATTTAATGAGTTTCTTGCTTGATAAATGATATGCTTTGCTCATCTGTTTTGCAATAATATGGGCTGATTTTGAAAAGATCTTATTCTTAAACAGCTTTAGTGGTCATTAAACTCCTTACTACCTTACTCTACAGAAATCTTATCATTACTTAGTTGTGAAGGAAAAATAAAAAGAAAGAAAACCTTGCTACCTGCTCTGATTAGTTTAAGTTGTTATATTTGAGAAGCTAATATCTGATATCCTCAGATATTAAATCTGAAATCGTCAGCTTTTTGTAGAGAATACCCAGTTTAAAAAGCTTGAAATTTTCTTTAATACATTGTGTATTACTGCTGGCTTAAGAAAAATAATTTAATTCTTTCTGTTTAATATCTAGCTTTAAATATAATTAAGTAGAAAATAGTGAGATCTCTTTAAATGTTACTAATTCGCTGAAAGCTTCAAAATATTACCATCAATTTAGATATTGTTTCCCCTTTGTTTGAAGACTAATTCAAACCAGCAGTAAAAGTTGTGACTGATCATTGATTCTACAAGCAGAATTAAAACTTGAATGTATTACATTTAAATTTGATAATTAAAATACAGGAAATGAAATCATACCAAGTTACAGTTGTGTTTCTATGTAAAATTATCCATCAAATTGACAGGAAAAATAAATGTATCACACATATTCAAAATCTCAACTCATTCACAAATTTAAAAATTTTAAGATTTGCACATATTTTTTTCACATAATCTTCACGGAAAATCTGAGGAAGGTATTATTATCCTCATTTTGAAAATTACAAAGTCAAATTCTAACAGTAAGAGGGTATAATATAGAAATTTCTGACTCCTCATTGTCTTGAAATCTAACCTAAAGAACGAGAAGAATGAGAGTAAAATTACATTTTCCATCTTCTTTAGAAAACATATTTCTAATGTAACCCACAATGCAGGCAGACAGCATGCAGATGAATGGTGACTAATGTAGCTAGGGGGAAGAAGCCACCAAAAGGAGGGACACCAAAGATAAGCAAGAATCTGTTACTATAGAAGTAACAATGCGATGGTAGAAAGGGGGGAAGGGGCAAGCGAAAAGGGTGGATAGTCTAAAAGTCTGCATAAGGGGCAAATGGACCATCAGGTCTATCCTGGGCAGGCAGATGGTTACATCTCTCCCATCTCCATAGAAGCCAGTAGGGTACTTTATGAGGAAATTGGGTCAGAGATGTTCACAGGTTAATGGGACCTTTGGATGGTCAAAATGAGATACTATTAAGAGAATGGAGAATGGGATTAAGAAAACACTACATATTGAACAGTAAAAATGCTCACCTTGTTCTTAATGCCAACTGCAATTTTCACACACATGTAGGAGTTTAAATGAGCCCTACGTGAAGACATTGAAAGATC
The DNA here is from genome assembly GCF_030445035.2 of Dasypus novemcinctus. Taxonomy (NCBI): domain Eukaryota; kingdom Metazoa; phylum Chordata; class Mammalia; order Cingulata; family Dasypodidae; genus Dasypus; species Dasypus novemcinctus. Next base: position 30,337,153 of record NC_080687.1, read on the forward strand.
CCCCAATGAATTCATTGATGCCAGCATGATCACTAAGCAAATCTTAGGAGAGGAAAGGCAACAAGAAACTGATGGTTTTCCATCTAGTTAGTATAATTACATTGATTTTTATACTTTTTTTAAACTTAAATACTATAACAAATTTTCTTGATAAAAGTAGGTAATATAAAGATGAAAATAAGAATTGCAGACATTAGGTGACATGCAAACGGATTCTGGCAAGAAGGTTGAGAGAACTCCTATCTGCCCTAGACATTCTACAGCTAATGCCCCTCCTACTACTTGATGTTGGGAGTCTAAGCTCCCTTCACTATAAATACATACAGTATGCAAAAAATAGCAAATCTATGCAGTATATCTAAAAATGAATATATTAAGCTAAAAGGAAAATGAAAAAAATGCTTTTTTAAGGTTTTAAAGAATGTTTTCATTGACAACAGAAATATAAAACAACATAAACATGTGCCATTTCAGGAAATTATTTTCAATTCATCACTGAACCTTACTACAAAAAACTCATCAACTTTTCACACTAAGTTGTTGACTAAAAATAGTTAACTATTATTATAAATAGTTACTATTTTTCAGCAAGCAGAAACTAATCTAAAAATCCACAGGAAAAAACCTTTGCACTTTATTACTAATGTCTTTATAAGCAGGTTGTGGTGAATTGAATAATGTACCCCAATTTGAACATGTTCTTGGACTTGGTTAATATTCTGGTAGGACCCATCATAAATAAAATCTCTTCAAGATGTTACTTCAGTTAAGGTGTGGGCCAGTTTAATCAGGCAGGATTTGAATCCTGATTACCGGAGTCCCTTATAGGAAGAGTATAAATCAGACTGAGAGATAAAGCCACAGGGAGCAGTCAGAATCTGGAAAAGAAAGGAGAAGACTGCTATGAGCATTGCCAAGTGACAGAAATGTCAAGGACTGAGGATTGCCAGTAACTAGACCCAGTATGCCACTGTCTTTGGGAAGAAAGCATCACCTTGCAATGCCTTGATTTTGGACTTTTCCTGGCCTTAAAACAGTGAGCTAATAAATTCCCATTGTTTTAGCCAACCCATTTTGTATTTGTTTTAGCAGTCAGAAAACTAAAGGACAGGGAAAATTCAGGTGCAATCAGGAGAACGCAGAGAAGGAGAGACAGAGGTAGCCATGTGATGGAGGCAGACATGCATCTTCAAGCTAAGAAACACCAAATATTACTGTTAAGCCATCACCAGAACACTGCAGATTCTGGGAGAAAATATGGCCTAACAATACCTTGAGTTTGAATTTCTAGCCTCCAAAATTGTGTTAACCCGGCAAATCCTGATACTCCCAAGATGGGTGGGTCAGCAGCCATGTCTTCCTCTCAGTGGACCCACTCATTGAGCTATGTTCTTATGGCTACTAGAGCAAATGGGCTGGAGGACACCATAAGTGGGATCTCCAGTGGAGAATTTTGGGAAAAAATATAAACTGAAAGGAGGACCATGAGCTCCACAGATACGATCTATCCCCGCCTAGCCCTTGCCACAATTCCCTGATACAGGCAGTGGAAGAGGAGGAGGATCCCTGAAGCCTGGCAGGAATTTGGCCCCCAAGAGGAACCTCCTTACCCAGACTTAACCAAACAGAAAATAGCCTATGGGTGGGACCAAGAGCCTTGAGCATCCCTTGAGGACAGAAGGCTATATGCCCTATTGTGTGTACAATCTGGAAGAGTGAAAAAGTGTTTATGATGCTTTTGGATATAGATGTTCAGGTAACCATCACTCTAAGAGATGCAGAGGGTAGGAGGACTGAACAACATTGGGAAGTTTCAGGCAGTTCACGCGTGTATGGGGACAGGAGGTTAAAACTACCATATTGGTTGGTCCCTTTTTTCCTTTGGATGTTCCTCTGATATTGTTTTCCACTGGGGAATGCATTGTCAGGATGTACTAAAAGGATATAAGGATTGGTATCATTTACTACTGCATATCTCAGTGCCAGTTGAAGGAATATGCTCCCTCATCCCCAAAACTTCTGCCCTCACATTTCGGCAAGTGACAGACCATATACCCCCAGTGCTCCCGTCTTCTTGTTGCATTGTCCAAAAGTGTCAAAATTGCCTCCCTGTGGGGAAAATGACATTACTGAAGTCATAAAGGACCTTCTGTTTGCGAGTGTCCTCTGTTTTAGCACCTCTGCCTATAATAGCCAGGTGTGGTCAATGGAAAGGGTGAGTAGAACATGGCAGCTAACTATTGACTATTGGTGCTTGAATGCAGAAGTGCCCCCTTTGGCACCTCTGGTCCCAAACATGGGGACTTCTAACATATGGGCTGGTGCCCAGTACCAGCTCTTTGACCCAGTATGGAAGAAATTAATGTTTCTAAAGGCTATTTGCATATTGGTGCCAGCAAATTCCTTATCTCAGTATCCTCTTGTCACTCCTATATAAGGTGACAAGAAAGCAGGTGCTTCAAAGTGGGGAATGGAGGAGGAGAAGGCCCTTCAAGAGGTAAAACTGGCCATTTCAGTAAACCTGCCCTTAGGACCTTTAAAGCCTGGATCTCTGTTCAAGCTACAGGTTTCTGCCACCTGGATCCACATCATTTAGTCCTTCTGACAGAAGGCAGTAGCAAGAGGAATTCACAGACACCTGGGTTTCAGGATGAAGGAGTTGTCAGATGCAGCCAAGTACTACTCCCCCTTTGAGAAGCATGCTATTGAGCCTTGGCAGAAGTGGAGATGATTATCAAGATCTTCCAGAACTTTCTGAAGCCAGGAACCCCCATCATGTCCTTGATGCAGTGTC